>NC_072394.2:23750000-25000000 GCF_028885625.2 Pongo pygmaeus | reverse complement strand
AGTTTTGAAACACTCTTTATGTAGAATCTGCAAGTGGATATTTGGAGCGCTTTGAGGCCTATGCTGGGAAATGAAATAATTTCACCTGCAAACTAGACAGAAGCCTTCTGAGAAACTTCTTTGTGATGAGTGCGTTCAACTCACAGACATGAACGTTCTTTTTCTTGGAACTGTTTTGAAACACTAAGTTTGTAGAATCCGCAAGTGTTTATTCGGAGCACCTTGAGGCCTATGCTGGTAAAGGAAATATCTTCACATAAAAATTCGACAGAAGCATTCTCAGAAATTTCTATGCGTTTAGTGCATTCAACTCCCAGACTTGAACCTTCTTTTTGAACGAGCAGTTTTGAAACACTCTTCTTGTAAAATCTGCAAATGGATACTTGGAGCACTTTGAGGCGTATGCTGGAAAATGGAATATCTTCACCTGAAAACTAGACAGAAGCATTCTCCGAAAGTTCTTCTCGATGCGTGCATTCAACTCACAGAGTTGAACCTGTCTTTTGATAGAGCAGTTTGGAAACACTCTTTTTCTGAGATCAGCAAGTGGATATTTCCAGCGATTTGAGGCCTATGCAAGGAAAAGGAAATATCTAAACATAAAAACTAGGTAGCAGCATTCTCAGAAACTTCTTTGTGAGGAGCGCATTCAACTCACAGACTGGAACGTTCCTTTTGATAGAACAGTTTTCAACCACTCCTTTTGTACAATCTGTAAGTGTTTATTCGGAGCGCTTTGGGGCCTATGTTGGAAAAGGAATTATCTTCACTTTAAAACTAGACAGAAGCATTCTCAGAAACTTCTTTGAGATGAGTGCATTCTACTCACACAGTTCAAACTTCCTTTGGATAGAACAGTATTGAAGCACTCTTTTTGTAGGATCTGCAAGTGGATATTTGGAGCGCTTTGAGGCCTGTGCTGGAAAAGGAATTATCTTCACATAAAAACTAGACAGAAGCATTCTCAGAAACTTCTTTGTGTTGAGTGAATTCAACTCACAGACTTGAAGCTTCGTTTTGAAAGAGCACTTTTGAAACACTCTTTTTGTAGAATCTGCAAGTGGATATTTGGAACGCTTGGAGGCCAATGCTTTAAAAGGAATTCTCTTCACACAAAAACTAGACAGAATCATTCTCAGAAAGATTTTCTGATGTGTGCATTCAAATCACCGTGTTGAACCTTCCTTTTGATAGAGAGGTTTTGAAACTCTCTCTGTCTAGAATCTGCAAGTGGATATTTCTAGTGCTAAGAGGCCAACACTGGAAAGGGAAATATCTTCACCTGAGAACTAGACGGAAGCATTCTCAGAAACTTCCGTGTGCTTTATGCATTCAAGTCACATAGTGGAAACTTCCTTTTGATAGCGCAGTTTTGAAACACTACTTTTGTAAAATTTGCTAGTGGATGTTTGGAGCGATTTGAGGCCTATGCTGGAAATGGAAATATCTTCACATAAAAACTAGACAGAAGCATTCTCAGATACTGCTTTGCGATGATTGCATTCAGCTCACAGACTTGAACCTTCCCTTTGAAAGAGCAGTTTTGAAACACTCTTTTTGTAGAATCCGCAAGTGGATATTTGGATCGCTTTGAGGCCTATGCTGGGAAATGAAATATCTTCACCGAAAAACTAGACAGAAGCATCCTCAGAAACTTCTTCACGATATGTGCATTCAACTCACAGAGTTGAATCTTTCTTTTCAAAGAGCAGATTTGAAACACACTTTTGGTAAAATCTGCAAGTGGATATTTGGAGCGATTTCAGGCCTATGCTGGAAAAGGAAATATCTTCACATAAATACTAGACAGAAGCATTCTCAGAAATTTCTGTGTGATGAGTGCATTAAACTCACAGACTCGAACATTCCTTTTGAGGGAACAGTTTTGAAACAGTCCTTTGGTAGAATCTGCAGGTGTTTATTTGGAGCGCTTTCAGGCCTATGTTGGAAAAGGAAATATCTTCACATAAAAACTAGACAGAAGCATTCTCCGAAACTAATTTGTGATGATTGCATTCTACTCACAGAGTGGAACCTTCCTTTTGAAAGAACAGTTTTGAAACCCTCTTTTGGTAGAATCTGCAAGTGGATATTGGGAGCGATTTGAGGCCTATGCTGGAAAAGGAGATATCTTCACATAAAAACTAGAAAGAAGCATCCTCAGAAACTTTTTCTGATGTGCGCATTCAACTCACCGAGTTGAACCTTCCTTTTGATAGAGTGGTTTTGAAACACTCTTTGTCTAGAATCTGCGGGTGAATATTTGGAGTGCTAAGAGGCCAACACTGGGAAAGGAAATATCTCCACATGAGAACTAGACGGAAGCATTCTCAGAAAACTACCATGGCTTTATGCACTCAACTCACATAGTGGAAACTTCCTTTTGATAGCCAGTTTTGAAACACTCCTTTTGTAGAATTTGCTATTGGACGTTTGGAGCGATTTGAGGCCTATGCTGGAAATGGAAATATCTTCACATAAAAACTAGACAGAAGCATTCTCAGATACTGCTTTGTGATGATTGCATTCAGCTCACAGACTTGAACCTTCCCTTTGAAAGAGCAGTTTTGAAACACTCTTTTTGTAGAATCCGCAAGTGGATATTTGGATCGCTTTGAGGCCTATGCTGGGAAATGAAATATCTTCACCGAAAAACTAGACAGAAGCATCCTCAGAAACTTCTTCACGATATGTGCATTCAACTCACAGAGTTGAATCTTTCTTTTCAAAGAGCAGTTTTGAAACACACTTTTGGTAAAATCTGCAAGTGGATATTTGGAGCGATTTCAGGCCTATGCTGGAAAAGGAAATATCTTCACATAAATACTAGACAGAAGCATTCTCAGAAATTTCTGTGTGATGAGTGCATTCAACTCACAGACTCGAACATTCCTTTTGAGGGAACAGTTTTGAAACAGTCCTTTGGTAGAATCTGCAGGTGTTTATTTGGAGCGCTTTCAGGCCTATGTTGGAAAAGGAAATATCTTCACATAAAAACTAGACAGAAGCATTCTCCGAAACTACTTTGTGATGATTGCATTCTACTCACAGAGTGGAACCTTCCTTTTGAAAGAACAGTTTTGAAACCCTCTTTTGGTAGAATCTGCAAGTGGATATTGGGAGCGATTTGAGGCCTATGCTGGAAAAGGAGATATCTTCACATAAAAACTAGAAAGAAGCATCCTCAGAAACTTTTTCTGATGTGCGCATTCAACTCACCGAGTTGAACCTTCCTTTTGATAGAGAGGTTTTGAAACACTCTTTGTCTAGAATCTGCGGGTGAATATTTGGAGTGCTAAGAGGCCAACACTGGGAAAGGAAATATCTCCACATGAGAACTAGACGGAAGCATTCTCAGAAAACTTCCATGGCTTTATGCACTCAACTCACATAGTGGAAACTTCCTTTTGATAGCCAGTTTTGAAACACTCCTTATGTAGAATTTGCTAGTGGACGTTTGGAGCGATTTGAGGCCTGTGCTGGAAATGGAAATATCTTCACATAAAAACTAGATAGAAGAATTCTCAGAAACTTCTTTGTGATGAATGCATTCAACTCAAAGACTTGAACTTTCCTTTTGAAAGAGCAGTTTTGAAACACTCTTTATGTAGAATCTGCAAGTGGATATTTGGAGCGCTTTGAGGCCTATGCTGGGAAATGAAATAATTTCACCTGCAAACTAGACAGAAGCCTTCTGAGAAACTTCTTTGTGATGAGTGCATTCAACTCACAGACATGAACGTTCTTTTTCTTGGAACTGTTTTGAAACACTAAGTTTGTAGAATCCGCAAGTGTTTATTCGGAGCACCTTGAGGCCTATGCTGGTAAAGGAAATATCTTCACATAAAAATTCGACAGAAGCATTCTCAGAAATTTCTATGCGTTTAGTGCATTCAACTCCCAGACTTGAACCTTCTTTTTGAACGAGCAGTTTTGAAACACTCTTCTTGTAAAATCTGCAAATGGATACTTGGAGCACTTTGAGGCGTATGCTGGAAAATGGAATATCTTCACCTGAAAACTAGACAGAAGCATTCTCCGAAAGTTCTTCTCGATGCGTGCATTCAACTCACAGAGTTGAACCTGTCTTTTGATAGAGCAGTTTGGAAACACTCTTTTTCTGAGATCAGCAAGTGGATATTTCCAGCGATTTGAGGCCTATGCAAGGAAAAGGAAATATCTTCACATAAAAACTAGGTAGCAGCATTCTCAGAAACTTCTTTGTGAGGAGCGCATTCAACTCACAGACTGGAACGTTCCTTTTGATAGAACAGTTTTCAACCACTCCTTTTGTACAATCTGTAAGTGTTTATTCGGAGCGCTTTGGGGCCTATGTTGGAAAAGGAATTATCTTCACTTTAAAACTAGACAGAAGCATTCTCAGAAACTTCTTTGAGATGAGTGCATTCTACTCACACAGTTCAAACTTCCTTTGGATAGAACAGTATTGAAGCACTCTTTTTGTAGGATCTGCAAGTGGATATTTGGAGCGCTTTGAGGCCTGTGCTGGAAAAGGAATTATCTTCACATAAAAACTAGACAGAAGCATTCTCAGAAACTTCTTTGTGTTGAGTGAATTCAACTCACAGACTTGAAGCTTCGTTTTGAAAGAGCACTTTTGAAACACTCTTTTTGTAGAATCTGCAAGTGGATATTTGGAACGCTTGGAGGCCAATGCTTTAAAAGGAATTCTCTTCACACAAAAACTAGACAGAATCATTCTCAGAAAGATTTTCTGATGTGTGCATTCAAATCACCGTGTTGAACCTTCCTTTTGATAGAGAGGTTTTGAAACTCTCTCTGTCTAGAATCTGCAAGTGGATATTTCTAGTGCTAAGAGGCCAACACTGGAAAAGGAAATATCTTCACCTGAGAACTAGACGGAAGCATTCTCAGAAACTTCCGTGTGCTTTATGCATTCAAGTCACATAGTGGAAACTTCCTTTTGATAGCGCAGTTTTGAAACACTCCTTTTGTAGAATTTGCTAGTGGATGTTTGGAGCGATTTGAGGCCTATGCTGGAAATGGAAATATCTTCACATAAAAACTAGACAGAAGCATTCTCAGATACTGCTTTGTGATGATTGCATTCAGCTCACAGACTTGAACCTTCCCTTTGAAAGAGCAGTTTTGAAACACTCTTTTTGTAGAATCCGCAAGTGGATATTTGGATCGCTTTGAGGCCTATGCTGGGAAATGAAATATCTTCACCGAAAAACTAGACAGAAGCATCCTCAGAAACTTCTTCACGATATGTGCATTCAACTCACAGAGTTGAATCTTTCTTTTCAAAGAGCAGTTTTGAAACACACTTTTGGTAAAATCTGCAAGTGGATATTTGGAGCGATTTCAGGCCTATGCTGGAAAAGGAAATATCTTCACATAAATACTAGACAGAAGCATTCTCAGAAATTTCTGTGTGATGAGTGCATTCAACTCACAGACTCGAACGTTCCTTTTGAGGGAACAGTTTTGAAACAGTCCTTTGGTAGAATCTGCAGGTGTTTATTTGGAGCGCTTTCAGGCCTATGTTGGAAAAGGAAATATCTTCACATAAAAACTAGACAGAAGCATTCTCCGAAACTTCTTTGTGATGATTGCATTCTACTCACAGAGTGGAACCTTCCTTTTGAAAGAACAGATTTGAAACACTCTTTTGGTAGAATCTGCAAGTGGATATTGGGAGCGATTTGAGGCCTATGCTGGAAAAGGAGATATCTTCACATAAAAACTAGAAAGAAGCATCCTCAGAAACATTTTCTGATGTGCGCATTCAACTCACCGAGTTGAACCTTCCTTTTGATAGAGAGGTTTTGAAACACGCTTTGTCTAGAATCTGCAGGTGAATATTTGGAGTGCTAAGAGGCCAACACTGGGAAAGGAAATATCTCCACATGAGAACTAGACGGAAGCATTCTCAGAAAACTTCCATGGCTTTATGCACTCAACTCACATAGTGGAAACTTCCTTTTGATAGCCAGTTTTGAAACACTCCTTTTGTAGAATTTGCTAGCGGACGTTTGGAGCGATTTGAGGCCTATGCCTGAAATGGAAATATCTTCACATAAAAACTAGACAGAAGAATTCTCAGAAACTTCTTTGTGATGAATGCATTCAACTCAAAGACTTGAACTTTCCTTTTGAAAGAGCAGTTTTGAAACACTCTTTATGTAGAATCTGCAAGTGGATATTTGGAGCGCTTTGAGGCCTATGCTGGGAAATGAAATAATTTCACCTGCAAACTAGACAGAAGCCTTCTGAGAAACTTCTTTGTGATGAGTGCTTTCAACTCACAGACATGAACGTTCTTTTTCTTGGAACAGTTTTGAAACACTAAGTTTGTAGAATCCGCAAGTGTTTATTCGGAGCACCTTGAGGCCTATGCTGGTAAAGGAAATATCTTCACATAAAAATTCGACAGAAGCATTCTCAGAAACTTCTTTGCATTGAGTGCATTCAACTCCCAGACTTGAACCTTCTTTTTGAACGAGCAGTTTTGAAACACTCTTCTTGTAAAATCTTCAAATGGATACTTGGAGCACTTTGAGGCGTATGCTGGAAAATGGAATATCTTCACCTGAAAACTAGACAGAAGCATTCTCCGAAAGTTCTTCTCGATGCGTGCATTCAACTCACAGAGTTGAACCTGTCTTTTGATAGAGCAGTTTGGAAACACTCTTTTTGTGAGATCAGCAAGTGGATATTTCCAGCGATTTGAGGCCTATGCAAGGAAAAGGAAATATCTTCACATAAAAACTAGATAGCAGCATTCTCAGAAACTTCTTTGTGAGGAGCGCATTCAACTCACAGACTGGAACGTTCCTTTTGATAGAACAGTTTTGAACCACTCCTTTTGTACAATCTGTAAGTGTTTATTCGGAGCGCTTTGGGACCTATGTTGGAAAAGGAATTATCTTCCCTTAAAAACTAGACAGAAGCATTCTCAGAAACCTCTTTGAGATGAGTGCATTCTACTCACACAGTTCAACCTTCCTTTGGATAGAACAGTATTGAAGCACTCTTTTTGTAGAATCTGCAAGTGGATATTTGGAGCGCTTTGAGGCCTGTGCTGGAAAAGGAATTATCTTCACATAAAAACTAGACAGAAGCATTCTCAGAAACTTCTTTGTGTTGAGTGCATTCATCTCACAGACTTGAAGCTTCGTTTGGAAAGAGCACTTTTGAAACACTCTTTTTGTAGAATCTGCAAGTGGATATTTGGAACGCTTGGAGGCCTATGCTTTAAAAGGAATTCTCTTCACACAAAAACTAGACAGAATCATTCTCAGAAAGATTTTCTGATGTGCGCATTCAAATCACCGAGTTGAACCTTCCTATTGATAGAGAGGTTTTGAAACTCTCTCTGTCTAGAATCTGCAAGTGGATATTTGGAGTGCTAAGAGGCCAACACTGGAAAAGGAAATATCTTCACCTGAGAACTAGACGGAAGCATTCTCAGAAACTTCCGTGTGCTTTATGCATTCAAGTCACATAGTGGAAACTTCCTTTTGATAGCGCAGTTTTGAGACACTCCTTTTGTAGAATTTGCTAGTGGATGTTTGGAGCGATTTGAGGCCTATGCTGGAAATGGAAATATCTTCACATAAAAACTAGACAGAAGCATTCTCAGATACTGCTTTGTGATGATTGCATTCAGCTCACAGACTTGAACCTTCCCTTTGAAAGAGCAGTTTTGAAACACTCTTTTTGTAGAATCCGCAAGTGGATATTTGGATCGCTTTGAGGCCTATGCTGGGATATGAAATATCTTCACCGAAAAACTAGACAGAATCATCCTCAGAAACTTCTTCAGGATATGTGCATTCAACTCACAGAGTTGAATCTTTCTTTTCAAAGAGCAGTTTTGAAACACACTTTTGGTAAAATCTGCAAGTGGATATTTGGAGCGATTTCAGGCCTATGCTGGAAAAGGAAATATCTTCACATAAATACTAGACAGAAGCATTCTCAGAAATTGCTGTGTGATGGGTGCATTCAACTCACAGACTTGAACGTTCCTTTTGAGGGAACAGTTTTGAAACAGTCCTTTGGTAGAATCTGCAGGTGTTTATTTGGAGTGCTTTCAGGCCTATGTTGGAAAAGGAAATATCTTCACATAAAAACTAGACAGAAGCATTCTCCGAAACTTCTTTGTGATGATTGCATTCTACTCACAGAGTGGAACCTTCCTTTTGAAAGAACAGTATTGAATCACTCTTTTGGTAGAATCTGCAAGTGGATATTTGGAGCGATTTGAGGCCTATGCTGGAAAAGGAGATATCTTCACATAAAAACTAGAAAGAAGCATCCTCAGAAACATTTTCTGATGTGCGCATTCAACTCACCGAGTTGAACCTTCCTTTTGATAGAGAGGTTTTGAAACACTCTTTGTCTAGAATCTGCAGGTGAATATTTGGAGTGCTAAGAGGCCAACACTGGGAAAGGAAATATCTCCACATGAGAACTAGACGGAAGCATTCTCAGAAAACTTCCATGGCTTTATGCACTCAACTCACATAGTGGAAACTTCCTTTTGATAGCCAGTTTTGAAACACTCCTTTTGTAGAATTTGCTAGCGGACGTTTGGAGCGATTTGAGGCCTATGCTGGAAATGGAAATATCTTCACATAAAAACTAGACAGAAGAATTCTCAGAAACTTCTTTGTGATGAATGCATTCAACTCAAAGACTTGAACTTTCCTTTTGAAAGAGCAGTTTTGAAACACTCTTTATGTAGAATCTGCAAGTGGATATTTGGAGCACTTTGAGGCCTATGCTGGGAAATGAAATAATTTCACCTGCAAACTAGACAGAAGCCTTCTGAGAAACTTCTTTGTGATGAGTGCATTCAACTCACAGACATGAACGTTCTTTTTCTTGGAACAGTTTTGAAACACTAAGTTTGTAGAATCCGCAAGTGTTTATTCGGAGCACCTTGAGGCCTATGCTGGTAAAGGAAATATCTTCACATAAAAATTCGACAGAAGCATTCTCAGAAACTTCTTTGCGTTGAGGGCATTCAACTCCCAGACTTGAACCTTCTTTTTGAACGAGCAGTTTTGAAACACTCTTCTTGTAAAATCTGCAAATGGATACTTGGAGCACTTTGAGGCGTATGCTGGAAAATGGAATATCTTCACCTGAAAACTAGACAGAAGCATTCTCCGAAAGTTCTTCTCGATGCGTGCATTCAACTCACAGAGTTGAACCTGTCTTTTGATAGAGCAGTTTGGAAACACTCTTTTTGTGAGATCAGCAAGTGGGTATTTCCAGCGATTTGAGGCCTATGCAAGGAAAAGGAAATATCTTCACATAAAAACTAGATAGCAGCATCCTCAGAAACTTCTTTGTGAGGGGCGCATTCAACTCACAGACTGGAACGTTCCTTTTGATAGAACAGTTTTGAACCACTCCTTTTGTACAATCTGTAAGTGTTTATTCGGAGCGCTTTGGGGCCTATGTTGGAAAAGGAATTATCTTCACTTAAAAACTAGACAGAAGCATTCTCAGAAACCTCTTTGAGATAAGTGCATTCTACTCACACAGTTCAACCTTCCTTTGGATAGAACAGTATTGAAGCACTCTTTTTGTAGAATCTGCAAGTGGATATTTGGAGCGCTTTGAGGCCTCTGCTGGAAAAGGAATTATCTTCACATAAAAACTAGACAGAAGCATTCTCAGAAACTTCTTTGTGTTGAGTGCATTCAACTCCCAGACTTGAAGCTTCGTTTTGAAAGAGCACTTTTGAAACACTCTTTTTGTAGAATCTGCAAGTGGATATTTGGAACGCTTGGAGGCCTATGCTTTAAAAGGATTTCTCTTCACACAAAAACTAGACAGAATCATTCTCAGAAAGATCTTCTGATGTGCGCATTCAAATCACCGAGTTGAACCTTCCTTTTGATAGAGAGGTTTTGAAACTCTCTCTGTCTAGAATCTGCAAGTGGATATTTGGAGTGCTAAGAGGCCAACACTGGAAAAGGAAATATCTTCACCTGAGAACTAGACGGAAGCATTCTCAGAAACTTCCGTGTGCTTTATGCATTCAAGTCACATAGTGGAAACTTCCTTTTGATAGCGCAGTTTTGAGACACTACTTTTGTAGAATTTGCTAGTGGATGTTTGGAGCGATTTGAGGCCTATGCTGGAAATGGAAATATCTTCACATAAAAACTAGACAGAAGCATTCTCAGATACTGCTTTGTGATGATTGCATTCAGCTCACAGACTTGAACCTTCCCTTTGAAAGAGCAGTTTTGAAACACTCTTTTTGTAGAATCCGCAAGTGGATATTTGGATCGCTTTGAGGCCTATGCTGGGATATGAAATATCTTCACCGAAAAACTAGACAGAATCATCCTCAGAAACTTCTTCACGATATGTGCATTCAACTCACAGAGTTGAATCTTTCTTTTCAAAGAGCAGTTTTGAAACACACTTTTGGTAAAATCTGCAAGTGGATATTTGGAGCGATTTCAGGCCTATGCTGGAAAAGGAAATATCTTCACATAAATACTAGACAGAAGCATTCTCACAAATTGCTGTGTGATGAGTGCATTCAACTCACAGACTTGAACGCTCCTTTTGAGGGAACAGTTTTGAAACAGTCCTTTGGTGGAATCTGCAGGTGTTTATTTGGAGTGCTTTCAGGCCTATGTTGGAAAAGGAAATATCTTCACATAAAAACTAGACAGAAGCATTCTCCGAAACTTCTTTGTGATGATTGCATTCTACTCACAGAGTGGAACCTTCCTTTTGAAAGAACAGTATTGAATCACTCTTTTGGTAGAATCTGCAAGTGGATATTGGGAGCGATTTGAGGCCTATGCTGGAAAAGGAGATATCTTCACATAAAAACTAGAAAGAAGCATCCTCAGAAACTTTTTCTGATGTGCGCATTCAACTCACCGAGTTGAACCTTCCTTTTGATAGAGAGGTTTTGAAACACTCTTTGTCTAGAATCTGCGGGTGAATATTTGGAGTGCTAAGAGGCCAACACTGGGAAAGGAAATATCTCCACATGAGAACTAGACGGAAGCATTCTCAGAAAACTTCCATGGCTTTATGCACTCAACTCACATAGTGGAAACTTCCTTTTGATAGCCAGTTTTGAAACACTCCTTTTGTAGAATTTGCTAGCGGACGTTTGGAGCCATTTGAGGCCTATGCTGGAAATGGAAATATCTTCACATAAAAACTAGACAGAAGAATTCTCAGAAACTTCTTTGTGATGAATGCATTCAACTCAAAGACTTGAACTTTCCTTTTGAAAGAGCAGTTTTGAAACACTCTTTATGTAGAATCTGCAAGTGGATATTTGAAGCGCTTTGAGGCCTATGCTGGGAAATGAAATAATTTCACCTGCAAACTAGACAGAAGCCTTCTGAGAAACTTCTTTGTGATGAGTGCATTCAACTCACAGACATGAACGTTCTTTTTCTTGGAACAGTTTTGAAACACTAAGTTTGTAGAATCCGCAAGTGTTTATTCGGAGCACCTTGAGGCCTATGCTGGTAAAGGAAATATCTTCACATAAAAATTCGACAGAAGCATTCTCAGAAACTTCTTTGCGTTGAGGGCATTCAACTCCCAGACTTGAACCTTCTTTTTGAACGAGCATTTTGAAACACTCTTCTTGTAAAATCTGCAAATGGATACTTGGAGCACTTTCAGGCGTATGCTGGAAAATGGAATATCTTCACCTGAAAACTAGACAGAAGCATTCTCCGAAAGTTCTTCTCGATGCGTGCATTCAACTCACAGAGTTGAACCTGTCTTTTGATAGAGCAGTTTGGAAACACTCTTTTTGTGAGATCAGCAAGTGGGTATTTCCAGCGATTTGAGGCCTATGCAAGGAAAAGGAAATATCTTCACATAAAAACTAGATAGCAGCATTCTCAGAAACTTCTTTGTGAGGAGCGCATTCAACTCACAGACTGGAACGTTCCTTTTGATAGAACAGTTTTGAACCACTCCTTTTGTACAATCTGTAAGTGTTTATTCGGAGCGCTTTGGGGCATATGTTGGAAAAGGAATTATCTTCACTTAAAAACTAGACAGAAGCATTCTCAGAAACTTCTTTGAGATGAGTGCATTCTACTCACACAGTTCAACCTTCCTTTGGATAGAACAGTATTGAAGCACTCTTTTTGTAGAATCTGCAAGTGGATATTTGGAGCGCTTTGAGGCCTGTGCTGGAAAAGGAATTATCTTCACATAAAAACTAGACAGAAGCATTCTCAGAAACTTCTTTGTGTTGAGTGCATTCAACTCACAGACTTGAAGCTTCGTTTTGAAAGAGCACTTTTGAAACACTCTTTTTGTAGAATCTGCAAGTGGATATTTGGAACGCTTGGAGGCCTATGCTTTAAAAGGAATTCTCTTCACACAAAAACTAGACAGAATCATTCTCAGAAACATTTTCTGATATGCGCATTCAAATCACCGAGTTGAACCTTCCTTTTGATAGAGAGGTTTTGAAACTCTCTCTGTCTAGAATCTGCAAGTGGATATTTGGAGTGCTAAGAGGCCAACACTGGAAAAGGAAATATCTTCACCTGAGAAGTAGACGGAAGCATTCTCAGAAACTTCCGTGTGCTTTATGCATTCAAGTCACATAGTGGAAACTTCCTTTTGATAGCGCAGTTTTGAGACACTCCTTTTGTAGAATTTGCTAGTGGATGTTTGGAGCGATTTGAGGCCTATGCTGGAAATGGAAATATCTTCACATAAAAACTAGACAGAAGCATTCTCAGATACTGCTTTGTGATGATTGCATTCAGCTCACAGACTTGAACCTTCCCTTTGAAAGAGCAGTTTTGAAACACTCTTTTTGTAGAATCCGCAAGTGGATATTTGGATCGCTTTGAGGCCTATGCTGGGAAATGAAATATCTTCATCGAAAAACTAGACAGAAGCATCCTCAGAAACTTCTTCACGATATGTGCATTCAACTCACAGAGTTGAATCTTTCTTTTCAAAGAGCAGTTTTGAAACACACTTTTGGTAAAATCTGCAAGTGGATATTTGGAGCGATTTCAGGCCTATGCTGGAAAAGGAAATATCTTCACAAAAATACTAGACAGAAGCATTCTCAGAAATTTCTGTGTGATGAGTGCATTCAACTCACAGACTTGAACGTTCCTTTTGAGGGAACAGTTTTGAAACAGTCCTTTGGTAGAATCTGCAGGTGTTTATTTGGAGCGCTTTCAGGCCTATGTTGGAAAAGGAAATATCTTCACATAAAAACTAGACAGAAGCATTCTCCGAAACTTCTTTGTGATGATTGCATTCTACTCAGCGTGGAACCTTCCTTTTGAAAGAACAGATTTGAAACACTCTTTTGGTAGAATCTGCAAGTGGATATTGGGAGCGATTTGAGGCCTATGCTGGCAAAGGAGATATCTTCACATAAAAACTAGAAAGAAGCATCCTCAGAAACATTTTCTGATGTGCGCATTCAACTCACCGAGTTGAACCTTCCTTTTGATAGAGAGGTTTTGAAACACTCTTTGTCTAGAATCTGCAGGTGAATATTTGGAGTGCTAAGAGGCCAACACTGGGAAAGGAAATATCTCCACATGAGAACTAGACGGAAGCATTCTCAGAAAACTTCCATGGCTTTATGCACTCAACTCACATAGTGGAAACTTCCTTTTGATAGCCAGATTTGAAACACTCCTTTTGTAGAATTTGCTAGCGGACGTTTGGAGCGATTTGAGGCCTATGCTGGAAATGGAAATATCTTCACATAAAAACTAGACAGAAGAATTCTCAGAAACTTCTTTGTGATGAATGCATTCAACTCAAAGACTTGAACTTTCCTTTTGAAAGAGCAGTTTTGAAACACTCTTTATGTAGAATCTGCAAGTGGATATTTGGAGCGCTTTGAGGCCTATGCTGGGAAATGAAATAATTTCACCTGCAAACTAGACAGAAGCCTTCTGAGAAACTTCTTTGTGATGAGTGCATTCAACTCACAGACATGAACGTTCTTTTTCTTGGAACAGTTTTGAAACACTAAGTTTGTAGAATCCGCAAGTGTTTATTCGGAGCACCTTGAGGCCTATGCTTGTAACGGAAATATCTTCACATAAAAATTCGCCAGAAGCATTCTCAGAAACTTCTTTGCATTGAGTGCATTCAACTCCCAGACTTGAACCTTCTTTTTGAACGAGCAGTTTTGAAACACTCTTCTTGTAAAATCTGCAAATGGATACTTCGAGCACTTTGAGGCGTATGCTGGAAAATGGAATATCTTCACCTGAAAACTAGACAGAAGCATTCTCAGAAAGTTCTTCTCGATGCGTGCATTCAACTCACAGAGTCGAACCTGTCTATTGATAGAGCAGTTTGGAAACACTCTTTTTGTGAGATCAGGAAGTGGATATTTCCAGCGATTTGAGGCCTAGGCAAGGAAAACGAAATATCTTCACATAAACACTAGATAGCAGCATTCTCAGAAACTTCTTTGTGAGGAGCGCATTCAACTCACAGACTGGAACGTTCCTTTTGATAGAACAGTTTTGAACCACTCCTTTTGTACAATCTGTAAGTGTTTATTCGGAGCGCTTTGGGGCCTATGTTGGAAAAGGAATTATCTTCACTTAAAAACTAGACAGAAGCATTCTCAGAAACTTCTTTGGGATGAGTGCATTCTACTCACACAGTTCAACCTTCCTTTGGATAGAACAGTATTGAAGCACTCTTTTTGTGGGATCTGCAAGTGGATATTTGGAGCGCTTTGAGGCCTGTGCTGGAAAAGGAATTATCTTCACATAAAAACTAGACAGAAGCATTCTCAGAAACTTCTTTGTGTTGAGTGCATTCAACTCACAGACTTGAAGCTTCGTTTTGAAAGAGCACTTTTGAAACACTCTTTTTGTAGAATCTGCAAGTGGATATTTGGAACGCTTGGAGGCCTATGCTTTAAAAGGAATTCTCTTCACACAAAAACTAGACAGAATCATTCTCAGAAACATTTTCTGATGTGTGCATTCAAATCACCGTGTTGAACCTTCCTTTTGATAGAGAGGTTTTGAAACTCTCTCTGTCTAGAATCTGCAAGTGGATATTTGGAGTGCTAAGAGGCCAACACTGGAAAAGGAAATATCTTCACCTGAGAACTAGACGGAAGCATTCTCAGAAACTTCCGTGTGCTTTATGCATTCAAGTCACATAGTGGAAACTTCCTTTTGATAGCGCAGTTTTGAGACACTCCTTTTGTAGAATTTGCTAGTGGATGTTTGGAGCGATTTGAGGCCTATGCTGGAAATGGAAATATCTTCACATAAAAACTAGACAGAAGCATTCTCAGATACGGCTTTGTGATGATTGCATTCAGCTCACAGACTTGAACCTTCCCTTTGAAAGAGCAGTTTTGAAACACTCTTTTTGTAGAATCCGCAAGTGGATATTTGGATCGCTTTGAGGCCTATGCTGGGAAATGAAATATCTTCACCGAAAAACTAGACAGAAGCATCCTCAGAAACTTCTTCACGATATGTGCATTCAACTCACAGAGTTGAATCTTTCTTTTCAAAGAGCAGTTTTGAAACACACTTTTGGTAAAATCTGCAAGTGGATATTTGGAGCGATTTCAGGCCTATGCTGGAAAAGGAAATATCTTCACATAAATACTAGACAGAAGCATTCTCAGAAATTTCTGTGTGATGAGTGCATTCAACTCACAGACTTGAAAGTTCCTTTTGAGGGAACAGTTTTGAAACAGTCCTTTGGTAGAATCTGCAGGTGTTTATTTGGAGCGCATTCAGGCCTATGTTGGAAAAGGAAATATCCTCACATAAAAACTAGACAGAAGCATTCTCCGAAACTTCTTTATGATGATTGCATTCTACTCACAGAGTGGAACCTTCCTTTTGAAAGAACAGTTTTGAAACCCTCTTTTGGTAGAATCTGCAAGTGGATATTGGGAGCGATTTGAGGCCTATGCTGGAAAAGGAGATATCTTCACATAAAAACTAGAAAGAAGCATCCTCAGAAACTTTTTCTGATGTGCGCATTCAACTCACCGTGTTGAACCTTCCTTTTGATAGAGAGGTTTTGAAACACTCTTTGTCTAGAATCTGCGGGTGAATATTTGGAGTGCTAAGAGGCCAACACTGGGAAAGGAAATATCTCCACATGAGAACTAGACGGAACCATTCTCAGAAAACTTCCATGGCTTTATGCACTCAACTCACATAGTGGAAACTTCCTTTTGATAGCCAGTTTTGAAACACTCCTTTTGTAGAATTTGCTAGTGGATGTTTGGAGCGATTTGAGGCCTATGCTGGAAATGGAAATATCTTCACATAAAAACTAGACAGAAGCATTCTCAGATACTGCTTTGTGATGATTGCATTCAGCTCACAGACTTGAACCTTCCCTTTGAAAGAGCAGTTTTGAAACACTCTTTTTGTAGAATCCGCAAGTGGATATTTGGATCGCTTTGAGGCCTATGCTGGGAAATGAAATATCTTCACCAAAAAACTAGACAGAAGCATCCTCAGAAACTTCTTCACGATATGTGCATTCAACTCACAGAGTTGAATCTTTCTTTTCAAAGAGCAGTTTTGAAACACACTTTTGGTAAAATCTGCAAGTGGATATTTGGAGCGATTTCAGGCCTATGCTGGAAAAGGAAATATCTTCACATAAATACTAGACAGAAGCATTCTCAGAAATTTCTGTGTGATGAGTGCATTCAACTCACAGACTCGAACATTCCTTTTGAGGGAACAGTTTTGAAACAGTCCTTTGGTAGAATCTGCAGGTGTTTATTTGGAGCGCTTTCAGGCCTATGTTGGAAAAGGAAATATCTTCACATAAAAACTAGACAGAAGCATTCTCCGAAACTACTTTGTGATGATTGCATTCTACTCACAGAGTGGAACCTTCCTTTTGAAAGAACAGTTTTGAAACCCTCTTTTGGTAGAATCTGCAAGTGGATATTGGGAGCGATTTGAGGCCTATGCTGGAAAAGGAGATATCTTCACATAAAAACTAGAAAGAAGCATCCTCAGAAACTTTTTCTGATGTGCGCATTCAACTCACCGAGTTGAACCTTCCTTTTGATAGAGAGGTTTTGAAACACTCTTTGTCTAGAATCTGCGGGTGAATATTTGGAGTGTTAAGAGGCCAACACTGGGAAAGGAAATATCTCCACATGAGAACTAGACGGAAGCATTCTCAGAAAACTTCCATGGCTTTATGCACTCAACTCACATAGTGGAAACTTCCTTTTGATAGCCAGTTTTGAAACACTCCTTTTGTAGAATTTGCTAGCGGACGTTTGGAGCCATTTGAGGCCTATGCTGGAAATGGAAATATCTTCACATAAAAACTAGACAGAAGAATTCTCAGAAACTTCTTTGTGATGAATGCATTCAACTCAAAGACTTGAACTTTCCTTTTGAAAGAGCAGTTTTGAAACACTCTTTATGTAGAATCTGCAAGTGGATATTTGGAGCGCTTTGAGGCCTATGCTGGGAAATGAAATAATTTCACCTGCAAACTAGACAGAAGCCTTCTGAGAAACTTCTTTGTGATGAGTGCATTCAACTCACAGACATGAACGTTCTTTTTCTTGGAACAGTTTTGAAACACTAAGTTTGTAGAATCCGCAAGTGTTTATTCGGAGCACCTTGAGGCCTATGCTTGTAACGGAAATATCTTCACATAAAAATTCGCCAGAAGCATTCTCAGAAACTTCTTTGCATTGAGTGCATTCAACTCCCAGACTTGAACCTTCTTTTTGAACGAGCAGTTTTGAAACACTCTTCTTGTAAAATCTGCAAATGGATACTTCGAGCACTTTGAGGCGTATGCTGGAAAATGGAATATCTTCACCTGAAAACTAGACAGAAGCATTCTCAGAAAGTTCTTCTCGATGCGTGCATTCAACTCACAGAGTCGAACCTGTCTTTTGATAGAGCAGTTTGGAAACACTCTTTTTGTGAGATCAGGAAGTGGATATTTCCAGCGATTTGAGGCCTAGGCAAGGAAAACGAAATATCTTCACATAAACACTAGATAGCAGCATTCTCAGAAACTTCTTTGTGAGGAGCGCATTCAACTCACATACTGGAACGTTCCTTTTGATAGAACAGTTTTGAACCACTCCTTTTGTACAATCTGTAAGTGTTTATTCGGAGCGCTTTGGGGCCTATGTTGGAAAAGGAATTATCTTCACTTAAAAACTAGACAGAAGCATTCTCAGAAACTTCTTTGGGATGAGTGCATTCTACTCACACAGTTCAACCTTCCTTTGGATAGAACAGTATTGAAGCACTCTTTTTGTGGGATCTGCAAGTGGATATTTGGAGCGCTTTGAGGCCTGTGCTGGAAAAGGAATTATCTTCACATAAAAACTAGACAGAAGCATTCTCAGAAACTTCTTTGTGTTGAGTGCATTCAACTCACAGACTTGAAGCTTCGTTTTGAAAGAGCACTTTTGAAACACTCTTTTTGTAGAATCTGCAAGTGGATATTTGGAATGCTTGGAGGCCTATGCTTTAAAAGGAATTCTCTTCACACAAAAACTAGACAGAATCATTCTCAGAAACATTTTCTGATGTGCGCATGCAAATCACCGAGTTGAACCTTCCTTTTGATAGAGAGGTTTTGAAACTCTCTCTGTCTAGAATCTGCAAGTGGATATTTGGAGTGCTAAGATTCCAACACTGGAAAAGGAAATATCTTCACCTGAGAACTAGACGGAAGCATTCTCAGAAACTTCCGTGTGCTTTATGCATTCAAGTCACATAGTGGAAACTTCCTTTTGATAGCGCAGTTTTGAGACACTCCTTTTGTAGAATTTGCTAGTGGATGTTTGGAGCGATTTGAGGCCTATGCTGGAAATGGAAATATCTTCACATTAAAACTAGACAGAAGCATTCTCAGATACGGCTTTGTGATGATTGCATTCAGCTCACAGACTTGAACCTTCCCTTTGAAAGAGCAGTTTTGAAACACTCTTTTTGTAGAATCCGCAAGTGGATATTTGGATCGCTTTGAGGCCTATGCTGGGAAATGAAATATCTTCACCGAAAAACTAGACAGAAGCATCCTCAGAAACTTCTTCACGATATGTGCATTCAACTCACAGAGTTGAATCTTTCTTTTCAAAGAGCAGTTTTGAAACACACTTTTGGTAAAATCTGCAAGTGGATATTTGGAGCGATTTCAGGCCTATGCTGGAAAAGGAAATATCTTCACATAAATACTAGACAGAAGCATTCTCAGAAATTTCTGTGTGATGAGTGCATTCAACTCACAGACTTGAAAGTTCCTTTTGAGGGAACAGTTTTGAAACAGTCCTTTGGTAGAATCTGCAGGTGTTTATTTGGAGCGCATTCAGGCCTATGTTGGAAAAGGAAATATCTTCACATAAAAACTAGACAGAAGCATTCTCCGAAACTTCTTTATGATGATTGCATTCTACTCACAGAGTGGAACCTTCCTTTTGAAAGAACAGTTTTGAAACCCTCTTTTGGTAGAATCTGCAAGTGGATATTGGGAGCGATTTGAGGCCTATGCTGGAAAAGGAGATATCTTCACATAAAAACTAGAAAGAAGCATCCTCAGAAACTTTTTCTGATGTGCGCATTCAACTCACCGAGTTGAACCTTCCTTTTGATAGAGAGGTTTTGAAACACTCTTTGTCTAGAATCTGCGGGTGAATATTTGGAGTGCTAAGAGGCCAACACTGGGAAAGGAAATATCTCCACATGAGAACTAGACGGAAGCATTCTCAGAAAACTTCCATGGCTTTATGCACTCAACTCACATAGTGGAAACTTCCTTTTGATAGCCAGTTTTGAAACACTCCTTTTGTAGAATTTGCTAGTGGACGTTTGGAGCGATTTGAGGCCTGTGCTGGAAATGGAAATATCTTCACATAAAAACTAGATAGAAGAATTCTCAGAAACTTCTTTGTGATGAATGCATTCAACTCAAAGACTTGAACTTTCCTTTTGAAAGAGCAGTTTTGAAACACTCTTTATGTAGAATCTGCAAGTGGATATTTGGAGCGCTTTGAGGCCTATGCTGGGAAATGAAATAATTTCACCTGCAAACTAGACAGAAGCCTTCTGAGAAACTTCTTTGTGATGAGTGCATTCAACTCACAGACATGAACGTTCTTTTTCTTGGAACTGTTTTGAAACACTAAGTTTGTAGAATCCGCAAGTGTTTATTCGGAGCACCTTGAGGCCTATGCTGGTAAAGGAAATATCTTCACATAAAAATTCGACAGAAGCATTCTCAGAAATTTCTATGCGTTTAGTGCATTCAACTCCCAGACTTGAACCTTCTTTTTGAACGAGCAGTTTTGAAACACTCTTCTTGTAAAATCTGCAAATGGATACTTGGAGCACTTTGAGGCGTATGCTGGAAAATGGAATATCTTCACCTGAAAACTAGACAGAAGCATTCTCCGAAAGTTCTTCTCGATGCGTGCATTCAACTCACAGAGTTGAACCTGTCTTTTGATAGAGCAGTTTGGAAACACTCTTTTTCTGAGATCAGCAAGTGGATATTTCCAGCGATTTGAGGCCTATGCAAGGAAAAGGAAATATCTTCACATAAAAACTAGGTAGCAGCATTCTCAGAAACTTCTTTGTGAGGAGCGCATTCAACTCACAGACTGGAACGTTCCTTTTGATAGAACAGTTTTGAACCACTCCTTTTGTACAATCTGTAAGTGTTTATTCGGAGCGCTTTGGGGCCTATGTTGGAAAAGGAATTATCTTCACTTTAAAACTAGACAGAAGCATTCTCAGAAACTTCTTTGAGATGAGTGCATTCTACTCACACAGTTCAAACTTCCTTTGGATAGAACAGTATTGAAGCACTCTTTTTGTAGGATCTGCAAGTGGATATTTGGAGCGCTTTGAGGCCTGTGCTGGAAAAGGAATTATCTTCACATAAAAACTAGACAGAAGCATTCTCAGAAACTTCTTTGTGTTGAGTGAATTCAACTCACAGACTTGAAGCTTCGTTTTGAAAGAGCACTTTTGAAACACTCTTTTTGTAGAATCTGCAAGTGGATATTTGGAACGCTTGGAGGCCAATGCTTTAAAAGGAATTCTCTTCACACAAAAACTAGACAGAATCATTCTCAGAAAGATTTTCTGATGTGTGCATTCAAATCACCGTGTTGAACCTTCCTTTTGATAGAGAGGTTTTGAAACTCTCTCTGTCTAGAATCTGCAAGTGGATATTTCTAGTGCTAAGAGGCCAACACTGGAAAAGGAAATATCTTCACCTGAGAACTAGACGGAAGCATTCTCAGAAACTTCCGTGTGCTTTATGCATTCAAGTCACATAGTGGAAACTTCCTTTTGATAGCGCAGTTTTGAAACACTCCTTTTGTAGAATTTGCTAGTGGATGTTTGGAGCGATTTGAGGCCTATGCTGGAAATGGAAATATCTTCACATAAAAACTAGACAGAAGCATTCTCAGATACTGCTTTGTGATGATTGCATTCAGCTCACAGACTTGAACCTTCCCTTTGAAAGAGCAGTTTTGAAACACTCTTTTTGTAGAATCCGCAAGTGGATATTTGGATCGCTTTGAGGCCTATGCTGGGAAATGAAATATCTTCACCGAAAAACTAGACAGAAGCATCCTCAGAAACTTCTTCACGATATGTGCATTCAACTCACAGAGTTGAATCTTTCTTTTCAAAGAGCAGTTTTGAAACACACTTTTGGTAAAATCTGCAAGTGGATATTTGGAGCGATTTCAGGCCTATGCTGGAAAAGGAAATATCTTCACATAAATACTAGACAGAAGCATTCTCAGAAATTTCTGTGTGATGAGTGCATTAAACTCACAGACTCGAACATTCCTTTTGAGGGAACAGTTTTGAAACAGTCCTTTGGTAGAATCTGCAGGTGTTTATTTGGAGCGCTTTCAGGCCTATGTTGGAAAAGGAAATATCTTCACATAAAAACTAGACAGAAGCATTCTCCGAAACTAATTTGTGATGATTGCATTCTACTCACAGAGTGGAACCTTCCTTTTGAAAGAACAGTTTTGAAACCCTCTTTTGGTAGAATCTGCAAGTGGATATTGGGAGCGATTTGAGGCCTATGCTGGAAAAGGAGATATCTTCACATAAAAACTAGAAAGAAGCATCCTCAGAAACTTTTTCTGATGTGCGCATTCAACTCACCGAGTTGAACCTTCCTTTTGATAGAGAGGTTTTGAAACACTCTTTGTCTAGAATCTGCGGGTGAATATTTGGAGTGCTAAGAGGCCAACACTGGGAAAGGAAATATCTCCACATGAGAACTAGACGGAAGCATTCTCAGAAAACTTCCATGGCTTTATGCACTCAACTCACATAGTGGAAACTTCCTTTTGATAGCCAGTTTTGAAACACTCCTTTTGTAGAATTTGCTAGTGGACGTTTGGAGCGATTTGAGGCCTATGCTGGAAATGGAAATATCTTCACATAAAAACTAGACAGAAGCATTCTCAGATACTGCTTTGTGATGATTGCATTCAGCTCACAGACTTGAACCTTCCCTTTGAAAGAGCAGTTTTGAAACACTCTTTTTGTAGAATCCGCAAGTGGATATTTGGATCGCTTTGAGGCCTATGCTGGGAAATGAAATATCTTCACCGAAAAACTAGACAGAAGCATCCTCAGAAACTTCTTCACGATATGTGCATTCAACTCACAGAGTTGAATCTTTCTTTTCAAAGAGCAGTTTTGAAACACACTTTTGGTAAAATCTGCAAGTGGATATTTGGAGCGATTTCAGGCCTATGCTGGAAAAGGAAATATCTTCACATAAATACTAGACAGAAGCATTCTCAGAAATTTCTGTGTGATGAATGCATTCAACTCACAGACTCGAACATTCCTTTTGAGGGAACAGTTTTGAAACAGTCCTTTGGTAGAATCTGCAGGTGTTTATTTGGAGCGCTTTCAGGCCTATGTTGGAAAAGGAAATATCTTCACATAAAAACTAGACAGAAGCATTCTCCGAAACTACTTTGTGATGATTGCATTCTACTCACAGAGTGGAACCTTCCTTTTGAAAGAACAGTTTTGAAACCCTCTTTTGGTAGAATCTGCAAGTGGATATTGGGAGCGATTTGAGGCCTATGCTGGAAAAGGAGATATCTTCACATAAAAACTAGAAAGAAGCATCCTCAGAAACTTTTTCTGATGTGCGCATTCAACTCACCGAGTTGAACCTTCCTTTTGATAGAGAGGTTTTGAAACACTCTTTGTCTAGAATCTGCGGGTGAATATTTGGAGTGCTAAGAGGCCAACACTGGGAAAGGAAATATCTCCACATGAGAACTAGACGGAAGCATTCTCAGAAAACTTCCATGGCTTTATGCACTCAACTCACATAGTGGAAACTTCCTTTTGATAGCCAGTTTTGAAACACTCCTTTTGTAGAATTTGCTAGTGGACGTTTGGAGCGATTTGAGGCCTGTGCTGGAAATGGAAATATCTTCACATAAAAACTAGATAGAAGAATTCTCAGAAACTTCTTTGTGATGAATGCATTCAACTCAAAGACTTGAACTTTCCTTTTGAAAGAGCAGTTTTGAAACACTCTTTATGTAGAATCTGCAAGTGGATATTTGGAGCGCTTTGAGGCCTATGCTGGGAAATGAAATAATTTCACCTGCAAACTAGACAGAAGCCTTCTGAGAAACTTCTTTGTGATGAGTGCATTCAACTCACAGACATGAACGTTCTTTTTCTTGGAACTGTTTTGAAACACTAAGTTTGTAGAATCCGCAAGTGTTTATTCGGAGCACCTTGAGGCCTATGCTGGTAAAGGAAATATCTTCACATAAAAATTCGACAGAAGCATTCTCAGAAATTTCTATGCGTTTAGTGCATTCAACTCCCAGACTTGAACCTTCTTTTTGAACGAGCAGTTTTGAAACACTCTTCTTGTAAAATCTGCAAATGGATACTTGGAGCACTTTGAGGCGTATGCTGGAAAATGGAATATCTTCACCTGAAAACTAGACAGAAGCATTCTCCGAAAGTTCTTCTCGATGCGTGCATTCAACTCACAGAGTTGAACCTGTCTTTTGATAGAGCAGTTTGGAAACACTCTTTTTCTGAGATCAGCAAGTGGATATTTCCAGCGATTTGAGGCCTATGCAAGGAAAAGGAAATATCTTCACATAAAAACTAGGTAGCAGCATTCTCAGAAACTTCTTTGTGAGGAGCGCATTCAACTCACAGACTGGAACGTTCCTTTTGATAGAACAGTTTTGAACCACTCCTTTTGTACAATCTGTAAGTGTTTATTCGGAGCGCTTTGGGGCCTATGTTGGAAAAGGAATTATCTTCACTTAAAAACTAGACAGAAGCATTCTCAGAAACTTCTTTGGGATGAGTGCATTCTACTCACACAGTTCAACCTTCCTTTGGATAGAACAGTATTGAAGCACTCTTTTTGTGGGATCTGCAAGTGGATATTTGGAGCGCTTTGAGGCCTGTGCTGGAAAAGGAATTATCTTCACATAAAAACTAGACAGAAGCATTCTCAGAAACTTCTTTGTGTTGAGTGCATTCAACTCACAGACTTGAAGCTTCGTTTTGAAAGAGCACTTTTGAAACACTCTTTTTGTAGAATCTGCAAGTGGATATTTGGAATGCTTGGAGGCCTATGCTTTAAAAGGAATTCTCTTCACACAAAAACTAGACAGAATCATTCTCAGAAACATTTTCTGATGTGCGCATGCAAATCACCGAGTTGAACCTTCCTTTTGATAGAGAGGTTTTGAAACTCTCTCTGTCTAGAATCTGCAAGTGGATATTTGGAGTGCTAAGATTCCAACACTGGAAAAGGAAATATCTTCACCTGAGAACTAGACGGAAGCATTCTCAGAAACTTCCGTGTGCTTTATGCATTCAAGTCACATAGTGGAAACTTCCTTTTGATAGCGCAGTTTTGAGACACTCCTTTTGTAGAATTTGCTAGTGGATGTTTGGAGCGATTTGAGGCCTATGCTGGAAATGGAAATATCTTCACATTAAAACTAGACAGAAGCATTCTCAGATACGGCTTTGTGATGATTGCATTCAGCTCACAGACTTGAACCTTCCCTTTGAAAGAGCAGTTTTGAAACACTCTTTTTGTAGAATCCGCAAGTGGATATTTGGATCGCTTTGAGGCCTATGCTGGGAAATGAAATATCTTCACCGAAAAACTAGACAGAAGCATCCTCAGAAACTTCTTCACGATATGTGCATTCAACTCACAGAGTTGAATCTTTCTTTTCAAAGAGCAGTTTTGAAACACACTTTTGGTAAAATCTGCAAGTGGATATTTGGAGCGATTTCAGGCCTATGCTGGAAAAGGAAATATCTTCACATAAATACTAGACAGAAGCATTCTCAGAAATTTCTGTGTGATGAGTGCATTCAACTCACAGACTTGAAAGTTCCTTTTGAGGGAACAGTTTTGAAACAGTCCTTTGGTAGAATCTGCAGGTGTTTATTTGGAGCGCATTCAGGCCTATGTTGGAAAAGGAAATATCTTCACATAAAAACTAGACAGAAGCATTCTCCGAAACTTCTTTATGATGATTGCATTCTACTCACAGAGTGGAACCTTCCTTTTGAAAGAACAGTTTTGAAACCCTCTTTTGGTAGAATCTGCAAGTGGATATTGGGAGCGATTTGAGGCCTATGCTGGAAAAGGAGATATCTTCACATAAAAACTAGAAAGAAGCATCCTCAGAAACTTTTTCTGATGTGCGCATTCAACTCACCGAGTTGAAACTTCCTTTTGATAGAGAGGTTTTGAAACACTCTTTGTCTAGAATCTGCAGGTGAATATTTGGAGTGCTAAGAGGCCAACACTTGGAAAGGAAATATCTCCACATGAGAACTAGACGGAAGCATTCTCAGAAAACTTCCATGGCTTTATACACTCAACTCACATAGTGGAAACTTCCTTTTGATAGCCAGTTTTGAAACACTGCTTTTGTAGAATTTGCTAGTGTACGTTTGGAGCGATTTGAGGCCTGTGCTGGAAATGGAAATATCTTCACATAAAAACTAGACAGAAGAATTCTCAGAAACTTCTTTGTGATGAATGCATTCAACTCAAAGACTTGAACTTTCCTTTTGAAAGAGCAGTTTTGAAACACTCTTTATGTAGAATCTGCAAGTGGATATTTGGAGCGCTTTGAGGCCTATGCTGGGAAATGAAATAATTTCACCTGCAAACTAGACAGAAGCCTTCTGAGAAACTTCTTTGTGATGAGTGCGTTCAACTCACAGACATGAACGTTCTTTTTCTTGGAACTGTTTTGAAACACTAAGTTTGTAGAATCCGCAAGTGTTTATTCGGAGCACCTTGAGGCCTATGCTGGTAAAGGAAATATCTTCACATAAAAATTCGACAGAAGCATTCTCAGAAATTTCTATGCGTTTAGTGCATTCAACTCCCAGACTTGAACCTTCTTTTTGAACGAGCAGTTTTGAAACACTCTTCTTGTAAAATCTGCAAATGGATACTTGGAGCACTTTGAGGCGTATGCTGGAAAATGGAATATCTTCACCTGAAAACTAGACAGAAGCATTCTCCGAAAGTTCTTCTCGATGCGTGCATTCAACTCACAGAGTTGAACCTGTCTTTTGATAGAGCAGTTTGGAAACACTCTTTTTCTGAGATCAGCAAGTGGATATTTCCAGCGATTTGAGGCCTATGCAAGGAAAAGGAAATATCTAAACTTAAAAACTAGGTAGCAGCATTCTCAGAAACTTCTTTGTGAGGAGCGCATTCAACTCACAGACTGGAACGTTCCTTTTGATAGAACAGTTTTCAACCACTCCTTTTGTACAATCTGTAAGTGTTTATTCGGAGCGCTTTGGGGCCTATGTTGGAAAAGGAATTATCTTCACTTTAAAACTAGACAGAAGCATTCTCAGAAACTTCTTTGAGATGAGTGCATTCTACTCACACAGTTCAAACTTCCTTTGGATAGAACAGTATTGAAGCACTCTTTTTGTAGGATCTGCAAGTGGATATTTGGAGCGCTTTGAGGCCTGTGCTGGAAAAGGAATTATCTTCACATAAAAACTAGACAGAAGCATTCTCAGAAACTTCTTTGTGTTGAGTGAATTCAACTCACAGACTTGAAGCTTCGTTTTGAAAGAGCACTTTTGAAACACTCTTTTTGTAGAATCTGCAAGTGGATATTTGGAACGCTTGGAGGCCAATGCTTTAAAAGGAATTCTCTTCACACAAAAACTAGACAGAATCATTCTCAGAAAGATTTTCTGATGTGTGCATTCAAATCACCGTGTTGAACCTTCCTTTTGATAGAGAGGTTTTGAAACTCTCTCTGTCTAGAATCTGCAAGTGGATATTTCTAGTGCTAAGAGGCCAACACTGGAAAGGGAAATATCTTCACCTGAGAACTAGACGGAAGCATTCTCAGAAACTTCCGTGTGCTTTATGCATTCAAGTCACATAGTGGAAACTTCCTTTTGATAGCGCAGTTTTGAAACACTACTTTTGTAAAATTTGCTAGTGGATGTTTGGAGCGATTTGAGGCCTATGCTGGAAATGGAAATATCTTCACATAAAAACTAGACAGAAGCATTCTCAGATACTGCTTTGCGATGATTGCATTCAGCTCACAGACTTGAACCTTCCCTTTGAAAGAGCAGTTTTGAAACACTCTTTTTGTAGAATCCGCAAGTGGATATTTGGATCGCTTTGAGGCCTATGCTGGGAAATGAAATATCTTCACCGAAAAACTAGACAGAAGCATCCTCAGAAACTTCTTCACGATATGTGCATTCAACTCACAGAGTTGAATCTTTCTTTTCAAAGAGCAGATTTGAAACACACTTTTGGTAAAATCTGCAAGTGGATATTTGGAGCGATTTCAGGCCTATGCTGGAAAAGGAAATATCTTCACATAAATACTAGACAGAAGCATTCTCAGAAATTTCTGTGTGATGAGTGCATTAAACTCACAGACTCGAACATTCCTTTTGAGGGAACAGTTTTGAAACAGTCCTTTGGTAGAATCTGCAGGTGTTTATTTGGAGCGCTTTCAGGCCTATGTTGGAAAAGGAAATATCTTCACATAAAAACTAGACAGAAGCATTCTCCGAAACTAATTTGTGATGATTGCATTCTACTCACAGAGTGGAACCTTCCTTTTGAAAGAACAGTTTTGAAACCCTCTTTTGGTAGAATCTGCAAGTGGATATTGGGAGCGATTTGAGGCCTATGCTGGAAAAGGAGATATCTTCACATAAAAACTAGAAAGAAGCATCCTCAGAAACTTTTTCTGATGTGCGCATTCAACTCACCGAGTTGAACCTTCCTTTTGATAGAGAGGTTTTGAAACACTCTTTGTCTAGAATCTGCGGGTGAATATTTGGAGTGCTAAGAGGCCAACACTGGGAAAGGAAATATCTCCACATGAGAACTAGACGGAAGCATTCTCAGAAAACTACCATGGCTTTATGCACTCAACTCACATAGTGGAAACTTCCTTTTGATAGCCAGTTTTGAAACACTCCTTTTGTAGAATTTGCTATTGGACGTTTGGAGCGATTTGAGGCCTATGCTGGAAATGGAAATATCTTCACATAAAAACTAGACAGAAGCATTCTCAGATACTG
Organism: Pongo pygmaeus; assembly: GCF_028885625.2. Classification (NCBI taxonomy): domain Eukaryota; kingdom Metazoa; phylum Chordata; class Mammalia; order Primates; family Hominidae; genus Pongo; species Pongo pygmaeus. The sequence goes on along the minus strand of NC_072394.2, from coordinate 24,971,354 downwards.
CTTTGTGATGATTGCATTCAGCTCACAGACTTGAACCTTCCCTTTGAAAGAGCAGTTTTGAAACACTCTTTTTGTAGAATCCGCAAGTGGATATTTGGATCGCTTTGAGGCCTATGCTGGGAAATGAAATATCTTCACCGAAAAACTAGACAGAAGCATCCTCAGAAACTTCTTCACGATATGTGCATTCAACTCACAGAGTTGAATCTTTCTTTTCAAAGAGCAGTTTTGAAACACACTTTTGGTAAAATCTGCAAGTGGATATTTGGAGCGATTTCAGGCCTATGCTGGAAAAGGAAATATCTTCACATAAATACTAGACAGAAGCATTCTCAGAAATTTCTGTGTGATGAGTGCATTCAACTCACAGACTCGAACATTCCTTTTGAGGGAACAGTTTTGAAACAGTCCTTTGGTAGAATCTGCAGGTGTTTATTTGGAGCGCTTTCAGGCCTATGTTGGAAAAGGAAATATCTTCACATAAAAACTAGACAGAAGCATTCTCCGAAACTACTTTGTGATGATTGCATTCTACTCACAGAGTGGAACCTTCCTTTTGAAAGAACAGTTTTGAAACCCTCTTTTGGTAGAATCTGCAAGTGGATATTGGGAGCGATTTGAGGCCTATGCTGGAAAAGGAGATATCTTCACATAAAAACTAGAAAGAAGCATCCTCAGAAACTTTTTCTGATGTGCGCATTCAACTCACCGAGTTGAACCTTCCTTTTGATAGAGAGGTTTTGAAACACTCTTTGTCTAGAATCTGCGGGTGAATATTTGGAGTGCTAAGAGGCCAACACTGGGAAAGGAAATATCTCCACATGAGAACTAGACGGAAGCATTCTCAGAAAACTTCCATGGCTTTATGCACTCAACTCACATAGTGGAAACTTCCTTTTGATAGCCAGTTTTGAAACACTCCTTATGTAGAATTTGCTAGTGGACGTTTGGAGCGATTTGAGGCCTGTGCTGGAAATGGAAATATCTTCACATAAAAACTAGATAGAAGAATTCTCAGAAACTTCTTTGTGATGAATGCATTCAACTCAAAGACTTGAACTTTCCTTTTGAAAGAGCAGTTTTGAAACACTCTTTATGTAGAATCTGCAAGTGGATATTTGGAGCGCTTTGAGGCCTATGCTGGGAAATGAAATAATTTCACCTGCAAACTAGACAGAAGCCTTCTGAGAAACTTCTTTGTGATGAGTGCATTCAACTCACAGACATGAACGTTCTTTTTCTTGGAACTGTTTTGAAACACTAAGTTTGTAGAATCCGCAAGTGTTTATTCGGAGCACCTTGAGGCCTATGCTGGTAAAGGAAATATCTTCACATAAAAATTCGACAGAAGCATTCTCAGAAATTTCTATGCGTTTAGTGCATTCAACTCCCAGACTTGAACCTTCTTTTTGAACGAGCAGTTTTGAAACACTCTTCTTGTAAAATCTGCAAATGGATACTTGGAGCACTTTGAGGCGTATGCTGGAAAATGGAATATCTTCACCTGAAAACTAGACAGAAGCATTCTCCGAAAGTTCTTCTCGATGCGTGCATTCAACTCACAGAGTTGAACCTGTCTTTTGATAGAGCAGTTTGGAAACACTCTTTTTCTGAGATCAGCAAGTGGATATTTCCAGCGATTTGAGGCCTATGCAAGGAAAAGGAAATATCTTCACATAAAAACTAGGTAGCAGCATTCTCAGAAACTTCTTTGTGAGGAGCGCATTCAACTCACAGACTGGAACGTTCCTTTTGATAGAACAGTTTTGAACCACTCCTTTTGTACAATCTGTAAGTGTTTATTCGGAGCGCTTTGGGGCCTATGTTGGAAAAGGAATTATCTTCACTTTAAAACTAGACAGAAGCATTCTCAGAAACTTCTTTGAGATGAGTGCATTCTACTCACACAGTTCAAACTTCCTTTGGATAGAACAGTATTGAAGCACTCTTTTTGTAGGATCTGCAAGTGGATATTTGGAGCGCTTTGAGGCCTGTGCTGGAAAAGGAATTATCTTCACATAAAAACTAGACAGAAGCATTCTCAGAAACTTCTTTGTGTTGAGTGAATTCAACTCACAGACTTGAAGCTTCGTTTTGAAAGAGCACTTTTGAAACACTCTTTTTGTAGAATCTGCAAGTGGATATTTGGAACGCTTGGAGGCCAATGCTTTAAAAGGAATTCTCTTCACACAAAAACTAGACAGAATCATTCTCAGAAAGATTTTCTGATGTGTGCATTCAAATCACCGTGTTGAACCTTCCTTTTGATAGAGAGGTTTTGAAACTCTCTCTGTCTAGAATCTGCAAGTGGATATTTCTAGTGCTAAGAGGCCAACACTGGAAAAGGAAATATCTTCACCTGAGAACTAGACGGAAGCATTCTCAGAAACTTCCGTGTGCTTTATGCATTCAAGTCACATAGTGGAAACTTCCTTTTGATAGCGCAGTTTTGAAACACTCCTTTTGTAGAATTTGCTAGTGGATGTTTGGAGCGATTTGAGGCCTATGCTGGAAATGGAAATATCTTCACATAAAAACTAGACAGAAGCATTCTCAGATACTGCTTTGTGATGATTGCATTCAGCTCACAGACTTGAACCTTCCCTTTGAAAGAGCAGTTTTGAAACACTCTTTTTGTAGAATCCGCAAGTGGATATTTGGATCGCTTTGAGGCCTATGCTGGGAAATGAAATATCTTCACCGAAAAACTAGACAGAAGCATCCTCAGAAACTTCTTCACGATATGTGCATTCAACTCACAGAGTTGAATCTTTCTTTTCAAAGAGCAGTTTTGAAACACACTTTTGGTAAAATCTGCAAGTGGATATTTGGAGCGATTTCAGGCCTATGCTGGAAAAGGAAATATCTTCACATAAATACTAGACAGAAGCATTCTCAGAAATTTCTGTGTGATGAGTGCATTCAACTCACAGACTCGAACATTTCCTTTTGAGGGAACAGTTTTGAAACAGTCCTTTGATAGAATCTGCAGGTGTTTATTTGGAGCGCTTTCAGGCCTATGTTGGAAAAGGAAATATCTTCACATAAAAACTAGACAGAAGCATTCTCCGAAACTACTTTGTGATGATTGCATTCTACTCACAGAGTGGAACCTTCCTTTTGAAAGAACAGTTTTGAAACCCTCTTTTGGTAGAATCTGCAAGTGGATATTGGGAGCGATTTGAGGCCTATGCTGGAAAAGGAGATATCTTCACATAAAAACTAGAAAGAAGCATCCTCAGAAACTTTTTCTGATGTGCGCATTCAACTCACCGAGTTGAACCTTCCTTTTGATAGAGAGGTTTTGAAACACTCTTTGTCTAGAATCTGCGGGTGAATATTTGGAGTGCTAAGAGGCCAACACTGGGAAAGGAAATATCTCCACATGAGAACTAGACGGAAGCATTCTCAGAAAACTTCCATGGCTTTATGCACTCAACTCACATAGTGGAAACTTCCTTTTGATAGCCAGTTTTGAAACACTCCTTTTGTAGAATTTGCTAGTGGACGTTTGGGGCGATTTGAGGCCTGTGCTGGAAATGGAAATATCTTCACATAAAAACTAGACAGAAGAATTCTCAGAAACTTCTTTGTGATGAATGCATTCAACTCAAAGACTTGAACTTTCCTTTTGAAAGAGCAGTTTTGAAACACTCTTTATGTAGAATCTGCAAGTGGATATTTGGAGCGCTTTGAGGCCTATGCTGGGAAATGAAATAATTTCACCTGCAAACTAGACAGAAGCCTTCTGAGAAACTTCTTTGTGATGAGTGCATTCAACTCACAGACATGAACGTTCTTTTTCTTGGAACTGTTTTGAAACACTAAGTTTGTAGAATCCGCAAGTGTTTATTCGGAGCACCTTGAGGCCTATGCTGGTAAAGGAAATATCTTCACATAAAAATTCGACAGAAGCATTCTCAGAAATTTCTATGCGTTTAGTGCATTCAACTCCCAGACTTGAACCTTCTTTTTGAACGAGCAGTTTTGAAACACTCTTCTTGTAAAATCTGCAAATGGATACTTGGAGCACTTTGAGGCGTATGCTGGAAAATGGAATATCTTCACCTGAAAACTAGACAGAAGCATTCTCCGAAAGTTCTTCTCGATGCGTGCATTCAACTCACAGAGTTGAACCTGTCTTTTGATAGAGCAGTTTGGAAACACTCTTTTTCTGAGATCAGCAAGTGGATATTTCCAGCGATTTGAGGCCTATGCAAGGAAAAGGAAATATCTTCACATAAAAACTAGGTAGCAGCATTCTCAGAAACTTCTTTGTGAGGAGCGCATTCAACTCACAGACTGGAACGTTCCTTTTGATAGAACAGTTTTGAACCACTCCTTTTGTACAATCTGTAAGTGTTTATTCGGAGCGCTTTGGGGCTTATGTTGGAAAAGGAATTATCTTCACTTTAAAACTAGACAGAAGCATTCTCAGAAACTTCTTTGAGATGAGTGCATTCTACTCACACAGTTCAAACTTCCTTTGGATAGAACAGTATTGAAGCACTCTTTTTGTAGAATCTGCAAGTGGATATTTGGAGCGCTTTGAGGCCTGTGCTGGAAAAGGAATTATCTTCACATAAAAACTAGACAGAAGCATTCTCAGAAACTTCTTTGTGTTGAGTGAATTCAACTCACAGACTTGAAGCTTCGTTTTGAAAGAGCACTTTTGAAACACTCTTTTTGTAGAATCTGCAAGTGGATATTTGGAACGCTTGGAGGCCAATGCTTTAAAAGGAATTCTCTTCACACAAAAACTAGACAGAATCATTCTCAGAAAGATTTTCTGATGTGTGCATTCAAATCACCGTGTTGAACCTTCCTTTTGATAGAGAGGTTTTGAAACTCTCTCTGTCTAGAATCTGCAAGTGGATATTTCTAGTGCTAAGAGGCCAACACTGGAAAAGGAAATATCTTCACCTGAGAACTAGACGGAAGCATTCTCAGAAACTTCCGTGTGCTTTATGCATTCAAGTCACATAGTGGAAACTTCCTTTTGATAGCGCAGTTTTGAAACACTCCTTTTGTAGAATTTGCTAGTGGATGTTTGGAGCGATTTGAGGCCTAGGCTGGAAATGGAAATATCTTCACATAAAAACTAGACAGAAGCATTCTCAGATACTGCTTTGTGATGATTGCATTCAGCTCACAGACTTGAACCTTCCCTTTGAAAGAGCAGTTTTGAAACACTCTTTTTGTAGAATCCGCAAGTGGATATTTGGATCGCTTTGAGGCCTATGCTGGGAAATGAAATATCTTCACCGAAAAACTAGACAGAAGCATCCTCAGAAACTTCTTCACGATATGTGCATTCAACTCACAGAGTTGAATCTTTCTTTTCAAAGAGCAGTTTTGAAACACACTTTTGGTAAAATCTGCAAGTGGATATTTGGAGCGATTTCAGGCCTATGCTGGAAAAGGAAATATCTTCACATAAATACTAGACAGAAGCATTCTCAGAAATTTCTGTGTGATGAGTGCATTCAACTCACAGACTCGAACATTCCTTTTGAGGGAATAGTTTTGAAACAGTCCTTTGGTAGAATCTGCAGGTGTTTATTTGGAGCGCTTTCAGGCCTATGTTGGAAAAGGAAATATCTTCACATAAAAACTAGACAGAAGCATTCTCCGAAACTAATTTGTGATGATTGCATTCTACTCACAGAGTGGAACCTTCCTTTTGAAAGAACAGTTTTGAAACCCTCTTTTGGTAGAATCTGCAAGTGGATATTGGGAGCGATTTGAGGCCTATGCTGGAAAAGGAGATATCTTCACATAAAAACTAGAAAGAAGCATCCTCAGAAACTTTTTCTGATGTGCGCATTCAACTCACCGAGTTGAACCTTCCTTTTGATAGAGAGGTTTTGAAACACTCTTTGTCTAGAATCTGCGGGTGAATATTTGGAGTGCTAAGAGGCCAACACTGGGAAAGGAAATATCTCCACATGAGAACTAGACGGAAGCATTCTCAGAAAACTTCCATGGCTTTATGCACTCAACTCACATAGTGGAAACTTCCTTTTGATAGCCAGTTTTGAAACACTCCTTTTGTAGAATTTGCTAGTGGACGTTTGGAGCGATTTGAGGCCTATGCTGGAAATGGAAATATCTTCACATAAAAACTAGACAGAAGCATTCTCAGATACTGCTTTGTGATGATTGCATTCAGCTCACAGACTTGAACCTTCCCTTTGAAAGAGCAGTTTTGAAACACTCTTTTTGTAGAATCCGCAAGTGGATATTTGGATCGCTTTGAGGCCTATGCTGGGAAATGAAATATCTTCACCGAAAAACTAGACAGAAGCATCCTCAGAAACTTCTTCACGATATGTGCATTCAACTCACAGAGTTGAATCTTTCTTTTCAAAGAGCAGTTTTGAAACACACTTTTGGTAAAATCTGCAAGTGGATATTTGGAGCGATTTCAGGCCTATGCTGGAAAAGGAAATATCTTCACATAAATACTAGACAGAAGCATTCTCAGAAATTTCTGTGTGATGAGTGCATTCAACTCACAGACTCGAACATTCCTTTTGAGGGAACAGTTTTGAAACAGTCCTTTGGTAGAATCTACAGGTGTTTATTTGGAGCGCTTTCAGGCCTATGTTGGAAAAGGAAATATCTTCACATAAAAACTAGACAGAAGCATTCTCCGAAACTACTTTGTGATGATTGCATTCTACTCACAGAGTGGAACCTTCCTTTTGAAAGAACAGTTTTGAAACCCTCTTTTGGTAGAATCTGCAAGTGGATATTGGGAGCGATTTGAGGCCTATGCTGGAAAAGGAGATATCTTCACATAAAAACTAGAAAGAAGCATCCTCAGAAACTTTTTCTGATGTGCGCATTCAACTCACCGAGTTGAACCTTCCTTTTGATAGAGAGGTTTTGAAACACTCTTTGTCTAGAATCTGCGGGTGAATATTTGGAGTGCTAAGAGGCCAACACTGGGAAAGGAAATATCTCCACATGAGAACTAGACGGAAGCATTCTCAGAAAACTTCCATGGCTTTATGCACTCAACTCACATAGTGGAAACTTCCTTTTGATAGCCAGTTTTGAAACACTCCTTTTGTAGAATTTGCTAGTGGACGTTTGGAGCGATTTGAGGCCTATGCTGGAAATGGAAATATCTTCACATAAAAACTAGACAGAAGAATTCTCAGAAACTTCTTTGTGATGAATGCATTCAACTCAAAGACTTGAACTTTCCTTTTGAAAGAGCAGTTTTGAAACACTCTTTATGTAGAATCTGCAAGTGGATATTTGGAGCGCTTTCAGGCCTATGCTGGGAAATGAAATAATTTCACCTGCAAACTAGACAGAAGCCTTCTGAGAAACTTCTTTGTGATGAGTGCATTCAACTCACAGACATGAACGTTCTTTTTCTTGGAACAGTTTTGAAACACTAAGTTTGTAGAATCCGCAAGTGTTTATTCGGAGCACCTTGAGGCCTATGCTGGTAAAGGAAATATCTTCACATAAAAATTCGACAGAAGCATTCTCAGAAACTTCTTTGCGTTGAGTGCATTCAACTCCCAGACTTGAACCTTCTTTTTGAACGAGCAGTTTTGAAACACTCTTCTTGTAATATCTGCAAATGGATACTTGGAGCACTTTGAGGCGTATGCTGGAAAATGGAATATCTTCACCCGAAAACTAGACAGAAGCATTCTCAGAAAGTTCTTCTCAATGCGTGCATTCAACTCACAGAGTAGAACCTGTCTTTTGATAGAGCAGTTTGGAAACACTCTTTTTGTGAGATCAGCAAGTGGATATTTCCAGCGATTTGAGGCCTATGCAAGGAAAAGGAAATATCTTCACATAAAAACTAGATAGCAGCATTCTCAGAAACTTCTTTGTGAGGAGCGCATTCAACTGACAGACTGGAATGTTCCTTTTGATGGAACAGTTTTGAACCACTCCTTTTGTACAATCTGTAAGTGTTTATTCGGAGCGCTTTGGGGCCTATGTTGGAAAAGGAATTATCTTCACTTAAAAACTAGACAGAAGCATTCTCAGAAACCTCTTTGAGATGAGTGCATTCTACTCACACAGTTCAACCTTCCTTTGGATAGAACAGTATTGAAGCACTCTTTTTGTAGAATCTGCAAGTGGATATTTGGAGCGCTTTGAGGCCTGTGCTGGAAAAGGAATTATCTTCACATAAAAACTAGACAGAAGCATTCTCAGAAACTTCTTTGTGTTGAGTGCATTCAACTCACGGACTTGAAGCTTCGTTTTGAAAGAGCACTTTTGAAACACTCTTTTTGTAGAATCTGCAAGTGGATATGTGGAACGCTTGGAGGCCTATGCTTTAAAAGGAATTCTCTTCACACAAAACCTAGACAGAATCATTCTCAGAAACATTTTCTGATGTGCGCATTCAAATCACCGAGTTGAACCTTCCTTTTGATAGAGAGGTTTTGAAACTCTCTCTGTCTAGAATCTGCAAGAGGATATTTGGAGTGCTAAGAGGCCAACACTGGAAAAGGAAATATCTTCACCTGAGAACTAGACGGAAGCATGCTCAGAAACTTCCGTGTGCTTTATGCATTCAAGTCACATAGTGGAAACTTCCTTTTGATAGCGCAGTTTTGAAACACTCCTTTTGTAGAATTTGCTAGTGGATGTTTGGAGCGATTTGAGGCCTATGCTTGAAATGGAAATATCTTCACATAAAAACTAGACAGAAGAATTCTCAGATACTGCTTTGTGATGATTGCATTCAGCTCACAGACTTGAACTTTCCTTTTGAAAGAGCAGTTTTGAAACACTCTTTATGTAGGATCTGCAAGTGGATATTTGGAGCGCTTTGAGGCCTATGCTGGGAAATGGAATAATTTCACCTGCAAACTAGACAGAAGCCTTCTGAGAAACTTCTTTGTGATGAGTGCATTCAACTCACAGACATGAACGTTCTTTTTCTTGGAACTGTTTTGAAACACTAAGTTTGTAGAATCCGCAAGTGTTTATTCGGAGCACCTTGAGGCCTATGCTGGTAAAGGAAATATCTTCACATAAAAATTCGACAGAAGCATTCTCAGAAATTTCTATGCGTTTAGTGCATTCAACTCCCAGACTTGAACCTTCTCTTTGAACGAGCAGTTTTGAAACACTCTTCTTGTAAAATCTGCAAATGGATACTTGGATCACTTTGAGGCGTATGCTGGAAAATGGAATATCTTCACCTGAAAACTAGACAGAAGCATTCTCCGAAAGTTCTTCTCGATGCGTGCATTCAACTCACAGAGTTGAACCTGTCTTTTGATAGAGCAGTTTGGAAACACTCTTTTTGTGAGATCAGCAAGTGGATATTTCCAGCGATTTGAGGCCTATGCAAGGAAAAGGAAATATCTTCACATAAAAACTAGGTAGCAGCATTCTCAGAAACTTCTTTGTGAGGAGCGCATTCAACTCACAGACTGGAACGTTCCTTTTGATAGAACAGTTTTGAACCACTCCTTTTGTACAATCTGTAAGTGTTTATTCGGAGCGCTTTGGGGCCTATGTTGGAAAAGGAATTATCTTCACTTTAAAACTAGACAGAAGCATTCTCAGAAACTTCTTTGAGATGAGTGCATTCTACTCACACAGTTCAAACTTCCTTTGGATAGAACAGTATTGAAGCACTCTTTTTGTAGAATCTGCAAGTGGATATTTGGAGCGCTTTGAGGCCTGTGCTGGAAAAGGAATTATCTTCACATAAAAACTAGACAGAAGCATTCTCAGAAACTTCTTTGTGTTGAGTGAATTCAACTCACAGACTTGAAGCTTCGTTTTGAAAGAGCACTTTTGCAACACTCTTTTTGTAGAATCTGCAAGTGGATATTTGGAACGCTTGGAGGCCAATGCTTTAAAAGGAATTCTCTTCACACAAAAAGTAGACAGAATCATTCTCAGAAAGATTTTCTGATGTGTGCATTCAAATCACCGTGTTGAACCTTCCTTTTGATAGAGAGGTTTTGAAACTCTCTCTGTCTAGAATCTGCAAGTGGATATTTCTAGTGCTAAGAGGCCAACACTGGAAAAGGAAATATCTTCACCTGAGAACTAGACGGAAGCATTCTCAGAAACTTCCGTGTGCTTTATGCATTCAAGTCACATAGTGGAAACTTCCTTTTGATAGCGCAGTTTTGAAACACTCCTTTTGTAGAATTTGCTAGTGGATGTTTGGAGCGATTTGAGGCCTATGCTGGAAATGGAAATATCTTCACATAAAAACTAGACAGAAGCATTCTCAGATACTGCTTTGTGATGATTGCATTCAGCTCACAGACTTGAACCTTCCCTTTGAAAGAGCAGTTTTGAAACACTCTTTTTGTAGAATCCGCAAGTGGATATTTGGATCGCTTTGAGGCCTATGCTGGGAAATGAAATATCTTCACCGAAAAACTAGACAGAAGCATCCTCAGAAACTTCTTCACGATATGTGCATTCAACTCACAGAGTTGAATCTTTCTTTTCAAAGAGCAGTTTTGAAACACACTTTTGGTAAAATCTGCAAGTGGATATTTGGAGCGATTTCAGGCCTATGCTGGAAAAGGAAATATCTTCACATAAATACTAGACAGAAGCATTCTCAGAAATTTCTGTGTGATGAGTGCATTCAACTCACAGACTCGAACATTCCTTTTGAGGGAACAGTTTTGAAACAGTCCTTTGGTAGAATCTGCAGGTGTTTATTTGGAGCGCTTTCAGGCCTATGTTGGAAAAGGAAATATCTTCACATAAAAACTAGACAGAAGCATTCTCCGAGACTACTTTGTGATGATTGCATTCTACTCACAGAGTGGAACCTTCCTTTTGAAAGAACAGTTTTGAAACCCTCTTTTGGTAGAATCTGCAAGTGGATATTGGGAGCGATTTGAGGCCTATGCTGGAAAAGGAGATATCTTCACATAAAAACTAGAAAGAAGCATCCTCAGAAACTTTTTCTGATGTGCGCATTCAACTCACCGAGTTGAACCTTCCTTTTGATAGAGAGGTTTTGAAACACTCTTTGTCTAGAATCTGCGGGTGAATATTTGGAGTGCTAAGAGGCCAACACTGGGAAAGGAAATATCTCCACATGAGAACTAGACGGAAGCATTCTCAGAAAACTTCCATGGCTTTATGCACTCAACTCACATAGTGGAAACTTCCTTTTGATAGCCAGTTTTGAAACACTCCTTTTGTAGAATTTGCTAGTGGACGTTTGGAGCGATTTGAGGCCTGTGCTGGAAATGGAAATATCTTCACATAAAAACTAGACAGAAGAATTCTCAGAAACTTCTTTGTGATGAATGCATTCAACTCAAAGACTTGAACTTTCCTTTTGAAAGAGCAGTTTTGAAACACTCTTTATGTAGAATCTGCAAGTGGATATTTGGAGCGCTTTGAGGCCTATGCTGGGAAATGAAATAATTTCACCTGCAAACTAGACAGAAGCCTTCTGAGAAACTTCTTTGTGATGAGTGCATTCAACTCACAGACATGAACGTTCTTTTTCTTGGAACTGTTTTGAAACACTAAGTTTGTAGAATCCGCAAGTGTTTATTCGGAGCACCTTGAGGCCTATGCTGGTAAAGGAAATATCTTCACATAAAAATTCGACAGAAGCATTCTCAGAAATTTCTATGCGTTTAGTGCATTCAACTCCCAGAGTTGAACCTTCTTTTTGAACGAGCAGTTTTGAAACACTCTTCTTGTAAAATCTGCAAATGGATACTTGGAGCACTTTGAGGCGTATGCTGGAAAATGGAATATCTTCACCTGAAAACTAGACAGAAGCATTCTCCGAAAGTTCTTCTCGATGCGTGCATTCAACTCACAGAGTTGAACCTGTCTTTTGATAGAGCAGTTTGGAAACACTCTTTTTCTGAGATCAGCAAGTGGATATTTCCAGCGATTTGAGGCCTATGCAAGGAAAAGGAAATATCTTCACATAAAAACTAGGTAGCAGCATTCTCAGAAACTTCTTTGTGAGGAGCGCATTCAACTCACAGACTGGAACGTTCCTTTTGATAGAACAGTTTTGAACCACTCCTTTTGTACAATCTGTAAGTGTTTATTCGGAGCGCTTTGGGGCCTATGTTGGAAAAGGAATTATCTTCACTTTAAAACTAGACAGAAGCATTCTCAGAAACTTCTTTGAGATGAGTGCATTCTACTCACACAGTTCAAACTTCCTTTGGATAGAACAGTATTGAAGCACTCTTTTTGTAGAATCTGCAAGTGGATATTTGGAGCGCTTTGAGGCCTGTGCTGGAAAAGGAATTATCTTCACATAAAAACTAGACAGAAGCATTCTCAGAAACTTCTTTGTGTTGAGTGAATTCAACTCACAGACTTGAAGCTTCGTTTTGAAAGAGCACTTTTGAAACACTCTTTTTGTAGAATCTGCAAGTGGATATTTGGAACGCTTGGAGGCCAATGCTTTAAAAGGAATTCTCTTCACACAAAAACTAGACAGAATCATTCTCAGAAAGATTTTCTGATGTGTGCATTCAAATCACCGTGTTGAACCTTCCTTTTGATAGAGAGGTTTTGAAACTCTCTCTGTCTAGAATCTGCAAGTGGATATTTCTAGTGCTAAGAGGCCAACACTGGAAAAGGAAATATCTTCACCTGAGAACTAGACGGAAGCATTCTCAGAAACTTCCGTGTGCTTTATGCATTCAAGTCACATAGTGGAAACTTCCTTTTGATAGCGCAGTTTTGAAACACTCCTTTTGTAGAATTTGCTAGTGGATGTTTGGAGCGATTTGAGGCCTATGCTGGAAATGGAAATATCTTCACATAAAAACTAGACAGAAGCATTCTCAGATACTGCTTTGTGATGATTGCATTCAGCTCACAGACTTGAACCTTCCCTTTGAAAGAGCAGTTTTGAAACACTCTTTTTGTAGAATCCGCAAGTGGATATTTGGATCGCTTTGAGGCCTATGCTGGGAAATGAAATATCTTCACCGAAAAACTAGACAGAAGCATCCTCAGAAACTTCTTCACGATATGTGCATTCAACTCACAGAGTTGAATCTTTCTTTTCAAAGAGCAGTTTTGAAACACACTTTTGGTAAAATCTGCAAGTGGATATTTGGAGCGATTTCAGGCCTATGCTGGAAAAGGAAATATCTTCACATAAATACTAGACAGAAGCATTCTCAGAAATTTCTGTGTGATGAGTGCATTCAACTCACAGACTCGAACATTCCTTTTGAGGGAACAGTTTTGAAACAGTCCTTTGGTAGAATCTGCAGGTGGTTATTTGGAGCGCTTTCAGGCCTATGTTGGAAAAGGAAATATCTTCACATAAAAACTAGACAGAAGCATTCTCCGAAACTACTTTGTGATGATTGCATTCTACTCACAGAGTGGAACCTTCCTTTTGAAAGAACAGTTTTGAAACCCTCTTTTGGTAGAATCTGCAAGTGGATATTGGGAGCGATTTGAGGCCTATGCTGGAAAAGGAGATATCTTCACATAAAAACTAGAAAGAAGCATCCTCAGAAACTTTTTCTGATGTGCGCATTCAACTCACCGAGTTGAACCTTCCTTTTGATAGAGAGGTTTTGAAACACTCTTTGTCTAGAATCTGCGGGTGAATATTTGGAGTGCTAAGAGGCCAACACTGGGAAAGGAAATATCTCCACATGAGAACTAGACGGAAGCATTCTCAGAAAACTTCCATGGCTTTATGCACTCAACTCACATAGTGGAAACTTCCTTTTGATAGCCAGTTTTGAAACACTCCTTTTGTAGAATTTGCTAGTGGACGTTTGGAGCGATTTGAGGCCTGTGCTGGAAATGGAAATATCTTCACATAAAAACTAGACAGAAGAATTCTCAGAAACTTCTTTGTGATGAATGCATTCAACTCAAAGACTTGAACTTTCCTTTTGAAAGAGCAGTTTTGAAACACTCTTTATGTAGAATCTGCAAGTGGATATTTGGAGCGCTTTGAGGCCTATGCTGGGAAATGAAATAATTTCACCTGCAAACTAGACAGAAGCCTTCTGAGAAACTTCTTTGTGATGAGTGCATTCAACTCACAGACATGAACGTTCTTTTTCTTGGAACTGTTTTGAAACACTAAGTTTGTAGAATCCGCAAGTGTTTATTCGGAGCACCTTGAGGCCTATGCTGGTAAAGGAAATATCTTCACATAAAAATTCGACAGAAGCATTCTCAGAAATTTCTATGCGTTTAGTGCATTCAACTCCCAGAGTTGAACCTTCTTTTTGAACGAGCAGTTTTGAAACACTCTTCTTGTAAAATCTGCAAATGGATACTTGGAGCACTTTGAGGCGTATGCTGGAAAATGGAATATCTTCACCTGAAAACTAGACAGAAGCATTCTCCGAAAGTTCTTCTCGATGCGTGCATTCAACTCACAGAGTTGAACCTGTCTTTTGATAGAGCAGTTTGGAAACACTCTTTTTCTGAGATCAGCAAGTGGATATTTCCAGCGATTTGAGGCCTATGCAAGGAAAAGGAAATATCTTCACATAAAAACTAGGTAGCAGCATTCTCAGAAACTTCTTTGTGAGGAGCGCATTCAACTCACAGACTGGAACGTTCCTTTTGATAGAACAGTTTTGAACCACTCCTTTTGTACAATCTGTAAGTGTTTATTCGGAGCGCTTTGGGGCCTATGTTGGAAAAGGAATTATCTTCACTTTAAAACTAGACAGAAGCATTCTCAGAAACTTCTTTGAGATGAGTGCATTCTACTCACACAGTTCAAACTTCCTTTGGATAGAACAGTATTGAAGCACTCTTTTTGTAGAATCTGCAAGTGGATATTTGGAGCGCTTTGAGGCCTGTGCTGGAAAAGGAATTATCTTCACATAAAAACTAGACAGAAGCATTCTCAGAAACTTCTTTGTGTTGAGTGAATTCAACTCACAGACTTGAAGCTTCGTTTTGAAAGAGCACTTTTGAAACACTCTTTTTGTAGAATCTGCAAGTGGATATTTGGAACGCTTGGAGGCCAATGCTTTAAAAGGAATTCTCTTCACACAAAAACTAGACAGAATCATTCTCAGAAAGATTTTCTGATGTGTGCATTCAAATCACCGTGTTGAACCTTCCTTTTGATAGAGAGGTTTTGAAACTCTCTCTGTCTAGAATCTGCAAGTGGATATTTCTAGTGCTAAGAGGCCAACACTGGAAAAGGAAATATCTTCACCTGAGAACTAGACGGAAGCATTCTCAGAAACTTCCGTGTGCTTTATGCATTCAAGTCACATAGTGGAAACTTCCTTTTGATAGCGCAGTTTTGAAACACTCCTTTTGTAGAATTTGCTAGTGGATGTTTGGAGCGATTTGAGGCCTATGCTGGAAATGGAAATATCTTCACATAAAAACTAGACAGAAGCATTCTCAGATACTGCTTTGTGATGATTGCATTCAGCTCACAGACTTGAACCTTCCCTTTGAAAGAGCAGTTTTGAAACACTCTTTTTGTAGAATCCGCAAGTGGATATTTGGATCGCTTTGAGGCCTATGCTGGGAAATGAAATATCTTCACCGAAAAACTAGACAGAAGCATCCTCAGAAACTTCTTCACGATATGTGCATTCAACTCACAGAGTTGAATCTTTCTTTTCAAAGAGCAGTTTTGAAACACACTTTTGGTAAAATCTGCAAGTGGATATTTGGAGCGATTTCAGGCCTATGCTGGAAAAGGAAATATCTTCACATAAATACTAGACAGAAGCATTCTCAGAAATTTCTGTGTGATGAGTGCATTCAACTCACAGACTCGAACATTCCTTTTGAGGGAACAGTTTTGAAACAGTCCTTTGGTAGAATCTGCAGGTGGTTATTTGGAGCGCTTTCAGGCCTATGTTGGAAAAGGAAATATCTTCACATAAAAACTAGACAGAAGCATTCTCCGAAACTACTTTGTGATGATTGCATTCTACTCACAGAGTGGAACCTTCCTTTTGAAAGAACAGTTTTGAAACCCTCTTTTGGTAGAATCTGCAAGTGGATATTGGGAGCGATTTGAGGCCTATGCTGGAAAAGGAGATATCTTCACATAAAAACTAGAAAGAAGCATCCTCAGAAACTTTTTCTGATGTGCGCATTCAACTCACCGAGTTGAACCTTCCTTTTGATAGAGAGGTTTTGAAACACTCTTTGTCTAGAATCTGCGGGTGAATATTTGGAGTGCTAAGAGGCCAACACTGGGAAAGGAAATATCTCCACATGAGAACTAGACGGAAGCATTCTCAGAAAACTTCCATGGCTTTATGCACTCAACTCACATAGTGGAAACTTCCTTTTGATAGCCAGTTTTGAAACACTCCTTTTGTAGAATTTGCTAGTGGACGTTTGGAGCGATTTGAGGCCTGTGCTGGAAATGGAAATATCTTCACATAAAAACTAGACAGAAGAATTCTCAGAAACTTCTTTGTGATGAATGCATTCAACTCAAAGACTTGAACTTTCCTTTTGAAAGAGCAGTTTTGAAACACTCTTTATGTAGAATCTGCAAGTGGATATTTGGAGCGCTTTGAGGCCTATGCTGGGAAATGAAATAATTTCACCTGCAAACTAGACAGAAGCCTTCTGAGAAACTTCTTTGTGATGAGTGCATTCAACTCACAGACATGAACGTTCTTTTTCTTGGAACTGTTTTGAAACACTAAGTTTGTAGAATCCGCAAGTGTTTATTCGGAGCACCTTGAGGCCTATGCTGGTAAAGGAAATATCTTCACATAAAAATTCGACAGAAGCATTCTCAGAAATTTCTATGCGCTTAGTGCATTCAACTCCCAGACTTGAACCTTCTCTTTGAACGAGCAGTTTTGAAACACTCTTCTTGTAAAATCTGCAAATGGATACTTGGAGCACTTTGAGGCGTATGCTGGAAAATGGAATATCTTCACCTGAAAACTAGACAGAAGCATTCTCAGAAAGTTCTTCTCGATGCGTGCATTCAACTCACAGAGTTGAACCTGTCTTTTGATAGAGCAGTTTGGAAACACTCTTTTTCTGAGATCAGCAAGTGGATATTTCCAGCGATTTGAGGCCTATGCAAGGAAAAGGAAATATCTTCACATAAAAACTAGGTAGCAGCATTCTCAGAAACTTCTTTGTGAGGAGCGCATTCAACTCACAGACTGGAACGTTCCTTTTGATAGAACAGTTTTGAACCACTCCTTTTGTACAATCTGTAAGTGTTTATTCGGAGCGCTTTGGGGCCTATGTTGGAAAAGGAATTATCTTCACTTTAAAACTAGACAGAAGCATTCTCAGAAACTTCTTTGAGATGAGTGCATTCTACTCACACAGTTCAAACTTCCTTTGGATAGAACAGTATTGAAGCACTCTTTTTGTAGAATCTGCAAGTGGATATTTGGAGCGCTTTGAGGCCTGTGCTGGAAAAGGAATTATCTTCACATAAAAACTAGACAGAAGCATTCTCAGAAACTTCTTTGTGTTGAGTGAATTCAACTCACAGACTTGAAGCTTCGTTTTGAAAGAGCACTTTTGAAACACTCTTTTTGTAGAATCTGCAAGTGGATATTTGGAACGCTTGGAGGCCAATGCTTTAAAAGGAATTCTCTTCACACAAAAACTAGACAGAATCATTCTCAGAAAGATTTTCTGATGTGTGCATTCAAATCACCGTGTTGAACCTTCCTTTTGATAGAGAGGTTTTGAAACTCTCTCTGTCTAGAATCTGCAAGTGGATATTTCTAGTGCTAAGAGGCCAACACTGGAAAAGGAAATATCTTCACCTGAGAACTAGACGGAAGCATTCTCAGAAACTTCCGTGTGCTTTATGCATTCAAGTCACATAGTGGAAACTTCCTTTTGATAGCGCAGTTTTGAAACACTCCTTTTGTAGAATTTGCTAGTGGATGTTTGGAGCGATTTGAGGCCTATGCTGGAAATGGAAATATCTTCACATAAAAACTAGACAGAAGCATTCTCAGATACTGCTTTGTGATGATTGCATTCAGCTCACAGACTTGAACCTTCCCTTTGAAAGAGCAGTTTTGAAACACTCTTTTTGTAGAATCCGCAAGTGGATATTTGGATCGCTTTGAGGCCTATGCTGGGAAATGAAATATCTTCACCGAAAAACTAGACAGAAGCATCCTCAGAAACTTCTTCACGATATGTGCATTCAACTCACAGAGTTGAATCTTTCTTTTCAAAGAGCAGTTTTGAAACACACTTTTGGTAAAATCTGCAAGTGGATATTTGGAGCGATTTCAGGCCTATGCTGGAAAAGGAAATATCTTCACATAAATACTAGACAGAAGCATTCTCAGAAATTTCTGTGTGATGAGTGCATTCAACTCACAGACTCGAACATTCCTTTTGAGGGAACAGTTTTGAAACAGTCCTTTGGTAGAATCTGCAGGTGGTTATTTGGAGCGCTTTCAGGCCTATGTTGGAAAAGGAAATATCTTCACATAAAAACTAGACAGAAGCATTCTCCGAAACTACTTTGTGATGATTGCATTCTACTCACAGAGTGGAACCTTCCTTTTGAAAGAACAGTTTTGAAACCCTCTTTTGGTAGAATCTGCAAGTGGATATTGGGAGCGATTTGAGGCCTATGCTGGAAAAGGAGATATCTTCACATAAAAACTAGAAAGAAGCATCCTCAGAAACTTTTTCTGATGTGCGCATTCAACTCACCGAGTTGAACCTTCCTTTTGATAGAGAGGTTTTGAAACACTCTTTGTCTAGAATCTGCGGGTGAATATTTGGAGTGCTAAGAGGCCAACACTGGGAAAGGAAATATCTCCACATGAGAACTAGACGGAAGCATTCTCAGAAAACTTCCATGGCTTTATGCACTCAACTCACATAGTGGAAACTTCCTTTTGATAGCCAGTTTTGAAACACTCCTTTTGTAGAATTTGCTAGTGGACGTTTGGAGCGATTTGAGGCCTGTGCTGGAAATGGAAATATCTTCACATAAAAACTAGACAGAAGAATTCTCAGAAACTTCTTTGTGATGAATGCATTCAACTCAAAGACTTGAACTTTCCTTTTGAAAGAGCAGTTTTGAAACACTCTTTATGTAGAATCTGCAAGTGGATATTTGGAGCGCTTTGAGGCCTATGCTGGGAAATGAAATAATTTCACCTGCAAACTAGACAGAAGCCTTCTGAGAAACTTCTTTGTGATGAGTGCATTCAACTCACAGACATGAACGTTCTTTTTCTTGGAACTGTTTTGAAACACTAAGTTTGTAGAATCCGCAAGTGTTTATTCGGAGCACCTTGAGGCCTATGCTGGTAAAGGAAATATCTTCACATAAAAATTCGACAGAAGCATTCTCAGAAATTTCTATGCGTTTAGTGCATTCAACTCCCAGAGTTGAACCTTCTTTTTGAACGAGCAGTTTTGAAACACTCTTCTTGTAAAATCTGCAAATGGATACTTGGAGCACTTTGAGGCGTATGCTGGAAAATGGAATATCTTCACCTGAAAACTAGACAGAAGCATTCTCCGAAAGTTCTTCTCGATGCGTGCATTCAACTCACAGAGTTGAACCTGTCTTTTGATAGAGCAGTTTGGAAACACTCTTTTTCTGAGATCAGCAAGTGGATATTTCCAGCGATTTGAGGCCTATGCAAGGAAAAGGAAATATCTTCACATAAAAACTAGGTAGCAGCATTCTCAGAAACTTCTTTGTGAGGAGCGCATTCAACTCACAGACTGGAACGTTCCTTTTGATAGAACAGTTTTGAACCACTCCTTTTGTACAATCTGTAAGTGTTTATTCGGAGCGCTTTGGGGCCTATGTTGGAAAAGGAATTATCTTCACTTTAAAACTAGACAGAAGCATTCTCAGAAACTTCTTTGAGATGAGTGCATTCTACTCACACAGTTCAAACTTCCTTTGGATAGAACAGTATTGAAGCACTCTTTTTGTAGAATCTGCAAGTGGATATTTGGAGCGCTTTGAGGCCTGTGCTGGAAAAGGAATTATCTTCACATAAAAACTAGACAGAAGCATTCTCAGAAACTTCTTTGTGTTGAGTGAATTCAACTCACAGACTTGAAGCTTCGTTTTGAAAGAGCACTTTTGAAACACTCTTTTTGTAGAATCTGCAAGTGGATATTTGGAACGCTTGGAGGCCAATGCTTTAAAAGGAATTCTCTTCACACAAAAACTAGACAGAATCATTCTCAGAAAGATTTTCTGATGTGTGCATTCAAATCACCGTGTTGAACCTTCCTTTTGATAGAGAGGTTTTGAAACTCTCTCTGTCTAGAATCTGCAAGTGGATATTTCTAGTGCTAAGAGGCCAACACTGGAAAAGGAAATATCTTCACCTGAGAACTAGACGGAAGCATTCTCAGAAACTTCCGTGTGCTTTATGCATTCAAGTCACATAGTGGAAACTTCCTTTTGATAGCGCAGTTTTGAAACACTCCTTTTGTAGAATTTGCTAGTGGATGTTTGGAGCGATTTGAGGCCTATGCTGGAAATGGAAATATCTTCACATAAAAACTAGACAGAAGCATTCTCAGATACTGCTTTGTGATGATTGCATTCAGCTCACAGACTTGAACCTTCCCTTTGAAAGAGCAGTTTTGAAACACTCTTTTTGTAGAATCCGCAAGTGGATATTTGGATCGCTTTGAGGCCTATGCTGGGAAATGAAATATCTTCACCGAAAAACTAGACAGAAGCATCCTCAGAAACTTCTTCACGATATGTGCATTCAACTCACAGAGTTGAATCTTTCTTTTCAAAGAGCAGTTTTGAAACACACTTTTGGTAAAATCTGCAAGTGGATATTTGGAGCGATTTCAGGCCTATGCTGGAAAAGGAAATATCTTCACATAAATACTAGACAGAAGCATTCTCAGAAATTTCTGTGTGATGAGTGCATTCAACTCACAGACTCGAACATTCCTTTTGAGGGAACAGTTTTGAAACAGTCCTTTGGTAGAATCTGCAGGTGGTTATTTGGAGCGCTTTCAGGCCTATGTTGGAAAAGGAAATATCTTCACATAAAAACTAGACAGAAGCATTCTCCGAAACTACTTTGTGATGATTGCATTCTACTCACAGAGTGGAACCTTCCTTTTGAAAGAACAGTTTTGAAACCCTCTTTTGGTAGAATCTGCAAGTGGATATTGGGAGCGATTTGAGGCCTATGCTGGAAAAGGAGATATCTTCACATAAAAACTAGAAAGAAGCATCCTCAGAAACTTTTTCTGATGTGCGCATTCAACTCACCGAGTTGAACCTTCCTTTTGATAGAGAGGTTTTGAAACACTCTTTGTCTAGAATCTGCGGGTGAATATTTGGAGTGCTAAGAGGCCAACACTGGGAAAGGAAATATCTCCACATGAGAACTAGACGGAAGCATTCTCAGAAAACTTCCATGGCTTTATGCACTCAACTCACATAGTGGAAACTTCCTTTTGATAGCCAGTTTTGAAACACTCCTTTTGTAGAATTTGCTAGTGGACGTTTGGAGCGATTTGAGGCCTGTGCTGGAAATGGAAATATCTTCACATAAAAACTAGACAGAAGAATTCTCAGAAACTTCTTTGTGATGAATGCATTCAACTCAAAGACTTGAACTTTCCTTTTGAAAGAGCAGTTTTGAAACACTCTTTATGTAGAATCTGCAAGTGGATATTTGGAGCGCTTTGAGGCCTATGCTGGGAAATGAAATAATTTCACCTGCAAACTAGACAGAAGCCTTCTGAGAAACTTCTTTGTGATGAGTGCATTCAACTCACAGACATGAACGTTCTTTTTCTTGGAACTGTTTTGAAACACTAAGTTTGTAGAATCCGCAAGTGTTTATTCGGAGCACCTTGAGGCCTATGCTGGTAAAGGAAATATCTTCACATAAAAATTCGACAGAAGCATTCTCAGAAATTTCTATGCGCTTAGTGCATTCAACTCCCAGACTTGAACCTTCTCTTTGAACGAGCAGTTTTGAAACACTCTTCTTGTAAAATCTGCAAATGGATACTTGGAGCACTTTGAGGCGTATGCTGGAAAATGGAATATCTTCACCTGAAAACTAGACAGAAGCATTCTCAGAAAGTTCTTCTCGATGCGTGCATTCAACTCACAGAGTTGAACCTGTCTTTTGATAGAGCAGTTTGGAAACACTCTTTTTCTGAGATCAGCAAGTGGATATTTCCAGCGATTTGAGGCCTATGCAAGGAAAAGGAAATATCTTCACATAAAAACTAGGTAGCAGCATTCTCAGAAACTTCTTTGTGAGGAGCGCATTCAACTCACAGACTGGAACGTTCCTTTTGATAGAACAGTTTTGAACCACTCCTTTTGTACAATCTGTAAGTGTTTATTCGGAGCGCTTTGGGGCCTATGTTGGAAAAGGAATTATCTTCACTTTAAAACTAGACAGAAGCATTCTCAGAAACTTCTTTGAGATGAGTGCATTCTACTCACACAGTTCAAACTTCCTTTGGATAGAACAGTATTGAAGCACTCTTTTTGTAGAATCTGCAAGTGGATATTTGGAGCGCTTTGAGGCCTGTGCTGGAAAAGGAATTATCTTCACATAAAAACTAGACAGAAGCATTCTCAGAAACTTCTTTGTGTTGAGTGAATTCAACTCACAGACTTGAAGCTTCGTTTTGAAAGAGCACTTTTGAAACACTCTTTTTGTAGAATCTGCAAGTGGATATTTGGAACGCTTGGAGGCCAATGCTTTAAAAGGAATTCTCTTCACACAAAAACTAGACAGAATCATTCTCAGAAAGATTTTCTGATGTGTGCATTCAAATCACCGTGTTGAACCTTCCTTTTGATAGAGAGGTTTTGAAACTCTCTCTGTCTAGAATCTGCAAGTGGATATTTCTAGTGCTAAGAGGCCAACACTGGAAAAGGAAATATCTTCACCTGAGAACTAGACGGAAGCATTCTCAGAAACTTCCGTGTGCTTTATGCATTCAAGTCACATAGTGGAAACTTCCTTTTGATGGCGCAGTTTTGAAACACTCCTTTTGTAGAATTTGCTAGTGGATGTTTGGAGCGATTTGAGGCCTATGCTGGAAATGGAAATATCTTCACATAAAAACTAGACAGAAGCATTCTCAGATACTGCTTTGTGATGATTGCATTCAGCTCACAGACTTGAACCTTCCCTTTGAAAGAGCAGTTTTGAAACACTCTTTTTGTAGAATCCGCAAGTGGATATTTGGATCGCTTTGAGGCCTATGCTGGGAAATGAAATATCTTCACCGAAAAACTAGACAGAAGCATCCTCAGAAACTTCTTCACGATATGTGCATTCAACTCACAGAGTTGAATCTTTCTTTTCAAAGAGCAGTTTTGAAACACACTTTTGGTAAAATCTGCAAGTGGATATTTGGAGCGATTTCAGGCCTATGCTGGAAAAGGAAATATCTTCACATAAATACTAGACAGAAGCATTCTCAGAAATTTCTGTGTGATGAGTGCATTCAACTCACAGACTCGAACATTCCTTTTGAGGGAACAGTTTTGAAACAGTCCTTTGGTAGAATCTGCAGGTGGTTATTTGGAGCGCTTTCAGGCCTATGTTGGAAAAGGAAATATCTTCACATAAAAACTAGACAGAAGCATTCTCCGAAACTACTTTGTGATGATTGCATTCTACTCACAGAGTGGAACCTTCCTTTTGAAAGAACAGTTTTGAAACCCTCTTTTGGTAGAATCTGCAAGTGGATATTGGGAGCGATTTGAGGCCTATGCTGGAAAAGGAGATATCTTCACATAAAAACTAGAAAGAAGCATCCTCAGAAACTTTTTCTGATGTGCGCATTCAACTCACCGAGTTGAACCTTCCTTTTGATAGAGAGGTTTTGAAACACTCTTTGTCTAGAATCTGCGGGTGAATATTTGGAGTGCTAAGAGGCCAACACTGGGAAAGGAAATATCTCCACATGAGAACTAGACGGAAGCATTCTCAGAAAACTTCCATGGCTTTATGCACTCAACTCACATAGTGGAAACTTCCTTTTGATAGCCAGTTTTGAAACACTCCTTTTGTAGAATTTGCTAGTGGACGTTTGGAGCGATTTGAGGCCTGTGCTGGAAATGGAAATATCTTCACATAAAAACTAGACAGAAGAATTCTCAGAAACTTCTTTGTGATGAATGCATTCAACTCAAAGACTTGAACTTTCCTTTTGAAAGAGCAGTTTTGAAACACTCTTTATGTAGAATCTGCAAGTGGATATTTGGAGCGCTTTGAGGCCTATGCTGGGAAATGAAATAATTTCACCTGCAAACTAGACAGAAGCCTTCTGAGAAACTTCTTTGTGATGAGTGCATTCAACTCACAGACATGAACGTTCTTTTTCTTGGAACTGTTTTGAAACACTAAGTTTGTAGAATCCGCAAGTGTTTATTCGGAGCACCTTGAGGCCTATGCTGGTAAAGGAAATATCTTCACATAAAAATTCGACAGAAGCATTCTCAGAAATTTCTATGCGTTTAGTGCATTCAACTCCCAGACTTGAACCTTCTCTTTGAACGAGCAGTTTTGAAACACTCTTCTTGTAAAATCTGCAAATGGATACTTGGAGCACTTTGAGGCGTATGCTGGAAAATGGAATATCTTCACCTGAAAACTAGACAGAAGCATTCTCAGAAAGTTCTTCTCGATGCGTGCATTCAACTCACAGAGTTGAACCTGTCTTTTGATAGAGCAGTTTGGAAACACTCTTTTTCTGAGATCAGCAAGTGGATATTTCCAGCGATTTGAGGCCTATGCAAGGAAAAGGAAATATCTTCACATAAAAACTAGATAGCAGCATTCTCAGAAACTTCTTTGTGAGGAGCGCATTCAACTGACAGACTGGAATGTTCCTTTTGATGGAACAGTTTTGAACCACTCCTTTTGTACAATCTGTAAGTGTTTATTCGGAGCGCTTTGGGGCCTATGTTGGAAAAGGAATTATCTTCACTTAAAAACTAGACAGAAGCATTCTCAGAAACCTCTTTGAGATGAGTGCATTCTACTCACACAGTTCAACCTTCCTTTGGATAGAACAGTATTGAAGCACTCTTTTTGTAGAATCTGCAAGTGGATATTTGGAGCGCTTTGAGGCCTGTGCTGGAAAAGGAATTATCTTCACATAAAAACTAGACAGAAGCATTCTCAGAAACTTCTTTGTGTTGAGTGCATTCAACTCACGGACTTGAAGCTTCGTTTTGAAAGAGCACTTTTGAAACACTCTTTTTGTAGAATCTGCAAGTGGATATGTGGAACGCTTGGAGGCCTATGCTTTAAAAGGAATTCTCTTCACACAAAAACTAGACAGAATCATTCTCAGAAACATTTTCTGATGTGCGCATTCAAATCACCGAGTTGAACCTTCCTTTTGATAGAGAGGTTTTGAAACTCTCTCTGTCTAGAATCTGCAAGAGGATATTTGGAGTGCTAAGAGGCCAACACTGGAAAAGGAAATATCTTCACCTGAGAACTAGACGGAAGCATGCTCAGAAACTTCCGTGTGCTTTATGCATTCAAGTCACATAGTGGAAACTTCCTTTTGATAGCGCAGTTTTGAAACACTCCTTTTGTAGAATTTGCTAGTGGATGTTTGGAGCGATTTGAGGCCTATGCTTGAAATGGAAATATCTTCACATAAAAACTAGACAGAAGAATTCTCAGATACTGCTTTGTGATGATTGCATTCAGCTCACAGACTTGAACTTTCCTTTTGAAAGAGCAGTTTTGAAACACTCTTTATGTAGGATCTGCAAGTGGATATTTGGAGCGCTTTGAGGCCTATGCTGGGAAATGGAATAATTTCACCTGCAAACTAGACAGAAGCCTTCTGAGAAACTTCTTTGTGATGAGTGAATTCAACTCACAGACATGAACGTTCTTTTTCTTGGAACAGTTTTGAAACACTAAGTTTGTAGAATCTGCAAGTGTTTATTCGGAGCACCTTGAGGCCTATGCTGGTAAAGGAAATATCTTCACATAAAAATTCGACAGAAGCATTCTCAGAAACTTCTTTGCGTTGAGTGCATTCAACTCCCAGACTTGAACCTTCTTTTTGAACGAGCAGTTTTGAAACACTCTGCTTGTAAAATCTGAAAATGGATATTTGGAGCCCTTTGAGGCGTATGCTGGAAAATGGAATATCTTCACCTGAAAACTAGACAGTAGCATTCTCAGAAAGTTCTTCTCGATGCGTGCATTCAACTCACAGAGTTGAACCTGTCTTTTGATAGAGCAGTTTGGAAACACTCTTTTTGTGAGATCAGCAAGTGGATATTTCCAGCGATTTGAGGCCTATGCAAGAAAAGGATATATCTTCACATAAAAACTAGGTAGCAGCATCCTCAGAAACTTCTTTGTGAGGAGCGCATTCAACTCACAGACTGGAACGTTCCTTTTGATAGAACAGCTTTGAACCACTCCTTTTGTACAATCTGTAAGTGTTTATTCGGAGCGCTTTGGGGCCTATGTTGGAAAAGGAATTATCTTCACTTAAAAACTAGACAGAAGCATTCTCAGAAACTTCTTTGAGATGAGTGCATTCTACTCACACAGTTCAACCTTCCTTTGGATAGAACAGTATTGAAGCACTCTTTTTGTAGAATCTGCAAGTGGATATTTGGAGCGCTTTGAGGCCTGTGCTGGAAAAGGAATTATCTTCACATGAAAACTAGACAGAAGCATTCTCAGAAACTTCTTTGTGTTGAGTGCATTCAACTCACGGACTTGAAGCTTCGTTTTGAAAGAGCACTTTTGAAACACTCTTTTTGTAGAATCTGCAAGTGGATATTTGGAACGCTTGGAGGCCTATGCTTTAAAAGGAATTCTCTTCACACAAAAACTAGACAGAATCATTCTCAGAAACATTTTCTGATGTGCGCATACAAATCACCGAGATGAACCTTCCTTTTGATAGAGAGGTTTTGAAACTCTCTCTGTCTAGAATCTGCAAGTGGATATTTGGAGTGCTAAGAGGCCAACACTGGAAAAGGAAATATCTTCACCTGAGAACTAGACGGAAGCATTCTCAGAAACTTCCGTGTGCTTTATGCATTCAAGTCACATAGTGGAAACTTCCTTTTGATAGTGCAGTTTTGAAACACTCCTTTTGTAGAATTTGCTAGTGGATGTTTGGAGCGATTTGAGGCCTATGCTGGAAATGGAAATATCTTCACATAAAAACTAGACAGAAGCATTCTCAGATACTGCTTTGTGATGATTGCATTCAGCTCACAGACTTGAACCTTCCCTTTGAAAGAGCAGTTTTCAAACACTCTTTTTGTAGAATCCGCAAGTGGATATTTGGATCACGTTGAGGCCTATGCTGGGAAATGAAATATCTTCACCGAAAAACTAGACAGAAGCATTCTCAGAAACTTATTAATGATATGTGCATTCAACTCACAGAGTTGAATCTTTCTTTTCAAAGAGCAGTTTTGAAACACACTTTTGGTAAAATCTGCAAGTGGCTATTTGGAGCGATTTCAGGCCTATGCTGGAAAAGGAAATATCTTCACATAAATACTAGACAGAAGCATTCACAGAAATTTCTGTGTGATGAGTGCATTCAACTCACAGACTTGAACGTTCCTTTTGAGGGAACAGTTTTGAAACAGTCCTTTGGTAGGATCTGCAGGTGTTTATTTGGAGCGCTTTGAGGCCTCTGTTGGAAAAGGAAATATCTTCACATAAAAACTAGACAGAAGCATTCTCCGAAACTTCTTTGTGATGATTGCATTCTACTCACAGAGTGGAACCTTCCTTTTGAAAGAACAGTTCTGAAACACTCTTTTGGTAGAATCTGCAAGTGGATATTTGGAGCGATTTGAGGCCTATGCTGGAAAAGGAGATATCTTCACATAAAAACTAGAAAGAAGAATCCTCAGAAAATTTTTCTGATGTGCGCATTCAAGTCACCGAGTTGAACCTTCCTTTTGATAGAGAGGTTTTCAAACACTCTTTGTGTAGAATCTGCAGGTGAATATTTGGAGTGCTAAGAGGCCAACACTGGAAAAGGAAATATCTTCACTTGAGAACTAGACGGAAGCATTCTCAGAAACTTCCGTGTGCTTTATGCATTCAAGTCACATAGTGGAAACTTCCTTTTGATAGCGCAGTTTTGAAACACTCCTTTTGTAGACTTTGCTAGTGGATGTTTGGAGCGATTTGAGACCTGTGCTGGAAATGGAAATATCTTCACATAAAAACTACACAGAAGCATTCTCAGATACTGCTTTGTGATGATTGCATTCAGCTCACAGTCTCGAACCTTCCCTTTTTAAAGAGCAGTTTTGAAACACTCTTTATGTAGAATCTGCAAGTGGATATTTGGAGCGCTTTGAGGCCTATGCTGGGAAATGAAATATCTTCACCGAAAAACTAGACAGAAGCATTCTCAGAAACTTCTTCGTGACATGTGCATTCAACTCACAGAGTTGAATCTTTCTTTTCAAAGAGCAGTTTTGAAACACACTTTTGGTAAAATCTGCAAGTGGATATTTGGAGCGATTTCAGGCCTATGCTGGAAAAGGAAATATCTTCACCTAAATACTAGACAGAAGCATTCTCAGAAATTTCTGTGTGATGAGTGCATTCAACTCACAGACTTGAAGGTTCCTTTTGAGGTAACAGTTTTGAAACAGTCCTTTGGTAGAATCTGCAGGTGTTTATTTGGAGCGCTTTGAGGCCTCTGTTGGAAAAGGAAATATCTTCACATAAAAACAAGACAGAAGCATTCTCCAAAACTTCTTTGTGATGATTGCATTCTACTCACAGAGTGGAACCTTCCTTTTGAAAGAACAGTTTTGAAACACTCTTTTGGTAGAATCTGCAAGTGGATATTTGGAGCACTTTGAGGCCTGTGCTGGAAAAGGAGATATCTTCACATAAAAACTAGAAAGAAGCATCCTCAGAATCTTTTTCAGAGGTGCGCATTCAACTCACCGAGTTGAACCTTCCTTTTGATGGAGAGATTTTGAAACACTCTTTGTCTAGAATCTGCAGGTGAATATTTGGAGTGCTAAGAGGCCAACACTGGAAAAGGAAATATCTTCACCTGAGAACTAGACGGAAGCATTCTCAGAAAACTTCCATGGCTTTATGCACTCAACTCACATAGTGGAAACTTCCTTTTGATAGCCAGTTTTGAAACACTCCTTTTGTAGAATTTGCTAGTGGATGTTTGGAGCGATTTGAGGCCTATGCTGGAAATGGAAATATCTTCACATAAAAACTAGACAGAAGAATTCTCAGAAACTTCTTTGTGATGAATGCATTCAACTCAAAGACTTGAACTTTCCTTTTGAAAGAGCAGTTTTGAAACACTCTTTATGTAGAATCTGCAAGTGGTTATTTGGAGCGCTTTGAGGCCTATGCTGGGAAATGAAATAACTTCACCTGCGCACTAGACAGAAGCCTTCTGAGAAACTTCTTTGTGATGAGTGCATTCAACTCACAGACATGAACGTTCTTTTTCTTGGAACAGTTTTGAAACACTAAGTTTGTAGAATCCGCAAGTGTTTATTCGGAGCACCTTGAGGTCTATGCTGGTAAAGGAAATATCTTCAGATAAAAATTCGACAGAAGCATTCTCAGAAACTTCTTTGCGTTGAGTGCATTCAACTCCCAGACTTGAACCTTCTTTTTGAACGACCAGTTTTGAAACACTCTTCTTGTAAAATCTGCATATGGAGATTTGGAGCCCTTTGAGGCGTATGCTGGAAAATGGAATATCTTCACCCGAAAACTAGACAGAGGCATTCTCAGAAAGTTCTTCTCAATGCGTGCATTCAACTCACAGAGTAGAACCTGTCTTTTGATAGAGCAGTTTGGAAACACTCTTTTTGTGAGATCAGCAAGTGGATATTTCCAGCGATTAGAGGCCTATGCAAGGAAAAGGAAATATCTTCACATAAAAACTAGATAGCAGCATTCTCAGAAACTTCTTTGTGAGGAGCGCATTCCACTCACAGACTGGAATGTTCCTTCTGATGGAACAGTTTTGAACCACTCCTTTTGTACAATCTGTAAGTGTTTATTCGGAGCGCTTTGGGGCCTATGTTGGAAAAGGAATTATCTTCACTTAAAAACTAGACAGAAGCATTCTCAGAAACCTCTTTGAGATGAGTGCATTCTACTCACACTGTTCAACCTTCCTTTGGATAGAACAGTATTGAAGCACTCTTTTTGTAGAATCTGCAAGTGGATATTTGGAGCGCTTTGAGGCCTGTGCTGGAAAAGGAATTATCTTCACATAAAAACTAGACAGAAGCATTCTCAGAAACTTCTTTGTGTTGAGTGCATTCAACTCACGGACTTGAAGCTTCGTTTTGAAAGAGCACTTTTGAAACACTCTTTTTGTAGAATCTGCAAGTGGATATGTGGAACGCTTGGAGGCCTATGCTTTAAAAGGAATTCTCTTCACACAAAAACTAGACAGAATCATTCTCAGAAACATTTTCTGATGTGCGCATTCAAATCACCGAGTTGAACCTTCCTTTTGATAGAGAGGTTTTGAAACTCTCTCTGTCTAGAATCTGCAAGAGGATATTTGGAGTGCTAAGAGGCCAACACTGGAAAAGGAAATATCTTCACCTGAGAACTAGACGGAAGCATGCTCAGAAACTTCCGTGTGCTTTATGCATTCAAGTCACATAGTGGAAACTTCCTTTTGATAGCGCAGTTTTGAAACACTCCTTTTGTAGAATTTGCTAGTGGATGTTTGGAGCGATTTGAGGCCTATGCTGGAAATGGAAATATCTTCACATAAAAACTAGACAGAAGCATTCTCAGATACTGCTTTGTGATGATTGCATTCAGCTCACAGACTTGAACTTTCCTTTTGAAAGAGCAGTTTTGAAACACTCTTTATGTAGGATCTGCAAGTGGATATTTGGAGCGCTTTGAGGCCTATGCTGGGAAATGGAATAATTTCACCTGCAAACTAGACAGAAGCCTTCTGAGAAACTTCTTTGTGATGAGTGCATTCAACTCACAGACATGAACGTTCTTTTTCTTGGAACTGTTTTGAAACACTAAGTTTGTAGAATCTGCAAGTGTTTATTCGGAGCACCTTGAGGCCTATGCTGGTAAAGGAAATATCTTCACATAAAAATTCGACAGAAGCATTCTCAGAAACTTCTTTGCTTTGAGTGCATTCAACTCCCAGACTTGAACCTTCTTTTTGAACGAGCAGTTTTCAAACACTCTGCTTGAAAATCTGCATATGGAGATTTGGAGCCCTTTGAGGCGTATGCTGGAAAATGGAATATCTTCACCTGAAAACTAGACAGTAGCATTCTCAGAAAGTTCTTCTCGATGCGTGCATTCAACTCACAGAGTTGAACCTGTCTTTTGATAGAGCAGTTTGGAAACACTCTTTTTGTGAGATCAGCAAGTGGATATTTCCAGCGATTTGAGGCCTATGCAAGAAAAGGATATATCTTCACATAAAAACTAGGTAGCAGCATCCTCAGAAACTTCTTTGTGAGGAGCGCATTCAACTCACAGACTGGAACGTTCCTTTTGATAGAACAGTTTTGAACCACTCCTTTTGTACAATCTGTAAGTGTTTATTCGGAGCGCTTTGGGGCCTATGTTGGAAAAGGAATTATCTTCACTTAAAAACTAGACAGAAGCATTCTCAGAAACTTCTTTGAGATGAGTGCATTCTACTCACACAGTTCAACCTTCCTTTGGATAGAACAGTATTGAAGCACTCTTTTTGTAGAATCTGCAAGTGGATATTTGGAGCGCTTTGAGGCCTGTGCTGGAAAAGGAATTATCTTCACATGAAAACTAGACAGAAGCATTCTCAGAAACTTCTTTGTGTTGAGTGCATTCAACTCACGGACTTGAAGCTTCGTTTTGAAAGAGCACTTTTGAAACACTCTTTTTGTAGAATCTGCAAGTGGATATTTGGAACGCTTGGAGGCCTATGCTTTAAAAGGAATTCTCTTCACACAAAAACTAGACAGAATCATTCTCAGAAACATTTTCTGATGTGCGCATTCAAATCACCGAGTTGAACCTTCCTTTTGATAGAGAGGTTTTGAAACTCTCTCTGTCTAGAATCTGCAAGTGGATATTTGGAATGCTAAGAGGCCAACACTGGAAAAGGAAATATCTTCACCTGAGAACTAGACGGAAGCATTCTCAGAAACTTCCGTGTGCTTTATGCATTCAAGTCACATAGTGGAAACTTCCTTTTGATAGCGCAGTTTTGAAACACTCCTTTTGTAGAATTTGCTAGTGGATGTTTGGAGCGATTTGAGGCCTATGCTGGAAATGGAAATATCTTCACATAAAAACTAGACAGAAGCATTCTCAGATACTGCTTTGTGATGATTGCATTCAGCTCACAGACTTGAACCTTCCCTTTGAAAGAGCAGTTTTAAAACACTCTTTTTGTAGAATCCGCAAGTGGATATTTGGATCGCTTTGAGGTCTATGCTGGGAAATGAAATATCTTCAACGAAAAACTAGACAGAAGCATCCTCAGAAACATCTTCACGATATGTGCATTCAACTCACAGAGTTGAATCTTTCTTTTCAAAGAGCAGTTTTGAAACACACTTTTGGTAAAATCTGCAAGTGGATATTTGGAGCGATTTCAGGCCTATGCTGGAAAAGGAAATATCTTCACATAAATACTAGACAGAAGCATTCTCAGAAATTTCTGTGTGATGAGTGCATTCAACTCACAGACTTGAACGTTCCTTTTGAGGGAACAGTTTTGAAACAGTCCTTTGGTAGAATCTGCAGGTGTTTATTTGGAGCGCTTTGAGGCCTATGTTGGAAAAGGAAATATCTTCACATAAAAACTAGACAGAAGCATTCTCCGAAACTTCTTTGTGATGATTGCATTCTACTCACAGAGTGGAACCTTCCTTTTGAAAGAACAGTTCTGAAACACTCTTTTGGTAGAATCTGCAAGTGGATATTTGGAGCGATTTGAGGCCTATGCTGGAAAAGGAGATATCTTCACATAAAAACTAGAAAGAAGAATCCTCAGAAAATTTTTCTGATGTGCGCATTCAAGTCACCGAGTTGAACCTTCCTTTTGATAGAGAGGTTTTCAAACACTCTTTGTGTAGAATCTGCAGGTGAATATTTGGAGTGCTAAGAGGCCAACACTGGAAAAGGAAATATCTTCACATGAGAACTAGACGGAAGCATTCTCAGAAACTTCCGTGTGCTTTATGCATTCAAGTCACATAGTGGAAACTTCCTTTTGATAGCGCAGTTTTCAAACACTCCTTTTGTAGAATTTGCTAGTGGATGTTTGGAACGATTTGAGACCTGTGCTGGAAATGGAAATATCTTCACATAAAAACTACACAGAAGCATTCTCAGATACTGCTTTGTGATGATTGCATTCAGCTCACAGTCTCGAACCTTCCCTTTGAAAGAGCAGTTTTGAAACACTCTTTATGTAGAATCTGCAAGTGGATATTTGGAGCGCTTTGAGGCCTATGCTGGGAAATGAAATATCTTCACCGAAAAACTAGACAGAAGCATTCTCAGAAACTTCTTCATGACATGTGCATTCAACTCACAGAGTTGAACCTTTCTTTTCAAAGAGCAGTTTTGAAACACACTTTTGGTAAAATCTGTAAGTGGATATTTGGAACGATTTCAGGCCTATGCTGGAAAAGGAAATATCTTCACATAAATACTAGACAGAAGCATTCTGAGAAATTTCTGTGTGATGAGTGCATTCAACTCACAGACTTGAACGTTCCTTTTGAGGGAACAGTTTTGAAACAGTCCTTTGGTAGAATCTGCAGGTGTTTATATGGAGCGCTTTGAGGCCTATGTTGGAAAAGGAAATATCTTCACGTAAAAACTAGACAGAAGCATTCTCCGAAACTTCTTTGTGATGATTGCATTCTACTCACTGAGTGGAACCTTCCTTTTGAAAGAACAGTTTTGAAACACTCTTTTGGTAGAATCTGCAAGTGGATATTTGGAGCGATTTGAGGCCAATGCTGGAAAAGGAGATATCTTCACATAAAAACTAGAAAGAAGCATCCTCCGAATCTTTTTCAGAGGTGCGCATTCAACTCACCGAGTTGAACCTTCCTTTTGATGGAGAGGTTTTGAAACACTCTTTGTCTAGAATCTGCAGGTGAATATTTGGAGTGCTAAGAGGCCAACACTGGAAAAGGAAATATCTTCACCTGAGAACTAGACGGAAGCATTCTCAGAAAACTTCCATGGCTTTATGCACTCAACTCACATAGTGGAAACTTCCTTTTGATAGCCAGTTTTGAAACACTCCTTTTGTAGAATTTGCTAGTGGATGTTTGGAGCGATTTGAGGCCTATGCTGGAAATGGAAATATCTTCACATAAAAACTAGACAGAAGAATTCTCAGAAACTTCTTTGTGATGAATGCATTCAACTCAAAGACTTGAACTTTCCTTTTGAAAGAGCAGTTTTGAAACACTCTTTATGTAGAATCTGCAAGTGGGTATTTGGAGCGCTTTGAGGCCTATGCTGGGAAATGAAATAACTTCACCTGCGCACTAGACAGAAGCCTTCTGAGAAACTTCTTTGTGATGAGTGCATTCAACTCACAGACATGAACGTTCTTTTTCTTGGAACAGTTTTGAAACACTAAGTTTGTAGAATCCGCAAGTGTTTATTCGGAGCACCTTGAGGTCTATGCTGGTAAAGGAAATATCTTCAGATAAAAATTCGACAGAAGCATTCTCAGAAACTTCTTTGCGTTGAGTGCATTCAACTCCCAGACTTGAACCTTCTTTTTGAACGACCAGTTTTGAAACACTCTTCTTGTAAAATCTGCATATGGAGATTTGGAGCCCTTTGAGGCGTATGCTGGAAAATGGAATGTCTTCACCCGAAAACTAGACAGAGGCATTCTCAGAAAGTTCTTCTCAATGCGTGCATTCAACTCACAGAGTAGAACCTGTCTTTTGATAGAGCAGTTTGGAAACACTCTTTTTGTGAGATCAGCAAGTGGATATTTCCAGCGATTAGAGGCCTATGCAAGGAAAAGGAAATATCTTCACATAAAAACTAGATAGCAGCATTCTCAGAAACTTCTTTGTGAGGAGCGCATTCCACTCACAGACTGGAATGTTCCTTCTGATGGAACAGTTTTGAACCACTCCTTTTGTACAATCTGTAAGTGTTTATTCGGAGCGCTTTGGGGCCTATGTTGGAAAAGGAATTATCTTAACTTAAAAACTAGACAGAAGCATTCTCAGAAACCTCTTTGAGATGAGTGCATTCTACTCACACTGTTCAACCTTCCTTTGGATAGAACAGTATTGAAGCACTCTTTTTGTAGAATCTGCAAGTGGATATTTGGAGCGCTTTGAGGCCTGTGCTGGAAAAGGAATTATCTTCACATAAAAACTAGACAGAAGCATTCTCAGAAACTTCTTTGTGTTGAGTGCATTCAACTCACGGATTTGAAGCTTCGTTTTGAAAGAGCACTTTTGAAACACTCTTTTTGTAGAATCTGCAAGTGGATATGTGGAACGCTTGGAGGCCTATGCTTTAAAAGGAATTCTCTTCACACGAAAACTAGACAGAATCATTCTCAGAAACATTTTCTGATGTGCGCATTCAAATCACCGAGTTGAACCTTCCTTTTGATAGAGAGGTTTTGAAACTCTCTCTGTCTAGAATCTGCAAGAGGATATTTGGAGTGCTAAGAGGCCAACACTGGAAAAGGAAATATCTTCACCTGAGAACTAGACGGAAGCATGCTCAGAAACTTCCGTGTGCTTTATGCATTCAAGTCACATAGTGGAAACTTCCTTTTGATAGCGCAGTTTTGAAACACTCCTTTTGTAGAATTTGCTAGTGGATGTTTGGAGCGATTTGAGGCCTATGCTGGAAATGGAAATATCTTCACATAAAAACTAGACAGAAGAATTCTCAGATACTGCTTTGTGATGATTGCATTCAGCTCACAGACTTGAACTTTCCTTTTGAAAGAGCAGTTTTGAAACACTCTTTATGTAGGATCTGCAAGTGGATATTTGGAGCGCTTTGAGGCCTATGCTGGGAAATGGAATAATTTCACCTGCAAACTAGACAGAAGCCTTCTGAGAAACTTCTTTGTGATGAGTGCATTCAACTCACAGACATGAACGTTCTTTTTCTTGGAACAGTTTTGAAACACTAAGTTTGTAGAATCCGCAAGTGTTTATTCGGAGCACCTTGAGGCCTATGCTGGTAAAGGAAATATCTTCACATAAAAATTCGACAGAAGCATTCTCAGAAACTTCTTTGTGTTGAGTGCATTCAACTCCCAGACTTGAACCTTCTTTTTGAACGAGCAGTTTTGAAACACTCTGCTTGAAAATCTGCATATGGAGATTTGGAGCCCTTTGAGGCGTATGCTGGAAAATGGAATATCTTCACCTGAAAACTAGACAGTAGCATTCTCAGAAAGTTCTTCTCGATGCGTGCATTCAACTCACAGAGTTGAACCTGTCTTTTGATAGAGCAGTTTGGAAACACTCTTTTTGTGAGATCAGCAAGTGGATATTTCCAGAGATTTGAGGCCTATGCAAGAAAAGGATATATCTTCACATAAAAACTAGGTAGCAGCATCCTCAGAAACTTCTTTGTGAGGAGCGCATTCAACTCACAGACTGGAACGTTCCTTTTGATAGAACAGTTTTGAACCACTCCTTTTGTACAATCTGTAAGTGTTTATTCGGAGCGCTTTGGGGCCTATGTTGGAAAAGGAATTATCTTCACTTAAAAACTAGACAGAAGCATTCTCAGAAACTTCTTTGAGATGAGTGCATTCTACTCACACAGTTCAACCTTCCTTTGGATAGAACAGTATTGAAGCACTCTTTTTGTAGAATCTGCAAGTGGATATTTGGAGCGCTTTGAGGCCTGTGCTGGAAAAGGAATTATCTTCACATGAAAACTAGACAGAAGCATTCTCAGAGACTTCTTTGTGTTGAGTGCATTCAACTCACGGACTTGAAGCTTCGTTTTGAAAGAGCACTTTTGAAACACTCTTTTTGTAGAATCTGCAAGTGGATATTTGGAACGCTTGGAGGCCTATGCTTTAAAAGGAATTCTCTTCACACAAAAACTAGACAGAATCATTCTCAGAAACATTTTCTGATGTGCGCATTCAAATCAACGAGTTGAACCTTCCTTTTGATAGAGAGGTTTTGAAACTCTCTCTGTCTAGAATCTGCAAGTGGATATTTGGAGTGCTAAGAGGCCAACACTGGAAAAGGAAATATCTTCACCTGAGAACTAGACGGAAGCATTCTCAGAAACTTCCGTGTGCTTTATGCATTCAAGTCACATAGTGGAAACTTCTTTTGATAGTGCAGTTTTGAAACACTCCTTTTGTAGAATTTGCTAGTGGATGTTTGGAGCGATTTGAGGCCTATGCTGGAAATGGAAATATCTTCACATAAAAACTAGACAGAAGCATTCTCAGATACTGCTTTGTGATGATTGCATTCAGCTCACAGACTTGAACCTTCCCTTTGAAAGAGCAGTTTTGAAACACTCTTTTTGTAGAATCCGCAAGGGGATATTTGGATCACGTTGAGGCCTATGCTGGGAAATGAAATATCTTCACCGAAAAACTAGACAGAAGCATTCTCAGAAACTTCTTCACGATATGTGCATTCAACTCACAGAGTTGAATCTTTCTTTTCAAAGAGCAGTTTTGAAACACACTTTTGGTAAAATCGGCAAGTGGATATTTGGAGCGATTTCAGGCCTATGCTGGAAAAGGAAATATCTTCACATAAATACTAGACAGAAGCATTCTCAGAAATTTCTGTGAGATGAGTGCATTCAACTCACAGACTTGAACGTTCCTTTTGAGGGAACAGTTTTGAAACAGTCCTTTGGTAGAATCTGCAGGTGTTTATTTGGAGCGCTTTGAGGCCTCTGTTGGAAAAGGATATATCTTCACATAAAAACTAGACAGAAGCATTCTCCGAAACTTCTTTGTGATGATTGCATTCTACTCACAGTGTGTAACCTTCCTTTTGAAAGAACAGTTTTGAAACACTATTTTGGTAGAATCTGCAAGTGGATATTTGGAGCGATTTGAGGCCTATGCTGGAAATGGAAATATCTTCACATAAAAACTAGACAGAAGCATTCTCAGAAACTTCTTTGTGTTGAGTGCATTCAACTCACAGACTTGAAGCTTCGTTTTCAAAGAGCACTTTTAAAAAACTCTTTTTGTAGAATCTGCAAGTGGACATTTCGAACGCTTGGAGGCCTACGCTTTAAAAGGAATTCTCTTCACACAAAAACTAGACAGAATCATTCTCAGAAACATTTTCTGATGTGCGCATTCAAATCACCGAGTTGAGCCTTCCTTTTGATAGAGAGGTTTTGAAACTCTCTCTGCCTAGAATCTGCAAGTGGATATTTGGAGTGCTAAGAGGCCAACACTGGAAAAGGAAATATCTTCACCTGAGAATTAGACGGAAGCATGCTCAGAAACTTCCGTGTGCTTTATGCATTCAAGTCTCATAGTGGAAACTTCATTTGATAGCGCAGTTTTCAAACACTCCTTTTGTAGAATTTGCTAGTGGATGTTTGGAGCGATTTGAGGCCTATGCTGGAAATGGAAATATCTTCACATAAAAACTAGACAGAAGGATTCTCAGATACTGCCTTGTGATGATTGCATTCAGCTCACAGACTTGAACTTTCCTTTTGAAAGAGCAGTTTTGAAACACTCTTTATGTAGGATCTGCAAGTGGATATTTGGAGCGCTTTGAGGCCTATGCTGGGAAATGGAATAATTTCACCTGCAAACTAGACAGAAGCCTTCTGAGAAACTTCTTTGTGATGAGTGCATTCAACTCACAGACATGAACGTTCTTTTTCTTGGAACAGTTTTGAAACACTAAGTTTGTAGAATCCGCAAGTGTTTATTCGCAGCACCTTGAGGCCTATGCTAGTAAAGGAAATATCTTCACATAAAAATTCGACAGAAGCATTCTCAGAAACTTCTTTGCATTGAGTGCATTCAACTCCCAGACTTGAACCTTCTTTTTGAACGAGCAGTTTTGAAACACTCTTCTTGAAAGTCTGCAAATGGAGATTTGGAGCCCTTTTAGGCGTATGCTGGAAAATGGAATATCTTCACCCGAAAACTAGACAGAAGCATTCTCAGAAAGTTCTTCTCGATGCGTGCATTCAACTCACAGAGTTGAACCTGTCTTTTGATAGAGGAGTTTGGAAAAACTCTTTTTGTGAGATCAGCAATTGGATATTTCCAGCGATTTGAGGCCTATGCAAGGAAGAGGAAATATCTTCACATAAAAACTAGATAGCAGCATTCTCAGAAACTTCTTTGTGAGGAGCGCATTCAACTCACAGACTGGAATGTTCCTTTTGATAGAACAGTTTTGAACCACTCCTTTTGTACAATCTGTAAGTGTTTATTCGGAGCGCTTTGGGGCCTATGTTGGAAAAGGAATTATCTTCACTTAAAAACTAGACAGAAGCATTCTCAGAAACTTCTTTGAGATGAGTGCATTCTACTCACCCAGTTCAACCTTCCTTTGGATAGAACAGTATTGAAGCACTCTTTTTGTAGAATCTGCAAGTGGATATTTGGAGCGCTTTGAGGCCTGTGCTGGAAAAGGAATTATCTTCACATGAAAACTTGACAGAAGCATTCTCAGAAACTTCTTTGTGTTGAGTGCATTCAACTCACGGACTTGAAGCTTCGTTTTTAAAGAGCACTTTTGAAACACTCTTTTTGTAGAATCTGCAAGTGGATATTTGGAACGCTTGGAGGCCTATGCTTTAAAAGGAATTCTCTTCACACAAAAACTAGACAGAATCATTCTCAGAAACATTTTCTGATGTGCGCATTCAAATCACCGAGTTGAACCGTCCTTTTGATAGAGAGGTT
Organism: Pongo pygmaeus; assembly: GCF_028885625.2. Lineage (NCBI taxonomy): Eukaryota > Metazoa > Chordata > Mammalia > Primates > Hominidae > Pongo > Pongo pygmaeus. Next base: position 24,931,487 of record NC_072394.2, on the reverse strand, counting down.
TTGAAACTCTCTCTGTCTAGAATCTGCAAGTGGATATTTGGAGTGCTAAGAGGCCAACACTGGAAAAGGAAATATCTTCACCTGAGAACTAGACGGAAGCATTCTCAGAAACTTCCGTGTGCTTTATGCATTCAAGTCACATAGTGGAAACTTCCTTTTGATAGTGCAGTTTTGAAACACTCCTTTTGTAGAATTTGCTAGTGGATGTTTGGAGCGATTTGAGGCCTATGCTGGATATGGAAATATCTTCACATAAAAACTAGACAGAAGCATTCTCAGATACTGCTTTGTGATGATTGCATTCAGCTCACAGACTTGAACCTTCCCTTTGAAAGAGCAGTTTTGAAACACTCTTTTTGTAGAATCCGCAAGTGGATATTTGGATCGCGTTGAGGCCTATGCTGGGAAATGAAATATCTTCACTGAAAAACTAGAAAGAAGCATTCTCAGAAACTTGTTCAAGATATGTGCATTCAACTCACAGAGTTGAATCTTTCTATTCAAAGAGCAGTTTTGAAACACACTTTTGGTAAAATCTGCAAGTGGATATTTGGAGCGATTTCAGGCCTATGCTGGAAAAGGAAATATCTTCACATAAATACTAGACAGAAGCATTCTCAGAAATTTCTGTGTGATGAGTGCATTCAACTCACAGACTTGAAGGTTCCTTTTGAGGGAACAGTTTTGAAACCGTCCTTTGGTAGAATCTGCAGGTGTTTATTTGGAGCGCTTTGAGGCCTCTGTTGGAAAAGGAAATATCTTCACATAAAAACAAGACAGAAGCATTCTCCGAAACTTCTTTGTGATGATTGCATTCTACTCACAGAGTGGAACCTTCCTTTTGAAAGAACAGTTTTGAAACACTCTTTTGGTAGAATCTGCAAGTGGATATTTGGAGCGATTTGAGGCCTATGCTGGAAAAGGAGATATCTTCACATAAAAACTAGAAAGAAGCATCCTCAGAAACATTTTCTGATGTGTGCATTCAACTCACCGAGTTGAACCTTCCTTTTGATAGAGAGGTTTTGAAACACTCTTTGTCTAGAATCTGCAGGTGAATATTTATAGTGCTAAGAGGCCAACACTGGAAAAGGAAATATCTTCACATGCGAACTAGACGGAAGAATTCTCAGAAAACTTCCATGGCTTTATGCACTCAACTCACATAGTGGAAACTTCCTTTTGATAGCCAGTTTTGAAGCACTCCTTTTGTAGAATTTGCTAGTGGATGTTTGGAGCGATTTGAGGCCTATGCTGGAAATGGAAATATCTTCACATAAAAACTAGACAGAAGAATTCTCAGAAACTTCTTTGTGATGAATGCATTCAACTCAAAGACTTGAACTTTCCTTTTGAAAGAGCAGTTTTGAAACTCTCTTTATGTAGAGTCTGCATGTGGATATTTGGAGCGCTTTGAGGCCTATGCTGGGAAATGAAATAATTTCACCTGCAAACTAGACAGAAGCCTTCTGAGAAACTTCTTTGTGATGAGTGCATTCAACTCACAGACATGAACGTTCTTTTTCTTGGAACAGTTTTGAAACACTAAGTTTGTAGAATCCGCAAGTGTTTATTCGGAGCACCTTGAGGCCTATGCTGGTAAAGGAAATATCTTCACATAAAAATTCGACAGAAGCATTCTCAGAAACTTCTTTGCGTTGAGTGCATTCAACTCCCAGACTTGAAACTTCTTTTTGAACGAGCAATTTTGAAACACTCTGCTTGTAAAATCTGCAAATGGATATTTGGAGCCCTTAGAGGCGTATGCTGGAAAATGGAATATCTTCACCTGAAAACTAGACAGAAGCATTCTCAGAAAGTTCTTCTTGATGCGTGCATTCAACTCACAGAGTTGAACCTGTCTTTTGATAGAGCAGTTTGGAAACACTCTTTTTGTGAGATCAGCAAGTGGATATTTCCAGCGATTTGAGGCCTATGCAAGGAAAAGGAAATATCTTCACATAAAAACTAGATAGCAGCATTCTCAGAAACTTCTTTGTGAGGAGCGCATTCAACTCACAGACTGGAACGTTCCTTCTGATGGAACAGTTTTGAACCACTCCTTTTGTACAATCTGTGTTTATTCGGAGCGCTTTGGGGCCTATGTTGGAAAAGGAATTATCTTCACTTAAAAACTAGACAGAAGCATTCTCAGAAACCTCTTTGAGATGAGTGCATTCTACTCACACAGTTCAACCTTGCTTTGGATAGAACAGTATTGAAGCACGCTTTTTGTAGAATCTGCCAGTGGATATTTGGAGCGCTTTGAGGCCTGTGCTTGAAAAGGAATTATCTTCACATAAAAACTAGACAGAAGCATTCTGAGAAACTTCTTTGTGTTGAGTGCATTCAACTCACGGACTTGAAGCTTCGTTTTGAAAGAGCACCTTGGAAACACTCTTTTTGTAGAACCTGCAAGTGGATATTTGGAACGCTTGGAGGCCTATGCTTTAAAAGGAATTCTCTTCACACAAAAACTAGACAGAATCATTCTCAGAAACATTTTCTGATGTGCGCATTCAAATCACCGAGTTGAACCTTCCGTTTGATAGAGAGGTTTTGAAACACTCTCTGTCTAGAATCTGCAAGTGGATATTTGGAGTGCTAAGAGGCCAACACTGGAAAAGGAAATATCTTCACCTGAGAACTAGACGGAAGCATTCTCAGAAACTTCCGTGTGCTTTAGGCATTCAAGTCACATAGTGGAAACTTCCTTTTGATAGCGCAGTTTTGAAACACTCCTTTTGTAGAATTTGCTAGTGGATGTTTGGAGCGATTTGAGGCCTATGCTGGAAATGGAAATATCTTCACATAAAAACTAGACAGAAGCATTCTCAGATACTGCTTTGTGATGATTGCATTCAGCTCACAGACTCGAACCTTCCCTTTGAAAGAGCAGTTTTGAAACACTCTTTTTGTAGAATCTGCAAGTGGATATTTGGATCGCTTTGAGGCCTATGCTGGGAAATGAAATATCTTCACCGAAAAACTAGACAGAAGCATTCTCAGAAACTTCTTCACGATATGTGCATTCAACTCACAGAGTTGAATCTTTCTTTCCAAAGAGCAGTTTTGAAACACACTTTTGGTAAAATCTGCAAGTGGATATTTGGAGCGATTTCAGGCCTATGCTGGAAAAGGAAATATCTTCACATAAATACTAGACAGAAGCATTCTCAGAAATTTCTGTGTGATGAGTGCATTCAACTCACAGACTTGAACGTTCCTTTTGAGGGAACCGTTTTGAAACAGTCCTTTGGTAGAATCTGCAGGTGTTTATTTGGAGCGCTTTGAGGCCTATGTTGGAAAAGGAAATATCTTCACATAAAAACTAGACAGAAGCATTCTCCGAAACTTCTTTGTGATGATTGCATTCTACTCAAAGAGTGGAACCTTCCTTTTGAAAGAACAGTTTTGAAACACTCTTTTGGTAGAATCTGCAAGTGGATATTTGGAGCGATTTGAGGCCTATGCTGGAAAAGGAGATATCTTCACATAAAAACTAGAAAGAAGCATCCTCAGAAACTTTCTCTGATGTGCGCATTCAACTCACCGAGTTGAACCTTCCTTTTGATAGAGAGGTTTTGAAACACTCTTTGTCTAGAATCTGCAGGTGGATATTTGGAGTGCTAAGAGGCCAACACTGGAAAAGGAAATATCTTCACATGCGAACTAGACGGAAGCATTCTCAGAAAATTTCCATGGCTTTATGCACTCAACTCACATAGTGGAAACTTCCTTTTGATAGCCAGTTTTGAAACACTTCTTTTGTAGAATTTGCTAGTGGATGTTTGGAGCGATTTGAGGCCTATGCTGGAAATGGAAATATCTTCACATAAAAACTAGACAGAAGAATTCTCAGAAACTTCTTTGTGATGAATGCATTCAACTCAAAGACTTGAACTTTCCTTTTGAAAGAGCAGTTTTGAAACACTCTTTATGTAGAATCTGCAAGTGGATATTTGGAGCGCTTTGAGGCCTATGCTGGGAAATGAAATAATTTCACCTGCAAACTAGACATAAGCCTTCTGAGAAACTTCTTTGTGATGAGTGCATTCAACTCACAGACATGAACGTTCTTTTTCTTGGAACAGTTTTGAAACACTAAGTTTGTAGAATCCGCAAGTGTTTATTCGGAGCACCTTGAGGCCTATGCTGGTAAAGGAAATATCTTCACATAAAAATTCGACAGAAGCATTCTCAGAAACTTCTTTGCATTGAGTGCATTCAACTCCCAGACTTGAACCTTCTTTTTGAACGAGCAGTTTTGAAACACTCTGCTTGTAAAATCTGCAAATGGAGATTTGGAGCCCTTTGAGGCGTATGCTGGAAAATGGAATATCTTCACCCGAAAACTAGACAGAAGCATTCTCAGAAAGTTCTTCTCGATGCGTGCATTCAACTCACAGAGTTGAACCTGTCTTTTGATAGAGCAGTTTGGAAACACTCTTTTTGTGAGATCAGCAAGTGGATATTTCCAGCGATTTGAGGCCTATGCAAGGAAAAGGAAATATCTTCACATAAAAACTAGATAGCAGCATTCTCAGAAACTTCTTTGTGAGGAGCGCATTCAACTCACAGACTGGAACGTTCCTTCTGATGGAACAGTTTTGAACCACCCCTTTTGTACAATCTGTAAGTGTTTATTCGGAGCGCTTTGGGGCCTATGTTGGAAAAGGAATTATCTTCACTTAAAAATTAGACAGAAGCATTCTCAGAAACCTCTTTGAGATGAGTGCATTCTACTCACACAGTTCAACCTTGCTTTGGATAGAACAGTATTGAAGCACTCTTTTTGTAGAATCTGCCAGTGGATATTTGGAGCGCTTTGAGGCCTGTGCTGGAAAAAGAATTATCTTCACATAAAAACTGGACAGAAGCATTCTCAGAAACTTCTTTGTGTTGAGTGCATTCAACTCACGGACTGGAAGCTTCGTTTTGAAAGAGCACCTTGGAAACACTCTTTTTGTAGAACCTGCAAGTGGATATTTGGAACGCTTGGAGGCCTATGCTTTAAAAGGAATTCTCTTCACACAAAAACTAGACAGAATCATTCTCAGAAACATTTTCTGATGTGCGCATTCAAATCACCGAGTTGAACCTTCCTTTTGATAGAGAGGTTTTGAAACACTCTCTGTCTAGAATCTGCAAGTGGATATTTGGAGTGCTAAGAGGCCAACACTGGAAAAGAAAATATCTTCACCTGAGAACTAGACGGAAGCATTCTCAGAAACTTCCGTGTGCTTTAGGCATTCAAGTCACATAGTGGAAACTTCCTTTTGATAGCGCAGTTTTGAAACACTCCTTTTGTAGAATTTGCTAGTGGATGTTTGAGCGATTTGAGGCCTAAGCTGGAAATGGAAATATCTTCACATAAAAACTAGACAGAAGCATTCTCAGATACTGCTTTGTGATGATTGCATTCAGCTCACAGACTCGAACCTTCCCTTTGAAAGAGCAGTTTTGAAACACTCTTTTTGTAGAATCTGCAAGTGGATATTTGGATTGCTTTGAGGCCTATGTAGGGAAATGAAATATCTTCACCGAAAAACTAGACAGAAGCATTCTCAGAAACTTCTTCACGATATGTTCATTCAACTCACAGAGTTGAATCTTTCTTTCCAAAGAGCAGTTTTGAAACACACTTTTGGTAAAATCTGTAAGTGGATATTTGGAGCGATTTCAGGCCTATGCTGGAAAAGGAAATATCTTCACATAAATACTAGACAGAAGCATTCTCAGAAATTTCTGTGTGATGAGTGCATTCAACTCACAGACTTGAACGTTCCTTTTGAGGGAACCGTTTTGAAACAGTCCTTTGGTAGAATCTGCAAGTGTTTATTTGGAGCGCTTTGAGGCCTATGTTGGAAAAGGAAATATCTTCACATAAAAACTAGACAGAAGCATTCTCCGAAACTTCTTTGTGATGATTGCATTCTACTCACAGAGTGGTTCCTTCCTTTTGAAAGAACAGTTTTGAAACACTCTTTTGGTAGAATCCGCAAGTGGATATTTGGAGCGATTTGAGGCCTATGCTGGAAAAGGAGATATCTTCACATAAAAACTAGAAAGAAGCATCCTCAGAAACTTTTTCTGATGTGCGCATTCAACTCACCGAGTTGAACCTTCCTTTTGATAGAGAGGTTTTGAAACACTCTTTGTCTAGAATCTGCAGGTGAATATTTGGAGTGCTACGAGGCCAACACTGGAAAAGGAAATATCTTCACATGCGAACTAGACGGAAGCATTCTCAGAAAACTTCCATGGCTTTATGCACTCAACTCACATAGTGGAAACTTCCTTTTGATAGCCAGTTTTGAAACACTCCTTTTGTAGAATTTGCTAGTGGATGTTTGGAGCGATTTGAGGCCAATGCTGGAAATGGAAATATATTCACATAAAAACTAGACAGAAGAATTCTCAGAAACTTCTTTGTGATGAATGCATTCAACTCAAAGACTTGAACTTTCCTTTTGAAAGAGCAGTTTTGAAACACTCTTTATGTAGAATCTGCAAGTGGATATTTGGAGCGCTTTGAGGCCTATGCTTGGAAATGAAATAATTTCACCTGCAAACTAGACAGAAGCCTTCTGAGAAACTTCTTTGTGATGAGTGCATTCAACTCACAGACATGAACGTTCTTTTTCTTGGAACAGTTTTGAAACACTAAGTTTGTAGAATCCACAAGTGTTTATTCGGAGCACCTTGAGGCCTATGCTGGTAAAGGAAATATCTTCACATAAAAATTCGACAGAAGCATTCTCAGAAACTTCTTTGCGTTGAGTGCATTCAACTCCCAGACTTGAACCTTCTTTTTGAACGAGCAGTTTTGAAACACTCTGCTTGTAAAATCTGCAAATGGAGATTTGGAGCCCTTAGAGGCGTATGCTGGAAAATGGAATATCTTCACCTGAAAACTAGACAGAAGCATTCTCAGAAAGTTCTTCTCGATGCGTGCATTCAACTCACAGAGTTGAACCTGTCTTTTGATAGAGCAGTTTGGAAACACTCTTTTTGTGAGATCAGCAAGTGGATATTTCCAGCGATTTGAGGCCTATGCAAGGAAAAGGAAATATCTTCACAGAAAAACTAGATAGCAGCATTCTCAGAAACTTCTTTGTGAGGAGTGCATTCAACTCACAGACTGGAACATTCCTTCTGATGGAACAGTTTTGAACCACTCCTTTTGTACAATCTGTAAGTGTTTATTCGGAGCGCTTTGGGGCCTATGTTGGAAAAGGAATTATCTTCACTTAAAAAGTAGACAGAAGCATTCCCAGAAACCTCTTTGAGATGAGTGCATTCTACTCACACAGTTCAACCTTGCTTTGGATAGGACAGTATTGAAGCACTCTTTTTGTAGAATCTGCCAGTGGATATTTGGAGCGCTTTGAGGCCTGTGCTGGAAAAAGAATTATCTTCACATAAAAACTAGACAGAAGCATTCTCAGAAACTTCTTTGTGTTGAGTGCATTCAACTCACGGACTTGAAGCTTCGTTTTGAAAGAGCACCTTGGAAACACTCTTTTTGTAGAACCTGCAAGTGGATATTTGGAACGCTTGGAGGCCTATGCTTTAAAAGGAATTCTCTTCACACAAAAACTAGACAGAATCATTCTCAGAAACATTTTCTGATGTGCGCATTCAAATCAGCGAGTTGAACCTTCCTTTTGATAGAGAGGTTTTGAAACACTCTCTGTCTAGAATCTGCAAGTGGATATTTGGAGTGCTAAGAGGCCAACACTGGAAAAGGAAATATCTTCACCTGAGAACTAGACGGAAGCATTCTCAGAAACTTCCGCATGCTTTAGGCATTCAAGTCACATAGTGGAAACTTCCTTTTGATAGCGCAGTTTTGAAACACTCCTTTTGTAGAATTTGCTAGTGGATGTTTGGAGCGATTTGAGGCCTATGCTGGAAATGGAAATATCTTCACATAAAAACTAGACAGAAGCATTCTCAGATACTGCTTTGTGATGATTGCATTCAGCTCACACACTCGAACCTTCCCTTTGAAAGAGCAGTTTTGAAACACTCTTTTTGTAGAATCTGCAAGTGGATATTTGGATCGCTTTGAGGCCTATGCTGGGAAATGAAATATCTTCACCGAAAAACTAGACAGAAGCATTCTCAGAAACTTCTTCACGATATGTGCATTCAACTCACAGAGTTGAATCTTTCTTTCCAAAGAGCAGTTTTGAAACACACTTTTGGTAAAATCTGCAAGTGGATATTTGGAGCGATTTCAGGCCTATGCTGGAAAAGGAAATATCTTCACATAAATACTAGACAGAAGCATTCTCAGAAATTTCTGTGTGATGAGTGCATTCAACTCACAGACTTGAACGTTCCTTTTGAGGGAACCGTTTTGAAACAGTCCTTTGGTAGAATCTGCAAGTGTTTATTTGGAGCGCTTTGAGGCCTATGTTGGAAAAGGAAATATCTTCACATAAAAACTAGACAGAAGCATTCTCCGAAACTTCTTTGTGATGATTGCATTCTACTCACAGAGTGGAACCTTCCTTTTGAAAGAACAGTTTTGAAACACTCTTTTGGTAGAATCCGCAAGTGGATATTTGGAGCGATTTGAGGCCTATGCTGGAAAAGGAGATATCTTCACATAAAAACTAGAAAGAAGCATCCTCAGAAACTTTTTCTGATGTGCGCATTCAACTCACCGAGTTGAACCTTCCTTTTGATAGAGAGGTTTTGAAACACTCTTTGTCTAGAATCTGCAGGTGAATATTTGGAGTGCTACGAGGCCAACACTGGAAAAGGAAATATCTTCACATGCGAACTAGACGGAAGCATTCTCGGAAAACTTCCATGGCTTTATGCACTCAACTCACATAGTGGAAACTTCCTTTTGATAGCCAGTTTTGAAACACTCCTTTTGTAGAATTTGCTAGTGGATGTTTGGAGCGATTTGAGGCCAATGCTGGAAATGGAAATATCTTCACATAAAAACTAGACAGAAGAATTCTCAGAAACTTCTTTGTGATGAATGCATTCAACTCAAAGACTTGAACATTCCTTTTGAAAGAGCAGTTTTGAAACACTCTTTATGTAGAATCTGCAAGTGGATATTTGGAGCGCTTTGAGGCCTATGCTGGGAAATGAAATAATTTCACCTGCAAACTAGACAGAAGCCTTCTGAGAAACTTCTTTGTGATGAGTGCATTCAACTCACAGACATGAACGTTCTTTTTCTTGGAACAGTTTTGAAACACTAAGTTTGTAGAATCCGCAAGTGTTTATTCGGAGCACCTTGAGGCCTATGCTGGTAAAGGAAATATCTTCACATAAAAATTCGACAGAAGCATTCTCAGAAACTTCTTTGCGTTGAGTGCATTCAACTCCCAGACTTGAACCTTCTTTTTGAACGAGCAGTTTTGAAACACTCTGCTTGTAAAATCTGCAAATGGAGATTTGGAGCCCTTTGAGCCATATGCTGGAAAATGGAATATCTTCACCCGAAAACTAGACAGAAGCATTCTCAGAAAGTTCTTCTCGATGCGTGCATTCAACTCACAGAGTTGAACCTGTCTTTTGATAGAGCAGTTTGGAAACACTCTTTTTGTGAGATCAGCAAGTGTATATTTCCAGCAATTTGAGGCCTATGCAAGGAAAAGGAAATATCTTCACATAAAAACTAGATAGCAGCATTCTCAGAAACTTCTTTGTGAGGAGCGCATTCAACTCACAGACTGGAACGTTCCTTTTGATGGAACAGTTTTGAACCACTCCTTTTGTACAATCTGTAAGTGTTTACTCGGAGCGCTTTGGGGCCTATGTTGGAAAAGGAATTATCTTCACTTAAAAACTAGACAGAAGCATTCTCAGAAACCTCTTTGAGATGAGTGCATTCTACTCACACAGTTCAACCTTCCTTTGGATAGAACAGTATTGAAGCACTCTTTTTGTAGAATCTGCAAGTGGATATTTGGAGCGCCTTGAGGCCTGTGCTGGAAAAGGAATTATCTTCACATAAAAACTAGACAGAAGCACTCTCAGAAACTTCTTTGTGTTGAGTGCATTCAACTCACGGACTTGAAGCTTCGTTTTGACAGAGCACCTTGGAAAAACTCTTTTTGTAGAACCTGCAAGTGGATATTTGGAACGCTTGGAGGCCTATGCTTTAAAAGGAATTTTCTTCACACAAAAACTAGACAGAATCATTCTCAGAAACATTTTCTGATGTGCGCATTCAAATCACCGGGTTGAACCTTCCTTTTGATAGAGAGGTTTTGAAACACTCTCTGTCTAGAATCTGCAAGTGGATATTTGGAGTGCTAAGACGCCAACACTGGAAAAGGAAATATCTTCACCTGAGAACTAGACGGAAGCATTCTCAGAAACTTACGTGTGCTTTAGGCATTCAAGTCACATAGTGGAAACTTCCTTTTGATAGCGCAGTTTTGAAACACTCCTTTTGTAGAATGTGCTAGTGGATGTTTGGAGCGATTTGAGGCCTAGGCTGGAAATGGAAATATCTTCACATAAAAACTAGGCAGAAGCATTCTCAGATACTGCTTTGTGATGATTGCATTCAGCTCACAGACTCGAACGTTCCCTTTGAAAGAGGAGTTTTGAAACACTCTTTTTGTAGAATCTGCAAGTGATTATTTGGATCGCTTTGAGGCCTATGCTGGGAAATGAAATATCTTCACCGAAAAACTACACAGAGGCATTCTCAGAAACTTCTTCACGATATGTGCATTCAACTCACAGAGTTGAATCTTTCTTTCCAAAGAGCAGTTTTGAAACACACTTTTGGTAAAATCTGCAAGTGGATATTTGGAGCGATTTCAGGCCTATGCTGGAAAACGAAATATCTTCACATAAATACTAGACAGAAGCATTCTCAGAAATTTCTGTGTGATGAGTGCATTCAACTCACAGACTTGAACGTTCCTTTTGAGGGAACCGTTTTGAAACAGTCCTTTGGTAGAATCTGCAGGTGTTTATTTGGGGCGCTTTGAGGCCTATGTTGGAAAAGGAAATATCTTCACATAAAAACTAGACAGAACCATTCTCCGAAACTTCTTTGTGATGATTGCATTCTACTCACAGAGTGGAACCTTCCTTTTGAAAGAACAGTTTTGAAACACTCTTTTGGTAGAATCCGCAAGTGGATATTTGGAGCGATTTGAGGCCTATGCTGGAAAAGGAGATATCTTCACATAAAAACTAGAAAGAAGCATCCTCAGAAACATTTTCTGATGTGCGCATTCAACTCACCGAGTTGAACCTTCCTTTTGATAGAGAGGTTTTGAAACACTCTTTGTCTAGAATCTGCAGGTGAATATTTGGAGTGCTAAGAGGCCAACACTGGAAAAGGAAATATCTTCACCTGAGAACTAGACGGAAGCATTCTCAGAAAACTTCCATGGCTTTATGCACTCAACTCACATAGTGGAAACTTCCTTTTGATAGCCAGTTTTGAAACACTCCTTTTGTAGAATTTGCTAGTGGAGCGATTTGTAGTTTGGAGCGATTTGAGGCCTATGCTGGAAATGGAAATATCTTCACATAAAAACTAGACAGAAGAATTCTCAGAAACTTCTTTGTGATGAATGCATTCAACTCAAAGACTTGAACTTTCCTTTTGAAAGAGCAGTTTTGAAACACTCTTTATGTAGAATCTGCAAGTGGATATTTGGAGCGCTTTGAGGCCTATGTTGGGAAAAGAAATAATTTCACCTGCAAACCAGACAGAAGCCTTCTGAGAAACTTCTTTGTGATGAGTGCATTCAACTCACAGACATGAACGTTCTTTTTCTTGGAACAGTTTTTAAACACTAAGTTTGTAGAATCCGCATGTGTTTATTCGGAGCACCTTGAGGCCTATGCTGGTAAAGGAAATATCTTCACATAAAAATTCGACAGAAGCATTCTCAGAAACTTCTTTGCGTTGAGTGCATTCAACTCCCAGACTTGACCCTTCTTTTTGAATGAGCAGTTTTGAAACACTCTGCTTGTAAAATCTGCAAGTGGATATTTGGAGCCCTTTGAGGCATATGCTGGAAAATGGAATATCTTCACCCGAAAACTAGACAGAAGCATTCTCAGAAAGTTCTTCTCGATGCGTGCATTCAACTCACAGAGTTGAACCTGTCTTTTGATACAGCAGTTTGGAAACACTCTTTTTGAGAGATCAGCAAGTGGATATTTCCAGCGATTTGAGGCCTATGCAAGGAAAAGGAAATATCTTCACATAAAAACTAGATAGCAGCATTCTCAGAAACTTCTTTGTGAGGAGCGCATTCAACTCACAGACTGGAATGTTCCTTTTGATGGAACAGTTTTGAACCACTCCTTTTGTACAATCTGTAAGTGTTTATTCGGAGCGCTTTGGGGCCTATGTTGGAAAAGGAATTATCTTCACTTAAAAACTAGACAGAAGCATTCTCAGAAACCTCTTTGAGATGAGTGCATTCTACTCACACAGTTCAACCTTCCTTTGGATAGAACAGTATTGAAGCACTCTTTTTGTAGAATCTGCAAGTGGATATTTGGAGCGCTTTGAGGCCTGTGCTGGAAAAGGAATTATCTTCACATAAAAACTAGACAGAAGCATTCTCAGAAACTTCTTTGTGTTGAGTGCATTCAACTCACGGACTTGAAGCTTCGTTTTGAAAGAGCACCTTTGAAACACTCTTTTTGTAGAATCTGCAAGTGGATATTTGGAACGCTTGGAGGCCTATGCTTTAAAAGGAATTCTCTTCACACAAAAACTAGACAGAATCATTCTCAGAAACATTTTCTGATGTGCGCATTCAAATCACCGAGTTGAACCTTCCTTTTGATAGAGAGGTTTTGAAACACTCTCTGTCTAGAATCTGCAAGTGGATATTTGGAGTGCTATGAGGCCAACACTGGAAAAGGAAATATCTTCACCTGAGAACTAGACGGAAGCATTCTCAGAAACTTCCGTGTGCTTTAGGCATTCAAGTCACATAGTGGAAACTTCCTTTTGATAGCGCAGTTTTGAAACACTCCTTTTGTAGAATTTGCTAGTGGATGTTTGGAGCGATTTGAGGCCTATGCTGGAAATGGAAATATCTTCACATAAAAACTAGACAGAAGCATTCTCAGATTCTGCTTTGTGATGATTGCATTCAGCTCACAGACTCGAACCTTCCCTTTGAAAGAGCAGTTTTGAAACACTCTTTTTGTAGAATCTGCAAGTGGATATTTTGAGCCGTTTGAGGCCTATGCTGGAAAAGGAAATATCTTCACATAAAAACTGAACAGAAGCATTGTCAGAAACTTCTTTGTGTTGAGTGCATTCAACTCACGGACTTGAACTTCTCTATAGAAAGAGCAGTTCTGAAACACTCTTTTGGTAAAATCTGCAAGTGGTTATTTGGAGCACTTCGAGGCCTGTGCTGGGATATGGAATATCTTCACCTAAAAACTACAGAGAAGCATTCTCAGAAAGTTCTTCACGATGCATTCATTCAACTCACAGAGTTGAACCTTCCTTTTGATAGAAGAGTTTTGAAACACTCTTTTTGTAGAATCTGCAACAGGATATTTGGAGCGTTCTGAGGCCTATGCTGGAAAAGGAAATATCTTCACATAAAAACTAGACAGAAGCATTCTCAGAAACTTCTGTGTGATGAGTGCATTCAACTCACAGACATGAACGTTCCTCTCAAAAGAGCAGTTTTGAAACACTCCTTTTGTAGAATCTGCAAGTGTTTATTTGGAGCGCTTTCTGGCCTATGTTGGAAAAGGAAATATCTTCACATAAAAACTGGACAGAAGCATTCTCAGAAACTTCTTTGTGGTGAGTGCATTCTACTCACAGTGTTGAAGCATGCTTTTGATAGAGCAGTTTTGAAACACTCTTTTGGTAGAATCTGCAAGTGGATATTTGGAGAGCTTTGAGGCCAATGCTGGAAAAGGAAATGTCTTCACATAAAAACTAGACAGAAGCATTCCAGGAAACTTCTGTATGATAAGTGCATTCAACTCACAGACTTGAACGTTCCTTTTGATAGAACTCTTTTGAAACACTCCTTTTGTAGAATTTGCAAGTGTTTATTTGGAGCGCATTGAGGCCTAAGCTGGAAAAGGAAATATCTTCACGTAAGAACTAGACAGAAGAATTCTCAGAAACTTCTTTCTGATGAGTGCATTCAACACACAGACTTGAAACTTGCTTTTGAAAGAGCAGCTTTGGAACACTCTTTTCGTAGAATCTGCAAGTGGATATTTGGAGCGCTTTGAGGCCTATGCTGGGAAATGAAATCTCTTCACCTAAAAACTAGACAGAAGCATTCTGAGAAACTTCTTTGCAATGAGTGCATTCAACTCACAGACTTGAACGTTCCTTTTGATAGAACAGTTTTGAAACATTACGTTTGTAGAATCTGGAAGTGTTTATTCAGAGCACCTTGAGGCCTATGTTGGAAAAGGAAATATCTTCACATAAAAACTAGAGAGAAGGATTCTCAGAAACTTCTTTGTGATGAGTTCATTCAACTCACAGAGTTGAACCTACCAATGGATAGAGAAGTTTGGAAACACTCTTTTTGTAGAATCTGCAAGTGGATATTTGGAGCCGTTTGAGGCCTATGCTGGAAAAGGAAATATCTTCACATAAAAACTGAACAGAAGCATTGTCAGAAACTTCTTTGTGTTGAGTGCATTCAACTCACAGACTTGAACTTCCCTATAGAAAGAGCAGTTTTGAAACACTCTTTTGGTAAAATCTGCAAGTGGCTATTTGGAGCACTTCGAGGCCTGTGCTGGGATATGGAATATCTTCACCTAAAAACTACAGAGAAGCATTCTAAGAAAGTTCTTCACGATGCATTCATTCAACTCACAGAGTTGAACCTTCCTTTTGATAGAACAGTTTTGAAACACTCTTTTTGTAGAATCTGCAATAGGATATTTGGAGCGTTCTGAGGCCTATGCTGGAAAAGGAAATATCTTCACATAAAAACTAGGCAGAAGCATTCTCAGAAACTTCTGTGTGATGAGTGCATTCAACTCACAGACATGAACGTTCCTCTCAAAAGAGCAGTTTTGAAACACTCCTTTTGTAGAATCTGCAAGTGTTTATTTGGAGCGCTTTGAGGCCTATGTTGGAAAAGGAAATATCTTCACATAAAAACTGGACAGAAGCATTCTCAGAAACTTCTTTGTGATGAGTGCATTCTACTCACAGTGTTGAAGCTTGCTTTTGAAAGAGCACTCTTGAAACACTCTTTTGTTGGAATCTGCAAGAGGATATTTGGAGCGCTTTGAGGCCAATGCTGGAAAAGGAATGGTCTTCACATAAAAACTAGACAGAAGCATTCCAGGAAACTTCTGTATGATAAGTGCATTCAACTCACAGACTTGAACGTTCCTTTTGATAGAACTCTTTTGAACCACTCCTTTTGTAGAATTTGCAAGTGTTCATTTGGAGCGCTTTGAGGCCTAAGCCGGAAAAGGAAATATGTTCACGTAAGAACTAGACAGAAGCATTCTCAGAAACTTCTTTCTGATGAGTGCATTCAACACACAGACTTGAACCTTGCTTTTGAAAGAGCAGCTTTGAAACACTCTTTTCGTAGAATCTGCAAGTGGATATTTGGAGCGCCTTGAGGCCTATGCTGGGAAATCAAATCTCTTCACCTAAAAACTAGACAGAAGCATTCTGAGAAACTTCTGTGTGATGAATGCATTCAACTCACCGACTTGAACGTTCCCTTTGATAGAACAGTTTTGAAACACTCCTTTTGTAGAATCTGCATGTGTTTATTTGGAGCGCTTTGAGGCCTATGTTGGAAAAGGAAATGTCTTCATATAGAAACTAGACGGAAGCATTCTCAGAAAGTTCTTTGTGATGAATGCATTCAACTCAAAGACTTGAAGCTTCCTTTTGAAAGAGCAGTTTGGAAACACTCTTCTTATAGAATCTTCAAGTGGATATTTGGAGCGCTTTGAGGCCTATGCTGGGAAATGAAATCTCTTCACCTAAAAACTAGACAGAAACATTCTGAGAAACTTCTTTGCAATGAGTGCATTCAACTCACAGACTTGAAAGTTCCTTTTGATAGAACAGTTTTGAAACATTACGTTTGTAGAATCTGCAAGTGTTTATTCGGAGCACCTTGTGGCCTATGTTGGAAAAGGAAATATCTTCACATAAAAACTAGAGAGAAGGATTCTCAGAAACTTCTTTGTGATGAGTTCATTCAACTCACAGAGTTGAACACACCAATGGATAGAGAAGTTTGGAAACACTCTTTTTGTAGAATCTGCAAGTGGATATTTGTAGCCGCTTGAGGCCGATGCTGGAAAAGGAAATATCTTAACATAAAAACTAAACAGAAGCATTCTCAGAAACTTCTTTGTGTTGAGTGCATTCAACACACAGACTTGAACTTCCCTATAGACAGAGCAGTTTTGAAACACTCTTTTGGAAAAATCTGCAAGTGGTTATTTGGAGCACTTCGAGGCCTGTGCTGGGATATGGAATATCTTCACCTAAAAACTACAGAGAAGCATTCTCAGAAAGTTCTTCACGATGCATTCATTCAACTCACAGAGTTGAACCTTCCTTTTGATAGAAAAGATTTGAAACACTCTTTTTGTAGAATCTGCAAGAGGATATTTGGAGCTTTCGGAGGCCTATGCTGGAAAAGGAAATATCTTCACATAAAAACTAGACAGAAGCATTCTCAGAAACTTCTGTGTGATGAGTGCATTCAACTCACAGACTTGAACGTTCCTCTCGAAAGAGCAGTTTTGAAACACTCCTTTTGTAGAATCTGCAAGTGTTTATTTGGAGCGCTTTGAGGCCTATGTTGGAAAAGGAAATATCTTCACATAAAAACTGGACAGAAGCATTCTCAGAAACTTCTTTGTGATGAGTGCATTCTACTCTCAGTGTTGAAGCTTGCTTTTGATAGAGCAGTTTTGAAACACTCTTTTGGTAGCATCTGCAACTGGGTATTTGGAGCGCTTTGAGGCCTATGCTGGAAAAGGAAATGTCTTCACATAAAAACTAGACAGAAGCATTCCAGGAAACTTCTGTATGATAAGTGCATTCAACTCACAGACTTGAACGTTCCTTTTGATAGAACTCTTTTGAAACACTCCTTTCGTAGAATCTGCAAGTGGATATTTGGAGCGCTTTGAGGCCTATGCTGGGAAATGAAATCTCTTCACCTAAAAACTAGACAGAAGCATTCTGAGAAACTTCTTTGCAATGAGTGCATTCAACTCAGAGACTTGAACGTTCCTTTTGATAGAGCAGATTTGAAACATTACGTTTGTAGAATCTGCAAGTGTTTATTCGGAGCATCTTGAGGCCTATGTTGGAAAAGGAAATATCTTCACATAAAAACTAGAGAGAAGGATTCTCAGAAACTTCTTTGTGATGAGTTCTTTCAACTCACAGAGTTGAACCTACCAATTGATAGAGAAGTTTGGAAACACTCTTTTTGTAGAATCTGCAAGTGGATATTTTGAGCCGTTTGAGGCCTATGCTGGAAAAGGAAATATCTTCACATAAAAACTGAACAGAAGCATTGTCAGAAACTTCTTTGTGTTGAGTGCATTCAACTCACAGACTTGAACTTCCCTATAGAAAGAGCAGTTCTGAAATACTCTTTTGGTAAAATCTGCAAGTGGTTATTTGGAGCACTTCGAGGCCTGTGCTGGGATTTGGAATATCTTCACCTAAAAACTACAGAGAAGCATTCTCAGAAAGTTCTTCACGATGCGTTCATTCAACTCACAGAGTTGAACTTTCCTTTTGATAGAAGAGTTTTGAAACACTCTTTTTGTAGAATCTGCAAGAGGATATTTGGAGCGTTCTGAGGCCTATGCTGGAAAAGGAAATATCTTCACATAAAAACTAGACAGAAGCATTCTCAGAAACTTCTGTGTGATGAGTGCATTCAACTCACAGACTTGAAAGTTCCTCTCGAAAGAGCAGTTTTGAAACACTCCTTTTGTAGAATCTGCAAGTGTTTATTTGGAGCGCTTTGAGGCCTATGTTGGAAAAGGAAATATCTTCACATAAAAACTAGACAGAAGCATTCTCAGAAACTTCTTTGTGATGAGTGCATTCTACTCAGTGTTGAAGCTTGCTTTTGATAGAGCAGTTTTGAAACACTCTTTTGGTAGAATCTGCAAGTGGATATTTGGAGCGCATTGAGGCCTATGCTGGAAAAGGAAATGTCTTCACATAAAAACTAGAAAGAAGCATTCCAGGAAACTTCTGTATGATAAGTGCATTCAACTCACAGACTTGAACGTTCCTTTTGATAGAACTCTTTTGAAACACTCCTTTCGTAGAATCTGCAAGTGGATATTTGGAGCGATTTGAGGCCTATGCTGGGAAATGAAATCTCTTCACCTAAAAACTACACAGAAGCATTCTGAGAAACTTCTGTGTGATGAGTGCATTCAACTCACAGACTTGAACGTTCCCTTTGATAGAACAGTTTTGAAACACTCCTTTTGTAGAATCTGCATGTGTTTATTTGGAGCGCTTTGAGGCCTGTGTTGGAAAAGGAAATATCTTCATATAGAAACTAGACGGAAGCATTCTCAGAAACTTCTTTGTGATGAATGCATTCAACTCACAGACTTGAAGCTTCCTTTTGAAAGAGCAGTTTGGAAACACTCTTCTTAAAGAATCTTCAAGGGGATATTTTGAGCGCTTTGAGGCCTATGCTGGGAAATGAAATCTCTTCACCTAAAAACTAGACAGAAACATTCTGAGAAACTTCTTTGCAATGAGTGCATTCAACTCACAGACTTGAACGTTCCTTTTGATAGAACAGTTTTGAAACATTACGTTTGTAGAGTCTGCAAGTGTTTATTCGGAGCACCTTGAGGCCTATGTTGGAAAAGGAAATATCTTCACATAAAAACTAGAGAGAAGGATTCTCAGAAACTTCTTTGTGATGAGTTCATTCAACTCACAGAGTTGAACCTACCAATTGACAGAGAAGTTTGGAAACACTCTTTTTGTAGAATCTGCAAGTGGATATTTGGAGCCGTTTGAGGCCTATGCTGGAAAAGGAAATATCTTCACATAAAAACTGAACAGAAGCATTCTCAGAAACTTCTTTGTGTTGAGTGCATTCAACTCACAGACTTGAACTTCCCTATAGAAAGGGCAGTTTTGAAACACTCTTTTGGTAAAATCTGCAAGTGGTTATTTGGAGCACTTCGAGGCCTGTGCTGGGATATGGAATATCTTCACCTAAAAACTACAGAGAAGCATTCTCAGAAATTTCTTCACGATGCATTCATTCAACTCACAGAGTTGAACCTTCCTTTTGATAGAACAGTTTTGAAACACTCTTTTTGTAGAATCTGCAAGAGGATATTTGGAGCGTTCGGAGGCCTATGCTTGAAAAGGAAATATCTTCACATAAAAACTAGACAGAAGCATTCTCAGAAACTTCTGTGTGATGAGTGCATTCAACTCACAGACTTGAACGTTCTTCTCGAAAGAGCAGTTTTGAAACACTCCTTTTGTAGAATCTGCAAGTGTTTATTTGGAGCGCTTTGAGGCCTATGTTGGAAAAGGAAATACCTTCACATAAAAACTAGACAGAAGCATTCTCAGAAACTGCTTTGTGATGAGTGCATTCTACTCACAGTGTTGAAGCTTGCTTTTGATAGAGCAGTTTTGAAACACTCTTTTGGTAGAGTCTGCAAGTGGATATTTGGAGCGCTTTGAGGCCTATGCTGGAAAAGGAAATGTCTTCACATGAAAACTAGACGGGAGCATTCCAGGAAACTTCTGTATGATAAGTGCATTCAACTCACAGACTTGAACGTTGCTTTTGATAGAACTCTTTTGAAACACTCCTTTGTAGAGTTTGCAAGTGTTCATTTGGAGCGCTTTGAGGCCTAAGCTGGAAAAGGAAATATCTTCACGTAAGAACTAGACAGAAGCATTCTCAGAAACTTCTTTCTGATGAGTGCATTCAACACACAGACTTCAACCTTGCTTTTGAAAGAGCAGCTTTGAAACACTCTTTTCGTAGAATCTGCAAGTGGATATTTGGAGCGCTTTGAGGCCTATGCTGGGAAATGAAATCTCTTCACCTAAAACCTAGACAGAAGCATTCTGAGAAACTTCTGTGTGATGAGTGCATTCAACTCACAGATTGAACGTTCCCTTTGATAGAACAGTTTTGAAACACTCCTTTTGTAGAATCTGCATGTGTTTATTTGGAGCGCTTTGAGGCCTATGTTGGAAAACGAAATATCTTCATATAGAAACTAGACGGAAGCATTCTCAGAAACTTCTTTGTGATGAATGCATTCAACTCACAGACTTGAACGTTCCCTTTGATAGAACAGTTTTGAAACATTACGTTTGTAGAATCTGCAAGGGTTTATTCGGAGCACCTTGAGGCCTATGTTGGAAAAGGAAATATCTTCACATAAAAACTAGAGAGAAGGATTCTCAGAAACTCCTTTGTGATGAGTTCATTCATCTCACAGAGTTGAACCTACCAATTGATAGAGAATTTTGGAAACACTCTTTTTGTAGAATCTGCAAGTGGATATTTGGAGCCGTTTGAGGCCTATGCTGGAAAAGGAAATATCTTCACATAAAAACTGAACAGAAGCATTCTCAGAAACTTCTTTGTGTTGAGTGCATTCAACTCACAGACTTGAACTTCCCTATAGAAAGAGCAGTTTTGAAACACTCTTTTGGTAAAATCTGCACGTGGTTATTTGGAGCACTTCGAGGCCTGTGCTGGGATATGGAATATCTTCACCTAAAAACTACAGAGAAGCATTCTCAGAAAGTTCTTCACGATGCATTCATTCAACTTACAGAGTTGAACCTTCCTTTTGATAGAACAGTTTTGAAACACTCTTTTTGTAGAATCTGCAAGAGGATATTTGGAGCGTTCGGAGGCCTATGCTGGAAAAGGAAATATCTTCACATAAAAACTGGACAGAAGCATTCTCAGAAACTTCTGTGTTATGAGTGCATCCAACTCACAGACTTGAACGTTCCTCTCAAAAGAGCAGTTTTGAAACACTCCTTTTGTAGAATCTGCAAGTGTTTATTTGGAGCGCTTTGGGGCCTATGTTGTAAAAGGAAATATCTGCAAATAAAAACTAGACAGAAGCATTCTCAGAAACTTCTTTGTGATGAGTGCATTCTACTCACAGTGCTGAAGCTTGCTTTTGATAGAGCAGTTTTGAAACACTCTTTTGGTAGAATCTGCAAGTGGATATTTGGAGCGCTTTGAGGCCTATGCTGCAAAAGGAAATGTCTTCACATAAAAACTAGACAGAAGCATTCCAGGAAACTTCTGTATGATAAGTGCATTCAACTCACAGACTTGAACGTTCCTTTTGATAGAACTCTTTTGAAACCCTCCTTTTGAAGAATTTGCAAGTGTTCATTTGGAGCGCTTTGAGGCCTAAGCTGGAAAAGGAAATATCTTCACGTAAGAACTAGACAGAAGCATTCTCAGAAACTTCTTTCTGATGAGTGCATTCAACACACAGACTTGAACCTTGCTTTTGAAAGAGCAGCTTCGAAACACTCTTTTCGTAGAATCTGCAAGTGGATATTTGGAGGGCTTTGAGGCCTATGCTGGGAAATGAAATCTCTTCACCTAAAAACTAGACAGAAGCTTTCTGAGAAACTTCTGTGTGATGAGTGCATTCAACTCACAGACTTGAACGTTCCCTTTGATAGAACAGTTTTGAAACACTCCTTTTGTAGAATCTGCATGTGTTTATTTGGAGCGCTTTGAGGCCTATGTTGGAAAAGGAAATATCTTCATATAGAAACTAGACGGAAGCATTCTCAGAAACTTCTTTGTGATGAATGCATTCAACTCACAGACTTGAAGCTTCCTTTTGAAAGAGCAGTTTGGAAACACTCTTCTTATAGAATCTTCAAGTGGATATTTGGAGCGCTTTGAGGACTGTGCTGGGAAATGAAATCTCTTCACCTAAAAACTAGACAGAAACATTCTGAGAAACTTCTTTGCAATGAATGCATTCAACTCACAGACTTGAACGTTCCTTTTGATAGAACAGTTTTGAAACACTCCTTTTGTAGACTCTGCAAGTGTTTATTCGGAGCACCTTGAGGCCTATGTTGGAAAAGGAAATATCTTCACATAAAAACTAGAGAGAAGGATTCTCAGAAACTTCTTTGTGATGAGTTCATTCAACTCACAGAGTTGAACTTCCAATTGATAGAGAAGTTTGGAAACACTCTTTTTGTAGAATCTGCAAGTGGATATTTGGAGCCGTTTGAGGCCTATGCTGGAAAAGGAAATATCTTCACATAAAAACTGAACAGAAGCATTCTCAGAAACTTCTTTGTGTTGAGTGCATTCAACCCACAGACTTGAACTTCCCTATAGAAAGAGCAGTTTTGAAACACTCTTTTGGTGAAATCTGCAAGTGGTTATTTGGAGCACTTCGAGGCCTGTGCTGGGATATGGAATATCTTCACCTAAAAACTACAGAGAATCATTCACAGAAAGTTCTTCACGATGCATTCATTCAACTCACAGAGTTGAACCTTCCTTTTGATAGAACAGTTTTGAAACACTCTTTTTGTAGAATCTGCAAGAGGATATTTGGAGCGTTCTGAGGCCTATGCTGGAAAAGGAAATATCTTCACATAAAAACTAGACAGAAGCATTCTCAGAAACTTCTGTGTGATGAGTGCATTCAACTCACAGACTTGAACGTTCATCTCGAAAGAGCAGTTTTGAAACACTCTTTTTGTAGAATCTGCAAGTGGATATTTGGAGCGCTTTGGGGCCTAGGCTGGGAAATGAAATATCTTCACCTAAAAACTAGACAGAAGCATTCTCAGAAACTTCTGTGTGATGAGTGCATTCAACTCACAGACTTCAACGTTCCTTTTGATAGAACAGTTTTGAAACTCACCTTTTGTAGAATCTGCAAGTGTTTATTTCGAGCGCTTTGAGGCCTATGCTGGAAAAGGAAATGTCTTCAAATAACAACTACACAGAAGCATTCTCAGAACCTTCTTTGTGATGAGTGCATTCAACTCACAGACTTGAACCTTCCTTTTGAAACAGCAGTTTTGAAACACTCTTTTTGTAGCATCTACAAATGGATATTTGGAGCGCTTTGGGGCCTATGCTGGGAAATGAAATATCTTCACCTAAAAACTAGACAGAAGCATTCTCAGAAACTTCTCTGTGATGAGTGCATTCAACTCACAGAGTTGAACATTCCTTTTGATAGAGCAGTTTGGAAACACTAATTTTGTAAAATCTGCAAGTGTTTATTTGGAGCGCTTTGAGGCCTATGCTGGAAAAGGAAATATCTTCACATAAAAACTAGACAGAAGCATTCTCAGAAACTTCTCTGTGATGAGTGCATTCTACTCACAGAGTTGAACCTTCTTTTTGATACAAGAGTTTTCAAACACTCTTTTTGTAGAATCTGCAAGTGCATATTTGGAGCTGTTTGAGGCCAACGCTGGAAAAGGAAACATCCTCACATAGAAACTAGACAGAAGCATTCTCAGAAACTTGTTTGTGACGAGTGCATTCAACTCACAGACTTGAGCCTTTCTTTTGAAAGAGCAGTTTTGGAACACTCTTTTTGTAGAATCTGCTAGTGTATATTTGGAGCGCTGTGAGGCCTATGCTGGGAAATGAAATATCTTCACCTAAAAACAAGACAGAAGCATTCTCAGAAACTTCTGTGTGATGAGTGCATTCAACTCACAGACTTGAACGTTCCTTTTGATAGAACAGTTTTGAAACACTCCTTTTGTAGAATCTGCAAGTGTTTATTTGGAGCGCTTTGAGGCGTATGCTGGAAAAGGAAATGTCTTCAAATAACAACTACACAGAAGCATTCTCAGAAACTTCTTTGTGATGAGTGCATTCAACTCACAGACTTGAACCTTCCTTTTGAAAGAGCAGTTTTGAAACACTGTTTTGGTAGAATCTGCAAGTGGATATATGGAGCTCTTTGGGGCCTATGCTGGGAAATGAAATATCTGCACCTCAAAACTAGACAGAAGCATTCTCAGGAACTTCTGTGTGATGAGTGCATTCAACTCACAGACTTCAACGTTCCTTTTGATAGAACAGTTTTGAAACTCTCCTTTTGTAGACTCTGCAAGTGTTTATTTCGAGCGCTTTGAGGCCTACGCTGGAAAACGAAATGTCTTCAAATAACAACTACACAGAAACATTCTCAGAACATTCTTTGTGATGAGTGCATTCAACTCACAGACTTGAACCTTCCTTTTGAAAGAGCAGTTTTGAAACACTCTTTTTGTAGAATCTGCAAGTGGATATTTGGAGCGCTTCGGGGCCTATGCTGGGAAATGAAATATCTTCACCTAAAAACTAGACAGAAGCATTCTCAGAAACTTCTGTATGATGAGTGCATTCAACTCACAGAGTTGAACATTCCTTTTGATAGAGCAGTTTGGAAACACTAATTTTGTAAAATCTGCAAGTGTTTATTTGGAACGCTTTGAGGCCTATGCTGGAAAAGGAAATATCTTCACATAAAAACTAGACAGAAGCATTCTCAGAAACTTCTCTGTGATGAGTGCATTCTACTCACAGAGTTGAACCTTCTTTTTGATAGAAGAGTTTTCAAACTCTCTTTTTGTAGAATCTGCAAATGCATATTTGGAGCTGTATGATTCCAACGCTGGGAAAGGAAACATCCTCACATAGAAACTAGACAGAAGCATTCTCAGAAACTTGTTTGTGACGAGTGCCTTCAACTCACAGACTTGAACCTTTCTTTTGAAAGAGCAGTTTTGGAACACTCTTTTTGTAGATTCTGCTAGTGTATATTTGGAGCGCTGTGAGGCCTATGTTGGGAAATGAAATATCTTCACCTAAAAACTAGACAGAAGCATTCTCAGAAACTTCTGTGTGATGAGTGCATTCAACTCACAGACTTGAACGTTCCTTTTGATAGAACAGTTTTGAAACACTCCTTTTATAGAATCTTTAAGGGTTTATTTCGAGCGCTTTGAGGCGTATGCTGGAAAAAGATATGTCTTCAAATAACAACTACACAGAAGCATGATCAGAAACTTCTTTGTGATGAGTGCATTCAACTCACAGACTTGAACCTTCCCTTTGAAAGAGCAGTTTTGAAACACTCTTTTTGTAGAATCTGCAAGTGGATATTTGGAGCGCTTTGGGGCCTAGGCTGGGAAATGAAATATCTTCACCTAAAAACTAGACAGAAGCATTCTCAGAAACTTCTGTGTGATGAGTGCATTCAACTCACAGACTTCAACGTTCCTTTTGATAGAACAGTTTTGAAACTCACCTTTTGTAGAATCTGCAAGTGTTTATTTCGAGCGCTTTGAGGCCTATGCTGGAAAAGGAAATGTCTTCAAATAACAACTACACAGAAGCATTCTCAGAACCTTCTTTGTGATGAGTGCATTCAACTCACAGACTTGAACCTTCCTTTTGAAACAGCAGTTTTGAAACACTCTTTTTGTAGCATCTACAAATGGATATTTGGAGCGCTTTGGGGCCTATGCTGGGAAATGAAATATCTTCACCTAAAAACTAGACAGAAGCATTCTCAGAAACTTCTGTGTGATGAGTGCATTCAACTCACAGACTTGAACATTCCTTTTGATAGAGCAGTTTGGAAACACTAATTTTGTAAAATCTGCAAGTGTTTATTTGGAGCGCTTTGAGGCCTATGCTGGAAAAGGAAATATCTTCACATAAAAACTAGACAGAAGCATTCTCAGAAACTTCTCTGTGATGAGTGCATTCTACTCACAGAGTTGAACCTTCTTTTTGATACAAGAGTTTTCAAACACTCTTTTTGTAGAATCTGCAAGTGCATATTTGGAGCTGTTTGAGGCCAACGCTGGAAAAGGAAACATCCTCACATAGAAACTAGACAGAAGCATTCTCAGAAACTTGTTTGTGACGAGTGCATTCAACTCACAGACTTGAGCCTTTCTTTTGAAAGAGCAGTTTTGGAACACTCTTTTTGTAGAATCTGCTAGTGTATATTTGGAGCGCTGTGAGGCCTATGCTGGGAAATGAAATATCTTCACCTAAAAACAAGACAGAAGCATTCTCAGAAACTTCTGTGTGATGAGTGCATTCAACTCACAGACTTGAACGTTCCTTTTGATAGAACAGTTTTGAAACACTCCTTTTGTAGAATCTGCAAGTGTTTATTTGGAGCGCTTTGAGGCGTATGCTGGAAAAGGAAATGTCTTCAAATAACAACTACACAGAAGCATTCTCAGAAACTTCTTTGTGATGAGTGCATTCAACTCACAGACTTAAAACTTCCTTTTGAAAGAGCAGTTTTGAAACACTGTTTTGGTAGAATCTGCAAGTGGATATATGGAGCTCTTTGGGGCCTATGCTGGGAAATGAAATATCTGCACCTAAAAACTAGACAGAAGCATTCTCAGGAACTTCTGTGTGATGAGTGCATTCAACTCACAGACTTCAACGTTCCTTTTGATAGAACAGTTTTGAAACTCTCCTTTTGTAGACTCTGCAAGTGTTTATTTCGAGCGCTTTGAGGCCTACGCTGGAAAACGAAATGTCTTCAAATAACAACTACACAGAAACATTCTCAGAACATTCTTTGTGATGAGTGCATTCAACTCACAGACTTGAACCTTCCTTTTGAAAGAGCAGTTTTGAAACACTCTTTTTGTAGAATCTGCAAGTGGATATTTGGAGCGCTTCGGGGCCTATGCTGGGAATTGAAATATCTTCACCTAAAAACTAGAGAGAAGCATTCTCAGAAACTTCTGTGTGATGAGTGCATTCAACTCACAGAGTTGAACATTCCTTTTGATAGAGCAGTTTGGAAACACTAATTTTGTAAAATCTGCAAGTGTTTATTTGGAACGCTTTGAGGCCTATGCTGGAAAAGGAAATATCTTCACATAAAAACTAGACAGAAGCATTCTCAGAAACTTCTCTGTGATGAGTGCATTCTACTCACAGAGTTGAACCTTCTTTTTGATAGAAGAGTTTTCAAACTCTCTTTTTGTAGAATCTGCAAATGCATATTTGGAGCTGTATGATTCCAACGCTGGGAAAGGAAACATCCTCACATAGAAACTAGACAGAAGCATTCTCAGAAACTTGTTTGTGACGAGTGCATTCAACTCACAGACTTGAACCTTTCTTTTGAAAGAGCAGTTTTGGAACACTCTTTTTGTAGATTCTGCTAGTGTATATTTGGAGCGCTGTGAGGCCTATGTTGGGAAATGAAATATCTTCACCTAAAAACTAGACAGAAGCATTCTCAGAAACTTCTGTGTGATGAGTGCATTCAACTCACAGACTTGAACGTTCCTTTTGATAGAACAGTTTTGAAACACTCCTTTTATAGAATCTTTAAGGGTTTATTTCGAGCGCTTTGAGGCGTATGCTGGAAAAAGATATGTCTTCAAATAACAACTACACAGAAGCATTCTCAGAAACTTCTTTGTGATGAGTGCATTCAACTCACAGACTTGAACCTTCCCTTTGAAAGAGCAGTTTTGAAACACTCTTTTCGTAGAATCTGCAAGTGGATATTTGGAGCGCTTTGTGGCCTAGGCTGGGAAATGAAATATCTTCACCTAAAAACTAGACAGAAGCATTCTCAGAAACTTCTGTGTGATGAGTGCATTCAACTCACAGACTTCAACGTTCCTTTTGATAGAACAGTTTTGAAACTCACCTTTTGTAGAATCTGCAAGTGTTTATTTCGAGCGCTTTGAGGCCTATGCTGGAAAAGGAAATGTCTTCAAATAACAACTACACAGAAGCATTCTCAGAACCTTCTTTGTGATGAGTGCATTCAACTCACAGACTTGAACCTTCCTTTTGAAACAGCAGTTTTGAAACACTCTTTTTGTAGCATCTACAAATGGATATTTGGAGCGCTTTGGGGCCTATGCTGGGAAATGAAATATCTTCACCTAAAAACTAGACAGAAGCATTCTCAGAAACTTCTCTGTGATGAGTGCATTCAACTCACAGACTTGAACATTCCTTTTGATAGAGCAGTTTGGAAACACTAATTTTGTAAAATCTGCAAGTGTTTATTTGGAACGCTTTGAGGCCTATGCTGGAAAAGGAAATATCTTCACATAAAAACTAGACAGAAGCATTCTCAGAAACTTCTCTGTGATGAGTGCATTCTACTCACAGAGTTGAACCTTCTTTTTGATAGAAGAGTTTTCAAACTCTCTTTTTGTAGAATCTGCAAATGCATATTTGGAGCTGTATGATTCCAACGCTGGGAAAGGAAACATCCTCACATAGAAACTAGACAGAAGCATTCTCAGAAACTTGTTTGTGACGAGTGCATTCAACTCACAGACTTGAACCTTTGTTTTGAAAGAGCAGTTTTGGAACACTCTTTTTGTAGATTCTGCTAGTGTATATTTGGAGCGCTGTGAGGCCTATGTTGGGAAATGAAATATCTTCACCTAAAAACTAGACAGAAGCATTCTCAGAAACTTCTGTGTGATGAGTGCATTCAACTCACAGACTTGAACGTTCCTTTTGATAGAACAGTTTTGAAACACTCCTTTTATAGAATCTTTAAGGGTTTATTTCGAGCGCTTTGAGGCGTATGCTGGAAAAAGATATGTCTTCAAATAACAACTACACAGAAGCATTCTCAGAAACTTCTTTGTGATGAGTGCATTCAACTCACAGACTTGAACCTTCCCTTTGAAAAGCAGTTTTGAAACACTCTTTTCGTAGAATCTGCAAGTGGATATTTGGAGCGCTTTGGGGCCTAGGCTGGGAAATGAAATATCTTCACCTAAAAACTAGACAGAAGCATTCTCAGAAACTTCTGTGTGATGAGTGCATTCAACTCACAGACTTCAACGTTCCTTTTGATAGAACAGTTTTGAAACTCACCTTTTGTAGAATCTGCAAGTGTTTATTTCGAGCGCTTTGAGGCCTATGCTGGAAAAGGAAATGTCTTCAAATAACAACTACACAGAAGCATTCTCAGAACCTTCTTTGTGATGAGTGCATTCAACTCACAGACTTGAACCTTCCTTTTGAAACAGCAGTTTTGAAACACTCTTTTTGTAGCATCTACAAATGGATATTTGGAGCGCTTTGGGGCCTATGCTGGGAAATGAAATATCTTCACCTAAAAACTAGACAGAAGCATTCTCAGAAACTTCTGTGTGATGAGTGCATTCAACTCACAGACTTGAACATTCCTTTTGAGAGAGCAGTTTGGAAACACTAATTTTGTAAAATCTGCAAGTGTTTATTTGGAGCGCTTTGAGGCCTATGCTGGAAAAGGAAATATCTTCACATAAAAACTAGACAGAAGCATTCTCAGAAACTTCTCTGTGATGAGTGCATTCTACTCACAGAGTTGAACCTTCTTTTTGATACAAGAGTTTTCAAACACTCTTTTTGTAGAATCTGCAAGTGCATATTTGGAGCTGTTTGAGGCCAACGCTGGAAAAGGAAACATCCTCACATAGAAACTAGACAGAAGCATTCTCAGAAACTTGTTTGTGACGAGTGCATTCAACTCACAGACTTGAGCCTTTCTTTTGAAAGAGCAGTTTTGGAACACTCTTTTTGTAGAATCTGCTAGTGTATATTTGGAGCGCTGTGAGGCCTATGCTGGGAAATGAAATATCTTCACCTAAAAACAAGACAGAAGCATTCTCAGAAACTTCTGTGTGATGAGTGCATTCAACTCACAGACTTGAACGTTCCTTTTGATAGAACAGTTTTGAAACACTCCTTTTGTAGAATCTGCAAGTGTTTATTTGGAGCGCTTTGAGGCGTATGCTGGAAAAGGAAATGTCTTCAAATAACAACTACACAGAAGCATTCTCAGAAACTTCTTTGTGATGAGTGCATTCAACTCACAGACTTAAAACTTCCTTTTGAAAGAGCAGTTTTGAAACACTGTTTTGGTAGAATCTGCAAGTGGATATATGGAGCTCTTTGGGGCCTATGCTGGGAAATGAAATATCTGCACCTAAAAACTAGACAGAAGCATTCTCAGGAACTTCTGTGTGATGAGTGCATTCAACTCACAGACTTCAACGTTCCTTTTGATAGAACAGTTTTGAAACTCTCCTTTTGTAGACTCTGCAAGTGTTTATTTCGAGCGCTTTGAGGCCTACGCTGGAAAACGAAATGTCTTCAAATAACAACTACACAGAAACATTCTCAGAACATTCTTTGTGATGAGTGCATTCAACTCACAGACTTGAACCTTCCTTTTGAAAGAGCAGTTTTGAAACACTCTTTTTGTAGAATCTGCAAGTGGATATTTGGAGCGCTTCGGGGCCTATGCTGGGAATTGAAATATCTTCACCTAAAAACTAGAGAGAAGCATTCTCAGAAACTTCTGTGTGATGAGTGCATTCAACTCACAGAGTTGAACATTCCTTTTGATAGAGCAGTTTGGAAAC
Organism: Pongo pygmaeus; assembly: GCF_028885625.2. NCBI lineage: Eukaryota > Metazoa > Chordata > Mammalia > Primates > Hominidae > Pongo > Pongo pygmaeus. The sequence goes on along the minus strand of NC_072394.2, from coordinate 24,901,054 downwards.
ACTAATTTTGTAAAATCTGCAAGTGTTTATTTGGAACGCTTTGAGGCCTATGCTGGAAAAGGAAATATCTTCACATAAAAACTAGACAGAAGCATTCTCAGAAACTTCTCTGTGATGAGTGCATTCTACTCACAGAGTTGAACCTTCTTTTTGATAGAAGAGTTTTCAAACTCTCTTTCTGTAGAATCTGCAAATGCATATTTGGAGCTGTATGATTCCAACGCTGGGAAAGGAAACATCCTCACATAGAAACTAGACAGAAGCATTCTCAGAAACTTGTTTGTGACGAGTGCATTCAACTCACAGACTTGAACCTTTCTTTTGAAAGAGCAGTTTTGGAACACTCTTTTTGTAGATTCTGCTAGTGTATATTTGGAGCGCTGTGAGGCCTATGTTGGGAAATGAAATATCTTCACCTAAAAACTAGACAGAAGCATTCTCAGAAACTTCTGTGTGATGAGTGCATTCAACTCACAGACTTGAACGTTCCTTTTGATAGAACAGTTTTGAAACACTCCTTTTATAGAATCTTTAAGGGTTTATTTCGAGCGCTTTGAGGCGTATGCTGGAAAAAGATATGTCTTCAAATAACAACTACACAGAAGCATTCTCAGAAACTTCTTTCTGATGAGTGCATTCAACTCACAGACTTGAACCTTCCCTTTGAAAGAGCAGTTTTGAAACACTCTTTTTGTAGAATCTGCAAGTGGATATTTGGAGCGCTTTGGGGCCTAGGCTGGGAAATGAAATATCTTCACCTAAAAACTAGACAGAAGCATTCTCAGAAACTTCTGTGTGATGAGTGCATTCAACTCACAGACTTCAACGTTCCTTTTGATAGAACAGTTTTGAAACTCACCTTTTGTAGAATCTGCAAGTGTTTATTTCGAGCGCTTTGAGGCCTATGCTGGAAAAGGAAATGTCTTCAAATAACAACTACACAGAAGCATTCTCAGAACCTTCTTTGTGATGAGTGCATTCAACTCACAGACTTGAACCTTCCTTTTGAAACAGCAGTTTTGAAACACTCTTTTTGTAGCATCTACAAATGGATATTTGGAGCGCTTTGGGGCCTATGCTGGGAAATGAAATATCTTCACCTAAAAACTAGACAGAAGCATTCTCAGAAACTTCTGTGTGATGAGTGCATTCAACTCACAGACTTGAACATTCCTTTTGATAGAGCAGTTTGGAAACACTAATTTTGTAAAATCTGCAAGTGTTTATTTGGAGCGCTTTGAGGCCTATGCTGGAAAAGGAAATATCTTCACATAAAAACTAGACAGAAGCATTCTCAGAAACTTCTCTGTGATGAGTGCATTCTACTCACAGAGTTGAACCTTCTTTTTGATACAAGAGTTTTCAAACACTCTTTTTGTAGAATCTGCAAGTGCATATTTGGAGCTGTTTGAGGCCAACGCTGGAAAAGGAAACATCCTCACATAGAAACTAGACAGAAGCATTCTCAGAAACTTGTTTGTGACGAGTGCATTCAACTCACAGACTTGAGCCTTTCTTTTGAAAGAGCAGTTTTGGAACACTCTTTTTGTAGAATCTGCTAGTGTATATTTGGAGCGCTGTGAGGCCTATGCTGGGAAATGAAATATCTTCACCTAAAAACAAGACAGAAGCATTCTCAGAAACTTCTGTGTGATGAGTGCATTCAACTCACAGACTTGAACGTTCCTTTTGATAGAACAGTTTTGAAACACTCCTTTTGTAGAATCTGCAAGTGTTTATTTGGAGCGCTTTGAGGCGTATGCTGGAAAAGGAAATGTCTTCAAATAACAACTACACAGAAGCATTCTCAGAAACTTCTTTGTGATGAGTGCATTCAACTCACAGACTTGAACCTTCCTTTTGAAAGAGCAGTTTTGAAACACTGTTTTGGTAGACTCTGCAAGTGTTTATTTCGAGCGCTTTGAGGCCTACGCTGGAAAACGAAATGTCTTCAAATAACAACTACACAGAAACATTCTCAGAACATTCTTTGTGATGAGTGCATTCAACTCACAGACTTGAACCTTCCTTTTGAAAGAGCAGTTTTGAAACACTCTTTTTGTAGAATCTGCAAGTGGATATTTGGAGCGCTTCGGGGCCTATGCTGGGAAATGAAATATCTTCACCTAAAAACTAGACAGAAGCATTCTCAGAAACTTCTGTGTGATGAGTGCATTCAACTCACAGAGTTGAACATTCCTTTTGATAGAGCAGTTTGGAAACACTAATTTTGTAAAATCTGCAAGTGTTTATTTGGAACGCTTTGAGGCCTATGCTGGAAAAGGAAATATCTTCACATAAAAACTAGAGAGAAGGATTCTCAGAAACTTCTTTGTGATGAGTTCATTCAACTCACAGAGTTGAACCTACCAATTGATAGAGAAGTTTGGAAACACTCTTTTTGTAGAATCTGCAAGTGGATATTTGGAGCCGTTTGAGGCCTATGCTGGAAAAGGAAATATCTTCACATAAAAACTGAACAGAAGCATTCTCAGAAACTTCTTTGTGTTGAGTGCATTCAACTCACAGACTTGAACTTCCCTATAGAAAGAGCAGTTTTGAAACACTCTTTTGGTAAAATCTGCAAGTGGTTATTTGGAGCACTTCGAGGCCTGTGCTGGGATATGGAATATCTTCACCTAAAAACTACAGAGAAGCATTCTCAGAAAGTTCTTCACGATGCATTCGTTCAACTCACAGAGTTCAACCTTCCTTTTGATAGAACAGTTTTGAAACACTCTTTTTGTAGAATCTGCAAGAGGATATTTGGAGCGTTCGGAGGCCTATGCTGGAAAAGGAAATATCTTCATATAAAAACTAGACAGAAGCATTCTCAGAAACTTCTGTGTGATGAGTGCATTCAACTCACAGACTTGAACGTTCCTCTCGAAAGAGCAGTTTTGAAACACTCCTTTTGTAGAATCTGCAAGTGTTTATTTGGAGCGCTTTGAGGCCTCTGTTGGAAAAGGAAATATCTGCACATAAAAACTAGACAGAAGCATTCTCAGAAACTTCTTTGTGATGAGTGCATTCTACTCACAGTGTTGAAGCTTGCTTTTGATAGAGCAGTTGTGAAACACTCTTTTGGTAGAGTCTGCAAGTGGATATTTGGAGCGCTTTGAGGCCTATGCTGGAAAAGGAAATGTCTTCACATAAAAACTAGACAGAAGCATTCCAGGAAACTTCTGTATGATAAGTGCATTCAACTCACAGATTTGAACGTTCCTTTTGATAGAACTCTTTTGAAACACTCCTTTTGTAGAATTTGCAAGTGTTCATTTGGAGCGCTTTGAGGCCTAAGCTGGAAAAGGAAATATCTTCACGTAAGAACTAGACAGAAGCATTCTCAGAAACTTCTTTCTGATGAGTGCATTCAACACACAGACTTGAACCTTGCTTTTGAAAGAGCAGCTTTGAAACACTCTTTTCGTAGAATCTGCAAGTGGATATTTGGAGGGCTTTGAGGCCTATGCTGGGAAATGAAATCTCTTCACCTAAAAACTACACAGAAGCATTCTGAGAAACTTCTGTGTGATGAGTGCATTCAACTCACGGACTTGAACGTTCCCTTTGATAGAACAGTTTTGAAACACTCCTTTTGTAGAATCTGCATGTGTTTATTTGGAGCGCTTTGAGGCCTATGTTGGAAAAGGAAATATCTTCATATAGAAACTAGACGGAAGCATTCTCAGAAACTTCTTTGTGATGAATGCATTCAACTCACAGACTTGAAGCTTCCTTTTGAAAGAGCAGTTTGGAAACACTCTTCTTATAGAATCTTCAAGTGGATACTTGGAGCGCTTTGAAGCCTGTGCTGGGAAGTGAAATCTCTTCACCTAAAAACTAGACAGAAACATTCTGAGAAACTTCTTTGCAATGAGTGCATTCAACTCACAGACTTGAACGTTCCTTTTGATAGAACAGTTTTGAAACATTACGTTTGTAGACTCTGCAAGTGTTTATTCGGAGCACCTTGAGGCCTATGTTGAAAAAGGAAATATCTTCACATAAAAACTAGAGAGAAGGATTCTCAGAAACTTCTTTGTGATGAGTTCATTCAACTCACAGAGTTGAACCTACCAATTGATAGAGAAGTTTGTAAGCACTCTTTTTGTAGAATCTGCAAGTGGATATTTGGAGCCGTTTGAGGCCTATGCTGGAAAAGGAAATATCTTCACATAAAAACTGAACAGAAGCATTCTCAGAAACTTCTTTGTGTTGAGTGCATTCAACTCACGGACTTGAACTTCCCTATAGAAAGAGCAGTTTTGAAACACTCTTTTGGTAAAATCTGCAAGTGGTTATTTGGAGCACTTCGAGGCCTGTGCTGGGATATGGAATATATTCACCTAAAAACTACAGAGAAGCATTCTCAGAAAGTTCTTCACGATGCATTCGTTCAACTCACAGAGTTGAACCTTCCTTTTGATAGAACAGTTTTGAAACACTCTTTTTGTAGAATCTGCAAGAGGATATTTGGAGCGTTCGGAGGCCTATGCTGGAAAAGGAAATATCTTCACATAAAAACTAGACAGAAGCATTCTCAGAAACTTCTGTGTGATGAGTGCATTCAACTCACAGACTTGAACGTTCCTCTCGAAAGAGCAGTTTTGAAACACTCCTTTTGTAGAATCTGCAAGTGTTTATTTGGAGCGCTTTGAGGCCTCTGTTGGAAAAGGAAATATCTGCACATAAAAACTAGACAGAAGCATTCTCAGAAACTTCTTTGTGATGAGTGCATTCTACTCACAGTGTTGAAGCTTGCTTTTGATAGAGCAGTTTTGAAACACTCTTTTGGTAGAATCTGCAAGTGGATACTTGGAGCGCTTTGAGGCCTATGCTGGAAAAGGAAATGTCTTCACATAAAAACTAGACAGAAGCATTCCAGGAAACTTCTGTATGATAAGTGCATTCAACTCACAGACTTGAACGTTCCTTTTGATAGAACTCTTTTGAAACACTCCTTTTGTAGAATTTGCAAGTGTTCATTTGGAGCGCTTTGAGGCCTAAGCTGGAAAAGGAAATATCTTCACGTAAGAACTAGACAGAAGCATTCTCAGAAACTTCTTTCTGATGAGTGCATTCAACACACAGACTTGAACCTTGCTTTTGAAAGAGCAGCTTTGAAACACTCTTTTCGTAGAATCTGCAAGTGGATATTGGGAGCGCTTTGAGGCCTATGCTGGGAAATGAAATCTCTTCACCTAAAAACTAGACAGAAGCATTCTGAGAAACTTCTGTGTGATGAGTGCATTCAACTCACAGACTTGAACGTTCCCTTTGATAGAACAGTTTTGAAACACTCCTTTTGTAGAATCTGCATGTGTTTATTTGGAGCGCTTTGAGGCCTATGTTGGAAAAGGAAATATCTTCATATAGAAACTAGACGGAAGCATTCTCAGAAACTTCTTTGTGATGAATGCATTCAACTCACAGACTTGAAGCTTCCTTTTGAAAGAGCAGTTTGGAAACACTCTTCTTATAGAATCTTCAAGTGGATATTTGGAGCGCTTTGAGGCCTATGCTGGGAAATGAAATCTCTTCACCTAAAAACTAGACAGAAACATTCTGAGAAACTTCTTTGCAATGAGTGCATTCAACTCACAGACTTGAACGTTCCTTTTGATAGAACAGTTTTGAAACATTACGTTTGTAGACTCTGCAAGTGTTTATTCGGAGCACCTTGAGGCCTATGTTGGAAAAGGAAATATCTTCACATAAAAACTAGAGAGAAGGATTCTCAGAAACTTCTTTGTGATGAGTTCATTCAACTCACAGAGTTGAACCTACCAATTGATAGAGAAGTTTGGAAACACTCTTTTTGTAGAATCTGCAAGTGGATATTTGGAGCCGTTTGAGGCCTATGCTGGAAAAGGAAATATCTTCACATAAAAACTGAACAGAAGCATTCTCAGAAACTTGTTTGTGTTGAGTGCATTCAACTCACAGACTTGAACTTCCCTATAGAAAGAGCAGTTTTGAAACACGCTTTTGGTAAAATCTGCACGTGGTTATTTGGAGCACTTCGAGGCCTGTGCTGGGATATGGAATGTCTTCACCTAAAAACTACAGAGAAGCATTCTCAGAAAGTTCTTCACGATGCATTCATTCAACTCACAGAGTTGAACCTTCCTTTTGATAGAACAGTTTTGAAACACTCTTTTTGTAGAATCTGCAAGAGGATATTTGGAGCGTTCGGAGGCCTATGCTGGAAAAGGAAATATCTTCACATAAAAACTAGACAGAAGCATTCTCAGAAACTTCTGTGTGATGAGTGCATTCAACTCACAGACTTGAACGTTCCTCTCGAAAGAGCAGTTTTGAAACACTCCTTTTGTAGAATCTGCAAGTGTTTATTTGGAGCGCTTTGAGGCCTATGTTGGAAAAGGAAATATCTTCACGTAAGAACTAGACAGAAGCATTCTCAGAAACTTCTTTCTGATGAGTGCATTCAACACACAGACTTGAACCTTGCTTTTGAAAGAGCAGCTTTGAAACACTCTTTTCGTAGAATCTGCAAGTGGATATTTGGAGCGCTTTGAGGCCTATGCTGGGAAATGAAATCTCTTCACCTAAAAACTAGACAGAAGCATTCTGAGAAACTTCTGTGTGATGATTGCATTCAACTCACAGACTTGAACGTTCCCTTTGATAGAACAGTTTTGAAACACTCCTTTTGTAGAATCTGCATGTGTTTATTTGGAGCGCTTTGAGGCCTATGTTGGAAAAGGAAATATCTTCATATAGAAACTAGACGGAAGCATTCTCAGAAACTTCTTTGTGATGAATGCATTCAACTCACAGACTTGAAGCTTCCTTTTGAAAGAGCAGTTTGGAAACACTCTTCTTATAGAATCTTCAAGTGGATATTTGGAGCGCTTTGAGGCCTATGCTGGGAAATGAAATCTCTTCACCTAAGAACTAGACAGAAACATTCTGAGAAACTTCTTTGCAATGAGTGCATTCAACTCACAGACTTGAACGTTCCTTTTGATAGAACTGTTTTGAAACATTACGTTTGTAGACTCTGCAAGTGTTTATTCGGAGCACCTTGAGGCCTAGGTTGGAAAAGGAAATATCTTCACATAAAAACTAGAGAGAAGGATTCTCAGAAACTTCTTTGTGATGAGTTCATTCAACTCACAGAGTTGAACCTACCAATTGATAGAGAAGTTTGGAAACACTCTTTTTCTAGAATCTGCAAGTGGATATTTGGAGCCGTTTGAGGCCTATGCTGGAAAAGGAAATATCTTCACATAAAAACTGAACAGAAGCATTCTCAGAAACTTCTTTGTGTTGAGTGCATTCAACTCACAGACTTGAACTTCCCTATAGAAAGAGCAGTTTTGAAACACTCTTTTGGTAAAATCTGCAAGTGGTTATTTGGAGCACTTCGAGGCCTGTGCTGGGATATGGAATATCTTCACCTAAAAACTACAGAGAAGCATTCTCAGAAAGTTCTTCACGATGCATTCGTTCAACTCACGGAGTTGAACCTTCCTTTTGATAGAACAGTTTTGAAACACTCTTTTTGTAGAATCTGCAAGAGGATATTTGGAGCGTTCGGAGGCCTATGCTGGAAAAGGAAATATCTTCACATAAAAACTAGACAGAAGCATTCTCAGAAACTTCTGTGTGATGAGTGCATTCAACTCACAGACTTGAACGTTCCTCTCGAAAGAGCAGTTTTGAAACACTCCTTTTGTAGAATCTGCAAGTGTTTATTTGGAGCGCTTTGAGGCCTCTGTTGGAAAAGGAAATATCTGCACATAAAAACTAGACAGAAGCATTCTCAGAAACTTCTTTGTGATGAGTGCATTCTACTCACAGTGTTGAAGCTTGCTTTTGATAGAGCAGTTTTGAAACACTCTTTTGGTAGAATCTGCAAGTGGATACTTGGAGCGCTTTGAGGCCTATGCTGGAAAAGGAAATGTCTTCACATAAAAACTAGACAGAAGCATTCCAGGAAACTTCTGTATGATAAGTGCATTCAACTCACAGACTTGAACGTTCCTTTTGATAGAACTCTTTTGAAACACTCCTTTTGTAGAATTTGCAAGTGTTCATTTGGAGCGCTTTGAGGCCTAAGCTGGAAAAGGAAATATCTTCACGTAAGAACTAGACAGAAGCATTCTCAGAAACTTCTTTCTGATGAGTGCATTCAACACACAGACTTGAACCTTGCTTTTGAAAGAGCAGCTTTGAAACACTCTTTTCGTAGAATCTGCAAGTGGATATTTGGAGCGCTTTGAGGCCTATGCTGGGAAATGAAATCTCTTCACCTAAAAACTAGACAGAAGCATTCTGAGAAACTTCTGTGTGATGAGTGCATTCAACTCACAGACTTGAACGTTCCCTTTGATAGAACAGTTTTGAAACACTCCTTTTGTAGAATCTGCATGTGTTTATTTGGAGCGCTTTGAGGCCTATGTTGGAAAAGGAAATATCTTCATATAGAAACTAGACGGAAGCATCCTCAGAAACTTCTTTGTGATGAATGCATTCAACTCACAGACTTGAAGCTTCCTTTTGAAAGAGCAGCTTGGAAACACTCTTCTTATAGAATCTTCAAGTGGATACTTGGAGCGCTTTGAAGCCTGTGCTGGGAAGTGAAATCTCTTCACCTAAAAACTAGACAGAAACATTCTGAGAAACTTCTTTGCAATGAGTGCATTCAACTCACAGACTTGAACGTTCCTTTTGATAGAACAGTTTTGAAACATTACGTTTGTAGACTCTGCAAGTGTTTATTCGGAGCACCTTGAGGCCTATGTTGAAAAAGGAAATATCTTCACATAAAAACTAGAGAGAAGGATTCTCAGAAACTTCTTTGTGATGAGTTCATTCAACTCACAGAGTTGAACCTACCAATTGATAGAGAAGTTTGGAAACACTCTTTTTGTAGAATCTGCAAGTGGATATTTGGAGCCGTTTGAGGCCTATGCTGGAAAAGGAAATATCTTCACATAAAAACTGAACAGAAGCATTCTCAGAAACTTCTTTGTGTTGAGTGCATTCAACTCACAGACTTGAACTTCCCTATAGAAAGAGCAGTTTTGAAACACTCTTTTGGTAAAATCTGCAAGTGGTTATTTGGAGCACTTCGAGGCCTGTGCTGGGATATGGAATATCTTCACCTAAAAACTACAGAGAAGCATTCTCAGAAAGTTCTTCACGATGCATTCGTTCAACTCACAGAGTTGAACCTCCCTTTTGATAGAACAGTTTTGAAACACTCTTTTTGTAGAATCTGCAAGAGGATATTTGGAGCGTTCGGAGGCCTATGCTGGAAAAGGAAATATCTGCACATAAAAACTAGACAGAAGCATTCTCAGAAACTTCTTTGTGATGAGTGCATTCTACTCACAGTGTTGAAGCTTGCTTTTGATAGAGCAGTTTTGAAACACTCTTTTGGTAGAATCTGCAAGTGGATACTTGGAGCGCTTTGAGGCCTATGCTGGAAAAGGAAATGTCTTCACATAAAAACTAGACAGAAGCATTCCAGGAAACTTCTGTATGATAAGTGCATTCAACTCACAGACTTGAACGTTCCTTTTGATTGAACTCTTTTGAAACACTCCTTTTGTAGAATTTGCAAGTGTTCATTTGGAGCGCTTTGAGGCCTAAGCTGGAAAAGGAAATATCTTCACGTAAGAACTAGACAGAAGCATTCTCAGAAACTTCTTTCTGATGAGTGCATTCAGCACACAGACTTGAACCTTGCTTTTGAAAGAGCAGCTTTGAAACACTCTTTTCGTAGAATCTGCAAGTGGATATTTGGAGCGCTTTGAGGCCTATGCTGGGAAATGAAATCTCTTCACCTAAAAACTAGACAGAAGCATTCTGAGAAACTTCTGTGTGATGATTGCATTCAACTCACAGACTTGAACGTTCCCTTTGATAGAACAGTTTTGAAACACTCCTTTTGTAGAATCTGCATGTGTTTATTTGGAGCGCTTTGAGGCCTATGTTGGAAAAGGAAATATCTTCATATAGAAACTAGACGGAAGCATTCTCAGAAACTTCTTGGTGTTGAGTGCATTCAACTCACAGACTTGAACTTCCCTATAGAAAGAGCAGTTTTGAAACACTCTTTTGTTAAAATCTGCACGTGGTTATTTGGAGCACTTCGTGGCCTGTGCTGGGATACGGAATATCTTCACCTAAAAACTACAGAGAAGCATTCTCAGAAAGTTCTTCACGATGCATTCATTCAACTCACAGAGTTGAACCTTCCTTTTGATAGAACAGTTTTGAAACACTCTTTTTGTAGAATCTGCAAGAGGATATTTGGAGCGTTCGGAGGCCTATGCTGGAAAAGGAAATATCTTCATATAAAAACTAGACAGAAGCATTCTCAGAAACTTCTGTGTGATGAGTGCATTCAACTCACAGACTTGAACGTTCCTCTCGAAAGAGCAGTTTTGAAACACTCCTTCTGTAGAATCTGCAAGTGTTTATTTGGAGCGCTTTGAGGCCTCTGTTGCAAATGGGAATATCTGCACATAAAAACTAGACAGAAGCATTCTCAGAGACTTCTTTGTGGTGAGTGCATTCTACTCACAGTGTTGAAGCTTGCTTTAGATAGAGCAGTTTTGAAACACTCTTTTGGTAGAATCTGCAAGTGGATATTTGGAGCGCTTTGAGGCCTATGCTGGAAAAGGAAATGTCTTCACATAAAAACTAGACAGAAACATTCCAGGAAACTTCTGTATGATAAGTGCATTCAACTCACAGACTTGAACGTTCCTTTTGATAGAACTCTTTTGAAACACTCCTTTTGTAGAATTTGCAAGTGTTCATTTGGAGCGCTTTGAGGCCTAAGCTGGAAAAGGAAATATCTTCACGTAAGAACTAGACAGAAGCATTCTCAGAAACTTCTTTCTGATGAGTGCATTCAACACACAGACTTCAACCTTGCTTTTGAAAGAGCAGCTTTGAAACACTCTTTTCGTAGAATCTGCAAGTGTTTATTTGGAGCCCTTTGAGGCCTATGTTGGAAAAGGAAATATCTGCACATAAAAACTAGACATAAGCATTCTCAGAAACTTCTTTGTGATGAGTGCATTCTACTCACAGCGTTGAAGCTTGCTTTTGATAGAGCAGTTTTGAAACACTCTTTTGGTAGAATCTGCAAGTGGATATTTGGAGCGCTTTGAGGCCTATGCTGGAAAAGGAAATATCTTCACATAAAAACTAGACAGAAGAATTCCAGGAAACTTCTGTATGATAAGTGCATTCAACACACAGACTTGAACGTTCCTTTTGATAGAACTCTTTTGAAACACTCCTTTTGTAGAATTTGCAAGTGTTCATTTGGAGCGCTTTGAGGCCTAAGCTGGAAAAGGAAATATCTTCACGTAAGAACTAGACAGAAGCATTCTCAGAAACTCCTTTCTGATGAGTGCATTCAACACACAGACTTGAACCTTGCTTTTGAAAGAGCAGCTTTGAAACACTCTTTTCGTAGAATCTGCAAGTGGATATTTGGAGGGCTTTGTGGCCTATGCTGGGAAATGAAATCTCTTCACCTAAAAACTACACAGAAGCATTCTGAGAAACTTTTGTGTGATGAGTGCATTCAACTCACAGACTTGAACGTTCCCTTTGATAGAACAGTTTTGAAACACTCCTTTTGTAGAATCTGCATGTGTTTATTTGGAGCGCTTTGAGGCCTATGTTGGAAAAGGAAATATCTTCATATAGAAACTAGACGGAAGCATTCTCAGAAACTTCTTTGTGATGAATGCATTCAACTCACAGACTTGAAGCTTCCTTTTGAAAGAGCAGTTTGGAAACACTCTTCTTATAGAATCTTCAAGTGGATATTTGGAGCGCTTTGAGGCCTATGCTGGGAAATGAAATCTCTTCACCTAAAAACTAGACAGAAACATTCTGAGAAACTTCTTTGCAATGAGTGCATTCAACTCACAGACTTGAACGTTCCTTTTGATAGAACTGTTTTGAAACATTACGTTTGTAGAATCTGCAAGTGTTTATTCGGAGCACCTTGAGGCCTATGTTGGAAAAGGAAATATCTTCACATAAAAACTAGAGAGAAGGATTCTCAGAAACTTCTTTGTGATGAGTTCATTCAACTCACAGAGTTGAACCTACCAATTGATAGAGAAGTTTGGAAACACTCTTTTTGTAGAATCTGCAAGTGGATATTTGGAGACGTTTGAGGCCTATGCTGGAAAAGGAAATATCTTCACATAAAAACTGAACAGAAGCATTCTCAGAAACTTCTTTGTGTTGAGTGCATTCAACTCACAGACTTGAACTTCCCTATAGAAAGAGCAGTTTTGAAACACTCTTTTGGTAAAATCTGCAAGTGGTTATTTGGAGCACTTCGAGGCCTGTGCTGGGATATGGAATATCTTCACATAAAAACTACAGAGAAGCATTCTCAGAAAGTTCTTCACGATGCATTCGTTCAACTCACAGAGTTGAAACTTCCTTTTGATAGAACAGTTTTGAAACACTCTTTTTGTAGATTCTGCAAGAGGATATTTGGAGCGTTCGGAGGCCTATGCTGGAAAAGGAAATATCTTCACATAAAAACTAGACAGAAGCATTCTCTGAAACTTCTGTGTGATGAGTGCATTCAACTCACAGACTTGAACGTTCCTCTCGAAAGAGCAGTTTTGAAACACTCCTTTTGTAGAATCTGCAAGTGTTTATTTGGAGCGCTTTGAGGCCTCTGTTGGAAAAGGAAATATCTGCACATAAAAACTAGACAGAAGCATTCTCAGAAACTTCTTTGTGATGAGTGCATTCTACTCACAGTGTTGAAGCTTGCTTTTGATAGAGCAGTTTTGAAACACTCTTTTGGTAGAATCTGCAAGTGGATACTTGGAGCGCTTTGAGGCCTATGCTGGAAAAGGAAATGTCTTCACATAAAATCTAGACAGAAGCATTCCAGGAAACTTCTGTATGATAAGTGCATTCAACTCACAGACTTGAACGTTCCTTTTGATTGAACTCTTTTGAAACACTCCTTTTGTAGAATTTGCAAGTGTTCATTTGGAGCGCTTTGAGGCCTAAGCTGGAAAACGAAATATCTTCACGTAAGAACTAGACAGAAGCATTCTCAGAAACTTCTTTCTGATGAGTGCATTCAACACACAGACTTGAACCTTGCTTTTGAAAGAGCAGCTTTGAAACACTCTTTTCGTAGAATCTGCAAGTGGATATTTGGAGCGCTTTGAGGCCTATGCTGGGAAATGAAATCTCTTCACCTAAAAACTAGACAGAAGCATTCTGAGAAACTTCAGTGTGATGATTGCATTCAACTCACAGACTTGAACGTTCCCTTTGATAGAACAGTTTTGAAACACTCCTTTTGTAGAATCTGCATGTGTTTATTTGGAGCGCTTTGAGGCCTATGTTGGAAAAGGAAATATCTTCATATAGAAACTAGACGGAAGCATTCTCAGAAACTTCTTTGTGATGAATGCATTCAACTCACAGACTTGAAGCTTCCTTTTGAAAGAGCAGTTTGGAAACACTCTTCTTATAGAATCTTCAAGTGGATATTTGGAGCGCTTTGAGGCCTATGCTGGGAAATGAAATCTCTTCACCTAAAAACTAGACAGAAACATTCTGAGAAACTTCTTTGCAATGAGTGCATTCAACTCACAGACTTGAACGTTCCTTTTGATAGAACTGTTTTGAAACATTACGTTTGTAGACTCTGCAAGTGTTTATTCGGAGCACCTTGAGGCCTAGGTTGGAAAAGGAAATATCTTCACATAAAAACTAGAGAGAAGGATTCTCAGAAACTTCTTTGTGATGAGTTCATTCAACTCACAGAGTTGAACCTACCAATTGATAGAGAAATTTGGAAACACTCTTTTTGTAGAATCTGCAAGTGGATATTTGGAGCCGTTTGAGGCCTATGCTGGAAAAGGAAATATCTTCACATAAAAACTGAACAGAAGCATTCTCAGAAACTTCTTTGTGTTGAGTGCATTCAACTCACAGACTTGAACTTCCCTATAGAAAGAGCAGTTTTGAAACACTCTTTTGGTAAAATCTGCAAGTGGTTATTTGGAGCACTTCGAGGCCTGTGCTGGGATATGGAATATCTTCACCTAAAAACTACAGAGAAGCATTCTCAGAAAGTTCTTCACGATGCATTCGTTCAACTCACAGAGTTGAACCTCCCTTTTGATAGAACAGTTTTGAAACCCTCTTTTTGTAGAATCTGCAAGAGGATATTTGGAGCGTTCGGAGGCCTATGCTGGAAAAGGAAATATCTTCACATAAAAACTAGACAGAAGCATTCTCAGAAACTTCTGTGTGATGAGTGCATTCAACTCACAGACTTGAACGTTCCTCTCGAAAGAGCAGTTTTGAAACACTCCTTTTGTAGAATCTGCAAGTGTTTATTTGGAGCGCTTTGAGGCCTCTGTTGGAAAAGGAAATATCTGCACATAAAAACTAGACAGAAGCATTCTCAGAAACTTCTTTGTGATGAGTGCGTTCTACTCACAGTGTTGAAGCTTGCTTTTGATAGAGCAGTTTTGAAACACTCTTTTGGTAGAATCTGCAAGTGGATATTTGGAGCGCTTTGAGGCCTATGCTGGAAAAGGAAATGTCTTCACATAAAAACTAGACAGAAGCATTCCAGGAAACTTCTGTATGATAAGTGCATTCAACTCACAGACTTGAACGTTCCTTTTGATAGAACTCTTTTGAAACACTCCTTTTGTAGAATTTGCAAGTGTTCATTTGGAGCGCTTTGAGGCCTAAGCTGGAAAAGGAAATATCTTCACGTAAGAACTAGACAGAAGCATTCTCAGAAACATCTTTCTGATGAGTGCATTCAACACACAGACTTGAACCTTGCTTTTGAAAGAGCAGCTTTGAAACACTCTTTTCGTAGAATCTGCAAGTGGATATTTGGAGCGCTTTGAGGCCTATGCTGGGAAATGAAATCTCTTCACCTAAAAACTACACAGAAGCATTCTGAGAAACTTCTGTGTGATGATTGCATTCAACTCACAGACTTGAACGTTCCCTTTGATAGAACAGTTTTGAAACACTCCTTTTGTAGAATCTGCATGTGTTTATTTGGAGCGCTTTGAGGCCTATGTTGGAAAAGGAAATATCTGCACATAAAAACTAGACAGAAGCATTCTCAGAAACTTCTTTCTGATGAGTGCATTCTACTCACAGTGTTGAAGCTTGCTTTTGATAGAGCAGTTTTGAAACACTCTTTTGGTAGAATCTGCAAGTGGATACTTGGAGCGCTTTGAGGCCTATGCTGGAAAAGGAAATGTCTTCACATAAAAACTAGACAGAAGCATTCCAGGAAACTTCTGTATGATAAGTGCATTCAACTCACAGATTTGAACGTTCCTTTTGATAGAACTCTTTTGAAACACTCCTTTTGTAGAATTTGCAAGTGTTCATTTCGAGCGCTTTGAGGCCTAAGCTGGAAAAGGAAATATCTTCACGTAAGAACTAGACAGAAGCATTCTCAGAAACTTCTTTCTGATGAGTGCATTCAACACACAGACTTGAACCTTGCTTTTGAAAGAGCAGCTTTGAAACACTCTTTTCGTAGAATCTGCAAGTGGATATTTGGAGCGCTTTGAGGCCTATGCTGGGAAATGAAATCTCTTCACCTAAAAACTAGACAGAAGCATTCTGAGAAACTTCTGTGTGATGATTGCATTCAACTCACAGACTTGAACGTTCCCTTTGATAGAACAGTTTTGAAACACTCCTTTTGTAGAATCTGCATGTGTTTATTTGGAGCGCTTTGAGGCCTATGTTGGAAAAGGAAATATCTTCATATAGAAACTAGACGGAAGCATTCTCAGAAACTTCTTTGTGATGAATGCATTCAACTCACAGACTTGAAGCTTCCTTTTGAAAGAGCAGTTTGGAAACACTCTTCTTATAGAATCTTCAAGTGGATATTTGGAGCGCTTTGAGGCCTATGCTGGGAAATGAAATCTCTTCACCTAAAAACTAGACAGAAACATTCTGAGAAACTTCTTTGCAATGAGTGCATTCAACTCACAGACTTGAACGTTCCTTTTGATAGAACTGTTTTGAAACATTACGTTTGTAGACTCTGCAAGTGTTTATTCGGAGCACCTTGAGGCCTAGGTTGGAAAAGGAAATATCTTCACATAAAAACTAGAGAGAAGGATTCTCAGAAACTTCTTTGTGATGAGTTCATTCAACTCACAGAGTTGAACCTACCAATTGATAGAGAAATTTGGAAACACTCTTTTTGTAGAATCTGCAAGTGGATATTTGGAGCCGTTTGAGGCCTATGCTGGAAAAGGAAATATCTTCACATAAAAACTGAACAGAAGCATTCTCAGAAACTTCTTTGTGTTGAGTGCATTCAACTCACAGACTTGAACTTCCCTATAGAAAGAGCAGTTTTGAAACACTCTTTTGGTAAAATCTGCAAGTGGTTATTTGGAGCACTTCGAGGCCTGTGCTGGGATATGGAATATCTTCACCTAAAAACTACAGAGAAGCATTCTCAGAAAGTTCTTCACGATGCATTCGTTCAACTCACAGAGTTGAACCTCCCTTTTGATAGAACAGTTTTGAAACACTCTTTTTGTAGAATCTGCAAGAGGATATTTGGAGCGTTCGGAGGCCTATGCTGGAAAAGGAAATATCTTCACATAAAAACTAGACAGAAGCATTCTCAGAAACTTCTGTGTGATGAGTGCATTCAACTCACAGACTTGAACGTTCCTCTCGAAAGAGCAGTTTTGAAACACTCCTTTTGTAGAATCTGCAAGTGTTTATTTGGAGCGCTTTGAGGCCTCTGTTGGAAAAGGAAATATCTGCACATAAAAACTAGACAGAAGCATTCTCAGAAACTTCTTTGTGATGAGTGCATTCTACTCACAGTGTTGAAGCTTGCTTTTGATAGAGCAGTTTTGAAACACTCTTTTGGTAGAATCTGCAAGTGGATACTTGGAGCGCTTTGAGGCCTATGCTGGAAAAGGAAATGTCTTCACATAAAAACTAGACAGAAGCATTCCAGGAAACTTCTGTATGATAAGTGCATTCAACTCACAGACTTGAACGTTCCTTTTCATTGAACTCTTTTGAAACACTCCTTTTGTAGAATTTGCAAGTGTTCATTTGCAGCGCTTTGAGGCCTAAGCTGGAAAAGGAAATATCTTCACGTAAGAACTAGACAGAAGCATTCTCAGAAACTCCTTTCTGATGAGTGCATTCAACACACAGACTTGAACCTTGCTTTTGAAAGAGCAGCTTTGAAACACTCTTTTCGTAGAATCTGCAAGTGGATATTTGGAGCGCTTTGAGGCCTATGCTGGGAAATGAAATCTCTTCACCTAAAAACTAGACAGAAGCATTCTGAGAAACTTCTGTGTGATGATTGCATTCAACTCACAGACTTGAACGTTCCCTTTGATAGAACAGTTTTGAAACACTCCTTTTGTAGAATTTGCATGTGTTTATTTGGAGCGCTTTGAGGCCTATGTTGGAAAAGGAAATATCTTCATATAGAAACTAGACGGAAGCATTCTCAGAAACTTCTTTGTGATGAATGCATTCAACTCACAGACTTGAAGCTTCCTTTTGAAAGAGCAGTTTGGAAACACTCTTCTTATAGAATCTTCAAGTGGATATTTGGAGCACTTTGAGGCCTATGCTGGGAAATGAAATCTCTTCACCTAAGAACTAGACAGAAACATTCTGAGAAACTTCTTTGCAATGAGTGCATTCAACTCACAGACTTGAACGTTCCTTTTGATAGAACTGTTTTGAAACATTACGTTTGTAGACTCTGCAAGTGTATATTCGGAGCACCTTGAGGCCTAGGTTGGAAAAGGAAATATCTTCACATAAAAACTAGAGAGAAGGATTCTCAGAAACTTCTTTGTGATGAGTTCATTCAACTCACAGAGTTGAACCTACCAATTGATAGAGAAGTTTGGAAACACTCTTTTTGTAGAATCTGCAAGTGGATATTTGGAGCCGTTTGAGGCCTATGCTGGAAAAGGAAATATCTTCACATAAAAACTGAACAGAAGCATTCTCAGAAACTTCTTTGTGTTGAGTGCATTCAACTCACAGACTTGAACTTCCCTATAGAAAGAGCAGTTTTGAAACACTCTTTTGGTAAAATCTGCAAGTGGTTATTTGGAGCACTTCGAGGCCTGTGCTGGGATATGGAATATCTTCACCTAAAAACTACAGAGAAGCATTCTCAGAAAGTTCTTCACGATGCATTCGTTCAACTCACAGAGTTGAACCTTCCTTTTGATAGAACAGTTTTGAAACACTCTTTTTGTAGAATCTACAAGAGGATATTTGGAGCGTTCGGAGGCCTATGCTGGAAAAGGAAATATCTTCACATAAAAACTAGACAGAAGCATTCTGAGAAACTTCTGTGTGATGAGTGCATTCAACTCACAGACTTGAACGTTCCTCTCGAAAGAGCAGTTTTGAAACACTCCTTTTGTAGAATCTGCAAGTGTTTATTTGGAGCGCTTTGAGGCCTCTGTTGGAAAAGGAAATATCTGCACATAAAAACTAGACAGAAGCATTCTCAGAAACTTCTTTGTGATGAGTGCATTCTACTCACAGTGTTGAAGCTTGCTTTTGATAGAGCAGTTTTGAAACACTCTTTTGGTAGAATCTGCAAGTGGATACTTGGAGCGCTTTGAGGACTATGCTGGAAAAGGAAATGTCTTCACATAAAAACTAGACAGAAGCATTCCAGGAAACTTCTGTATGATAAGTGCATTCAACTCACAGACTTGAACGTTCCTTTTGATTGAACTCTTTTGAAACACTCCTTTTGTAGAATTTGCAAGTGTTCATTTGCAGCGCTTTGAGGCCTAAGCTGGAAAAGGAAATATCTTCACGTAAGAACTAGCCAGAAGCATTCTCAGAAACTTCTTTCTGATGAGTGCATTCAACACACAGACTTGAACCTTGCTTTTGAAAGAGCAGCTTTGAAACACTCTTTTCGTAGAATCTGCAAGTGGATATTTGGAGCGCTTTGAGGCCTATGCTGGGAAATGAAATCTCTTCACCTAAAAACTAGACAGAAGCATTCTGAGAAACTTCTGTGTGATGATTGCATTCAACTCACAGACTTGAACGTTCCCTTTGATACAACAGTTTTGAAACACTCCTTTTGTAGAATCTGCATGTGTTTATTTGGAGCGCTTTGAGGCCTATGTTGGAAAAGGAAATATCTTCATATAGAAACTAGACGGAAGCATTCTCAGAAACTTCTTGGTGTTGAGTGCATTCAACTCACAGACTTGAACTTCCCTATAGAAAGAGCAGTTTTGAAACACTCTTTTGTTAAAATCTGCACGTGCTTATTTGGAGCACTTCGAGGCCTGTGCTGGGATACGGAATATCTTCACCTAAAAACTACAGAGAAGCATTCTCAGAAAGTTCTTCACGATGCATTCATTCAACTCACAGAGTTCAACCTTCCTTTTGATAGAACAGTTTTGAAACACTCTTTTTGTAGAATCTGCAAGAGGATATTTGGAGCGTTCGGAGACCTATGCTGGAAAAGGAAATATCTTCACATAAAAACTAGACAGAAGCATTCTCAGAAACTTCTGTGTGATGAGTGCATTCAACTCACAGACTTGAACGTTCCTCTTGAAAGAGCAGTTTTGAAACACTCCTTTTGTAGAATCTGCAAGTGTTTATTTGGAGCGCTTTGAGGCCTCTGTTGCAAATGGGAATATCTGCACATAAAAACTAGACAGAAGCATTCTCAGAAACTTCTTTGTGATGAGTGCATTCTACTCACAGTGTTGAAGCTTGCTTTTGATAGAGCAGTTTTGAAACACTCTTTTGGTAGAATCTGCAAGTGGATATTTGGAGCGCTTTGAGGCATATGCTGGAAAAGGAAATGTCTTCACATAAAAACTAGACAGAAGCATTCCAGGAAACTTCTGTATGATAAGTGCATTCAACTCACAGACTTGAACGTTCCTTTTGATAGAACTCTTTTGAAACACTCCTTTTGTAGAATTTGCAAGTGTTCATTTGGAGCGCTTTGAGGCCTAAGCTGGAAAAGGAAATATCTTCACGTAAGAACTAGACAGAAGCATTCTCAGAAACTCCTTTCTGATGAGTGCGTTCAACACACAGACTTGAACCTTGCTTTTGAAAGAGCAGCTTTGAAACACTCTTTTCGTAGAATCTGCAAGTGGATATTTGGAGGGCTTTGAGGCCTATGCTGGGAAATGAAATCTCTTCACCTAAAAACTACACAGAAGCATTCTGAGAAACTTCTGTGTGATGAGTGCATTCAACTCACAGACTTGAACGTTCCCTTTGATAGAACAGTTTTGAAACACTCCTTTTGTAGAATCTGCATGTGTTTATTTGGAGCGCTTTGAGGCCTATGTTGGAAAAGGAAATATCTTCATATAGAAACTAGACGGAAGCATTCTCAGAAACTTCTTTGTGATGAATGCATTCAACTCACAGACTTGAAGCTTCCTTTTGAAAGAGCAGTTTGGAAACACTCTTCTTATAGAATCTTCAAGTGGATATTTGGAGCGCTTTGAGGCCTGTGCTGGGAAATGAAATCTCTTCACCTAAAAACTAGACAGAAACATTCTGAGAAACTTCTTTGCAATGAGTGCATTCAACTCACAGACTTGAACGTTCCTTTTGATAGAACAGTTTTGAAACATTACGTTTGTAGACTCTGCAAGTGTATATTCGGAGCACCTTGAGGCCTAGGTTGGAAAAGGAAATATCTTCACATAAAAACTAGAGAGAAGGATTCTCAGAAACTTCTTTGTGATGAGTTCATTCAACTCACAGAGTTGAACCTACCAATTGATAGAGAAGTTTGGAAACAATCTTTTTGTAGAATCTGCAAGTGGATATTTGGAGCCGTTTGAGGCCTATGCTGGAAAAGGAAATATCTTCACATAAAAACTGAACAGAAGCATTCTCAGAAACTTCTTTGTGTTGAGTGCATTCAACTCACAGACTTGAACTTCCCTATAGAAAGAGCAGTTTTGAAACACGCTTTTGGTAAAATCTGCAAGTGGTTATTTGGAGCACTTCGAGGCCTGTGCTGGGATATGGAATATCTTCACCTAAAAACTACAGAGAAGCATTCTCAGAAAGTTCTTCACGATGCATTCGTTCAACTCACAGAGTTGAACCTTCCTTTTGATAGAACAGTTTTGAAACACTCTTTTTGTAGAATCTGCAAGAGGATATTTGGAGCGTTCGGAGGCCTATGCTGGAAAAGGAAATATCTTCACATAAAAACTAGACAGAAGCATTCTCAGAAACTTCTGTGTGATGAGTGCATTCAACTCACAGACTTGAACGTTCCTCTCGAAAGAGCAGTTTTGAAACACTCCTTTTGTAGAATCTGCAAGTGTTTATTTGGAGCGCTTTGAGGCCTATGTTGGAAAAGGAAATATCTGCACATAAAAACTAGACAGAAGCATTCTCAGAAACTTCTTTGTGATGAGTGCGTTCTACTCACGGTGTTGAAGCTTGCTTTTGATAGAGCAGTTTTGAAACACTCTTTTGGTAGAATCTGCAAGTGGATATTTGGAGCGCTTTGAGGCCTATGCTGGAAAAGGAAATGTCTTCACATAAAAACTAGACAGAAGCATTCCAGGAAGCTTCTGTATGATAAGTGCATTCAACTCACAGACTTGAACGTTCCTTTTGATAGAACTCTTTTGAAACACTCCTTTTGTAGAATTTGCAAGTGTTCATTTGGAGCGCTTTGAGGCCTAAGCTGGAAAAGGAAATATCTTCACGTAAGAACTAGACAGAAGCATTCTCAGAAACTTCTTTCTGATGAGTGCATTCAACACACAGACTTGAACCTTGCTTTTGAAAGAGCAGCTTTGAAACACTCTTTTCGTAGAATCTGCAAGTGGATATTTGGAGCGCTTTGAGGCCTATGCTGGGAAATGAAATCTCTTCACCTAAAAACTACACAGAAGCATTCTGAGAAACTTCTGTGTGATGATTGCATTCAACTCACAGACTTGAACGTTCCCTTTGATAGAACAGTTTTGAAACACTCCTTTTGTAGAATCTGCATGTGTTTATTTGGAGCGCTTTGAGGCCTATGTTGGAAAAGGAAATATCTGCACATAAAAACTAGACAGAAGCATTCTCAGAAACTTCTTTGTGATGAGTGCATTCTACTCACAGTGTTGAAGCTTGCTTTTGATAGAGCAGTTTTGAAACACTCTTTTGGTAGAATCTGCAAGTGGATATTTGGAGCGCTTTGAGTCCTCTGCTGGAAAAGGAAATGTCTTCACATAAAAACTAGACAGAAGCATTCCAGGAAACTTCTGTATGATAAGTGCATTCAACTCACAGATTTGAACGTTCCTTTTGATAGAACTCTTTTGAAACACTCCTTTTGTAGAATTTGCAAGTGTTCATTTGGAGCGCTTTGAGGCCTAAGCTGGAAAAGGAAATATCTTCACGTAAGAACTAGACAGAAGCATTCTCAGAAACTTCTTTCTGATGAGTGCATTCAACACACAGACTTGAACCTTGCTTTTGAAAGAGCAGCTTTGAAACACTCTTTTCGTAGAATCTGCAAGTGGATATTTGGAGCGCTTTGAGGCCTATGCTGGGAAATGAAATCTCTTCACCTAAAAACTAGACAGAAGCATTCTGAGAAACTTCTGTGTGATGATTGCATTCAACTCACAGACTTGAACGTTCCCTTTGATAGAACAGTTTTGAAACACTCCTTTTGTAGAATCTGCATGTGTTTATTTGGAGCGCTTTGAGGCCTATGTTGGAAAAGGAAATATCTTCATATAGAAACTAGACGGAAGCATTCTCAGAAACTTCTTTGTGATGAATGCATTCAACTCACAGACTTGAAGCTTCCTTTTGAAAGAGCAGTTTGGAAACACTCTTCTTATAGAATCTTCAAGTGGATATTTGGAGCGCTTTGAGGCCTATGCTGGGAAATGAAATCTCTTCACCTAAAAACTAGACAGAAACATTCTGAGAAACTTCTTTGCAATGAGTGCATTCAACTCACAGACTTGAACGTTCCTTTTGATAGAACTGTTTTGAAACATTACGTTTGTAGACTCTGCAAGTGTTTATTCGGAGCACCTTGAGGCCTAGGTTGGAAAAGGAAATATCTTCACATAAAAACTAGAGAGAAGGATTCTCAGAAACTTCTTTGTGATGAGTTCATTCAACTCACAGAGTTGAACCTACCAATTGATAGAGAAATTTGGAAACACTCTTTTTGTAGAATCTGCAAGTGGATATTTGGAGCCGTTTGAGGCCTATGCTGGAAAAGGAAATATCTTCACATAAAAACTGAACAGAAGCATTCTCAGAAACTTCTTTGTGTTGAGTGCATTCAACTCACAGACTTGAACTTCCCTATAGAAAGAGCAGTTTTGAAACACTCTTTTGGTAAAATCTGCAAGTGGTTATTTGGAGCACTTCGAGGCCTGTGCTGGGATATGGAATATCTTCACCTAAAAACTACAGAGAAGCATTCTCAGAAAGTTCTTCACGATGCATTCGTTCAACTCACAGAGTTGAACCTCCCTTTTGATAGAACAGTTTTGAAACACTCTTTTTGTAGAATCTGCAAGAGGATATTTGGAGCGTTCGGAGGCCTATGCTGGAAAAGGAAATATCTTCACATAAAAACTAGACAGAAGCATTCTCAGAAACTTCTGTGTGATGAGTGCATTCAACTCACAGACTTGAACGTTCCTCTCGAAAGAGCAGTTTTGAAACACTCCTTTTGTAGAATCTGCAAGTGTTTATTTGGAGCGCTTTGAGGCCTCTGTTGGAAAAGGAAATATCTGCACATAAAAACTAGACAGAAGCATTCTCAGAAACTTCTTTGTGATGAGTGCATTCTACTCACAGTGTTGAAGCTTGCTTTTGATAGAGCAGTTTTGAAACCCTCTTTTGGTAGAATCTGCAAGTGGATACTTGGAGCGCTTTGAGGCCTATGCTGGAAAAGGAAATGTCTTCACATAAAAACTAGACAGAAGCATTCCAGGAAACTTCTGTATGATAAGTGCATTCAACTCACAGACTTGAACGTTCCTTTTGATTGAACTCTTTTGAAACACTCCTTTTGTAGAATTTGCAAGTGTTCATTTGCAGCGCTTTGAGGCCTAAGCTGGAAAAGGAAATATCTTCACGTAAGAACTAGACAGAAGCATTCTCAGAAACTTCTTTCTGATGAGTGCATTCAATACACAGACTTGAACCTTGCTTTTGAAAGAGCAGCTTTGAAACACTCTTTTCGTAGAATCTGCAAGTGGATATTTGGAGCGCTTTGAGGCCTATGCTGGGAAATGAAATCTCTTCACCTAAAAACTAGACAGAAGCATTCTGAGAAACTTCTGTGTGATGATTGCATTCAACTCACAGACTTGAACGTTCCCTTTGATACAACAGTTTTGAAACACTCCTTTTGTAGAATCTGCATGTGTTTATTTGGAGCGCTTTGAGGCCTATGTTGGAAAAGGAAATATCTTCATATAGAAACTAGACGGAAGCATTCTCAGAAACTTCTTGGTGTTGAGTGCATTCAACTCACAGACTTGAACTTCCCTATAGAAAGAGCAGTTTTGAAACACTCTTTTGTTAAAATCTGCACGTGCTTATTTGGAGCACTTCGAGGCCTGTGCTGGGATACGGAATATCTTCACCTAAAAACTACAGAGAAGCATTCTCAGAAAGTTCTTCATGATGCATTCATTCAACTCACAGAGTTGAACCTTCCTTTTGATAGAACAGTTTTGAAACACTCTTTTTGTAGAATCTGCAAGAGGATATTTGGAGCGTTCGGAGGCCTATGCTGGAAAAGGAAATATCTTCACATAAAAACTAGACAGAAGCATTCTCAGAAACTTCTGTGTGATGAGTGCATTCAACTCACAGACTTGAACGTTCCTCTTGAAAGAGCAGTTTTGAAACACTCCTTTTGTAGAATCTGCAAGTGTTTATTTGGAGCGCTTTGAGGCCTCTGTTGCAAATGGGAATATCTGCACATAAAAACTAGACAGAAGCATTCTCAGAAACTTCTTTGTGATGAGTGCATTCAACTCACAGACTTGAACGTTCCTTTTGATAGAACAGTTTTGAAACATTACGTTTGTAGAATCTGCAAGTGTTTATTCGGAGCACCTTGAGGCCTATGTTGGAAAAGGAAATATCTTCACATAAAAACTAGAGAGAAGGATTCTCAGAAACTTCTTTGTGATGAGTGCATTCAACTCACAGACTTGAACTTCCCTATAGAAAGAGCACTTTTGAAACACTCTTTTGGTAAAATCTGCAAGTGGTTATTTGGAGCACTTCGAGGCCTATGCTGGGATATGGAATATCTTCATCTAAAAACTACAGAGAAGCATTCTCAGAAAGTTCTTCACGATGCATTCATTCAACTCACAGAGTTGAACCTTCCTTTTGATAGAACAGTTTTGAAACACTCTTTTTGTAGAATCTGCAAGAGGATATTTGGAGCGTTCTGAGGCCTAAGCTGGAAAAGGAATTATCTTCACATAAAAACTAGACAGAAGCATTCTAAGAAACTTCTGTGTGATGAGTGCATTCAACTCACAGACTTGAACGTTCCTCTCAAAAGAGCAGTTTTGAAACACTCCTTTTGTAGAATCTACAAGTGTTTATTTGGAGCGCTTTGAGGCCTATGTTGGAAGAGGAAATATCTTCACATAAAAACTGGACAGAAGCATTCTCAGAAACTTCTTTGTGATTAGTGCATTCTACTCACAGTGTTGAAGCTTGCTTTTGATAGAGCAGTTTTGAAACACTCTTTTGGTAGAATCTGCAAGTGGATATTTGGAGCGCTTTGAGGCCTATGCTGGAAAAGGAATTGTCTTCACATAAAAACTAGACAGAAGCATTCCAGGAAACTTCTGTATGATAAGTGCATTCAACTCACAGGCTTGAACGTTCCTTTTGATAGAACTCTTTTGAAACACTCCTTTTGTAGAATTTGCAAGTGTTCTTTTGGAGCGCTTTGAGGCCTAAGCTGGAAACGGAAATATCTTCACGTAAGAACTAGACAGAAGCAATCTCAGAAACTTCTTTCTGATGAGTGCATTCAACACACAGACTTGAACCTTGCTTTTGAAAGAGCAGCTTTGAAACACTCTTTTCGTAGAATCTGCAAGAGGATATTTGGAGCGCTTTGAGGCCTATGCTGGGAAATGAAATCTCTTCACCTAAAAACTAGACAGAAGCATTCTGAGAAACTTCTGTGTGATGAGTGCATTCAACTCACAGACTTGAACGTTCCCTTTGATAGAACAGTTTTGAAACACTCCTTTTGTAGAATCTGCATGTGTTTATTTGGAGCGCTTTGAGACCTATGTTGGAAAAGGAAATATCTTCATATAGAAACTAGACGGAAGCATTCTCAGAAACTTCTTTGTGATGAGTGCATTCAACTCAATCTCTTGAAGCTACCTTTTGAAAGAGCAGTTTGGAACCACTCTTCTTATAGAATCTTCAAGTGGATATTTGGAGCGCTTTGAGGCCTATGCTGGGAAATGAAATCTCTTCACCTAAAAACTAGACAGAAGCATTCTGAGAAACTTCCTTGCAATGAATGCATTCAACTCACAGACTTGAACGTTCCGTTTGATAGAACAGTTTTGAAACATTACGTTTGTAGAATCTGCAAGTGTTTATTCGGAGCACCTTGAGGCCTATGTTGGAAAAGGGAATATCTTCACATAAAAACTAGAGAGAAGGATTCTCAGAAACTGCTTTGTGATGAGTTCATTCAACTCACAGAGTTGAACCTACCAATTGATAGAGAAGTTTGGAAACACTCTTTTTGTAGAATCTGCAAGTGGATATTTGGAGTCGTTTGAGGCCTATGGTGGAAAAGGAAACATCTTCACATAAAAACTGAACAGAAGCATTCTCAGAAACTTCTTTGTGTTGAGTGCATTCAACTCACAGACTTGAACTTCCCTATAGAAAGAGCAGTTTTGAAACACTCTTTTGGTAAAATCTGCAAGTGGTTATTTGGAGCACTTCGAGGCCTGTGCTCGGATATGGAATATCTTCACCTAAAAACTACAGAGAAGCATTCTCAGAAAGTTCTTCACGATGCATTCATTCAACTCACAGAGTTGAACCTTCCTTTTGATAGAACAGTTTTGAAACACTCTTTTTGTAGAATCTGCAAGAGGATATTTGGAGCGTTCTGAGGCCTATGCTGGAAAAGGAAATATCTTCACATAAAAACTAGACAGAAGCATTCTCAGAAACTTCTGTGTGATGAGTGCATTCAACTCACAGACTTGAACGTTCCTCTCGAAAGAGCAGTTTCGAAACACTCCTTTTGTAGAATCTGCAAGTGTTAATTTGGAGCGCTTTGAGGCCTATGTTGGAAAAGGAAATATCTTCACATAAAAACTAGACAGAAGCATTCTCAGAAACTTCTTTGTGATGAGTGCATTCTACTCACAGTGTTGAAGCTTACCTTTGATAGAGCAGTTTTGAAACACTCTTTTGGTAAAATCTGCAAGTGGATATTTGGAGCGCTTTGAGGCCTATGCTGGAAAAGGAAATGTCTTCACATAAAAACTAGACAGAAGCATTCCAGGAAACTTCTGTATGATAAGTGCATTCAACTCACAGACTTGAACGTTCCTTTTGATAGAACTCTTTTGAAACACTCCTTTTGTAGAATTTGCAAGTGTTCATTTGGAGCGCTTTGAGGCCTAAGCTGGAAAAGGATATATCTTCACGTAAGAACTAGACAGAAGCATTCTCAGAAACTTCTTTCTTATGAGTGCATTCAACACACAGACTTCAACCTTGCTTTTGAAAGAGCAGCTTTGAAACACTCTTTTCGTAGAATCTGCAAGTGGATATTTGGAGCGCTTTGAGGCCTATGCTGGGAAATGAAATCTCTTCACCTAAAAACTAGACAGAAGCATTCTGAGAAACTTCTGTGTGATGAGTGCATTCAACTCACAGACTTGAACTTTCCCCTTGATAGAACAGTTTTGAAACACTCCTTTTGTAGAATCTGCATGTGTTTATTTGGAGCGCTTTGAGGCCTATGTTGGAAAAGGAAATATCTTCATATAGAAACTAGATGGAAGCATTCTCAGAAACTTCTTTGTGATGAGTTCATTCAACTCACTCTCTTGAAGCTACCTTTTGAAACAGCAGTTTGGAACCACTCTTCTTCTAGAATCTTCAAGTGGATATTTGGAGCGCTTTGAGGCCTATGCTGGGAAATGAAATCTCTTCACCTAAAAACTAGACAGAAGCATTCTGAGAAACTTCCTTGCAATGAGTGCATTCAACTCACAGACTTGAACGTTCCTTTTGATAGAACAGTTTTGAAACATTACGTTTGTAGAATCTGCAAGTGTTTATTCGGAGCACCTTGTGGCCTATGTTGAACAAGGAAATATCTTCACATAAAAACTAGAGAGAAGGATTCTCAGAAACTTCTTTGTGATGAGTTCATTCAGCTCACAGAGTTGAACCTACCAATTGATAGAGAAGTTTGGAAACACTCTTTTTGTAGAATCTGCAAGTGGATATTTGGAGCCGTTTGAGGCCTATGCTGGAAAAGGAAATATCTTCACATAAAAACTAGACAGAAGCATTCTCAGAAACTTCTGTGTGATGAGTGCATTCAACTCACACACATGAACGTTCCTCTTGAAAGAGCAGTTTTGAAACACTCCTTTTGTAGGATCTGCAAGTGTTTATTTGGAGCGCTTTGAGGCCTATGTTGGAAAAGGAAATATCTTCACATAAAAACTGGACAGAAGCATTCTCAGAAACTACTTTGTGATGAGTGCATTCTACTCACAGTGTTGAAGCATGCTTTTGATAGAGCAGTTTGGAAACACTCTTTTGGTAGAATCTGCAAGTGGATATTTGGAGCGCTTTGAGGCCTACTTTGGAAAAGGAAATGTCTTCACATAAAAACTAGACAGAAGCATTCCAGGAAACTTCTGTATGATAAGTGCATTCAACTCACAGACTTGAACGTTCCTTTTGATAGAACTCTTTTGAAACACTCCTTTTGTAGAATTTGCAAGTGTTTATTTGGAGCGCTTTGAGGCCTAAGCTGGAAAAGGAAATATCTTCACGTAAGAACTAGACAGAAGAATTCTCAGAAACTTCTTTCTGATGAGTGCATTCAACACACAGACTTGAAACTTGCTTTTGAAAGAGCAGCTTTGGAACACTCTTTTCGTAGAATCTGCAAGTGGATATTTGGAGCGCTTTGAGGCCTATGCTGGGAAATGAAATCTCTTCACCTAAAAACTAGACAGAAGCATTCTGAGAAACTTCTGTGTGATGAGTGCATTCAACTCACAGACTTGAACGTTCCCTTTGATAGAACAGTTTTGAAACACTCCTTTTGTAGAATCTGCAAGTGTTTATTTGGAGCGCTTTGAGGCCTATGTTGGAAAAGGAAATATCTTCATATAGAAACTAGACGGAAGCATTCTCAGAAACTTCTTTGTGAGGAGTGCATTCAACTCACAGTCTTGAAGCTTCCTTTTGAAAGAGCAGTTTGGAAACACACTTCTTATTGAATCTTCAATTGGATATTTGGAGCGCTTTGAGGCCTGTGCTGCGAAATGAAATCTCTTCACCTAAAAACTGGACAGAAGCATTCTGAGAAACTTCTTTGCAATGAGTGCATTCAACTCACAGACTTGAACGTTCCTTTTGATAGAACAGTTTTGAAACACTCTTTTTGTAGAATCTGCAAGAGGATATTTGGAGCGTTCTGAGGCCTATGCTGGAAAAGGGAATATCTTCACATAAAAATTAGACAAAAGCATTCTCAGAAACTTCTGTGGGATGAGTGCATTCAACTCACAGACTTGAACGTTCTTCTCAAAAGAGCAGTTTTGAAACACTCCTTTTGTAGAATCTGCAAGAGGATATTTGGAGCGTTCGGAGGCCTATGCTGGAAAAGGAAATATCTTCACATAAAAACTAGACAAAAGCATTCTCAGAAACTTCTTTGTGATGAGTGCATTCTACTCACAGTGTTGAAGCTTGCTTTAGATAGAGCAGTTTTGAAACACTCTTTTGGTAGAATCTGCAAGTGGATATTTGGAGCGCTTTGAGGCCTATGCTGGAAAAGGAAATGTCTTCACATAAAAACTAGACAGAAACATTCCAGGAAACTTCTGTATGATAAGTGCATTCAACTCACAGACTTGAACGTTCCTTTTGATAGAACTCTTTTGAAACACTCCTTTTGTAGAATTTGCAAGTGTTCATTTGGAGCGCTTTGAGCCCTAAGCTGGAAAAGGAAATATCTTCACGTAAGAACTAGACAGAAGCATTCTCAGAAACTACTTTCTGATGAGTGCATTCAACACACAGACTTGAACCTTGCTTTTGAAAGAGCAGCTTTGAAACACTCTTTTCGTAGAATCTGCAAGTGGATATTTGGAGGGCTTTGAGGCCTATGCTGGGAAATGAAATCTCTTCACCTAAAAACTACAAAGAAGTATTCTGAGAAACTTCTGTGTGATGAGTGCATTCAACTCACAGACTTGAACGTTCCCTTTGATAGAACAGTTTTGAAACACTCCTTTTGTAGAATCTGCATGTGTTTATTTGGAGCGCTTTGAGGCCTATGTTGGAAAAGGAAATATCTTCACATAAAAACTGAACAGAAGCATTCTCAGAAACTTCTTTGTGTTGAGTGCATTCAACTCACAGACTTGAACTTCCCTATAGAAAGAGCAGTTTTGAAACACTCTTTTGGTAAAATCTGCAAGTGGGTATTTGGAGCACTTCGAGGCCTGTGCTGGGATATGGAATATCTTCACCTAAAAACTACAGAGAAGCATTCTCAGAAAGTTCTTCACGATGCATTCATTCAACTCACAGAGTTGAACCTTCCTTTTGATAAAACAGTTTTGAAACACTCTTTTTGTAGAATCTGCAAGAGGATATTTGGAGCGTTCGGAGGCCTATGCTGGAAAAGGAAATATCTTCACATAAAAACTAGACAGAAGCATTCTCAGAAACTTCTGTGTGATGAGTGCATTCAACTCACAGACTTGAACGTTCCTCTCAAAAGAGCAGTTTTGAAACACTCCTTTTGTAGAATCTGCAAGTGTTTATTTGGAGCGCTTTGAGGCCTATGTTGGAAAAGGAAATATCTGCACATAAAAACTAGACAGAAGCATTCTCAGAAACTTCTTTGTGATGAGTGCATTCTACTCACAGTGTTGAAGCTTGCTTTTGATAGAGCAGTTTTGAAACACTCTTTTGGTAGAATCTGCAAGTGGATATTTGGAGCGCTTTGAGGCCTATGCTGGAAAAGGAAATGTCTTCACATAAAAACTAGACAGAAGCATTCCAGGAAACTTCTGTATGATAAGTGCATTCAACTCACAGACTTGAACGTTCCTTTTGATAGAACTCTTTTGAAACACTCCTTTTGTAGAATTTGCAAGTGTTCATTTGGAGCGCTTTGAGGCCTAAGCTGGAAAAGGAAATATCTTCACGTAAGAACTAGACAGAAGCATTCTCAGAAACTTCTTTCTGATGAGTGCATTCAACACACAGACTTGAACCTTGCTTTTGAAAGAGCAGCTTTGAAACACTCTTTTCGTAGAATCTGCAAGTGGATATTTGGAGGGCTCTGAGGCCTATGCTGGGAAATGAAATCTCTTCACCTAAAAACTACACAGAAGCATTCTGAGAAACTTCTGTGTGATGAGTGCATTCAACTCACAGACTTGAACGTTCCCTTTGATAGAACAGTTTTGAAACACTCCTTTTGTAGAATCTGCATGTGTTTATTTGGAGCGCTTTGAGGCCTATGTTGGAAAAGGAAATATCTTCATATAGAAACTAGACGGAAGCATTCTCAGAAACTTCTTTGTGATGAATGCATTCAACTCACAGACTTGAAGCTTCCTTTTGAAAGAGCAGTTTGGAAACACTCTTCTTATAGAATCTTCAAGTGGATATTTGGAGCGCTTTGAGGCCTATGATGGGAAATGAAATCTCTTCACCTAAAAACTAGACAGAAACATTCTGAGAAACTTCTTTGCAATGAGTGCATTCAACTCACAGACTTGAACGTTCCTTTTGATAGAACAGTTTTGAAACATTACGTTTGTAGAATCTGCAAGTGTTTATTCGGAGCACCTTGAGGCCTATGTTGGAAAAGGAAATATCTTCACATAAAAACTAGAGAGAAGGATTCTCAGAAACTTCTTTGTGATGAGTTCATTCAACTCACAGAGTTGAACCTACCAATTGATAGAGAAGTTTGGAAACACTCTTTTTGTAGAATCTGCAAGTGGATATTTGGAGCCGTTTGAGGCCTATGCTGGGAAAGGAAATATCTTCACATAAAAACTGAACAGAAGCATTCTCAGAAACTTCTTTGTGTTGAGTGCATTCAACTCACAGACTTGAACTTCCCTATAGAAAGAGCAGTTTTGAAACACTCTTTTGGTAAAATCTGCAAGTGGTTATTTGGAGCACTTCGAGGCCTGTGCTGGGATATGGAATATCTTCACCTAAAAACTACAGAGAAGCATTCTCAGAAAGTTCTTCACGATGCATTCATTCAACTCACAGAGTTAAACCTTCCTTTTGATAGAACAGTTTTGAAACACTCTTTTTGTAGAATCTGCAAGAGGATATTTGGAGCGTTCGGAGGCCTATGCTGGAAAAGGAAATATCTTCACATAAAAACTAGACAGAAGCATTCTCAGAAACTTCTGTGTGATGAGTGCATTCAACTCACAGACTTGAACGTTCCTCTCGAAAGAGCAGTTTTGAAACACTCCTTTTGTAGAATCTGCAAGTGTTTATTTGGAGTGCTTTGAGGCCTATGTTGGAAAAGGAAATATCTGCACATAAAAACTAGACAGAAGCATTCTCAGAAACTTCTTTGTGATGAGTGCATTCTACTCACAGTGTTGAAGCTTGCTTTTGATAGAGCAGTTTTGAAACACTCTTTTGGTAGAATCTGCAAGTGGATATTTGGAGCGCTTTGAGGCCTATGCTGGAAAAGGAAATGTCTTCACATAAAAACTAGACAGAAGCATTCCAGGAAACTTCTGTATGATAAGTGCATTCAACTCACAGACTTGAACGTTCCTTTTGATAGAACTCTTTTGAAACACTCCTTTTGTAGAATTTGCAAGTGTTCATTTCGAGCGCTTTGAGGCCTAAGCTGGAAACGGAAATATCTTCACGTAAGAACTAGTCAGAAGCATTCTCAGAAACTTCTTTCTGTTGAGTGCATTCAACACACAGACTTGAAACTTGCTTTTGAAAGAGCAGCTTTGAAACACTCTTTTCGTAGAATCTGCAAGTGGATATTTGGAGCGCTTTGAGGCCTATGCTGGGAAATGAAATCTCTTCACCTAAAAACTACACAGAAGCATTCTGAGAAACTTCTGTGTGATGATTGCATTCAACTCACAGACTTGAACGTTCCCTTTGATAGAACAGTTTTGAAACACTCCTTTTGTAGAATCTGCATGTGTTTATTTGGAGCGCTTTGAGGCCTATGTTGGAAAAGGAAATATCTTCATATAGAAACTAGACGGAAGCATTCTCAGAAACTTCTTTGTGATGAATGCATTCAACTCACAGACTTGAAGCTTCCTTCTGAAAGAGCAGTTTGGAAACACTCTTCTTATAGAATCTTCA
Organism: Pongo pygmaeus; assembly: GCF_028885625.2. Classification (NCBI taxonomy): domain Eukaryota; kingdom Metazoa; phylum Chordata; class Mammalia; order Primates; family Hominidae; genus Pongo; species Pongo pygmaeus. Next base: position 24,867,346 of record NC_072394.2, on the reverse strand, counting down.
AGTGGATATTTGGAGTGCTTTGAGGCCTATGCTGGGAAATGAAATCTCTTCACCTAAAAACTAGACAGAAACATTCTGAGAAACTTCTTTGCAATGAGTGCATTCAACTCACAGACTTAAACGTTCCTTTTGATAGAACTGTTTTGAAACATTATGTTTGTAGAATCTGCAAGTGTTTATTCGGAGCACCTTGAGGCCAATGTTGAAAAAGGAAATATCTTCACATAAAAACTAGAGAGAAGGATTCTCAGAAACTTCTTTGTGATGAGTTCATTCAACTCACAGAGTTGAACCTACCAATTGATAGAGAAGTTTGGAAACAATCTTTTTGTAGAATCTGCAAGTGGATATTTGGAGCCGTTTGAGGTCTATGCTGGAAAAGAAAATATCTTCACATAAAAACTGAACAGAAGCATTCTCAGAAGCCTCTTTGTGTTGAGTGCATTCAACTCACAGACTTGAACTTCCCTATAGAAAGAGCAGTTTTGAAACACTCTTTTGGTAAAATCTGCAAGTGGTTATTTGGAGCACTTCGAGGCCTGTGCTGGGATATGGAATATCTTCACCTAAAAACTACAGAGAAGCATTCTCAGAAAGTTCTTCACGATGCATTCATTCAACTCACAGAGTTGAACCTTCCTTTTGATAGAACAGTTTTGAAACACTCTTTTTGTAGAATCTGCAAGTGTTTATTTGGAGCGCTTTGATGCCTCTGTTGGAAATGGAAATATCTGCACATAAAAACTAGACAGAAGCATTCTCAGAAACTTCTTTGTGATGAGTGCATTCTACTCACAGTGTTGAAGCTTGCTTTAGATAGAGCAGTTTTGAAACACTCTTTTGGTAGAATCTGCAAGTGGATATTTGGAGCGCTTTGAGGCCTATGCTGGAAAAGGAAATGTCTTCACATAAAAACTAGACAGAAACATTCCAGGAAACTTCTGTATGATAAGTGCATTCAACTCACAGACTTGAACGTTCCTTTTGATAGAACTCTTTTGAAACACTACTTTTGTAGAATTTGCAAGTGTTCATTTGGAGCGCTTTGAGGCCTAAGCTGGAAAAGGAAATATCTTCACGTAAGAACTAGACAGAAGCATTCTGAGAAACTTCTTTCTGATGAGTGCATTCAACACACAGACTTGAACCTTGCTTTTGAAAGAGCAGCTTTGAAACACTCTTTTCGTAGAATCTGCAAGTGGATATTTGGAGCGCTTTGAGGTCTATGCTGGGAAATGAAATCTCTTCACCTAAAAACTAGACAGAAGCATTCTGAGAAACTTCTGTGTGATGAGTGCATTCAACTCACAGACTTGAACGTTCCCTTTGATAGAAGAGTTTTGAAACACTCCTTTTGTAGAATCTGCATGTGTTTATTTGGAGCGCTTTGTGGCCTATGTTGGAAAAGGAAATATCTTCATATACAAACTAGACGGAAGCATTCTCAGAAACTTCTTTTTGATGAATGCATTCAACTCACAGACTTGAAGCTTCCTTTTGAAAGAGCAGTTTGGAAACACTCTTCTTATAGAATCTTCAAGTGGATACTTGGAGCGCTTTGAGGCCTGTGCTGGGAAATGAAATCTCTTCACCTAAAAACTAGACAGAAACATTCTGAGAAACTTCTTTGCAATGAGTGCATTCAACTCACAGACTTGAACGTTCCTTTTGATAGAACAGTTTTGAAACATTACGTTTGTAGAATCTGCAAGTGTTTATTCGGAGCACCTTGAGGCCTATGTTGGAAAAGGAAATATCTTCACATAAAAACTAGAGAGAAGGATTCTCAGAAACTTCTTTGTGATGAGTTCATTCAACTCACAGAGTTGAACCTACCAATTGATAGAGAAGTTTGGAAACACTCTTTTTGTAGAATCTGCAAGTGGATATTTGGAGCCGTTTGAGGCCTATGCTGGAAAAGGAAATATCTTCACATAAAAACTGAACAGAAGCATTCTCAGAAACTTCTTTGTGTTGAGTGCATTCAACTCACAGACTTGAACTTCCCTATAGAAAGAGCAGTTTTGAAACACTCTTTTGGTAAAATCTGCAAGTGGTTATTTGGAGCACTTCGAGGCCTGTGCTGGGATATGGAATATCTTCACCTAAAAACTACAGAGAAGCATTCTCAGAAAGTTCTTCACGATGCATTCATTCAACTCACAGAGTTGAACCTTCCTTTTGATAGAACACTTTTGAAACACTCTTTTTGTAGAATCTGCAAGAGGATATTTGGAGCGTCCAGAGGCCTATGCTGGAAAAGGAAATATCTTCACATAAAAACTAGACAGAAGCATTCTCAGAAACTTCTGTTGTGATGAGTGCATTCAACTCACAGACTTGAACGTTCCTCTCGAAAGAGCAGTTTTGAAACACTCCTTTTGTAGAATCTGCAAGTGTTTATTTGGAGCGCTTTGAGGCCTATGTTGGAAATGGAAATATCTGCACATAAAAACTAGACAGAAGCATTCTCAGAAACTTCTTTGTGATGAGTGCATTCTACTCACAGTGTTGAAGCTTGCTTTAGATAGAGCAGTTTTGAAACACTCTTTTGGTAGAATCTGCAAGTGGATATTTGGAGCGCTTTGAGGCCTATGCTGGAAAAGGAAATGTCTTCACATAAAAACTAGACAGAAACATTCCAGGAAACTTCTGTATGATAAGTGCATTCAACTCACAGACTTGAACGTTCCTTTTGATAGAACTCTTTTGAAACACTCCTTTTGTAGAATTTGCAAGTGTTCATTTGGAGCGCTTTGAGCCCTAAGCTGGAAAAGGAAATATCTTCACGTAAGAACTAGACAGAAGCATTCTCAGAAACTACTTTCTGATGAGTGCATTCAACACACAGACTTGAACCTTGCTTTTGAAAGAGCAGCTTTGAAACACTCTTTTCGTAGAATCTGCAAGTGGATATTTGGAGGGCTTTGAGGCCTATGCTGGGAAATGAAATCTCTTCACCTAAAAACTACAAAGAAGTATTCTGAGAAACTTCTGTGTGATGAGTGCATTCAACTCACAGACTTGAACGTTCCCTTTGATAGAACAGTTTTGAAACACTCCTTTTGTAGAATCTGCATGTGTTTATTTGGAGCGCTTTGAGGCCTATGTTGGAAAAGGAAATATCTTCATATAGAAACTAGACGGAAGCATTCTCAGAAACTTCTTTGTGATGAATGCATTCAACTCACAGACTTGAAGCTTCCTTTTGAAAGAGCAGTTTGGAAACACTCTTCTTATAGAATCTTCAAGTGGATATTTGGAGCGCTTTGAGGCCTGTGCTGGGAAATGAAATCTCTTCACCTAAAAACTAGACAGAAACATTCTGAGAAACTTCTTTGCAATGAGTGCATTCAACTCACAGACTTGAACGTTCCTTTTGATAGAACTGTTTTGAAACATTACGTTTGTAGAATCTGCAAGTGTTTATTCGGAGCACCTTGAGGCCTATGTTGGAAAAGGAAATATCTTCACATAAAAACTAGAGAGAAGGATTCTCAGAAACTTCTTTGTGATGAGTTCATTCAACTCACAGAGTTGAACCTACCAATTGATAGAGAAGTTTGGAAACACTCTTTTTGTAGAATCTGCAAGTGGATATTTGGAGCCGTTTGAGGCCTATGCTGGAAAAGGAAATATCTTCACATAAAAACTGAACAGAAGCATTCTCAGGAACTTCTTTGTGTTGAGTGCATTCAACTCACAGACTTGAACTTCCCTATAGAAAGAGCAGTTTGGAAACACTCTTTGGGTAAAATCTGCAAGTGGTTATTTGGAGCACTTCGAGGCCCGTGCTGGGATATGGAATATCTTCACCTAAAAACTACAGAGAAGCATTCTCAGAAAGTTCTTCACGATGCATTCATTCAACTCACAGAGTTGAACCTTCCTTTTGATAGAACAGTTTTGAAACACTCTTTTTGTAGAATCTGCGAGAGGATATTTGGAGCGTTCGGAGGCCTATGCTGGAAAAGGAAATATCTTCACATAAAAACTAGACAGAAGCATTCTCAGAAACTTCTGTGTGATGAGTGCATTCAACTCACAGACTTGAACGTTCCTCTCGAAAGAGCAGTTTTGAAACACTCCTTTTGTAGAATCTGCAAGTGTTTATTTGGAGCGCTTTGAGGCCTCTGTTGGAAATGGAAATATCTGCACATAAAAACTAGACAGAAGCATTCTCAGAAACTTCTTTGTGATGAGTGCATTCTACTCACAGTGTTGAAGCTTGCTTTAGATAGAGCAGTTTTGAAACACTCTTTTGGTAGAATCTGCAAGTGGATATTTGGAGCGCTTTGAGGCCTATGCTGGAAAAGGAAATGTCTTCACATAAAAACTAGACAGAAACATTCCAGGAAACTTCTGTATGATAAGTGCATTCAACTCACAGACTTGAACGTTCCTTTTGATAGAACTCTTTTGAAACACTCCTTTTGTAGAATTTGCAAGTGTTCATTTGGAGCGCTTTGAGGCCTAAGCTGGAAAAGGAAATATCTTCACGTAAGAACTAGACAGAAGCATTCTCAGAAACTTCTTTCTGATGAGTGCATTCAACACACAGACTTGAACCTTGCTTTTGAAAGAGCAGCTTTGAAACACTCTTTTCGTAGAATCTGCAAGTGGATATTTGGAGCGCTTTGAGGCCTATGCTGGGAAATGAAATCTCTTCACCTAAAAACTAGACAGAAGCATTCTGAGAAACTTCTGTGTGATGAGTGCATTCAACTCACAGACTTGAACGTTCCCTTTGATAGAACAGTTTTGAAACACTCCTTTTGTAGAATCTGCATGTGTTTATTTGGAGCGCTTTGTGGCCTATGTTGGAAAAGGAAATATCTTCATATAGAAACTAGACGGAAGCATTCTCAGAAACTTCTTTGTGATGAATGCATTCAACTCACAGACTTGAAGCTTCCTTTTGAAAGAGCAGTTTGGAAACACTTCTTATAGAATCTTCAAGTGGATACTTGGAGCGCTTTGAGGCCTGTGCTGGGAAATGAAATCTCTTCACCTAAAAACTAGACAGAAACATTCTGAGAAACTTCTTTGCAATGAGTGCATTCTACTCACAGACTTGAACGTTCCTTTTGATAGAACAGTTTTGAAACATTACGTTTGTAGAATCTGCAAGTGTTTATTCGGAGCACCTTGAGGCCTATGTTGGAAAAGGAAATATCTTCACATAAAAACTAGAGAGAAGGATTCTCAGAAACTTCTTTGTGATGAGTTCATTCAACTCACAGAGTTGAACCTACCAATTGATAGAGAAGTTTGGAAACACTCTTTTTGTAGAATCTGCAAGTGGATATTTGGAGCCGTTTGAGGCCTATGCTGGAAAAGGAAATATCTTCACATAAAAACTGAACAGAAGCATTCTCAGAAACTTCTTTGTGTTGAGTGCATTCAACTCACAGACTTGAACTTCCCTATAGAAAGAGCAGTTTTGAAACACTCTTTTGGTAAAATCTGCAAGTGTTTATTTGGAGCACTTCGAGGCCTGTGCTGGGATATGGAATATCTTCACCTAAAAACTACAGAGAAGCATTCTCAGAAAGTTCTTCACGATGCATTCATTCAACTCACAGAGTTGAACCTTCCTTTTGATAGAACAGTTTTGAAACACTCTTTTTGTAGAATCTGCAAGAGGATATTTGGAGCATTCGGAGGCCTATGCTGGAAAAGGAAATATCTTCACATAAAAACTAGACAGAAGAATTCTCAGAAACTTCTGTGTGATGAGTGCATTCAACTCACAGACTTGAACGTTCCTCTCGAAAGAGCAGTTTTGAAACACTCCTTTTGTAGAATCTGCAAGTGTTTATTTGGAGCGCTTTGAGGCCTATGTTGGAAATGGAAATATCTGCACATAAAAACTAGACAGAAGCATTCTCAGAAACTTCTTTGTGATGAGTGCATTCTACTCACAGTGTTGAAGCTTGCTTTAGATAGAGCAGTTTTGAAACACTCTTTTGGTAGAATCTGCAAGTGGATATTTGGAGCGCTTTGAGGCCTATGCTGGAAAAGGAAATGTCTTCACATAAAAACTAGACAGAAACATTCCAGGAAACTTCTGTATGATAAGTGCATTCAACTCACAGACTTGAACGTTCCTTTTGATAGAACTCTTTTGAAACACTCCTTTTGTAGAATTTGCGAGTGTTCATTTGGAGCGCTTTGAGGCCTAATCTGGAAAAGGAAATATCTTCACGTAAGAACTAGACAGAAGCATTCTCAGAAACTACTTTCTGATGAGTGCATTCAACACACAGACTTGAACCTTGCTTTTGAAAGAGCAGCTTTGAAACACTCTTTTCGTAGAATCTGCAAGTGGATATTTGGAGGGCTTTGAGGCCTATGCTGGGAAATGAAATCTCTTCACCTAAAAACTACAAAGAAGTATTCTGAGAAACTTCTGTGTGATGAGTGCATTCAACTCACAGACTTGAACGTTCCCTTTGATAGAACAGTTTTGAAACACTCCTTTTGTAGAATCTGCATGTGTTTATTTGGAGCGCTTTGAGGCCTATGTTGGAAAAGGAAATATCTTCATATAGAAACTAGACGGACGCATTCTCAGAAACTTCTTTGTGATGAATGCATTCAACTCACAGACTTTAAGCTTCCTTTTGAAAGAGCAGTTTGGAAACACTCTTCTTATAGAATCTTCAAGTGGATATTTGGAGCGCTTTGAGGCCTGTGCTGGGAAATGAAATCTCTTCACCTAAAAACTAGACAGAAACATTCTGAGAAACTTCTTTGCAATGAGTGCATTCAACTCACAGACTTGAACGTTCCTTTTGATAGAACTGTTTTGAAACATTACGTTTGTAGAATCTGCAAGTGTTTATTCGGAGCACCTTGAGGCCTATGTTGGAAAAGGAAATATCTTCACATAAAAACTAGAGAGAAGGATTCTCAGAAACTTCTTTGTGATGAGTTCATTCAACTCACAGAGTTGAACCTACCAATTGATAGAGAAGTTTGGAAACACTCTTTTTGTAGAATCTGCAAGTGGATATTTGGAGCCGTTTGAGGCCTATGCTGGAAAAGGAAATATCTTCACATAAAAACTGAACAGAAGCATTCTCAGAAACTTCTTTGTGTTGAGTGCATTCAACTCACAGACTTGAACTTCCCTATAGAAAGAGCAGTTTGGAAACACTCTTTGGGTAAAATCTGCAAGTGGTTATTTGGAGCACTTCGAGGCCCGTGCTGGGATATGGAATATCTTCACCTAAAAACTACAGAGAAGCATTCTCAGAAAGTTCTTCACGATGCATTCATTCAACTCACAGAGTTGAACCTTCCTTTTGATAGAACAGTTTTGAAACACTCTTTTTGTAGAATCTGCGAGAGGATATTTGGAGCGTTCGGAGGCCTATGCTGGAAAAGGAAATATCTTCACATAAAAACTAGACAGAAGCATTCTCAGAAACTTCTGTGTGATGAGTGCATTCAACTCACAGACTTGAACGTTCCTCTCAAAAGAGCAGTTTTGAAACACTCCTTTTGTAGAATCTGCAAGTGTTTATTTGGAGCGCTTTGAGGCCTCTGTTGGAAAAGGAAATATCTGCACATAAAAACTAGACAGAAGCATTCTCAGAAACTTCTTTGTGATGAGTGCATTCTACTCACAGTGTTGAAGCTTGCTTTTGATAGAGCAGTTTTGAAACACTCTTTTGGTAGAGTCTGCAAGTGGATATTTGGAGCGCTTTGAGGCCTATGCTGGAAAAGGAAATGTCTTCACATAAAAACTAGACAGAAGCATTCCAGGAAACTTCTGTATGATAAGTGCATTCAACTCACAGACTTGAACGTTCCTTTTGATAGAACTCTTTTGAAACACTCCTTTTGTAGAATTTGCAAGTGTTCATTTGGAGCGCTTTGAGGCCTAAGCTGGAAAAGGAAATATCTTCACGTAAGAACTAGACAGAAGCATTCTCAGAAACTTCTTTCTGATGAGTGCATTCAACACACAGACTTGAACCTTGCTTTTGAAAGAGCAGCTTTGAAACACTCTTTTCGTAGAATCTGCAAGTGGATATTTGGAGGGCTTTGAGGCCTATGCTGGGAAATGAAATCTCTTCACCTAAAAACTAGACAGAAGCATTCTGAGAAACTTCTGTGTGATGAGTGCATTCAACTCACAGACTTGAACGTTCCCTTTGATAGAAGAGTTTTGAAACACTCCTTTTGTAGAATCTGCATGTGTTTATTTGGAGCGCTTTGAGGCCTATGTTGGAAAAGGAAATATCTTCATATAGAAACTAGACGGAAGCATTCTCAGAAACATCTTTGTGATGAATGCATTCAACTCACAGACTTGAGGCTGCCTTTTGAAAGAGCAGTTTGGAAACACTCTTCTTATAGAATCTTCAGGTGGATATTTGGAGCGCTTTGAGGCCTATGCTGGGAAATGAAATCTCTTCACCTAAAAACTAGACAGAAACATTCTGAGAAACTTCTTTGCAATGAGTGCATTCAACTCACAGACTTGAACGTTCCTTTTGATAGAACAGTTTTGAAACATTACGTTTGTAGAATCTGCAAGTGTTTATTCGGAGCACCTTGAGGCCTATGTTGGAAAAGGAAATATCTTCACATAAAAACTAGAGAGAAGGATTCTCAGAAACTTCTTTGTGATGAGTTCATTCAACTCACAGAGTTGAACCTACCAATTGATAGAGAAGTTTGGAAACACTCTTTTTGTAGAATCTGCAAGTGGATATTTGGAGCCGTTTGAGGCCTATGCTGGGAAAGGAAATATCTTCACATAAAAACTGAACAGAAGCATTCTCAGAAACTTCTTTGTGTTGAGTGCATTCAACTCACAGACTTGAACTTCCCTATAGAAAGAGCAGTTTTGAAACACTCTTTTGGTAAAATCTGCAAGTGGTTATTTGGAGCACTTCGAGGCCTGTGCTGGGATATGGAATATCTTCACCTAAAAACTACAGAGAAGCATTCTCAGAAAGTTCTTCACGATGCATCATTCAACTCACAGAGTTGAACCTTCCTTTTGATAGAACAGTTTTGAAACACTCTTTTTGTAGATTCTGCAAGAGGATATTTGGAGCGTTCGGAGGCCTATGCTGGAAAAGGAAATATCTTCACATAAAAACTAGACAGAAGCATTCTCAGAAACTTCTGTGTGATGAGTGCATTCAACTCACAGACTTGAACGTTCCTCTCCAAAGAGCAGTTTTGAAACACTCCTTTTGTAGAATCTGCAAGTGTTTATTTGGAGCGCTTTGAGGCCTATGTTGGAAAAGGAAATATCTGCAAATAAAAACTAGACAGAAGCATTCTCAGAAACTTCTTTGTGATGAGTGCATTCTACTCACAGTGTTGAAGCTTGCTTTTGATAGAGCAGTTTTGAAACACTCTTTTGGTAGAATCTGCAAGTGGATATTTGGAGCGCTTTGAGGCCTATGCTGGAAAAGGAAATGTCTTCACATAAAAACTAGACAGAAGCATTCCAGGAAACTTCTGTATGATAAGTGCATTCAACTCACAGACTTGAACGTTCCTTTTGATAGAACTCTTTTGAAACACTCCTTTTGTAGAATTTGCAAGTGTTCATTTGGAGCGCTTTGAGGCCTAAGCTGGAAAAGGAAATATCTTCACGTAAGAACTAGACAGAAGCATTCTCAGAAACTTCTTTCTGATGAGTGCATTCAACACACAGACTTGAACCTTGCTTTTGAAAGAGCAGCTTCGAAACACTCTTTTCGTAGAATCTGCAAGTGGATATTTGGAGGGCTTTGAGGCCTATGCTGGGAAATGAAATCTCTTCACCTAAAAACTAGACAGAAGCATTCTGAGAAACTTCTGTGTGATGAGTGCATTCAACTCACAGACTTGAAAGTTCCCTTTGATAGAACAGTTTTGAAACACTCCTTTTGTAGAATCTGCATGTGTTTATTTGGAGCGCTTTGAGGCCTATGTTGGAAAAGGAAATATCTTCATATAGAAACTAGACGGAAGCATTCTCAGAAACTTCTTTGTGATGAATGCATTCAACTCACAGACTTGAGGCTGCCTTTTGAAAGAGCAGTTTGGAAACACTCTTCTTATAGAATCTTCAAGTGGATATTTGGAGCGCTTTGAGTCCTGTGCTGGGAAATGAAATCTCTTCACCTAAAAACTAGACAGAAACATTCTGAGAAACTTCTTTGCAATGAGTGCATTCAACTCACAGACTTGAACGTTCCTTTTGATAGAACAGTTTTGAAACATTACGTTTGTAGAATCTGCAAGTGTTTATTCGGAGCACCTTGAGGCCTATGTTGGAAAAGGAAATATCTTCACATAAAAACTAGAGAGAAGGATTCTCAGAAACTTTTTGGGATGAGTTCATTCAACTCACAGAGTTGAACCTACCAATTGATAGAGAAGTTTGGAAACACTCTTTTTGTAGAATCTGCAAGTGGATATTTGGAGCCGTTTGAGGCCTATGCTGGAAAAGGAAATATCTTCACATAAAAACTGAACAGAAGCATTCTCAGAAACTTCTTTGTGTTGAGTGCATTCAACTCACAGACTTGAACTTCCCTATAGAAAGAGCAGTTTTGAAACACTCTTTTGGTAAAATCTGCAAGTGGTTATTTGGAGCACTTCGAGGCCTGTGCTGGGATATGGAATATCTTCACCTAAAAACTACAGAGAAGCATTCTCAGAAAGTTCTTCACGATGCATTCATTCAACTCACAGAGTTGAACCTTCCTTTTGATAGAACAGTTTTGAAACACTCTTTTTGTAGAATCTGCAAGAGGATATTTGGAGCGTTCGGAGGCCTATGCTGGAAAAGGAAATATCTTCACATAAAAACTAGACAGAAGCATTCTCAGAAACTTCTTTGTGATGAGTGCATTCTACTCACAGTGTTGAAGCTTGCTTTAGATAGAGCAGTTTTGAAACACTCTTTTGGTAGAATCTGCAAGTGGATATTTGGAGCGCTTTGAGGCCTATGCTGGAAAAGGAAATGTCTTCACATAAAAACTAGACAGAAACATTCCAGGAAACTTCTGTATGATAAGTGCATTCAACTCACAGACTTGAACGTTCCTTTTGATAGAACTCTTTTGAAACACTCCTTTTGTAGAATTTGCAAGTGTTCATTTGGAGCGCTTTGAGGCCTAAGCTGGAAAAGGAAATATCTTCACGTAAGAACTAGACAGAAGCATTCTCAGAAACTTCTTTCTGATGAGTGCATTCAACACACAGACTTGAACCTTGCTTTTGAAAGAGCAGCTTTGAAACACTCTTTTCGTAGAATCTGCAAGTAGATATTTGGAGCGCCTTGAGGCCTATGCTGGGAAATGAAATCTCTTCACCTAAAAACTAGACAGAAGCATTCTGAGAAACTTCTGTGTGATGAGTGCATTCAACTCACAGACTTGAACGTTCCCTTTGATAGAACAGTTTTGAAACACTCCTTTTGTAGAATCTGCATGTGTTTATTTGGAGCGCTTTGTGGCCTATGTTGGAAAAGGAAATATCTTCATATAGAAACTAGACGGAAGCATTCTCAGAAACTTCTTTGTGATGAATGCATTCAACTCACAGACTTGAAGCTTCCTTTTGAAAGAGCAGTTTGGAAACACTCTTCTTATAGAATCTTCAAGTGGATACTTGGAGCGCTTTGAGGCCTGTGCTGGGAAATGAAATCTCTTCACCTAAAAACTAGACAGAAACATTCTGAGAAACTTCTTTGCAATGAGTGCATTCAACTCACAGACTTGAACGTTCCTTTTGATAGAACAGTTTTGAAACATTACGTTTGTAGAATCTGCAAGTGTTTATTCGGAGCACCTTGAGGCCTATGTTGGAAAAGGAAATATCTTCACATAAAAACTAGAGAGAAGGATTCTCAGAAACTTCTTTGTGATGAGTTCATTCAACTCACAGAGTTGAACCTACCAATTGATAGAGAAGTTTGGAAACACTCTTTTTGTAGAATCTGCAAGTGGATATTTGGAGCCGTTTGAGGCCTATGCTGGAAAAGGAAATATCTTCACATAAAAACTGAACAGAAGCATTCTCAGAAACTTCTTTGTGTTGAGTGCATTCAACTCACAGACTTGAACTTCCCTATAGAAAGAGCAGTTTTGAAACACTCTTTTGGTAAAATCTGCAAGTGGTTATTTGGAGCACTTCGAGGCCTGTGCTGGGATATGGAATATCTTCACCTAAAAACTACAGAGAAGCATTCTCAGAAAGTTCTTCACGATGCATTCATTCAACTCACAGAGTTGAACCTTCCTTTTGATAGAACAGTTTTGAAACACTCTTTTTGTAGAATCTGCAAGAGGATATTTGGAGCGTTCGGAGGCCTATGCTGGAAAAGGAAATATCTTCACATAAAAACTAGACAGAAGCATTCTCAGAAACTTCTGTGTGATGAGTGCATTCAACTCACAGACTTGAACGTTCCTCTCGAAAGAGCAGTTTTGAAACACTCCTTTTGTAGAATCTGCAAGTGTTTATTTGGAGCGCTTTGAGGCCTCTGTTGGAAATGGAAATATCTGCACATAAAAACTAGACAGAAGCATTCTCAGAAACTTCTTTGTGATGAGTGCATTCTACTCACAGTGTTGAAGCTTGCTTTAGATAGAGCAGTTTTGAAACACTCTTTTGGTAGAGTCTGCAAGTGGATATTTGGAGCGCTTTGAGGCCTATGCTGGAAAAGGAAATGTCTTCACATAAAAACTAGACAGAAGCATTCCAGGAAACTTCTGTATGATAAGTGCATTCAACTCACAGACTTGAACGTTCCTTTTGATAGAACTCTTTTGAAACACTCCTTTTGTAGAATTTGCAAGTGTTCATTTGGAGCGCTTTGAGGCCTAAGCTGGAAAAGGAAATATCTTCACGTAAGAACTAGACAGAAGCATTCTCAGAAACTTCTTTCTGATGAGTGCATTCAACACACAGACTTGAACCTTGCTTTTGAAAGAGCAGCTTTGAAACACTCTTTTCGTAGAATCTGCAAGTGGATATTTGGAGGGCTTTGAGGCCTATGCTGGGAAATGAAATCTCTTCACCTAAAAACTAGACAGAAGCATTCTGAGAAACTTCTGTGTGATGAGTGCATTCAACTCACAGACTTGAACGTTCCCTTTGATAGAACAGTTTTGAAACACTCCTTTTGTAGAATCTGCATGTTTTTATTTGGAGCGCTTTGAGGCCTATGTTGGAAAAGGAAATATCTTCATATACAAACTAGACGGAAGCATTCTCAGAAACATCTTTGTGATGAATGCATTCAACTCACAGAATTGAGGCTGCCTTTTGAAAGAGCAGTTTGGAAACACTCTTCTTATAGAATCTTCAGGTGGATATTTGGAGCGCTTTGAGGCCTATGCTGGGAAATGAAATCTCTTCACCTAAAAACTAGACAGAAACATTCTGAGAAACTTCTTTGCAATGAGTGCATTCAACTCACAGACTTGAACGTTCCTTTTGATAGAACAGTTTTGAAACATTACGTTTGTAGAATCTGCAAGTGTTTATTCGGAGCACCTTGAGGCCTATGTTGGAAAAGGAAATATCTTCACATAAAAACTAGAGAGAAGGATTCTCAGAAACTTCTTTGTGATGAGTTCATTCAACTCACAGAATTGAACCTACCAATTGATAGAGAAGTTTGGAAACACTCTTTTTGTAGAATCTGCAAGTGGATATTTGGAGCCGTTTGAGGCCTATGCTGGAAAAGGAAATATCTTCACATAAAAACTGAACAGAAGCATTCTCAGAAACTTCTTTGTGTTGAGTGCATTCAACTCACAGACTTGAACTTCCCTATAGAAAGAGCAGTTTTGAAACACTCTTTGGGTAAAATCTGCAAGTGGTTATTTGGAGCACTTCGAGGCCTGTGCTGGGATATGGAATATCTTCACCTAAAAACTACAGAGAAGCATTCTCAGAAAGTTCTTCACGATGCATTCATTCAACTCACAGAGGTGAAACTTCCTTTTGATAGAACAGTTTTGAAACACTCTTTTTGTAGAATCTGCAAGAGGATATTTGGAGCGTTCGGAGGCCTATGCTGGAAAAGGAAATATTTTCACATAAAAACTAGACAGAAGCATTCTCAGAAACTTCTGTGTGATGAGTGCATTCAACTCACAGACTTGAACGTTCCTCTCAAAAGAGCAGTTTTGAAACACTCCTTTTGTAGAATCTGCAAGTGTTTATTTGGAGCGCTTTGAGGCCTATGTTGGAAAAGGAAATATCTGCACATAAAAACTAGACAGAAGCATTCTCAGAAACTTCTTTGTGATGAGTGCATTCTACTCACAGTGTTGAAGCTTGCTTTTGATAGGGCAGTTTTGAAACACTCTTTTGGTAGAATCTGCAAGTGGATATTTGGAGCGCTTTGAGGCATATGCTGGAAAAGGAAATGTCTTCACATAAAAACTAGACAGAAGCATTCCAGGAAACTTCTGTATGATAAGTGCATTCAACTCACAGACTTGAACGTTCCTTTTGATAGAACTCTTTTGAAACACTCCTTTTGTAGAATTTGCAAGTGTTCATTTGGAGCGCTTTGAGGCCTAAGCTGGAAAAGGAAATATCTTCACGTAAGAACTAGACAGAAGCATTCTCAGAAACTTCTCTCTGATGAGTGCATTCAACACACAGACTTGAACCTTGCTTTTGAAAGAGCAGCTTTGAAACACTCTTTTCGTAGAATCTGCAAGTGGATATTTGGAGCGCTTTGAGGCCTATGCTGGGAAATGAAATCTCTTCACCTAAAAACTAGACAGAAGCATTCTGAGAAACTTCTGTGTGATGAGTGCATTCAACTCACAGACTTGAACGTTCCCTTTGATAGAATAATTTTGAAACACTCCTTTTGTAGAATCTGCATGTGTTTATTTGGAGCGCTTTGAGGCCTATGTTGGAAAAGGAAATATCTTCATATAGAAACTAGACGGAAGCATTCTCACAAACTTCTTTGTGATGAATGCATTCAACTCACAGACTTGAAGCTTCCTTTTGAAAGAGCAGTTTGGAAACACTCTTCTTATAGAATCTTCAAGTGGATATTTGGAGCGCTTTGAGGCCTGTGCTGGGAAATGAAATCTCTTCACCTAAAAACTAGACAGAAACATTCTGAGAAACTTCTTTGCAATGAGTGCATTCAACTCACAGACTTGAACGTTCCTTTTGATAGAACAGTTTTGAAACATTACGTTTGTAGAATCTGCAAGTGTTTATTCGGAGCACCTTGAGGCCTATGTTTGAAAAGGAAATATCTTCACATAAAAACTAGAGAGAATGATTCTCAGAAACTTCTTTGTGATGAGTTCATTCAACTCACAGAGTTGAACCTACCAATTGATAGAGAAGTTTGGAAACACTCTTTTTGTAGAATCTGCAAGTGGATATTTGGAGCCGTTTGAGGCCTATGCTGGAAAAGGAAATATCTTCACATAAAAACTGAACAGAAGCATTCTCAGAAACTTCTTTGTGTTGAGTGCATTCAACTCACAGACTTGAACTTCCCTATAGAAAGAGCACTTTTGAAACACTCTTTGGGTAAAATCTGCAAGTGGTTATTTGGAGCACTTCGAGGCCCGTGCTGGGATATGGAATATCTTCACCTAAAAACTACAGAGAAGCATTCTCAGAAAGTTCCTCACGATGCATTCATTCAACTCTCGGAGTTGAACCTTCCTTTTGATAGAACAGTTTTGAAACACTCTTTTTGTAGAATCTGCAAGAGGATATTTGGAGCGTTCGGAGGCCTATGCTGGAAAAGGAAATATCTTCACATAAAAACTAGGCAGAAGCATTCTCAGAAAATTCTGTGTGATGAGTGCATTCAACTCACAGACTTGAACGTTCCTCTCGAAAGAGCAGTTTGGAAACACTCCTTTTGTAGAATCTGCAAGTGTTTATTTGGAGCGCTTTGAGGCCTATGTTGGAAAAGGAAATATCTGCACATAAAAACTAGACAGAAGCATTCTCAGAAACTTCTTTGTGATGAGTGCATTCTACTCACAGTGTTGAAGCTTGCTTTTGATAGAGCAGTTTTGAAACACTCTTTTGGTAGAATCTGCAAGTGGATATTTGGAGCGCTTTGAGGCCTATGCTGGAAAAGGAAATGTCTTCACATTAAAAACTAGACAGAAGCATTCCAGGAAACTTCTGTATGATAAGTGCATTCAATTCACAGACTTGAACGTTCCTTTTGATAGAACTCTTTTGAAACACTCCTTTTGTAGAATTTGCAAGTGTTCATTTGGAGCGCTTTGAGGCCTAAGCTGGAAAAGGAAATATCTTCACGTAAGAACTAGACAGAAGCATTCTCAGAAACTTCTTTCTGATGAGTGCATTCAACACACAGACTTGAACCTTGCTTTTGAAAGAGCAGCTTTGAAACACTCTTTTCGTAGAATCTGCAAGTGGATATTTGGAGGGCTTTGAGGCCTATGCTGGGAAATGAAATCTCTTCACCTAAAAACTAGACAGAAGCATTCTGAGAAACTTCTGTGTGATGAGTGCATTCAACTCACAGACTTGAACGTTCCCTTTGATAGAACAGTTTTGAAACACTCCTTTTGTAGAATCTGCATGTGTTTATTTGGAGCGCTTTGAGGCCTATGTTGGAAAAGGAAATATCTTCATATAGAAACTAGACGGAAGCATTCTCAGAAACTTCTTTGTGATGAATGCATTCAACTCACAGATTTGAGGCTGCCTTTTGAAAGAGCAGTTTGGAAACACTCTTCTTATAGAATCTTCAAGTGGATATTTGGAGCGCTTTGAGGCCTGTGCTGGGAAATGAAATCTCTTCACCTAAAAACTAGACAGAAACATTCTGAGAAACTTCTTTGCAATGAGTGCATTCAACTCACAGACTTGAACGTTCCTTTTGATAGAACAGTTTTGAAACATTACGTTTGTAGAATCTGCAAGTGTTTATTCGGAGCACCTTGAGGCCTATGTTGGAAAAGGAGATATCTTCACATAAAAACTAGAGAGAAGGATTCTCAGAAACTTCTTTGTGATGAGTTCATTCAACTCACAGAGTTGAACCTACCAATTGATAGAGAAGTTTGGAAACACTCTTTTTGTAGAATCTGCAAGTGGATATTTGGAGCCGTTTGAGGCCTATGCTGGAAAAGGAAATATCTTCACATAAAAACTGAACAGAAGCATTCTCAGAAACTTCTTTGTGTTGAGTGCATTCAACTCACAGACTTGAACTTCCCTATAGAAAGAGCAGTTTTGAAACACTCTTTGGGTAAAATCTGCAAGTGGTTATTTGGAGCACTTCGAGGCCCGTGCTGGGATATGGAATATCTTCACCTAAAAACTACAGAGAAGCATTCTCAGAAAGTTCTTCACGATGCATTCATTCAACTCTCAGAGTTGAACCTTCCTTTTGATAGAACAGTTTTGAAACACTCTTTTTGTAGAATCTGCAAGAGGATATTTGGAGCGTTCGGAGGCCTATGCTGGAAAAGGAAATATCTTCACATAAAAACTAGGCAGAAGCATTCTCAGAAACTTCTGTGTGATGAGTGCATTCAACTCACAGACTTGAACGTTCCTCTCGAAGGAGCAGTTTTGAAACACTCCTTTTGTAGAATCTGCAAGTGTTTATTTGGAGCGCTTTGAGGCCTCTGTTGGAAAAGGAAATATCTGCACATAAAAACTAGACAGAAGCATTCTCAGAAACTTCTTTGTGATGAGTGCATTCTACTCACAGTGTTGAAGCTTGCTTTTGATAGAGCAGTTTTGAAACACTCTTTTGGTAGAGTCTGCAAGTGGATATTTGGAGCGCTTTGAGGCCTATGCTGGAAAAGGAAATGTCTTCACATAAAAACTAGACAGAAGCATTCCAGGAAACTTCTGTATGATAAGTGCATTCAACTCACAGATTTGAACGTTCCTTTTGATAGAACTCTTTTGAAACACTCCTCTTGTAGAATTTGCAAGTGTTCATTTGGAGCGCTTTGAGGCCTAAGCTGGAAAAGGAAATATCTTCACGTAAGAACTAGACAGAAGCATTCTCAGAAACTTCTTTCTGATGAGTGCATTCAACACACAGACTTGAACCTTGCTTTTGAAAGAGCAGCTTTGAAACACTCTTTTCGTAGAATCTGCAAGTGGATATTTGGAGCGCTTTGAGGCCTATGCTGGGAAATGAAATCTCTTCACCTCAAAACTAGACAGAAGCATTCTGAGAAACTTCTGTGTGATGATTGCATTCAACTCACAGACTTGAACGTTCCCTTTGATAGAACAGTTTTGAAACACTCCTTTTGTAGAATCTGCATGTGTTTATTTGGAGCGCTTTGAGGCCTATGTTGGAAAAGGAAATATCTTCATATAGAAACTAGACGGAAGCATTCTCAGAAACTTCTTTGTGATGAATGCATTCAACTCACAGACTTGAAGCTTCCTTTTGAAAGAGCAGTTTGGAAACACTCTTCTTATAGAATCTTCAAGTGGATATTTGGAGCGCTTTGAGGCCTATGCTGGGAAATGAAATCTCTTCACCTAAAAACTAGACAGAAACATTCTGAGAAACTTCTTTGCAATGAGTGCATTCAACTCACAGACTTGAACGTTCCTTTTGATAGAACTCTTTTGAAACATTACGTTTGTAGACTCTGCAAGTGTTTATTCAGAGCACCTTGAGGCCTATGTTGGAAAAGGAAATATCTTCACATAAAAAATAGAAAGAAGGATTCTCAGAAACTTCTTTGTGATGAGTTCATTCAACTCACAGACTTGAACTTCCCTATAGAAAGAGCAGTTTTGAAACACTCTTTTGGTAAAATCTGCACGTGGTTATTTGGAGCACTTCGAGGCCTGTGCTGGGATACGGAATATCTTCACCTAAAAACTACAGAGAAGCATTCTCAGAAAGTTCTCCATGATGCATTCATTCAACTAACAGAGTTGAACCTTCCTTTTGATAGAACAGTTTTGAAACATTCTTTTTGTAGATTCTGCAAGAGGATATTTGGAGCGTTCGGAGGCCTATGCTGGAAAAGGATATATCTTCACATAAAAACTAGACAGAAGCATTCTCAGAAACTTCTGTGTGATGAGTGCATTCAACTCACAGTCTTGAACGTTCCTCTCGAAAGAGCAGTTTTGAAACACTCCTTTTGTAGAATCTGCAAGTGTTTATTTGGAGCGCTTTGAGGCCTCTGTTGGAAAAGGAAATATCTGCACATAAAAACTAGACAGAAGCATTCTCAGAATCTTCTTTGTGATGAGTGCATTCTACTCACAGTGTTGAAGCTTGCTTTTGATAGAGCAGTTTTGAAACACTCTTTTGGTAGAATCTGCAAGTGGATATTTGGAGCGCTTTGAGGCCTATGCTGGAAAAGGAAATGTCTTCACATAAAAACTAGACAGAAGCATTCCAGGAAACTTCTGTATGATAAGTGCATTCAACTCACAGACTTGAACGTTCCTTTTGATAGAACTCTTTTGAAACACTCCTTTTGTAGAATTTGCAAGTGTTCATTTGGAGCGCTTTGGGGCCTAAGCTGGAAAAGGAAATATCTTCACGTAAGAACTAGACAGAAGCATTCTCAGAAACTTCTTTCTGATGAGTGCATTCAACACACAGACTTGAACCTTGCTTTTGAAAGAGCAGCTTTGAAACACTCTTTTCGTAGAATCTGCAAGTGGATATTTGGAGGGCTTTGAGGCCTAGGCTGGGAAATGAAATCTCTTCACCTAAAAACTACACAGAAGCATTCTGAGAAACTTCTGTGTGATGAGTGCATTCAACTCACAGACTTGAACGTTCCCTTTGATAGAACAATTTTGAAACACTCCTTTTGCAGAATCTGCATGTGTTTATTTGGAGCGCTTTGAGGCCTATGTTGGAAAAGGAAATATCTTCATATAGAAACTAGACGGAAGCATTCTCAGAAACTTCTTTGTGATGAATGCATTCAACTCACGGACTTGAAGCTTCCTTTTGAAAGAGCAGTTTGGAAACAGTCTTCTTATAGAATCTTCAAGTGGATATTTGGAGCGCTTTGAGGCCTGTGCTGGGAAATGAAATCTCTTCACCTAAAAACTAGACAGAAACATTCTGAGAAACTTCTTTGCAATGAGTGCATTCAACTCACAGACTTGAACGTTCCTTTTGATAGAACAGTTTTGAAACATTACGTTTGTAGAATCTGCAAGTGTTTATTCGGAGCACCTTGAGGCCTATGTTGGAAAAGGAAATATCTTCACATAAAAACTAGAGAGAATGATTCTCAGAAACTTCTTTGTGATGAGTTCATTCAACTCACAGAGTTGAACCTACCAATTGATAGAGAAGTTTGGAAACACTCTTTTTGTAGAATCTGCAAGTGGATATTTGGAGCCGTTTGAGGCCTATGCTGGAAAAGGAAATATCTTCACATAAAAACTGAACAGAAGCATTCTCCGAAACTTCTTTGTGTTGAGTGCATTCAACTCACAGACTTGAACTTCCCTATAGAAAGAGCAGTTTTGAAACACTCTTTGGGTAAAATCTGCAAGTGGTTATTTGGAGCACTTCGAGGCCCGTGCTGGGATATGGAATATCTTCACCTAAAAACTACAGAGAAGCATTCTCAGAAAGTTCTTCACGATGCATTCATTCAACTCTCAGAGTTGAACCTTCCTTTTGATAGAACAGTTTTGAAACACTCTTTTTGTAGAATCTGCAAGAGGATATTTGGAGCGTTCGGAGGCCTATGCTGGAAAAGGAAATATCTACACATAAAAATTAGGCAGAAGCATTCTCAGAAAATTCTGTGTGATGAGTGCATTCAACTCACAGACTTGAACGTTCCTCTCGAAAGAGCAGTTTAGAAACACTCCTTTTGTAGAATCTGCAAGTGTTTATTTGGAGCGCTTTGAGGCCTATGTTGGAAAAGGAAATATCTGCACATAAAAACTAGACAGAAGCATTCTCAGAAACTTCTTTGTGATGAGTGCATTCTACTCACAGTGTTGAAGCTTGCTTTTGATAGAGCAGTTTTGAAACACTCTTTTGGTAGAATCTGCAAGTGGATATTTGGAGCGCTTTGAGGCCTATGCTGGAAAAGGAAATGTCTTCACATAAAAACTAGACAGAAGCATTCCAGGAAACTTCTGTATGATAAGTGCATTCAACTCACAGACTTGAACGTTCCTTTTGATAGAACTCTTTTGAAACACTCCTTTTGTAGAATTTGCAAGTGTTCATTTGGAGCGCTTTGAGGCCTAAGCTGGAAAAGGAAATATCTTCACGTAAGAACTAGACAGAAGCATTCTCAGAAACTTCTTTCTGATGAGTGCATTCAACACACAGACTTGAACCATGCTTTTGAAAGAGCAGCTTTGAAACACTCTTTTCGTAGAATCTGCAAGTGGATATTTGGAGGGCTTTGAGGCCTATGCTGGGAAATGAAATCTCTTCACCTAAAAACTAGACAGAAGCATTCTGAGAAACTTCTGTGTGATGAGTGCATTCAACTCACAGACTTGAACGTTCCCTTTGATAGAACAGTTTTGAAACACTCCTTTTGTAGAATCTGCATGTGTTTATTTGGAGCGCTTTGAGGCCTATGTGGGAAAAGGAAATATCTTCATATAGAAACTAGACGGAAGCATTCTCAAAAACTTCTTTGTGATGAATGCATTCAACTCACAGACTTGAGGCTGCCTTTTGAAAGAGCAGTTTGGAAACACTCTTCTTATAGAATCTTCAAGTGGATATTTGGAGCGCTTTGAGGCCTGTGCTGGGAAATGAAATCTCTTCACCTAAAAACTAGACAGAAACATTCTGAGAAACTTCTTTGCAATGAGTGCATTCAACTCACAGACTTGAACGTTCCTTTTGATAGAACAGTTTTGAAACATTACGTTTGTAGAATCTCCAAGTGTTTATTCGGAGCACCTTGAGGCCTATGTTGGAAAAGGAAATATCTTCACATAAAAACTAGAGAGAAGGATTCTCAGAAACTTCTTTGTGATGAGTTCATTCAACTCACAGAGTTGAACCTACCAATTGATAGAGAAGTTTGGAAACACTCTTTTTGTAGAATCTGCAAGTGGATATTTGGAGCCGTTTGAGGCCTATGCTGGAAAAGGAAATATCTTCACATAAAAACTGAACAGAAGCATTCTCAGAAACTTCTTTGTGTTGAGTGCATTCAACTCACAGACTTGAACTTCCCTATAGAAAGAGCAGTTTTGAAACACTCTTTTGGTAAAATCTGCAAGTGGGTATTTGGAGCACTTCGAGGCCTGTGCTGGGATATGGAATATCTTCACCTAAAAACTACAGAGAAGCATTCTCAGAAAGTTCTTCACGATGCATTCATTCAACTCACAGAGTTGAACCTTCCTTTTGATAGAACAGTTTTGAAACACTCTTTTTGTAGAATCTGCAAGAGGATATTTGGAGCGTTCGGAGGCCTATGCTGGAAAAGGAAATATCTTCACATAAAAACTAGACAGAAGCATTCTCAGAAACTTCTGTGTGATGAGTGCATTCAACTCACAGACTTGAACGTTCCTCTCGAAAGAGCAGTTTTGAAACACTCCTTTTGTAGAATCTGCAAGTGTTTATTTGGAGCGCTTTGAGGCCTATGTTGGAAAAGGAAATATCTGCACATAAAAACTAGACAGAAGCATTCTCAGAAACTTCTTTGTGATGAGTGCATTCTACTCACAGTGTTGAAGCTTGCTTTTGATAGAGCAGTTTTGAAACACTCTTTTGGTAGAATCTGCAAGTGGATATTTGGAGCGCTTTGAGGCCTATGCTGGAAAAGGAAATGTCTTCACATAAAAACTAGACAGAAGCATTCCAGGAAACTTCTGTATGATAAGTGCATTCAACTCACAGACTTGAACGTTCCTTTTGATAGAACTCTTTTGAAACACTCCTTTTGTAGAATTTGCAAGTGTTCATTTGGAGCGCTTTGAGGCCTAAGCTGGAAAAGGAAATATCTTCACGTAAGAACTAGACAGAAGCATTCTCAGAAACTTCTTTCTGATGAGTGCATTCAACACACAGACTTGAACCATGCTTTTGAAAGAGCAGCTTTGAAACACTCTTTTCGTAGAATCTGCAAGTGGATATTTGGAGGGCTTTGAGGCCTATGCTGGGAAATGAAATCTCTTCACCTAAAAACTAGACAGAAGCATTCTGAGAAACTTCTGTGTGATGAGTGCATTCAACTCACAGACTTGAACGTTCCCTTTGATAGAACAGTTTTGAAACACTCCTTTTGTAGAATCTGCATGTGTTTATTTGGAGCGCTTTGAGGCCTATGTGGGAAAAGGAAATATCTTCATATAGAAACTAGACGGAAGCATTCTCAAAAACTTCTTTGTGATGAATGCATTCAACTCACAGACTTGAGGCTGCCTTTTGAAAGAGCAGTTTGGAAACACTCTTCTTATAGAATCTTCAAGTGGATATTTGGAGCGCTTTGAGGCCTGTGCTGGGAAATGAAATCTCTTCACCTAAAAACTAGACAGAAACATTCTGAGAAACTTCTTTGCAATGAGTGCATTCAACTCACAGACTTGAACGTTCCTTTTGATAGAACAGTTTTGAAACATTACGTTTGTAGAATCTCCAAGTGTTTATTCGGAGCACCTTGAGGCCTATGTTGGAAAAGGAAATATCTTCACATAAAAACTAGAGAGAAGGATTCTCAGAAACTTCTTTGTGATGAGTTCATTCAACTCACAGAGTTGAACCTACCAATTGATAGAGAAGTTTGGAAACACTCTTTTTGTAGAATCTGCAAGTGGATATTTGGAGCCGTTTGAGGCCTATGCTGGAAAAGGAAATATCTTCACATAAAAACTGAACAGAAGCATTCTCAGAAACTTCTTTGTGTTGAGTGCATTCAACTCACAGACTTGAACTTCCCTATAGAAAGAGCAGTTTTGAAACACTCTTTTGGTAAAATCTGCAAGTGGGTATTTGGAGCACTTCGAGGCCTGTGCTGGGATATGGAATATCTTCACCTAAAAACTACAGAGAAGCATTCTCAGAAAGTTCTTCACGATGCATTCATTCAACTCACAGAGTTGAACCTTCCTTTTGATAGAACAGTTTTGAAACACTCTTTTTGTAGAATCTGCAAGAGGATATTTGGAGCGTTCGGAGGCCTATGCTGGAAAAGGAAATATCTTCACATAAAAACTAGACAGAAGCATTCTCAGAAACTTCTGTGTGATGAGTGCATTCAACTCACAGACTTGAACGTTCCTCTCGAAAGAGCAGTTTTGAAACACTCCTTTTGTAGAATCTGCAAGTGTTTATTTGGAGCGCTTTGAGGCCTATGTTGGAAAAGGAAATATCTGCACATAAAAACTAGACAGAAGCATTCTCAGAAACTTCTTTGTGATGAGTGCATTCTACTCACAGTGTTGAAGCTTGCTTTTGATAGAGCAGTTTTGAAACACTCTTTTGGTAGAATCTGCAAGTGGATATTTGGAGCGCTTTGAGGCCTATGCTGGAAAAGGAAATGTCTTCACATAAAAACTAGACAGAAGCATTCCAGGAAACTTCTGTATGATAAGTGCATTCAACTCACAGACTTGAACGTTCCTTTTGATAGAACTCTTTTGAAACACTCCTTTTGTAGAATTTGCAAGTGTTCATTTGGAGCGCTTTGAGGCCTAAGCTGGAAAAGGAAATATCTTCACGTAAGAACTAGACAGAAGCATTCTCAGAAACTTCTTTCTGATGAGTGCATTCAACACACAGACTTGAACCTTGCTTTTGAAAGAGCAGCTTTGAAACACTCTTTTCGTAGAATCTGCAAGTGGATATTTGGAGGGCTCTGAGGCCTATGCTGGGAAATGAAATCTCTTCACCTAAAAACTAGACAGAAGCATTCTGAGAAACTTCTGTGTGATGAGTGCATTCAACTCACAGACTTGAACGTTCCCTTTGATAGAACAGTTTTGAAACACTCCTTTTGTAGAATCTGCATGTGTTTATTTGGAGCGCTTTGAGGCCTATGTTGGAAAAGGAAATATCTTCATATAGAAACTAGACGGAAGCATTCTCAGAAACTTCTTTGTGATGAATGCATTCAACTCACAGACTTGAAGCTTCCTTTTGAAAGAGCAGTTTGGAAACACTCTTCTTATAGAATCTTCAAGTGGATATT
Organism: Pongo pygmaeus; assembly: GCF_028885625.2. Lineage (NCBI taxonomy): Eukaryota > Metazoa > Chordata > Mammalia > Primates > Hominidae > Pongo > Pongo pygmaeus. Next base: position 24,842,201 of record NC_072394.2, on the reverse strand, counting down.
TGGAGCGCTTTGAGGCCTGTGCTGGGAAATGAAATCTCTTCACCTAAAAACTAGACAGAAACATTCTGAGAAACTTCTTTGCAATGAGTGCATTCAACTCACAGACTTGAACGTTCCTTTTGATAGAACAGTTTTGAAACATTACGTTTGTAGAATCTGCAAGTGTTTATTCGGAGCACCTTGAGGCCTATGTTGGAAAAGGAAATGTCTTCACATAAAAACTAGAGAGAAGGATTCTCAGAAACTTCTTTGTGATGAGTTCATTCAACTCACAGAGTTGAACCTACCAATTGATAGAGAAGTTTGGAAACACTCTTTTTGTAGAATCTGCAAGTGGATATTTGGAGCCGTTTGAGGCCTATGCTGGGAAAGGAAATATCTTCACATAAAAACTGAACAGAAGCATTCTCAGAAACTTCTTTGTGTTGAGTGCATTCAACTCACAGACTTGAACTTCCCTATAGAAAGAGCAGTTTGGAAACACTCTTTTGGTAAAATCTGCAAGTGGTTATTTGGAGCACTTCGAGGCCTGTGCTGGGATATGGAATATCTTCACCTAAAAACTACAGAGAAGCATTCTCAGAAAGTTCTTCACGATGCATCATTCAACTCACAGAGTTGAACCTTCCTTTTGATAGAACAGTTTTGAAACACTCTTTTTGTAGATTCTGCAAGAGGATATTTGGAGCGTTCGGAGGCCTATGCTGGAAAAGGAAATATCTTCACATAAAAACTACACAGAAGCATTCTCAGAAACTTCTGTGTGATGAGTGCATTCAACTCACAGACTTGAACGTTCCTCTCGAAAGAGCAGTTTTGAAACACTCCTTTTGTAGAATCTGCAAGTGTTTATTTGGAGCGCTTTGAGGCCTACGTTGGAAAAGGAAATATCTGCACATAAAAACTAGACAGAAGCATTCTCAGAAACTTCTTTGTGATGAGTGCATTCTACTCACAGTGTTGAAGCTTGCTTTTGATAGAGCAGTTTTGAAACACTCTTTTGGTAGAATCTGCAAGTGGATATTTGGAGCGCTTTGAGGCCTATGCTGGAAAAGGAAATGTCTTCACATAAAAACTAGACAGAAGCATTCCAAGAAACTTCTGTATGATAAGTGCATTCAACTCACAGACTTGAACGTTCCTTTTGATAGAACTCTTTTGAAACACTCCTTTTGTAGAATTTGCAAGTGTTCATTTGGAGCGCTTTGAGGCCTAAGCTGGAAAAGGAAATATCTTCACGTAAGAACTAGACAGAAGCATTCTCAGAAACTTCTTTCTGATGAGTGCATTCAACACACAGACTTGAACCTTGCTTTTGAAAGAGCAGCTTTGAAACACTCTTTTCGTAGAATCTGCAAGTGGATATTTGGAGGGCTTTGAGGCCTATGCTGGGAAATGAAATCTCTTCACCTAAAAACTAGACAGAAGCATTCTGAGAAACTTCTGTGTGATGAGTGCATTCAACTCACAGACTTGAACGTTCCCTTTGATAGAACAGTTTTGAAACACTCCTTTTGTAGAATCTGCATGTGTTTATTTGGAGCGCTTTGAGGCCTATGTTGGAAAAGGAAATATCTTCATATAGAAACTAGACGGAAGCATTCTCAGAAACTTCTTTGTGATGAATGCATTCAACTCACAGACTTGAGGCTGCCTTTTGAAAGAGCAGTTTGGAAACACTCTTCTTATAGAATCTTCAAGTGGATATTTGGAGCGCTTTGAGGCCTATGCTGGGAAATGAAATCTCTTCACCTAAAAACTAGACAGAAACATTCTGAGAAACTTCTTTGCAATGAGTGCATTCAACTCACAGACTTGAACGTTCCTTTTGATAGAACAGTTTTGAAACATTACGTTTGTAGAATCTGCAAGTGTTTATTCGGAGCACCTTGAGGCCTATGTTGGAAAAGGAAATATCTTCACATAAAAACTAGAGAGAATGATTCTCAGAAACTTCTTTGTGATGAGTTCATTCAACTCACAGAGTTGAACCTACCAATTGATAGAGAAGTTTGGAAACACTCTTTTTGTAGAATCTGCAAGTGGATATTTGGAGCCGTTTGAGGCCTATGCTGGAAAAGGAAATATCTTCACATAAAAACTGAACAGAAGCATTCTCAGAAACTTCTTTGTGTTGAGTGCATTCAACTCACAGACTTGAACTTCCCTATAGAAAGAGCAGTTTTGAAACACTCTTTGGGTAAAATCTGCAAGTGGTTATTTGGAGCACTTCGAGGCCTGTGCTGGGATATGGAATATCTTCACCTAAAAACTACAGAGAAGCATTCTCAGAAAGTTCTTCACGATGCATTCGTTCAACTCACAGAGTTGAACCTTCCTTTTGATAGAACAGTTTTGAAACACTCTTTTTGTAGAATCTGCAAGAGGATATTTGGAGCGTTCGGAGGCCTATGCTGGAAAAGGAAATATCTTCACATAAAAACTAGACAGAAGCATTCTCAGAAACTTCTGTGTGATGAGTGCATTCAACTCACAGACTTGAACGTTCCTCTCGAAAGAGCAGATTTGAAACAATCCTTTTGTAGAATCTGCAAGTGTTTATTTGGAGCGCTTTGAGGCCTATGTTGGAAAAGGAAATATCTGCACATAAAAACTAGACAGAAGCATTCTCAGAAACTTCTTTGTGATGAGTGCATTCTACTCACAGTGTTGAAGCTTGCTTTTGATAGAGCAGTTTTGAAACACTCTTTTGGTAGAATCTGCAAGTGGATATTTGGAGCGCTTTGAGGCCTATGCTGGAAAAGGAAATGTCTTCACATAAAAACTAGACAGAAGCATTCCAGGAAACTTCTGTATGATAAGTGCATTCAACTCACAGACTTGAACGTTCCTTTTGATAGAACTCTTTTGAAACACTCCTTTTGTAGAATTTGCAAGTGTTCATTTGGAGCGCTTTGAGGCCTAAGCTGGAAAAGGAAATATCTTCACGTAAGAACTAGACAGAAGCATTCTCAGAAACTTCTTTCTGATGAGTGCATTCAACACACAGACTTGAACCTTGCTTTTGAAAGAGCAGCTTTGAAACACTCTTTTCGTAGAATCTGCAAGTGGATATTTGGAGGGCTCTGAGGCCTATGCTGGGAAATGAAATCTCTTCACCTAAAAACTAGACAGAAGCATTCTGAGAAACTTCTGTGTGATGAGTGCATTCAACTCACAGACTTGAACGTTCCCTTTGATAGAACAGTTTTGAAACACTCCTTTTGTAGAATCTGCATGTGTTTATTTGGAGCGCTTTGAGGCCTATGTTGGAAAAGGAAATATCTTCATATAGAAACTAGACGGAAGCATTCTCAGAAACTTCTTTGTGATGAATGCATTCAACTCACAGACTTGAAGCTTCCTTTTGAAAGAGCAGTTTGGAAACACTCTTCTCATAGAATCTTCAAGTGGATATTTGGAGCGCTTTGAGGCCTGTGCTGGGAAATGAAATCTCTTCACCTAAAAACTAGACAGAAACATTCTGAGAAACTTCTTTGCAATGAGTGCATTCAACTCACAGACTTGAACGTTCCTTTTGATAGAACAGTTTTGAAACATTACGTTTGTAGAATCTGCAAGTGTTTATTCGGAGCACCTTGAGGCCTATGTTGGAAAAGGAAATATCTTCACATAAAAACTAGAGAGAAGGATTCTCAGAAACTTCTTTGTGATGAGTTCATTCAACTCACAGAGTTGAACCTACCAATTGATAGAGAAGTTTGGAAACACTCTTTTTGTAGAATCTGCAAGTGGATATTTGGAGCCGTTTGAGGCCTATGCTGGGAAAGGAAATATCTTCACATAAAAACTGAACAGAAGCATTCTCAGAAACTTCTTTGTGTTGAGTGCATTCAACTCACAGACTTGAACTTCCCTATAGAAAGAGCAGTTTTGAAACACTCTTTTGGTAAAATCTGCAAGTGGTTATTTGGAGCACTTCGAGGCCTGTGCTGGGATATGGAATATCTTCACCTAAAAACTACAGAGAAGCATTCTCAGAAAGTTCTTCACGATGCATCATTCAACTCACAGAGTTGAACCTTCCTTTTGATAGAACAGTTTTGAAACACTCTTTTTGTAGATTCTGCAAGAGGATATTTGGAGCGTTCGGAGGCCTATGCTGGAAAAGGAAATATCTTCACATAAAAACTAGACAGAAGCATTCTCAGAAACTTCTGTGTGATGAGTGCATTCAACTCACAGACTTGAACGTTCCTCTCCAAAGAGCAGTTTTGAAACACTCCTTTTGTAGAATCTGCAAGTGTTTATTTGGAGCGCTTTGAGGCCTATGTTGGAAAAGGAAATATCTGCAAATAAAAACTAGACAGAAGCATTCTCAGAAACTTCTTTGTGATGAGTGCATTCTACTCACAGTGTTGAAGCTTGCTTTTGATAGAGCAGTTTTGAAACACTCTTTTGGTAGAATCTGCAAGTGGATATTTGGAGCGCTTTGAGGCCTATGCTGGAAAAGGAAATGTCTTCACATAAAAACTAGACAGAAGCATTCCAGGAAACTTCTGTATGATAAGTGCATTCAACTCACAGACTTGAACGTTCCTTTTGATAGAACTCTTTTGAAACACTCCTTTTGTAGAATTTGCAAGTGTTCATTTGGAGCGCTTTGAGGCCTAAGCTGGAAAAGGAAATATCTTCACGTAAGAACTAGACAGAAGCATTCTCAGAAACTTCTTTCTGATGAGTGCATTCAACACACAGACTTGAACCTTGCTTTTGAAAGAGCAGCTTTGAAACACTCTTTTCGTAGAATCTGCAAGTGGATATTTGGAGGGCTTTGAGGCCTATGCTGGGAAATGAAATCTCTTCACCTAAAAACTAGACAGAAGCATTCTGAGAAACTTCTGTGTGATGAGTGCATTCAACTCACAGACTTGAACGTTCCCTTTGATAGAACAGTTTTGAAACACTCCTTTTGTAGAATCTGCATGTGTTTATTTGGAGCGCTTTGAGGCCTATGTTGGAAAAGGAAATATCTTCATATAGAAACTAGACGGAAGCATTCTCAGAAACTTCTTTGTGATGAATGCATTCAACTCACAGACTTGAGGCTGCCTTTTGAAAGAGCAGTTTGGAAACACTCTTCTTATAGAATCTTCAAGTGGATATTTGGAGCGCTTTGAGGCCTGTGCTTGGAAATGAAATCTCTTCACCTAAAAACTAGACAGAAACATTCTGAGAAACTTCTTTGCAATGAGTGCATTCAACTCACAGACTTGAACGTTCCTTTTGATAGAACAGTTTTGAAACATTACGTTTGTAGAATCTGCAAGTGTTTATTTGGAGCACCTTGAGGCCTATGTTGGAAAAGGAAATATCTTCACATAAAAACTAGAGAGAAGGATTCTCAGAAACTTCTTTGTGATGAGTTCATTCAACTCACAGAGTTGAACCTACCAATTGATAGAGAAGTTTGGAAACACTCTTTTTGTAGAATCTGCAAGTGGATATTTGGAGCCGTTTGAGGCCTATGCTGGAAAAGGAAATATCTTCACATAAAAACTGAACAGAAGCATTCTCAGAAACTTCTTTGTGTTGAGTGCATTCAACTCACAGACTTGAACTTCCCTATAGAAAGAGCAGTTTTGAAACACTCTTTTGGTAAAATCTGCAAGTGGGTATTTGGAGCACTTCGAGGCCTGTGCTGGGATATGGAATATCTTCACCTAAAAACTACAGAGAAGCATTCTCAGAAAGTTCTTCACGATGCATTCATTCAACTCACAGAGTTGAACCTTCCTTTTGATAGAACAGATTTGAAACACTCTTTTTGTAGAATCTGCAAGAGGATATTTGGAGCGTTCGGAGGCCTATGCTGGAAAAGGAAATATCTTCACATAAAAACTAGACAGAAGCATTCTCAGAAACTTCTGTGTGATGAGTGCATTCAACTCACAGACTTGAACGTTCCTCTCGAAAGAGCAGTTTTGAAACACTCCTTTTGTAGAATCTGCAAGTGTTTATTTGGAGCGCTTTGAGGCCTATGTTGGAAAAGGAAATATCTGCACATAAAAACTAGACAGAAGCATTCTCAGAAACTTCTTTGTGATGAGTGCATTCTACTCACAGTGTTGAAGCTTGCTTTTGATAGAGCAGTTTTGAAACACTCTTTTGGTAGAATCTGCAAGTGGATATTTGGAGCGCTTTGAGGCCTATGCTGGAAAAGGAAATGTCTTCACATAAAAACTAGACAGAAGCATTCCAGGAAACTTCTGTATGATAAGTGCATTCAACTCACAGACTTGAACGTTCCTTTTGATAGAACTCTTTTGAAACACTCCTTTTGTAGAATTTGCAAGTGTTCATTTGGAGCGCTTTGAGGCCTAAGCTGGAACAGGAAATAATTTCACGTAAGAACTAGACAGAAGCATTCTCAGAAACTTCTTTCTGATGAGTGCATTCAACACACAGACTTGAACCTTGCTTTTGAAAGAGCAGCTTTGAAACACTCTTTTCGTAGAATCTGCAAGTGGATATTTGGAGGGCTTTGAGGCCTATGCTGGGAAATGAAATCTCTTCACCTAAAAACTAGACAGAAGCATTCTGAGAAACTTCTGTGTGATGAGTGCATTCAACTCACAGACTTGAACGTTCCCTTTGATAGAACAGTTTTGAAACACTCCTTTTGTAGAATCTGCATGTGTTTATTTGGAGCGCTTTGAGGCCTATGTTGGAAAAGGAAATATCCTCATATAGAAACTAGACGGACGCATTCTCAGAAACTTCTTTGTGATGAATGCATTCAACTCACAGACTTGAAGCTTCCTTTTGAAAGAGCAGTTTGGAAACACTCTTCTTATAGAATCTTCAAGTGGATATTTGGAGCGCTTTGAGGCCTGTGCTGGGAAATGAAATCTCTTCACCTAAAAACTAGACAGAAACATTCTGAGAAACTTCTTTGCAATGAGTGCATTCAACTCACAGACTTGAACGTTCCTTTTGATAGAACAGTTTTGAAACATTACGTTTGTAGAATCTGCAAGTGTTTATTCGGAGCACCTTGAGGCCTATGTTGGAAAAGGAAATATCTTCACATAAAAACTAGAGAGAAGGATTCTCAGAAACTTCTTTGTGATGAGTTCATTCAACTCACAGAGTTGAACCTACCAATTGATAGAGAAGTTTGGAAACACTCTTTTTGTAGAATCTGCAAGTGGATATTTGGAGCCGTTTGAGGCCTATGCTGGGAAAGGAAATATCTTCACATAAAAACTGAACAGAAGCATTCTCAGAAACTTCTTTGTGTTGAGTGCATTCAACTCACAGACTTGAACTTCCCTATAGAAAGAGCAGTTTGGAAACACTCTTTTGGTAAAATCTGCAAGTGGTTATTTGGAGCACTTCGAGGCCTGTGCTGGGATATGGAATATCTTCACCTAAAAACTACAGAGAAGCATTCTCAGAAAGTTCTTCACGATGCATCATTCAACTCACAGAGTTGAACCTTCCTTTTGATAGAACAGTTTTGAAACACTCTTTTTGTAGATTCTGCAAGAGGATATTTGGAGCGTTCGGAGGCCTATGCTGGAAAAGGAAATATCTTCACATAAAAACTAGACAGAAGCATTCTCAGAAACTTCTGTGTGATGAGTGCATTCAACTCACAGACTTGAACGTTCCTCTCGAAAGAGCAGTTTTGAAACACTCCTTTTGTAGAATCTGCAAGTGTTTATTTGGAGCGCTTTGAGGCCTATGTTGGAAAAGGAAATATCTGCACATAAAAACTAGACAGAAGCATTCTCAGAAACTTCTTTGTGATGAGTGCATTCTACTCACAGTGTTGAAGCTTGCTTTTGATAGAGCAGTTTTGAAACACTCTTTTGGTAGAATCTGCAAGTGGATATTTGGAGCGCTTTGAGGCCTATGCTGGAAAAGGAAATGTCTTCACATAAAAACTAGACAGAAGCATTCCAGGAAACTTCTGTATGATAAGTGCATTCAACTCACAGACTTGAACGTTCCTTTTGATAGAACTCTTTTGAAACACTCCTTTTGTAGAATTTGCAAGTGTTCATTTGGAGCGCTTTGAGGCCTAAGCTGGAAAAGGAAATATCTTCACGTAAGAACTAGACAGAAGCATTCTCAGAAACTTCTTTCTGATGAGTGCATTCAACACACAGACTTGAACCTTGCTTTTGAAAGAGCAGCTTTGAAACACTCTTTTCGTAGAATCTGCAAGTGGATATTTGGAGGGCTCTGAGGCCTATGCTGGGAAATGAAATCTCTTCACCTAAAAACTAGACAGAAGCATTCTGAGAAACTTCTGTGTGATGAGTGCATTCAACTCACAGACTTGAACGTTCCCTTTGATAGAACAGTTTTGAAACACTCCTTTTGTAGAATCTGCATGTGTTTATTTGGAGCGCTTTGAGGCCTATGTTGGAAAAGGAAATATCTTCATATAGAAACTAGACGGAAGCATTCTCAGAAACTACTTTGTGATGAATGCATTCAACTCACAGACTTGAAGCTTCCTTTTGAAAGAGCAGTTTGGAAACACTCTTCTTATAGAATCTTCAAGTGGATATTTGGAGCGCTTTGAGGCCTGTGCTGGGAAATGAAATCTCTTCACCTAAAAACTAGACAGAAACATTCTGAGAAACTTCTTTGCAATGAGTGCATTCAACTCACAGACTTGAACGTTCCTTTTGATAGAACAGTTTTGAAACATTACGTTTGTAGAATCTGCAAGTGTTTATTCGGAGCACCTTGAGGCCTATGTTGGAAAAGGAAATATCTTCACATAAAAACTAGAGAGAAGGATTCTCAGAAACTTCTTTGTGATGAGTTCATTCAACTCACAGAGTTGAACCTACCAATTGATAGAGAAGTTTGGAAACACTCTTTTTGTAGAATCTGCAAGTGGATATTTGGAGCCGTTTGAGGCCTATGCTGGAAAAGGAAATATCTTCACATAAAAACTGAACAGAAGCATTCTCAGAAACTTCTTTGTGTTGAGTGCATTCAACTCACAGACTTGAACTTCCCTATAGAAAGAGCAGTTTTGAAACACTCTTTGGGTAAAATCTGCAAGTGGTTATTTGGAGCACTTCGAGGCCTGTGCTGGGATATGGAATATCTTCACCTAAAAACTACAGAGAAGCATTCTCAGAAAGTTCTTCACGATGCATTCGTTCAACTCACAGAGTTGAACCTTCCTTTTGATAGAACAGTTTTGAAACACTCTTTTTGTAGAATCTGCAAGAGGATATTTGGAGCGTTCGGAGGCCTATGCTGGAAAAGGAAATATCTTCACATAAAAACTAGACAGAAGCATTCTCAGAAACTTCTGTGTGATGAGTGCATTCAACTCACAGACTTGAACGTTCCTCTCGAAAGAGCAGTTTTGAAACACTCCTTTTGTAGAATCTGCAAGTGTTTATTTGGAGCGCTTTGAGGCATATGTTGGAAAAGGAAATATCTGCACATAAAAACTAGACAGAAGCATTCTCAGAAACTTCTTTGTGATGAGTGCATTCTACTCACAGTGTTGAAGCTTGCTTTTGATAGAGCAGTTTTGAAACACTCTTTTGGTAGAATCTGCAAGTGGATATTTGGAGCGCTTTGAGGCCTATGCTGGAAAAGGAAATGTCTTCACATAAAAACTAGACAGAAGCATTCCAGGAAACTTCTGTATGATAAGTGCATTCAACTCACAGACTTGAACGTTCCTTTTGATAGAACTCTTTTGAAACACTCCTTTTGTAGAATTTGCAAGTGTTCATTTGGAGCGCTTTGAGGCCTAAGCTGGAACAGGAAATATCTTCACGTAAGAACTAGACAGAAGCATTCTCAGAAACTTCTTTCTGATGAGTGCATTCAACACACAGACTTGAACCTTGCTTTTGAAAGAGCAGCTTTGAAACACTCTTTTCGTAGAATCTGCAAGTGGATATTTGGAGGGCTTTGAGGCCTATGCTGGGAAATGAAATCTCTTCACCTAAAAACTAGACAGAAGCATTCTGAGAAACTTCTGTGTGATGAGTGCATTCAACTCACAGACTTGAACGTTCCCTTTGATAGAACAGTTTTGAAACACTCCTTTTGTAGAATCTGCATGTGTTTATTTGGAGCGCTTTGAGGCCTATGTTGGAAAAGGAAATATCCTCATATAGAAACTAGACGGACGCATTCTCAGAAACTTCTTTGTGATGAATGCATTCAACTCACAGACTTGAAGCTTCCTTTTGAAAGAGCAGTTTGGAAACACTCTTCTTATAGAATCTTCAAGTGGATATTTGGAGCGCTTTGAGGCCTGTGCTGGGAAATGAAATCTCTTCACCTAAAAACTAGACAGAAACATTCTGAGAAACTTCTTTGCAATGAGTGCATTCAACTCACAGACTTGAACGTTCCTTTTGATAGAACAGTTTTGAAACATTACGTTTGTAGAATCTGCAAGTGTTTATTCGGAGCACCTTGAGGCCTATGTTGGAAAAGGAAATATCTTCACATAAAAACTAGAGAGAAGGATTCTCAGAAACTTCTTTGTGATGAGTTCATTCAACTCACAGAGTTGAACCTACCAATTGATAGAGAAGTTTGGAAACACTCTTTTTGTAGAATCTGCAAGTGGATATTTGGAGCCGTTTGAGGCCTATGCTGGGAAAGGAAATATCTTCACATAAAAACTGAACAGAAGCATTCTCAGAAACTTCTTTGTGTTGAGTGCATTCAACTCACAGACTTGAACTTCCCTATAGAAAGAGCAGTTTGGAAACACTCTTTTGGTAAAATCTGCAAGTGGTTATTTGGAGCACTTCGAGGCCTGTGCTGGGATATGGATTATCTTCACCTAAAAACTACAGAGAAGCATTCTCAGAAAGTTCTTCACGATGCATCATTCAACTCACAGAGTTGAACCTTCCTTTTGATAGAACAGTTTTGAAACACTCTTTTTGTAGATTCTGCAAGAGGATATTTGGAGCGTTCGGAGGCCTATGCTGGAAAAGGAAATATCTTCACATAAAAACTAGACAGAAGCATTCTCAGAAACTTCTGTGTGATGAGTGCATTCAACTCACAGACTTGAACGTTCCTCTCGAAAGAGCAGTTTTGAAACACTCCTTTTGTAGAATCTGCAAGTGTTTATTTGGAGCGCTTTGAGGCCTATGTTGGAAAAGGAAATATCTGCACATAAAAACTAGACAGAAGCATTCTCAGAAACTTCTTTGTGATGAGTGCATTCTACTCACAGTGTTGAAGCTTGCTTTTGATAGAGCAGTTTTGAAACACTCTTTTGGTAGAATCTGCAAGTGGATATTTGGAGCGCTTTGAGGCCTATGCTGGAAAAGGAAATGTCTTCACATAAAAACTAGACAGAAGCATTCCAGGAAACTTCTGTATGATAAGTGCATTCAACTCACAGACTTGAACGTTCCTTTTGATAGAACTCTTTTGAAACACTCCTTTTGTAGAATTTGCAAGTGTTCATTTGGAGCGCTTTGAGGCCTAAGCTGGAAAAGGAAATATCTTCACGTAAGAACTAGACAGAAGCATTCTCAGAAACTTCTTTCTGATGAGTGCATTCAACACACAGACTTGAACCTTGCTTTTGAAAGAGCAGCTTTGAAACACTCTTTTCGTAGAATCTGCAAGTGGATATTTGGAGGGCTCTGAGGCCTATGCTGGGAAATGAAATCTCTTCACCTAAAAACTAGACAGAAGCATTCTGAGAAACTTCTGTGTGATGAGTGCATTCAACTCACAGACTTGAACGTTCCCTTTGATAGAACAGTTTTGAAACACTCCTTTTGTAGAATCTGCATGTGTTTATTTGGAGCGCTTTGAGGCCTATGTTGGAAAAGGAAATATCTTCATATAGAAACTAGACGGAAGCATTCTCAGAAACTTCTTTGTGATGAATGCATTCAACTCACAGACTTGAAGCTTCCTTTTGAAAGAGCATTCTGGAAACACTCTTCTTATAGAATCTTCAAGTGGATATTTGGAGCGCTTTGAGGCCTGTGCTGGGAAATGAAATCTCTTCACCTAAAAACTAGACAGAAACATTCTGAGAAACTTCTTTGCAATGAGTGCATTCAACTCACAGACTTGAACGTTCCTTTTGATAGAACAGTTTTGAAACATTACGTTTGTAGAATCTGCAAGTGTTTATTCGGAGCACCTTGAGGCCTATGTTGGAAAAGGAAATATCTTCACATAAAAACTAGAGAGAAGGATTCTCAGAAACTTCTTTGTGATGAGTTCATTCAACTCACAGAGTTGAACCTACCAATTGATAGAGAAGTTTGGAAACACTCTTTTTGTAGAATCTGCAAGTGGATATTTGGAGCCGTTTGAGGCCTATGCTGGGAAAGGAAATATCTTCACATAAAAACTGAACAGAAGCATTCTCAGAAACTTCTTTGTGTTGAGTGCATTCAACTCACAGACTTGAACTTCCCTATAGAAAGAGCAGTTTGGAAACACTCTTTTGGTAAAATCTGCATGTGGTTATTTGGAGCACTTCGAGGCCTGTGCTGGGATATGGAATATCTTCACCTAAAAACTACAGAGAAGCATTCTCAGACAGTTCTTCACGATGCATCATTCAACTCACAGAGTTGAACCTTCCTTTTGATAGAACAGTTTTGAAACACTCTTTTTGTAGATTCTGCAAGAGGATATTTGGAGCGTTCGGAGGCCTATGCTGGAAAAGGAAATATCTTCACATAAAAACTAGACAGAAGCATTCTCAGAAACTTCTGTGTGATGAGTGCATTCAACTCACAGACTTGAACGTTCCTCTCAAAAGAGCAGTTTTGAAACACTCCTTTTGTAGAATCTGCAAGTGTTTATTTGGAGCGCTTTGAGGCCTCTGTTGGAAAAGGAAATATCTGCACATAAAAACTAGACAGAAGCATTCTCAGAAACTTCTTTGTGATGAGTGCATTCTACTCACAGTGTTGAAGCTTGCTTTTGATAGAGCAGTTTTGAAACACTCTTTTGGTAGAATCTGCAAGTGGATATTTGGAGCGCTTTGAGGCCCATGCTGGAAAAGGAAATGTCTTCACATAAAAACTAGACAGAAGCATTCCAGGAAACTTCTGTATGATAAGTGCATTCAACTCACAGACTTGAACGTTCCTTTTGATAGAACTCTTTTGAAACACTCCTTTTGTAGAATTTGCAAGTGTTCATTTGGAGCGCTTTGAGGCCTAAGCTGGAAAAGGAAATATCTTCACGTAAGAACTAGACAGAAGCATTCTCAGAAACTTCTTTCTGATGAGTGCATTCAACACACAGACTTGAACCTTGCTTTTGAAAGAGCAGCTTTGAAACACTCTTTTCGTAGAATCTGCAAGTGGATATTTGGAGGGCTTTGAGGCCTATGCTGGGAAATGAAATCTCTTCACCTAAAAACTAGAAAGAAGCATTCTGAGAAACTTCTGTGTGATGAGGGCATTCAACTCACAGACTTGAACGTTCCCTTTGATAGAACAGTTTTGAAACACTCCTTTTGTAGAATCTGCATGTGTTTATTTGGAGCGCTTTGAGGCCTATGTTGGAAAAGGAAATATCTTCATATAGAAACTAGACGGAAGCATTCTCAGAAACTTCTTTGTGATGAATGCATTCAACTCACAGACTTGAGGCTGCCTTTTGAAAGAGCAGTTTGGAAACACTCTTCTTATAGAATCTTCAAGTGGATATTTGGAGCGCTTTGAGGCCTATGCTGGGAAATGAAATCTCTTCACCTAAAAACTAGACAGAAACATTCTGAGAAACTTCTTTGCAATGAGTGCATTCAACTCACAGACTTGAACGTTCCTTTTGATAGAACAGTTTTGAAACATTACGTTTGTAGAATCTGCAAGTGTTTATTCGGAGCACCTTGAGGCCTATGTTGGAAAAGGAAATATCTTCACATAAAAACTAGAGAGAATGATTCTCAGAAACTTCTTTGTGATGAGTTCATTCAACTCACAGAGTTGAACCTACCAATTGATAGAGAAGTTTGGAAACACTCTTTTTGTAGAATCTGCAAGTGGATATTTGGAGCCGTTTGAGGCCTATGCTGGAAAAGGAAATATCTTCACATAAAAACTGAACAGAAGCATTCTCAGAAACTTCTTTGTGTTGAGTGCATTCAACTCACAGACTTGAACTTCCCTATAGAAAGAGCAGTTTTGAAACACTCTTTGGGTAAAATCTGCAAGTGGTTATTTGGAGCACTTCGAGGCCTGTGCTGGGATATGGAATATCTTCACCTAAAAACTACAGAGAAGCATTCTCAGAAAGTTCTTCACGATGCATTCGTTCAACTCACAGAGTTGAACCTTCCTTTTGATAGAACAGTTTTGAAACACTCTTTTTGTAGAATCTGCAAGAGGATATTTGGAGCGTTCGGAGGCCTATGCTGGAAAAGGAAATATCTTCACATAAAAACTAGACAGAAGCATTCTCAGGAACTTCTGTGTGATGAGTGCATTCAACTCACAGACTTGAACGTTCCTCTCGAAAGAGCAGTTTTGAAACACTCCTTTTGTAGAATCTGCAAGTGTTTATTTGGAGCGCTTTGAGGCCTCTGTTGGAAAAGGAAATATCTGCACATAAAAACTAGACAGAAGCATTCTCAGAAACTTCTTTGTGATGAGTGCATTCTACTCACAGTGTTGAAGCTTGCTTTTGATAGAGCAGTTTTGAAACACTCTTTTGGTAGAGTCTGCAAGTGGATATTTGGAGCGCTTTGAGGCCTATGCTGGAAAAGGAAATGTCTTCACATAAAAACTAGACAGAAGCATTCCAGGAAACTTCTGTATGATAAGTGCATTCAACTCACAGATTTGAACGTTCCTTTTGATAGAACTCTTTTGAAACACTCCTTTTGTAGAATTTGCAAGTGTTCATTTGGAGCGCTTTGAGGCCTAAGCTGGAAAAGGAAATATCCTCACGTAAGAAATAGACAGAAGCATTCTCAGTAACTTCTTTCTGATGAGTGCATTCAACACACAGACTTGAACCTTGCTTTTGAAAGAGCAGCTTTGAAACACTCTTTTCGTAGAATCTGCAAGGGGATATTTGGAGCGCTTTGAGGCCTATGCTGGGAAATGAAATCTCTTCACCTCAAAACTAGACAGAAGCATTCTGAGAAACTTCTGTGTGATGATTGCATTCAACTCACAGACTTGAACGTTCCCTTTGATAGAACAGTTTTGAAACACTCCTTTTGTAGAATCTGCATGTGTTTATTTGGAGCGCTTTGAGGCCTATGTTGGAAAAGGAAATATCTTCATATAGAAACTAGACGGAAGCATTCTCAGAAACTTCTCTGTGATGAATGCATTCAACTCAAAGACTTGAAGCTTCCTTTTGAAAGAGCAGTTTGGAAACACTCTTCTTATAGAATCTTCAAGTGGATATTTGGAGCGCTTTGAGGCCTATGCTGGGAAATGAAATCTCTTCACCTAAAAACTAGACAGAAACATTCTGAGAAACTTCTTTGCAATGAGTGCATTCAACTCACAGACTTGAACGTTCCTTTTGATAGAACTGTTTTGAAACATTACGTTTGTAGACTCTGCAAGTGTTTATTCGGAGCACCTTGAGGCCTATGTTGGAAAAGGAAATATCTTCACATAAAAACTAGAGAGAAGGATTCTCAGAAACTTCTTTGTGATGAGTTCATTCAACTCACAGAGTTGAACCTACCAATTGATAGAGAAGTTTGGAAACACTCTTTTTGTAGAATCTGCAAGTGGATATTTGGAGCCGTTTGAGGCCTATGCTGGAAAAGGAAATATCTTCACATAAAAACTGAACAGAAGCATTCTCAGAAACTTCTTTGTGTTGAGTGCATTCAACTCACAGACTTGAACTTCCCTATAGAAAGAGCAGTTTTGAAACACTCTTTTGGTAAAATCTGCAAGTGGGTATTTGGAGCACTTCGAGGCCTGTGCTGGGATATGGAATATCTTCACCTAAAAACTACAGAGAAGCATTCTCAGAAAGTTCTTCACGATGCATTCATTCAACTCACAGAGTTGAACCTTCCTTTTGATAAAACAGTTTTGAAACACTCTTTTTGTAGAATCTGCAAGAGGATATTTGGAGCGTTCAGAGGCCTATGCTGGAAAAGGAAATATCTTCACATAAAAACTAGACAGAAGCATTCTCAGAAACTTCTGTGTGATGAGTGCATTCAACTCACAGACTTGAACGTTCCTCTCAAAAGAGCAGTTTTGAAACACTCCTTTTGTAGAATCTGCAAGTGTTTATTTGGAGCGCTTTGAGGCCTATGTTGGAAAAGGAAATATCTGCACATAAAAACTAGACAGAAGCATTCTCAGAAACTTCTTTGTGATGAGTGCATTCTACTCACAGTGTTGAAGCTTGCTTTTGATAGAGCAGTTTTGAAACACTCTTTTGGTAGAATCTGCAAGTGGATATTTGGAGCGCTTTGAGGCCTATGCTGGAAAAGGAAATGTCTTCACATAAAAACTAGACAGAAGCATTCCAGGAAACTTCTGTATGATAAGTGCATTCAACTCACAGACTTGAACGTTCCTTTTGATAGAACTCTTTTGAAACACTCCTTTTGTAGAATTTGCAAGTGTTCATTTGGAGCGCTTTGAGGCCTAAGCTGGAAAAGGAAATATCTTCACGTAAGAACTAGACAGAAGCATTCTCAGAAACTTCTTTCTGATGAGGGCATTCAACACACAGACTTGAACCTTGCTTTTGAAAGAGCAGCTTTGAAACACTCTTTTCGTAGAATCTGCAAGTGGATATTTGGAGGGCTCTGAGGCCTATGCTGGGAAATGAAATCTCTTCACCTAAAAACTAGACAGAAGCATTCTGAGAAACTTCTGTGTGATGAGTGCATTCAACTCACAGACTTGAACGTTCCCTTTGATAGAACAGTTTTGAAACACTCCTTTTGTAGAATCTGCATGTGTTTATTTGGAGCGCTTTGAGGCCTATGTTGGAAAAGGAAATATCTTCATATAGAAACTAGACGGAAGCATTCTCAGAAACTTCTTTGTGATGAATGCATTCAACTCACAGACTTGAAGCTTCCTTTTGAAAGAGCAGTTTGGAAACACTCTTCTTATAGAATCTTCAAGTGGATATTTGGAGCGCTTTGAGGCCTGTGCTGGGAAATGAAATCTCTTCACCTAAAAACTAGACAGAAACATTCTGAGAAACTTCTTTGCAATGAGTGCATTCAACTCACAGACTTGAACGTTCCTTTTGATAGAACAGTTTTGAAACATTACGTTTGTAGAATCTGCAAGTGTTTATTCGGAGCACCTTGAGGCCTATGTTGGAAAAGGAAATATCTTCACATAAAAACTAGAGAGAAGGATTCTCAGAAACTTCTTTGTGATGAGTTCATTCAACTCACAGAGTTGAACCTACCAATTGATAGAGAAGTTTGGAAACACTCTTTTTGTAGAATCTGCAAGTGGATATTTGGAGCCGTTTGAGGCCTATGCTGGGAAAGGAAATATCTTCACATAAAAACTGAACAGAAGCATTCTCAGAAACTTCTTTGTGTTGAGTGCATTCAACTCACAGACTTGAACTTCCCTATAGAAAGAGCAGTTTGGAAACACTCTTTTGGTAAAATCTGCAAGTGGTTATTTGGAGCACTTCGAGGCCTGTGCTGGGATATGGAATATCTTCACCTAAAAACTACAGAGAAGCATTCTCAGAAAGTTCTTCACGATGCATCATTCAACTCACAGAGTTGAACCTTCCTTTTGATAGAACAGTTTTGAAACACTCTTTTTGTAGATTCTGCAAGAGGATATTTGGAGCGTTCGGAGGCCTATGCTGGAAAAGGAAATATCTTCACATAAAAACTACACAGAAGCATTCTCAGAAACTTCTGTGTGATGAGTGCATTCAACTCACAGACTTGAACGTTCCTCTTGAAAGAGCAGTTTTGAAACACTCCTTTTGTAGAATCTGCAAGTGTTTATTTGGAGCGCTTTGAGGCCTATGTTGGAAAAGGAAATATCTGCACATAAAAACTAGACAGAAGCATTCTCAGAAACTTCTTTGTGATGAGTGCATTCTACTCACAGTGTTGAAGCTTGCTTTTGATAGAGCAGTTTTGAAACACTCTTTTGGTAGAGTCTGCAAGTGGATATTTGGAGCGCTTTGAGGCCTATGCTGGAAAAGGAAATGTCTTCACATAAAAACTAGACAGAAGCATTCCAGGAAACTTCTGTATGATAAGTGCATTCAACTCACAGATTTGAACGTTCCTTTTGATAGAACTCTTTTGAAACACTCCTTTTGTAGAATTTGCAAGTGTTCATTTGGAGCGCTTTGAGGCCTAAGCTGGAAAAGGAAATATCTTCACGTAAGAACTAGACAGAAGCATTCTCAGAAACTTCTTTCTGATGAGTGCATTCAACACACAGACTTGAACCTTGCTTTTGAAAGAGCAGCTTTGAAACACTCTTTTCGTAGAATCTGCAAGTGGATATTTGGAGCGCTTTGAGGCCTATGCTGGGAAATGAAATCTCTTCACCTCAAAACTAGACAGAAGCATTCTGAGAAACTTCTGTGTGATGATTGCATTCAACTCACAGACTTGAACGTTCCCTTTGATAGAACAGTTTTGAAACACTCCTTTTGTAGAATCTGCATGTGTTTATTTGGAGCGCTTTGAGGCCTATGTTGGAAAAGGAAATATCTTCATATAGAAACTAGACGGAAGCATTCTCAGAAACTTCTCTGTGATGAATGCATTCAACTCAAAGACTTGAAGCTTCCTTTTGAAAGAGCAGTTTGGAAACACTCTTCTTATAGAATCTTCAAGTGGATATTTGGAGCGCTTTGAGGCCTATGCTGGGAAATGAAATCTCTTCACCTAAAAACTAGACAGAAACATTCTGAGAAACTTCTTTGCAATGAGTGCATTCAACTCACAGACTTGAACGTTCCTTTTGATAGAACTGTTTTGAAACATTACGTTTGTAGACTCTGCAAGTGTTTATTCGGAGCACCTTGAGGCCTATGTTGGAAAAGGAAATATCTTCACATAAAAACTAGAGAGAAGGATTCTCAGAAACTTCTTTGTGATGAGTTCATTCAACTCACAGAGTTGAACCTACCAATTGATAGAGAAGTTTGGAAACACTCTTTTTGTAGAATCTGCAAGTGGATATTTGGAGCCGTTTGAGGCCTATGCTGGAAAAGGAAATATCTTCACATAAAAACTGAACAGAAGCATTCTCAGAAACTTCTTTGTGTTGAGTGCATTCAACTCACAGACTTGAACTTCCCTATAGAAAGAGCAGTTTTGAAACACTCTTTTGGTAAAATCTGCAAGTGGGTATTTGGAGCACTTCGAGGCCTGTGCTGGGATATGGAATATCTTCACCTAAAAACTACAGAGAAGCATTCTCAGAAAGTTCTTCACGATGCATTCATTCAACTCACAGAGTTGAACCTTCCTTTTGATAAAACAGTTTTGAAACACTCTTTTTGTAGAATCTGCAAGAGGATATTTGGAGCGTTCGGAGGCCTATGCTGGAAAAGGAAATATCTTCACATAAAAACTAGACAGAAGCATTCTCAGAAACTTCTGTGTGATGAGTGCATTCAACTCACAGACTTGAACGTTCCTCTCGAAAGAGCAGTTTTGAAACACTCCTTTTGTAGAATCTGCAAGTGTTTATTTGGAGCGCTTTGAGGCCTCTGTTGGAAAAGGAAATATCTGCACATAAAAACTAGACAGAAGCATTCTCAGAAACTTCTTTGTGATGAGTGCATTCTACTCACAGTGTTGAAGCTTGCTTTTGATAGAGCAGTTTTGAAACACTCTTTTGGTAGAATCTGCAAGTGGATATTTGGAGCGCTTTGAGGCCTATGCTGGAAAAGGAAATGTCTTCACATAAAAACTAGACAGAAGCATTCCAGGAAACTTCTGTATGATAAGTGCATTCAACTCACAGACTTGAACGTTCCTTTTGATAGAACTCTTTTGAAACACTCCTTTTGTAGAATTTGCAAGTGTTCATTTGGAGCGCTTTGAGGCCTAAGCTGGAAAAGGAAATATCTTCACGTAAGAACTAGACAGAAGCATTCTCAGAAACTTCTTTCTGATGAGTGCATTCAACACACAGACTTGAACCTTGCTTTTGAAAGAGCAGCTTTGAAACACTCTTTTCGTAGAATCTGCAAGTGGATATTTGGAGGGCTCTGAGGCCTATGCTGGGAAATGAAATCTCTTCACCTAAAAACTAGACAGAAGCATTCTGAGAAACTTCTGTGTGATGAGTGCATTCAACTCACAGACTTGAACGTTCCCTTTGATAGAACAGTTTTGAAACACTCCTTTTGTAGAATCTGCATGTGTTTATTTGGAGCGCTTTGAGGCCTATGTTGGAAAAGGAAATATCTTCATATAGAAACTAGACGGAAGCATTCTCAGAAACTTCTTTGTGATGAATGCATTCAACTCACAGACTTGAAGCTTCCTTTTGAAAGAGCAGTTTGGAAACACTCTTCTTATAGAATCTTCAAGTGGATATTTGGAGCGCTTTGAGGCCTGTGCTGGGAAATGAAATCTCTTCACCTAAAAACTAGACAGAAACATTCTGAGAAACTTCTTTGCAATGAGTGCATTCAACTCACAGACTTGAACGTTCCTTTTGATAGAACAGTTTTGAAACATTACGTTTGTAGAATCTGCAAGTGTTTATTCGGAGCACCTTGAGGCCTATGTTGGAAAAGGAAATATCTTCACATAAAAACTAGAGAGAAGGATTCTCAGAAACTTCTTTGTGATGAGTTCATTCAACTCACAGAGTTGAACCTACCAATTGATAGAGAAGTTTGGAAACACTCTTTTTGTAGAATCTGCAAGTGGATATTTGGAGCCGTTTGAGGCCTATGCTGGGAAAGGAAATATCTTCACATAAAAACTGAACAGAAGCATTCTCAGAAACTTCTTTGTGTTGAGTGCATTCAACTCACAGACTTGAACTTCCCTATAGAAAGAGCAGTTTGGAAACACTCTTTTGGTAAAATCTGCATGTGGTTATTTGGAGCACTTCGAGGCCTGTGCTGGGATATGGAATATCTTCACCTAAAAACTACAGAGAAGCATTCTCAGAAAGTTCTTCACGATGCATCATTCAACTCACAGAGTTGAACCTTCCTTTTGATAGAACAGTTTTGAAACACTCTTTTTGTAGATTCTGCAAGAGGATATTTGGAGCGTTCGGAGGCCTATGCTGGAAAAGGAAATATCTTCACATAAAAACTACACAGAAGCATTCTCAGAAACTTCTGCGTGATGAGTGCATTCAACTCACAGACTTGAACGTTCCTCTCGAAAGAGCAGTTTTGAAACACTCCTTTTGTAGAATCTGCAAGTGTTTATTTGGAGCGCTTTGAGGCCTATGTTGGAAAAGGAAATATCTGCACATAAAAACTAGACAGAAGCATTCTCAGAAACTTCTTTGTGATGAGTGCATTCTACTCACAGTGTTGAAGCTTGCTTTTGATAGAGCAGTTTTGAAACACTCTTTTGGTAGAATCTGCAAGTGGATATTTGGAGCGCTTTGAGGCCTATGCTGGAAAAGGAAATGTCTTCACATAAAAACTAGACAGAAGCATTCCAGGAAACTTCTGTATGATAAGTGCATTCAACTCACAGACTTGAACGTTCCTTTTGATAGAACTCTTTTGAAACACTCCTTTTGTAGAATTTGCAAGTGTTCATTTGGAGCGCTTTGAGGCCTAAGCTGGAAAAGGAAATATCTTCACGTAAGAACTAGACAGAAGCATTCTCAGAAACTTCTTTCTGATGAGTGCATTCAACACACAGACTTGAACCTTGCTTTTGAAAGAGCAGCTTTGAAACACTCTTTTCGTAGAATCTGCAAGTGGATATTTGGAGGGCTTTGAGGCCTATGCTGGGAAATGAAATCTCTTCACCTAAAAACTAGACAGAAGCATTCTGAGAAACTTCTGTGTGATGAGTGCATTCAACTCACAGACTTGAACGTTCCCTTTGATAGAACAGTTTTGAAACACTCCTTTTGTAGAATCTGCATGTGTTTATTTGGAGCGCTTTGAGGCCTATGTTGGAAAAGGAAATATCCTCATATAGAAACTAGACGGAAGCATTCTCAGAAACTTCTTTGTGATGAATGCATTCAACTCACAGACTTGAGGCTGCCTTTTGAAAGAGCAGTTTGGAAACACTCTTCTTATAGCATCTTCAAGTGGATATTTGGAGCGCTTTGAGGCCTATGCTGGGAAATGAAATCTCTTCACCTAAAAACTAGACAGAAACATTCTGAGAAACTTCTTTGCAATGAGTGCATTCAACTCACAGACTTGAACGTTCCTTTTGATAGAACAGTTTTGAAACATTACGTTTGTAGAATCTGCAAGTGTTTATTCGGAGCACCTTGAGGCCTATGTTGGAAAAGGAAATATCTTCACATAAAAACTAGAGAGAATGATTCTCAGAAACTACTTTGTGATGAGTTCATTCAACTCACAGAGTTGAACCTACCAATTGATAGAGAAGTTTGGAAACACTCTTTTTGTAGAATCTGCAAGTGGATATTTGGAGCCGTTTGAGGCCTATGCTGGAAAAGGAAATATCTTCACATAAAAACTGAACAGAAGCATTCTCAGAAACTTCTTTGTGTTGAGTGCATTCAACTCACAGACTTGAACTTCCCTATAGAAAGAGCAGTTTTGAAACACTCTTTTGGTAAAATCTGCAAGTGGTTATTTGGAGCACTTCGAGGCCTGTGCTGGGATATGGAATATCTTCACCTAAAAACTACAGAGAAGCATTCTCAGAAAGTTCTTCACGACGCATTCGTTCAACTCACAGAGTTGAACCTTCCTTTTGATAGAACAGTTTTGAAACACTCTTTTTGTAGAATCTGCAAGAGGATATTTGGAGCGTTCGGAGGCCTATGCTGGAAAAGGAAATATCTTCACATAAAAACTAGACAGAAGCATTCTCAGAAACTTCTGTGTGATGAGTGCATTCAACTCACAGACTTGAACGTTCCTCTCGAAAGAGCAGTTTTGAAACACTCCTTTTGTAGAATCTGCAAGTGTTTATTTGGAGCGCTTTGAGGCCTATGTTGGAAAAGGAAATATCTGCACATAAAAACTAGACAGAAGCATTCTCAGAAACTTCTTTGTGATGAGTGCATTCTACTCACAGTGTTGAAGCTTGCTTTTGATAGAGCAGTTTTGAAACACTCTTTTGGTAGAATCTGCAAGTGGATATTTGGAGCGCTTTGAGGCCTATGCTGGAAAAGGAAATGTCTTCACATAAAAACTAGACAGAAGCATTCCAGGAAACTTCTGTATGATAAGTGCATTCAACTCACAGACTTGAACGTTTGATAGAACTCTTTTGAAACACTCCTTTTGTAGAATTTGCAAGTGTTCATTTGGAGCGCTTTGAGGCC
Source organism: Pongo pygmaeus (assembly GCF_028885625.2). Classification (NCBI taxonomy): domain Eukaryota; kingdom Metazoa; phylum Chordata; class Mammalia; order Primates; family Hominidae; genus Pongo; species Pongo pygmaeus. Next base: position 24,818,769 of record NC_072394.2, on the reverse strand, counting down.
TAAGCTGGAAAAGGAAATATCTTCACGTAAGAACTAGACAGAAGCATTCTCAGAAACTTCTTTCTGATGAGTGCATTCAACACACAGACTTGAACCTTGCTTTTGAAAGAGCAGCTTTGAAACACTCTTTTCGTAGAATCTGCAAGTGGATATTTGGAGGGCTTTGAGGCCTATGCTGGGAAATGAAATCTCTTCACCTAAAAACTAGACAGAAGCATTCTGAGAAACTTCTGTGTGATGAGTGCATTCAACTCACAGACTTGAACGTTCCCTTTAATAGAACAGTTTTGAAACACTCCTTTTGTAGAATCTGCATGTGTTTATTTGGAGCGCTTTGAGGCCTATGTTGGAAAAGGAAATATCTTCATATAGAAACTAGACGGAAGCATTCTCAGAAACTTCTTTGTGATGAATGCATTCAACTCACAGACTTGAGGCTGCCTTTTGAAAGAGCAGTTTGGAAACACTCTTCTTATAGAATCTTCAAGTGGATATTTGGAGCGCTTTGAGGCCTGTGCTGGGAAATGAAATCTCTTCACCTAAAAACTAGACAGAAACATTCTGAGAAACTTCTTTGCAATGAGTGCATTCAACTCACAGACTTGAACGTTCCTTTTGATAGAACAGTTTTGAAACATTACGTTTGTAGAGTCTGCAAGTGTTTATTCGGAGCACCTTGAGGCCTATGTTGGAAAAGGAAATATCTTCACATAAAAACTAGAGAGAATGATTCTCAGAAACTTCTTTGTGATGAGTTCATTCAACTCACAGAGTTGAACCTACCAATTGATAGAGAAGTTTGGAAACACTCTTTTTGTAGAATCTGCAAGTGGATATTTGGAGCCGTTTGAGGCCTATGCTGGAAAAGGAAATATCTTCACATAAAAACTGAACAGAAGCATTCTCAGAAACTTCTTTGTGTTGAGTGCATTCAACTCACAGACTTGAACTTCCCTATAGAAAGAGCAGTTTTGAAACACTCTTTGGGTAAAATCTGCAAGTGGTTATTTGGAGCACTTCGAGGCCTGTGCTGGGATATGGAATATCTTCACCTAAAAACTACAGAGAAGCATTCTCAGAAAGTTCTTCACGATGCATTCGTTCAACTCACAGAGTTGAACCTTCCTTTTGATAGAACAGTTTTGAAACACTCTTTTTGTAGAATCTGCAAGAGGATATTTGGAGCGTTCGGAGGCCTATGCTGGAAAAGGAAATATCTTCACATAAAAACTAGACAGAAGCATTCTCAGAAACTTCTGTGTGATGAGTGCATTCAACTCACAGACTTGAACGTTCCTCTCAAAAGAGCAGTTTTGAAACACTCCTTTTGTAGAATCTGCAAGTGTTTATTTGGAGCGCTTTGAGGCCTATGTTGGAAAAGGAAATATCTGCACATAAAAACTAGACAGAAGCATTCTCAGAAACTTCTTTGTGATGAGTGCATTCTACTCACAGTGTTGAAGCTTGCTTTTGATAGAGCAGTTTTGAAACACTCTTTTGGTAGAATCTGCAAGTGGATATTTGGAGCGCTTTGAGGCCTATGCTGGAAAAGGAAATGTCTTCACATAAAAACTAGACAGAAGCATTCCAGGTAACTTCTGTATGATAAGTGCATTCAACTCACAGACTTGATCGTTCCTTTTGATAGAACTCTATTGAAACACTCCTTTTGTAGAATTTGCAAGTGTTCATTTGGAGCGCTTTGAGGCCTAAGCTGGAAAAGGAAATATCTTCACGTAAGAACTAGACAGAAGCATTCTCAGAAACTTCTTTCTGATGAGTGCATTCAACACACAGACTTGAACCTTGCTTTTGAAAGAGCAGCTTTGAAACACTCTTTTCGTAGAATCTGCAAGTGGATATTTGGAGGGCTCTGAGGCCTATGCTGGGAAATGAAATCTCTTCACCTAAAAACTAGACAGAAGCATTCTGAGAAACTTCTGTGTGATGAGTGCATTCAACTCACAGACTTGAACGTTCCCTTTGATAGAACAGTTTTGAAACACTCCTTTTGTAGAATCTGCATGTGTTTATTTGGAGCGCTTTGAGGCCTATGTTGGAAAAGGAAATATCTTCATATAGAAACTAGACGGAAGCATTCTCAGAAACTTCTTTGTGATGAATGCATTCAACTCACAGACTTGAAGCTTCCTTTTGAAAGAGCAGTTTGGAAACACTCTTCTTATAGAATCTTCAAGTGGATATTTGGAGCGCTTTGAGGCCTGTGCTGGGAAATGAAATCTCTTCACCTAAAAACTAGACAGAAACATTCTGAGAAACTTCTTTGCAATGAGTGCATTCAACTCACAGACTTGAACGTTCCTTTTGATAGAACAGTTTTGAAACATTACGTTTGTAGAATCTGCAAGTGTTTATTCGGAGCACCTTGAGGCCTATGTTGGAAAAGGAAATATCTTCACATAAAAACTAGAGAGAAGGATTCTCAGAAACTTCTTTGTGATGAGTTCATTCAACTCACAGAGTTGAACCTACCAATTGATAGAGAAGTTTGGAAACACTCTTTTTGTAGAATCTGCAAGTGGATATTTGGAGCCGTTTGAGGAATATGCTGGAAAAGGAAATATCTTCACATAAAAACTGAACAGAAGCATTCTCAGAAACTTCTTTGTGTTGAGTGCATTCAACTCACAGACTTGAACTTCCCTATAGAAAGAGCAGTTTTGAAACACTCTTTGGGTAAAATCTGCAAGTGGTTATTTGGAGCACTTCGAGGCCTGTGCTGGGATATGGAATATCTTCACCTAAAAACTACAGAGAAGCATTCTCAGAAAGTTCTTCACGATGCATTCGTTCAACTCACAGAGTTGAACCTTCCTTTTGATAGAACAGTTTTGAAACACTCTTTTTGTAGAATCTGCAAGAGGATATTTGGAGCGTTCGGAGGCCTATGCTGGAAAAGGAAATATCTTCACATAAAAACTAGACAGAAGCATTCTCAGAAACTTCTGTGTGATGAGTGCATTCAACTCACAGACTTGAACGTTTCTCTCGAAAGAGCAGTTTTGAAACACTCCTTTTGTAGAATCTGCAAGTGTTTATTTGGAGCGCTTTGAGGCCTATGTTGGAAAAGGAAATATCTGCACATAAAAACTAGACAGAAGCATTCTCAGAAACTTCTTTGTGATGAGTGCATTCTACTCACAGTGTTGAAGCTTGCTTTTGATAGAGCAGTTTTGAAACACTCTTTTGGTAGAATCTGCAAGTGGATATTTGGAGCGCTTTGAGGCCTATGCTGGAAAAGGAAATGTCTTCACATAAAAACTAGACAGAAGCATTCCAGGTAACTTCTGTATGATAAGTGCATTCAACTCACAGACTTGAACGTTCCTTTTGATAGAACTCTATTGAAACACTCTTTTTGTAGAATTTGCAAGTGTTCATTTGGAGCGCTTTGAGGCCTAAGCTGGAGAAGGAAATATCTTCACGTAAGAACTAGACAGAAGCATTCTCAGAAACTTCTTTCTGATGAGTGCATTCAACACACAGACTTGAACCTTGCTTTTGAAAGAGCAGCTTTGAAACACTCTTTTCGTAGAATCTGCAAGTGGATATTTGGAGGGCTTTGAGGCCTATGCTGGGAAATGAAATCTCTTCACCTAAAAACTAGACAGAAGCATTCTGAGAAACTTCTGTGTGATGAGTGCATTCAACTCACAGACTTGAACGTTCCCTTTGATAGAACAGTTTTGAAACACTCCTTTTGTAGAATCTGCATGTGTTTATTTGGAGCGCTTTGAGGCCTATGTTGGAAAAGGAAATATCCTCATATAGAAACTAGACGGACGCATTCTCAGAAACTTCTTTGTGATGAATGCATTCAACTCACAGACTTGAAGCTTCCTTTTGAAAGAGCAGTTTGGAAACACTCTTCTTATAGAATCTTCAAGTGGATATTTGGAGCGCTTTGAGGCCTGTGCTGGGAAATGAAATCTCTTCACCTAAAAACTAGACAGAAACATTCTGAGAAACTTCTTTGCAATGAGTGCATTCAACTCACAGACTTGAACGTTCCTTTTGATAGAACAGTTTTGAAACATTACGTTTGTAGAATCTGCAAGTGTTTATTCGGAGCACCTTGAGGCCTATGTTGGAAAAGGAAATATCTTCACATAAAAACTAGAGAGAAGGATTCTCAGAAACTTCTTTGTGATGAGTTCATTCAACTCACAGAGTTGAACCTACCAATTGATAGAGAAGTTTGGAAACACTCTTTTTGTAGAATCTGCAAGTGGATATTTGGAGCCGTTTGAGGCCTATGCTGGGAAAGGAAATATCTTCACATAAAAACTGAACAGAAGCATTCTCAGAAACTTCTTTGTGTTGAGTGCATTCAACTCACAGACTTGAACTTCCCTATAGAAAGAGCAGTTTGGAAACACTCTTTTGGTAAAATCTGCAAGTGGTTATTTGGAGCACTTCGAGGCCAGTGCTGGGATATGGAATATCTTCACCTAAAAACTACAGAGAAGCATTCTCAGAAAGTTCTTCACGATGCATTCGTTCAACTCACAGAGTTGAACCTTCCTTTTGATAGAACAGTTTTGAAACACTCTTTTTGTAAAATCTGCAAGAGGATATTTGGAGCGTTCGGAGGCCTATGCTGGAAAAGGAAATATCTTCACATAAAAACTAGACAGAAGCATTCTCAGAAACTTCTGTGTGATGAGTGCATTCAACTCACAGACTTGAACGTTCCTCTCGAAAGAGCAGTTTTGAAACACTCCTTTTGTAGAATCTGCAAGTGTTTATTTGGAGCGCTTTGAGGCCTATGTTGGAAAAGGAAATATCTGCACATAAAAACTAGACAGAAGCATTCTCAGAAACTTCTTTGTGATGAGTGCATTCTACTCACAGTGTTGAAGCTTGCTTTTGATAGAGCAGTTTTGAAACACTCTTTTGGTAGAATCTGCAAGTGGATATTTGGAGCGCTTTGAGGCCTATGCTGGAAAAGTAAATGTCTTCACATAAAAACTAGACAGAAGCATTCCAGGTAACTTCTGTATGATAAGTGCATTCAACTCACAGACTTGAACGTTCCTTTTGATAGAACTCTATTGAAACACTCCTTTTGTAGAATTTGCAAGTGTTCATTTGGAGCGCTTTGAGGCCTAAGCTGGAAAAGGAAATATCTTCACGTAAGAACTAGACAGAAGCATTCTCAGAAACTTCTTTCTGATGAGTGCATTCAACACACAGACTTGAACCTTGCTTTTGAAAGAGCAGCTTTGAAACACTCTTTTCGTAGAATCTGCAAGTGGATATTTGGAGGGCTTTGAGGCCTATGCTGGGAAATGAAATCTCTTCACCTAAAAACTAGACAGAAGCATTCTGAGAAACTTCTGTGTGATGAGTGCATTCAACTCACAGACTTGAACGTTCCCTTTGATAGAACAGTTTTGAAACACTCCTTTTGTAGAATCTGCATGTGTTTATTTGGAGCGCTTTGAGGCCTATGTTGGAAAAGGAAATATCTTCATATAGAAACTAGACGGACGCATTCTCAGAAACTTCTTTGTGATGAATGCATTCAACTCACAGACTTGAAGCTTCCTTTTGAAAGAGCAGTTTGGAAACACTCTTCTTATAGAATCTTCAAGTGGATATTTGGAGCGCTTTGAGGCCTGTGCTGGGAAATGAAATCTCTTCACCTAAAAACTAGACAGAAACATTCTGAGAAACTTCTTTGCAATGAGTGCATTCAACTCACAGACTTGAACGTTCCTTTTGATAGAACAGTTTTGAAACATTACGTTTGTAGAATCTGCAAGTGTTTATTCGGAGCACCTTGAGGCCTATGTTGGAAAAGGAAATATCTTCACATAAAAACTAGAGAGAAGGATTCTCAGAAACTTCTTTGTGATGAGTTCATTCAACTCACAGAGTTGAACCTACCAATTGATAGAGAAGTTTGGAAACACTCTTTTTGTAGAATCTGCAAGTGGATATTTGGAGCCGTTTGAGGCCTATGCTGGAAAAGGAAATATCTTCACATAAAAACTGAACAGAAGCATTCTCAGAAACTTCTTTGTGTTGAGTGCATTCAACTCACAGACTTGAACTTCCCTATAGAAAGAGCAGTTTTGAAACACTCTTTTGGTAAAATCTGCAAGTGGTTATTTGGAACACTTCGAGGCCTGTGCTGGGATATGGAATATCTTCACCTAAAAACTACAGAGAAGCATTCTCAGAAAGTTCTTCACGATGCATTCATTCAACTCACAGAGTTGAACCTTCCTTTTGATAGAATAGTTTTGAAACACTCTTTTTGTAGAATCTGCAAGAGGATATTTGGAGCGTTCGGAGGCCTATGCTGGAAAAGGAAATATCTTCACATAAAAACTAGACAGAAGCATTCTCAGAAACTTCTGTGTGATGAGTGCATTCAACTCACAGACTTGAACGTTCCTCTCGAAAGAGCAGTTTTGAAACACTCCTTTTGTAGAATCTGCAAGTGTTTATTTGGAGCGCTTTGAGGCCTATGTTGGAAAAGGAAATATCTGCACATAAAAACTAGACAGAAGCATTCTCAGAAACTTCTTTGTGATGAGTGCATTCTACTCACAGTGTTGAAGCTTGCTTTTGATAGAGCAGTTTTGAAACACTCTTTTGGTAGAATCTGCAAGTGGATATTTGGAGCGCTTTGAGGCCTATGCTGGAAAAGGAAATGTCTTCACATAAAAACTAGACAGAAGCATTCCAGGAAACTTCTGTATGATAAGTGCATTCAACTCACAGACTTGAACGTTCCTTTTGATAGAACTCTTTTGAAACACTCCTTTTGTAGAATTTGCAAGTGTTCATTTGGAGCGCTTTGAGGCCTAAGCTGGAAAAGGAAATATCTTCACGTAAGAACTAGACAGAAGCATTCTCAGAAACTTCTTTCTGATGAGTGCATTCAACACACAGACTTGAACCTTGCTTTTGAAAGAGCAGCTTTGAAACACTCTTTTCGTAGAATCTGCAAGTGGATATTTGGAGGGCTCTGAGGCCTATGCTGGGAAATGAAATCTCTTCACCTAAAAACTAGACAGAAGCATTCTGAGAAACTTCTGTGTGATGAGTGCATTCAACTCACAGACTTGAACGTTCCCTTTGATAGAACAGTTTTGAAACACTCCTTTTGTAGAATCTGCATGTGTTTATTTGGAGCGCTTTGAGGCCTATGTTGGAAAAGGAAATATCTTCATATAGAAACTAGACGGAAGCATTCTCAGAAACTTCTTTGTGATGAATGCATTCAACTCACAGACTTGAAGCTTCCTTTTGAAAGAGCAGTTTGGAAACACTCTTCTTATAGAATCTTCAAGTGGATATTTGGAGCGCTTTGAGGCCTGTGCTGGGAAATGAAATCTCTTCACCTAAAAACTAGACAGAAACATTCTGAGAAACTTCTTTGCAATGAGTGCATTCAACTCACAGACTTGAACGTTCCTTTTGATAGAACAGTTTTGAAACATTACGTTTGTAGAATCTGCAAGTGTTTATTCGGAGCACCTTGAGGCCTATGTTGGAAAAGGAAATATCTTCACATAAAAACTAGAGAGAAGGATTCTCAGAAACTTCTTTGTGATGAGTTCATTCAACTCACAGAGTTGAACCTACCAATTGATAGAGAAGTTTGGAAACACTCTTTTTGTAGAATCTGCAAGTGGATATTTGGAGCCGTTTGAGGAATATGCTGGAAAAGGAAATATCTTCACATAAAAACTGAACAGAAGCATTCTCAGAAACTTCTTTGTGTTGAGTGCATTCAACTCACAGACTTGAACTTCCCTATAGAAAGAGCAGTTTTGAAACACTCTTTGGGTAAAATCTGCAAGTGGTTATTTGGAGCACTTCGAGGCCTGTGCTGGGATATGGAATATCTTCACCTAAAAACTACAGAGAAGCATTCTCAGAAAGTTCTTCACGATGCATTCGTTCAACTCACAGAGTTGAACCTTCCTTTTGATAGAACAGTTTTGAAACACTCTTTTTGTAGAATCTGCAAGAGGATATTTGGAGCGTTCGGAGGCCTATGCTGGAAAAGGAAATATCTTCACATAAAAACTAGACAGAAGCATTCTCAGAAACTTCTGTGTGATGAGTGCATTCAACTCACAGACTTGAACGTTCCTCTCGAAAGAGCAGTTTTGAAACACTCCTTTTGTAGAATCTGCAAGTGTTTATTTGGAGCGCTTTGAGGCCTATGTTGGAAAAGGAAATATCTGCACATAAAAACTAGACAGAAGCATTCTCAGAAACTTCTTTGTGATGAGTGCATTCTACTCACAGTGTTGAAGCTTGCTTTTGATAGAGCAGTTTTGAAACACTCTTTTGGTAGAATCTGCAAGTGGATATTTGGAGCGCTTTGAGGCCTATGCTGGAAAAGGAAATGTCTTCACATAAAAACTAGACAGAAGCATTCCAGGTAACTTCTGTATGATAAGTGCATTCAACTCACAGACTTGAACGTTCCTTTTGATAGAACTCTATTGAAACACTCTTTTTGTAGAATTTGCAAGTGTTCATTTGGAGCGCTTTGAGGCCTAAGCTGGAAAAGGAAATATCTTCACGTAAGAACTAGACAGAAGCATTCTCAGAAACTTCTTTCTGATGAGTGCATTCAACACACAGACTTGAACCTTGCTTTTGAAAGAGCAGCTTTGAAACACTCTTTTCGTAGAATCTGCAAGTGGATATTTGGAGGGCTTTGAGGCCTATGCTGTGAAATGAAATCTCTTCACCTAAAAACTAGACAGAAGCATTCTGAGAAACTTCTGTGTGATGAGTGCATTCAACTCACAGACTTGAACGTTCCCTTTGATAGAACAGTTTTGAAACACTCCTTTTGTAGAATCTGCATGTGTTTATTTGGAGCGCTTTGAGGCCTATGTTGGAAAAGGAAATATCCTCATATAGAAACTAGACGGACGCATTCTCAGAAACTTCTTTGTGATGAATGCATTCAACTCACAGACTTGAAGCTTCCTTTTGAAAGAGCAGTTTGGAAACACTCTTCTTATAGAATCTTCAAGTGGATATTTGGAGCGCTTTGAGGCCTGTGCTGGGAAATGAAATCTCTTCACCTAAAAACTAGACAGAAACATTCTGAGAAACTTCTTTGCAATGAGTGCATTCAACTCACAGACTTGAACGTTCCTTTTGATAGAACAGTTTTGAAACATTACGTTTGTAGAATCTGCAAGTGTTTATTCGGAGCACCTTGAGGCCTATGTTGGAAAAGGAAATATCTTCACATAAAAACTAGAGAGAAGGATTCTCAGAAACTTCTTTGTGATGAGTTCATTCAACTCACAGAGTTGAACCTACCAATTGATAGAGAAGTTTGGAAACACTCTTTTTGTAGAATCTGCAAGTGGATATTTGGAGCCGTTTGAGGCCTATGCTGGGAAAGGAAATATCTTCACATAAAAACTGAACAGAAGCATTCTCAGAAACTTCTTTGTGTTGAGTGCATTCAACTCACAGACTTGAACTTCCCTATAGAAAGAGCAGTTTGGAAACACTCTTTTGGTAAAATCTGCAAGTGGTTATTTGGAGCACTTCGAGGCCAGTGCTGGGATATGGAATATCTTCACCTAAAAACTACAGAGAAGCATTCTCAGAAAGTTCTTCACGATGCATTCGTTCAACTCACAGAGTTGAACCTTCCTTTTGATAGAACAGTTTTGAAACACTCTTTTTGTAGAATCTGCAAGAGGATATTTGGAGCGTTCGGAGGCCTATGCTGGAAAAGGAAATATCTTCACATAAAAACTAGACAGAAGCATTCTCAGAAACTTCTGTGTGATGAGTGCATTCAACTCACAGACTTGAACGTTCCTCTCGAAAGAGCAGTTTTGAAACACTCCTTTTGTAGAATCTGCAAGTGTTTATTTGGAGCGCTTTGAGGCCTATATTGGAAAAGGAAATATCTGCACATAAAAACTAGACAGAAGCATTCTCAGAAACTTCTTTGTGATGAGTGCATTCTACTCACAGTGTTGAAGCTTGCTTTTGATAGAGCAGTTTTGAAACACTCTTTTGGTAGAATCTGCAAGTGGATAGTTGGAGCGCTTTGAGGCCTATGCTGGAAAAGGAAATGTCTTCACATAAAAACTAGACAGAAGCATTCCAGGTAACTTCTGTATGATAAGTGCATTCAACTCACAGACTTGAACGTTCCTTTTGATAGAACTCTATTGAAACACTCCTTTTGTAGAATTTGCAAGTGTTCATTTGGAGCGCTTTGAGGCCTAAGCTGGAAAAGGAAATATCTTCACGTAAGAACTAGACAGAAGCATTCTCAGAAACTTCTTTCTGATGAGTGCATTCAACACACAGACTTGAACCTTGCTTTTGAAAGAGCAGCTTTGAAACACTCTTTTCGTAGAATCTGCAAGTGGATATTTGGAGGGCTTTGAGGCCTATGCTGGGAAATGAAATCTCTTCACCTAAAAACTAGACAGAAGCATTCTGAGAAACTTCTGTGTGATGAGTGCATTCAACTCACAGACTTGAACGTTCCCTTTGATAGAACAGTTTTGAAACACTCCTTTTGTAGAATCTGCATGTGTTTATTTGGAGCGCTTTGAGGCCTATGTTGGAAAAGGAAATATCTTCATATAGAAACTAGACGGACGCATTCTCAGAAACTTCTTTGTGATGAATGCATTCAACTCACAGACTTGAAGCTTCCTTTTGAAAGAGCAGTTTGGAAACACTCTTCTTATAGAATCTTCAAGTGGATATTTGGAGCGCTTTGAGGCCTGTGCTGGGAAATGAAATCTCTTCACCTAAAAACTAGACAGAAACATTCTGAGAAACTTCTTTGCAATGAGTGCATTCAACTCACAGACTTGAACGTTCCTTTTGATAGAACAGTTTTGAAACATTACGTTTGTAGAATCTGCAAGTGTTTATTCGGAGCACCTTGAGGCCTATGTTGGAAAAGGAAATATCTTCACATAAAAACTAGAGAGAAGGATTCTCAGAAACTTCTTTGTGATGAGTTCATTCAACTCACAGAGTTGAACCTACCAATTGATAGAGAAGTTTGGAAACACTCTTTTTGTAGAATCTGCAAGTGGATATTTGGAGCCGTTTGAGGCCTATGCTGGAAAAGGAAATATCTTCACATAAAAACTGAACAGAAGCATTCTCAGAAACTTCTTTGTGTTGAGTGCATTCAACTCACAGACTTGAACTTCCCTATAGAAAGAGCAGTTTTGAAACACTCTTTTGGTAAAATCTGCAAGTGGTTATTTGGAACACTTCGAGGCCTGTGCTGGGATATGGAATATCTTCACCTAAAAACTACAGAGAAGCATTCTCAGAAAGTTCTTCACGATGCATTCATTCAACTCACAGAGTTGAAACTTCCTTTTGATAGAATAGTTTTGAAACACTCTTTTTGTAGAATCTGCAAGAGGATATTTGGAGCGTTCGGAGGCCTATGCTGGAAAAGGAAATATCTTCACATAAAAACTAGACAGAAGCATTCTCACAAACTTCTGTGTGATGAGTGCATTCAACTCACAGACTTGAACGTTCCTCTCAAAAGAGCAGTTTTGAAACACTCCTTTTGTAGAATCTGCAAGTGTTTATTTGGAGCGCTTTGAGGCCTCTGTTGGAAAAGGAAATATCTGCACATAAAAACTAGACAGAAGCATTCTCAGAAACTTCTTTGTGATGAGTGCATTCTACTCACAGTGTTGAAGCTTGCTTTTGATAGAGCAGTTTTGAAACACTCTTTTGGTAGAGTCTGCAAGTGGATATTTGGAGCGCTTTGAGGCCTATGCTGGAAAAGGAAATGTCTTCACATAAAAACTAGACAGAAACATTCCAGGAAACTTCTGTATGATAAGTGCATTCAACTCACAGACTTGAACATTCCTTTTGATAGAACTCTTTTGAAACACTCCTTTTGTAGAATTTGCAAGTGTTCATTTGGAGCGCTTTGAGGCCTAAGCTGGAAAAGGAAATATCTTCACGTAAGAACTAGACAGAAGCATTCTCAGAAACTTCTTTCTGATGAGTGCATTCAACACACAGACTTGAACCTTGCTTTTGAAAGAGCAGCTTTGAAACACTCTTTTCGTAGAATCTGCAAGTGGATATTTGGAGCGCTTTGAGGCCTATGCTGGGAAGTGAAATCTCTTCACCTAAAAACTAGACAGAAGCATTCTGAGAAACTTCTGTGTGATGAGTGCATTCAACTCACAGACTTGAACGTTCCCTTTGATAGAACAGTTTTGAAACACTCCTTTTGTAGAATCTGCATGTGTTTATTTGGAGCGCTTTGTGGCCTATGTTGGAAAAGGAAATATCTTCATATAGAAACTAGACGGAAGCATTCTCAGAAACTTCTTTGTGATGAATGCATTCAACTCACAGACTTGAAGCTTCCTTTTGAAAGAGCAGTTTGGAAACACTCTTCTTATAGAATCTTCAAGTGGATATTTGGAGCGCTTTGAGGCCTATGATGGGAAATGAAATCTCTTCACCTACAAACTAGACAGAAACATTCTGAGAAACTTCTTTGCAATGAGTGCATTCAACTCACAGACTTGAACGTTCCTTTTGATAAAACAGTTTTGAAACATTACGTTTGTAGAATCTGCAAGTGTTTATTCGGAGCACCTTGAGGCCTATGTTGGAAAAGGAAATATCTTCACATAAAAACTAGAGAGAAGGATTCTCAGAAACTTCTTTGTGATGAGTTCATTCAACTCACAGAGTTGAACCTACCAATTGATAGAGAAGTTTGGAAACACTCTTTTTGTAGAATGTGCAAGTGGATATTTGGAGCCGTTTGAGGCCTATGCTGGGAAAGGAAATATCTTCACATAAAAACTGAACAGAAGCATTCTCAGAAACTTCTTTGTGTTGAGTGCATTCAACTCACAGACTTGAACTTCCCTATAGAAAGAGCAGTTTGGAAACACTCTTTTGGTAAAATCTGCAAGTGGTTATTTGGAGCACTTCGAGGCCCGTGCTGGGATATGGAATATCTTCACCTAAAAACTACAGAGAAGCATTCTCAGAAAGTTCTTCACGATGCAATCATTCAACTCTCAGAGTTGAACCTTCCTTTTGATAGAACAGTTTTGAAACACTCTTTTTGTAGAATCTGCAAGAGGATATTTGGAGGGTTCGGAGGCCTATGCTGGAAAAGGAAATATCTTCACATAAAAACTAGGCAGAAGCATTCTCAGAAAATTCTGTGTGATGAGTGCATTCAACTCACAGACTTGAACGTTCCTCTCGAAAGAGCAGTTTGGAAACACTCCTTTTGTAGAATCTGCAAGTGTTTATTTGGAGCGCTTTGAGGCCTCTGTTGGAAAAGGAAATATCTGCACATAAAAACTAGACAGAAGCATTCTCAGAAACTTCTTTGTGATGAGTGCATTCTGCTCACAGTGTTGAAGCTTGCTTTTGATAGAGCAGTTTTGAAACACTCTTTTGGTAGAGTCTGCAAGTGGATATTTGGAGCGCTTTGAGGCCTATGCTGGAAAAGGAAATGTCTTCACATAAAAACTAGACAGAAGCATTCCAGGAAACTTCTGTATGATAAGTGCATTCAACTCACAGACTTGAACGTTCCTTTTGATAGAACTCTTTTGAAACACTCCTTTTGTAGAATTTGCAAGTGTTCATTTGGAGCGCTTTGAGGCCTAAGCTGGAAAAGGAAATATCTTCACGTAAGAACTAGACAGAAGCATTCTCAGAAACTTCTTTCTGATGAGTGCATTCAACACACAGACTTGAACCTTGCTTTTGAAAGAGCAGCTTTGAAACACTCTTTTCGTAGAATCTGCAAGTGGATATTTGGAGGGCTTTGAGGCCTGTGCTGGGAAATGAAATCTCTTCACCTAAAAACTAGACAGAAGCATTCTGAGAAACTTCTGTGTGATGAGTGCATTCAACTCACAGACTTGAACGTTCCCTTTGATAGAACAGTTTTGAAACACTCCTTTTGTAGAATCTGCATGTGTTTATTTGGAGCGCTTTGAGGCCTATGTTGGAAAAGGAAATATCTTCATATAGAAACTAGACGGAAGCATTCTCAGAAACTTCTTTGTGATGAATGCATTCAACTCACAGACTTGAGGCTTCCTTTTGAAAGAGCAGTTTGGAAACACTCTTCTTATAGAATCTTCAAGTGGATATTTGGAGCGCTTTGAGGCCTGTGCTGGGAAATGAAATCTCTTCACCTAAAAACTAGACAGAAACATTCTGAGAAACTTCTTTGCAATGAGTGCATTCAACTCACAGACTTGAACGTTCCTTTTGATAGAACAGTTTTGAAACATTACGTTTGTAGAATCTGCAAGTGTTTATTCGGAGCACCTTGAGGCCTATGTTGGAAAAGGAAATATCTTCACATAAAAACTAGAGAGAAGGATTCTCAGAAACTTCTTTGTGATGAGTTCATTCAACTCACAGAGTTGAACCTACCAATTGATAGAGAAGTTTGGAAACACTCTTTTTGTAGAATCTGCAAGTGGATATTTGGAGCCGTTTGAGGCCTATGCTGGGAAAGGAAATATCTTCACATAAAAACTGAACAGAAGCATTCTCAGAAACTTCTTTGTGTTGAGTGCATTCAACTCACAGACTTGAACTTCCCTATAGAAAGAGCAGTTTGGAAACACTCTTTTGGTAAAATCTGCATGTGGTTATTTGGAGCACTTCGAGGCCTGTGCTGGGATATGGAATATCTTCACCTAAAAACTACAGAGAAGCATTCTCAGAAAGTTCTTCACGATGCATCATTCAACTCACAGAGTTGAACCTTCCTTTTGATAGAACAGTTTTGAAACACTCTTTTTGTAGATTCTGCAAGAGGATATTTGGAGCGTTCGGAGGCCTATGCTGGAAAAGGAAATATCTTCACATAAAAACTACACAGAAGCATTCTCAGAAACTTCTGTGTGATGAGTGCATTCAACTCACAGACTTGAACGTTCCTCTCGAAAGAGCAGTTTTGAAACACTCCTTTTGTAGAATCTGCAAGTGTTTATTTGGAGCGCTTTGAGGCCTATGTTGGAAAAGGAAATATCTGCACATAAAAACTAGACAGAAGCATTCTCAGAAACTTCTTTGTGATGAGTGCATTCTACTCACAGTGTTGAAGCTTGCTTTTGATAGAGCAGTTTTGAAACACTCTTTTGGTAGAATCTGCAAG
This sequence comes from Pongo pygmaeus, assembly GCF_028885625.2. Taxonomy (NCBI): domain Eukaryota; kingdom Metazoa; phylum Chordata; class Mammalia; order Primates; family Hominidae; genus Pongo; species Pongo pygmaeus. Next base: position 24,803,576 of record NC_072394.2, on the reverse strand, counting down.
TGGATATTTGGAGCGCTTTGAGGCCTATGCTGGAAAAGGAAATGTCTTCACATAAAAACTAGACAGAAGCATTCCAGGTAACTTCTGTATGATAAGTGCATTCAACTCACAGACTTGAACGTTCCTTTTGATAGAACTCTATTGAAACACTCTTTTTGTAGAATTTGCAAGTGTTCATTTGGAGCGCTTTGAGGCCTAAGCTGGAAAAGGAAATATCTTCACGTAAGAACTAGACAGAAGCATTCTCAGAAACTTCTTTCTGATGAGTGCATTCAACACACAGACTTGAACCTTGCTTTTGAAAGAGCAGCTTTGAAACACTCTTTTCGTAGAATCTGCAAGTGGATATTTGGAGGGCTTTGAGGCCTATGCTGGGAAATGAAATCTCTTCACCTAAAAACTAGACAGAAGCATTCTGAGAAACTTCTGTGTGATGAGTGCATTCAACTCACAGACTTGAACGTTCCCTTTGATAGAACAGTTTTGAAACACTCCTTTTGTAGAATCTGCATGTGTTTATTTGGAGCGCTTTGAGGCCTATGTTGGAAAAGGAAATATCCTCATATAGAAACTAGACGGACGCATTCTCAGAAACTTCTTTGTGATGAATGCATTCAACTCACAGACTTGAAGCTTCCTTTTGAAAGAGCAGTTTGGAAACACTCTTCTTATAGAATCTTCAAGTGGATATTTGGAGCGCTTTGAGGCCTGTGCTGGGAAATGAAATCTCTTCACCTAAAAACTAGACAGAAACATTCTGAGAAACTTCTTTGCAATGAGTGCATTCAACTCACAGACTTGAACGTTCCTTTTGATAGAACAGTTTTGAAACATTACGTTTGTAGAATCTGCAAGTGTTTATTCGGAGCACCTTGAGGCCTATGTTGGAAAAGGAAATATCTTCACATAAAAACTAGAGAGAAGGATTCTCAGAAACTTCTTTGTGATGAGTTCATTCAACTCACAGAGTTGAACCTACCAATTGATAGAGAAGTTTGGAAACACTCTTTTTGTAGAATGTGCAAGTGGATATTTGGAGCCGTTTGAGGCCTATGCTGGGAAAGGAAATATCTTCACATAAAAACTGAACAGAAGCATTCTCAGAAACTTCTTTGTGTTGAGTGCATTCAACTCACAGACTTGAACTTCCCTATAGAAAGAGCAGTTTGGAAACACTCTTTTGGTAAAATCTGCAAGTGGTTATTTGGAGCACTTCGAGGCCAGTGCTGGGATATGGAATATCTTCACCTAAAAACTACAGAGAAGCATTCTCAGAAAGTTCTTCACGATGCATCATTCAACTCACAGAGTTGAACCTTCCTTTTGATAGAACAGTTTTGAAACACTCTTTTTGTAGATTCTGCAAGAGGATATTTGGAGCGTTCGGAGGCCTATGCTGGAAAAGGAAATATCTTCACATAAAAACTACATAGAAGCATTCTCAGAAACTTCTGTGTGATGAGTGCATTCAACTCACAGACTTGAACGTTCCTCTCGAAAGAGCAGTTTTGAAACACTCCTTTTGTAGAATCTGCAAGTGTTTATTTGGAGCGCTTTGAGGCCTATGTTGGAAAAGGAAATATCTGCACAAAAAAACTAGACAGAAGCATTCTCAGAAACTTCTTTGTGATGAGTGCATTCTACTCACAGTGTTGAAGCTTGCTTTTGATAGAGCAGTTTTGAAACACTCTTTTGGTAGAATCTGCAAGTGGATATTTGGAGCGCTTTGAGGCCTATGCTGGGAAAGGAAATGTCTTCACATAAAAACTAGACAGAAGCATTCCAGGAAACTTCTGTATGATAAGTGCATTCAACTCACAGACTTGAACGTTCCTTTTGATAGAACTCTTTTGAAACACTCCTTTTGTAGAATTTGCAAGTGTTCATTTGGAGCGCTTTGAGGCCTAAGCTGGAAAAGGAAATATCTTCACGTAAGAACTAGACAGAAGCATTCTCAGAAACTTCTTTCTGATGAGTGCATTCAACACACAGACTTGAACCTTGCTTTTGAAAGAGCAGCTTTGAAACACTCTTTTCGTAGAATCTGCAAGTGGATATTTGGAGGGCTTTGAGGCCTATGCTGGGAAATGAAATCTCTTCACCTAAAAACTAGACAGAAGCATTCTGAGAAACTTCTGTGTGATGAGTGCATTCAACTCACAGACTTGAACGTTCCCTTTGATAGAACAGTTTTGAAACACTCCTTTTGTAGAATCTGCATGTGTTTATTTGGAGCGCTTTGAGGCCTATGTTGGAAAAGGAAATATCTTCATATAGAAACTAGACGGAAGCATTCTCAGAAACTTCTTTGTGATGAATGCATTCAACTCACAGACTTGAGGCTGCCTTTTGAAAGAGCAGTTTGGAAACACTCTTCTTATAGAATCTTCAAGTGGATATTTGGAGCGCTTTGAGGCCTGTGCTGGGAAATGAAATCTCTTCACCTAAAAACTAGACAGAAACATTCTGAGAAACTTCTTTGCAATGAGTGCATTCAACTCACAGACTTGAACGTTCCTTTTGATAGAACAGTTTTGAAACATTACGTTTGTAGAATCTGCAAGTGTTTATTCGGAGCACCTGGAGGCCTATGTTGGAAAAGGAAATATCTTCACATAAAAACTAGAGAGAATGATTCTCAGAAACTTCTTTTTGATGAGTTCATTCAACTCACAGAGTTGAACCTACCAATTGATAGAGAAGTTTGGAAACACTCTTTTTGTAGAATCTGCAAGTGGATATTTGGAGCCGTTTGAGGCCTATGCTGGAAAAGGAAATATCTTCACATAAAAACTGAACAGAAGCATTCTCAGAAACTTCTTTGTGTTGAGTGCATTCAACTCACAGACTTGAACTTCCCTATAGAAAGAGCAGTTTTGAAACACTCTTTGGGTAAAATCTGCAAGTGGTTATTTGGAGCACTTCGAGGCCTGTGCTGGGATATGGAATATCTTCACCTAAAAACTACAGAGAAGCATTCTCAGAAAGTTCTTCACGATGCATTCGTTCAACTCACAGAGTTGAACCTTCCTTTTGATAGAACAGTTTTGAAACACTCTTTTTGTAGAATCTGCAAGAGGATATTTGGAGCGTTCGGAGGCCTATGCTGGAAAAGGAAATATCTTCACATAAAAACTAGACAGAAGCATTCTCAGAAACTTCTGTGTGATGAGTGCATTCAACTCACAGACTTGAACGTTCCTCTCGAAAGAGCAGTTTTGAAACACTCCTTTTGTAGAATCTGCAAGTGTTTATTTGGAGCGCTTTGAGGCCTATGTTGGAAAAGGAAATATCTGCACATAAAAACTAGACAGAAGCATTCTCAGAAACTTCTTTGTGATGAGTGCATTCTACTCACAGTGTTGAAGCTTGCTTTTGATAGAGCAGTTTTGAAACACTCTTTTGGTAGAATCTGCAAGTGGATATTTGGAGCGCTTTGAGGCCTATGCTGGAAAAGGAAATGTCTTCACATAAAAACTAGACAGAAGCATTCCAGGTAACTTCTGTATGATAAGTGCATTCAACTCACAGACTTGAACGTTCCTTTTGATAGAACTCTATTGAAACACTCTTTTTGTAGAATTTGCAAGTGTTCATTTGGAGCGCTTTGAGGCCTAAGCTGGAAAAGGAAATATCTTCACGTAAGAACTAGACAGAAGCATTCTCAGAAACTTCTTTCTGATGAGTGCATTCAACACACAGACTTGAACCTTGCTTTTGAAAGAGCAGCTTTGAAACACTCTTTTCGTAGAATCTGCAAGTGGATATTTGGAGGGCTTTGAGGCCTATGCTGGGAAATGAAATCTCTTCACCTAAAAACTAGACAGAAGCATTCTGAGAAACTTCTGTGTGATGAGTGCATTCAACTCACAGACTTGAACGTTCCCTTTGATAGAACAGTTTTGAAACACTCCTTTTGTAGAATCTGCATGTGTTTATTTGGAGCGCTTTGAGGCCTATGTTGGAAAAGGAAATATCCTCATATAGAAACTAGACGGACGCATTCTCAGAAACTTCTTTGTGATGAATGCATTCAACTCACAGACTTGAAGCTTCCTTTTGAAAGAGCAGTTTGGAAACACTCTTCTTATAGAATCTTCAAGTGGATATTTGGAGCGCTTTGAGGCCTGTGCTGGGAAATGAAATCTCTTCACCTAAAAACTAGACAGAAACATTCTGAGAAACTTCTTTGCAATGAGTGCATTCAACTCACAGACTTGAACGTTCCTTTTGATAGAACAGTTTTGAAACATTACGTTTGTAGAATCTGCAAGTGTTTATTCGGAGCACCTTGAGGCCTATGTTGGAAAAGGAAATATCTTCACATAAAAACTAGAGAGAAGGATTCTCAGAAACTTCTTTGTGATGAGTTCATTCAACTCACAGAGTTGAACCTACCAATTGATAGAGAAGTTTGGAAACACTCTTTTTGTAGAATCTGCAAGTGGATATTTGGAGCCGTTTGAGGCCTATGCTGGGAAAGGAAATATCTTCACATAAAAACTGAACAGAAGCATTCTCAGAAACTTCTTTGTGTTGAGTGCATTCAACTCACAGACTTGAACTTCCCTATAGAAAGAGCAGTTTGGAAACACTCTTTTGGTAAAATCTGCAAGTGGTTATTTGGAGCACTTCGAGGCCAGTGCTGGGATATGGAATATCTTCACCTAAAAACTACAGAGAAGCATTCTCAGAAAGTTCTTCACGATGCATTCGTTCAACTCACAGAGTTGAACCTTCCTTTTGATAGAACAGTTTTGAAACACTCTTTTTGTAGAATCTGCAAGAGGATATTTGGAGCGTTCGGAGGCCTATGCTGGAAAAGGAAATATCTTCACATAAAAACTAGACAGAAGCATTCTCAGAAACTTCTGTGTGATGAGTGCATTCAACTCACAGACTTGAACGTTCCTCTCGAAAGAGCAGTTTTGAAACACTCCTTTTGTAGAATCTGCAAGTGTTTATTTGGAGCGCTTTGAGGCCTATGTTGGAAAAGGAAATATCTGCACATAAAAACTAGACAGAAGCATTCTCAGAAACTTCTTTGTGATGAGTGCATTCTACTCACAGTGTTGAAGCTTGCTTTTGATAGAGCAGTTTTGAAACACTCTTTTGGTAGAATCTGCAAGTGGATATTTGGAGCGCTTTGAGGCCTATGCTGGAAAAGGAAATGTCTTCACATAAAAACTAGACAGAAGCATTCCAGGTAACTTCTGTATGATAAGTGCATTCAACTCACAGACTTGAACGTTCCTTTTGATAGAACTCTATTGAAACACTCCTTTTGTAGAATTTGCAAGTGTTCATTTGGAGCGCTTTGAGGCCTAAGCTGGAAAAGGAAATATCTTCACGTAAGAACTAGACAGAAGCATTCTCAGAAACTTCTTTCTGATGAGTGCATTCAACACACAGACTTGAACCTTGCTTTTGAAAGAGCAGCTTTGAAACACTCTTTTCGTAGAATCTGCAAGTGGATATTTGGAGGGCTTTGAGGCCTATGCTGGGAAATGAAATCTCTTCACCTAAAAACTAGACAGAAGCATTCTGAGAAACTTCTGTGTGATGAGTGCATTCAACTCACAGACTTGAACGTTCCCTTTGATAGAACAGTTTTGAAACACTCCTTTTGTAGAATCTGCATGTGTTTATTTGGAGCGCTTTGAGGCCTATGTTGGAAAAGGAAATATCTTCATATAGAAACTAGACGGACGCATTCTCAGAAACTTCTTTGTGATGAATGCATTCAACTCACAGACTTGAAGCTTCCTTTTGAAAGAGCAGTTTGGAAACACTCTTCTTAGAGAATCTTCAAGTGGATATTTGGAGCGCTTTGAGGCCTGTGCTGGGAAATGAAATCTCTTCACCTAAAAACTAGACAGAAACATTCTGAGAAACTTCTTTGCAATGAGTGCATTCAACTCACAGACTTGAACGTTCCTTTTGATAGAACAGTTTTGAAACATTACGTTTGTAGAATCTGCAAGTGTTTATTCGGAGCACCTTGAGGCCTATGTTGGAAAAGGAAATATCTTCACATAAAAACTAGAGAGAAGGATTCTCAGAAACTTCTTTGTGATGAGTTCATTCAACTCACAGAGTTGAACCTACCAATTGATAGAGAAGTTTGGAAACACTCTTTTTGTAGAATCTGCAAGTGGATATTTGGAGCCGTTTGAGGCCTATGCTGGAAAAGGAAATATCTTCACATAAAAACTGAACAGAAGCATTCTCAGAAACTTCTTTGTGTTGAGTGCATTCAACTCACAGACTTGAACTTCCCTATAGAAAGAGCAGTTTTGAAACACTCTTTTGGTAAAATCTGCAAGTGGTTATTGGGAACACTTCGAGGCCTGTGCTGGGATATGGAATATCTTCACCTAAAAACTACAGAGAAGCATTCTCAGAAAGTTCTTCACGATGCATTCATTCAACTCACAGAGTTGAAACTTCCTTTTGATAGAATAGTTTTGAAACACTCTTTTTGTAGAATCTGCAAGAGGATATTTGGAGCGTTCGGAGGCCTATGCTGGAAAAGGAAATATCTTCACATAAAAACTAGACAGAAGCATTCTCACAAACTTCTGTGTGATGAGTGCATTCAACTCACAGACTTGAACGTTCCTCTCGAAAGAGCAGTTTTGAAACACTCCTTTTGTAGAATCTGCAAGTGTTTATTTGGAGCGCTTTGAGGCCTCTGTTGGAAAAGGAAATATCTGCACATAAAAACTAGACAGAAGCATTCTCAGAAACTTCTTTGTGATGAGTGCATTCTACTCACAGTGTTGAAGCTTGCTTTTGATAGAGCAGTTTTGAAACACTCTTTTGGTAGAGTCTGCAAGTGGATATTTGGAGCGCTTTGAGGCCTATGCTGGAAAAGGAAATGTCTTCACATAAAAACTAGACAGAAACATTCCAGGAAACTTCTGTATGATAAGTGCATTCAACTCACAGACTTGAACATTCCTTTTGATAGAACTCTTTTGAAACACTCCTTTTGTAGAATTTGCAAGTGTTCATTTGGAGCGCTTTGAGGCCTAAGCTGGAAAAGGAAATATCTTCACGTAAGAACTAGACAGAAGCATTCTCAGAAACTTCTTTCTGATGAGTGCATTCAACACACAGACTTGAACCTTGCTTTTGAAAGTGCAGCTTTGAAACACTCTTTTCGTAGAATCTGCAAGTGGATATTTGGAGCGCTTTGAGGCCTATGCTGGGAAGTGAAATCTCTTCACCTAAAAACTAGACAGAAGCATTCTGAGAAACTTCTGTGTGATGAGTGCATTCAACTCACAGACTTGAACGTTCCCTTTGATAGAACAGTTTTGAAACACTCCTTTTGTAGAATCTGCATGTGTTTATTTGGAGCGCTTTGTGGCCTATGTTGGAAAAGGAAATATCTTCATATAGAAACTAGACGGAAGCATTCTCAGAAACTTCTTTGTGATGAATGCATTCAACTCACAGACTTGAAGCTTCATTTTGAAAGAGCAGTTTGGAAACACTCTTCTTATAGAATCTTCAAGTGGATATTTGGAGCGCTTTGAGGCCTATGATGGGAAATGAAATCTCTTCACCTACAAACTAGACAGAAACATTCTGAGAAACTTCTTTGCAATGAGTGCATTCAACTCACAGACTTGAACGTTCCTTTTGATAGAACAGTTTTGAAACATTACGTTTGTAGAATCTGCAAGTGTTTATTCGGAGCACCTTGAGGCCTATGTTGGAAAAGGAAATATCTTCACATAAAAACTAGAGAGAAGGATTCTCAGAAACTTCTTTGTGATGAGTTCATTCAACTCACAGAGTTGAACCTACCAATTGATAGAGAAGTTTGGAAACACTCTTTTTGTAGAATGTGCAAGTGGATATTTGGAGCCGTTTGAGGCCTATGCTGGGAAAGGAAATATCTTCACATAAAAACTGAACAGAAGCATTCTCAGAAACTTCTTTGTGTTGAGTGCATTCAACTCACAGACTTGAACTTCCCTATAGAAAGAGCAGTTTTGAAACACTCTTTTGGTAAAATCTGCAAGTGGTTATTTGGAGCACTTCGAGGCCCGTGCTGGGATATGGAATATCTTCACCTAAAAACTACAGAGAAGCATTCTCAGAAAGTTCTTCACGATGCAATCATTCAACTCTCAGAGTTGAACCTTCCTTTTGAGAGAACAGTTTTGAAACACTCTTTTTGTAGAATCTGCAAGAGGATATTTGGAGCGTTCGGAGGCCTATGCTGGAAAAGGAAATATCTTCACATAAAAACTAGACAGAAGCATTCTCAGAAAATTCTGTGTGATGAGTGCATTCAACTCACAGACTTGAACGTTCCTCTCGAAAGAGCAGTTTTGAAACACTCCTTTTGTAGAATCTGCAAGTGTTTATTTGGAGCGCTTTGAGGCCTATGTTGGAAAAGGAAATATCTGCACATAAAAACTAAACAGAAGCATTCTCAGAAACTTCTTTGTGATGAGTGCATTCTACTCACAGTGTTGAAGCTTGCTTTTGATAGAGCAGTTTTGAAACACTCTTTTGGTAGAATCTGCAAGTGGATATTTGGAGCGCTTTGAGGCCTATGCTGGAAAAGGAAATGTCTTCACATAAAAACTAGACAGAAGCATTCCAGGTAACTTCTGTATGATAAGTGCATTCAACTCACAGACTTGAACGTTCCTTTTGATAGAACTCTATTGAAACACTCTTTTTGTAGAATTTGCAAGTGTTCATTTGGAGCGCTTTGAGGCCTAAGCTGGAAAAGGAAATATCTTCACGTAAGAACTAGACAGAAGCATTCTCAGAAACTTCTTTCTGATGAGTGCATTCAACACACAGACTTGAACCTTGCTTTTGAAAGAGCAGCTTTGAAACACTCTTTTCGTAGAATCTGCAAGTGGATATTTGGAGGGCTTTGAGGCCTATGCTGGGAAATGAAATCTCTTCACCTAAAAACTAGACAGAAGCATTCTGAGAAACTTCTGTGTGATGAGTGCATTCAACTCACAGACTTGAACGTTCCCTTTGATAGAACAGTTTTGAAACACTCCTTTTGTAGAATCTGCATGTGTTTATTTGGAGCGCTTTGAGGCCTATGTTGGAAAAGGAAATATCCTCATATAGAAACTAGACGGACGCATTCTCAGAAACTTCTTTGTGATGAATGCATTCAACTCACAGACTTGAAGCTTCCTTTTGAAAGAGCAGTTTGGAAACACTCTTCTTATAGAATCTTCAAGTGGATATTTGGAGCGCTTTGAGGCCTGTGCTGGGAAATGAAATCTCTTCACCTAAAAACTAGACAGAAACATTCTGAGAAACTTCTTTGCAATGAGTGCATTCAACTCACAGACTTGAACGTTCCTTTTGATAGAACAGTTTTGAAACATTACGTTTGTAGAATCTGCAAGTGTTTATTCGGAGCACCTTGAGGCCTATGTTGGAAAAGGAAATATCTTCACATAAAAACTAGAGAGAAGGATTCTCAGAAACTTCTTTGTGATGAGTTCATTCAACTCACAGAGTTGAACCTACCAATTGATAGAGAAGTTTGGAAACACTCTTTTTGTAGAATCTGCAAGTGGATATTTGGAGCCGTTTGAGGCCTATGCTGGGAAAGGAAATATCTTCACATAAAAACTGAACAGAAGCATTCTCAGAAACTTCTTTGTGTTGAGTGCATTCAACTCACAGACTTGAACTTCCCTATAGAAAGAGCAGTTTGGAAACACTCTTTTGGTAAAATCTGCAAGTGGTTATTTGGAGCACTTCGAGGCCAGTGCTGGGATATGGAATATCTTCACCTAAAAACTACAGAGAAGCATTCTCAGAAAGTTCTTCACGATGCATTCGTTCAACTCACAGAGTTGAACCTTCCTTTTGATAGAACAGTTTTGAAACACTCTTTTTGTAGAATCTGCAAGAGGATATTTGGAGCGTTCGGAGGCCTATGCTGGAAAAGGAAATATCTTCACATAAAAACTAGACAGAAGCATTCTCAGAAACTTCTGTGTGATGAGTGCATTCAACTCACAGAATTGAACGTTCCTCTCGAAAGAGCAGTTTTGAAACACTCCTTTTGTAGAATCTGCAAGTGTTTATTTGGAGCGCTTTGAGGCCTATGTTGGAAAAGGAAATATCTGCACAAAAAAACTAGACAGAAGCATTCTCAGAAACTTCTTTGTGATGAGTGCATTCTACTCACAGTGTTGAAGCTTGCTTTTGATAGAGCAGTTTTGAAACACTCTTTTGGTAGAATCTGCAAGTGGATATTTGGAGCGCTTTGAGGCCTATGCTGGGAAAGGAAATGTCTTCACATAAAAACTAGACAGAAGCATTCCAGGAAACTTCTGTATGATAAGTGCATTCAACTCACAGACTTGAACGTTCCTTTTGATAGAACTCTTTTGAAACACTCCTTTTGTAGAATTTGCAAGTGTTCATTTGGAGCGCTTTGAGGCCTAAGCTGGAAAAGGAAATATCTTCACGTAAGAACTAGACAGAAGCATTCTCAGAAACTTCTTTCTGATGAGTGCATTCAACACACAGACTTGAACCTTGCTTTTGAAAGAGCAGCTTTGAAACACTCTTTTCGTAGAATCTGCAAGTGGATATTTGGAGGGCTTTGAGGCCTATGCTGGGAAATGAAATCTCTTCACCTAAAAACTAGACAGAAGCATTCTGAGAAACTTCTGTGTGATGAGTGCATTCAACTCACAGACTTGAACGTTCCCTTTGATAGAACAGTTTTGAAACACTCCTTTTGTAGAATCTGCATGTGTTTATTTGGAGCGCTTTGAGGCCTATGTTGGAAAAGGAAATATCTTCATATAGAAACTAGACGGAAGCATTCTCAGAAACTTCTTTGTGATGAATGCATTCAACTCACAGACTTGAGGCTGCCTTTTGAAAGAGCAGTTTGGAAACACTCTTCTTATAGAATCTTCAAGTGGATATTTGGAGCGCTTTGAGGCCTGTGCTGGGAAATGAAATCTCTTCACCTAAAAACTAGACAGAAACATTCTGAGAAACTTCTTTGCAATGAGTGCATTCAACTCACAGACTTGAACGTTCCTTTTGATAGAACAGTTTTGAAACATTACGTTTGTAGAATCTGCAAGTGTTTATTCGGAGCACCTTGAGGCCTATGTTGGAAAAGGAAATATCTTCACATAAAAACTAGAGAGAAGGATTCTCAGAAACTTCTTTGTGATGAGTTCATTCAACTCACAGAGTTGAACCTACCAATTGATAGAGAAGTTTGGAAACACTCTTTTTGTAGAATCTGCAAGTGGATATTTGGAGCCGTTTGAGGCCTATGCTGGGAAAGGAAATATCTTCACATAAAAACTGAACAGAAGCATTCTCAGAAACTTCTTTGTGTTGAGTGCATTCAACTCACAGACTTGAACTTCCCTATAGAAAGAGCAGTTTGGAAACACTCTTTTGGTAAAATCTGCAAGTGGTTATTTGGAGCACTTCGAGGCCAGTGCTGGGATATGGAATATCTTCACCTAAAAACTACAGAGAAGCATTCTCAGAAAGTTCTTCACGATGCATTCGTTCAACTCACAGAGTTGAACCTTCCTTTTGATAGAACAGTTTTGAAACACTCTTTTTGTAGAATCTGCAAGAGGATATTTGGAGCGTTCGGAGGCCTATGCTGGAAAAGGAAATATCTTCACATAAAAACTAGACAGAAGCATTCTCAGAAACTTCTGTGTGATGAGTGCATTCAACTCACAGACTTGAACGTTCCTCTCGAAAGAGCAGTTTTGAAACACTCCTTTTGTAGAATCTGCAAGTGTTTATTTGGAGCGCTTTGAGGCCTATGTTGGAAAAGGAAATATCTGCACATAAAAACTAGACAGAAGCATTCTCAGAAACTTCTTTGTGATGAGTGCATTCTACTCACAGTGTTGAAGCTTGCTTTTGATAGAGCAGTTTTGAAACACTCTTTTGGTAGAATCTGCAAGTGGATATTTGGAGCGCTTTGAGGCCTATGCTGGAAAAGGAAATGTCTTCACATAAAAACTAGACAGAAGCATTCCAGGTAACTTCTGTATGATAAGTGCATTCAACTCACAGACTTGAACGTTCCTTTTGATAGAACTCTATTGAAACACTCCTTTTGTAGAATTTGCAAGTGTTCATTTGGAGCGCTTTGAGGCCTAAGCTGGAAAAGGAAATATCTTCACGTAAGAACTAGACAGAAGCATTCTCAGAAACTTCTTTCTGATGAGTGCATTCAACACACAGACTTGAACCTTGCTTTTGAAAGAGCAGCTTTGAAACACTCTTTTCGTAGAATCTGCAAGTGGATATTTGGAGGGCTTTGAGGCCTATGCTGGGAAATGAAATCTCTTCACCTAAAAACTAGACAGAAGCATTCTGAGAAACTTCTGTGTGATGAGTGCATTCAACTCACAGACTTGAACGTTCCCTTTGATAGAACAGTTTTGAAACACTCCTTTTGTAGAATCTGCATGTGTTTATTTGGAGCGCTTTGAGGCCTATGTTGGAAAAGGAAATATCTTCATATAGAAACTAGACGGACGCATTCTCAGAAACTTCTTTGTGATGAATGCATTCAACTCACAGACTTGAAGCTTCCTTTTGAAAGAGCAGTTTGGAAACACTCTTCTTATAGAATCTTCAAGTGGATATTTGGAGCGCTTTGAGGCCTGTGCTGGGAAATGAAATCTCTTCACCTAAAAACTAGACAGAAACATTCTGAGAAACTTCTTTGCAATGAGTGCATTCAACTCACAGACTTGAACGTTCCTTTTGATAGAACAGTTTTGAAACATTACGTTTGTAGAATCTGCAAGTGTTTATTCGGAGCACCTTGAGGCCTATGTTGGAAAAGGAAATATCTTCACATAAAAACTAGAGAGAAGGATTCTCAGAAACTTCTTTGTGATGAGTTCATTCAACTCACAGAGTTGAACCTACCAATTGATAGAGAAGTTTGGAAACACTCTTTTTGTAGAATCTGCAAGTGGATATTTGGAGCCGTTTGAGGCCTATGCTGGAAAAGGAAATATCTTCACATAAAAACTGAACAGAAGCATTCTCAGAAACTTCTTTGTGTTGAGTGCATTCAACTCACAGACTTGAACTTCCCTATAGAAAGAGCAGTTTTGAAACACTCTTTTGGTAAAATCTGCAAGTGGTTATTTGGAGCACTTCGAGGCCTGTGCTGGGATATGGAATATCTTCACCTAAAAACTACAGAGAAGCATTCTCAGAAAATTCTTCACGATGCATTCATTCAACTCACAGAGTTGAAACTTCCTTTTCATAGAATAGTTTTGAAACACTCTTTTTGTAGAATCTGCAAGAGGATATTTGGAGCGTTCGGAGGCCTATGCTGGAAAAGGAAATATCTTCACATAAAAACTAGACAGAAGCATTCTCACAAACTTCTGTGTGATGAGTGCATTCAACTCACAGACTTGAACGTTCCTCTCAAAAGAGCAGTTTTGAAACAATCCTTTTGTAGAATCTGCAAGTGTTTATTTGGAGCGCTTTGAGGCCTCTGTTGGAAAAGGAAATATCTGCACATAAAAACTAGACAGAAGCATTCTCAGAAACTTCTTTGTGATGAGTGCATTCTACTCACAGTGTTGAAGCTTGCTTTTGATAGAGCAGTTTTGAAACACTCTTTTGGTAGAGTCTGCAAGTGGATATTTGGAGCGCTTTGAGGCCTATGCTGGAAAAGGAAATGTCTTCACATAAAAACTAGACAGAAGCATTCCAGGAAACTTCTGTATGATAAGTGCATTCAACTCACAGATTTGAACGTTCCTTTTGATAGAACTCTTTTGAAACACTCCTTTTGTAGAATTTGCAAGTGTTCATTTGGAGCGCTTTGAGGCCTAAGCTGGAAAAGGAAATATCTTCACGTAAGAACTAGACAGAAGCATTCTCAGAAACTTCTTTCTGATGAGTGCATTCAACACACAGACTTGAACCTTGCTTTTGAAAGAGCAGCTTTGAAACACTCTTTTCGTAGAATCTGCAAGTGGATATTTGGAGCGCTTTGAGGCCTATGCTGGGAAATGAAATCTCTTCACCTAAAAACTAGACAGAAGCATTCTGAGAAACTTCTGTGTGATGATTGCATTCAACTCACAGACTTGAACGTTCCCTTTGATAGAACAGTTTTGAAACACTCCTTTTGTAGAATCTGCATGTGTTTATTTGGAGCGCTTTGAGGCCTATGTTGGAAAAGGAAATATCTTCATATAGAAACTAGACGGAAGCATTCTCAGAAACTTCTCTGTGATGAATGCATTCAACTCAAAGACTTGAAGCTTCCTTTTGAAAGAGCAGTTTGGAAACACTCTTCTTATAGAATCTTCAAGTGGATATTTGGAGCGCTTTGAGGCCTATGATGGGAAATGAAATCTCTTCACCTAAAAACTAGACAGAAACATTCTGAGAAACTTCTTTGCAATGAGTGCATTCAACTCACAGACTTGAACGTTCCTTTTGATAGAACTGTTTTGAAACATTACGTTTGTAGACTCTGCAAGTGTTTATTCGGAGCACCTTGAGGCCTATGTTGGAAAAGGAAATATCTTCACATAAAAACTAGAGAGAAGGATTCTCAGAAACTTCTTTGTGATGAGTTCATTCAACTCACAGAGTTGAACCTACCAATTGATAGAGAAGTTTGGAAACACTCTTTTTGTAGAATCTGCAAGTGGATATTTGGAGCCGTTTGAGGCCTATGCTGGAAAAGGAAATATCTTCACATAAAAACTGAACAGAAGCATTCTCAGAAACTTCTTTGTGTTGAGTGCATTCAACTCACAGACTTGAACTTCCCTATAGAAAGAGCAGTTTTGAAACACTCTTTTGGTAAAATCTGCAAGTGGTTATTTGGAGCACTTCGAGGCCTGTGCTGGGATATGGAATATCTTCACCTAAAAACTACAGAGAAGCATTCTCAGAAAGTTCTTCACGATGCATTCATTCAACTCACAGAGTTGAACCTTCCTTTTGATAGAACAGTTTTGAAACACTCTTTTTGTAGAATCTGCAAGAGGATATTTGGAGCGTTCGGAGGCCTATTCAGGAAAAGGAAATATCTTCACATAAAAACTAGACAGAAGCATTCTGAGAAACTTCTGTGTGATGAGTGCATTCAACTCACAGACTTGAACGTTCCTCTCGAAAGAGCAGTTTTGAAACACTCCTTTTGTAGAATCTGCAAGTGTTTATTTGGAGCGCTTTGAGGCCTCTGTTGGAAATGGAAATATCTGCACATAAAAACTAGACAGAAGCATTCTCAGAAACTTCTTTGTGATGAGTGCATTCTACTCACAGTGTTGAAGCTTGCTTTAGATAGAGCAGTTTTGAAACACTCTTTTGGTAGAATCTGCAAGTGGATATTTGGAGCGCTTTGAGGCCTATGCTGGAAAAGGAAATGTCTTCACATAAAAACTAGACAGAAACATTCCAGGAAACTTCTGTATGATAAGTGCATTCAAGTCACAGACTTGAACGTTCCTTTTGATAGAACTCTTTTGAAACACTCCTTTTGTAGAATTTGCAAGTGTTCATTTGGAGCGCTTTGAGGCCTAAGCTGGAAAAGGAAATATCTTCACGTAAGAACTAGACAGAAGCATTCTCAGAAACTTCTTTCTGATGAGTGCATTCAACACACAGACTTGAACCTTGCTTTTGAAAGAGCAGCTTTGAAACACTCTTTTCGTAGAATCTGCAAGTGGATATTTGGAGCGCTTTGAGGCCTATGCTGGGAAATGAAATCTCTTCACCTAAAAACTAGACAGAAGCATTCTGAGAAACTTCTGTGTGATGAGTGCATTCAACTCACAGACTTGAACGTTCCCTTTGATAGAACAGTTTTGAAACACTCCTTTTGTAGAATCTGCATGTGTTTATTTGGAGCGCTTTGTGGCCTATGTTGGAAAAGGAAATATCTTCATATAGAAACTAGACGGAAGCATTCTCAGAAACTTCTTTGTGATGAATGCATTCAACTCACAGACTTGAAGCTTCCTTTTGAAAGAGCAGTTTGGAAACACTCTTCTTATAGAATCTTCAAGTGGATATTTGGAGCGCTTTGAGGCCTATGATGGGAAATGAAATCTCTTCACCTACAAACTAGACAGAAACATTCTGAGAAACTTCTTTGCAATGAGTGCATTCAACTCACAGACTTGAACGTTCCTTTTGATAGAACAGTTTTGAAACATTACGTTTGTAGAGTCTGCAAGTGTTTATTCGGAGCACCTTGAGGCCTATGTTGGAAAAGGAAATATCTTCACATAAAAACTAGAGAGAAGGATTCTCAGAAACTTCTTTGTGATGAGTTCATTCAACTCACAGAGTTGAACCTACCAATTGATAGAGAAGTTTGGAAACACTCTTTTTGTAGAATCTGCAAGTGGATATATGGAGCCGTTTGAGGCCTATGCTGGAAAAGGAAATATCTTCACATAAAAACTGAACAGAAGCATTCTCAGAAACTTCTTTGTGTTGAGTGCATTCAACTCACAGACTTGAACTTCCCTATAGAAAGAGCAGTTTTGAAACACTCTTTTGTAAAATCTGCAAGTGGTTATTTGGAGCACTTCGAGGCCTGTGCTGGGATATGGAATATCTTCACCTAAAAACTACAGAGAAGCATTCTCAGAAAGTTCTTCACGATGCATTCATTCAACTCACAGAGTTGAACCTTCCTTTTGATAGAACAGTTTTGAAACACTCTTTTTGTAGAATCTGCAAGAGGATATTTGGAGCGTTCGGAGGCCTATGCTGCAAAAGGAAATATCTTCACATAAAAACTAGACAGAAGCATTCTCAGAAACTTCTGTGTGATGAGTGCATTCAACTCACAGACTTGAACGTTCCTCTCGAAAGAGCAGTTTTGAAACACTCCTTTTGTAGAATCTGCAAGTGTTTATTTGGAGCACTTTGAGGCCTCTGTTGGAAATGGAAATATCTGCACATAAAAACTAGACAGAAGCATTCTCAGAAACTTCTTTGTGATGAGTGCATTCTACTCACAGTGTTGAAGCTTGCTTTAGATAGAGCAGTTTTGGAACACTCTTTTGGTAGAATCTGCAAGTGGATATTTGGAGCGCTTTGAGGCCTATGCTGGAAAAGGAAATGTCTTCACATAAAAACTAGACAGAAGCATTCCAGGAAACTTCTGTATGATAAGTGCATTCAACTCACAGACTTGAACGTTCCTTTTGATAGAACTCTTTTGAAACACTCCTTTTGTAGAATTTGCAAGTGTTCATTTGGAGCGCTTTGAGGCCTAAGCTGGAAAAGGAAATATCTTCACGTAAGAACTTGACGGAAGCATTCTCAGAAACTTCTTTCTGATGAGTGCATTCAACACACAGACTTGAACCTTGCTTTTGAAAGAGCAGCTTTGAAACACTCTTTTCGTAGAATCTGCAAGTGGATATTTGGAGCGCTTTGAGGCCTATGCTGGGAAATGAAATCTCTTCACCTAAAAACTACACAGAAGCATTCTGAGAAACTTCTGTGTGATGAGTGCATTCAACTCACAGACTTGAACGTTCCCTTTGATAGAACAGTTTGGAAACACTCCTTTTGTAGAATCTGCATGTGTTTATTTGGAGCGCTTTGAGGCCTATGTTGGAAAAGGAAATATCTTCATATAGAAACTAGACGGAAGCATTCTCAGAAACTTCTTTGTGATGAATGCATTCAACTCACAGACTTGAAGCTTCCTTCTGAAAGAGCAGTTTGGAAACACTCTTCTTATAGAATCTTCAAGTGGATATTTGGAGCGCTTTGAGGCCTATGCTGGGAAATGAAATCTCTTCACCTAAAAACTAGACAGAAACATTCTGAGAAACTTCATTGCAATGAGTGCATTCAACTCACAGACTTAAACGTTCCTTTTGATAGAACTGTTTTGAAACATTATGTTTGTAGAATCTGCAAGTGTTTATTCGGAGCACCTTGAGGCGTATGTTGAAAAAGGAAATATCTTCACATAAAAACTAGAGAGAAGGATTCTCAGAAACTTCTTTGTGATGAGTTCATTCAACTCACAGAGTTGAACCTACCAATTGATAGTGAAGTTTGGAAACACTCTTTTTGTAGAATCTGCAAGTGGATATTTGGAGCCGTTTGAGGTCTATGCTGGAAAAGAAAATATCTTCACATAAAAACTGAACAGAAGCATTCTCAGAAGCCTCTTTGTGTTGAGTGCATTCAACTCACAGACTTGAACTTCCCTATAGAAAGAGCAGTTTTGAAACACTCTTTTGGTAAAATCTGCAAGTGGTTATTTGGAGCACTTCGAGGCCCGTGCTGGGATATGGAATATCTTCACCTAAAAACTACAGAGAAGCATTCTCAGAAAGTTCTTCACGATGCATTCATTCAACTCTCAGAGTTGAACCTTCCTTTTGATAGAACAGTTTTGAAACACTCTTTTTGTAGAATCTGCAAGAGGATATTTGGAGCGTTCGGAGGCCTATGCTGGAAAAGGAAATATCTTCACATAAAAACTAGGCAGAAGCATTCTGAGAAACTTCTGTGTGATGAGTGCATTCAACTCACAGACTTGAACGTTCCTCTCGAAAGAGCAGTTTTGAAACACTCCTTTTGTAGAATCTGCAAGTGTTTATTTGGAGCGCTTTGAGGCCTCTGTTGGAAATGGAAATATCTGCACATAAAAACTAGACAGAAGCATTCTCAGAAACTTCTTTGTGATGAGTGCATTCTACTCACAGTGTTGAAGCTTGCTTTAGATAGAGCAGTTTTGAAACACTCTTTTGGTAGAATCTGCAAGTGGATATTTGGAGCGCTTTGAGGCCTATGCTGGAAAAGGAAATGTCTTCACATAAAAACTAGACAGAAACATTCCAGGAAACTTCTGTATGATAAGTGCATTCAACTCACAGACTTGAACGTTCCTTTTGATAGAACTCTTTTGAAACACTCCTTTTGTAGAATTTGCAAGTGTTCATTTGGAGCGCTTTGAGGCCTAAGCTGGAAAAGGAAATATCTTCACGTAAGAACTAGACAGAAGCATTCTCAGAAACTTCTTTCTGATGAGTGCATTCAACACACAGACTTGAACCTTGCTTTTGAAAGAGCAGCTTTGAAACACTCTTTTCGTAGAATCTGCAAGTGGATATTTGGAGCGCTTTGAGGCCTATGCTGGGAAATGAAATCTCTTCACCTAAAAACTAGACAGAAGCATTCTGAGAAACTTCTGTGTGATGAGTGCATTCAACTCACAGACTTGAACGTTCCCTTTGATAGAACAGTTTTGAAACACTCCTTTTGTAGAATCTGCATGTGTTTATTTGGAGCGCTTTGTGGCCTATGTTGGAAAAGGAAATATCTTCATATAGAAACTAGACGGAAGCATTCTCAGAAACTTCTTTGTGATGAATGCATTCAACTCACAGACTTGAAGCTTCCTTTTGAAAGAGCAGTTTGGAAACACTCTTCTTATAGAATCTTCAAGTGGATATTTGGAGCGCTTTGAGGCCTATGATGGGAAATGAAATCTCTTCACCTACAAACTAGACAGAAACATTCTGAGAAACTTCTTTGCAATGAGTGCATTCAACTCACAGACTTGAACGTTCCTTTTGATAGAACAGTTTTGAAACATTACGTTTGTAGAATCTGCAAGTGTTTATTCGGAGCACCTTGAGGCCTATGTTGGAAAAGGAAATATCTTCACATAAAAACTAGAGAGAAGGATTCTCAGAAACTTCTTTGTGATGAGTTCATTCAACTCACAGAGTTGAACCTACCAATTGATAGAGAAGTTTGGAAACACTCTTTTTGTAGAATGTGCAAGTGGATATTTGGAGCCGTTTGAGGCCTATGCTGGGAAAGGAAATATCTTCACATAAAAACTGAACAGAAGCATTCTCAGAAACTTCTTTGTGTTGAGTGCATTCAACTCACAGACTTGAACTTCCCTATAGAAAGAGCAGTTTTGAAACACTCTTTTGGTAAAATCTGCAAGTGGTTATTTGGAGCACTTCGAGGCCCGTGCTGGGATATGGAATATCTTCACCTAAAAACTACAGAGAAGCATTCTCAGAAAGTTCTTCACGATGCAATCATTCAACTCTCAGAGTTGAACCTTCCTTTTGATAGAACAGTTTTGAAACACTCTTTTTGTAGAATCTGCAAGAGGATATTTGGAGCGTTCGGAGGCCTATGCTGGAAAAGGAAATATCTTCACATAAAAACTAGACAGAAGCATTCTCAGAAAATTCTGTGTGATGAGTGCATTCACCTCACAGACTTGAACGTTCCTCTCGAAAGAGCAGTTTGGAAACACTCCTTTTGTAGAATCTGCAAGTGTTTATTTGGAGCGCTTTGAGGCCTATGTTGGAAAAGGAAATATCTGCACATAAAAACTAGACAGAAGCATTCTCAGAAACTTCTTTGTGATGAGTGCATTCTACTCACAGTGTTGAAGCTTGCTTTTGATAGAGCAGTTTTGAAACACTCTTTTGGTAGAATCTGCAAGTGGATATTTGGAGCGCTTTGAGGCCTATGCTGGAAAAGGAAATGTCTTCACATAAAAACTAGACAGAAGCATTCCAGGAAACTTCTGTATGATAAGTGCATTCAACTCACAGACTTGAACGTTCCTTTTGATAGAACTCTTTTGAAACACTCCTTTTGTAGAATTTGCAAGTGTTCATTTGGAGCGCTTTGAGGCCTAAGCTGGAAAAGGAAATATCTTCACGTAAGAACTAGACAGAAGCATTCTCAGAAACTTCTTTCTGATGAGTGCATTCAACACACAGACTTGAACCTTGCTTTTGAAAGAGCAGCTTTGAAACACTCTTTTCGTAGAATCTGCAAGTGGATATTTGGAGCGCTTTGAGGCCTATGCTGGGAAATGAAATCTCTTCACCTAAAAACTAGACAGAAGCATTCTGAGAAACTTCTGTGTGATGATTGCATTCAACTCACAGACTTGAACGTTCCCTTTGATAGAACAGTTTTGAAACACTCCTTTTGTAGAATCTGCATGTGTTTATTTGGAGCGCTTTGAGGCCTATGTTGGAAAAGGAAATATCTTCATATAGAAACTAGACGGAAGCATTCTCAGAAACTTCTCTGTGATGAATGCATTCAACTCAAAGACTTGAAGCTTCCTTTTGAAAGAGCAGTTTGGAAACACTCTTCTTATAGAATCTTCAAGTGGATATTTGGAGCGCTTTGAGGCCTATGCTGGGAAATGAAATCTCTTCACCCAAAAACTAGACAGAAACATTCTGAGAAACTTCTTTGCAATGAGTGCATTCAACTCACAGACTTGAACGTTCCTTTTGATAGAACTGTTTTGAAACATTACGTTTGTAGACTCTGCAAGTGTTTATTCGGAGCACCTTGAGGCCTATGTTGGAAAAGGAAATATCTTCACATAAAAACTAGAGAGAAGGATTCTCAGAAACTTCTTTGTGATGAGTTCATTCAACTCACAGAGTTGAACCTACCAATTGATAGAGAAGTTTGGAAACACTCTTTTTGTAGAATCTGCAAGTGGATATTTGGAGCCGTTTGAGGCCTATGCTGGAAAAGGAAATATCTTCACATAAAAACTGAACAGAAGCATTCTCAGAAACTTCTTTGTGTTGACTGCATTCAACTCACAGACTTGAACTTCCCTATAGAAAGAGCAGTTTTGAAACACTCTTTTGGTAAAATCTGCAAGTGGTTATTTGGAGCACTTCGAGGCCTGTGCTGGGATATGGAATATCTTCACCTAAAAACTACAGAGAAGCATTCTCAGAAAGTTCTTCACGATGCATTCATTCAACTCACAGAGTTGAACCTTCCTTTTGATAGAACAGTTTTGAAACACTCTTTTTGTAGAATCTGCAAGAGGATATTTGGAGCGTTCGGAGGCCTATTCAGGAAAAGGAAATATCTTCACATAAAAACTAGACAGAAGCATTCTGAGAAACTTCTGTGTGATGAGTGCATTCAACTCACAGACTTGAACGTTCCTCTCGAAAGAGCAGTTTTGAAACACTCCTTTTGTAGAATCTGCAAGTGTTTATTTGGAGCGCTTTGAGGCCTCTGTTGGAAATGGAAATATCTGCACATAAAAACTAGACAGAAGCATTCTCAGAAACTTCTTTGTGATGAGTGCATTCTACTCACAGTGTTGAAGCTTGCTTCAGATAGAGCAGTTTTGAAACACTCTTTTGGTAGAATCTGCAAGTGGATATTTGGAGCGCTTTGAGGCCTATGCTGGAAAAGGAAATGTCTTCACATAAAAACTAGACAGAAACATTCCAGGAAACTTCTGTATGATAAGTGCATTCAACTCACAGACTTGAACGTTCCTTTTGATAGAACTCTTTTGAAACACTCCTTTTGTAGAATTTGCAAGTGTTCATTTGGAGCGCTTTGAGGCCTAAGCTGGAAAAGGAAATATCTTCACGTAAGAACTAGACAGAAGCATTCTCAGAAACTTCTTTCTGATGAGTGCATTCAACACACAGACTTGAACCTTGCTTTTGAAAGAGCAGCTTTGAAACACTCTTTTCGTAGAATCTGCAAGTGGATATTTGGAGCGCTTTGAGGCCTATGCTGGGAAATGAAATCTCTTCACCTAAAAACTACACAGAAGCATTCTGAGAAACTTCTGTGTGATGAGTGCATTCAACTCACAGACTTGAACGTTCCCTTTGATAGAACAGTTTTGAAACACTCCTTTTGTAGAATCTGCATGTGTTTATTTGGAGCGCTTTGTGGCCTATGTTGGAAAAGGAAATATCTTCATATAGAAACTAGACGGAAGCATTCTCAGAAACTTCTTTGTGATGAATGCATTCAACTCACAGACTTGAAGCTTCCTTTTGAAAGAGCAGTTTGGAAACACTCTTCTTATAGAATCTTCAAGTGGATATTTGGAGCGCTTTGAGGCCTATGATGGGAAATGAAATCTCTTCACCTACAAACTAGACAGAAACATTCTGAGAAACTTCTTTGCAATGAGTGCATTCAACTCACAGACTTGAACGTTCCTTTTGATAGAACAGTTTTGAAACATTACGTTTGTAGAATCTGCAAGTGTTTATTCGGAGCACCTTGAGGCCTATGTTGGAAAAGGAAATATCTTCACATAAAAACTAGAGAGAAGGATTCTCAGAAACTTCTTTGTGATGAGTTCATTCAACTCACAGAGTTGAACCTACCAATTGATAGAGAAGTTTGGAAACACTCTTTTTGTAGAATGTGCAAGTGGATATTTGGAGCCGTTTGAGGCCTATGCTGGGAAAGGAAATATCTTCACATAAAAACTGAACAGAAGCATTCTCAGAAACTTCTTTGTGTTGAGTGCATTCAACTCACAGACTTGAACTTCCCTATAGAAAGAGCAGTTTTGAAACACTCTTTTGGTAAAATCTGCAAGTGGTTATTTGGAGCACTTCGAGGCCCGTGCTGGGATATGGAATATCTTCACCTAAAAACTACAGAGAAGCATTCTCAGAAAGTTCTTCACGATGCAATCATTCAACTCTCAGAGTTGAACCTTCCTTTTGATAGAACAGTTTTGAAACACTCTTTTTGTAGAATCTGCAAGAGGATATTTGGAGCGTTCTGAGGCCTATGCTGGAAAAGGAAATATCTTCACATAAAAACTAGGCAGAAGCATTCTCAGAAAATTCTGTGTGATGAGTGCATTCAACTCACAGACTTGAACGTTCCTCTCGAAAGAGCAGTTTGGAAACACTCCTTTTGTAGAATCTGCAAGTGTTTATTTGGAGCGCTTTGAGGCCTATGTTGGAAAAGGAAATATCTGCACATAAAAACTAGACAGAAGCATTCTCAGAAACTTCTTTGTGATGAGTGCATTCTACTCACAGTGTTGAAGCTTGCTTTTGATAGAGCAGTTTTGAAACACTCTTTTGGTAGAATCTGCAAGTGGATATTTGGAGCGCTTTGAGGCCTATGCTGGAAAAGGAAATGTCTTCACATAAAAACTAGACAGAAGCATTCCAGGAAACTTCTGTATGATAAGTGCATTCAACTCACAGACTTGAACGTTCCTTTTGATAGAACTCTTTTGAAACACTCCTTTTGTAGAATTTGCAAGTGTTCATTTGGAGCGCTTTGAGGCCTAAGCTGGAAAAGGAAATATCTTCACGTAAGAACTAGACAGAAGCATTCTCAGAAACTTCTTTCTGATGAGTGCATTCAACACACAGACTTGAACCTTGCTTTTGAAAGAGCAGCTTTGAAACACTCTTTTCGTAGAATCTGCAAGTGGATATTTGGAGCGCTTTGAGGCCTATGCTGGGAAATGAAATCTCTTCACCTAAAAACTAGACAGAAGCATTCTGAGAAACTTCTGTGTGATGAGTGCATTCAACTCACAGACTTGAACGTTCCCTTTGATAGAACAGTTTTGAAACACTGCTTTTGTAGAATCTGCATGTGTTTATTTGGAGCGCTTTGAGGCCTATGTTGGAAAAGGAAATATCTTCATATAGAAACTAGACGGAAGCATTCTCAGAAACTTCTTTGTGATGAATGCATTCAACTCACAGACTTGAAGCTTCCTTTTGAAAGAGCAGTTTGGAAACACTCTTCTTATAGAATCTTCAAGTGGATATTTGGAGCGCTTTGAGGCCTATGCTGGGAAATGAAATCTCTTCACCTAAAAACTAGACAGAAACATTCTGAGAAACTTCTTTGCAATGAGTGCATTCAACTCACAGACTTGAACGTTCCTTTTGATAGAACAGTTTTGAAACATTACGTTTGTAGAGTCTGCAAGTGTTTATTCGGAGCACCTTGAGGCCTATGTTGGAAAAGGAAATATCTTCACATAAAAACTAGAGAGAAGGATTCTCAGAAACTTCTTTGTTATGAGTTCATTCAACTCACAGAGTTGAACCTACCAATTGATAGAGAAGTTTGGAAACACTCTTTTTGTAGAATCTGCAAGTGGATATTTGGAGCCGTTTGAGGCCTATGCTGGAAAAGGAAATATCTTCACATAAAAACTGAACAGAAGCATTCTCAGAAACTTCTTTGTGTTGAGTGCATTCAACTCACAGACTTGAACTTCCCTATAGAAAGAGCAGTTTTGAAACAATCTTTTGTAAAATCTGCAAGTGGTTATTTGGAGCACTTCGAGGCCTGTGCTGGGATATGGAATATCTTCACCTAAAAACTACAGAGAAGCATTCTCAGAAAGTTCTTCACGATGCATTCATTCAACTCACAGAGTTGAACCTTCCTTTTGATAGAACAGTTTTGAAACACTCTTTTTGTAGAATCTGCAAGAGGATATTTGGAGCGTTCGGAGGCCTATGCTGCAAAAGGAAATATCTTCACATAAAAACTAGACAGAAGCATTCTCAGAAACTTCTGTGTGATGAGTGCATTCAACTCACAGACTTGAACGTTCCTCTCGAAAGAGCAGTTTTGAAACACTCCTTTTGTAGAATCTGCAAGTGTTTATTTGGAGCGCTTTGAGGCCTCTGTTGGAAATGGAAATATCTGCACATAAAAACTAGACAGAAGCATTCTCAGAAACTTCTTTGTGATGAGTGCATTCTACTCACAGTGTTGAAGCTTGCTTTAGATAGAGCAGTTTTGGAACACTCTTTTGGTAAAATCTGCAAGTGGTTATTTGGAGCACTTCGAGGCCCGTGCTAGGATATGGAATATCTTCACCTAAAAACTACAGAGAAGCATTCTCAGAAAGTTCTTCACAATGCAATCATTCAACTCTCAGAGTTGAACCTTCCTTTTGATAGAACAGTTTTGAAACACTCTTTTTGTAGAATCTGCAAGAGGATATTTGGAGCGTTCGGAGGCCTATGCTGGAAAAGGAAATATCTTCACATAAAAACTAGGCAGAAGCATTCTCAGAAAATTCTGTGTGATGAGTGCATTCAACTCACAGACTTGAACGTTCCTCTCGAAAGAGCAGTTTGGAAACACTCCTTTTGTAGAATCTGCAAGTGTTTATTTGGAGCGCTTTGAGGCCTATGTTGGAAAAGGAAATATCTGCACATAAAAACTAGACAGAAGCATTCTCAGAAACTTCTTTGTGATGAGTGCATTCTACTCACAGTGTTGAAGCTTGCTTTTGATAGAGCAGTTTTGAAACACTCTTTTGGTAGAATCTGCAAGTGGATATTTGGAGCGCTTTGAGGCCTATGCTGGAAAAGGAAATGTCTTCACATAAAAACTAGACAGAAGCATTCCAGGAAACTTCTGTATGATAAGTGCATTCAACTCACAGACTTGAACGTTCCTTTTGATAGAACTCTTTTGAAACACTCCTTTTGTAGAATTTGCAAGTGTTCATTTGGAGCGCTTTGAGGCCTAAGCTGGAAAAGGAAATATCTTCACGTAAGAACTAGACAGAAGCATTCTCAGAAACTTCTTTCTGATGAGTGCATTCAACACACAGACTTGAACCTTGCTTTTGAAAGAGCAGCTTTGAAACACTCTTTTCGTAGAATCTGCAAGTGGATATTTGGAGCGCTTTGAGGCCTATGCTGGGAAATGAAATCTCTTCACCTAAAAACTAGACAGAAGCATTCTGAGAAACTTCTGTGTGATGAGTGCATTCAACTCACAGACTTGAACGTTCCCTTTGATAGAACAGTTTTGAAACACTCCTTTTGTAGAATCTGCATGTGTTTATTTGGAGCGCTTTGAGGCCTATGTTGGAAAAGGAAATATCTTCATATAGAAACTAGACGGAAGCATTCTCAGAAACTTCTTTGTGATGAATGCATTCAACTCACAGACTTGAAGCTTCCTTTTGAAAGAGCAGTTTGGAAACACTCTTCTTATAGAATCTTCAAGTGGATATTTGGAGCGCTTTGAGGCCTATGCTGGGAAATGAAATCTCTTCACCTAAAAACTAGACAGAAACATTCTGAGAAACTTCTTTGCAATGAGTGCATTCAACTCACAGACTTGAACGTTCCTTTTGATAGAACAGTTTTGAAACATTACGTTTGTAGAGTCTGCAAGTGTTTATTCGGAGCACCTTGAGGCCTATGTTGGAAAAGGAAATATCTTCACATAAAAACTAGAGAGAAGGATTCTCAGAAACTTCTTTGTGATGAGTTCATTCAACTCACAGAGTTGAACCTACCAATTGATAGAGAAGTTTGGAAACACTCTTTTTGTAGAATCTGCAAGTGGATATTTGGAGCCGTTTGAGGCCTATGCTGGAAAAGGAAATATCTTCACATAAAAACTGAACAGAAGCATTCTCAGAAACTTCTTTGTGTTGAGTGCATTCAACTCACAGACTTGAACTTCCCTATAGAAAGAGCAGTTTTGAAACACTCTTTTGTAAAATCTGCAAGTGGTTATTTGGAGCACTTCGAGGCCTGTGCTGGGATATGGAATATCTTCACCTAAAAACTACAGAGAAGCATTCTCAGAAAGTTCTTCACGATGCATTCATTCAACTCACAGAGTTGAACCTTCCTTTTGATAGAACAGTTTTAAAACACTCTTTTTGTAGAATCTGCAAGAGGATATTTGGAGCGTTCGGAGGCCTATGCTGCAAAAGGAAATATCTTCACATAAAAACTAGACAGAAGCATTCTCAGAAACTTCTGTGTGATGAGTGCATTCAACTCACAGACTTGAACGTTCCTCTCGAAAGAGCAGTTTTGAAACACTCCTTTTGTAGAATCTGCAAGTGTTTATTTGGAGCGCTTTGAGGCCTCTGTTGGAAATGGAAATATCTGCACATAAAAACTAGACAGAAGCATTCTCAGAAACTTCTTTGTGATGAGTGCATTCTACTCACAGTGTTGAAGCTTGCTTTAGATAGAGCAGTTTTGGAACACTCTTTTGGTAGAATCTGCAAGTGGATATTTGGAGCGCTTTGAGGCCTATGCTGGAAAAGGAAATGTCTTCACATAAAAACTAGACAGAAGCATTCCAGGAAACTTCTGTATGATAAGTGCATTCAACTCACAGACTTGAACGTTCCTTTTGATAGAACTCTTTTGAAACACTCCTTTTGTAGAATTTGCAAGTGTTCATTTGGAGCGCTTTGAGGCCTAAGCTGGAAAAGGAAATATCTTCACGTAAGAACTTGACAGAAGCATTCTCAGAAACTTCTTTCTGATGAGTGCATTCAACACACAGACTTGAACCTTGCTTTTGAAAGAGCAGCTTTGAAACACTCTTTTCGTAGAATCTGCAAGTGGATATTTGGAGCGCTTTGAGGCCTATGCTGGGAAATGAAATCTCTTCACCTGAAAACTACACAGAAGCATTCTGAGAAACTTCTGTGTGATGAGTGCATTCAACTCACAGACTTGAACGTTCCCTTTGATAGAACAGTTTGCAAACACTCCTTTTGTAGAATCTGCATGTGTTTATTTGGAGCGCTTTGAGGCCTATGTTGGAAAAGGAAATATCTTCATATAGAAACTAGACGGAAGCATTCTCAGAAACTTCTTTGTGATGAATGCATTCAACTCACAGACTTGAAGCTTCCTTCTGAAAGAGCAGTTTGGAAACACTCTTCTTATAGAATCTTCAAGTGGATATTTGGAGCGCTTTGAGGCCTATGCTGGGAAATGAAATCTCTTCACCTAAAAACTAGACAGAAACATTCTGAGAAACTTCTTTGCAATGAGTGCATTCAACTCACAGACTTAAACGTTCCTTTTGATAGAACTGTTTTGAAACATTATGTTTGTAGAATCTGCAAGTGTTTATTCGGAGCACCTTGAGGCCTATGTTGAAAAAGGAAATATCTTCACATAAAAACTAGAGAGAAGGATTCTCAGAAACTTCTTTGTGATGAGTTCATTCAACTCACAGAGTTGAACCTACCAATTGATAGAGAAGTTTGGAAACACTCTTTTTGTAGAATCTGCAAGTGGATATTTGGAGCCGTTTGAGGTCTATGCTGGAAAAGAAAATATCTTAACATAAAAACTGAACAGAAGCATTCTCAGAAGCCTCTTTGTGTTGAGTGCATTCAACTCACAGACTTGAACTTCCCTATAGAAAGAGCAGTTTTGAAACACTCTTTTGGTAAAATCTGCAAGTGGTTATTTGGAGCACTTCGAGGCCCGTGCTGGGATATGGAATATCTTCACCTAAAAACTACAGAGAAGCATTCTCAGAAAGTTCTTCACGATGCATTCATTCAACTCTCAGAGTTGAACCTTCCTTTTGATAGAACAGTTTTGAAACACTCTTTTTGTAGAATCTGCAAGAGGATATTTGGAGCGTTCGGAGGCCTATGCTGGAAAAGGAAATATCTTCACATAAAAACTAGGCAGAAGCATTCTCAGAAACTTCTGTGTGATGAGTGCATTCAACTCACAGACTTGAACGTTCCTCTCGAAAGAGCAGTTTTGAAACACTCCTTTTGTAGAATCTCCAAGGGTTTATTTGGAGCGCTTTGAGGCCTCTGTTGGAAATGGAAATATCTGCACATAAAAACTAGACAGAAGCATTCTCAGAAACTTCTTTGTGATGAGTGCATTCTACTCACAGTGTTGAAGCTTGCTTTAGATAGAGCAGTTTTGAAACACTCTTTTGGTAGAATCTGCAAGTGGATATTTGGAGCGCTTTGAGGCCTATGCTGGAAAAGGAAATGTCTTCACATAAAAACTAGACAGAAACATTCCAGGAAACTTCTGTATGATAAGTGCATTCAACTCACAGACTTGAACGTTCCTTTTGATAGAACTCTTTTGAAACACTCCTTTTGTAGAATTTGCAAGTGTTCATTTGGAGCGCTTTGAGGCCTAAGCTGGAAAAGGAAATATCTTCACGTAAGAACTAGACAGAAGCATTCTCAGAAACTTCTTTCTGATGAGTGCATTCAACACACAGACTTGAACCTTGCTTTTGAAAGAGCAGCTTTGAAACACTCTTTTCGTAGAATCTGCAAGTGGATATTTGGAGCGCTTTGAGGCCTATGCTGGGAAATGAAATCTCTTCACCTAAAAACTAGACAGAAGCATTCTGAGAAACTTCTGTGTGATGAGTGCATTCAACTCACAGACTTGAACGTTCCCTTTGATAGAACAGTTTTGAAACACTCCTTTTGTAGAATCTGCATGTGTTTATTTGGAGCGCTTTGTGGCCTATGTTGGAAAAGGAAATATCTTCATATAGAAACTAGACGGAAGCATTCTCAGAAACTTCTTTGTGATGAATGCATTCAACTCACAGACTTGAAGCTTCCTTTTGAAAGAGCAGTTTGGAAACACTCTTCTTATAGAATCTTCAAGTGGATATTTGGAGCGCTTTGAGGCCTATGATGGGAAATGAAATCTCTTCACCTACAAACTAGACAGAAACATTCTGAGAAACTTCTTTGCAATGAGTGCATTCAACTCACAGACTTGAACGTTCCTTTTGATAGAACAGTTTTGAAACATTACGTTTGTAGAATCTGCAAGTGTTTATTCGGAGCACCTTGAGGCCTATGTTGGAAAAGGAAATATCTTCACATAAAAACTAGAGAGAAGGATTCTCAGAAACTTCTTTGTGATGAGTTCATTCAACTCACAGAGTTGAACCTACCAATTGATAGAGAAGTTTGGAAACACTCTTTTTGTAGAATGTGCAAGTGGATATTTGGAGCCGTTTGAGGCCTATGCTGGGAAAGGAAATATCTTCACATAAAAACTGAACAGAAGCATTCTCAGAAACTTCTTTGTGTTGAGTGCATTCAACTCACAGACTTGAACTTCCCTATAGAAAGAGCAGTTTTGAAACACTCTTTTGGTAAAATCTGCAAGTGGTTATTTGGAGCACTTCGAGACCCGTGCTGGGATATGGAATATCTTCACCTAAAAACTACAGAGAAGCATTCTCAGAAAGTTCTTCACGATGCAATCATTCAACTCTCAGAGTTGAACCTTCCTTTTGATAGAACAGTTTTGAAACACTCTTTTTGTAGAATCTGCAAGAGGATATTTGGAGCGTTCGGAGGCCTATGCTGGAAAAGGAAATATCTTCACATAAAAACTAGGCAGAAGCATTCTCAGAAAATTCTGTGTGATGAGTGCATTCAACTCACAGACTTGAACGTTCCTCTCGAAAGAGCAGTTTGGAAACACTCCTTTTGTAGAATCTGCAAGTGTTTATTTGGAGCGCTTTGAGGCCTATGTTGGAAAAGGAAATATCTGCACATAAAAACTAGACAGAAGAATTCTCAGAAACTTCTTTGTGATGAGTGCATTCTACTCACAGTGTTGAAGCTTGCTTTTGATAGAGCAGTTTTGAAACACTCTTTTGGTAGAATCTGCAAGTGGATATTTGGAGCGCTTTGAGGCCTATGCTGGAAAAGGAAATGTCTTCACATAAAAACTAGACAGAAGCATTCCAGGAAACTTCTGTATGATAAGTGCATTCAACTCACAGACTTGAACGTTCCTTTTGATAGAACTCTTTTGAAACACTCCTTTTGTAGAATTTGCAAGTGTTCATTTGGAGCGCTTTGAGGCCTAAGCTGGAAAAGGAAATATCTTCACGTAAGAACTAGACAGAAGCATTCTCAGAAACTTCTTTCTGATGAGTGCATTCAACACACAGACTTGAACCTTGCTTTTGAAAGAGCAGCTTTGAAACACTCTTTTCGTAGAATCTGCAAGTGGATATTTGGAGCGCTTTGAGGCCTATGCTGGGAAATGAAATCTCTTCACCTAAAAACTAGACAGAAGCATTCTGAGAAACTTCTGTGTGATGAGTGCATTCAACTCACAGACTTGAACGTTCCCTTTGATAGAACAGTTTTGAAACACTCCTTTTGTAGAATCTGCATGTGTTTATTTGGAGCGCTTTGAGGCCTATGTTGGAAAAGGAAATATCTTCATATAGAAACTAGACGGAAGCATTCTCAGAAACTTCTTTGTGATGAATGCATTCAACTCACAGACTTGAAGCTTCCTTTTGAAAGAGCAGTTTGGAAACACTCTTCTTATAGAATCTTCAAGTGGATATTTGGAGCGCTTTGAGGCCTGTGCTGGGAAATGAAATCTCTTCACCTAAAAACTAGACAGAAACATTCTGAGAAACTTCTTTGCAATGAGTGCATTCAACTCACAGACTTGAACGTTCCTTTTGATAGAACAGTTTTGAAACATTACGTTTGTAGAATCTGCAAGTGTTTATTCGGAGCACCTTGAGGCCTATGTTGGAAAAGGAAATATCTTCACATAAAAACTAGAGAGAAGGATTCTCAGAAACTTCTTTGTGATGAGTACATTCAACTCACAGAGTTGAACCTACCAATTGATAGAGAAGTTTGGAAACACTCTTTTTGTAGAATGTGCAAGTGGATATTTGGAGCCGTTTGAGGCCTATGCTGGGAAAGGAAATATCTTCACATAAAAACTGAACAGAAGCATTCTCAGAAACTTCTTCGTGTTGAGTGCATTCAACTCACAGACTTGAACTTCCCTATAGAAAGAGCAGTTTGGAAACACTCTTTTGGTAAAATCTGCAAGTGGTTATTTGGAGCACTTCGAGGCCAGTGCTGGGATATGGAATATCTTCACCTAAAAACTACAGAGAAGCATTCTCAGAAAGTTCTTCACGATGCATCATTCAACTCACAGAGTTGAACCTTCCTTTTGATAGAACAGTTTTGAAACACTCTTTTTGTAGATTCTGCAAGAGGATATTTGGAGCGTTCGGAGGCCTATGCTGGAAAAGGAAATATCTTCACATAAAAACTACATAGAAGCATTCTCAGAAACTTCTGTGTGATGAGTGCATTCAACTCACAGACTTGAACGTTCCTCTCGAA
Organism: Pongo pygmaeus; assembly: GCF_028885625.2. NCBI lineage: Eukaryota > Metazoa > Chordata > Mammalia > Primates > Hominidae > Pongo > Pongo pygmaeus. Next base: position 24,770,788 of record NC_072394.2, on the reverse strand, counting down.
AGAGCAGTTTTGAAACACTCCTTTTGTAGAATCTGCAAGTGTTTATTTGGAGCGCTTTGAGGCCTATGTTGGAAAAGGAAATATCTGCACAAAAAAACTAGACAGAAGCATTCTCAGAAACTTCTTTGTGATGAGTGCATTCTACTCACAGTGTTGAAGCTTGCTTTTGATAGAGCAGTTTTGAAACACTCTTTTGGTAGAATCTGCAAGTGGATATTTGGAGCGCTTTGAGGCCTATGCTGGGAAAGGAAATGTCTTCACATAAAAACTAGACAGAAGCATTCCAGGAAACTTCTGTATGATAAGTGCATTCAACTCACAGACTTGAACGTTCCTTTTGATAGAACTCTTTTGAAACACTCCTTTTGTAGAATTTGCAAGTGTTCATTTGGAGCGCTTTGAGGCCTAAGCTGGAAAAGGAAATATCTTCACGTAAGAACTAGACAGAAGCATTCTCAGAAACTTCTTTCTGATGAGTGCATTCAACACACAGACTTGAACCTTGCTTTTGAAAGAGCAGCTTTGAAACACTCTTTTCGTAGAATCTGCAAGTGGATATTTGGAGGGCTTTGAGGCCTATGCTGGGAAATGAAATCTCTTCACCTAAAAACTAGACAGAAGCATTCTGAGAAACTTCTGTGTGATGAGTGCATTCAACTCACAGACTTGAACGTTCCCTTTGATAGAACAGTTTTGAAACACTCCTTTTGTAGAATCTGCATGTGTTTATTTGGAGCGCTTTGAGGCCTATGTTGGAAAAGGAAATATCTTCATATAGAAACTAGACGGAAGCATTCTCAGAAACTTCTTTGTGATGAATGCATTCAACTCACAGACTTGAGGCTGCCTTTTGAAAGAGCAGTTTGGAAACACTCTTCTTATAGAATCTTCAAGTGGATATTTGGAGCGCTTTGAGGCCTGTGCTGGGAAATGAAATCTCTTCACCTAAAAACTAGACAGAAACATTCTGAGAAACTTCTTTGCAATGAGTGCATTCAACTCACAGACTTGAACGTTCCTTTTGATAGAACAGTTTTGAAACATTACGTTTGTAGAATCTGCAAGTGTTTATTCGGAGCACCTGGAGGCCTATGTTGGAAAAGGAAATATCTTCACATAAAAACTAGAGAGAATGATTCTCAGAAACTTCTTTTTGATGAGTTCATTCAACTCACAGAGTTGAACCTACCAATTGATAGAGAAGTTTGGAAACACTCTTTTTGTAGAATCTGCAAGTGGATATTTGGAGCCGTTTGAGGCCTATGCTGGAAAAGGAAATATCTTCACATAAAAACTGAACAGAAGCATTCTCAGAAACTTCTTTGTGTTGAGTGCATTCAACTCACAGACTTGAACTTCCCTATAGAAAGAGCAGTTTTGAAACACTCTTTGGGTAAAATCTGCAAGTGGTTATTTGGAGCACTTCGAGGCCTGTGCTGGGATATGGAATATCTTCACCTAAAAACTACAGAGAAGCATTCTCAGAAAGTTCTTCACGATGCATTCGTTCAACTCACAGAGTTGAACCTTCCTTTTGATAGAACAGTTTTGAAACACTCTTTTTGTAGAATCTGCAAGAGGATATTTGGAGCGTTCGGAGGCCTATGCTGGAAAAGGAAATATCTTCACATAAAAACTAGACAGAAGCATTCTCAGAAACTTCTGTGTGATGAGTGCATTCAACTCACAGACTTGAACGTTCCTCTCGAAAGAGCAGTTTTGAAACACTCCTTTTGTAGAATCTGCAAGTGTTTATTTGGAGCGCTTTGAGGCCTATGTTGGAAAAGGAAATATCTGCACATAAAAACTAGACAGAAGCATTCTCAGAAACTTCTTTGTGATGAGTGCATTCTACTCACAGTGTTGAAGCTTGCTTTTGATAGAGCAGTTTTGAAACACTCTTTTGGTAGAATCTGCAAGTGGATATTTGGAGCGCTTTGAGGCCTATGCTGGAAAAGGAAATGTCTTCACATAAAAACTAGACAGAAGCATTCCAGGTAACTTCTGTATGATAAGTGCATTCAACTCACAGACTTGAACGTTCCTTTTGATAGAACTCTATTGAAACACTCTTTTTGTAGAATTTGCAAGTGTTCATTTGGAGCGCTTTGAGGCCTAAGCTGGAAAAGGAAATATCTTCACGTAAGAACTAGACAGAAGCATTCTCAGAAACTTCTTTCTGATGAGTGCATTCAACACACAGACTTGAACCTTGCTTTTGAAAGAGCAGCTTTGAAACACTCTTTTCGTAGAATCTGCAAGTGGATATTTGGAGGGCTTTGAGGCCTATGCTGGGAAATGAAATCTCTTCACCTAAAAACTAGACAGAAGCATTCTGAGAAACTTCTGTGTGATGAGTGCATTCAACTCACAGACTTGAACGTTCCCTTTGATAGAACAGTTTTGAAACACTCCTTTTGTAGAATCTGCATGTGTTTATTTGGAGCGCTTTGAGGCCTATGTTGGAAAAGGAAATATCCTCATATAGAAACTAGACGGACGCATTCTCAGAAACTTCTTTGTGATGAATGCATTCAACTCACAGACTTGAAGCTTCCTTTTGAAAGAGCAGTTTGGAAACACTCTTCTTATAGAATCTTCAAGTGGATATTTGGAGCGCTTTGAGGCCTGTGCTGGGAAATGAAATCTCTTCACCTAAAAACTAGACAGAAACATTCTGAGAAACTTCTTTGCAATGAGTGCATTCAACTCACAGACTTGAACGTTCCTTTTGATAGAACAGTTTTGAAACATTACGTTTGTAGAATCTGCAAGTGTTTATTCGGAGCACCTTGAGGCCTATGTTGGAAAAGGAAATATCTTCACATAAAAACTAGAGAGAAGGATTCTCAGAAACTTCTTTGTGATGAGTTCATTCAACTCACAGAGTTGAACCTACCAATTGATAGAGAAGTTTGGAAACACTCTTTTTGTAGAATCTGCAAGTGGATATTTGGAGCCGTTTGAGGCCTATGCTGGGAAAGGAAATATCTTCACATAAAAACTGAACAGAAGCATTCTCAGAAACTTCTTTGTGTTGAGTGCATTCAACTCACAGACTTGAACTTCCCTATAGAAAGAGCAGTTTGGAAACACTCTTTTGGTAAAATCTGCAAGTGGTTATTTGGAGCACTTCGAGGCCAGTGCTGGGATATGGAATATCTTCACCTAAAAACTACAGAGAAGCATTCTCAGAAAGTTCTTCACGATGCATTCGTTCAACACACAGAGTTGAACCTTCCTTTTGATAGAACAGTTTTGAAACACTCTTTTTGTAGAATCTGCAAGAGGATATTTGGAGCGTTCGGAGGCCTATGCTGGAAAAGGAAATATCTTCACATAAAAACTAGACAGAAGCATTCTCAGAAACTTCTGTGTGATGAGTGCATTCAACTCACAGACTTGAACGTTCCTCTCGAAAGAGCAGTTTTGAAACACTCCTTTTGTAGAATCTGCAAGTGTTTATTTGGAGCGCTTTGAGGCCTATGTTGGAAAAGGAAATATCTGCACATAAAAACTAGACAGAAGCATTCTCAGAAACTTCTTTGTGATGAGTGCATTCTACTCACAGTGTTGAAGCTTGCTTTTGATAGAGCAGTTTTGAAACACTCTTTTGGTAGAATCTGCAAGTGGATATTTGGAGCGCTTTGAGGCCTATGCTGGAAAAGGAAATGTCTTCACATAAAAACTAGACAGAAGCATTCCAGGTAACTTCTGTATGATAAGTGCATTCAACTCACAGACTTGAACGTTCCTTTTGATAGAACTCTATTGAAACACTCCTTTTGTAGAATTTGCAAGTGTTCATTTGGAGCGCTTTGAGGCCTAAGCTGGAAAAGGAAATATCTTCACGTAAGAACTAGACAGAAGCATTCTCAGAAACTTCTTTCTGATGAGTGCATTCAACACACAGACTTGAACCTTGCTTTTGAAAGAGCAGCTTTGAAACACTCTTTTCGTAGAATCTGCAAGTGGATATTTGGAGGGCTTTGAGGCCTATGCTGGGAAATGAAATCTCTTCACCTAAAAACTAGACAGAAGCATTCTGAGAAACTTCTGTGTGATGAGTGCATTCAACTCACAGACTTGAACGTTCCCTTTGATAGAACAGTTTTGAAACACTCCTTTTGTAGAATCTGCATGTGTTTATTTGGAGCGCTTTGAGGCCTATGTTGGAAAAGGAAATATCTTCATATAGAAACTAGACGGACGCATTCTCAGAAACTTCTTTGTGATGAATGCATTCAACTCACAGACTTGAAGCTTCCTTTTGAAAGAGCAGTTTGGAAACACTCTTCTTAGAGAATCTTCAAGTGGATATTTTGAGCGCTTTGAGGCCTGTGCTGGGAAATGAAATCTCTTCACCTAAAAACTAGACAGAAACATTCTGAGAAACTTCTTTGCAATGAGTGCATTCAACTCACAGACTTGAACGTTCCTTTTGATAGAACAGTTTTGAAACATTACGTTTGTAGAATCTGCAAGTGTTTATTCGGAGCACCTTGAGGCCTATGTTGGAAAAGGAAATATCTTCACATAAAAACTAGAGAGAAGGATTCTCAGAAACTTCTTTGTGATGAGTTCATTCAACTCACAGAGTTGAACCTACCAATTGATAGAGAAGTTTGGAAACACTCTTTTTGTAGAATCTGCAAGTGGATATTTGGAGCCGTTTGAGGCCTATGCTGGAAAAGGAAATATCTTCACATAAAAACTGAACAGAAGCATTCTCAGAAACTTCTTTGTGTTGAGTGCATTCAACTCACAGACTTGAACTTCCCTATAGAAAGAGCAGTTTTGAAACACTCTTTTGGTAAAATCTGCAAGTGGTTATTTGGAACACTTCGAGGCCTGTGCTGGGATATGGAATATCTTCACCTAAAAACTACAGAGAAGCATTCTCAGAAAGTTCTTCACGATGCATTCATTCAACTCACAGAGTTGAAACTTCCTTTTGATAGAATAGTTTTGAAACACTCTTTTTGTAGAATCTGCAAGAGGATATTTGGAGCGTTCGGAGGCCTATGCTGGAAAAGGAAATATCTTCACATAAAAACTAGACAGAAGCATTCTCACAAACTTCTGTGTGATGAGTGCATTCAACTCACAGACTTGAACGTTCCTCTCGAAAGAGCAGTTTTGAAACACTCCTTTTGTAGAATCTGCAAGTGTTTATTTGGAGCGCTTTGAGGCCTCTGTTGGAAAAGGAAATATCTGCACATAAAAACTAGACAGAAGCATTCTCAGAAACTTCTTTGTGATGAGTGCATTCTACTCACAGTGTTGAAGCTTGCTTTTGATAGAGCAGTTTTGAAACACTCTTTTGGTAGAGTCTGCAAGTGGATATTTGGAGCGCTTTGAGGCCTATGCTGGAAAAGGAAATGTCTTCACATAAAAACTAGACAGAAACATTCCAGGAAACTTCTGTATGATAAGTGCATTCAACTCACAGACTTGAACATTCCTTTTGATAGAACTCTTTTGAAACACTCCTTTTGTAGAATTTGCAAGTGTTCATTTGGAGCGCTTTGAGGCCTAAGCTGGAAAAGGAAATATCTTCACGTAAGAACTAGACAGAAGCATTCTCAGAAACTTCTTTCTGATGAGTGCATTCAACACACAGACTTGAACCTTGCTTTTGAAAGAGCAGCTTTGAAACACTCTTTTCGTAGAATCTGCAAGTGGATATTTGGAGCGCTTTGAGGCCTATGCTGGGAAGTGAAATCTCTTCACCTAAAAACTAGACAGAAGCATTCTGAGAAACTTCTGTGTGATGAGTGCATTCAACTCACAGACTTGAACGTTCCCTTTGATAGAACAGTTTTGAAACACTCCTTTTGTAGAATCTGCATGTGTTTATTTGGAGCGCTTTGTGGCCTATGTTGGAAAAGGAAATATCTTCATATAGAAACTAGACGGAAGCATTCTCAGAAACTTCTTTGTGATGAATGCATTCAACTCACAGACTTGAAGCTTCCTTTTGAAAGAGCAGTTTGGAAACACTCTTCTTATAGAATCTTCAAGTGGATATTTGGAGCGCTTTGAGGCCTATGATGGGAAATGAAATCTCTTCACCTACAAACTAGACAGAAACATTCTGAGAAACTTCTTTGCAATGAGTGCATTCAACTCACAGACTTGAACGTTCCTTTTGATAGAACAGTTTTGAAACATTACGTTTGTAGAATCTGCAAGTGTTTATTCGGAGCACCTTGAGGCCTATGTTGGAAAAGGAAATATCTTCACATAAAAACTAGAGAGAAGGATTCTCAGAAACTTCTTTGTGATGAGTTCATTCAACTCACAGAGTTGAACCTACCAATTGATAGAGAAGTTTGGAAACACTCTTTTTGTAGAATGTGCAAGTGGATATTTGGAGCCGTTTGAGGCCTATGCTGGGAAAGGAAATATCTTCACATAAAAACTGAACAGAAGCATTCTCAGAAACTTCTTTGTGTTGAGTGCATTCAACTCACAGACTTGAACTTCCCTATAGAAAGAGCAGTTTTGAAACACTCTTTTGGTAAAATCTGCAAGTGGTTATTTGGAGCACTTCGAGGCCCGTGCTGGGATATGGAATATCTTCACCTAAAAACTACAGAGAAGCATTCTCAGAAAGTTCTTCACGATGCAATCATTCAACTCTCAGAGTTGAACCTTCCTTTTGAGAGAACAGTTTTGAAACACTCTTTTTGTAGAATCTGCAAGAGGATATTTGGAGCGTTCGGAGGCCTATGCTGGAAAAGGAAATATCTTCACATAAAAACTAGGCAGAAGCATTCTCAGAAAATTCTGTGTGATGAGTGCATTCAACTCACAGACTTGAACGTTCCTCTCGAAAGAGCAGTTTTGAAACACTCCTTTTGTAGAATCTGCAAGTGTTTATTTGGAGCGCTTTGAGGCCTATGTTGGAAAAGGAAATATCTGCACATAAAAACTAGACAGAAGCATTCTCAGAAACTTCTTTGTGATGAGTGCATTCTACTCACAGTGTTGAAGCTTGCTTTTGATAGAGCAGTTTTGAAACACTCTTTTGGTAGAATCTGCAAGTGGATATTTGGAGCGCTTTGAGGCCTATGCTGGAAAAGGAAATGTCTTCACATAAAAACTAGACAGAAGCATTCCAGGTAACTTCTGTATGATAAGTGCATTCAACTCACAGACTTGAACGTTCCTTTTGATAGAACTCTATTGAAACACTCTTTTTGTAGAATTTGCAAGTGTTCATTTGGAGCGCTTTGAGGCCTAAGCTGGAAAAGGAAATATCTTCACGTAAGAACTAGACAGAAGCATTCTCAGAAACTTCTTTCTGATGAGTGCATTCAACACACAGACTTGAACCTTGCTTTTGAAAGAGCAGCTTTGAAACACTCTTTTCGTAGAATCTGCAAGTGGATATTTGGAGGGCTTTGAGGCCTATGCTGGGAAATGAAATCTCTTCACCTAAAAACTAGACAGAAGCATTCTGAGAAACTTCTGTGTGATGAGTGCATTCAACTCACAGACTTGAACGTTCCCTTTGATAGAACAGTTTTGAAACACTCCTTTTGTAGAATCTGCATGTGTTTATTTGGAGCGCTTTGAGGCCTATGTTGGAAAAGGAAATATCCTCATATAGAAACTAGACGGACGCATTCTCAGAAACTTCTTTGTGATGAATGCATTCAACTCACAGACTTGAAGCTTCCTTTTGAAAGAGCAGTTTGGAAACACTCTTCTTAGAGAATCTTCAAGTGGATATTTGGAGCGCTTTGAGGCCTGTGCTGGGAAATGAAATCTCTTCACCTAAAAACTAGACAGAAACATTCTGAGAAACTTCTTTGCAATGAGTGCATTCAACTCACAGACTTGAACGTTCCTTTTGATAGAACAGTTTTGAAACATTACGTTTGTAGAATCTGCAAGTGTTTATTCGGAGCACCTTGAGGCCTATGTTGGAAAAGGAAATATCTTCACATAAAAACTAGAGAGAAGGATTCTCAGAAACTTCTTTGTGATGAGTTCATTCAACTCACAGAGTTGAACCTACCAATTGATAGAGAAGTGTGGAAACACTCTTTTTGTAGAATCTGCAAGTGGATATTTGGAGCCGTTTGAGGCCTATGCTGGGAAAGGAAATATCTTCACATAAAAACTGAACAGAAGCATTCTCAGAAACTTCTTTGTGTTGAGTGCATTCAACTCACAGACTTGAACTTCCCTATAGAAAGAGCAGTTTGGAAACACTCTTTTGGTAAAATCTGCAAGTGGTTATTTGGAGCACTTCGAGGCCAGTGCTGGGATATGGAATATCTTCACCTAAAAACTACAGAGAAGCATTCTCAGAAAGTTCTTCACGATGCATCATTCAACTCACAGAGTTGAACCTTCCTTTTGATAGAACAGTTTTGAAACACTCTTTTTGTAGATTCTGCAAGAGGATATTTGGAGCGTTCGGAGGCCTATGCTGGAAAAGGAAATATCTTCACATAAAAACTACATAGAAGCATTCTCAGAAACTTCTGTGTGATGAGTGCATTCAACTCACAGACTTGAACGTTCCTCTCGAAAGAGCAGTTTTGAAACACTCCTTTTGTAGAATCTGCAAGTGTTTATTTGGAGCGCTTTGAGGCCTATGTTGGAAAAGGAAATATCTGCACATAAAAACTAGACAGAAGCATTCTCAGAAACTTCTTTGTGATGAGTGCATTCTACTCACAGTGTTGAAGCTTGCTTTTGATAGAGCAGTTTTGAAACACTCTTTTGGTAGAATCTGCAAGTGGATATTTGGAGCGCTTTGAGGCCTATGCTGGGAAAGGAAATGTCTTCACATAAAAACTAGACAGAAGCATTCCAGGAAACTTCTGTATGATAAGTGCATTCAACTCACAGACTTGAACGTTCCTTTTGATAGAACTCTTTTGAAACACTCCTTTTGTAGAATTTGCAAGTGTTCATTTGGAGCGCTTTGAGGCCTAAGCTGGAAAAGGAAATATCTTCACGTAAGAACTAGACAGAAGCATTCTCAGAAACTTCTTTCTGATGAGTGCATTCAACACACAGACTTGAACCTTGCTTTTGAAAGAGCAGCTTTGAAACACTCTTTTCGTAGAATCTGCAAGTGGATATTTGGAGGGCTTTGAGGCCTATGCTGGGAAATGAAATCTCTTCACCTAAAAACTAGACAGAAGCATTCTGAGAAACTTCTGTGTGATGAGTGCATTCAACTCACAGACTTGAACGTTCCCTTTGATAGAACAGTTTTGAAACACTCCTTTTGTAGAATCTGCATGTGTTTATTTGGAGCGCTTTGAGGCCTATGTTGGAAAAGGAAATATCTTCATATAGAAACTAGACGGAAGCATTCTCAGAAACTTATTTGTGATGAATGCATTCAACTCACAGACTTGAGGCTGCCTTTTGAAAGAGCAGTTTGGAAACACTCTTCTTATAGAATCTTCAAGTGGATATTTGGAGCGCTTTGAGGCCTGTGCTGGGAAATGAAATCTCTTCACCTAAAAACTAGACAGAAACATTCTGAGAAACTTCTTTGCAATGAGTGCATTCAACTCACAGACTTGAACGTTCCTTTTGATAGAACAGTTTTGAAACATTACGTTTGTAGAATCTGCAAGTGTTTATTCGGAGCACCTTGAGGCCTATGTTGGAAAAGGAAATATCTTCACATAAAAACTAGAGAGAATGATTCTCAGAAACTTCTTTTTGATGAGTTCATTCAACTCACAGAGTTGAACCTACCAATTGATAGAGAAGTTTGGAAACACTCTTTTTGTAGAATCTGCAAGTGGATATTTGGAGCCGTTTGAGGCCTATGCTGGAAAAGGAAATATCTTCACATAAAAACTGAACAGAAGCATTCTCAGAAACTTCTTTGTGTTGAGTGCATTCAACTCACAGACTTGAACTTCCCTATAGAAAGAGCAGTTTTGAAACACTCTTTGGGTAAAATCTGCAAGTGGTTATTTGGAGCACTTCGAGGCCTGTGCTGGGGTATGGAATATCTTCACCTAAAAACTACAGAGAAGCATTCTCAGAAAGTTCTTCACGATGCATTCGTTCAACTCACAGAGTTGAACCTTCCTTTTGATAGAACAGTTTTGAAACACTCTTTTTGTAGAATCTGCAAGAGGATATTTGGAGCGTTCGGAGGCCTATGCTGGAAAAGGAAACATCTTCACATAAAAACTAGACAGAAGCATTCTCAGAAACTTCTGTGTGATGAGTGCATTCAACTCAGAGACTTGAACGTTCCTCTCGAAAGAGCAGTTTTGAAACACTCCTTTTGTAGAATCTGCAAGTGTTTATTTGGAGCGCTTTGAGGCCTATGTTGGAAAAGGAAATATCTGCACATAAAAACTAGACAGAAGCATTCTCAGAAACTTCTTTGTGATGAGTGCATTCTACTCACAGTGTTGAAGCTTGCTTTTGATAGAGCAGTTTTGAAACACTCTTTTGGTAGAATCTGCAAGTGGATATTTGGAGCGCTTTGAGGCCTATGCTGGAAAAGGAAATGTCTTCACATAAAAACTAGACAGAAGCATTCCAGGTAACTTCTGTATGATAAGTGCATTCAACTCACAGACTTGAACGTTCCTTTTGATAGAACTCTATTGAAACACTCTTTTTGTAGAATTTGCAAGTGTTCATTTGGAGCGCTTTGAGGCCTAAGCTGGAAAAGGAAATATCTTCACGTAAGAACTAGACAGAAGCATTCTCAGAAACTTCTTTCTGATGAGTGCATTCAACACACAGACTTGAACCTTGCTTTTGAAAGAGCAGCTTTGAAACACTCTTTTCGTAGAATCTGCAAGTGGATATTTGGAGGGCTTTGAGGCCTATGCTGGGAAATGAAATCTCTTCACCTAAAAGCTAGACAGAAGCATTCTGAGAAACTTCTGTGTGATGAGTGCATTCAACTCACAGACTTGAACGTTCCCTTTGATAGAACAGTTTTGAAACACTCCTTTTGTAGAATCTGCATGTGTTTATTTGGAGCGCTTTGAGGCCTATGTTGGAAAAGGAAATATCCTCATATAGAAACTAGACGGACGCATTCTCAGAAACTTCTTTGTGATGAATGCATTCAACTCACAGACTTGAAGCTTCCTTTTGAAAGAGCAGTTTGGAAACACTCTTCTTATAGAATCTTCAAGTGGATATTTGGAGCGCTTTGAGGCCTGTGCTGGGAAATGAAATCTCTTCACCTAAAAACTAGACAGAAACATTCTGAGAAACTTCTTTGCAATGAGTGCATTCAACTCACAGACTTGAACGTTCCTTTTGATAGAACAGTTTTGAAACATTACGTTTGTAGAATCTGCAAGTGTTTATTCGGAGCACCTTGAGGCCTATGTTGGAAAAGGAAATATCTTCACATAAAAACTAGAGAGAAGGATTCTCAGAAACTTCTTTGTGATGAGTTCATTCAACTCACAGAGTTGAACCTACCAATTGATAGAGAAGTTTGGAAACACTCTTTTTGTAGAATCTGCAAGTGGATATTTGGAGCCGTTTGAGGCCTATGCTGGGAAAGGAAATATCTTCACATAAAAACTGAACAGAAGCATTCTCAGAAACTTCTTTGTGTTGAGTGCATTCAACTCACAGACTTGAACTTCCCTATAGAAAGAGCAGTTTGGAAACACTCTTTTGGTAAAATCTGCAAGTGGTTATTTGGAGCACTTCGAGGCCAGTGCTGGGATATGGAATATCTTCACCTAAAAACTACAGAGAAGCATTCTCAGAAAGTTCTTCACGATGCATTCGTTCAACTCACAGAGTTGAACCTTCCTTTTGATAGAACAGTTTTGAAACACTCTTTTTGTAGAATCTGCAAGAGGATATTTGGAGCGTTCGGAGGCCTATGCTGGAAAAGGAAATATCTTCACATAAAAACTAGACAGAAGCATTCTCAGAAACTTCTGTGTGATGAGTGCATTCAACTCACAGACTTGAACGTTCCTCTCGAAAGAGCAGTTTTGAAACACTCCTTTTGTAGAATCTGCAAGTGTTTATTTGGAGCGCTTTGAGGCCTATGTTGGAAAAGGAAATATCTGCACATAAAAACTAGACAGAAGCATTCTCAGAAACTTCTTTGTGATGAGTGCATTCTACTCACAGTGTTGAAGCTTGCTTTTGATAGAGCAGTTTTGAAACACTCTTTTGGTAGAATCTGCAAGTGGATATTTGGAGCGCTTTGAGGCCTATGCTGGAAAAGGAAATGTCTTCACATAAAAACTAGACAGAAGCATTCCAGGTAACTTCTGTATGATAAGTGCATTCAACTCACAGACTTGAACGTTCCTTTTGATAGAACTCTATTGAAACACTCCTTTTGTAGAATTTGCAAGTGTTCATTTGGAGCGCTTTGAGGCCTAAGCTGGAAAAGGAAATATCTTCACGTAAGAACTAGACAGAAGCATTCTCAGAAACTTCTTTCTGATGAGTGCATTCAACACACAGACTTGAACCTTGCTTTTGAAAGAGCAGCTTTGAAACACTCTTTTCATAGAATCTGCAAGTGGATATTTGGAGGGCTTTGAGGCCTATGCTGGGAAATGAAATCTCTTCACCTAAAAACTAGACAGAAGCATTCTGAGAAACTTCTGTGTGATGAGTGCATTCAACTCACAGACTTGAACGTTCCCTTTGATAGAACAGTTTTGAAACACTCCTTTTGTAGAATCTGCATGTGTTTATTTGGAGCGCTTTGAGGCCTATGTTGGAAAAGGAAATATCTTCATATAGAAACTAGACGGACGCATTCTCAGAAACTTCTTTGTGATGAATGCATTCAACTCACAGACTTGAAGCTTCCTTTTGAAAGAGCAGTCTGGAAACACTCTTCTTATAGAATCTTCAAGTGGATATTTGGAGCGCTTTGAGGCCTGTGCTGGGAAATGAAATCTCTTCACCTAAAAACTAGACAGAAACATTCTGAGAAACTTCTTTGCAATGAGTGCATTCAACTCACAGACTTGAACGTTCCTTTTGATAGAACAGTTTTGAAACATTACGTTTGTAGAATCTGCAAGTGTTTATTCGGAGCACCTTGAGGCCTATGTTGGAAAAGGAAATATCTTCACATAAAAACTAGAGAGAAGGATTCTCAGAAACTTCTTTGTGATGAGTTCATTCAACTCACAGAGTTGAACCTACCAATTGATAGAGAAGTTTGGAAACACTCTTTTTGTAGAATCTGCAAGTGGATATTTGGAGCCGTTTGAGGCCTATGCTGGAAAAGGAAATATCTTCACATAAAAACTGAACAGAAGCATTCTCAGAAACTTCTTTGTGTTGAGTGCATTCAACTCACAGACTTGAACTTCCCTATAGAAAGAGCAGTTTTGAAACACTCTTTTGGTAAAATCTGCAAGTGGTTATTTGGAACACTTCGAGGCCTGTGCTGGGATATGGAATATCTTCACCTAAAAACTACAGAGAAGCATTCTCAGAAAGTTCTTCACGATGCATTCATTCAACTCACAGAGTTGAAACTTCCTTTTGATAGAATAGTTTTGAAACACTCTTTTTGTAGAATCTGCAAGAGGATATTTGGAGCGTTCGGAGGCCTATGCTGGAAAAGGAAATATCTTCACATAAAAACTAGACAGAAGCATTCTCACAAACTTCTGTGTGATGAGTGCATTCAACTCACAGACTTGAACGTTCCTCTCGAAAGAGCAGTTTTGAAACACTCCTTTTGTAGAATCTGCAAGTGTTTATTTGGAGCGCTTTGAGGCCTCTGTTGGAAAAGGAAATATCTGCACATAAAAACTAGACAGAAGCATTCTCAGAAACTTCTTTGTGATGAGTGCATTCTACTCACAGTGTTGAAGCTTGCTTTTGATAGAGCAGTTTTGAAACACTCTTTTGGTAGAGTCTGCAAGTGGATATTTGGAGCGCTTTGAGGCCTATGCTGGAAAAGGAAATGTCTTCACATAAAAACTAGACAGAAACATTCCAGGAAACTTCTGTATGATAAGTGCATTCAACTCACAGACTTGAACATTCCTTTTGATAGAACTCTTTTGAAACACTCCTTTTGTAGAATTTGCAAGTGTTCATTTGGAGCGCTTTGAGGCCTAAGCTGGAAAAGGAAATATCTTCACGTAAGAACTAGACAGAAGCATTCTCAGAAACTTCTTTCTGATGAGTGCATTCAACACACAGACTTGAACCTTGCTTTTGAAAGAGCAGCTTTGAAACACTCTTTTCGTAGAATCTGCAAGTGGATATTTGGAGCGCTTTGAGGCCTATGCTGGGAAGTGAAATCTCTTCACCTAAAAACTAGACAGAAGCATTCTGAGAAACTTCTGTGTGATGAGTGCATTCAACTCACAGACTTGAACGTTCCCTTTGATAGAACAGTTTTGAAACACTCCTTTTGTAGAATCTGCATGTGTTTATTTGGAGCGATTTGTGGCCTATGTTGGAAAAGAAAATATCTTCATATAGAAACTAGACGGAAGCATTCTCAGAAACTTCTTTGTGATGAATGCATTCAACTCACAGACTTGAAGCTTCCTTTTGAAAGAGCAGTTTGGAAACACTCTTCTTATAGAATCTTCAAGTGGATATTTGGAGCGCTTTGAGGCCTATGATGGGAAATGAAATCTCTTCACCTACAAACTAGACAGAAACATTCTGAGAAACTTCTTTGCAATGAGTGCATTCAACTCACAGACTTGAACGTTCCTTTTGATAGAACAGTTTTGAAACATTACGTTTGTAGAATCTGCAAGTGTTTATTCGGAGCACCTTGAGGCCTATGTTGGAAAAGGAAATATCTTCACATAAAAACTAGAGAGAAGGATTCTCAGAAACTTCTTTGTGATGAGTTCATTCAACTCACAGAGTTGAACCTACCAATTGATAGAGAAGTTTGGAAACACTCTTTTTGTAGAATGTGCAAGTGGATATTTGGAGCCGTTTGAGGCCTATGCTGGGAAAGGAAATATCTTCACATAAAAACTGAACAGAAGCATTCTCAGAAACTTCTTTGTGTTGAGTGCATTCAACTCACAGACTTGAACTTCCCTATAGAAAGAGCAGTTTTGAAACACTCTTTTGGTAAAATCTGCAAGTGGTTATTTGGAGCACTTCGAGGCCCGTGCTGGGATATGGAATATCTTCACCTAAAAACTACAGAGAAGCATTCTCAGAAAGTTCTTCACGATGCAATCATTCAACTCTCAGAGTTGAACCTTCCTTTTGATAGAACAGTTTTGAAACACTCTTTTTGTAGAATCTGCAAGAGGATATTTGGAGCGTTCGGAGGCCTATGCTGGAAAAGGAAATATCCTCACATAAAAACTAGGCAGAAGCATTCTCAGAAAATTCTGTGTGATGAGTGCATTCAACTCACAGACTTGAACGTTCCTCTCGAAAGAGCAGTTTTGAAACACTCCTTTTGTAGAATCTGCAAGTGTTTATTTGGAGCGCTTTGAGGCCTCTGTTGGAAAAGGAAATATCTGCACATAAAAACTAGACAGAAGCATTCTCAGAAACTTCTTTGTGATGAGTGCATTCTACTCACAGTGTTGAAGCTTGCTTTTGATAGAGCAGTTTTGAAACACTCTTTTGGTAGAGTCTGCAAGTGGATATTTGGAGCGCTTTGAGGCCTATGCTGGAAAAGGAAATGTCTTCACATAAAAACTAGACAGAAGCATTCCAGGAAACTTCTGTATGATAAGTGCATTCAACTCACAGACTTGAACGTTCCTTTTGATAGAACTCTTTTGAAACACTCCTTTTGTAGAATTTGCAAGTGTTCATTTGGAGCGCTTTGAGGCCTAAGCTGGAAAAGGAAATATTTTCACGTAAGAACTAGACAGAAGCATTCTCAGAAACTTCTTTCTGATGAGTGCATTCAACACACAGACTTGAACCTTGCTTTTGAAAGAGCAGCTTTGAAACACTCTTTTCGTAGAATCTGCAAGTGGATATTTGGAGGGCTTTGAGGCCTATGCTGGGAAATGAAATCTCTTCACCTAAAAACTAGACAGAAGCATTCTGAGAAACTTCTGTGTGATGAGTGCATTCAACTCACAGACTTGAACGTTCCCTTTGATAGAACAGTTTTGAAACACTCCTTTTGTAGAATCTGCATGTGTTTATTTGGAGCGCTTTGAGGCCTATGTTGGAAAAGGAAATATCCTCATATAGAAACTAGACGGACGCATTCTCAGAAACTTCTTTGTGATGAATGCATTCAACTCACAGACTTGAAGCTTCCTTTTGAAAGAGCAGTTTGGAAACACTCTTCTTATAGAATCTTCAAGTGGATATTTGGAGCGCTTTGAGGCCTGTGCTGGGAAATGAAATCTCTTCACCTAAAAACTAGACAGAAACATTCTGAGAAACTTCTTTGCAATGAGTGCATTCAACTCACAGACTTGAACGTTCCTTTTGATAGAACAGTTTTGAAACATTACGTTTGTAGAATCTGCAAGTGTTTATTCGGAGCACCTTGAGGCCTATGTTGGAAAAGGAAATATCTTCACATAAAAACTAGAGAGAAGGATTCTCAGAAACTTCTTTGTGATGAGTTCATTCAACTCACAGAGTTGAACCTACCAATTGATAGAGAAGTTTGGAAACACTCTTTTTGTAGAATCTGCAAGTGGATATTTGGAGCCGTTTGAGGCCTATGCTGGGAAAGGAAATATCTTCACATAAAAACTGAACAGAAGCATTCTCAGAAACTTCTTTGTGTTGAGTGCATTCAACTCACAGACTTGAACTTCCCTATAGAAAGAGCAGTTTGGAAACACTCTTTTGGTAAAATCTGCAAGTGGTTATTTGGAGCACTTCGAGGCCAGTGCTGGGATATGGAATATCTTCACCTAAAAATTACAGAGAAGCATTCTCAGAAAGTTCTTCACAATGCATTCGTTCAACTCACAGAGTTGAACCTTCCTTTTGATAGAACAGTTTTGAAACACTCTTTTTGTAGAATCTGCAAGAGGATATTTGGAGCGTTCGGAGGCCTATGCTGGAAAAGGAAATATCTTCACATAAAAACTAGACAGAAGCATTCTCAGAAACTTCTGTGTGATGAGTGCATTCAACTCACAGACTTGAACGTTCCTCTCGAAAGAGCAGTTTTGAAACACTCCTTTTGTAGAATCTGCAAGTGTTTATTTGGAGCGCTTTGAGGCCTATGTTGGAAAAGGAAATATCTGCACAAAAAAACTAGACAGAAGCATTCTCAGAAACTTCTTTGTGATGAGTGCATTCTACTCACAGTGTTGAAGCTTGCTTTTGATAGAGCAGTTTTGAAACACTCTTTTGGTAGAATCTGCAAGTGGATATTTGGAGCGCTTTGAGGCCTATGCTGGGAAAGGAAATGTCTTCACATAAAAACTAGACAGAAGCATTCCAGGAAACTTCTGTATGATAAGTGCATTCAACTCACAGACTTGAACGTTCCTTTTGATAGAACTCTTTTGAAACACTCCTTTTGTAGAATTTGCAAGTGTTCATTTGGAGCGCTTTGAGGCCTAAGCTGGAAAAGGAAATATCTTCACGTAAGAACTAGACAGAAGCATTCTCAGAAACTTCTTTCTGATGAGTGCATTCAACACACAGACTTGAACCTTGCTTTTGAAAGAGCAGCTTTGAAACACTCTTTTCGTAGAATCTGCAAGTGGATATTTGGAGGGCTTTGAGGCCTATGCTGGGAAATGAAATCTCTTCACCTAAAAACTAGACAGAAGCATTCTGAGAAACTTCTGTGTGATGAGTTCATTCAACTCACAGACTTGAACGTTCCCTTTGATAGAACAGTTTTGAAACACTCCTTTTGTAGAATCTGCATGTGTTTATTTGGAGCGCTTTGAGGCCTATGTTGGAAAAGGAAATATCTTCATATAGAAACTAGACGGAAGCATTCTCAGAAACTTCTTTGTGATGAATGCATTCAACTCACAGACTTGAGGCTGCCTTTTGAAAGAGCAGTTTGGAAACACTCTTCTTATAGAATCTTCAAGTGGATATTTGGAGCGCTTTGAGGCCTGTGCTGGGAAATGAAATCTCTTCACCTAAAAACTAGACAGAAACATTCTGAGAAACTTCTTTGCAATGAGTGCATTCAACTCACAGACTTGAACGTTCCTTTTGATAGAACAGTTTTGAAACATTACGTTTGTAGAATCTGCAAGTGTTTATTCGGAGCACCTTGAGGCCTATGTTGGAAAAGGAAATATCTTCACATAAAAACTAGAGAGAAGGATTCTCAGAAACTTCTTTGTGATGAGTTCATTCAACTCACAGAGTTGAACCTACCAATTGATAGAGAAGTTTGGAAACACTCTTTTTGTAGAATCTGCAAGTGGATATTTGGAGCCGTTTGAGGCCTATGCTGGGAAAGGAAATATCTTCACATAAAAACTGAACAGAAGCATTCTCAGAAACTTCTTTGTGTTGAGTGCATTCAACTCACAGACTTGAACTTCCCTATAGAAAGAGCAGTTTGGAAACACTCTTTTGGTAAAATCTGCAAGTGGTTATTTGGAGCACTTCGAGGCCAGTGCTGGGATATGGAATATCTTCACCTAAAAACTACAGAGAAGCATTCTCAGAAAGTTCTTCACGATGCATTCGTTCAACTCACAGAGTTGAACCTTCCTTTTGATAGAACAGTTTTGAAACACTCTTTTTGTAGAATCTGCAAGAGGATATTTGGAGCGTTCGGAGGCCTATGCTGGAAAAGGAAATATCTTCACATAAAAACTAGACAGAAGCATTCTCAGAAACTTCTGTGTGATGAGTGCATTCAACTCACAGACTTGAACGTTCCTCTCGAAAGAGCAGTTTTGAAACACTCCTTTTGTAGAATCTGCAAGTGTTTATTTGGAGCGCTTTGAGGCCTATGTTGGAAAAGGAAATATCTGCACATAAAAACTAGACAGAAGCATTCTCAGAAACTTCTTTGTGATGAGTGCATTCTACTCACAGTGTTGAAGCTTGCTTTTGATAGAGCAGTTTTGAAACACTCTTTTGGTAGAATCTGCAAGTGGATATTTGGAGCGCTTTGAGGCCTATGCTGGAAAAGGAAATGTCTTCACATAAAAACTAGACAGAAGCATTCCAGGTAACTTCTGTATGATAAGTGCATTCAACTCACAGACTTGAACGTTCCTTTTGATAGAACTCTATTGAAACACTCCTTTTGTAGAATTTGCAAGTGTTCATTTGGAGCGCTTTGAGGCCTAAGCTGGAAAAGGAAATATCTTCACGTAAGAACTAGACAGAAGCATTCTCAGAAACTTCTTTCTGATGAGTGCATTCAACACACAGACTTGAACCTTGCTTTTGAAAGAGCAGCTTTGAAACACTCTTTTCGTAGAATCTGCAAGTGGATATTTGGAGGGCTTTGAGGCCTATGCTGGGAAATGAAATCTCTTCACCTAAAAACTAGACAGAAGCATTCTGAGAAACTTCTGTGTGATGAGTGCATTCAACTCACAGACTTGAACGTTCCCTTTGATAGAACAGTTTTGAAACACTCCTTTTGTAGAATCTGCATGTGTTTATTTGGAGCGCTTTGAGGCCTATGTTGGAAAAGGAAATATCTTCATATAGAAACTAGACGGACGCATTCTCAGAAACTTCTTTGTGATGAATGCATTCAACTCACAGACTTGAAGCTTCCTTTTGAAAGAGCAGTTTGGAAACACTCTTCTTATAGAATCTTCAAGTGGATATTTGGAGCGCTTTGAGGCCTGTGCTGGGAAATGAAATCTCTTCACCTAAAAACTAGACAGAAACATTCTGAGAAACTTCTTTGCAATGAGTGCATTCAACTCACAGACTTGAACGTTCCTTTTGATAGAACAGTTTTGAAACATTACGTTTGTAGAATCTGCAAGTGTTTATTCGGAGCACCTGGAGGCCTATGTTGGAAAAGGAAATATCTTCACATAAAAACTAGAGAGAAGGATTCTCAGAAACTTCTTTGTGATGAGTTCATTCAACTCACAGAGTTGAACCTACCAATTGATAGAGAAGTTTGGAAACACTCTTTTTGTAGAATCTGCAAGTGGATATTTGGAGCCGTTTGAGGCCTATGCTGGAAAAGGAAATATCTTCACATAAAAACTGAACAGAAGCATTCTCAGAAACTTCTTTGTGTTGAGTGCATTCAACTCACAGACTTGAACTTCCCTATAGAAAGAGCAGTTTTGAAACACTCTTTTGGTAAAATCTGCAAGTGGTTATTTGGAGCACTTCGAGGCCTGTGCTGGGATATGGAATATCTTCACCTAAAAACTACAGAGAAGCATTCTCAGAAAATTCTTCACGATGCATTCATTCAACTCACAGAGTTGAAACTTCCTTTTCATAGAATAGTTTTGAAACACTCTTTTTGTAGAATCTGCAAGAGGATATTTGGAGCGTTCGGAGGCCTATGCTGGAAAAGGAAATATCTTCACATAAAAACTAGACAGAAGCATTCTCACAAACTTCTGTGTGATGAGTGCATTCAACTCACAGACTTGAACGTTCCTCTCGAAAGAGCAGTTTTGAAACACTCCTTTTGTAGAATCTGCAAGTGTTTATTTGGAGCGCTTTGAGGCCTCTGTTGGAAAAGGAAATATCTGCACATAAAAACTAGACAGAAGCATTCTCAGAAACTTCTTTGTGATGAGTGCATTCTACTCACAGTGTTGAAGCTTGCTTTTGATAGAGCAGTTTTGAAACACTCTTTTGGTAGAGTCTGCAAGTGGATATTTGGAGCGCTTTGAGGCCTATGCTGGAAAAGGAAATGTCTTCACATAAAAACTAGACAGAAGCATTCCAGGAAACTTCTGTATGATAAGTGCATTCAACTCACAGATTTGAACGTTCCTTTTGATAGAACTCTTTTGAAACACTCCTTTTGTAGAATTTGCAAGTGTTCATTTGGAGCGCTTTGAGGCCTAAGCTGGAAAAGGAAATATCTTCACGTAAGAACTAGACAGAAGCATTCTCAGAAACTTCTTTCTGATGAGTGCATTCAACACACAGACTTGAACCTTGCTTTTGAAAGAGCAGCTTTGAAACACTCTTTTCGTAGAATCTGCAAGTGGATATTTGGAGCGCTTTGAGGCCTATGCTGGGAAATGAAATCTCTTCACCTAAAAACTAGACAGAAGCATTCTGAGAAACTTCTGTGTGATGATTGCATTCAACTCACAGACTTGAACGTTCCCTTTGATAGAACAGTTTTGAAACACTCCTTTTGTAGAATCTGCATGTGTTTATTTGGAGCGCTTTGAGGCCTATGTTGGAAAAGGAAATATCTTCATATAGAAACTAGACGGAAGCATTCTCAGAAACTTCTCTGTGATGAATGCATTCAACTCAAAGACTTGAAGCTTCCTTTTGAAAGAGCAGTTTGGAAACACTCTTCTTATAGAATCTTCAAGTGGATATTTGGAGCGCTTTGAGGCCTATGATGGGAAATGAAATCTCTTCACCTAAAAACTAGACAGAAACATTCTGAGAAACTTCTTTGCAATGAGTGCATTCAACTCACAGACTTGAACGTTCCTTTTGATAGAACTGTTTTGAAACATTACGTTTGTAGACTCTGCAAGTGTTTATTCGGAGCACCTTGAGGCCTATGTTGGAAAAGGAAATATCTTCACATAAAAACTAGAGAGAAGGATTCTCAGAAACTTCTTTGTGATGAGTTCATTCAACTCACAGAGTTGAACCTACCAATTGATAGAGAAGTTTGGAAACACTCTTTTTGTAGAATCTGCAAGTGGATATTTGGAGCCGTTTGAGGCCTATGCTGGAAAAGGAAATATCTTCACATAAAAACTGAACAGAAGCATTCTCAGAAACTTCTTTGTGTTGAGTGCATTCAACTCACAGACTTGAACTTCCCTATAGAAAGAGCAGTTTTGAAACACTCTTTTGGTAAAATCTGCAAGTGGTTATTTGGAGCACTTCGAGGCCTGTGCTGGGATATGGAATATCTTCACCTAAAAACTACAGAGAAGCATTCTCAGAAAGTTCTTCACGATGCATTCATTCAACTCACAGAGTTGAACCTTCCTTTTGATAGAACAGTTTTGAAACACTCTTTTTGTAGAATCTGCAAGAGGATATTTGGAGCGTTCGGAGGCCTATTCAGGAAAAGGAAATATCTTCACATAAAAACTAGACAGAAGCATTCTGAGAAACTTCTGTGTGATGAGTGCATTCAACTCACAGACTTGAACGTTCCTCTCGAAAGAGCAGTTTGGAAACACTCCTTTTGTAGAATCTGCAAGTGTTTATTTGGAGCGCTTTGAGGCCTATGTTGGAAAAGGAAATATCTGCACATAAAAACTAGACAGAAGCATTCTCAGAAACTTCTTTGTGATGAGTGCATTCTACTCACAGTGTTGAAGCTTGCTTTTGATAGAGCAGTTTTGAAACACTCTTTTGGTAGAATCTGCAAGTGGATATTTGGAGCGCTTTGAGGCCTATGCTGGAAAAGGAAATGTCTTCACATAAAAACTAGACAGAAGCATTCCAGGAAACTTCTGTATGATAAGTGCATTCAACTCACAGACTTGAACGTTCCTTTTGATAGAACTCTTTTGAAACACTCCTTTTGTAGAATTTGCAAGTGTTCATTTGGAGCGCTTTGAGGCCTAAGCTGGAAAAGGAAATATCTTCACGTAAGAACTAGACAGAAGCATTCTCAGAAACTTCTTTCTGATGAGTGCATTCAACACACAGACTTGAACCTTGCTTTTGAAAGAGCAGCTTTGAAACACTCTTTTCGTAGAATCTGCAAGTGGATATTTGGAGCGCTTTGAGGCCTATGCTGGGAAATGAAATCTCTTCACCTAAAAACTAGACAGAAGCATTCTGAGAAACTTCTGTGTGATGAGTGCATTCAACTCACAGACTTGAACGTTCCCTTTGATAGAACAGTTTTGAAACACTCCTTTTGTAGAATCTGCATGTGTTTATTTGGAGCGCTTTGAGGCCTATGTTGGAAAAGGAAATATCTTCATATAGAAACTAGACGGAAGCATTCTCAGAAACTTCTTTGTGATGAATGCATTCAACTCACAGACTTGAAGCTTCCTTTTGAAAGAGCAGTTTGGAAACACTCTTCTTATAGAATCTTCAAGTGGATATTTGGAGCGCTTTGAGGCCTATGCTGGGAAATGAAATCTCTTCACCTAAAAACTAGACAGAAACATTCTGAGAAACTTCTTTGCAATGAGTGCATTCAACTCACAGACTTGAACGTTCCTTTTGATAGAACAGTTTTGAAACATTACGTTTGTAGAGTCTGCAAGTGTTTATTCGGAGCACCTTGAGGCCTATGTTGGAAAAGGAAATATCTTCACATAAAAACTAGAGAGAAGGATTCTCAGAAACTTCTTTGTGATGAGTTCATTCAACTCACAGAGTTGAACCTACCAATTGATAGAGAAGTTTGGAAACACTCTTTTTGTAGAATCTGCAAGTGGATATTTGGAGCCGTTTGAGGCCTATGCTGGAAAAGGAAATATCTTCACATAAAAACTGAACAGAAGCATTCTCAGAAACTTCTTTGTGTTGAGTGCATTCAACTCACAGACTTGAACTTCCCTATAGAAAGAGCAGTTTTGAAACAATCTTTTGTAAAATCTGCAAGTGGTTATTTGGAGCACTTCGAGGCCCGTGCTGGGATATGGAATATCTTCACCTAAAAACTACAGAGAAGCATTCTCAGAAAGTTCTTCACGATGCATTCATTCAACTCACAGAGTTGAACCTTCCTTTTGATAGAACAGTTTTGAAACACTCTTTTTGTAGAATCTGCAAGAGGATATTTGGAGCGTTCGGAGGCCTATGCTGCAAAAGGAAATATCTTCACATAAAAACTAGACAGAAGCATTCTCAGAAACTTCTGTGTGATGAGTGCATTCAACTCACAGACTTGAACGTTCCCCTCGAAAGAGCAGTTTTGAAACACTCCTTTTGTAGAATCTGCAAGTGTTTATTTGGAGCGCTTTGAGGCCTCTGTTGGAAATGGAAATATCTGCACATAAAAACTAGACAGAAGCATTCTCAGAAACTTCTTTGTGATGAGTGCATTCTACTCACAGTGTTGAAGCTTGCTTTAGATAGAGCAGTTTTGGAACACTCTTTTGGTAAAATCTGCAAGTGGTTATTTGGAGCACTTCGAGGCCCGTGCTGGGATATGGAATATCTTCACCTAAAAACTACAGAGAAGCATTCTCAGAAAGTTCTTCACAATGCAATCATTCAACTCTCAGAGTTGAACCTTCCTTTTGATAGAACAGTTTTGAAACACTCTTTTTGTAGAATCTGCAAGAGGATATTTGGAGCGTTCGGAGGCCTATGCTGGAAAAGGAAATATCTTCACATAAAAACTAGGCAGAAGCATTCTCAGAAAATTCTGTGTGATGAGTGCATTCAACTCACAGACTTGAACGTTCCTCTCGAAAGAGCAGTTTGGAAACACTCCTTTTGTAGAATCTGCAAGTGTTTATTTGGAGCGCTTTGAGGCCTATGTTGGAAAAGGAAATATCTGCACATAAAAACTAGAC
This sequence comes from Pongo pygmaeus, assembly GCF_028885625.2. NCBI lineage: Eukaryota > Metazoa > Chordata > Mammalia > Primates > Hominidae > Pongo > Pongo pygmaeus. The sequence goes on along the minus strand of NC_072394.2, from coordinate 24,746,234 downwards.
AGAAGCATTCTCAGAAACTTCTTTGTGATGAGTGCATTCTACTCACAGTGTTGAAGCTTGCTTTTGATAGAGCAGTTTTGAAACACTCTTTTGGTAGAATCTGCAAGTGGATATTTGGAGCGCTTTGAGGCCTATGCTGGAAAAGGAAATGTCTTCACATAAAAACTAGACAGAAGCATTCCAGGAAACTTCTGTATGATAAGTGCATTCAACTCACAGACTTGAACGTTCCTTTTGATAGAACTCTTTTGAAACACTCCTTTTGTAGAATTTGCAAGTGTTCATTTGGAGCGCTTTGAGGCCTAAGCTGGAAAAGGAAATATCTTCACGTAAGAACTAGACAGAAGCATTCTCAGAAACTTCTTTCTGATGAGTGCATTCAACACACAGACTTGAACCTTGCTTTTGAAAGAGCAGCTTTGAAACACTCTTTTCGTAGAATCTGCAAGTGGATATTTGGAGCGCTTTGAGGCCTATGCTGGGAAATGAAATCTCTTCACCTAAAAACTAGACAGAAGCATTCTGAGAAACTTCTGTGTGATGAGTGCATTCAACTCACAGACTTGAACGTTCCCTTTGATAGAACAGTTTTGAAACACTCCTTTTGTAGAATCTGCATGTGTTTATTTGGAGCGCTTTGAGGCCTATGTTGGAAAAGGAAATATCTTCATATAGAAACTAGACGGAAGCATTCTCAGAAACTTCTTTGTGTTGAGTGCATTCAACTCACAGACTTGAACTTCCCTATAGAAAGAGCAGTTTTGAAACACTCTTTTGGTAAAATCTGCAAGTGGTTATTTGGAGCACTTCGAGGCCCGTGCTGGGATATGGAATATCTTCACCTAAAAACTACAGAGAAGCATTCTCAGAAAGTTCTTCACGATGCATTCATTCAACTCTCAGAGTTGAACCTTCCTTTTGATAGAACAGTTTTGAAACACTCTTTTTGTAGAATCTGCAAGAGGATATTTGGAGCGTTCGGAGGCCTATGCTGGAAAAGGAAATATCTTCACATAAAAACTAGGCAGAAGCATTCTCAGAAACTTCTGTGTGATGAGTGCATTCAACTCACAGACTTGAACGTTCCTCTCGAAAGAGCAGTTTTGAAACACTCCTTTTGTAGAATCTGCAAGTGTTTATTTGGAGCGCTTTGAGGCCTCTGTTGGAAATGGAAATATCTGCACATAAAAACTAGACAGAAGCATTCTCAGAAACTTCTTTGTGATGAGTGCATTCTACTCACAGTGTTGAAGCTTGCTTTAGATAGAGCAGTTTTGAAACACTCTTTTGGTAGAATCTGCAAGTGGATATTTGGAGCGCTTTGAGGCCTATGCTGGAAAAGGAAATGTCTTCACATAAAAACTAGACAGAAACATTCCAGGAAACTTCTGTATGATAAGTGCATTCAACTCACAGACTTGAACGTTCCTTTTGATAGAACTCTTTTGAAACACTCCTTTTGTAGAATTTGCAAGTGTTCATTTGGAGCGCTTTGAGGCCTAAGCTGGAAAAGGAAATATCTTCACGTAAGAACTAGACAGAAGCATTCTCAGAAACTTCTTTCTGATGAGTGCATTCAACACACAGACTTGAACCTTGCTTTTGAAAGAGCAGCTTTGAAACACTCTTTTCGTAGAATCTGCAAGTGGATATTTGGAGCGCTTTGAGGCCTATGCTGGGAAATGAAATCTCTTCACCTAAAAACTAGACAGAAGCATTCTGAGAAACTTCTGTGTGATGAGTGCATTCAACTCACAGACTTGAACGTTCCCTTTGATAGAACAGTTTTGAAACACTCCTTTTGTAGAATCTGCATGTGTTTATTTGGAGCGCTTTGTGGCCTATGTTGGAAAAGGAAATATCTTCATATAGAAACTAGACGGAAGCATTCTCAGAAACTTCTTTGTGATGAATGCATTCAACTCACAGACTTGAAGCTTCCTTTTGAAAGAGCAGTTTGGAAACACTCTTCTTATAGAATCTTCAAGTGGATATTTGGAGCGCTTTGAGGCCTATGATGGGAAATGAAATCTCTTCACCTACAAACTAGACAGAAACATTCTGAGAAACTTCTTTGCAATGAGTGCATTCAACTCACAGACTTGAACGTTCCTTTTGATAGAACAGTTTTGAAACATTACGTTTGTAGAATCTGCAAGTGTTTATTCGGAGCACCTTGAGGCCTATGTTGGAAAAGGAAATATCTTCACATAAAAACTAGAGAGAAGGATTCTCAGAAACTTCTTTGTGATGAGTTCATTCAACTCACAGAGTTGAACCTACCAATTGATAGAGAAGTTTGGAAACACTCTTTTTGTAGAATGTGCAAGTGGATATTTGGAGCCGTTTGAGGCCTATGCTGGGAAAGGAAATATCTTCACATAAAAACTGAACAGAAGCATTCTCAGAAACTTCTTTGTGTTGAGTGCATTCAACTCACAGACTTGAACTTCCCTATAGAAAGAGCAGTTTTGAAACACTCTTTTGGTAAAATCTGCAAGTGGTTATTTGGAGCACTTCGAGGCCCGTGCTGGGATATGGAATATCTTCACCTAAAAACTACAGAGAAGCATTCTCAGAAAGTTCTTCACGATGCAATCATTCAACTCTCAGAGTTGAACCTTCCTTTTGATAGAACAGTTTTGAAACACTCTTTTTGTAGAATCTGCAAGAGGATATTTGGAGCGTTCGGAGGCCTATGCTGGAAAAGGAAATATCTTCACATAAAAACTAGGCAGAAGCATTCTCAGAAAATTCTGTGTGATGAGTGCATTCAACTCACAGACTTGAACGTTCCTCTCGAAAGAGCAGTTTGGAAACACTCCTTTTGTAGAATCTGCAAGTGTTTATTTGGAGCGCTTTGAGGCCTATGTTGGAAAAGGAAATATCTGCACATAAAAACTAGACAGAAGAATTCTCAGAAACTTCTTTGTGATGAGTGCATTCTACTCACAGTGTTGAAGCTTGCTTTTGATAGAGCAGTTTTGAAACACTCTTTTGGTAGAATCTGCAAGTGGATATTTGGAGCGCTTTGAGGCCTATGCTGGAAAAGGAAATGTCTTCACATAAAAACTAGACAGAAGCATTCCAGGAAACTTCTGTATGATAAGTGCATTCAATCACAGACTTGAACGTTCCTTTTGATAGAACTCTTTTGAAACACTCCTTTTGTAGAATTTGCAAGTGTTCATTTGGAGCGCTTTGAGGCCTAAGCTGGAAAAGGAAATATCTTCACGTAAGAACTAGACAGAAGCATTCTCAGAAACTTCTTTCTGATGAGTGCATTCAACACACAGACTTGAACCTTGCTTTTGAAAGAGCAGCTTTGAAACACTCTTTTCGTAGAATCTGCAAGTGGATATTTGGAGCGCTTTGAGGCCTATGCTGGGAAATGAAATCTCTTCACCTAAAAACTAGACAGAAGCATTCTGAGAAACTTCTGTGTGATGAGTGCATTCAACTCACAGACTTGAACGTTCCCTTTGATAGAACAGTTTTGAAACACTCCTTTTGTAGAATCTGCATGTGTTTATTTGGAGCGCTTTGAGGCCTATGTTGGAAAAGGAAATATCTTCATATAGAAACTAGACGGAAGCATTCTCAGAAACTTCTTTGTGATGAATGCATTCAACTCACAGACTTGAAGCTTCCTTTTGAAAGAGCAGTTTGGAAACACTCTTCTTATAGAATCTTCAAGTGGATATTTGGAGCGCTTTGAGGCCTATGCTGGGAAATGAAATCTCTTCACCTAAAAACTAGACAGAAACATTCTGAGAAACTTCTTTGCAATGAGTGCATTCAACTCACAGACTTGAACGTTCCTTTTGATAGAACAGTTTTGAAACATTACGTTTGTAGAGTCTGCAAGTGTTTATTCGGAGCACCTTGAGGCCTATGTTGGAAAAGGAAATATCTTCACATAAAAACTAGAGAGAAGGATTCTCAGAAACTTCTTTGTGATGAGTTCATTCAACTCACAGAGTTGAACCTACCAATTGATAGAGAAGTTTGGAAACACTCTTTTTGTAGAATCTGCAAGTGGATATTTGGAGCCGTTTGAGGCCTATGCTGGAAAAGGAAATATCTTCACATAAAAACTGAACAGAAGCATTCTCAGAAACTTCTTTGTGTTGAGTGCATTCAACTCACAGACTTGAACTTCCCTATAGAAAGAGCAGTTTTGAAACAATCTTTTGTAAAATCTGCAAGTGGTTATTTGGAGCACTTCGAGGCCTGTGCTGGGATATGGAATATCTTCACCTAAAAACTACAGAGAAGCATTCTCAGAAAGTTCTTCACGATGCATTCATTCAACTCACAGAGTTGAACCTTCCTTTTGATAGAACAGTTTTGAAACACTCTTTTTGTAGAATCTGCAAGAGGATATTTGGAGCGTTCGGAGGCCTATGCTGCAAAAGGAAATATCTTCACCTAAAAACTAGACAGAAGCATTCTCAGAAACTTCTGTGTGATGAGTGCATTCAACTCACAGACTTGAACGTTCCTCTCGAAAGAGCAGTTTTGAAACACTCCTTTTGTAGAATCTGCAAGTGTTTATTTGGAGCGCTTTGAGGCCTCTGTTGGAAATGGAAATATCTGCACATAAAAACTAGACAGAAGCATTCTCAGAAACTTCTTTGTGATGAGTGCATTCTACTCACAGTGTTGAAGCTTGCTTTAGATAGAGCAGTTTTGGAACACTCTTTTGGTAGAATCTGCAAGTGGATATTTGGAGCGCTTTGAGGCCTATGCTGGAAAAGGAAATGTCTTCACATAAAAACTAGACAGAAGCATTCCAGGAAACTTCTGTATGATAAGTGCATTCAACTCACAGACTTGAACGTTCCTTTTGATAGAACTCTTTTGAAACACTCCTTTTGTAGAATTTGCAAGTGTTCATTTGGAGCGCTTTGAGGCCTAAGCTGGAAAAGGAAATATCTTCACGTAAGAACTTGACAGAAGCATTCTCAGAAACTTCTTTCTGATGAGTGCATTCAACACACAGACTTGAACCTTGCTTTTGAAAGAGCAGCTTTGAAACACTCTTTTCGTAGAATCTGCAAGTGGATATTTGGAGCGCTTTGAGGCCTATGCTGGGAAATGAAATCTCTTCACCTGAAAACTACACAGAAGCATTCTGAGAAACTTCTGTGTGATGAGTGCATTCAACTCACAGACTTGAACGTTCCCTTTGATAGAACAGTTTGCAAACACTCCTTTTGTAGAATCTGCATGTGTTTATTTGGAGCGCTTTGAGGCCTATGTTGGAAAAGGAAATATCTTCATATAGAAACTAGACGGAAGCATTCTCAGAAACTTCTTTGTGATGAATGCATTCAACTCACAGACTTGAAGCTTCCTTCTGAAAGAGCAGTTTGGAAACACTCTTCTTATAGAATCTTCAAGTGGATATTTGGAGCGCTTTGAGGCCTATGCTGGGAAATGAAATCTCTTCACCTAAAAACTAGACAGAAACATTCTGAGAAACTTCTTTGCAATGAGTGCATTCAACTCACAGACTTAAACGTTCCTTTTGATAGAACTGTTTTGAAACATTATGTTTGTAGAATCTGCAAGTGTTTATTCGGAGCACCTTGAGGCCTATGTTGAAAAAGGAAATATCTTCACATAAAAACTAGAGAGAAGGATTCTCAGAAACTTCTTTGTGATGAGTTCATTCAACTCACAGAGTTGAACCTACCAATTGATAGAGAAGTTTGGAAACACTCTTTTTGTAGAATCTGCAAGTGGATATTTGGAGCCGTTTGAGGTCTATGCTGGAAAAGAAAATATCTTCACATAAAAACTGAACAGAAGCATTCTCAGAAGCCTCTTTGTGTTGAGTGCATTCAACTCACAGACTTGAACTTCCCTATAGAAAGAGCAGTTTTGAAACACTCTTTTGGTAAAATCTGCAAGTGGTTATTTGGAGCACTTCGAGGCCCGTGCTGGGATATGGAATATCTTCACCTAAAAACTACAGAGAAGCATTCTCAGAAAGTTCTTCACGATGCATTCATTCAACTCTCAGAGTTGAACCTTCCATTTGATAGAACAGTTTTGAAACACTCTTTTTGTAGAATCTGCAAGAGGATATTTGGAGCGTTCGGAGGCCTATGCTGGAAAAGGAAATATCTTCACATAAAAACTAGGCAGAAGCATTCTCAGAAACTTCTGTGTGATGAGTGCATTCAACTCACAGACTTGAACGTTCCTCTCGAAAGAGCAGTTTTGAAACACTCCTTTTGTAGAATCTGCAAGTGTTTATTTGGAGCGCTTTGAGGCCTCTGTTGGAAATGGAAATATCTGCACATAAAAACTAGACAGAAGCATTCTCAGAAACTTCTTTGTGATGAGTGCATTCTACTCACAGTGTTGAAGCTTGCTTTAGATAGAGCAGTTTTGAAACACTCTTTTGGTAGAATCTGCAAGTGGATATTTGGAGCGCTTTGAGGCCTATGCTGGAAAAGGAAATGTCTTCACATAAAAACTAGACAGAAACATTCCAGGAAACTTCTGTATGATAAGTGCATTCAACTCACAGACTTGAACGTTCTTTTTGATAGAACTCTTTTGAAACACTCCTTTTGTAGAATTTGCAAGTGTTCATTTGGAGCGCTTTGAGGCCTAAGCTGGAAAAGGAAATATCTTCACGTAAGAACTAGACAGAAGCATTCTCAGAAACTTCTTTCTGATGAGTGCATTCAACACACAGACTTGAACCTTGCTTTTGAAAGAGCAGCTTTGAAACACTCTTTTCGTAGAATCTGCAAGTGGATATTTGGAGCGCTTTGAGGCCTATGCTGGGAAATGAAATCTCTTCACCTAAAAACTAGACAGAAGCATTCTGAGAAACTTCTGTGTGATGAGTGCATTCAACTCACAGACTTGAACGTTCCCTTTGATAGAACAGTTTTGAAACACTCCTTTTGTAGAATCTGCATGTGTTTATTTGGAGCGCTTTGTGGCCTATGTTGGAAAAGGAAATATCTTCATATAGAAACTAGACGGAAGCATTCTCAGAAACTTCTTTGTGATGAATGCATTCAACTCACAGACTTGAAGCTTCCTTTTGAAAGAGCAGTTTGGAAACACTCTTCTTATAGAATCTTCAAGTGGATATTTGGAGCGCTTTGAGGCCTATGATGGGAAATGAAATCTCTTCACCTACAAACTAGACAGAAACATTCTGAGAAACTTCTTTGCAATGAGTGCATTCAACTCACAGACTTGAACGTTCCTTTTGATAGAACAGTTTTGAAACATTACGTTTGTAGAATCTGCAAGTGTTTATTCGGAGCACCTTGAGGCCTATGTTGGAAAAGGAAATATCTTCACATAAAAACTAGAGAGAAGGATTCTCAGAAACTTCTTTGTGATGAGTTCATTCAACTCACAGAGTTGAACCTACCAATTGATAGAGAAGTTTGGAAACACTCTTTTTGTAGAATGTGCAAGTGGATATTTGGAGCCGTTTGAGGCCTATGCTGGGAAAGGAAATATCTTCACATAAAAACTGAACAGAAGCATTCTCAGAAACTTCTTTGTGTTGAGTGCATTCAACTCACAGACTTGAACTTCCCTATAGAAAGAGCAGTTTTGAAACACTCTTTTGTAAAATCTGCAAGTGGTTATTTGGAGCACTTCGAGGCCCGTGCTGGGATATGGAATATCTTCACCTAAAAACTACAGAGAAGCATTCTCAGAAAGTTCTTCACGATGCAATCATTCAACTCTCAGAGTTGAACCTTCCTTTTGATAGAACAGTTTTGAAACACTCTTTTTGTAGAATCTGCAAGAGGATATTTGGAGCGTTCGGAGGCCTATGCTGGAAAAGGAAATATCTTCACATAAAAACTAGGCAGAAGCATTCTCAGAAAATTCTGTGTGATGAGTGCATTCAACTCACAGACTTGAACGTTCCTCTCGAAAGAGCAGTTTTGAAACACTCCTTTTGTAGAATCTGCAAGTGTTTATTTGGAGCGCTTTGAGGCCTATGTTGGAAAAGGAAATATCTGCACATAAAAACTAGACAGAAGCATTCTCAGAAACTTCTTTGTGATGAGTGCATTCTACTCACAGTGTTGAAGCTTGCTTTTGATAGAGCAGTTTTGAAACACTCTTTTGGTAGAATCTGCAAGTGGATATTTGGAGCGCTTTGAGGCCTATGCTGGAAAAGGAAATGTCTTCACATAAAAACTAGACAGAAGCATTCCAGGAAACTTCTGTATGATAAGTGCATTCAACTCACAGACTTGAACGTTCCTTTTGATAGAACTCTTTTGAAACACTCCTTTTGTAGAATTTGCAAGTGTTCATTTGGAGCGCTTTGAGGCCTAAGCTGGAAAAGGAAATATCTTCACGTAAGAACTAGACAGAAGCATTCTCAGAAACTTCTTTCTGATGAGTGCATTCAACACACAGACTTGAACCTTGCTTTTGAAAGAGCAGCTTTGAAACACTCTTTTCGTAGAATCTGCAAGTGGATATTTGGAGCGCTTTGAGGCCTATGCTGGGAAATGAAATCTCTTCACCTAAAAACTAGACAGAAGCATTCTGAGAAACTTCTGTGTGATGAGTGCATTCAACTCACAAACTTGAACGTTCCCTTTGATAGAACAGTTTTGAAACACTCCTTTTGTAGAATCTGCATGTGTTTATTTGGAGCGCTTTGAGGCCTATGTTGGAAAAGGAAATATCTTCATATAGAAACTAGACGGAAGCATTCTCAGAAACTTCTTTGTGATGAATGCATTCAACTCACAGACTTGAAGCTTCCTTTTGAAAGAGCAGTTTGGAAACACTCTTCTTATAGAATCTTCAAGTGGATATTTGGAGCGCTTTGAGGCCTATGCTGGGAAATGAAATCTCTTCACCTAAAAACTAGACAGAAACATTCTGAGAAACTTCTTTGCAATGAGTGCATTCAACTCACAGACTTGAACGTTCCTTTTGATAGAACAGTTTTGAAACATTACGTTTGTAGAGTCTGCAAGTGTTTATTCGGAGCACCTTGAGGCCTATGTTGGAAAAGGAAATATCTTCACATAAAAACTAGAGAGAAGGATTCTCAGAAACTTCTTTGTGATGAGTTCATTCAACTCACAGAGTTGAACCTACCAATTGATAGAGAAGTTTGGAAACACTCTTTTTGTAGAATCTGCAAGTGGATATTTGGAGCCGTTTGAGGCCTATGCTGGAAAAGGAAATATCTTCACATAAAAACTGAACAGAAGCATTCTCAGAAACTTCTTTGTGTTGAGTGCATTCAACTCACAGACTTGAACTTCCCTATAGAAAGAGCAGTTTTGAAACACTCTTTTGTAAAATCTGCAAGTGGTTATTTGGAGCACTTCGAGGCCTGTGCTGGGATATGGAATATCTTCACCTAAAAACTACAGAGAAGCATTCTCAGAAAGTTCTTCACGATGCATTCATTCAACTCACAGAGTTGAACCTTCCTTTTGATAGAACAGTTTTGAAACACTCTTTTTGTAGAATCTGCAAGAGGATATTTGGAGCGTTCGGAGGCCTATGCTGCAAAAGGAAATATCTTCACATAAAAACTAGACAGAAGCATTCTCAGAAACTTCTGTGTGATGAGTGCATTCAACTCACAGACTTGAACGTTCCTCTCGAAAGAGCAGTTTTGAAACACTCCTTTTGTAGAATCTGCAAGTGTTTATTTGGAGCGCTTTGAGGCCTCTGTTGGAAATGGAAATATGTCCACATAAAAACTAGACAGAAGCATTCTCAGAAACTTCTTTGTGATGAGTGCATTCTACTCACAGTGTTGAAGCTTGCTTTAGATAGAGCAGTTTTGAAACACTCTTTTGGTAGAATCTGCAAGTGGATATTTGGAGCGCTTTGAGGCCTATGCTGGAAAAGGAAATGTCTTCACATAAAAACTAGACAGAAACATTCCAGGAAACTACTGTATGATAAGTGCATTCAACTCACAGACTTGAACGTTCCTTTTGATAGAACTCTTTTGAAACACTCCTTTTGTAGAATTTGCAAGTGTTCATTTGGAGCGCTTTGAGGCCTAAGCTGGAAAAGGAAATATCTTCACGTAAGAACTAGACAGAAGCATTCTCAGAAACTTCTTTCCGATGAGTGCATTCAACACACAGACTTGAACCTTGCTTTTGAAAGAGCAGCTTTGAAACACTCTTTTCGTAGAATCTGCAAGTGGATATTTGGAGCGCTTTGAGGCCTAGGCTGGGAAATGAAATCTCTTCACCTAAAAACTAGACAGAAGCATTCTGAGAAACTTCTGTGTGATGAGTGCATTCAACTCACAGACTTGAACGTTCCCTTTGATAGAACAGTTTTGAAACACTCCTTTTGTAGAATCTGCATGTGTTTATTTGGAGCGCTTTGAGGCCTATGTTGGAAAAGGAAATATCTTCATATAGAAACTAGACGGAAGCATTCTCAGAAACTTCTTTGTGATGAATGCATTCAACTCACAGACTTGAAGCTTCCTTTTGAAAGAGCAGTTTGGAAACACTCTTCTTATAGAATCTTCAAGTGGATACTTGGAGCGCTTTGAGGCCTGTGCTGGGAAATGAAATCTCTTCACCTAAAAACTAGACAGAAACATTCTGAGAAACTTCTTTGCAATGAGTGCATTCAACTCACAGACTTGAACGTTCCTTTTGATAGAACAGTTTTGAAATATTACGTTTGTAGAATCTGCAAGTGTTTATTCGGAGCACCTTGAGGCCTATGTTGGAAAAGGAAATATCTTCACATAAAAACTAGAGAGAAGGATTCTCAGAAACTTCTTTGTGATGAGTTCATTCAACTCACAGAGTTGAACCTACCAATTGATAGAGAAGTTTGGAAACACTCTTTTTGTAGAATCTGCAAGTGGATATTTGGAGCCGTTTGAGGCCTATGCTGGAAAAGGAAATATCTTCACATAAAAACTGAACAGAAGCATTCTCAGAAACTTCTTTGTGTTGAGTGCATTCAACTCACAGACTTGAACTTTCCTATAGAAAGAGCAGTTTTGAAACACTCTTTTGGTAAAATCTGCAAGTGGTTATTTGGAGCACTTCGAGGCCCGTGCTGGGATATGGAATATCTTCACCTAAAAACTACAGAGAAGCATTCTCAGAAAGTTCTTCATGATGCATTCATTCAACTCTCAGAGTTGAACCTTCCTTTTGATAGAACAGTTTTGAAACACTCTTTTTGTAGAATCTGCAAGAGGATATTTGGAGCGTTCGGAGGCCTATGCTGGAAAAGGAAATATCTTCACATAAAAACTAGACAGAAGCATTCTCAGAAACTTCTGTGTGATGAGTGCATTCAACTCACAGACTTGAACGTTCCTCTTGAAAGAGCAGTTTTGAAACACTCCTTTTGTAGAATCTGCAAGTGTTTATTTGGAGCGCTTTGAGGCCTATGTTGGAAAAGGAAATATCTGCACATAAAAACTAGACAGAAGCATTCTCAGAAACTTCTTTGTGATGAGTGCATTCTACTCACAGTGTTGAAGCTTGCTTTTGATAGAGCAGTTTTGAAACACTCCTTTGGTAGAATCTGCAAGTGGATATTTGGAGCGCTTTGAGGCCTATGCTGGAAAAGGAAATGTCTTCACATAAAAACTAGACAGAAGCATTCCAGGAAACTTCTGTATGATAAGTGCATTCAACTCACAGACTTGAACGTTCCTTTTGATAGAACTCTTTTGAAACACTCCTTTTGTAGAATTTGCAAGTGTTCATTTGGAGCGCTTTGAGGCCTAAGCTGGAAAAGGAAATATCTTCACGTAAGAACTAGACAGAAGCATTCTCAGAAACTTCTTTCCGATGAGTGCATTCAACACACAGACTTGAACCTTGCTTTTGAAAGAGCAGCTTTGAAACACACTTTTCGTAGAATCTGCAAGTGGATATTTGGAGCGCTTTGAGGCCTAGGCTGGGAAATGAAATCTCTTCACCTAAAAACTACACAGAAGCATTCTGAGAAACTTCTGTGTGATGAGTGCATTCAACTCACAGACTTGAACGTTCCCTTTGATAGAACAGTTTTGAAACACTCCTTTTGTAGAATCTGCATGTGTTTATTTGGAGGGCTTTGTGGCCTATGTTGGAAAAGGAAATATCTTCATATAGAAACTAGACGGAAGCATTCTCAGAAACTTCTTTGTGATGAATGCATTCAACTCACAGACTTGAAGCTTCCTTTTGAAAGAGCAGTTTGGAAACACTCTTCTTATAGAATCTTCAAGTGGATACTTGGAGCGCTTTGAGGCCTGTGCTGGGAAATGAAATCTCTTCACCTACAAACTAGACAGAAACATTCTGAGAAACTTCTTTGCAATGAGTGCATTCAACTCACAGACTTGAACGTTCCTTTTGATAGAACAGTTTTGAAACATTACGTTTGTAGAATCTGCAAGTGTTTATTCGGAGCACCTTGAGGCCTATGTTGGAAAAGGAAATATCTTCACATAAAAACTAGAGAGAAGGATTCTCAGAAACTTCTTTGTGATGAGTTCATTCAACTCACAGAGTTGAACCTACCAATTGATAGAGAAGTTTGGAAACACTCTTTTTGTAGAATCTGCAAGTGGATATTTGGAGCCGTTTGAGGCCTATGCTGGGAAAGGAAATATCTTCACATAAAAACTGAACAGAAGCATTCTCAGAAACTTCCTTGTGTTGAGTGCATTCAACTCACAGACTTGAACTTCCCTATAGAAAGAGCAGTTTTGAAACACTCTTTTGGTAAAATCTGCAAGTGGTTATTTGGAGCACTTCGAGGCCCGTGCTGGGATATGGAATATCTTCACCTAAAAACTACAGAGAAGCATTCTCAGAAAGTTCTTCACGATGCATTCATTCAACTCTCAGAGTTGAACCTTCCTTTTGATAGAACAGTTTTGAAACACTCTTTTTGTAGAATCTGCAAGAGGATATTTGGAGCGTTCGGAGGCCTATGCTGGAAAAGGAAATATCTTCACATAAAAACTAGACAGAAGCATTCTCAGAAACTTCTGTGTGATGAGTGCATTCAACTCACAGACTTGAACGTTCCTCTCGAAAGAGCAGTTTTGAAACACTCCTTTTGTAGAATCTGCAAGTGTTTATTTGGAGCGCTTTGAGGCCTCTGTTGGAAATGGAAATATCTGCACATAAAAACTAGACAGAAGCATTCTCAGAAACTTCTTTGTGATGAGTGCATTCTACTCACAGTGTTGAAGCTTGCTTTAGATAGAGCAGTTTTGAAACACTCTTTTGGTAGAATCTGCAAGTGGATATTTGGAGCGCTTTGAGGCCTATGCTGGAAAAGGAAATGTCTTCACATAAAAACTAGACAGAAGCATTCCAGGAAACTTCTGTATGATAAGTGCATTCAACTCACAGACTTGAACGTTCCTTTTGATAGAACTCTTTTGAAACACTCCTTTTGTAGGATTTGCAAGTGTTCATTTGGAGCGCTTTGAGGCCTAAGCTGGAAAAGGAAATATCTTCACGTAAGAACTTGACAGAAGCATTCTCAGAAACTTCTTTCTGATGAGTGCATTCAACACACAGACTTGAACCTTGCTTTTGAAAGAGCAGCTTTGAAACACTCTTTTCGTAGAATCTGCAAGTGGATATTTGGAGCGCTTTGAGGCCTATGCTGGGAAATGAAATCTCTTCACCTAAAAACTAGACAGAAGCATTCTGAGAAACTTCTGTGTGATGAGTGCATTCAACTCACAGACTTGAACGTTCCCTTTGATAGAACAGTTTTGAAACACTCCTTTTGTAGAATCTGCATGTGTTTATTTGGAGCGCTTTGAGGCCTATGTTGGAAAAGGAAATATCTTCATATAGAAACTAGACGGAAGCATTCTCAGAAACTTCTTTGTGATGAATGCATTCAACTCACAGACTTGAAGCTTCCTTTTGAAAGAGCAGTTTGGAAACACTCTTCTTATAGAATCTTCAAGTGGATACTTGGAGCGCTTTGAGGCCTGTGCTGGGAAATGAAATCTCTTCACCTAAAAACTAGACAGAAACATTCTGAGAAACTTCTTTGCAATGAGTGCATTCAACTCACAGACTTGAACGTTCCTTTTGATAGAACAGTTTTGAAACATTACGTTTGTAGAATCTGCAAGTGTTTATTCGGAGCAACTTGAGGCCTATGTTGGAAAAGGAAATATCTTCACATAAAAACTAGAGAGAAGGATTCTCAGAAACTTCTTTGTGATGAGTTCATTCAACTCACAGAGTTGAACCTACCAATTGATAGAGAAGTTTGGAAACACTCTTTTTGTAGAATCTGCAAGTGGATATTTGGAGCCGTTTGAGGCCTATGCTGGGAAAGGAAATATCTTCACATAAAAACTGAACAGAAGCATTCTCAGAAACTTCTTTGTGTTGAGTGCATTCAACTCACAGACTTGAACTTCCCTATAGAAAGAGCAGTTTTGAAACACTCTTTTGGTAAAATCTGCAAGTGGTTATTTGGAGCACTTCGAGGCCCGTGCTGGGATATGGAATATCTTCACCTAAAAACTACAGAGAAGCATTCTCAGAAAGTTCTTCACGATGCATTCATTCAACTCTCAGAGTTGAACCTTCCTTTTGATAGAACAGTTTTGAAACACTCTTTTTGTAGAATCTGCAAGAGGATATTTGGAGCGTTCGGAGGCCTATGCTGGAAAAGGAAATATCTTCACATAAAAACTAGGCAGAAGCATTCTCAGAAACTTCTGTGTGATGAGTGCATTCAACTCACAGACTTGAACATTCCTCTCGAAAGAGCAGTTTTGAAACACTCCTTTTGTAGAATCTGCAAGTGTTTATTTGGAGCGCTTTGAGGCCTATGTTGGAAAAGGAAATATCTGCACATAAAAACTAGACAGAAGCATTCTCAGAAACTTCTTTGTGATGAGTGCATTCTACTCACAGTGTTGAAGCTTGCTTTTGATAGAGCAGTTTTGAAACACTCTTTTGGTAGAATCTGCAAGTGGATATTTGGAGCGCTTTGAGGCCTATGCTGGAAAAGGAAATGTCTTCACATAAAAACTAGACAGAAGCATTCCAGGAAACTTCTGTATGATAAGTGCATTCAACTCACAGACTTGAACGTTCCTTTTGATAGAACTCTTTTGAAACACTCCTTTTGTAGAATTTGCAAGTGTTCATTTGGAGCGCTTTGAGGCCTAAGCTGGAAAAGGAAATATCTTCACGTAAGAACTAGACAGAAGCATTCTCAGAAACTTCTTTCCGATGAGTGCATTCAACACACAGACTTGAACCTTGCTTTTGAAAGAGCAGCTTTGAAACACTCTTTTCGTAGGATCTGCAAGTGGATATTTGGAGAGCTTTGAGGCCTATGCTGTGAAATGAAATCTCTTCACCTAAAAACTAGACAGAAGCATTCTGAGAAACTTCTGTGTGATGAGTGCATTCAACTCACAGACTTGAACGTTCCCTTTGATAGAACAGTTTTGAAACACTCCTTTTGTAGAATCTGCATGTGTTTATTTGGAGCGCTTTGAGGCCTATGTTGGATAAGGAAATATCTTCATATAGAAACTAGACGGAAGCATTCTCAGAAACTTCTTTGTGATGAATGCATTCAACTCACAGACTTGAAGCTTCCTTTTGAAAGAGCAGTTTGGAAACACTCTTCTTATAGAATCTTCAAGTGGATATTTGGAGCGCTTTGAGGCCTATGCTGGGAAATGAAATCTCTTCACCTAAAAACTAGACAGAAACATTCTGAGAAACTTCTTTGCAATGAGTGCATTCAACTCACAGACTTGAACGTTCCTTTTGATAGAACAGTTTTGAAACATTACGTTTGTAGAATCTGCAAGTGTTTATTCGGAGCACCTTGAGGCCTATGTTGGAAAAGGAAATATCTTCACATAAAAACTAGAGAGAAGGATTCTCAGAAACTTCTTTGTGATGAGTTCATTCAACTCACAGAGTTGAACCTACCAATTGATAGAGAAGTTTGGAAACACTCTTTTTGTAGAATCTGCAAGTGGATATTTGGAGCCGTTTGAGGCCTATGCTGGAAAAGGAAATATCTTCACATAAAAACTGAACAGAAGCATTCTCAGAAACTTCTTTGTGTTGAGTGCATTCAACTCACAGACTTGAACTTCCCTATAGAAAGAGCAGTTTTGAAACACTCTTTTGGTAAAATCTGCAAGTGGTTATTTGGAGCACTTCGAGGCCCGTGCTGGGATATGGAATATCTTCACCTAAAAACTACAGAGAAGCATTCTCAGAAAGTTCTTCACGATGCATTCATTCAACTCACAGAGTTGAACCTTCCTTTTGATAGAACAGTTTTGAAACACTCTTTTTGTAGAATCTGCAAGAGGATATTTGGAGCGTTCGGAGGCCTATGCTGGAAAAGGAAATATCTTCACCTAAAAACTAGACAGAAGCATTCTCAGAAACTTCTGTGTGATGAGTGCATTCAACTCACAGACTTGAACGTTCCTCTCGAAAGAGCAGTTTTGAAACACTCCTTTTGTAGAATCTGCAAGTGTTTATTTGGAGCGCTTTGAGGCCTCTGTTGGAAATGGAAATATCTGCACATAAAAACTAGACAGAAGCATTCTCAGAAACTTCTTTGTGATGAGTGCATTCTACTCACAGTGTTGAAGCTTGCTTTAGATAGAGCAGTTTTGAAACACTCTTTTGGTAGAATCTGCAAGTGGATATTTGGAGCGCTTTGAGGCCTATGCTGGAAAAGGAAATGTCTTCACATTAAAACTAGACAGAAGCATTCCAGGAAACTTCTGTATGATAAGTGCATTCAACTCACAGACTTGAACGTTCCTTTTGATAGAACTCTTTTGAAACACTCCTTTTGTAGAATTTGCAAGTGTTCATTTGGAGCGCTTTGAGGCCTAAGCTGGAAAAGGAAATATCTTCACGTAAGAACTTGACAGAAGCATTCTCAGAAACTTCTTTCTGATGAGTGCATTCAACACACAGACTTGAACCTTGCTTTTGAAAGAGCAGCTTTGAAACACTCTTTCGTAGAATCTGCAAGTGGATATTTGGAGCGCTTTGAGGCCTATGCTGGGAAATGAAATCTCTCCACCTAAAAACTACACAGAAGCATTCTGAGAAACTTCTGTGTGATGAGTGCATTCAACTCACAGACTTGAACGTTCCCTTTGATAGAACAGTTTTGAAACACTCCTTTTGTAGAATCTGCATGTGTTTATTTGGAGCGCTTTGAGGCCTATGTTGGAAAAGGAAATATCTTCATATAGAAACTAGACGGAAGCATTCTCAGAAACTTCTTTGTGATGAATGCATTCAACTCACAGACTTGAAGCTTCCTTTTGAAAGAGCAGTTTGGAAACACTCTTCTTATAGAATCTTCAAGTGGATATTTGGAGCGCTTTGAGGCCTATGTTGGGAAATGAAATCTCTTCACCTACAAACTAGACAGAAACATTCTGAGAAACTTCTTTGCAATGAGTGCATTCAACTCACAGACTTGAACGTTCCTTTTGATAGAACAGTTTTGAAACATTACGTTTGTAGAATCTGCAAGTGTTTATTCGGAGCACCTTGAGGCCTATGTTGGAAAAGGAAATATCTTCACATAAAAACTAGAGAGAAGGATTCTCAGAAACTTCTTTGTGATGAGTTCATTCAACTCACAGAGTTGAACCTACCAATTGATAGAGAAGTTTGGAAACACTCTTTTTGTAGAATCTGCAAGTGGATATTTGGAGCCGTTTGAGGCCTATGCTGGGAAAGGAAATATCTTCACATAAAAACTGAACAGAAGCATTCTCAGAAACTTCTTTGTGTTGAGTGCATTCAACTCACAGACTTGAACTTTCCTATAGAAAGAGCAGTTTTGAAACACTCTTTTGGTAAAATCTGCAAGTGGTTATTTGGAGCACTTCGAGGCCCGTGCTGGGATATGGAATATCTTCACCTAAAAACTACAGAGAAGCATTCTCAGAAAGTTCTTCACGATGCATTCATTCAACTCTCAGAGTTGAACCTTCCTTTTGATAGAACCGTTTTGAAACACTCTTTTTGTAGAATCTGCAAGAGGATATTTGGAGCGTTCGGAGGCCTATGCTGGAAAAGGAAATATCTTCACATAAAAACTAGGCAGAAGCATTCTCAGAAAATTCTGTGTGATGAGTGCATTCAACTCACAGACTTGAACGTTCCTCTCGAAAGAGCAGTTTTGAAACACTCCTTTTGTAGAATCTGCAAGTGTTTATTTGGAGCGCTTTGAGGCCTCTGTTGGAAATGGAAATATCTGCACATAAAAACTAGACAGAAGCATTCTCAGAAACTTCTTTGTGATGAGTGCATTCTACTCACAGTGTTGAAGCTTGCTTTAGATAGAGCAGTTTTGAAACACTCTTTTGGTAGAATCTGCAAGTGGATATTTGGAGCACTTTGAGGCCTATGCTGGAAAAGGAAATGTCTTCACATAAAAACTAGGCAGAAACATTCCAGGAAACTTCTGTATGATAAGTGCATTCAACTCACAGACTTGAACGTTCCTTTTGATAGAACTCTTTTGAAACACTCCTATTGTAGAATTTGCAAGTGTTCATTTGGAGCGCTTTGAGGCCTAAGCTGGAAAAGGAAATATCTTCACGTAAGAACTAGACAGAAGCATTCTCAGAAACTTCTTTCTGATGAGTGCATTCAACACACAGACTTGAACCTTGCTTTTGAAAGAGCAGCTTTGAAACACTCTTTTCGTAGGATCTGCAAGTGGATATTTGGAGCGCTTTGAGGCCTATGCTGGGAAATGAAATCTCTTCACCTAAAAACTAGACAGAAGCATTCTGAGAAACTTCTGTGTGATGAGTGCATTCAACTCACAGACTTGAACGTTCCCTTTGATAGAACAGTTTTGAAACACTCCTTTTGTAGAATCTGCATGTGTTTATTTGGAGCGCTTTGTGGCCTATGTTGGAAAAGGAAATATCTTCATATAGAAACTAGACGGAAGCATTCTCAGAAACTTCTTTGTGATGAATGCATTCAACTCACAGACTTGAAGCTTCCTTTTGAAAGAGCAGTTTGGAAACAGTCTTCTTATAGAATCTTCAAGTGGATATTTGGAGCGCTTTGAGGCCTGTGCTGGGAAATGAAATCTCTTCACCTACAAACTAGACAGAAACATTCTGAGAAACTTCTTTGCAATGAGTGCATTCAACTCACAGACTTGAACGTTCCTTTTGATAGAACAGTTTTGAAACATTACGTTTGTAGAATCTGCAAGTGTTTATTCGGAGCACCTTGAGGCCTATGTTGGAAAAGGAAATATCTTCACATAAAAACTAGAGAGAAGGATTCTCAGAAACTTCTTTGTGATGAGTTCATTCAACTCACAGAGTTGAACCTACCAATTGATAGAGAAGTTTGGAAACACTCTTTTTGTAGAATCTGCAAGTGGATATTTGGAGCCGTTTGAGGCCTATGCTGGAAAAGGAAATATCTTCACATAAAAACTGAACAGAAGCATTCTCAGAAACTTCTTTGTGTTGAGTGCATTCAACTCACAGACTTGAACTTCCCTATAGAAAGAGCAGTTTTGAAACACTCTTTTGGTAAAATCTGCAAGTGGTTATTTGGAGCACTTCGAGGCCTGTGCTGGGATATGGAATATCTTCACCTAAAAACTACAGAGAAGCATTCTCAGAAAGTTCTTCACGATGCATTCATTCAACTCACAGAGTTGAACCTTCCTTTTGATAGAACAGTTTTGAAACACTCTTTTTGTAGAATCTGCAAGAGGATATTTGGAGCGTTCGGAGGCCTATGCTGGAAAAGGAAATATCTTCACATAAAAACTAGACAGAAGCATTCTCAGAAACTTCTGTGTGATGAGTGCATTCAACTCACAGACTTGAACGTTCCTCTCGAAAGAGCAGTTTTGAAACACTCCTTTTGTAGAATCTGCAAGTGTTTATTTGGAGCGCTTTGAGGCCTCTGTTGGAAATGGAAATATCTGCACATAAAAACTAGACAGAAGCATTCTCAGAAACTTCTTTGTGATGAGTGCATTCTACTCACAGTGTTGAAGCTTGCTTTAGATAGAGCAGTTTTGAAACACTCTTTTGGTAGAATCTGCAAGTGGATATTTGGAGCGCTTTGAGGCCTATGCTGGAAAAGGAAATGTCTTCACATAAAAACTAGACAGAAGCATTCCAGGAAACTTCTGTATGATAAGTGCATTCAACTCACAGACTTGAACGTTCCTTTTGATAGAACTCTTTTGAAACACTCCTTTTGTAGAATTTGCAAGTGTTCATTTGGAGCGCTTTGAGGCCTAAGCTGGAAAAGGAAATATCTTCACGTAAGAACTTGACAGAAGCATTCTCAGAAACTTCTTTCGGATGAGTGCATTCAACACACAGACTTGAACCTTGCTTTTGAAAGAGCAGCTTTGACACACTCTTTTCGTAGAATCTGCAAGTGGATATTTGGAGCGCTTTGAGGCCTATGCTGGGAAATGAAATCTCTTCACCTAAAAACTACACAGAAGCATTCTGAGAAACTTCTGTGTGATGAGTGCATTCAACTCACAGACTTGAACGTTCCCTTTGATAGAACAGTTTTGAAACACTCCTTTTGTAGAATCTGCATGTGTTTATTTGGAGCGCTTTGAGGCCTATGTTGGAAAAGGAAATATCTTCATATAGAAACTAGACGGAAGCATTCTCAGAAACTTCTTTGTGATGAATGCATTCAACTCACAGACTTGAAGCTTCCTTTTGAAAGAGCAGTTTGGAAACACTCTTCTTATAGAATCTTCAAGTGGATATTTGGAGCGCTTTGAGGCCTATGTTGGGAAATGAAATCTCTTCACCTACAAACTAGACAGAAACATTCTGAGAAACTTCTTTGCAATGAGTGCATTCAACTCACAGACTTGAACGTTCCTTTTGATAGAACAGTTTTGAAACATTACGTTTGTAGAATCTGCAAGTGTTTATTCGGAGCACCTTGAGGCCTATGTTGGAAAAGGAAATATCTTCACATAAAAACTAGAGAGAAGGATTCTCAGAAACTTCTTTGTGATGAGTTCATTCAACTCACAGAGTTGAACCTACCAATTGATAGAGAAGTTTGGAAACACTCTTTTTGTAGAATCTGCAAGTGGATATTTGGAGCCGTTTGAGGCCTATGCTGGGAAAGGAAATATCTTCACATGAAAACTGAACAGAAGCATTCTCAGAAACTTCTTTGTGTTGAGTGCATTCAACTCACAGACTTGAACTTTCCTATAGAAAGAGCAGTTTTGAAACACTCTTTTGGTAAAATCTGCAAGTGGTTATTTGGAGCACTTCGAGGCCTGTGCTGGGATATGGAATATCTTCACCTAAAAACTACAGAGAAGCATTCTCAGAAAGTTCTTCACGATGCATTCATTCAACTCACAGAGTTGAACCTTCCTTTTGATAGAACAGTTTTGAAACACTCTTTTTGTAGAATCTGCAAGAGGATATTTGGAGCGTTCGGAGGCCTATGCTGGAAAAGGAAATATCTTCACATAAAAACTAGACAGAAGCATTCTCAGAAACTTCTGTGTGATGAGTGCATTCAACTCACAGACTTGAACGTTCCTCTCGAAAGAGCAGTTTTGAAACACTCCTTTTGTAGAATCTGCAAGTGTTTATTTGGAGCGCTTTGAGGCCTCTGTTGGAAATGGAAATATCTGCACATAAAAACTAGACAGAAGCATTCTCAGAAACTTCTTTGTGATGAGTGCATTCTACTCACAGTGTTGAAGCTTGCTTTAGATAGAGCAGTTTTGAAACACTCTTTTGGTAGAATCTGCAAGTGGATATTTGGAGCGCTTTGAGGCCTATGCTGGAAAAGGAAATGTGTTCACATAAAAACTAGACAGAAGCATTCCAGGAAACTTCTGTATGATAAGTGCATTCAACTCACAGACTTGAACGTTCCTTTTGATAGAACTCTTTTGAAACACTCCTTTTGTAGAATTTGCAAGTGTTCATTTGGAGCGCTTTGAGGCCTCAGCTGGAAAAGGAAATATCTTCACGTAAGAACTTGACAGAAGCATTCTCAGAAACTTCTTTCAGATGAGTGCATTCAACACACAGACTTGAACCTTGCTTTTGAAAGAGCAGCTTTGAAACACTCTTTTCGTAGAATCTGCAAGTGGATATTTGGAGCGCTTTGAGGCCTATGCTGGGAAATGAAATCTCTTCACCTAAAAACTACACAGAAGCATTCTGAGAAACTTCTGTGTGATGAGTGCATTCAACTCACAGACTTGAACGTTCCCTTTGATAGAACAGTTTTGAAACACTCCTTTTGTAGAATCTGCATGTGTTTATTTGGAGCGCTTTGAGGCCTATGTTGGAAAAGGAAATATCTTCATATAGAAACTAGACGGAAGCATTCTCAGAAACTTCTTTGTGATGAATGCATTCAACTCACAGACTTGAAGCTTCCTTTTGAAAGAGCAGTTTGGAAACACTCTTCTTATAGAATCTTCAAGTGGATATTTGGAGCGCTTTGAGGCCTATGTTGGGAAATGAAATCTCTTCACCTACAAACTAGACAGAAACATTCTGAGAAACTTCTTTGCAATGAGTGCATTCAACTCACAGACTTGAACGTTCCTTTTGATAGAACAGTTTTGAAACATTACGTTTGTAGAATCTGCAAGTGTTTATTCAGAGCACCTTGAGGCCTATGTTGGAAAAGGAAATATCTTCACATAAAAACTAGAGAGAAGGATTCTCAGAAACTTCTTTGTGATGAGTTCATTCAACTCACAGAGTTGAACCTACCAATTGATAGAGAAGTTTGGAAACACTCTTTTTGTAGAATCTGCAAGTGGATATTTGGAGCCGTTTGAGGCCTATGCTGGGAAAGGAAATATCTTCACATGAAAACTGAACAGAAGCATTCTCAGAAACTTCTTTGTGTTGAGTGCATTCAACTCACAGACTTGAACTTTCCTATAGAAAGAGCAGTTTTGAAACACTCTTTTGGTAAAATCTGCAAGTGGTTATTTGGAGCACTTCGAGGCCCGTGCTGGGATATGGAATATCTTCACCTAAAAACTACAGAGAAGCATTCTCAGAAAGTTCTTCACGATGCATTCATTCAACTCTCAGAGTTGAACCTTCCTTTTGATAGAACAGTTTTGAAACACTCTTTTTGTAGAATCTGCAAGAGGATATTTGGAGCGTTCGGAGGCCTATGCTGGAAAAGGAAATATCTTCACATAAAAACTAGGCAGAAGCATTCTCAGAAAATTCTGTGTGATGAGTGCATTCAACTCACAGACTTGAACGTTCCTCTCGAAAGAGCAGTTTTGAAACACTCCTTTTGTAGAATCTGCAAGTGTTTATTTGGAGCGCTTTGAGGCCTCTGTTGGAAATGGAAATATCTGCACATAAAAACTAGACAGAAGCATTCTCAGAAACTTCTTTGTGATGAGTGCATTCTACTCACAGTGTTGAAGCTTGCTTTAGATAGAGCAGTTTTGAAACACTCTTTTGGTAGAATCTGCAAGTGGATATTTGGAGCACTTTGAGGCCTATGCTGGAAAAGGAAATGTCTTCACATAAAAACTAGACAGAAACATTCCAGGAAACTTCTGTATGATAAGTGCATTCAACTCACAGACTTGAACGTTCCTTTTGATAGAACTCTTTTGAAACACTCCTTTTGTAGAATTTGCAAGTGTTCATTTGGAGCGCTTTGAGGCCTAAGCTGGAAAAGGAAATATCTTCACGTAAGAACTAGACAGAAGCATTCTCAGAAACTTCTTTCTGATGAGTGCATTCAACACACAGACTTGAACCTTGCTTTTGAAAGAGCAGCTTTGAAACACTCTTTTCGTAGGATCTGCAAGTGGATATTTGGAGCGCTTTGAGGCCTATGCTGGGAAATGAAATCTCTTCACCTAAAAACTAGACAGAAGCATTCTGAGAAACTTCTGTGTGATGAGTGCATTCAACTCACAGACTTGAACGTTCCCTTTGATAGAACAGTTTTGAAACACTCCTTTTGTAGAATCTGCATGTGTTTATTTGGAGCGCTTTGTGGCCTATGTTGGAAAAGGAAATATCTTCATATAGAAACTAGACGGAAGCATTCTCAGAAACTTCTTTGTGATGAATGCATTCAACTCACAGACTTGAAGCTTCCTTTTGAAAGAGCAGTTTGGAAACAGTCTTCTTATAGAATCTTCAAGTGGATATTTGGAGCGCTTTGAGGCCTGTGCTGGGAAATGAAATCTCTTCACCTACAAACTAGACAGAAACATTCTGAGAAACTTCTTTGCAATGAGTGCATTCAACTCACAGACTTGAACGTTCCTTTTGATAGAACAGTTTTGAAACATTACGTTTGTAGAATCTGCAAGTGTTTATTCGAAGCACCTTGAGGCCTATGTTGGAAAAGGAAATATCTTCACATAAAAACTAGAGAGAAGGATTCTCAGAAACTTCTTTGGGATGAGTTCATTCAACTCACAGAGTTGAACCTACCAATTGATAGAGAAGTTTGGAAACACTCTTTTTGTAGAATCTGCAAGT
Organism: Pongo pygmaeus; assembly: GCF_028885625.2. Classification (NCBI taxonomy): domain Eukaryota; kingdom Metazoa; phylum Chordata; class Mammalia; order Primates; family Hominidae; genus Pongo; species Pongo pygmaeus. Next base: position 24,721,678 of record NC_072394.2, on the reverse strand, counting down.
GGATATTTGGAGCCGTTTGAGGCCTATGCTGGAAAAGGAAATATCTTCACATAAAAACTGAACAGAAGCATTCTCAGAAACTTCTTTGTGTTGAGTGCATTCAACTCACAGACTTGAACTTCCCTATAGAAAGAGCAGTTTTGAAACACTCTTTTGGTAAAATCTGCAAGTGGTTATTTGGAGCACTTCGAGGCCTGTGCTGGGATATGGAATATCTTCACCTAAAAACTACAGAGAAGCATTCTCAGAAAGTTCTTCACGATGCATTCATTCAACTCACAGAGTTGAACCTTCCTTTTGATAGAACAGTTTTGAAACACTCTTTTTGTAGAATCTGCAAGAGGATATTTGGAGCGTTCGGAGGCCTATGCTGGAAAAGGAAATATCTTCACATAAAAACTAGACAGAAGCATTCTCAGAAACTTCTGTGTGATGAGTGCATTCAACTCACAGACTTGAACGTTCCTCTCGAAAGAGCAGTTTTGAAACACTCCTTTTGTAGAATCTGCAAGTGTTTATTTGGAGCGCTTTGAGGCCTCTGTTGGAAATGGAAATATCTGCACATAAAAACTAGACAGAAGCATTCTCAGAAACTTCTTTGTGATGAGTGCATTCTACTCACAGTGTTGAAGCTTGCTTTAGATAGAGCAGTTTTGAAACACTCTTTTGGTAGAATCTGCAAGTGGATATTTGGAGCGCTTTGAGGCCTATGCTGGAAAAGGAAATGTGTTCACATAAAAACTAGACAGAAGCATTCCAGGAAACTTCTGTATGATAAGTGCATTCAACTCACAGACTTGAACGTTCCTTTTGATAGAACTCTTTTGAAACACTCCTTTTGTAGAATTTGCAAGTGTTCATTTGGAGCGCTTTGAGGCCTCAGCTGGAAAAGGAAATATCTTCACGTAAGAACTTGACAGAAGCATTCTCAGAAACTTCTTTCGGATGAGTGCATTCAACACACAGACTTGAACCTTGCTTTTGAAAGAGCAGCTTTGAAACACTCTTTTCGTAGAATCTGCAAGTGGATATTTGGAGCGCTTTGAGGCCTATGCTGGGAAATGAAATCTCTTCACCTAAAAACTACACAGAAGCATTCTGAGAAACTTCTGTGTGATGAGTGCATTCAACTCACAGACTTGAACGTTCCCTTTGATAGAACAGTTTTGAAACACTCCTTTTGTAGAATCTGCATGTGTTTATTTGGAGCGCTTTGAGGCCTATGTTGGAAAAGGAAATATCTTCATATAGAAACTAGACGGAAGCATTCTCAGAAACTTCTTTGTGATGAATGCATTCAACTCACAGACTTGAAGCTTCCTTTTGAAAGAGCAGTTTGGAAACACTCTTCTTATAGAATCTTCAAGTGGATATTTGGAGCGCTTTGAGGCCTATGCTGGGAAATGAAATCTCTTCACCTAAAAACTAGACAGAAACATTCTGAGAAACTTCTTTGCAATGAGTGCATTCAACTCACAGACTTGAACGTTCCTTTTGATAGAACAGTTTTGAAACATTACGTTTGTAGAATCTGCAAGTGATTATTCGGAGCACCTTGAGGCCTATGTTGGAAAAGGAAATATCTTCACATAAAAACTAGAGAGAAGGATTCTCAGAAACTTCTTTGTGATGAGTTCATTCAACTCACAGAGTTGAACCTACCAATTGATAGAGAAGTTTGGAAACACTCTTTTTGTAGAATCTGCAAGTGGATATTTGGAGCCGTTTGAGGCCTATGCTGGAAAAGGAAATATCTTCACATAAAAACTGAACAGAAGAATTCTCAGAAACTTCTTTGTGTTGAGTGCATTCAACTCACAGACTTGAACTTCCCTATAGAAAGAGCAGTTTTGAAACACTCTTTTGGTAAAATCTGCAAGTGGTTATTTGGAGCACTTCGAGGCCTGTGCTGGGATATGGAATATCTTCACCTAAAAACTACAGAGAAGCATTCTCAGAAAGTTCTTCACGATGCATTCATTCAACTCACAGAGTTGAACCTTCCTTTTGATAGAACAGTTTTGAAACACTCTTTTTGTAGAATCTGCAAGAGGATATTTGGAGCGTTCGGAGGCCTATGCTGGAAAAGGAAATATCTTCACATAAAAACTAGACAGAAGCATTCTCAGAAACTTCTGTGTGATGAGTGCATTCAACTCACAGACTTGAACGTTCCTCTCGAAAGAGCAGTTTTGAAACACTCCTTTTGTAGAATCTGCAAGTGTTTATTTGGAGCGCTTTGAGGCCTCTGTTGGAAATGGAAATATCTGCACATAAAAACTAGACAGAAGCATTCTCAGAAACTTCTTTGTGATGAGTGCATTCTACTCACAGTGTTGAAGCTTGCTTTAGATAGAGCAGTTTTGAAACACTCTTTTGGTAGAATCTGCAAGTGGATATTTGGAGCGCTTTGAGGCCTATGCTGGAAAAGGAAATGTGTTCACATAAAAACTAGACAGAAGCATTCCAGGAAACTTCTGTATGATAAGTGCATTCAACTCACAGACTTGAACGTTCCTTTTGATAGAACTCTTTTGAAACACTCCTTTTGTAGAATTTGCAAGTGTTCATTTGGAGCGCTTTGAGGCCTCAGCTGGAAAAGGAAATATCTTCACGTAAGAACTTGACAGAAGCATTCTCAGAAACTTCTTTCGGATGAGTGCATTCAACACACAGACTTGAACCTTGCTTTTGAAAGAGCAGCTTTGAAACACTCTTTTCGTAGAATCTGCAAGTGGATATTTGGAGCGCTTTGAGGCCTATGCTGGGAAATGAAATCTCTTCACCTAAAAACTACACAGAAGCATTCTGAGAAACTTCTGTGTGATGAGTGCATTCAACTCACAGACTTGAACGTTCCCTTTGATAGAACAGTTTTGAAACACTCCTTTTGTAGAATCTGCATGTGTTTATTTGGAGCGCTTTGAGGCCTATGTTGGAAAAGGAAATATCTTCATATAGAAACTAGACGGAAGCATTCTCAGAAACTTCTTTGTGATGAATGCATTCAACTCACAGACTTGAAGCTTCCTTTTGAAAGAGCAGTTTGGAAACACTCTTCTTATAGAATCTTCAAGTGGATATTTGGAGCGCTTTGAGGCCTATGCTGGGAAATGAAATCTCTTCACCTAAAAACTAGACAGAAACATTCTGAGAAACTTCTTTGCAATGAGTGCATTCAACTCACAGACTTGAACGTTCCTTTTGATAGAACAGTTTTGAAACATTACGTTTGTAGAATCTGCAAGTGATTATTCGGAGCACCTTGAGGCCTATGTTGGAAAAGGAAATATCTTCACATAAAAACTAGAGAGAAGGATTCTCAGAAACTTCTTTGTGATGAGTTCATTCAACTCACAGAGTTGAACCTACCAATTGATAGAGAAGTTTGGAAACACTCTTTTTGTAGAATCTGCAAGTGGATATTTGGAGCCGTTTGAGGCCTATGCTGGAAAAGGAAATATCTTCACATAAAAACTGAACAGAAGCATTCTCAGAAACTTCTTTGTGTTGAGTGCATTCAACTCACAGACTTGAACTTCCCTATAGAAAGAGCAGTTTTGAAACACTCTTTTGGTAAAATCTGCAAGTGGTTATTTGGAGCACTTCGAGGCCTGTGCTGGGATATGGAATATCTTCACCTAAAAACTACAGAGAAGCATTCTCAGAAAGTTCTTCACGATGCATTCATTCAACTCACAGAGTTGAACCTTCCTTTTGATAGAACAGTTTTGAAACACTCTTTTTGTAGAATCTGCAAGAGGATATTTGGAGCGTTCGGAGGCCTATGCTGGAAAAGGAAATATCTTCACATAAAAACTAGACAGAAGCATTCTCAGAAACTTCTGTGTGATGAGTGCATTCAACTCACAGACTTGAACGTTCCTCTCGAAAGAGCAGTTTTGAAACACTCCTTTTGTAGAATCTGCAAGTGTTTATTTGGAGCGCTTTGAGGCCTCTGTTGGAAATGGAAATATCTGCACATAAAAACTAGACAGAAGCATTCTCAGAAACTTCTTTGTGATGAGTGCATTCTACTCACAGTGTTGAAGCTTGCTTTAGATAGAGCAGTTTTGAAACACTCTTTTGGTAGAATCTGCAAGTGGATATTTGGAGCGCTTTGAGGCCTATGCTGGAAAAGGAAATGTGTTCACATAAAAACTAGACAGAAGCATTCCAGGAAACTTCTGTATGATAAGTGCATTCAACTCACAGACTTGAACGTTCCTTTTGATAGAACTCTTTTGAAACACTCCTTTTGTAGAATTTGCAAGTGTTCATTTGGAGCGCTTTGAGGCCTAAGCTGGAAAAGGAAATATCTTCACGTAAGAACTAGACAGAAGCATTCTCAGAAACTTCTTTCCGATGAGTGCATTCAACACACAGACTTGAACCTTGCTTTTGAAAGAGCAGCTTTGAAACACTCTTTTCGTAGGATCTGCAAGTGGATATTTGGAGCGCTTTGAGGCCTATGCTGTGAAATGAAATCTCTTCACCTAAAAACTAGACAGAAGCATTCTGAGAAACTTCTGTGTGATGAGTGCATTCAACTCACAGACTTGAACGTTCCCTTTGATAGAACAGTTTTGAAACACTCCTTTTGTAGAATCTGCATGTGTTTATTTGGAGCGCTTTGTGGCCTATGTTGGAAAAGGAAATATCTTCATATAGAAACTAGACGGAAGCATTCTCAGAAACTTCTTTGTGATGAATGCATTCAACTCACAGACTTGAAGCTTCCTTTTGAAAGAGCAGTTTGGAAACACTCTTCTTATAGAATCTTCAAGTGGATACTTGGAGCGCTTTGAGGCCTGTGCTGGGAAATGAAATCTCTTCACCTAAAAACTAGACAGAAACATTCTGAGAAACTTCTTTGCAATGAGTGCATTCAACTCACAGACTTGAACGTTCCTTTTGATAGAACAGTTTTGAAACATTACGTTTGTAGAATCTGCAAGTGTTTATTCGGAGCACCTTGAGGCCTATGTTGGAAAAGGAAATATCTTCACATAAAAACTAGAGAGAAGGATTCTCAGAAACTTCTTTGTGATGAGTTCATTCAACTCACAGAGTTGAACCTACCAATTGATAGAGAAGTTTGGAAACACTCTTTTTGTAGAATCTGCAAGTGGATATTTGGAGCCGTTTGAGGCCTATGCTGGGAAAGGAAATATCTTCACATAAAAACTGAACAGAAGCATTCTCAGAAACTTCTTTGTGTTGAGTGCATTCAACTCACAGACTTGAACTTCCCTATAGAAAGAGCAGTTTTGAAACACTCTTTTGGTAAAATCTGCAAGTGGTTATTTGGAGCACTTCGAGGCCTGTGCTGGGATATGGAATATCTTCACCTAAAAACTACAGAGAAGCATTCTCAGAAAGTTCTTCACGATGCATTCATTCAACTCACAGAGTTGAACCTTCCTTTTGATAGAACAGTTTTGAAACACTCTTTTTGTAGAATCTGCAAGAGGATATTTGGAGCGTTCGGAGGCCTATGCTGGAAAAGGAAATATCTTCACATAAAAACTAGACAGAAGCATTCTCAGAAACTTCTGTGTGATGAGTGCATTCAACTCACAGACTTGAACGTTCCTCTCGAAAGAGCAGTTTTGAAACACTCCTTTTGTAGAATCTGCAAGTGTTTATTTGGAGCGCTTTGAGGCCTCTGTTGGAAATGGAAATATCTGCACATAAAAACTAGACAGAAGCATTCTCAGAAACTTCTTTGTGATGAGTGCATTCTACTCACAGTGTTGAAGCTTGCTTTAGATAGAGCAGTTTTGAAACACTCTTTTGGTAGAATCTGCAAGTGGATATTTGGAGCGCTTTGAGGCCTATGCTGGAAAAGGAAATGTCTTCACATAAAAACTAGACAGAAACATTCCAGGAAACTTCTGTATGATAAGTGCATTCAACTCACAGACTTGAACGTTCCTTTTGATAGAACTCTTTTGAAACACTCCTTTTGTAGAATTTGCAAGTGTTCATTTGGAGCGCTTTGAGGCCTAAGCTGGAAAAGGAAATATCTTCACGTAAGAACTAGACAGAAGCATTCTCAGAAACTTCTTTCTGATGAGTGCATTCAACACACAGACTTGAACCTTGCTTTTGAAAGAGCAGCTTTGAAACACTCTTTTCGTAGAATCTGCAAGTGGATATTTGGAGCGCTTTGAGGCCTATGCTGGGAAATGAAATCTCTTCACCTAAAAACTAGACAGAAGCATTCTGAGAAACTTCTGTGTGATGAGTGCATTCAACTCACAGACTTGAACGTTCCCTTTGATAGAACAGTTTTGAAACACTCCTTTTGTAGAATCTGCATGTGTTTATTTGGAGCGCTTTGTGGCCTATGTTGGAAAAGGAAATATCTTCATATAGAAACTAGACGGAAGCATTCTCAGAAACTTCTTTGTGATGAATGCATTCAACTCACAGACTTGAAGCTTCCTTTTGAAAGAGCAGTTTGGAAACACTCTTCTTTTAGAATCTTCAAGTGGATACTTGGAGCGCTTTGAGGCCTATGCTGGGAAATGAAATCTCTTCACCTAAAAATTAGACAGAAACATTCTGAGAAACTTCTTTGCAATGAGTGCATTCAACTCACAGATTTGAAAGTTCCTTTTGATAGAACAGTTTTGAAATATTACGTTTGTAGAATCTGCAAGTGTTTATTCGGAGCACCTTGAGGCCTATATTGGAAAAGGAAATATCTTCACATAAAAACTAGAGAGAAGGATTCTCAGAAACTTCTTTGTGATGAGTTCATTCAACACACAGAGTTGAACCTACCAATTGATAGAGAAGTTTGGAAACACTCTTTTTGTAGAATCTGCAAGTGGATATTTGGAGCCGTTTGAGGCCTATGCTGGGAAAGGAAATATCTTCACATAAAAACTGAACAGAAGCATTCTCAGAAACTTCTGTGTGATGAGTGCATTCAACTCACAGACTTGAACGTTCCCTTTGATAGAACAGTTTTGAAACACTCCTTTTGTAGAATCTGCATGTGTTTATTTGGAGCGCTTTGAGGCCTATGTTGGAAAAGGAAATATCTTCATATAGAAACTAGACGGAAGCATTCTCAGAAACTTCTTTGTGATGAATGCATTCAACTCACAGACTTGAAGCTTCCTTTTGAAAGAGCAGTTTGGAAACACTCTTCTTATAGAATCTTCAAGTGGATATTTGGAGCGCTTTGAGGCCTATGCTGGGAAATGAAATCTCTTCACCTACAAACTAGACAGAAACATTCTGAGAAACTTCTTTGCAATGAGTGCATTCAACTCACAGACTTGAACGTTCCTTTTGATAGAACAGTTTTGAAACATTACGTTTGTAGAATCTGCAAGTGTTTATTCGGAGCACCTTGACCCTATGTTGGAAAAGGAACTATCTTCACATAAAAACTAGAGAGAAGGATTCTCAGAAACTTCTTTGTGATGAGTTCATTCAACTCACAGAGTTGAACCTACCAATTGATAGAGAAGTTTGGAAACACTCTTTTTGTAGAATCTGCAAGTGGATATTTGGAGCCGTTTGAGGCCTATGCTGGGAAAGGGAATATCTTCACATAAAAACTGAACAGAAGCATTCTCAGAAACTTCTTTGTGTTGAGTGCATTCAACTCACAGACTTGAACTTCCCTATAGAAAGAGCAGTTTTGAAACACTCTTTTGGTAAAATCTGCAAGTGGTTATTTGGAGCACTTCGAGGCCCGTGCTGGGATATGGAATATCTTCACCTAAAAACTACAGAGAAGCATTCTCAGAAAGTTCTTCACGATGCATTCATTCAACTCTCAGAGTTGAACCTTCCTTTTGATAGAACAGTTTTGAAACACTCTTTTTGTAGAATCTGCAAGAGGATATTTGGAGCGTTCGGAGGCCTATGCTGGAAAAGGAAATATCTTCACATAAAAACTAGACAGAAGCATTCTCAGAAACTTCTGTGTGATGAGTGCATTCAACTCACAGACTTGAACGTTCCTCTCGAAAGAGCAGTTTTGAAACACTCCTTTTGTAGAATCTGCAAGTGTTTATTTGGAGCGCTTTGAGGCCTCTGTTGGAAATGGAAATATCTGCACATAAAAACTAGACAGAAGCATTCTCAGAAACTTCTTTGTGATGAGTGCATTCTACTCACAGTGTTGAAGCTTGCTTTTGATAGAGCAGTTTTGAAACACTCTTTTGGTAGAATCTGCAAGTGGATATTTGGAGCGCTTTGAGGCCTATGCTGGAAAAGGAAATGTGTTCACATAAAAACTAGACAGAAGCATTCCAGGAAACTTCTGTATGATAAGTGCATTCAACTCACAGACTTGAACGTTCCTTTTGATAGAACTCTTTTGAAACACTCCTTTTGTAGAATTTGCAAGTGTTCATTTGGAGCGCTTTGAGGCCTAAGCTGGAAAAGGAAATATCTTCACGTAAGAACTAGACAGAAGCATTCTCAGAAACTTCTTTCTGATGAGTGCATTCAACACACAGACTTGAACCTTGCTTTTGAAAGAGCAGCTTTGAAACACTCTTTTCGTAGAATCTGCAAGTGGATATTTGGAGCGCTTTGAGGCCTATGCTGGGAAATGAAATCTCTTCACCTAAAAACTACACAGAAGCATTCTGAGAAACTTCTGTGTGATGAGTGCATTCAACTCACAGACTTGAACGTTCCCTTTGATAGAACAGTTTTGAAACACTCCTTTTGTAGAATCTGCATATGTTTATTTGGAGCGCTTTGAGGCCTATGTTGGAAAAGGAAATATCTTCATATAGAAACTAGACGGAAGCATTCTCAGAAACTTCTTTGTGATGAATGCATTCAACTCACAGACTTGAAGCTTCCTTTTGAAAGAGCAGTTTGGAAACACTCTTCTTATAGAATCTTCAAGTGGATATTTGGAGCGCTTTGAGGCCTATGCTGGGAAATGAAATCTCTTCACCTACAAACTAGACAGAAACATTCTGAGAAACTTCTTTGCAATGAGTGCATTCAACTCACAGACTTGAACGTTCCTTTTGATAGAACAGTTTTGAAACATTACGTTTGTAGAATCTGCAAGTGTTTATTCGGAGCACCTTGAGGCCTATGTTGGAAAAGGAAATATCTTCACATAAAAACTAGAGAGAAGGATTCTCAGAAACTTCTTTGTGATGAGTTCATTCAACTCACAGAGTTGAACCTACCAATTGATAGAGAAGTTTGGAAACACTCTTTTTGTAGAATCTGCAAGTGGATATTTGGAGCCGTTTGAGGCCTATGCTGGAAAAGGAAATATCTTCACATAAAAACTGAACAGAAGCATTCTCAGAAACTTCTTTGTGTTGAGTGCATTCAACTCACAGACTTGAACTTCCCTATAGAAAGAGCAGTTTTGAAACACTCTTTGGGTAAAATCTGCAAGTGGTTATTTGGAGCACTTCGAGGCCCGTGCTGGGATATGGAATATCTTCACCTAAAAACTACAGAGAAGCATTCTCAGAAAGTTCTTCACGATGCATTCATTCAACTCTCAGAGTTGAACCTTCCTTTTGATAGAACAGTTTTGAAACACTCTTTTTGTAGAATCTTCAAGAGGATATTTGGAGAGTTCGGAGGCCTATGCTGGAAAAGGAAATATCTTCACATAAAAACTAGGCAGAAGCATTCTCAGAAAATTCTGTGTGATGAGTGCATTCAACTCACAGACTTGAACGTTCCTCTCGAAAGAGCAGTTTTGAAACACTCCTTTTGTAGAATCTGCAAGTGTTTATTTGGAGCGCTTTGAGGCCTCTGTTGGAAATGGAAATATCTGCACATAAAAACTAGACAGAAGCATTCTCAGAAACTTCTTTGTGATGAGTGCATTCTACTCACAGTGTTGAAGCTTGCTTTAGATAGAGCAGTTTTGAAAAACTCTTTTGGTAGAATCTGCAAGTGGATATTTGGAGCACTTTGAGGCCTATGCTGGAAAAGGAAATGTCTTCACATAAAAACTAGACAGAAACATTCCAGGAAACTTCTGTATGATAAGTGCATTCAACTCACAGACTTGAACTTTCCTTTTGATAGAACTCTTTTGAAACACTCCTTTTGTAGAATTTGCAAGTGTTCATTTGGAGCGCTTTGAGGCCTAAGCTGGAAAAGGAAATATCTTCACGTAAGAACTAGACAGAAGCATTCTCAGAAACTTCTTTCTGATGAGTGCATTCAACACACAGACTTGAACCTTGCTTTTGAAAGAGCAGCTTTGTAACACTCTTTTCGTAGAATCTGCAAGTGGATATTTGGAGCGCTTTGAGGCCTATGCTGGGAAATGAAATCTCTTCACCTAAAAACTACACAGAAGCATTCTGAGAAACTTCTGTGTGATGAGTGCATTCAACTCACAGACTTGAACGTTCCCTTTGATAGAACAGTTTTGAAACACTCCTTTTGTAGAATCTGCATGTGTTTATTTGGAGCGCTTTGAGACCTATGTTGGAAAAGGAAATATCTTCATATAGAAACTAGACGGAAGCATTCTCAGAAACTTCTTTGTGATGAATGCATTCAACTCACAGACTTGAAGCTTCCTTTTGAAAGAGCAGTTTGGAAACACTCTTCTTATAGAATCTTCAAGTGGATATTTGGAGCGCTTTGAGGCCTGTGCTGGGAAATGAAATCTCTTCACCTAAAAACTAGACAGAAACATTCTGAGAAACTTCTTTGCAATGAGTGCATTCAACTCACAGACTTGAACGTTCCTTTTGATAGAACAGTTTTGAAACATTACGTTTGTAGAGTCTGCAAGTGTTTATTCGGAGCACCTTGAGGCCTATGTTGGAAAAGGAAATATCTTCACATAAAAACTAGAGAGAAGGATTCTCAGAAACTTCTTTGTGATGAGTTCATTCAACTCACAGAGTTGAACCTACCAATTGATAGAGAAGTTTGGAAACACTCTTTTTGTAGAATCTGCAAGTGGATATTTGGAGCCGTTTGAGGCCTATTCTGGGAAAGGAAATATCTTCACATAAAAACTGAACAGCAGCATTCTCAGAAACTTCTTTGTGTTGAGTGCATTCAACTCACAGACTTGAACTTCCCTATAGAAAGAGCAGTTTTGAAACACTCTTTTGGTAAAATCTGCAAGTGGTTATTTGGAGCACTTCGAGGCCCGTGCTGGGATATGGAATATCTTCACCTAAAAACTACAGAGAAGCATTCTCAGAAAGTTCTTCACGATGCATTCATTCAACTCTCAGAGTTGAACCTTCCTTTTGATAGAACAGTTTTGAAACACTCTTTTTGTAGAATCTGCAAGAGGATATTTGGAGCGTTCGGAGGCCTATGCTGGAAAAGGAAATATCTTCACATAAAAACTACACAGAAGCATTCTCAGAAACTTCTGTGTGATGAGTGCATTCAACTCACAGACTTGAACGTTCCTCTCGAAAGAGCAGTTTTGAAACACTCCTTTTGTAGAATCTGCAAGTGTTTATTTGGAGCGCTTTGAGGCCTCTGTTGGAAATGGAAATATCTGCACATAAAAACTAGACAGAAGCATTCTCAGAAACTTCTTTGTGATGAGTGCATTCTACTCACAGTGTTGAAGCTTGCTTTTGATAGAGCAGTTTTGAAACACTCTTTTGGTAGAATCTGCAAGTGGATATTTGGAGCGCTTTGAGGCCTATGCTGGAAAAGGAAATGTCTTCACATAAAAACTAGACAGAAGCATTCCAGGAAACTTCTGTATGATAAGTGCATTCAACTCACAGACTTGAACGTTCCTTTTGATAGAACTCTTTTGAAACACTCCTTTTGTAGAATTTGCAAGTGTTCATTTGGAGCGCTTTGAGGCCTAAGCTGGAAAAGGAAATATCTTCACGTAAGAACTAGACAGAAGCATTCTCAGAAACTTCTTTCTGATGAGTGCATTCAACACACAGACTTGAACCTTGCTTTTGAAAGAGCAGCTTTGAAACACTCTTTTCGTAGAATCTGCAAGTGGATATTTGGAGCGCTTTGAGGCCTATGCTGGGAAATGAAATCTCTTCACCTAAAAACTAGACAGAAGCATTCTGAGAAACTTCTGTGTGATGAGTGCATTCAACTCACAGACTTGAACGTTCCCTTTGATAGAACAGTTTTGAAACACTCCTTTTGTAGAATCTGCATGTGTTTATTTGGAGCGCTTTGTGGCCTATGTTGGAAAAGGAAATATCTTCATATAGAAACTAGACGGAAGCATTCTCAGAAACTTCTTTGTGATGAATGCATTCAACTCACAGACTTGAAGCTTCCTTTTGAAAGAGCAGTTTGGAAACACTCTTCTTTTAGAATCTTCAAGTGGATACTTGGAGCGCTTTGAGGCCTATGCTGGGAAATGAAATCTCTTCACCTAAAAATTAGACAGAAACATTCTGAGAAACTTCTTTGCAATGAGTGCATTCAACTCACAGATTTGAAAGTTCCTTTTGATAGAACAGTTTTGAAATATTACGTTTGTAGATTCTGCAAGTGTTTATTCGGAGCACCTTGAGGCCTATATTGGAAAAGGAAATATCTTCACATAAAAACTAGAGAGAAGGATTCTCAGAAACTTCTTTGTGATGAGTTCATTCAACACACAGAGTTGAACCTACCAATTGATAGAGAAGTTTGGAAACACTCTTTTTGTAGAATCTGCAAGTGGATATTTGGAGCCGTTTGAGGCCTATGCTGGGAAAGGAAATATCTTCACATAAAAACTGAACAGAAGCATTCTCAGAAACTTCTGTGTGATGAGTGCATTCAACTCACAGACTTGAACGTTCCCTTTGATAGAACAGTTTTGAAACACTCCTTTTGTAGAATCTGCATGTGTTTATTTGGAGCGCTTTGAGGCCTATGTTGGAAAAGGAAATATCTTCATATAGAAACTAGACGGAAGCATTCTCAGAAACTTCTTTGTGATGAATGCATTCAACTCACAGACTTGAAGCTTCCTTTTGAAAGAGCAGTTTGGAAACACTCTTCTTATAGAATCTTCAAGTGGATATTTGGAGCGCTTTGAGGCCTATGCTGGGAAATGAAATCTCTTCACCTACAAACTAGACAGAAACATTCTGAGAAACTTCTTTGCAATGAGTGCATTCAACTCACAGACTTGAACGTTCCTTTTGATAGAACAGTTTTGAAACATTACGTTTGTAGAATCTGCAAGTGTTTATTCGGAGCACCTTGACCCTATGTTGGAAAAGGAACTATCTTCACATAAAAACTAGAGAGAAGGATTCTCAGAAACTTCTTTGTGATGAGTTCATTCAACTCACAGAGTTGAACCTACCAATTGATAGAGAAGTTTGGAAACACTCTTTTTGTAGAATCTGCAAGTGGATATTTGGAGCCGTTTGAGGCCTATGCTGGGAAAGGGAATATCTTCACATAAAAACTGAACAGAAGCATTCTCAGAAACTTCTTTGTGTTGAGTGCATTCAACTCACAGACTTGAACTTCCCTATAGAAAGAGCAGTTTTGAAACACTCTTTTGGTAAAATCTGCAAGTGGTTATTTGGAGCACTTCGAGGCCCGTGCTGGGATATGGAATATCTTCACCTAAAAACTACAGAGAAGCATTCTCAGAAAGTTCTTCACGATGCATTCATTCAACTCTCAGAGTTGAACCTTCCTTTTGATAGAACAGTTTTGAAACACTCTTTTTGTAGAATCTGCAAGAGGATATTTGGAGCGTTCGGAGGCCTATGCTGGAAAAGGAAATATCTTCACATAAAAACTAGACAGAAGCATTCTCAGAAACTTCTGTGTGATGAGTGCATTCAACTCACAGACTTGAACGTTCCTCTCGAAAGAGCAGTTTTGAAACACTCCTTTTGTAGAATCTGCAAGTGTTTATTTGGAGCGCTTTGAGGCCTCTGTTGGAAATGGAAATATCTGCACATAAAAACTAGACAGAAGCATTCTCAGAAACTTCTTTGTGATGAGTGCATTCTACTCACAGTGTTGAAGCTTGCTTTTGATAGAGCAGTTTTGAAACACTCTTTTGGTAGAATCTGCAAGTGGATATTTGGAGCGCTTTGAGGCCTATGCTGGAAAAGGAAATGTGTTCACATAAAAACTAGACAGAAGCATTCCAGGAAACTTCTGTATGATAAGTGCATTCAACTCACAGACTTGAACGTTCCTTTTGATAGAACTCTTTTGAAACACTCCTTTTGTAGAATTTGCAAGTGTTCATTTGGAGCGCTTTGAGGCCTAAGCTGGAAAAGGAAATATCTTCACGTAAGAACTAGACAGAAGCATTCTCAGAAACTTCTTTCTGATGAGTGCATTCAACACACAGACTTGAACCTTGCTTTTGAAAGAGCAGCTTTGAAACACTCTTTTCGTAGAATCTGCAAGTGGATATTTGGAGCGCTTTGAGGCCTATGCTGGGAAATGAAATCTCTTCACCTAAAAACTACACAGAAGCATTCTGAGAAACTTCTGTGTGATGAGTGCATTCAACTCACAGACTTGAACGTTCCCTTTGATAGAACAGTTTTGAAACACTCCTTTTGTAGAATCTGCATATGTTTATTTGGAGCGCTTTGAGGCCTATGTTGGAAAAGGAAATATCTTCATATAGAAACTAGACGGAAGCATTCTCAGAAACTTCTTTGTGATGAATGCATTCAACTCACAGACTTGAAGCTTCCTTTTGAAAGAGCAGTTTGGAAACACTCTTCTTATAGAATCTTCAAGTGGATATTTGGAGCGCTTTGAGGCCTATGCTGGGAAATGAAATCTCTTCACCTACAAACTAGACAGAAACATTCTGAGAAACTTCTTTGCAATGAGTGCATTCAACTCACAGACTTGAACGTTCCTTTTGATAGAACAGTTTTGAAACATTACGTTTGTAGAATCTGCAAGTGTTTATTCGGAGCACCTTGAGGCCTATGTTGGAAAAGGAAATATCTTCACATAAAAACTAGAGAGAAGGATTCTCAGAAACTTCTTTGTGATGAGTTCATTCAACTCACAGAGTTGAACCTACCAATTGATAGAGAAGTTTGGAAACACTCTTTTTGTAGAATCTGCAAGTGGATATTTGGAGCCGTTTGAGGCCTATGCTGGAAAAGGAAATATCTTCACATAAAAACTGAACAGAAGCATTCTCAGAAACTTCTTTGTGTTGAGTGCATTCAACTCACAGACTTGAACTTCCCTATAGAAAGAGCAGTTTTGAAACACTCTTTGGGTAAAATCTGCAAGTGGTTATTTGGATCACTTCGAGGCCTGTGCTGGGATATGGAATATCTTCACCTAAAAACTACAGAGAAGCATTCTCAGAAAGTTCTTCACGATGCATTCATTCAACTCTCAGAGTTGAACCTTCCTTTTGATAGAACAGTTTTGAAACACTCTTTTTGTAGAATCTTCAAGAGGATATTTGGAGAGTTCGGAGGCCTATGCTGGAAAAGGAAATATCTTCACATAAAAACTAGGCAGAAGCATTCTCAGAAAATTCTGTGTGATGAGTGCATTCAACTCACAGACTTGAACGTTCCTCTCGAAAGAGCAGTTTTGAAACACTCCTTTTGTAGAATCTGCAAGTGTTTATTTGGAGCGCTTTGAGGCCTCTGTTGGAAATGGAAATATCTGCACATAAAAACTAGACAGAAGCATTCTCAGAAACTTCTTTGTGATGAGTGCATTCTACTCACAGTGTTGAAGCTTGCTTTAGATAGAGCAGTTTTGAAACACTCTTTTGGTAGAATCTGCAAGTGGATATTTGGAGCACTTTGAGGCCTATGCTGGAAAAGGAAATGTCTTCACATAAAAACTAGACAGAAACATTCCAGGAAACTTCTGTATGATAAGTGCATTCAACTCACAGACTTGAACTTTCCTTTTGATAGAACTCTTTTGAAACACTCCTTTTGTAGAATTTGCAAGTGTTCATTTGGAGCGCTTTGAGGCCTAAGCTGGAAAAGGAAATATCTTCACGTAAGAACTAGACAGAAGCGTTCTCAGAAACTTCTTTCTGATGAGTGCATTCAACACACAGACTTGAACCTTGCTTTTGAAAGAGCAGCTTTGAAACACTCTTTTCGTAGGATCTGCAAGTGGATATTTGGAGCGCTTTGAGGCATATGCTGGGAAATGAAATCTCTTCACCTAAAAACTAGACAGAAGCATTCTGAGAAACTTCTGTGTGATGAGTGCATTCAACTCACAGACTTGAACGTTCCCTTTGATAGAACAGTTTTGAAACACTCCTTTTGTAGAATCTGCATGTGTTTATTTGGAGCGCTTTGTGGCCTATGTTGGAAAAGGAAATATCTTCATATAGAAACTAGACGGAAGCATTCTCAGAAACTTCTTTGTGATGAATGCATTCAACTCACAGACTTGAAGCTTCCTTTTGAAAGAGCAGTTTGGAAACAGTCTTCTTATAGAATCTTCAAGTGGATATTTGGAGCGCTTTGAGGCCTGTGCTGGGAAATGAAATCTCTTCACCTAAAAACTAGACAGAAACATTCTGAGAAACTTCTTTGCAATGAGTGCATTCAACTCACAGACTTGAACGTTCCTTTTGATAGAACAGTTTTGAAACATTACGTTTGTAGAATCTGCAAGTGTTTATTCGGAGCACCTTGAGGCCTATGTTGGAAAAGGAAATATCTTCACATAAAAACTAGAGAGAAGGATTCTCAGAAACTTCTTTGTGATGAGTTCATTCAACTCACAGAGTTGAACCTACCAATTGATAGAGAAGTTTGGAAACACTCTTTTTGTAGAATCTGCAAGTGGATATTTGGAGCCGTTTGAGGCCTATGCTGGAAAAGGAAATATCTTCACATAAAAACTGAACAGAAGCATTCTCAGAAACTTCTTTGTGTTGAGTGCATTCAACTCACAGACTTGAACTTCCCTATAGAAAGAGCAGTTTTGAAACACTCTTTTGGTAAAATCTGCAAGTGGTTATTTGGAGCACTTCGAGGCCTGTGCTGGGATATGGAATATCTTCACCTAAAAACTACAGAGAAGCATTCTCAGAAAGTTCTTCACGATGCATTCATTCAACTCACAGAGTTGAACCTTCCTTTTGATAGAACAGTTTTGAAACACTCTTTTTGTAGAATCTGCAAGAGGATATTTGGAGCGTTCGGAGGCCTATGCTGGAAAAGGAAATATCTTCACATAAAAACTAGACAGAAGCATTCTCAGAAACTTCTGTGTGATGAGTGCATTCAACTCACAGACTTGAACGTTCCTCTTGAAAGAGCAGTTTTGAAACACTCCTTTTGTAGAATCTGCATGTGTTTATTTGGAGCGCTTTGAGGCCTATGTTGGAGAAGGAAATATCTGCACATAAAAACTAGACAGAAGCATTCTCAGAAACTTCTTTGTGATGAGTGCATTCTACTCACAGTGTTGAAGCTTGCTTTTGATAGAGCAGTTTTGAAACACTCTTTTGGTAGAATCTGCAAGTGGATATTTGGAGCGCTTTGAGGCCTATGCTGGAAAAGGAAATGTGTTCACATAAAAACTAGACAGAAGCATTCCAGGAAACTTCTGTATGATAAGTGCATTCAACTCACAGACTTGAACGTTCCTTTTGATAGAACTCTTTTGAAACACTCCTTTTGTAGAATTTGCAAGTGTTCATTTGGAGCGCTTTGAGGCCTAAGCTGGAAAAGGAAATATCTTCACGTAAGAACTTGACAGAAGCATTCTCAGAAACTTCTTTCTGATGAGTGCATTCAACACACAGACTTGAACCTTGCTTTTGAAAGAGCAGCTTTGTAACACTCTTTTCGTAGAATCTGCAAGTGGATATTTGGAGCGCTTTGAGGCCTATGCTGGGAAATGAAATCTCTTCACCTAAAAACTACACAGAAGCATTCTGAGAAACTTCTCTGTGATGAGTGCATTCAACTCACAGACTTGAACGTTCCCTTTGATAGAACAGTTTTGAAACACTCCTTTTGTAGAATCTGCATGTGTTTATTTGGAGCGCTTTGAGACCTATGTTGGAAAAGGAAATATCTTCATATAGAAACTAGACGGAAGCATTCTCAGAAACTTCTTTGTGATGAATGCATTCAACTCACAGACTTGAAGCTTCCTTTTGAAAGAGCAGTTTGGAAACACTCTTCTTATAGAATCTTCAAGTGGATATTTGGAGCGCTTTGAGGCCTGTGCTGGGAAATGAAATCTCTTCACCTAAAAACTAGACAGAAACATTCTGAGAAACTTCTTTGCAATGAGTGCATTCAACTCACAGACTTGAACGTTCCTTTTGATAGAACAGTTTTGAAACATTACGTTTGTAGAGTCTGCAAGTGTTTATTCGGAGCACCTTGAGGCCTATGTTGGAAAAGGAAATATCTTCACATAAAAACTAGAGAGAAGGATTCTCAGAAACTTCTTTGTGATGAGTTCATTCAACTCACAGAGTTGAACCTACCAATTGATAGAGAAGTTTGGAAACACTCTTTTTGTAGAATCTGCAAGTGGATATTTGGAGCCGTTTGAGGCCTATTCTGGGAAAGGAAATATCTTCACATAAAAACTGAACAGAAGCATTCTCAGAAACTTCTTTGTG
The DNA here is from genome assembly GCF_028885625.2 of Pongo pygmaeus. NCBI lineage: Eukaryota > Metazoa > Chordata > Mammalia > Primates > Hominidae > Pongo > Pongo pygmaeus. Next base: position 24,703,122 of record NC_072394.2, on the reverse strand, counting down.
TTGAGTGCATTCAACTCACAGACTTGAACTTCCCTATAGAAAGAGCAGTTTTGAAACACTCTTTTGGTAAAATCTGCAAGTGGTTATTTGGAGCACTTCGAGGCCCGTGCTGGGATATGGAATATCTTCACCTAAAAACTACAGAGAAGCATTCTCAGAAAGTTCTTCCCGATGCATTCATTCAACTCTCAGAGTTGAACCTTCCTTTTGATAGAACAGTTTTGAAACACTCTTTTTGTAGAATCTGCAAGAGGATATTTGGAGCGTTCGGAGGCCTATGCTGGAAAAGGAAATATCTTCACATAAAAACTAGGCAGAAGCATTCTCAGAAAATTCTGTGTGATGAGTGCATTCAACTCACAGACTTGAACGTTCCTCTCGAAAGAGCAGTTTTGAAACACTCCTTTTGTAGAATCTGCAAGTGTTTATTTGGAGCGCTTTGAGGCCTCTGTTGGAAATGGAAATATCTGCACATAAAAACTAGACAGAAGCATTCTCAGAAACTTCTTTGTGATGAGTGCATTCTACTCACAGTGTTGAAGCTTGCTTTTGATAGAGCAGTTTTGAAACACTCTTTTGGTAGAATCTGCAAGTGGATATTTGGAGCGCTTTGAGGCCTATGCTGGAAAAGGAAATGTCTTCACATAAAAACTAGACAGAAGCATTCCAGGAAACTTCTGTATGATAAGTGCATTCAACTCACAGACTTGAACGTTCCTTTTGATAGAACTCTTTTGAAACACTCCTTTTGTAGAATTTGCAAGTGTTCATTTGGAGCGCTTTGAGGCCTAAGCTGGAAAAGGAAATATCTTCACGTAAGAACTAGACAGAAGCATTCTCAGAAACTTCTTTCTGATGAGTGCATTCAACACACAGACTTGAACCTTGCTTTTGAAAGAGCAGCTTTGAAACACTCTTTTCGTAGAATCTGCAAGTGGATATTTGGAGGGATTTGAGGCCTATGCTGGGAAATGAAATCTCTTCACCTAAAAACTAGACAGAAGCATTCTGAGAAACTTCTGTGTGATGAGTACATACAACTCACAGACTTGAACGTTCCCTTTGATAGAACAGTTTTGAAACACTCCTTTTGTAGAATCTGCATGTGTTTATTTGGAGCGCTTTGAGGCCTATGTTGGAAAAGGAAATATCTTCATATAGAAACTAGACGGAAGCATTCTCAGAAACTTCTTTGTGATGAATGCATTCAACTCACAGACTTGAAGCTTCCTTTTGAAAGAGCAGTTTGGAAACACTCTTCTTATAGAATCTTCAAGTGGATATTTGGAGCGCTTTGAGGCCTGTGCTGGGAAATGAAATCTCTTCACCTAAAAACTAGACAGAAACATTCTGAGAAACTTCTTTGCAATGAGTGCATTCAACTCACAGACTTGAACGTTCCTTTTGATAGAACAGTTTTGAAACATTACGTTTGTAGAATCTGCAAGTGTTTATTCGGAGCACCTTGAGGCCTATGTTGGAAAAGGAAATATCTTCACATAAAAACTAGAGAGAAGGATTCTCAGAAACTTCTTTGTGATGAGTTCATTCAACTCACAGAGTTGAACCTACCAATTGATAGAGAAGTTTGGAAACACTCTTTTTGTAGAATCTGCAAGTGGATATTTGGAGCCGTTTGAGGCCTATGCTGGAAAAGGAAATATCTTCACATAAAAACTGAACAGAAGCATTCTCAGAAACTTCTTTGTGTTGAGTGCATTCAACTCACAGACTTGAACTTCCCTATAGAAAGAGCAGTTTTGAAACACTCTTTTGGTAGAATCTGCAAGTGGATATTTGGAGCACTTTGAGGCCTATGCTGGAAAAGGAAATGTCTTCACATAAAAACTAGACAGAAACATTCCAGGAAACTTCTGTATGATAAGTGCATTCAACTCACAGACTTGAACGTTCCTTTTGATAGAACTCTTTTGAAACACTCCTTTTGTAGAATTTGCAAGTGTTCATTTGGAGCGCTTTGCGGCCTAAGCTGGAAAAGGAAATATCTTCACGTAAGAACTAGACAGAAGCATTCTCAGAAACTTCTTTCTGATGAGTGCATTCAACACACAGACTTGAACCTTGCTTTTGAAAGAGCAGCTTTGAAACACTCTTTTCGTAGGATCTGCAAGTGGATATTTGGAGCGCTTTGAGGCCTATGCTGGGAAATGAAATCTCTTCACTTAAAAACTAGACAGAAGCATTCTGAGAAACTTCTGTGTGATGAGTGCATTCAACTCACAGACTTGAACGTTCCCTTTGATAGAACAGTTTTGAAACACTCCTTTTGTAGAATCTGCATGTGTTTATTTGGAGCGCTTTGTGGCCTATGTTGGAAAAGGAAATATCTTCATATAGAAACTAGACGGAAGCATTCTCAGAAACTTCTTTGTGATGAATGCATTCAACTCACAGACTTGAAGCTTCCTTTTGAAAGAGCAGTTTGGAAACAGTCTTCTTATAGAATCTTCAAGTGGATATTTGTAGCGCTTTGAGGCCTATGCTGGGAAATGAAATCTCTTCACCTACAAACTAGACAGAAACATTCTGAGAAACTTCTTTGCAATGAGTGCATTCAACTCACAGACTTGAACGTTCCTTTTGATAGAACAGTTTTGAAACATTACGTTTGTAGAATCTGCAAGTGTTTATTCGGAGCACCTTGAGGCCTATGTTGGAAAAGGAAATATCTTCACATAAAAACTAGAGAGAAGGATTCTCAGAAACTTCTTTGTGATGAGTTCATTCAACTCACAGAGTTGAACCTACCAATTGATAGAGAAGTTTGGAAACACTCTTTTTGTAGAATCTGCAAGTGGATATTTGGAGCCGTTTGAGGCCTATGCTGGAAAAGGAAATATCTTCACATAAAAACTGAACAGAAGCATTCTCAGAAACTTCTTTGTGTTGAGTGCATTCAACTCACAGACTTGAACTTCCCTATAGAAAGAGCAGTTTTGAAACACTCTTTTGGTAAAATCTGCAAGTGGTTATTTGGAGCACTTCGAGGCCTGTGCTGGGATATGGAATATCTTCACCTAAAAACTACAGAGAAGCATTCTCAGAAAGTTCTTCACGATGCATTCATTCAACTCACAGAGTTGAACCTTCCTTTTGATAGAACAGTTTTGAAACACTCTTTTTGTAGAATCTGCAAGAGGATATTTGGAGCGTTCGGAGGCCTATGCTGGAAAAGGAAATATCTTCACATAAAAACTAGACAGAAGCATTCTCAGAAACTTCTGTGTGATGAGTGCATTCAACTCGCAGACTTGAACGTTCCTCTTGAAAGAGCAGTTTTGAAACACTCCTTTTGTAGAATCTGCAAGTGTTTATTTGGAGCGCTTTGAGGCCTATGTTGGAAAAGGAAATATCTGCACATAAAAACTAGACAGAAGCATTCTCAGAAACTTCTTTGTGATGAGTGCATTCTACTCACAGTGTTGAAGCTTGCTTTTGATAGAGCAGTTTTGAAACACTCCTTTGGTAGGATCTGCAAGTGGATATTTGGAGCGCTTTGAGGCCTATGCTGGAAAAGGAAATGTCTTCACATAAAAACTAGACAGAAGCATTCCAGGAAACTTCTGTATGATAAGTGCATTCAACTCACAGACTTGAACGTTCCTTTTGATAGAACTCTTTTGAAACACTCCTTTTGTAGAATTTGCAAGTGTTCATTTGGAGCGCTTTGAGGCCTAAGCTGGAAAAGGAAATATCTTCACGTAAGAACTAGACAGAAGCATTCTCAGAAACTTCTTTCTGATGAGTGCATTCAACACACAGACTTGAACCTTGCTTTTGAAAGAGCAGCTTTGAAACACTCTTTTCGTAGAATCTGCAAGTGGATATTTGGAGGGCTTTGAGGCCTATGCTGGGAAATGAAATCTCTTCACCTAAAAACTAGACAGAAGCATTCTGAGAAACTTCTGTGTGATGAGTACATTCAACTCACAGACTTGAACGTTCCCTTTGATAGAACAGTTTTGAAACACTCCTTTTGTAGAATCTGCATGTGTTTATTTGGAGCGCTTTGAGGCCTATGTTGGAAAAGGAAATATCTTCATATAGAAACTAGACGGAAGCATTCTCAGAAACTTCTTTGTGATGAATGCATTCAACTCACAGACTTGAAGCTTCCTTTTGAAAGAGCAGTTTGGAAACACTCTTCTTATAGAATCTTCAAGTGGATATTTGGAGCGCTTTGAGGCCTGTGCTGGGAAATGAAATCTCTTCACCTAAAAACTAGACAGAAACATTCTGAGAAACTTCTTTGCAATGAGTGCATTCAACTCACAGACTTGAACGTTCCTTTTGATAGAACAGTTTTGAAACATTACGTTTGTAGAATCTGCAAGTGTTTATTCGGAGCACCTTGAGGCCTATGTTGGAAAAGGAAATATCTTCACATAAAAACTAGAGAGAAGGATTCTCAGAAACTTCTTTGTGATGAGTTCATTCAACTCACAGAGTTGAACCTACCAATTGATAGAGAAGTTTGGAAACACTCTTTTTGTAGAATCTGCAAGTGGATATTTGGAGCCGTTTGAGGCCTATGCTGGAAAAGGAAATATCTTCACATAAAAACTGAACAGAAGCATTCTCAGAAACTTCTTTGTGTTGAGTGCATTCAACTCACAGACTTGAACTTCCCTATAGAAAGAGCAGTTTTGAAACACTCTTTTGGTAGAATCTGCAAGTGGATATTTGGAGCACTTTGAGGCCTATGCTGGAAAAGGAAATGTCTTCACATAAAAACTAGACAGAAACATTCCAGGAAACTTCTGTATGATAAGTGCATTCAACTCACAGACTTGAACGTTCCTTTTGATAGAACTCTTTTGAAACACTCCTTTTGTAGAATTTGCAAGTGTTCATTTGGAGCGCTTTGAGGCCTAAGCTGGAAAAGGAAATATCTTCACGTAAGAACTAGACAGAAGCATTCTCAGAAACTTCTTTCTGATGAGTGCATTCAACACACAGACTTGAACCTTGCTTTTGAAAGAGCAGCTTTGAAACACTCTTTTCGTAGGATCTGCAAGTGGATATTTGGAGCGCTTTGAGGCCTATGCTGGGAAATGAAATCTCTTCACCTAAAAACTAGACAGAAGCATTCTGAGAAACTTCTGTGTGATGAGTGCATTCAACTCACAGACTTGAACGTTCCCTTTGATAGAACAGTTTTGAAACACTCCTTTTGTAGAATCTGCATGTGTTTATTTGGAGCGCTTTGTGGCCTATGTTGGAAAAGGAAATATCTTCATATAGAAACTAGACGGAAGCATTCTCAGAAACTTCTTTGTGATGAATGCATTCAACTCACAGACTTGAAGCTTCCTTTTGAAAGAGCAGTTTGGAAACAGTCTTCTTATAGAATCTTCAAGTGGATATTTGGAGCGCTTTGAGGCCTGTGCTGGGAAATGAAATCTCTTCACCTACAAACTAGACAGAAACATTCTGAGAAACTTCTTTGCAATGAGTGCATTCAACTCACAGACTTGAACGTTCCTTTTGATAGAACAGTTTTGAAACATTACGTTTGTAGAATCTGCAAGTGTTTATTCGGAGCACCTTGAGGCCTATGTTGGAAAAGGAAATATCTTCACATAAAAACTAGAGAGAAGGATTCTCAGAAACTTCTTTGTGATGAGTTCATTCAACTCACAGAGTTGAACCTACCAATTGATAGAGAAGTTTGGAAACACTCTTTTTGTAGAATCTGCAAGTGGATATTTGGAGCCGTTTGAGGCCTATGCTGGAAAAGGAAATATCTTCACATAAAAACTGAACAGAAGCATTCTCAGAAACTTCTTTGTGTTGAGTGCATTCAACTCACAGACTTGAACTTCCCTATAGAAAGAGCAGTTTTGAAACACTCTTTTGGTAAAATCTGCAAGTGGTTATTTGGAGCACTTCGAGGCCTGTGCTGGGATATGGAATATCTTCACCTAAAAACTACAGAGAAGCATTCTCAGAAAGTTCTTCACGATGCATTCATTCAACTCACAGAGTTGAACCTTCCTTTTGATAGAACAGTTTTGAAACACTCTTTTTGTAGAATCTGCAAGAGGATATTTGGAGCGTTCGGAGGCCTATGCTGGAAAAGGAAATATCTTCACATAAAAACTAGACAGAAGCATTCTCAGAAACTTCTGTGTGATGAGTGCATTCAACTCACAGACTTGAACGTTCCTCTTGAAAGAGCAGTTTTGAAACACTCCTTTTGTAGAATCTGCAAGTGTTTATTTGGAGCGCTTTGAGGCCTCTGTTGGAAAAGGAAATATCTGCACATAAAAACTAGACAGAAGCATTCTCAGAAACTTCTTTGTGATGTGTGCATTCTACTCACAGTGTTGAAGCTTGCTTTTGATAGAGCAGTTTTGAAACACTCCTTTGGTAGAATCTGCAAGTGGATATTTGGAGCGCTTTGAGGCCTATGCTGGAAAAGGAAATGTCTTCACATAAAAACTAGACAGAAGCATTCCAGGAAACTTCTGTATGATAAGTGCATTCAACTCACAGACTTGAACGTTCCTTTTGATAGAACTCTTTTGAAACACTCCTTTTGTAGAATTTGCAAGTGTTCATTTGGAGCGCTTTGAGGCCTAAGCTGGAAAAGGAAATATCTTCACGTAAGAACTAGACAGGAGCATTCTCAGAAACTTCTTTCTGATGAGTGCATTCAACACACAGACTTGAACCTTGCTTTTGAAAGGGCAGCTTTGAAACACTCTTTTCGTAGAATCTGCAAGTGGATATTTGGAGGGCTTTGAGGCCTATGCTGGGAAATGAAATCTCTTCACCTAAAAACTAGACAGAAGCATTCTGAGAAACTTCTGTGTGATGAGTACATTCAACTCACAGACTTGAACGTTCCCTTTGATAGAACAGTTTTGAAACACTCCTTTTGTAGAATCTGCATGTGTTTATTTGGAGCGCTTTGAGGCCTATGTTGGAAAAGGAAATATCTTCATATAGAAACTAGACGGAAGCATTCTCAGAAACTTCTTTGTGATGAATGCATTCAACTCACAGACTTGAAGCTTCCTTTTGAAAGAGCAGTTTGGAAACACTCTTCTTATAGAATCTTCAAGTGGATATTTGGAGCGCTTTGAGGCCTGTGCTGGGAAATGAAATCTCTTCACCTAAAAACTAGACAGAAACATTCTGAGAAACTTCTTTGCAATGAGTGCATTCAACTCACAGACTTGAACGTTCCTTTTGATAGAACAGTTTTGAAACATTACGTTTGTAGAATCTGCAAGTGTTTATTCGGAGCACCTTGAGGCCTATGTTGGAAAAGGAAATATCTTCACATAAAAACTAGAGAGAAGGATTCTCAGAAACTTCTTTGTGATGAGTTCATTCAACTCACAGAGTTGAACCTACCAATTGATAGAGAAGTTTGGAAACACTCTTTTTGTAGAATCTGCAAGTGGATATTTGGAGCCGTTTGAGGCCTATGCTGGAAAAGGAAATATCTTCACATAAAAACTGAACAGAAGCATTCTCAGAAACTTCTTTGTGTTGAGTGCATTCAACTCACAGACTTGAACTTCCCTATAGAAAGAGCAGTTTGGAAACACTCTTTTGGTAAAATCTGCAAGTGGTTATTTGGAGCACTTCGAGGCCCGTGCTGGGATATGGAATATCTTCACCTAAAAACTACAGAGAAGCATTCTCAGAAAGTTCTTCACGATGCATTCATTCAACTCTCAGAGTTGAACCTTCCTTTTGATAGAACAGTTTTGAAACACTCTTTTTGTAGAATCTGCAAGAGGATATTTGGAGCGTTCGGAGGCCTATGCTGGAAAAGGAAATATCTTCACATAAAAACTAGACAGAAGCATTCTCAGAAACTTCTGTGTGATGAGTGCATTCAACTCACAGACTTGAACGTTCCTCTCGAAAGAGCAGTTTTGAAACACTCCTTTTGTAGAATCTGCAAGTGTTTATTTGGAGCGCTTTGAGGCCTATGTTGGAAAAGGAAATATCTGCACATAAAAACTAGACAGAAGCATTCTCAGAAACTTCTTTGTGATGAGTGCATTCTACTCACAGTGTTGAAGCTTGCTTTTGATAGAGCAGTTTTGAAACACTCTTTTGGTAGAATCTGCAAGTGGATATTTGGAGCGCTTTGAGGCCTATGCTGGAAAAGGAAATGTCTTCACATAAAAACTAGACAGAAGCATTCCAGGAAACTTCTGTATGATAAGTGCATTCAACTCACAGACTTGAACGTTCCTTTTGATAGAACTCTTTTGAAACACTCCTTTTGTAGAATTTGCAAGTGTTCATTTGGAGCGCTTTGAGGCCTAAGCTGGAAAAGGAAATATCTTCACGTAAGAACTAGACAGAAGCATTCTCAGAAACTTCTTTCTGATGAGTGCATTCAACACACAGACTTGAACCTTGCTTTTGAAAGAGCAGCTTTGAAACACTCTTTTCGTAGAATCTGCAAGTGGATATTTGGAGCGCTTCGAGGCCTATGCTGGGAAATGAAATCTCTTCACCTCAAAACTAGACAGAAGCATTCTGAGAAACTTCTGTGTGATGAGTGCATTCAACTCACAGACTTGAACGTTCCCTTTGATAGAACAGTTTTGAAACACTGCTTTTGTAGAATCTGCATGTGTTTATTTGGAGCGCTTTGAGGCCTATGTTGGAAAAGGAAATATCTTCATATAGAAACTAGACGGAAGCATTCTCAGAAACTTCTTTGTGATGAATGCATTCAACTCACAGACTTGAAGCTTCCTTTTGAAAGAGCAGTTTGGAAACACTCTTCTTATAGAATCTTCAAGTGGATATTTGGAGCGCTTTGAGGCCTGTGCTGGGAAATGAAATCTCTTCACCTAAAAACTAGACAGAAACATTCTGAGAAACTTCTTTGCAATGAGTGCATTCAACTCACAGACTTGAACGTTCCTTTTGATAGAACAGTTTTGAAACATTACGTTTGTAGAATCTGCAAGTGTTTATTCGGAGCACCTTGAGGCCTATGTTGGAAAAGGAAATATCTTCACATAAAAACTAGAGAGAAGGATTCTCAGAAACTTCTTTGTGATGAGTTCATTCAACTCACAGAGTTGAACCTACCAATTGATAGAGAAGTTTGGAAACACTCTTTTTGTAGAATCTGCAAGTGGATATTTGGAGCCGTTTGAGGCCTATGCTGGGAAAGGAAATATCTTCACATAAAAACTGAACAGAAGCATTCTCAGAAACTTCTTTGTGTTGAGTGCATTCAACTCACAGACTGGAACTTCCCTATAGAAAGAGCAGTTTTGAAACACTCTTTTGGTAAAATCTGCAAGTGGTTATTTGGAGCACTTCGAGGCCTGTGCTGGGATATGGAATATCTTCACCTAAAAACTACAGAGAAGCATTCTCAGAAAGTTCTTCACGATGCATCATTCAACTCACAGAGTTGAACCTTCCTTTTGATAGAACAGTTTTGAAACACTCTTTTTGTAGATTCTGCAAGAGGATATTTGGAGCGTTCGGAGGCCTATGCTGGAAAAGGAAATATCTTCACATAAAAACTACACAGAAGCATTCTCAGAAACTTCTGTGTGATGAGTGCATTCAACTCACAGACTTGAACGTTCCTCTTGAAAGAGCAGTTTTGAAACACTCCTTTTGTAAAATCTGCAAGTGTTTATTTGGAGCGCTTTGAGGCCTATGTTGGAAAAGGAAATATCTGCACATAAAAACTAGACAGAAGCATTCTCAGAAACTTCTTTGTGATGAGTGCATTCTACTCACAGTGTTGAAGCTTGCTTTTGATAGAGCAGTTTTGAAACACTCTTTTGGTAGAGTCTGCAAGTGGATATTTGGAGCGCTTTGAGGCCTATGCTGGAAAAGGAAATGTCTTCACATAAAAACTAGACAGAAGCATTCCAGGAAACTTCTGTATGATAAGTGCATTCAACTCACAGATTTGAACGTTCCTTTTGATAGAACTCTTTTGAAACACTCCTTTTGTAGAATTTGCAAGTGTTCATTTGGAGCGCTTTGAGGCCTAAGCTGGAAAAGGAAATATCTTCACGTAAGAACTAGACAGGAGCATTCTCAGAAACTTCTTTCTGATGAGTGCATTCAACACACAGACTTGAACCTTGCTTTTGAAAGAGCAGCTTTGAAACACTCTTTTCGTAGAATCTGCAAGTGGATATTTGGAGCGCTTTGAGGCCTATGCTGGGAAATGAAATCTCTTCACCTCAAAACTAGACAGAAGCATTCTGAGAAACTTCTGTGTGATGATTGCATTCAACTCACAGACTTGAACGTTCCCTTTGATAGAACAGTTTTGAAACACTCCTTTTGTAGAATCTGCATGTGTTTATTTGGAGCGCTTTGAGGCCTATGTTGGAAAAGGAAATATCTTCATATAGAAACTAGACGGAAGCATTCTCAGAAACTTCTCTGTGATGAATGCATTCAACTCAAAGACTTGAAGCTTCCTTTTGAAAGAGCAGTTTGGAAACACTCTTCTTATAGAATCTTCAAGTGGATATTTGGAGCGCTTTGAGGCCTATGCTGGGAAATGAAATCTCTTCACCTAAAAACTAGACAGAAACATTCTGAGAAACTTCTTTGCAATGAGTGCATTCAACTCACAGACTTGAACGTTCCTTTTGATAGAACAGTTTTGAAACATTACGTTTGTAGAATCTGCAAGTGTTTATTCGGAGCACCTTGAGGCCTATGTTGGAAAAGGAAATATCTTCACATAAAAACTAGAGAGAAGGATTCTCAGAAACTTCTTTGTGATGAGTTCATTCAACTCACAGAGTTGAACCTACCAATTGATAGAGAAGTTTGGAAACACTCTTTTTGTAGAATCTGCAAGTGGATATTTGGAGCCGTTTGAGGCCTATGCTGGGAAAGGAAATATCTTCACATAAAAACTGAACAGAAGCATTCTCAGAAACTTCTTTGTGTTGAGTGCATTCAACTCACAGACTTGAACTTCCCTATAGAAAGAGCAGTTTGGAAACACTCTTTTGGTAAAATCTGCAAGTGGTTATTTGGAGCACTTCGAGGCCTGTGCTGGGATATGGAATATCTTCACCTAAAAACTACAGAGAAGCATTCTCAGAAAGTTCTTCACGATGCATCATTCAACTCACAGAGTTGAACCTTCCTTTTGATAGAACAGTTTTGAAACACTCTTTTTGTAGATTCTGCAAGAGGATATTTGGAGCGTTCGGAGGCCTATGCTGGAAAAGGAAATATCTTCACATAAAAACTACACAGAAGCATTCTCAGAAACTTCTGTGTGATGAGTGCATTCAACTCACAGACTTGAACGTTCCTCTCAAAAGAGCAGTTTTGAAACACTCCTTTTGTAGAATCTGCAAGTGTTTATTTGGAGCGCTTTGAGGCCTATGTTGGAAAAGGAAATATCTGCACATAAAAACTAGACAGAAGCATTCTCAGAAACTTCTTTGTGATGAGTGCATTCTACTCACAGTGTTGAAGCTTGCTTTTGATAGAGCAGTTTTGAAACACTCTTTTGGTAGAATCTGCAAGTGGATATTTGGAGCGCTTTGAGGCCTATGCTGGAAAAGGAAATGTCTTCACATAAAAACTAGACAGAAGCATTCCAGGAAACTTCTGTATGATAAGTGCATTCAACTCACAGACTTGAACGTTCCTTTTGATAGAACTCTTTTGAAACACTCCTTTTGTAGAATTTGCAAGTGTTCATTTGGAGCGCTTTGAGGCCTAAGCTGGAAAAGGAAATATCTTCACGTAAGAACTAGACAGAAGCATTCTCAGAAACTTCTTTCTGATGAGTGCATTCAACACACAGACTTGAACCTTGCTTTTGAAAGAGCAGCTTTGAAACACTCTTTTCGTAGAATCTGCAAGTGGATATTTGGAGCGCTTTGAGGCCTATGCTGGGAAATGAAATCTCTTCACCTAAAAACTAGACAGAAGCATTCTGAGAAACTTCTGTGTGATGAGTGCATTCAACTCACAGACTTGAACGTTCCCTTTGATAGAACAGTTTTGAAACACTCCTTTTGTAGAATCTGCATGTGTTTATTTGGAGCGCTTTGAGGCCTATGTTGGAAAAGGAAATATCTTCATATAGAAACTAGACGGAAGCATTCTCAGAAACTTCTTTGTGATGAATGCATTCAACTCACAGACTTGAAGCTTCCTTTTGAAAGAGCAGTTTGGAAACACTCTTCTTATAGAATCTTCAAGTGGATATTTGGAGCGCTTTGAGGCCTATGCTGGGAAATGAAATCTCTTCACCTAAAAACTAGACAGAAACATTCTGAGAAACTTCTTTGCAATGAGTGCATTCAACTCACAGACTTGAACGTTCCTTTTGATAGAACAGTTTTGAAACATTACGTTTGTAGAGTCTGCAAGTGTTTATTCGGAGCACCTTGAGGCCTATGTTGGAAAAGGAAATATCTTCACATAAAAACTAGAGAGAAGGATTCTCAGAAACTTCTTTGTGATGAGTTCATTCAACTCACAGAGTTGAACCTACCAATTGATAGAGAAGTTTGGAAACACTCTTTTTGTAGAATCTGCAAGTGGATATTTGGAGCCGTTTGAGGCCTATGCTGGAAAAGGAAATATCTTCACATAAAAACTGAACAGAAGCATTCTCAGAAACTTCTTTGTGTTGAGTGCATTCAACTCACAGACTTGAACTTCCCTATAGAAAGAGCAGTTTTGAAACACTCTTTTGTAAAATCTGCAAGTGGTTATTTGGAGCACTTCGAGGCCTGTGCTGGGATATGGAATATCTTCACCTAAAAACTACAGAGAAGCATTCTCAGAAAGTTCTTCACGATGCATTCATTCAACTCACAGAGTTGAACCTTCCTTTTGATAGAACAGTTTTGAAACACTCTTTTTGTAGAATCTGCAAGAGGATATTTGGAGCGTTCGGAGGCCTATGCTGCAAAAGGAAATATCTTCACATAAAAACTAGACAGAAGCATTCTCAGAAACTTCTGTGTGATGAGTGCATTCAACTCACAGACTTGAACGTTCCTCTCGAAAGAGCAGTTTTGAAACACTCCTTTTGTAGAATCTGCAAGTGTTTATTTGGAGCGCTTTGAGGCCTCTGTTGGAAATGGAAATATCTGCACATAAAAACTAGACAGAAGCATTCTCAGAAACTTCTTTGTGATGAGTGCATTCTACTCACAGTGTTGAAGCTTGCTTTAGATAGAGCAGTTTTGGAACACTCTTTTGGTAGAATCTGCAAGTGGATATTTGGAGCGCTTTGAGGCCTATGCTGGAAAAGGAAATGTCTTCACATAAAAACTAGACAGAAGCATTCCAGGAAACTTCTGTATGATAAGTGCATTCAACTCACAGACTTGAACGTTCCTTTTGATAGAACTCTTTTGAAACACTCCTTTTGTAGAATTTGCAAGTGTTCATTTGGAGCGCTTTGAGGCCTAAGCTGGAAAAGGAAATATCTTCACGTAAGAACTTGACAGAAGCATTCTCAGAAACTTCTTTCTGATGAGTGCATTCAACACACAGACTTGAACCTTGCTTTTGAAAGAGCAGCTTTGAAACACTCTTTTCGTAGAATCTGCAAGTGGATATTTGGAGCGCTTTGAGGCCTATGCTGGGAAATGAAATCTCTTCACCTCAAAACTAGACAGAAGCATTCTGAGAAACTTCTGTGTGATGAGTGCATTCAACTCTCAGACTTGAACGTTCCCTTTGATAGAACAGTTTTGAAACACTCCTTTTGTAGAATCTGCATGTGTTTATTTGGAGCGCTTTGAGGCCTATGTTGTAAAAGGAAATATCTTCATATAGAAACTAGACGGAAGCATTCTCAGAAACTTCTTTGTGATGAATGCATTCAACTCACAGACTTGAGGCTGCCTTTTGAAAGAGCAGTTTGGAAACACTCTTCTTATAGAATCTTCAAGTGGATATTTGGAGCGCTTTGAGGCCTGTGCTGGGAAATGAAATCTCTTCACCTAAAAACTAGACAGAAACATTCTGAGAAACTTCTTTGCAATGAGTGCATTCAACTCACAGACTTGAACGTTCCTTTTGATAGAACAGTTTTGAAACATTACGTTTGTAGAGTCTGCAAGTGTTTATTCGGAGCACCTTGAGGCCTATGTTGGAAAAGGAAATATCTTCACATAAAAACTAGAGAGAATGATTCTCAGAAACTTCTCTGTGATGAGTTCATTCAACTCACAGAGTTGAACCTACCAATTGATAGAGAAGTTTGGAAACACTCTTTTTGTAGAATCTGCAAGTGGATATTTGGAGCCGTTTGAGGCCTATGCTGGAAAAGGAAATATCTTCACATAAAAACTGAACAGAAGCATTCTCAGAAACTTCTTTGTGTTGAGTGCATTCAACTCACAGACTTGAACTTCCCTATAGAAAGAGCAGTTTTGAAACACTCTTTGGGTAAAATCTGCAAGTGGTTATTTGGAGCACTTCGAGGCCTGTGCTGGGATATGGAATATCTTCACCTAAAAACTACAGAGAAGCATTCTCAGAAAGTTCTTCACGATGCATTCGTTCAACTCACAGAGTTGAACCTTCCTTTTGATAGAACAGTTTTGAAACACTCTTTTTGTAGAATCTGCAAGAGGATATTTGGAGCGTTCGGAGGCCTATGCTGGAAAAGGAAATATCTTCACATAAAAACTAGACAGAAGCATTCTCAGAAACTTCTGTGTGATGAGTGCATTCAACTCACAGACTTGAACGTTCCTCTCGAAAGAGCAGTTTTGAAACACTCCTTTTGTAGAATCTGCAAGTGTTTATTTGGAGCGCTTTGAGGCCTATGTTGGAAAAGGAAATATCTGCACATAAAAACTAGACAGAAGCATTCTCAGAAACTTCTTTGTGATGAGTGCATTCTACTCACAGTGTTGAAGCTTGCTTTTGATAGAGCAGTTTTGAAACACTCTTTTGGTAGAATCTGCAAGTGGATATTTGGAGCGCTTTGAGGCCTATGCTGGAAAAGGAAATGTCTTCACATAAAAACTAGACAGAAGCATTCCAGGTAACTTCTGTATGATAAGTGCATTCAACTCACAGACTTGATCGTTCCTTTTGATAGAACTCTATTGAAACACTCCTTTTGTAGAATTTGCAAGTGTTCATTTGGAGCGCTTTGAGGCCTAAGCTGGAAAAGGAAATATCTTCACGTAAGAACTAGACAGAAGCATTCTCAGAAACTTCTTTCTGATGAGTGCATTCAACACACAGACTTGAACCTTGCTTTTGAAAGAGCAGCTTTGAAACACTCTTTTCGTAGAATCTGCAAGTGGATATTTGGAGGGCTTTGACGCCTATGCTGGGAAATGAAATCTCTTCACCTAAAAACTAGACAGAAGCATTCTGAGAAACTTCTGTGTGATGAGTGCATTCAACTCACAGACTTGAACGTTCCCTTTGATAGAACAGTTTTGAAACACTCCTTTTGTAGAATCTGCATGTGTTTATTTGGAGCGCTTTGAGGCCTATGTTGGAAAAGGAAATATCTTCATATAGAAACTAGACGGACGCATTCTCAGAAACTTCTTTGTGATGAGTGCATTCTACTCACAGTGTTGAAGCTTGCTTTTGATAGAGCAGTTTTGAAACACTCTTTTGGTAGAGTCTGCAAGTGGATATTTGGAGCGCTTTGAGGCCTATGCTGGAAAAGGAGATGTCTTCACATAAAAACTAGACAGAAGCATTCCAGGAAACTTCTGTATGATAAGTGCATTCAACTCACAGATTTGAACGTTCCTTTTGATAGAACTCTTTTGAAACACTCCTTTTGTAGAATTTGCAAGTGTTCAATTGGAGCGCTTTGAGGCCTAAGCTGGAAAAGGAAATATCCTCACGTAAGAACTAGACAGAAGCATTCTCAGAAACTTCTTTCTGATGAGTGCATTCAACACACAGACTTGAACCTTGCTTTTGAAAGAGCAGCTTTGAAACACTCTTTTCGTAGAATCTGCAAGTGGATATTTGGAGCGCTTTGAGGCCTATGCTGGGAAATGAAATCTCTTCACCTCAAAACTAGACAGAAGCATTCTGAGAAACTTCTGTGTGATGATTGCATTCAACTCACAGACTTGAACGTTCCCTTTGATAGAACAGTTTTGAAACACTCCTTTTGTAGAATCTGCATGTGTTTATTTGGAGTGCTTTGAGGCCTATGTTGGAAAAGGAAATATCTTCATATAGAAACTAGACGGAAGCATTCTCAGAAACTTCTCTGTGATGAATGCATTCAACTCAAAGACTTGAAGCTTCCTTTTGAAAGAGCAGTTTGGAAACACTCTTCTTATAGAATCTTCAAGTGGATATTTGGAGCGCTTTGAGGCCTATGCTGGGAAATGAAATCTCTTCACCTAAAAACTAGACAGAAACATTCTGAGAAACTTCTTTGCAATGAGTGCATTCAACTCACAGACTTGAACGTTCCTTTTGATAGAACTGTTTTGAAACATTACGTTTGTAGACTCTGCAAGTGTTTATTCGGAGCACCTTGAGGCCTATGTTGGAAAAGGAAATATCTTCACATAAAAACTAGAGAGAAGGATTCTCAGAAACTTCTTTGTGATGAGTTCATTCAACTCACAGAGTTGAACCTACCAATTGATAGAGAAGTTTGGAAACACTCTTTTTGTAGAATCTGCAAGTGGATATTTGGAGCCGTTTGAGGCCTATGCTGGAAAAGGAAATATCTTCACATAAAAACTGAACAGAAGCATTCTCAGAAACTTCTTTGTGTTGAGTGCATTCAACTCACAGACTTGAACGTTCCTCTCGAAAGAGCAGTTTTGAAACACTCCTTTTGTAGAATCTGCAAGTGTTTATTTGGAGCGCTTTGAGGCCTATGTTGGAAAAGGAAATATCTGCACATAAAAACTAGACAGAAGCATTCTCAGAAACTTCTTTGTGATGAGTGCATTCTACTCACAGTGTTGAAGCTTGCTTTTGATAGAGCAGTTTTGAAACACTCTTTTGGTAGAATCTGCAAGTGGATATTTGGAGCGCTTTGAGGCCTATGCTGGAAAAGGAAATATCTTCACATAAAAACTAGACAGAAGCATTCCAGGAAACTTCTGTATGATAAGTGCATTCAACTCACAGACTTGAACGTTCCTTTTGATAGAACTCTTTTGAAACACTCCTTTTGTAGAATTTGCAAGTGTTCATTTGGAGCGCTTTGAGGCCTAAGCTGGAAAAGGAAATATCTTCACGTAAGAACTAGACAGAAGCATTCTCAGAAACTTCTTTCTGATGAGTGCATTCAACACACAGACTTGAACCTTGCTTTTGAAAGAGCAGCTTTGAAACACTCTTTTCGTAGAATCTGCAAGTGGATATTTGGAGGGCTCTGAGGCCTATGCTGGGAAATGAAATCTCTTCACCTAAAAACTAGACAGAAGCATTCTGAGAAACTTCTGTGTGATGAGTGCATTCAACTCACAGACTTGAACGTTCCCTTTGATAGAACAGTTTTGAAACACTCCTTTTGTAGAATCTGCATGTGTTTATTTGGAGCGCTTTGAGGCCTATGTTGGAAAAGGAAATATCTTCATATAGAAACTAGACGGAAGCATTCTCAGAAACTTCTTTGTGATGAATGCATTCAACTCACAGACTTGAAGCTTCCTTTTGAAAGAGCAGTTTGGAAACACTCTTCTTATAGAATCTTCAAGTGGATATTTGGAGCGCTTTGAGGCCTGTGCTGGGAAATGAAATCTCTTCACCTAAAAACTAGACAGAAACATTCTGAGAAACTTCTTTGCAATGAGTGCA
The DNA here is from genome assembly GCF_028885625.2 of Pongo pygmaeus. Taxonomy (NCBI): domain Eukaryota; kingdom Metazoa; phylum Chordata; class Mammalia; order Primates; family Hominidae; genus Pongo; species Pongo pygmaeus. The sequence goes on along the minus strand of NC_072394.2, from coordinate 24,685,332 downwards.
TTCAACTCACAGACTTGAACGTTCCTTTTGATAGAACAGTTTTGAAACATTACGTTTGTAGAATCTGCAAGTGTTTATTCGGAGCACCTTGAGGCCTATGTTGGAAAAGGAAATATCTTCACATAAAAACTAGAGAGAAGGATTCTCAGAAACTTCTTTGTGATGAGTTCATTCAACTCACAGAGTTGAACCTACCAATTGATAGAGAAGTTTGGAAACACTCTTTTTGTAGAATCTGCAAGTGGATATTTGGAGCCGTTTGAGGCCTATGCTGGGAAAGGAAATATCTTCACATAAAAACTGAACAGAAGCATTCTCAGAAACTTCTTTGTGTTGAGTGCATTCAACTCACAGACTTGAACTTCCCTATAGAAAGAGCAGTTTGGAAACACTCTTTTGGTAAAATCTGCATGTGGTTATTTGGAGCACTTCGAGGCCTGTGCTGGGATATGGAATATCTTCACCTAAAAACTACAGAGAAGCATTCTCAGAAAGTTCTTCACGATGCATTCATTCAACTCACAGAGTTGAACCTTCCTTTTGATAAAACAGTTTTGAAACACTCTTTTTGTAGAATCTGCAAGAGGATATTTGGAGCGTTCGGAGGCCTATGCTGGAAAAGGAAATATCTTCACATAAAAACTAGACAGAAGCATTCTCAGAAACTTCTGTGTGATGAGTGCATTCAACTCACAGACTTGAACGTTCCTCTCGAAAGAGCAGTTTTGAAACACTCCTTTTGTAGAATCTGCAAGTGTTTATTTGGAGCGCTTTGAGGCCTATGTTGGAAAAGGAAATATCTGCACATAAAAACTAGACAGAAGCATTCTCAGAAACTTCTTTGTGATGAGTGCATTCTACTCACAGTGTTGAAGCTTGCTTTTGATAGAGCAGTTTTGAAACACTCTTTTGGTAGAATCTGCAAGTGGATATTTGGAGCGCTTTGAGGCCTATGCTGGAAAAGGAAATGTCTTCACATAAAAACTAGACAGAAGCATTCCAGGAAACTTCTGTATGATAAGTGCATTCAACTCACAGACTTGAACGTTCCTTTTGATAGAACTCTATTGAAACACTCCTTTTGTAGAATTTGCAAGTGTTCATTTGGAGCGCTTTGAGGCCTAAGCTGGAAAAGGAAATATCTTCACGTAAGAACTAGACAGAAGCATTCTCAGAAACTTCTTTCTGATGAGTGCATTCAACACACAGACTTGAACCTTGCTTTTGAAAGAGCAGCTTTGAAACACTCTTTTCGTAGAATCTGCAAGTGGATATTTGGAGGGCTCTGAGGCCTATGCTGGGAAATGAAATCTCTTCACCTAAAAACTAGACAGAAGCATTCTGAGAAACTTCTGTGTGATGAGTGCATTCAACTCACAGACTTGAACGTTCCCTTTGATAGAACAGTTTTGAAACACTCCTTTTGTAGAATCTGCATGTGTTTATTTGGAGCGCTTTGAGGCCTATGTTGGAAAAGGAAATATCTTCATATAGAAACTAGACGGAAGCATTCTCAGAAACTTCTTTGTGATGAATGCATTCAACTCACAGACTTGAAGCTTCCTTTTGAAAGAGCAGTTTGGAAACACTCTTCTTATAGAATCTTCAAGTGGATATTTGGAGCGCTTTGAGGCCTGTGCTGGGAAATGAAATCTCTTCACCTAAAAACTAGACAGAAACATTCTGAGAAACTTCTTTGCAATGAGTGCATTCAACTCACAGACTTGAACGTTCCTTTTGATAGAACAGTTTTGAAACATTACGTTTGTAGAATCTGCAAGTGTTTATTCGGAGCACCTTGAGGCCTATGTTGGAAAAGGAAATATCTTCACATAAAAACTAGAGAGAAGGATTCTCAGAAACTTCTTTGTGATGAGTTCATTCAACTCACAGAGTTGAACCTACCAATTGATAGAGAAGTTTGGAAACACTCTTTTTGTAGAATCTGCAAGTGGATATTTGGAGCCGTTTGAGGCCTATGCTGGGAAAGGAAATATCTTCACATAAAAACTGAACAGAAGCATTCTCAGAAACTTCTTTGTGTTGAGTGCATTCAACTCACAGACTTGAACTTCCCTATAGAAAGAGCAGTTTGGAAACACTCTTTTGGTAAAATCTGCATGTGGTTATTTGGAGCACTTCGAGGCCTGTGCTGGGATATGGAATATCTTCACCTAAAAACTACAGAGAAGCATTCTCAGAAAGTTCTTCACGATGCATTCATTCAACTCACAGAGTTGAACCTTCCTTTTGATAAAACAGTTTTGAAACACTCTTTTTGTAGAATCTGCAAGAGGATATTTGGAGCGTTCGGAGGCCTATGCTGGAAAAGGAAATATCTTCACATAAAAACTAGACAGAAGCATTCTCAGAAACTTCTGTGTGATGAGTGCATTCAACTCACAGACTTGAACGTTCCTCTCGAAAGAGCAGTTTTGAAACACTCCTTTTGTAGAATCTGCAAGTGTTTATTTGGAGCGCTTTGAGGCCTATGTTGGAAAAGGAAATATCTGCACATAAAAACTAGACAGAAGCATTCTCAGAAACTTCTTTGTGATGAGTGCATTCTACTCACAGTGTTGAAGCTTGCTTTTGATAGAGCAGTTTTGAAACACTCTTTTGGTAGAATCTGCAAGTGGATATTTGGAGCGCTTTGAGGCCTATGCTGGAAAAGGAAATGTCTTCACATAAAAACTAGACAGAAGCATTCCAGGAAACTTCTGTATGATAAGTGCATTCAACTCACAGACTTGAACGTTCCTTTTGATAGAACTCTATTGAAACACTCCTTTTGTAGAATTTGCAAGTGTTCATTTGGAGCGCTTTGAGGCCTAAGCTGGAAAAGGAAATATCTTCACGTAAGAACTAGACAGAAGCATTCTCAGAAACTTCTTTCTGATGAGTGCATTCAACACACAGACTTGAACCTTGCTTTTGAAAGAGCAGCTTTGAAACACTCTTTTCGTAGAATCTGCAAGTGGATATTTGGAGGGCTCTGAGGCCTATGCTGGGAAATGAAATCTCTTCACCTAAAAACTAGACAGAAGCATTCTGAGAAACTTCTGTGTGATGAGTGCATTCAACTCACAGACTTGAACGTTCCCTTTGATAGAACAGTTTTGAAACACTCCTTTTGTAGAATCTGCATGTGTTTATTTGGAGCGCTTTGAGGCCTATGTTGGAAAAGGAAATATCTTCATATAGAAACTAGACGGAAGCATTCTCAGAAACTTCTTTGTGATGAATGCATTCAACTCACAGACTTGAAGCTTCCTTTTGAAAGAGCAGTTTGGAAACACTCTTCTTATAGAATCTTCAAGTGGATATTTGGAGCGCTTTGAGGCCTGTGCTGGGAAATGAAATCTCTTCACCTAAAAACTAGACAGAAACATTCTGAGAAACTTCTTTGCAATGAGTGCATTCAACTCACAGACTTGAACGTTCCTTTTGATAGAACAGTTTTGAAACATTACGTTTGTAGAATCTGCAAGTGTTTATTCGGAGCACCTTGAGGCCTATGTTGGAAAAGGAAATATCTTCACATAAAAACTAGAGAGAAGGATTCTCAGAAACTTCTTTGTGATGAGTTCATTCAACTCACAGAGTTGAACCTACCAATTGATAGAGAAGTTTGGAAACACTCTTTTTGTAGAATCTGCAAGTGGATATTTGGAGCCGTTTGAGGCCTATGCTGGGAAAGGAAATATCTTCACATAAAAACTGAACAGAAGCATTCTCAGAAACTTCTTTTTGTTGAGTGCATTCAACTCACAGACTTGAACTTCCCTATAGAAAGAGCAGTTTTGAAACACTCTTTGGGTAAAATCTGCAAGTGGTTATTTGGAGCACTTCGAGGCCTGTGCTGGGATATGGAATATCTTCACCTAAAAACTACAGAGAAGCATTCTCAGAAAGTTCTTCACGATGCATTCATTCAACTCACAGAGTTGAACCTTCCTTTTGATAGAACAGTTTTGAAACACTCTTTTTGTAGATTCTGCAAGAGGATATTTGGAGCGTTCGGAGGCCTATGCTGGAAAAGGAAATATCTTCACATAAAAACTACACAGAAGCATTCTCAGAAACTTCTGTGTGATGAGTGCATTCAACTCACAGACTTGAACGTTCCTCTCGAAAGAGCAGTTTTGAAACACTCCTTTTGTAGAATCTGCAAGTGTTTATTTGGAGCGCTTTGAGGCCTATGTTGGAAAAGGAAATATCTGCACATAAAAACTAGACAGAAGCATTCGAAGAAACTTCTTTGTGATGAGTGCATTCTACTCACAGTGTTGAAGCTTGCTTTTAATAGAGCAGTTTTGAAACACTCTTTTGGTAGAATCTGCAAGTGGATATTTGGAGCGCTTTGAGGCCTATGCTGGAAAAGGAAATGTCTTCACATAAAAACTAGACAGAAGCATTCCAGGAAACTTCTGTATGATAAGTGCATTCAACTCACAGACTTGAACGTTCCTTTTGATAGAACTCTTTTGAAACACTCCTTTTGTAGAATTTGCAAGTGTTCATTTGGAGCGCTTTGAGGCCTAAGCTGGAAAAGGAAATATCTTCACGTAAGAACTAGACAGAAGCATTCTCAGAAACTTCTTTCTGATGAGTGCATTCAACACACAGACTTGAACCTTGCTTTTGAAAGAGCAGCTTTGAAACACTCTTTTCGTAGAATCTGCAAGTGGATATATGGAGGGCTTTGAGGCCTGTGCTGGGAAATGAAATCTCTTCACCTAAAAACTAGACAGAAGCATTCTGAGAAACTTCTGTGTGATGAGTGCATTCAACTCACAGACTTGAACGTTCCCTTTGATAGAACAGTTTTGAAACACTCCTTTTGTAGAATCTGCATGTGTTTATTTGGAGCGCTTTGAGGCCTATGTTGGAAAAGGAAATATCTTCATATAGAAACTAGACGGAAGCATTCTCAGAAACTTCTTTGTGATGAATGCATTCAACTCACAGACTTGAGGCTGCCTTTTGAAAGAGCAGTTTGGAAACACTCTTCTTATAGAATCTTCAAGTGGATATTTGGAGCGCTTTGAGGCCTGTGCTGGGAAATGAAATCTCTTCACCTAAAAACTAGACAGAAACATTCTGAGAAACTTCTTTGCAATGAGTGCATTCAACTCACAGACTTGAACGTTCCTTTTGATAGAACAGTTTTGAAACATTACGTTTGTAGACTCTGCAAGTGTTTATTCGGAGCACCTTGAGGCCTATGTTGGAAAAGGAAATATCTTCACATAAAAACTAGAGAGAAGGATTCTCAGAAACTTCTTTGTGATGAGTTCATTCAACTCACAGAGTTGAACCTACCAATTGATAGAGAAGTTTGGAAACACTCTTTTTGTAGAATCTGCAAGTGGATATTTGGAGCCGTTTGAGGCCTATGCTGGGAAAGGAAATATCTTCACATAAAAACTGAACAGAAGCATTCTCAGAAACTTCTTTGTGTTGAGTGCATTCAACTCACAGACTTGAACTTCCCTATAGAAAGAGCAGTTTTGAAACACTCTTTGGGTAAAATCTGCAAGTGGTTATTTGGAGCACTTCGAGGCCTGTGCTGGGATATGGAATATCTTCACCTAAAAACTACAGAGAAGCATTCTCAGAAAGTTCTTCACGACGCATTCGTTCAACTCACAGAGTTGAACCTTCCTTTTGATAGAACAGTTTTGAAACACTCTTTTTGTAGAATCTGCAAGAGGATATTTGGAGCGTTCGGAGGCCTATGCTGGAAAAGGAAATATCTTCACATAAAAACTAGACAGAAGCATTCTCAGAAACTTCTGTGTGATGAGTGCATTCAACTCACAGACTTGAACGTTCCTCTCGAAAGAGCAGTTTTGAAACACTCCTTTTGTAGAATCTGCAAGTGTTTATTTGGAGCGCTTTGAGGCCTATGTTGGAAAAGGAAATATCTGCACATAAAAACTAGACAGAAGCATTCTCAGAAACTTCTTTGTGATGAGTGCATTCTACTCACAGTGTTGAAGCTTGCTTTTGATAGAGCAGTTTTGAAACACTCTTTTGGTAGAATCTGCAAGTGGATATTTGGAGCGCTTTGAGGCCTATGCTGGAAAAGGAAATGTCTTCACATAAAAACTAGACAGAAGCATTCCAGGTAACTTCTGTATGATAAGTGCATTCAACTCACAGACTTGAACGTTCCTTTTGATAGAACTCTATTGAAATACTCCTTTTGTAGAATTTGCAAGTGTTCATTTGGAGCGCTTTGAGGCCTAAGCTGGAAAAGGAAATATCTTCACGTAAGAACTAGACAGAAGCATTCTCAGAAACTTCTTTCTGATGAGTGCATTCAACACACAGACTTGAACCTTGCTTTTGAAAGAGCAGCTTTGAAACACTCTTTTCGTAGAATCTGCAAGTGGATATTTGGAGGGCTCTGAGGCCTATGCTGGGAAATGAAATCTCTTCACCTAAAAACTAGACAGAAGCATTCTGAGAAACTTCTGTGTGATGAGTGCATTCAACTCACAGACTTGAACGTTCCCTTTGATAGAACAGTTTTGAAACACTCCTTTTGTAGAATCTGCATGTGTTTATTTGGAGCGCTTTGAGGCCTATGTTGGAAAAGGAAATATCTTCATATAGAAACTAGACGGAAGCATTCTCAGAAACTTCTTTGTGATGAATGCATTCAACTCACAGACTTGAAGCTTCCTTTTGAAAGAGCAGTTTGGAAACACTCTTCTTATAGAATCTTCAAGTGGATATTTGGAGCGCTTTGAGGCCTGTGCTGGGAAATGAAATCTCTTCACCTAAAAACTAGACAGAAACATTCTGAGAAACTTCTTTGCAATGAGTGCATTCAACTCACAGACTTGAACGTTCCTTTTGATAGAACAGTTTTGAAACATTACGTTTGTAGAATCTGCAAGTGTTTATTCGGAGCACCTTGAGGCCTATGTTGGAAAAGGAAATATCTTCACACAAAAACTAGAGAGAAGGATTCTCAGAAACTTCTTTGTGATGAGTTCATTCAACTCACAGAGTTGAACCTACCAATTGATAGAGAAGTTTGGAAACACTCTTTTTGTAGAATCTGCAAGTGGATATTTGGAGCCGTTTGAGGCCTATGCTGGGAAAGGAAATATCTTCACATAAAAACTGAACAGAAGCATTCTCAGAAACTTCTTTTTGTTGAGTGCATTCAACTCACAGACTTGAACTTCCCTATAGAAAGAGCAGTTTTGAAACACTCTTTGGGTAAAATCTGCAAGTGGTTATTTGGAGCACTTCGAGGCCTGTGCTGGGATATGGAATATCTTCACCTAAAAACTACAGAGAAGCATTCTCAGAAAGTTCTTCACGATGCATTCATTCAACTCACAGAGTTGAACCTTCCTTTTGATAGAACAGTTTTGAAACACTCTTTTTGTAGATTCTGCAAGAGGATATTTGGAGCGTTCGGAGGCCTATGCTGGAAAAGGAAATATCTTCACATAAAAACTACACAGAAGCATTCTCAGAAACTTCTGTGTGATGAGTGCATTCAACTCACAGACTTGAACGTTCCTCTCGAAAGAGCAGTTTTGAAACACTCCTTTTGTAGAATCTGCAAGTGTTTATTTGGAGCGCTTTGAGGCCTATGTTGGAAAAGGAAATATCTGCACATAAAAACTAGACAGAAGCATTCTCAGAAACTTCTTTGTGATGAGTGCATTCTACTCACAGTGTTGAAGCTTGCTTTTAATAGAGCAGTTTTGAAACACTCTTTTGGTAGAATCTGCAAGTGGATATTTGGAGCGCTTTGAGGCCTATGCTGGAAAAGGAAATGTCTTCACATAAAAACTAGACAGAAGCATTCCAGGAAACTTCTGTATGATAAGTGCATTCAACTCACAGACTTGAACGTTCCTTTTGATAGAACTCTTTTGAAACACTCCTTTTGTAGAATTTGCAAGTGTTCATTTGGAGCGCTTTGAGGCCTAAGCTGGAAAAGGAAATATCTTCACGTAAGAACTAGACAGAAGCATTCTCAGAAACTTCTTTCTGATGAGTGCATTCAACACACAGACTTGAACCTTGCTTTTGAAAGAGCAGCTTTGAAACACTCTTTTCGTAGAATCTGCAAGTGGATATTTGGAGGGCTTTGAGGCCTGTGCTGGGAAATGAAATCTCTTCACCTAAAAACTAGACAGAAGCATTCTGAGAAACTTCTGTGTGATGAGTGCATTCAACTCACAGACTTGAACGTTCCCTTTGATAGAACAGTTTTGAAACACTCCTTTTGTAGAATCTGCATGTGTTTATTTGGAGCGCTTTGAGGCCTATGTTGGAAAAGGAAATATCTTCATATAGAAACTAGACGGAAGCATTCTCAGAAACTTCTTTGTGATGAATGCATTCAACTCACAGACTTGAGGCTGCCTTTTGAAAGAGCAGTTTGGAAACACTCTTCTTATAGAATCTTCAAGTGGATATTTGGAGCGCTTTGAGGCCTGTGCTGGGAAATGAAATCTCTTCACCTAAAAACTAGACAGAAACATTCTGAGAAACTTCTTTGCAATGAGTGCATTCAACTCACAGACTTGAACGTTCCTTTTGATAGAACAGTTTTGAAACATTACGTTTGTAGAATCTGCAAGTGTTTATTCGGAGCACCTTGAGGCCTATGTTGGAAAAGGAAATATCTTCACATAAAAACTAGAGAGAAGGATTCTCAGAAACTTCTTTGTGATGAGTTCATTCAACTCACAGAGTTGAACCTACCAATTGATAGAGAAGTTTGGAAACACTCTTTTTGTAGAATCTGCAAGTGGATATTTGGAGCCGTTTGAGGCCTATGCTGGGAAAGGAAATATCTTCACATAAAAACTGAACAGAAGCATTCTCAGAAACTTCTTTGTGTTGAGTGCATTCAACTCACAGACTTGAACTTCCCTATAGAAAGAGCAGTTTTGAAACACTCTTTGGGTAAAATCTGCAAGTGGTTATTTGGAGCACTTCGAGGCCTGTGCTGGGATATGGAATATCTTCACCTAAAAACTACAGAGAAGCATTCTCAGAAAGTTCTTCACGACGCATTCGTTCAACTCACAGAGTTGAACCTTCCTTTTGATAGAACAGTTTTGAAACACTCTTTTTGTAGAATCTGCAAGAGGATATTTGGAGCGTTCGGAGGCCTATGCTGGAAAAGGAAATATCTTCACATAAAAACTAGACAGAAGCATTCTCAGAAACTTCTGTGTGATGAGTGCATTCAACTCACAGACTTGAACGTTCCTCTCGAAAGAGCAGTTTTGAAACACTCCTTTTGTAGAATCTGCAAGTGTTTATTTGGAGCGCTTTGAGGCCTATGTTGGAAAAGGAAATATCTGCACATAAAAACTAGACAGAAGCATTCTCAGAAACTTCTTTGTGATGAGTGCATTCTACTCACAGTGTTGAAGCTTGCTTTTGATAGAGCAGTTTTGAAACACTCTTTTGGTAGAATCTGCAAGTGGATATTTGGAGCGCTTTGAGGCCTATGCTGGAAAAGGAAATGTCTTCACATAAAAACTAGACAGAAGCATTCCAGGTAACTTCTGTATGATAAGTGCATTCAACTCACAGACTTGAACGTTCCTTTTGATAGAACTCTATTGAAATACTCCTTTTGTAGAATTTGCAAGTGTTCATTTGGAGCGCTTTGAGGCCTAAGCTGGAAAAGGAAATATCTTCACGTAAGAACTAGACAGAAGCATTCTCAGAAACTTCTTTCTGATGAGTGCATTCAACACACAGACTTGAACCTTGCTTTTGAAAGAGCAGCTTTGAAACACTCTTTTCGTAGAATCTGCAAGTGGATATTTGGAGCGCTTTGAGGCCTATGCTGGGAAATGAAATCTCTTCACCTCAAAACTAGACAGAAGCATTCTGAGAAACTTCTGTGTGATGATTGCATTCAACTCACAGACTTGAACGTTCCCTTTGATAGAACAGTTTTGAAACACTCCTTTTGTAGAATCTGCATGTGTTTATTTGGAGCGCTTTGAGGCCTATGTTGGAAAAGGAAATATCTTCATATAGAAACTAGACGGAAGCATTCTCAGAAACTTCTCTGTGATGAATGCATTCAACTCAAAGACTTGAAGCTTCCTTTTGAAAGAGCAGTTTGGAAACACTCTTCTTATAGAATCTTCAAGTGGATATTTGGAGCGCTTTGAGGCCTATGCTGGGAAATGAAATCTCTTCACCTAAAAACTAGACAGAAACATTCTGAGAAACTTCTTTGCAATGAGTGCATTCAACTCACAGACTTGAACGTTCCTTTTGATAGAACAGTTTTGAAACATTACGTTTGTAGACTCTGCAAGTGTTTATTCGGAGCACCTTGAGGCCTATGTTGGAAAAGGAAATATCTTCACATAAAAACTAGAGAGAAGGATTCTCAGAAACTTCTTTGTGATGAGTTCATTCAACTCACAGAGTTGAACCTACCAATTGATAGAGAAGTTTGGAAACACTCTTTTTGTAGAATCTGCAAGTGGATATTTGGAGCCGTTTGAGGCCTATGCTGGAAAAGGAAATATCTTCACATAAAAACTGAACAGAAGCATTCTCAGAAACTTCTTTGGTTGAGTGCATTCAACTCACAGACTTGAACTTCCCTATAGAAAGAGCAGTTTTGAAACACTCTTTTGGTAAAATCTGCAAGTGGGTATTTGGAGCACTTCGAGGCCTGTGCTGGGATATGGAATATCTTCACCTAAAAACTACAGAGAAGCATTCTCAGAAAGTTCTTCACGATGCATTCATTCAACTCACAGAGTTGAACCTTCCTTTTGATAGAACAGTTTTGAAACACTCTTTTTGTAGAATCTGCAAGAGGATATTTGGAGCGTTCGGAGGCCTATGCTGGAAAAGGAAATATCTTCACATAAAAACTAGACAGAAGCATTCTCAGAAACTTCTGTGTGATGAGTGCATTCAACTCACAGACTTGAACGTTCCTCTCGAAAGAGCAGTTTTGAAACACTCCTTTTGTAGAATCTGCAAGTGTTTATTTGGAGCGCTTTGAGGCCTATGTTGGAAAAGGAAATATCTGCACATAAAAACTAGACAGAAGCATTCTCAGAAACTTCTTTGTGATGAGTGCATTCTACTCACAGTGTTGAAGCTTGCTTTTGATAGAGCAGTTTTGAAACACTCTTTTGGTAGAATCTGCAAGTGGATATTTGGAGCGCTTTGAGGCCTATGCTGGAAAAGGAAATGTCTTCACATAAAAACTAGACAGAAGCATTCCAGGTAACTTCTGTATGATAAGTGCATTCAACTCACAGACTTGAACGTTCCTTTTGATAGAACTCTATTGAAACACTCTTTTTGTAGAATTTGCAAGTGTTCATTTGGAGCGCTTTGAGGCCTAAGCTGGAAAAGGAAATATCTTCACGTAAGAACTAGACAGAAGCATTCTCAGAAACTTCTTTCTGATGAGTGCATTCAACACACAGACTTGAACCTTGCTTTTGAAAGAGCAGCTTTGAAACACTCTTTTCGTAGAATCTGCAAGTGGATATTTGGAGGGCTTTGAGGCCTATGCTGGGAAATGAAATCTCTTCACCTAAAAACTAGACAGAAGCATTCTGAGAAACTTCTGTGTGATGAGTGCATTCAACTCACAGACTTGAACGTTCCCTTTGATAGAACAGTTTTGAAACACTCCTTTTGTAGAATCTGCATGTGTTTATTTGGAGCGCTTTGAGGCCTATGTTGGAAAAGGAAATATCCTCATATAGAAACTAGACGGACGCATTCTCAGAAACTTCTTTGTGATGAATGCATTCAACTCACAGACTTGAAGCTTCCTTTTGAAAGAGCAGTTTGGAAACACTCTTCTTATAGAATCTTCAAGTGGATATTTGGAGCGCTTTGAGGCCTGTGCTGGGAAATGAAATCTCTTCACCTAAAAACTAGACAGAAACATTCTGAGAAACTTCTTTGCAATGAGTGCATTCAACTCACAGACTTGAACGTTCCTTTTGATAGAACAGTTTTGAAACATTACGTTTGTAGAATCTGCAAGTGTTTATTCGGAGCACCTTGAGGCCTATGTTGGAAAAGGAAATATCTTCACATAAAAACTAGAGAGAAGGATTCTCAGAAACTTCTTTGTGATGAGTTCATTCAACTCACAGAGTTGAACCTACCAATTGATAGAGAAGTTTGGAAACACTCTTTTTGTAGAATCTGCAAGTGGATATTTGGAGCCGTTTGAGGCCTATGCTGGGAAAGGAAATATCTTCACATAAAAACTGAACAGAAGCATTCTCAGAAACTTCTTTTTGTTGAGTGCATTCAACTCACAGACTTGAACTTCCCTATAGAAAGAGCAGTTTTGAAACACTCTTTGGGTAAAATCTGCAAGTGGTTATTTGGAGCACTTCGAGGCCTGTGCTGGGATATGGAATATCTTCACCTAAAAACTACAGAGAAGCATTCTCAGAAAGTTCTTCACGATGCATTCATTCAACTCACAGAGTTGAACCTTCCTTTTGATAGAACAGTTTTGAAACACTCTTTTTGTAGATTCTGCAAGAGGATATTTGGAGCGTTCGGAGGCCTATGCTGGAAAAGGAAATATCTTCACATAAAAACTAGACAGAAGCATTCTCAGAAACTTCTGTGTGATGAGTGCATTCAACTCACAGACTTGAACGTTCCTCTCGAAAGAGCAGTTTTGAAACACTCCTTTTGTAGAATCTGCAAGTGTTTATTTGGAGCGCTTTGAGGCCTATGTTGGAAAAGGAAATATCTGCACATAAAAACTAGACAGAAGCATTCGAAGAAACTTCTTTGTGATGAGTGCATTCTACTCACAGTGTTGAAGCTTGCTTTTAATAGAGCAGTTTTGAAACACTCTTTTGGTAGAATCTGCAAGTGGATATTTGGAGCGCTTTGAGGCCTATGCTGGAAAAGGAAATGTCTTCACATAAAAACTAGACAGAAGCATTCCAGGAAACTTCTGTATGATAAGTGCATTCAACTCACAGACTTGAACGTTCCTTTTGATAGAACTCTTTTGAAACACTCCTTTTGTAGAATTTGCAAGTGTTCATTTGGAGCGCTTTGAGGCCTAAGCTGGAAAAGGAAATATCTTCACGTAAGAACTAGACAGAAGCATTCTCAGAAACTTCTTTCTGATGAGTGCATTCAACACACAGACTTGAACCTTGCTTTTGAAAGAGCAGCTTTGAAACACTCTTTTCGTAGAATCTGCAAGTGGATATATGGAGGGCTTTGAGGCCTGTGCTGGGAAATGAAATCTCTTCACCTAAAAACTAGACAGAAGCATTCTGAGAAACTTCTGTGTGATGAGTGCATTCAACTCACAGACTTGAACGTTCCCTTTGATAGAACAGTTTTGAAACACTCCTTTTGTAGAATCTGCATGTGTTTATTTGGAGCGCTTTGAGGCCTATGTTGGAAAAGGAAATATCTTCATATAGAAACTAGACGGAAGCATTCTCAGAAACTTCTTTGTGATGAATGCATTCAACTCACAGACTTGAGGCTGCCTTTTGAAAGAGCAGTTTGGAAACACTCTTCTTATAGAATCTTCAAGTGGATATTTGGAGCGCTTTGAGGCCTGTGCTGGGAAATGAAATCTCTTCACCTAAAAACTAGACAGAAACATTCTGAGAAACTTCTTTGCAATGAGTGCATTCAACTCACAGACTTGAACGTTCCTTTTGATAGAACAGTTTTGAAACATTACGTTTGTAGACTCTGCAAGTGTTTATTCGGAGCACCTTGAGGCCTATGTTGGAAAAGGAAATATCTTCACATAAAAACTAGAGAGAAGGATTCTCAGAAACTTCTTTGTGATGAGTTCATTCAACTCACAGAGTTGAACCTACCAATTGATAGAGAAGTTTGGAAACACTCTTTTTGTAGAATCTGCAAGTGGATATTTGGAGCCGTTTGAGGCCTATGCTGGGAAAGGAAATATCTTCACATAAAAACTGAACAGAAGCATTCTCAGAAACTTCTTTGTGTTGAGTGCATTCAACTCACAGACTTGAACTTCCCTATAGAAAGAGCAGTTTTGAAACACTCTTTGGGTAAAATCTGCAAGTGGTTATTTGGAGCACTTCGAGGCCTGTGCTGGGATATGGAATATCTTCACCTAAAAACTACAGAGAAGCATTCTCAGAAAGTTCTTCACGACGCATTCGTTCAACTCACAGAGTTGAACCTTCCTTTTGATAGAACAGTTTTGAAACACTCTTTTTGTAGAATCTGCAAGAGGATATTTGGAGCGTTCGGAGGCCTATGCTGGAAAAGGAAATATCTTCACATAAAAACTAGACAGAAGCATTCTCAGAAACTTCTGTGTGATGAGTGCATTCAACTCACAGACTTGAACGTTCCTCTCGAAAGAGCAGTTTTGAAACACTCCTTTTGTAGAATCTGCAAGTGTTTATTTGGAGCGCTTTGAGGCCTATGTTGGAAAAGGAAATATCTGCACATAAAAACTAGACAGAAGCATTCTCAGAAACTTCTTTGTGATGAGTGCATTCTACTCACAGTGTTGAAGCTTGCTTTTGATAGAGCAGTTTTGAAACACTCTTTTGGTAGAATCTGCAAGTGGATATTTGGAGCGCTTTGAGGCCTATGCTGGAAAAGGAAATGTCTTCACATAAAAACTAGACAGAAGCATTCCAGGTAACTTCTGTATGATAAGTGCATTCAACTCACAGACTTGAACGTTCCTTTTGATAGAACTCTATTGAAATACTCCTTTTGTAGAATTTGCAAGTGTTCATTTGGAGCGCTTTGAGGCCTAAGCTGGAAAAGGAAATATCTTCACGTAAGAACTAGACAGAAGCATTCTCAGAAACTTCTTTCTGATGAGTGCATTCAACACACAGACTTGAACCTTGCTTTTGAAAGAGCAGCTTTGAAACACTCTTTTCGTAGAATCTGCAAGTGGATATTTGGAGGGCTCTGAGGCCTATGCTGGGAAATGAAATCTCTTCACCTAAAAACTAGACAGAAGCATTCTGAGAAACTTCTGTGTGATGAGTGCATTCAACTCACAGACTTGAACGTTCCCTTTGATAGAACAGTTTTGAAACACTCCTTTTGTAGAATCTGCATGTGTTTATTTGGAGCGCTTTGAGGCCTATGTTGGAAAAGGAAATATCTTCATATAGAAACTAGACGGAAGCATTCTCAGAAACTTCTTTGTGATGAATGCATTCAACTCACAGACTTGAAGCTTCCTTTTGAAAGAGCAGTTTGGAAACACTCTTCTTATAGAATCTTCAAGTGGATATTTGGAGCGCTTTGAGGCCTGTGCTGGGAAATGAAATCTCTTCACCTAAAAACTAGACAGAAACATTCTGAGAAACTTCTTTGCAATGAGTGCATTCAACTCACAGACTTGAACGTTCCTTTTGATAGAACAGTTTTGAAACATTACGTTTGTAGAATCTGCAAGTGTTTATTCGGAGCACCTTGAGGCCTATGTTGGAAAAGGAAATATCTTCACACAAAAACTAGAGAGAAGGATTCTCAGAAACTTCTTTGTGA
This sequence comes from Pongo pygmaeus, assembly GCF_028885625.2. Taxonomy (NCBI): domain Eukaryota; kingdom Metazoa; phylum Chordata; class Mammalia; order Primates; family Hominidae; genus Pongo; species Pongo pygmaeus. Next base: position 24,669,780 of record NC_072394.2, on the reverse strand, counting down.
TGAGTTCATTCAACTCACAGAGTTGAACCTACCAATTGATAGAGAAGTTTGGAAACACTCTTTTTGTAGAATCTGCAAGTGGATATTTGGAGCCGTTTGAGGCCTATGCTGGGAAAGGAAATATCTTCACATAAAAACTGAACAGAAGCATTCTCAGAAACTTCTTTTTGTTGAGTGCATTCAACTCACAGACTTGAACTTCCCTATAGAAAGAGCAGTTTTGAAACACTCTTTGGGTAAAATCTGCAAGTGGTTATTTGGAGCACTTCGAGGCCTGTGCTGGGATATGGAATATCTTCACCTAAAAACTACAGAGAAGCATTCTCAGAAAGTTCTTCACGATGCATTCATTCAACTCACAGAGTTGAACCTTCCTTTTGATAGAACAGTTTTGAAACACTCTTTTTGTAGATTCTGCAAGAGGATATTTGGAGCGTTCGGAGGCCTATGCTGGAAAAGGAAATATCTTCACATAAAAACTACACAGAAGCATTCTCAGAAACTTCTGTGTGATGAGTGCATTCAACTCACAGACTTGAACGTTCCTCTCGAAAGAGCAGTTTTGAAACACTCCTTTTGTAGAATCTGCAAGTGTTTATTTGGAGCGCTTTGAGGCCTATGTTGGAAAAGGAAATATCTGCACATAAAAACTAGACAGAAGCATTCGAAGAAACTTCTTTGTGATGAGTGCATTCTACTCACAGTGTTGAAGCTTGCTTTTAATAGAGCAGTTTTGAAACACTCTTTTGGTAGAATCTGCAAGTGGATATTTGGAGCGCTTTGAGGCCTATGCTGGAAAAGGAAATGTCTTCACATAAAAACTAGACAGAAGCATTCCAGGAAACTTCTGTATGATAAGTGCATTCAACTCACAGACTTGAACGTTCCTTTTGATAGAACTCTTTTGAAACACTCCTTTTGTAGAATTTGCAAGTGTTCATTTGGAGCGCTTTGAGGCCTAAGCTGGAAAAGGAAATATCTTCACGTAAGAACTAGACAGAAGCATTCTCAGAAACTTCTTTCTGATGAGTGCATTCAACACACAGACTTGAACCTTGCTTTTGAAAGAGCAGCTTTGAAACACTCTTTTCGTAGAATCTGCAAGTGGATATTTGGAGGGCTTTGAGGCCTGTGCTGGGAAATGAAATCTCTTCACCTAAAAACTAGACAGAAGCATTCTGAGAAACTTCTGTGTGATGAGTGCATTCAACTCACAGACTTGAACGTTCCCTTTGATAGAACAGTTTTGAAACACTCCTTTTGTAGAATCTGCATGTGTTTATTTGGAGCGCTTTGAGGCCTATGTTGGAAAAGGAAATATCTTCATATAGAAACTAGACGGAAGCATTCTCAGAAACTTCTTTGTGATGAATGCATTCAACTCACAGACTTGAGGCTGCCTTTTGAAAGAGCAGTTTGGAAACACTCTTCTTATAGAATCTTCAAGTGGATATTTGGAGCGCTTTGAGGCCTGTGCTGGGAAATGAAATCTCTTCACCTAAAAACTAGACAGAAACATTCTGAGAAACTTCTTTGCAATGAGTGCATTCAACTCACAGACTTGAACGTTCCTTTTGATAGAACAGTTTTGAAACATTACGTTTGTAGAATCTGCAAGTGTTTATTCGGAGCACCTTGAGGCCTATGTTGGAAAAGGAAATATCTTCACATAAAAACTAGAGAGAAGGATTCTCAGAAACTTCTTTGTGATGAGTTCATTCAACTCACAGAGTTGAACCTACCAATTGATAGAGAAGTTTGGAAACACTCTTTTTGTAGAATCTGCAAGTGGATATTTGGAGCCGTTTGAGGCCTATGCTGGGAAAGGAAATATCTTCACATAAAAACTGAACAGAAGCATTCTCAGAAACTTCTTTGTGTTGAGTGCATTCAACTCACAGACTTGAACTTCCCTATAGAAAGAGCAGTTTTGAAACACTCTTTGGGTAAAATCTGCAAGTGGTTATTTGGAGCACTTCGAGGCCTGTGCTGGGATATGGAATATCTTCACCTAAAAACTACAGAGAAGCATTCTCAGAAAGTTCTTCACGACGCATTCGTTCAACTCACAGAGTTGAACCTTCCTTTTGATAGAACAGTTTTGAAACACTCTTTTTGTAGAATCTGCAAGAGGATATTTGGAGCGTTCGGAGGCCTATGCTGGAAAAGGAAATATCTTCACATAAAAACTAGACAGAAGCATTCTCAGAAACTTCTGTGTGATGAGTGCATTCAACTCACAGACTTGAACGTTCCTCTCGAAAGAGCAGTTTTGAAACACTCCTTTTGTAGAATCTGCAAGTGTTTATTTGGAGCGCTTTGAGGCCTATGTTGGAAAAGGAAATATCTGCACATAAAAACTAGACAGAAGCATTCTCAGAAACTTCTTTGTGATGAGTGCATTCTACTCACAGTGTTGAAGCTTGCTTTTGATAGAGCAGTTTTGAAACACTCTTTTGGTAGAATCTGCAAGTGGATATTTGGAGCGCTTTGAGGCCTATGCTGGAAAAGGAAATGTCTTCACATAAAAACTAGACAGAAGCATTCCAGGTAACTTCTGTATGATAAGTGCATTCAACTCACAGACTTGAACGTTCCTTTTGATAGAACTCTATTGAAATACTCCTTTTGTAGAATTTGCAAGTGTTCATTTGGAGCGCTTTGAGGCCTAAGCTGGAAAAGGAAATATCTTCACGTAAGAACTAGACAGAAGCATTCTCAGAAACTTCTTTCTGATGAGTGCATTCAACACACAGACTTGAACCTTGCTTTTGAAAGAGCAGCTTTGAAACACTCTTTTCGTAGAATCTGCAAGTGGATATTTGGAGCGCTTTGAGGCCTATGCTGGGAAATGAAATCTCTTCACCTCAAAACTAGACAGAAGCATTCTGAGAAACTTCTGTGTGATGATTGCATTCAACTCACAGACTTGAACGTTCCCTTTGATAGAACAGTTTTGAAACACTCCTTTTGTAGAATCTGCATGTGTTTATTTGGAGCGCTTTGAGGCCTATGTTGGAAAAGGAAATATCTTCATATAGAAACTAGACGGAAGCATTCTCAGAAACTTCTCTGTGATGAATGCATTCAACTCAAAGACTTGAAGCTTCCTTTTGAAAGAGCAGTTTGGAAACACTCTTCTTATAGAATCTTCAAGTGGATATTTGGAGCGCTTTGAGGCCTATGCTGGGAAATGAAATCTCTTCACCTAAAAACTAGACAGAAACATTCTGAGAAACTTCTTTGCAATGAGTGCATTCAACTCACAGACTTGAACGTTCCTTTTGATAGAACAGTTTTGAAACATTACGTTTGTAGACTCTGCAAGTGTTTATTCGGAGCACCTTGAGGCCTATGTTGGAAAAGGAAATATCTTCACATAAAAACTAGAGAGAAGGATTCTCAGAAACTTCTTTGTGATGAGTTCATTCAACTCACAGAGTTGAACCTACCAATTGATAGAGAAGTTTGGAAACACTCTTTTTGTAGAATCTGCAAGTGGATATTTGGAGCCGTTTGAGGCCTATGCTGGAAAAGGAAATATCTTCACATAAAAACTGAACAGAAGCATTCTCAGAAACTTCTTTGGTTGAGTGCATTCAACTCACAGACTTGAACTTCCCTATAGAAAGAGCAGTTTGGAAACACTCTTTTGGTAAAATCTGCAAGTGGGTATTTGGAGCACTTCGAGGCCTGTGCTGGGATATGGAATATCTTCACCTAAAAACTACAGAGAAGCATTCTCAGAAAGTTCTTCACGATGCATTCATTCAACTCACAGAGTTGAACCTTCCTTTTGATAGAACAGTTTTGAAACACTCTTTTTGTAGAATCTGCAAGAGGATATTTGGAGCGTTCGGAGGCCTATGCTGGAAAAGGAAATATCTTCACATAAAAACTAGACAGAAGCATTCTCAGAAACTTCTGTGTGATGAGTGCATTCAACTCACAGACTTGAACGTTCCTCTCGAAAGAGCAGTTTTGAAACACTCCTTTTGTAGAATCTGCAAGTGTTTATTTGGAGCGCTTTGAGGCCTATGTTGGAAAAGGAAATATCTGCACATAAAAACTAGACAGAAGCATTCTCAGAAACTTCTTTGTGATGAGTGCATTCTACTCACAGTGTTGAAGCTTGCTTTTGATAGAGCAGTTTTGAAACACTCTTTTGGTAGAATCTGCAAGTGGATATTTGGAGCGCTTTGAGGCCTATGCTGGAAAAGGAAATGTCTTCACATAAAAACTAGACAGAAGCATTCCAGGTAACTTCTGTATGATAAGTGCATTCAACTCACAGACTTGAACGTTCCTTTTGATAGAACTCTATTGAAACACTCTTTTTGTAGAATTTGCAAGTGTTCATTTGGAGCGCTTTGAGGCCTAAGCTGGAAAAGGAAATATCTTCACGTAAGAACTAGACAGAAGCATTCTCAGAAACTTCTTTCTGATGAGTGCATTCAACACACAGACTTGAACCTTGCTTTTGAAAGAGCAGCTTTGAAACACTCTTTTCGTAGAATCTGCAAGTGGATATTTGGAGGGCTTTGAGGCCTATGCTGGGAAATGAAATCTCTTCACCTAAAAACTAGACAGAAGCATTCTGAGAAACTTCTGTGTGATGAGTGCATTCAACTCACAGACTTGAACGTTCCCTTTGATAGAACAGTTTTGAAACACTCCTTTTGTAGAATCTGCATGTGTTTATTTGGAGCGCTTTGAGGCCTATGTTGGAAAAGGAAATATCCTCATATAGAAACTAGACGGACGCATTCTCAGAAACTTCTTTGTGATGAATGCATTCAACTCACAGACTTGAAGCTTCCTTTTGAAAGAGCAGTTTGGAAACACTCTTCTTATAGAATCTTCAAGTGGATATTTGGAGCGCTTTGAGGCCTGTGCTGGGAAATGAAATCTCTTCACCTAAAAACTAGACAGAAACATTCTGAGAAACTTCTTTGCAATGAGTGCATTCAACTCACAGACTTGAACGTTCCTTTTGATAGAACAGTTTTGAAACATTACGTTTGTAGAATCTGCAAGTGTTTATTCGGAGCACCTTGAGGCCTATGTTGGAAAAGGAAATATCTTCACATAAAAACTAGAGAGAAGGATTCTCAGAAACTTCTTTGTGATGAGTTCATTCAACTCACAGAGTTGAACCTACCAATTGATAGAGAAGTTTGGAAACACTCTTTTTGTAGAATCTGCAAGTGGATATTTGGAGCCGTTTGAGGCCTATGCTGGGAAAGGAAATATCTTCACATAAAAACTGAACAGAAGCATTCTCAGAAACTTCTTTTTGTTGAGTGCATTCAACTCACAGACTTGAACTTCCCTATAGAAAGAGCAGTTTTGAAACACTCTTTGGGTAAAATCTGCAAGTGGTTATTTGGAGCACTTCGAGGCCTGTGCTGGGATATGGAATATCTTCACCTAAAAACTACAGAGAAGCATTCTCAGAAAGTTCTTCACGATGCATTCATTCAACTCACAGAGTTGAACCTTCCTTTTGATAGAACAGTTTTGAAACACTCTTTTTGTAGATTCTGCAAGAGGATATTTGGAGCGTTCGGAGGCCTATGCTGGAAAAGGAAATATCTTCACATAAAAACTACACAGAAGCATTCTCAGAAACTTCTGTGTGATGAGTGCATTCAACTCACAGACTTGAACGTTCCTCTCGAAAGAGCAGTTTTGAAACACTCCTTTTGTAGAATCTGCAAGTGTTTATTTGGAGCGCTTTGAGGCCTATGTTGGAAAAGGAAATATCTGCACATAAAAACTAGACAGAAGCATTCGAAGAAACTTCTTTGTGATGAGTGCATTCTACTCACAGTGTTGAAGCTTGCTTTTAATAGAGCAGTTTTGAAACACTCTTTTGGTAGAATCTGCAAGTGGATATTTGGAGCGCTTAGAGGCCTATGCTGGAAAAGGAAATGTCTTCACATAAAAACTAGACAGAAGCATTCCAGGAAACTTCTGTATGATAAGTGCATTCAACTCACAGACTTGAACGTTCCTTTTGATAGAACTCTTTTGAAACACTCCTTTTGTAGAATTTGCAAGTGTTCATTTGGAGCGCTTTGAGGCCTAAGCTGGAAAAGGAAATATCTTCACGTAAGAACTAGACAGAAGCATTCTCAGAAACTTCTTTCTGATGAGTGCATTCAACACACAGACTTGAACCTTGCTTTTGAAAGAGCAGCTTTGAAACACTCTTTTCGTAGAATCTGCAAGTGGATATATGGAGGGCTTTGAGGCCTGTGCTGGGAAATGAAATCTCTTCACCTAAAAACTAGACAGAAGCATTCTGAGAAACTTCTGTGTGATGAGTGCATTCAACTCACAGACTTGAACGTTCCCTTTGATAGAACAGTTTTGAAACACTCCTTTTGTAGAATCTGCATGTGTTTATTTGGAGCGCTTTGAGGCCTATGTTGGAAAAGGAAATATCTTCATATAGAAACTAGACGGAAGCATTCTCAGAAACTTCTTTGTGATGAATGCATTCAACTCACAGACTTGAGGCTGCCTTTTGAAAGAGCAGTTTGGAAACACTCTTCTTATAGAATCTTCAAGTGGATATTTGGAGCGCTTTGAGGCCTGTGCTGGGAAATGAAATCTCTTCACCTAAAAACTAGACAGAAACATTCTGAGAAACTTCTTTGCAATGAGTGCATTCAACTCACAGACTTGAACGTTCCTTTTGATAGAACAGTTTTGAAACATTACGTTTGTAGACTCTGCAAGTGTTTATTCGGAGCACCTTGAGGCCTATGTTGGAAAAGGAAATATCTTCACATAAAAACTAGAGAGAAGGATTCTCAGAAACTTCTTTGTGATGAGTTCATTCAACTCACAGAGTTGAACCTACCAATTGATAGAGAAGTTTGGAAACACTCTTTTTGTAGAATCTGCAAGTGGATATTTGGAGCCGTTTGAGGCCTATGCTGGGAAAGGAAATATCTTCACATAAAAACTGAACAGAAGCATTCTCAGAAACTTCTTTGTGTTGAGTGCATTCAACTCACAGACTTGAACTTCCCTATAGAAAGAGCAGTTTTGAAACACTCTTTGGGTAAAATCTGCAAGTGGTTATTTGGAGCACTTCGAGGCCTGTGCTGGGATATGGAATATCTTCACCTAAAAACTACAGAGAAGCATTCTCAGAAAGTTCTTCACGACGCATTCGTTCAACTCACAGAGTTGAACCTTCCTTTTGATAGAACAGTTTTGAAACACTCTTTTTGTAGAATCTGCAAGAGGATATTTGGAGCGTTCGGAGGCCTATGCTGGAAAAGGAAATATCTTCACATAAAAACTAGACAGAAGCATTCTCAGAAACTTCTGTGTGATGAGTGCATTCAACTCACAGACTTGAACGTTCCTCTCGAAAGAGCAGTTTTGAAACACTCCTTTTGTAGAATCTGCAAGTGTTTATTTGGAGCGCTTTGAGGCCTATGTTGGAAAAGGAAATATCTGCACATAAAAACTAGACAGAAGCATTCTCAGAAACTTCTTTGTGATGAGTGCATTCTACTCACAGTGTTGAAGCTTGCTTTTGATAGAGCAGTTTTGAAACACTCTTTTGGTAGAATCTGCAAGTGGATATTTGGAGCGCTTTGAGGCCTATGCTGGAAAAGGAAATGTCTTCACATAAAAACTAGACAGAAGCATTCCAGGTAACTTCTGTATGATAAGTGCATTCAACTCACAGACTTGAACGTTCCTTTTGATAGAACTCTATTGAAATACTCCTTTTGTAGAATTTGCAAGTGTTCATTTGGAGCGCTTTGAGGCCTAAGCTGGAAAAGGAAATATCTTCACGTAAGAACTAGACAGAAGCATTCTCAGAAACTTCTTTCTGATGAGTGCATTCAACACACAGACTTGAACCTTGCTTTTGAAAGAGCAGCTTTGAAACACTCTTTTCGTAGAATCTGCAAGTGGATATTTGGAGGGCTCTGAGGCCTATGCTGGGAAATGAAATCTCTTCACCTAAAAACTAGACAGAAGCATTCTGAGAAACTTCTGTGTGATGAGTGCATTCAACTCACAGACTTGAACGTTCCCTTTGATAGAACAGTTTTGAAACACTCCTTTTGTAGAATCTGCATGTGTTTATTTGGAGCGCTTTGAGGCCTATGTTGGAAAAGGAAATATCTTCATATAGAAACTAGACGGAAGCATTCTCAGAAACTTCTTTGTGATGAATGCATTCAACTCACAGACTTGAAGCTTCCTTTTGAAAGAGCAGTTTGGAAACACTCTTCTTATAGAATCTTCAAGTGGATATTTGGAGCGCTTTGAGGCCTGTGCTGGGAAATGAAATCTCTTCACCTAAAAACTAGACAGAAACATTCTGAGAAACTTCTTTGCAATGAGTGCATTCAACTCACAGACTTGAACGTTCCTTTTGATAGAACAGTTTTGAAACATTACGTTTGTAGAATCTGCAAGTGTTTATTCGGAGCACCTTGAGGCCTATGTTGGAAAAGGAAATATCTTCACACAAAAACTAGAGAGAAGGATTCTCAGAAACTTCTTTGTGATGAGTTCATTCAACTCACAGAGTTGAACCTACCAATTGATAGAGAAGTTTGGAAACACTCTTTTTGTAGAATCTGCAAGTGGATATTTGGAGCCGTTTGAGGCCTATGCTGGGAAAGGAAATATCTTCACATAAAAACTGAACAGAAGCATTCTCAGAAACTTCTTTTTGTTGAGTGCATTCAACTCACAGACTTGAACTTCCCTATAGAAAGAGCAGTTTTGAAACACTCTTTGGGTAAAATCTGCAAGTGGTTATTTGGAGCACTTCGAGGCCTGTGCTGGGATATGGAATATCTTCACCTAAAAACTACAGAGAAGCATTCTCAGAAAGTTCTTCACGATGCATTCATTCAACTCACAGAGTTGAACCTTCCTTTTGATAGAACAGTTTTGAAACACTCTTTTTGTAGATTCTGCAAGAGGATATTTGGAGCGTTCGGAGGCCTATGCTGGAAAAGGAAATATCTTCACATAAAAACTAGACAGAAGCATTCTCAGAAACTTCTGTGTGATGAGTGCATTCAACTCACAGACTTGAACGTTCCTCTCGAAAGAGCAGTTTTGAAACACTCCTTTTGTAGAATCTGCAAGTGTTTATTTGGAGCGCTTTGAGGCCTATGTTGGAAAAGGAAATATCTGCACATAAAAACTAGACAGAAGCATTCGAAGAAACTTCTTTGTGATGAGTGCATTCTACTCACAGTGTTGAAGCTTGCTTTTAATAGAGCAGTTTTGAAACACTCTTTTGGTAGAATCTGCAAGTGGATATTTGGAGCGCTTTGAGGCCTATGCTGGAAAAGGAAATGTCTTCACATAAAAACTAGACAGAAGCATTCCAGGAAACTTCTGTATGATAAGTGCATTCAACTCACAGACTTGAACGTTCCTTTTGATAGAACTCTTTTGAAACACTCCTTTTGTAGAATTTGCAAGTGTTCATTTGGAGCGCTTTGAGGCCTAAGCTGGAAAAGGAAATATCTTCACGTAAGAACTAGACAGAAGCATTCTCAGAAACTTCTTTCTGATGAGTGCATTCAACACACAGACTTGAACCTTGCTTTTGAAAGAGCAGCTTTGAAACACTCTTTTCGTAGAATCTGCAAGTGGATATTTGGAGGGCTTTGAGGCCTGTGCTGGGAAATGAAATCTCTTCACCTAAAAACTAGACAGAAGCATTCTGAGAAACTTCTGTGTGATGAGTGCATTCAACTCACAGACTTGAACGTTCCCTTTGATAGAACAGTTTTGAAACACTCCTTTTGTAGAATCTGCATGTGTTTATTTGGAGCGCTTTGAGGCCTATGTTGGAAAAGGAAATATCTTCATATAGAAACTAGACGGAAGCATTCTCAGAAACTTCTTTGTGATGAATGCATTCAACTCACAGACTTGAGGCTGCCTTTTGAAAGAGCAGTTTGGAAACACTCTTCTTATAGAATCTTCAAGTGGATATTTGGAGCGCTTTGAGGCCTGTGCTGGGAAATGAAATCTCTTCACCTAAAAACTAGACAGAAACATTCTGAGAAACTTCTTTGCAATGAGTGCATTCAACTCACAGACTTGAACGTTCCTTTTGATAGAACAGTTTTGAAACATTACGTTTGTAGAATCTGCAAGTGTTTATTCGGAGCACCTTGAGGCCTATGTTGGAAAAGGAAATATCTTCACATAAAAACTAGAGAGAAGGATTCTCAGAAACTTCTTTGTGATGAGTTCATTCAACTCACAGAGTTGAACCTACCAATTGATAGAGAAGTTTGGAAACACTCTTTTTGTAGAATCTGCAAGTGGATATTTGGAGCCGTTTGAGGCCTATGCTGGGAAAGGAAATATCTTCACATAAAAACTGAACAGAAGCATTCTCAGAAACTTCTTTGTGTTGAGTGCATTCAACTCACAGACTTGAACTTCCCTATAGAAAGAGCAGTTTTGAAACACTCTTTGGGTAAAATCTGCAAGTGGTTATTTGGAGCACTTCGAGGCCTGTGCTGGGATATGGAATATCTTCACCTAAAAACTACAGAGAAGCATTCTCAGAAAGTTCTTCACGACGCATTCGTTCAACTCACAGAGTTGAACCTTCCTTTTGATAGAACAGTTTTGAAACACTCTTTTTGTAGAATCTGCAAGAGGATATTTGGAGCGTTCGGAGGCCTATGCTGGAAAAGGAAATATCTTCACATAAAAACTAGACAGAAGCATTCTCAGAAACTTCTGTGTGATGAGTGCATTCAACTCACAGACTTGAACGTTCCTCTCGAAAGAGCAGTTTTGAAACACTCCTTTTGTAGAATCTGCAAGTGTTTATTTGGAGCGCTTTGAGGCCTATGTTGGAAAAGGAAATATCTGCACATAAAAACTAGACAGAAGCATTCTCAGAAACTTCTTTGTGATGAGTGCATTCTACTCACAGTGTTGAAGCTTGCTTTTGATAGAGCAGTTTTGAAACACTCTTTTGGTAGAATCTGCAAGTGGATATTTGGAGCGCTTTGAGGCCTATGCTGGAAAAGGAAATGTCTTCACATAAAAACTAGACAGAAGCATTCCAGGTAACTTCTGTATGATAAGTGCATTCAACTCACAGACTTGAACGTTCCTTTTGATAGAACTCTATTGAAATACTCCTTTTGTAGAATTTGCAAGTGTTCATTTGGAGCGCTTTGAGGCCTAAGCTGGAAAAGGAAATATCTTCACGTAAGAACTAGACAGAAGCATTCTCAGAAACTTCTTTCTGATGAGTGCATTCAACACACAGACTTGAACCTTGCTTTTGAAAGAGCAGCTTTGAAACACTCTTTTCGTAGAATCTGCAAGTGGATATTTGGAGCGCTTTGAGGCCTATGCTGGGAAATGAAATCTCTTCACCTCAAAACTAGACAGAAGCATTCTGAGAAACTTCTGTGTGATGATTGCATTCAACTCACAGACTTGAAAGTTCCCTTTGATAGAACAGTTTTGAAACACTCCTTTTGTAGAATCTGCATGTGTTTATTTGGAGCGCTTTGAGGCCTATGTTGGAAAAGGAAATATCTTCATATAGAAACTAGACGGAAGCATTCTCAGAAACTTCTCTGTGATGAATGCATTCAACTCAAAGACTTGAAGCTTCCTTTTGAAAGAGCAGTTTGGAAACACTCTTCTTATAGAATCTTCAAGTGGATATTTGGAGCGCTTTGAGGCCTATGCTGGGAAATGAAATCTCTTCACCTAAAAACTAGACAGAAACATTCTGAGAAACTTCTTTGCAATGAGTGCATTCAACTCACAGACTTGAACGTTCCTTTTGATAGAACAGTTTTGAAACATTACGTTTGTAGACTCTGCAAGTGTTTATTCGGAGCACCTTGAGGCCTATGTTGGAAAAGGAAATATCTTCACATAAAAACTAGAGAGAAGGATTCTCAGAAACTTCTTTGTGATGAGTTCATTCAACTCACAGAGTTGAACCTACCAATTGATAGAGAAGTTTGGAAACACTCTTTTTGTAGAATCTGCAAGTGGATATTTGGAGCCGTTTGAGGCCTATGCTGGAAAAGGAAATATCTTCACATAAAAACTGAACAGAAGCATTCTCAGAAACTTCTTTGGTTGAGTGCATTCAACTCACAGACTTGAACTTCCCTATAGAAAGAGCAGTTTGGAAACACTCTTTTGGTAAAATCTGCAAGTGGGTATTTGGAGCACTTCGAGGCCTGTGCTGGGATATGGAATATCTTCACCTAAAAACTACAGAGAAGCATTCTCAGAAAGTTCTTCACGATGCATTCATTCAACTCACAGAGTTGAACCTTCCTTTTGATAAAACAGTTTTGAAACACTCTTTTTGTAGAATCTGCAAGAGGATATTTGGAGCGTTCGGAGGCCTATGCTGGAAAAGGAAATATCTTCACATAAAAACTAGACAGAAGCATTCTCAGAAACTTCTGTGTGATGAGTGCATTCAACTCACAGACTTGAACGTTCCTCTCGAAAGAGCAGTTTTGAAACACTCCTTTTGTAGAATCTGCAAGTGTTTATTTGGAGCGCTTTGAGGCCTATGTTGGAAAAGGAAATATCTGCACATAAAAACTAGACAGAAGCATTCTCAGAAACTTCTTTGTGATGAGTGCATTCTACTCACAGTGTTGAAGCTTGCTTTTGATAGAGCAGTTTTGAAACACTCTTTTGGTAGAATCTGCAAGTGGATATTTGGAGCGCTTTGAGGCCTATGCTGGAAAAGGAAATGTCTTCACATAAAAACTAGACAGAAGCATTCCAGGTAACTTCTGTATGATAAGTGCATTCAACTCACAGACTTGAACGTTCCTTTTGATAGAACTCTATTGAAACACTCTTTTTGTAGAATTTGCAAGTGTTCATTTGGAGCGCTTTGAGGCCTAAGCTGGAAAAGGAAATATCTTCACGTAAGAACTAGACAGAAGCATTCTCAGAAACTTCTTTCTGATGAGTGCATTCAACACACAGACTTGAACCTTGCTTTTGAAAGAGCAGCTTTGAAACACTCTTTTCGTAGAATCTGCAAGTGGATATTTGGAGGGCTTTGAGGCCTATGCTGGGAAATGAAATCTCTTCACCTAAAAACTAGACAGAAGCATTCTGAGAAACTTCTGTGTGATGAGTGCATTCAACTCACAGACTTGAACGTTCCCTTTGATAGAACAGTTTTGAAACACTCCTTTTGTAGAATCTGCATGTGTTTATTTGGAGCGCTTTGAGGCCTATGTTGGAAAAGGAAATATCCTCATATAGAAACTAGACGGACGCATTCTCAGAAACTTCTTTGTGATGAATGCATTCAACTCACAGACTTGAAGCTTCCTTTTGAAAGAGCAGTTTGGAAACACTCTTCTTATAGAATCTTCAAGTGGATATTTGGAGCGCTTTGAGGCCTGTGCTGGGAAATGAAATCTCTTCACCTAAAAACTAGACAGAAACATTCTGAGAAACTTCTTTGCAATGAGTGCATTCAACTCACAGACTTGAACGTTCCTTTTGATAGAACAGTTTTGAAACATTACGTTTGTAGAATCTGCAAGTGTTTATTCGGAGCACCTTGAGGCCTATGTTGGAAAAGGAAATATCTTCACATAAAAACTAGAGAGAAGGATTCTCAGAAACTTCTTTGTGATGAGTTCATTCAACTCACAGAGTTGAACCTACCAATTGATAGAGAAGTTTGGAAACACTCTTTTTGTAGAATCTGCAAGTGGATATTTGGAGCCGTTTGAGGCCTATGCTGGGAAAGGAAATATCTTCACATAAAAACTGAACAGAAGCATTCTCAGAAACTTCTTTTTGTTGAGTGCATTCAACTCACAGACTTGAACTTCCCTATAGAAAGAGCAGTTTTGAAACACTCTTTGGGTAAAATCTGCAAGTGGTTATTTGGAGCACTTCGAGGCCTGTGCTGGGATATGGAATATCTTCACCTAAAAACTACAGAGAAGCATTCTCAGAAAGTTCTTCACGATGCATTCATTCAACTCACAGAGTTGAACCTTCCTTTTGATAGAACAGTTTTGAAACACTCTTTTTGTAGATTCTGCAAGAGGATATTTGGAGCGTTCGGAGGCCTATGCTGGAAAAGGAAATATCTTCACATAAAAACTACACAGAAGCATTCTCAGAAACTTCTGTGTGATGAGTGCATTCAACTCACAGACTTGAACGTTCCTCTCGAAAGAGCAGTTTTGAAACACTCCTTTTGTAGAATCTGCAAGTGTTTATTTGGAGCGCTTTGAGGCCTATGTTGGAAAAGGAAATATCTGCACATAAAAACTAGACAGAAGCATTCGAAGAAACTTCTTTGTGATGAGTGCATTCTACTCACAGTGTTGAAGCTTGCTTTTAATAGAGCAGTTTTGAAACACTCTTTTGGTAGAATCTGCAAGTGGATATTTGGAGCGCTTTGAGGCCTATGCTGGAAAAGGAAATGTCTTCACATAAAAACTAGACAGAAGCATTCCAGGAAACTTCTGTATGATAAGTGCATTCAACTCACAGACTTGAACGTTCCTTTTGATAGAACTCTTTTGAAACACTCCTTTTGTAGAATTTGCAAGTGTTCATTTGGAGCGCTTTGAGGCCTAAGCTGGAAAAGGAAATATCTTCACGTAAGAACTAGACAGAAGCATTCTCAGAAACTTCTTTCTGATGAGTGCATTCAACACACAGACTTGAACCTTGCTTTTGAAAGAGCAGCTTTGAAACACTCTTTTCGTAGAATCTGCAAGTGGATATATGGAGGGCTTTGAGGCCTGTGCTGGGAAATGAAATCTCTTCACCTAAAAACTAGACAGAAGCATTCTGAGAAACTTCTGTGTGATGAGTGCATTCAACTCACAGACTTGAACGTTCCCTTTGATAGAACAGTTTTGAAACACTCCTTTTGTAGAATCTGCATGTGTTTATTTGGAGCGCTTTGAGGCCTATGTTGGAAAAGGAAATATCTTCATATAGAAACTAGACGGAAGCATTCTCAGAAACTTCTTTGTGATGAATGCATTCAACTCACAGACTTGAGGCTGCCTTTTGAAAGAGCAGTTTGGAAACACTCTTCTTATAGAATCTTCAAGTGGATATTTGGAGCGCTTTGAGGCCTGTGCTGGGAAATGAAATCTCTTCACCTAAAAACTAGACAGAAACATTCTGAGAAACTTCTTTGCAATGAGTGCATTCAACTCACAGACTTGAACGTTCCTTTTGATAGAACAGTTTTGAAACATTACGTTTGTAGACTCTGCAAGTGTTTATTCGGAGCACCTTGAGGCCTATGTTGGAAAAGGAAATATCTTCACATAAAAACTAGAGAGAAGGATTCTCAGAAACTTCTTTGTGATGAGTTCATTCAACTCACAGAGTTGAACCTACCAATTGATAGAGAAGTTTGGAAACACTCTTTTTGTAGAATCTGCAAGTGGATATTTGGAGCCGTTTGAGGCCTATGCTGGGAAAGGAAATATCTTCACATAAAAACTGAACAGAAGCATTCTCAGAAACTTCTTTGTGTTGAGTGCATTCAACTCACAGACTTGAACTTCCCTATAGAAAGAGCAGTTTTGAAACACTCTTTGGGTAAAATCTGCAAGTGGTTATTTGGAGCACTTCGAGGCCTGTGCTGGGATATGGAATATCTTCACCTAAAAACTACAGAGAAGCATTCTCAGAAAGTTCTTCACGACGCATTCGTTCAACTCACAGAGTTGAACCTTCCTTTTGATAGAACAGTTTTGAAACACTCTTTTTGTAGAATCTGCAAGAGGATATTTGGAGCGTTCGGAGGCCTATGCTGGAAAAGGAAATATCTTCACATAAAAACTAGACAGAAGCATTCTCAGAAACTTCTGTGTGATGAGTGCATTCAACTCACAGACTTGAACGTTCCTCTCGAAAGAGCAGTTTTGAAACACTCCTTTTGTAGAATCTGCAAGTGTTTATTTGGAGCGCTTTGAGGCCTATGTTGGAAAAGGAAATATCTGCACATAAAAACTAGACAGAAGCATTCTCAGAAACTTCTTTGTGATGAGTGCATTCTACTCACAGTGTTGAAGCTTGCTTTTGATAGAGCAGTTTTGAAACACTCTTTTGGTAGAATCTGCAAGTGGATATTTGGAGCGCTTTGAGGCCTATGCTGGAAAAGGAAATGTCTTCACATAAAAACTAGACAGAAGCATTCCAGGTAACTTCTGTATGATAAGTGCATTCAACTCACAGACTTGAACGTTCCTTTTGATAGAACTCTATTGAAATACTCCTTTTGTAGAATTTGCAAGTGTTCATTTGGAGCGCTTTGAGGCCTAAGCTGGAAAAGGAAATATCTTCACGTAAGAACTAGACAGAAGCATTCTCAGAAACTTCTTTCTGATGAGTGCATTCAACACACAGACTTGAACCTTGCTTTTGAAAGAGCAGCTTTGAAACACTCTTTTCGTAGAATCTGCAAGTGGATATTTGGAGGGCTCTGAGGCCTATGCTGGGAAATGAAATCTCTTCACCTAAAAACTAGACAGAAGCATTCTGAGAAACTTCTGTGTGATGAGTGCATTCAACTCACAGACTTGAACGTTCCCTTTGATAGAACAGTTTTGAAACACTCCTTTTGTAGAATCTGCATGTGTTTATTTGGAGCGCTTTGAGGCCTATGTTGGAAAAGGAAATATCTTCATATAGAAACTAGACGGAAGCATTCTCAGAAACTTCTTTGTGATGAATGCATTCAACTCACAGACTTGAAGCTTCCTTTTGAAAGAGCAGTTTGGAAACACTCTTCTTATAGAATCTTCAAGTGGATATTTGGAGCGCTTTGAGGCCTGTGCTGGGAAATGAAATCTCTTCACCTAAAAACTAGACAGAAACATTCTGAGAAACTTCTTTGCAATGAGTGCATTCAACTCACAGACTTGAACGTTCCTTTTGATAGAACAGTTTTGAAACATTACGTTTGTAGAATCTGCAAGTGTTTATTCGGAGCACCTTGAGGCCTATGTTGGAAAAGGAAATATCTTCACACAAAAACTAGAGAGAAGGATTCTCAGAAACTTCTTTGTGATGAGTTCATTCAACTCACAGAGTTGAACCTACCAATTGATAGAGAAGTTTGGAAACACTCTTTTTGTAGAATCTGCAAGTGGATATTTGGAGCCGTTTGAGGCCTATGCTGGGAAAGGAAATATCTTCACATAAAAACTGAACAGAAGCATTCTCAGAAACTTCTTTTTGTTGAGTGCATTCAACTCACAGACTTGAACTTCCCTATAGAAAGAGCAGTTTTGAAACACTCTTTGGGTAAAATCTGCAAGTGGTTATTTGGAGCACTTCGAGGCCTGTGCTGGGATATGGAATATCTTCACCTAAAAACTACAGAGAAGCATTCTCAGAAAGTTCTTCACGATGCATTCATTCAACTCACAGAGTTGAACCTTCCTTTTGATAGAACAGTTTTGAAACACTCTTTTTGTAGATTCTGCAAGAGGATATTTGTAGCGTTCGGAGGCCTATGCTGGAAAAGGAAATATCTTCACATAAAAACTACACAGAAGCATTCTCAGAAACTTCTGTGTGATGAGTGCATTCAACTCACAGACTTGAACGTTCCTCTCGAAAGAGCAGTTTTGAAACACTCCTTTTGTAGAATCTGCAAGTGTTTATTTGGAGCGCTTTGAGGCCTATGTTGGAAAAGGAAATATCTGCACATAAAAACTAGACAGAAGCATTCGAAGAAACTTCTTTGTGATGAGTGCATTCTACTCACAGTGTTGAAGCTTGCTTTTAATAGAGCAGTTTTGAAACACTCTTTTGGTAGAATCTGCAAGTGGATATTTGGAGCGCTTTGAGGCCTATGCTGGAAAAGGAAATGTCTTCACATAAAAACTAGACAGAAGCATTCCAGGAAACTTCTGTATGATAAGTGCATTCAACTCACAGACTTGAACGTTCCTTTTGATAGAACTCTTTTGAAACACTCCTTTTGTAGAATTTGCAAGTGTTCATTTGGAGCGCTTTGAGGCCTAAGCTGGAAAAGGAAATATCTTCACGTAAGAACTAGACAGAAGCATTCTCAGAAACTTCTTTCTGATGAGTGCATTCAACACACAGACTTGAACCTTGCTTTTGAAAGAGCAGCTTTGAAACACTCTTTTCGTAGAATCTGCAAGTGGATATTTGGAGGGCTTTGAGGCCTGTGCTGGGAAATGAAATCTCTTCACCTAAAAACTAGACAGAAGCATTCTGAGAAACTTCTGTGTGATGAGTGCATTCAACTCACAGACTTGAACGTTCCCTTTGATAGAACAGTTTTGAAACACTCCTTTTGTAGAATCTGCATGTGTTTATTTGGAGCGCTTTGAGGCCTATGTTGGAAAAGGAAATATCTTCATATAGAAACTAGACGGAAGCATTCTCAGAAACTTCTTTGTGATGAATGCATTCAACTCACAGACTTGAGGCTGCCTTTTGAAAGAGCAGTTTGGAAACACTCTTCTTATAGAATCTTCAAGTGGATATTTGGAGCGCTTTGAGGCCTGTGCTGGGAAATGAAATCTCTTCACCTAAAAACTAGACAGAAACATTCTGAGAAACTTCTTTGCAATGAGTGCATTCAACTCACAGACTTGAACGTTCCTTTTGATAGAACAGTTTTGAAACATTACGTTTGTAGAATCTGCAAGTGTTTATTCGGAGCACCTTGAGGCCTATGTTGGAAAAGGAAATATCTTCACATAAAAACTAGAGAGAAGGATTCTCAGAAACTTCTTTGTGATGAGTTCATTCAACTCACAGAGTTGAACCTACCAATTGATAGAGAAGTTTGGAAACACTCTTTTTGTAGAATCTGCAAGTGGATATTTGGAGCCGTTTGAGGCCTATGCTGGGAAAGGAAATATCTTCACATAAAAACTGAACAGAAGCATTCTCAGAAACTTCTTTGTGTTGAGTGCATTCAACTCACAGACTTGAACTTCCCTATAGAAAGAGCAGTTTTGAAACACTCTTTGGGTAAAATCTGCAAGTGGTTATTTGGAGCACTTCGAGGCCTGTGCTGGGATATGGAATATCTTCACCTAAAAACTACAGAGAAGCATTCTCAGAAAGTTCTTCACGACGCATTCGTTCAACTCACAGAGTTGAACCTTCCTTTTGATAGAACAGTTTTGAAACACTCTTTTTGTAGAATCTGCAAGAGGATATTTGGAGCGTTCGGAGGCCTATGCTGGAAAAGGAAATATCTTCACATAAAAACTAGACAGAAGCATTCTCAGAAACTTCTGTGTGATGAGTGCATTCAACTCACAGACTTGAACGTTCCTCTCGAAAGAGCAGTTTTGAAACACTCCTTTTGTAGAATCTGCAAGTGTTTATTTGGAGCGCTTTGAGGCCTATGTTGGAAAAGGAAATATCTGCACATAAAAACTAGACAGAAGCATTCTCAGAAACTTCTTTGTGATGAGTGCATTCTACTCACAGTGTTGAAGCTTGCTTTTGATAGAGCAGTTTTGAAACACTCTTTTGGTAGAATCTGCAAGTGGATATTTGGAGCGCTTTGAGGCCTATGCTGGAAAAGGAAATGTCTTCACATAAAAACTAGACAGAAGCATTCCAGGTAACTTCTGTATGATAAGTGCATTCAACTCACAGACTTGAACGTTCCTTTTGATAGAACTCTATTGAAATACTCCTTTTGTAGAATTTGCAAGTGTTCATTTGGAGCGCTTTGAGGCCTAAGCTGGAAAAGGAAATATCTTCACGTAAGAACTAGACAGAAGCATTCTCAGAAACTTCTTTCTGATGAGTGCATTCAACACACAGACTTGAACCTTGCTTTTGAAAGAGCAGCTTTGAAACACTCTTTTCGTAGAATCTGCAAGTGGATATTTGGAGCGCTTTGAGGCCTATGCTGGGAAATGAAATCTCTTCACCTCAAAACTAGACAGAAGCATTCTGAGAAACTTCTGTGTGATGATTGCATTCAACTCACAGACTTGAACGTTCCCTTTGATAGAACAGTTTTGAAACACTCCTTTTGTAGAATCTGCATGTGTTTATTTGGAGCGCTTTGAGGCCTATGTTGGAAAAGGAAATATCTTCATATAGAAACTAGACGGAAGCATTCTCAGAAACTTCTCTGTGATGAATGCATTCAACTCAAAGACTTGAAGCTTCCTTTTGAAAGAGCAGTTTGGAAACACTCTTCTTATAGAATCTTCAAGTGGATATTTGGAGCGCTTTGAGGCCTATGCTGGGAAATGAAATCTCTTCACCTAAAAACTAGACAGAAACATTCTGAGAAACTTCTTTGCAATGAGTGCATTCAACTCACAGACTTGAACGTTCCTTTTGATAGAACAGTTTTGAAACATTACGTTTGTAGACTCTGCAAGTGTTTATTCGGAGCACCTTGAGGCCTATGTTGGAAAAGGAAATATCTTCACATAAAAACTAGAGAGAAGGATTCTCAGAAACTTCTTTGTGATGAGTTCATTCAACTCACAGAGTTGAACCTACCAATTGATAGAGAAGTTTGGAAACACTCTTTTTGTAGAATCTGCAAGTGGATATTTGGAGCCGTTTGAGGCCTATGCTGGAAAAGGAAATATCTTCACATAAAAACTGAACAGAAGCATTCTCAGAAACTTCTTTGGTTGAGTGCATTCAACTCACAGACTTGAACTTCCCTATAGAAAGAGCAGTTTGGAAACACTCTTTTGGTAAAATCTGCAAGTGGGTATTTGGAGCACTTCGAGGCCTGTGCTGGGATATGGAATATCTTCACCTAAAAACTACAGAGAAGCATTCTCAGAAAGTTCTTCACGATGCATTCATTCAACTCACAGAGTTGAACCTTCCTTTTGATAAAACAGTTTTGAAACACTCTTTTTGTAGAATCTGCAAGAGGATATTTGGAGCGTTCGGAGGCCTATGCTGGAAAAGGAAATATCTTCACATAAAAACTAGACAGAAGCATTCTCAGAAACTTCTGTGTGATGAGTGCATTCAACTCACAGACTTGAACGTTCCTCTCGAAAGAGCAGTTTTGAAACACTCCTTTTGTAGAATCTGCAAGTGTTTATTTGGAGCGCTTTGAGGCCTATGTTGGAAAAGGAAATATCTGCACATAAAAACTAGACAGAAGCATTCTCAGAAACTTCTTTGTGATGAGTGCATTCTACTCACAGTGTTGAAGCTTGCTTTTGATAGAGCAGTTTTGAAACACTCTTTTGGTAGAATCTGCAAGTGGATATTTGGAGCGCTTTGAGGCCTATGCTGGAAAAGGAAATGTCTTCACATAAAAACTAGACAGAAGCATTCCAGGTAACTTCTGTATGATAAGTGCATTCAACTCACAGACTTGAACGTTCCTTTTGATAGAACTCTATTGAAACACTCTTTTTGTAGAATTTGCAAGTGTTCATTTGGAGCGCTTTGAGGCCTAAGCTGGAAAAGGAAATATCTTCACGTAAGAACTAGACAGAAGCATTCTCAGAAACTTCTTTCTGATGAGTGCATTCAACACACAGACTTGAACCTTGCTTTTGAAAGAGCAGCTTTGAAACACTCTTTTCGTAGAATCTGCAAGTGGATATTTGGAGGGCTTTGAGGCCTATGCTGGGAAATGAAATCTCTTCACCTAAAAACTAGACAGAAGCATTCTGAGAAACTTCTGTGTGATGAGTGCATTCAACTCACAGACTTGAACGTTCCCTTTGATAGAACAGTTTTGAAACACTCCTTTTGTAGAATCTGCATGTGTTTATTTGGAGCGCTTTGAGGCCTATGTTGGAAAAGGAAATATCCTCATATAGAAACTAGACGGACGCATTCTCAGAAACTTCTTTGTGATGAATGCATTCAACTCACAGACTTGAAGCTTCCTTTTGAAAGAGCAGTTTGGAAACACTCTTCTTATAGAATCTTCAAGTGGATATTTGGAGCGCTTTGAGGCCTGTGCTGGGAAATGAAATCTCTTCACCTAAAAACTAGACAGAAACATTCTGAGAAACTTCTTTGCAATGAGTGCATTCAACTCACAGACTTGAACGTTCCTTTTGATAGAACAGTTTTGAAACATTACGTTTGTAGAATCTGCAAGTGTTTATTCGGAGCACCTTGAGGCCTATGTTGGAAAAGGAAATATCTTCACATAAAAACTAGAGAGAAGGATTCTCAGAAACTTCTTTGTGATGAGTTCATTCAACTCACAGAGTTGAACCTACCAATTGATAGAGAAGTTTGGAAACACTCTTTTTGTAGAATCTGCAAGTGGATATTTGGAGCCGTTTGAGGCCTATGCTGGGAAAGGAAATATCTTCACATAAAAACTGAACAGAAGCATTCTCAGAAACTTCTTTGTGTTGAGTGCATTCAACTCACAGACTTGAACTTCCCTATAGAAAGAGCAGTTTGGAAACACTCTTTTGGTAAAATCTGCAAGTGGTTATTTGGAGCACTTCGAGGCCTGTGCTGGGATATGGAATATCTTCACCTAAAAACTACAGAGAAGCATTCTCAGAAAGTTCTTCACGATGCATTCGTTCAACTCACAGAGTTGAACCTTCCTTTTGATAGAACAGTTTTGAACCACTCTTTTTGTAGAATCTGCAAGAGGATATTTGGAGCGTTCGGAGGCCTATGCTGGAAAAGGAAATATCTTCACATAAAAACTAGACAGAAGCATTCTCAGAAACTTCTGTGTGATGAGTGCATTCAACTCACAGACTTGAACGTTCCTCTCGAAAGAGCAGTTTTGAAACACTCCTTTTGTAGAATCTGCAAGTGTTTATTTGGAGCGCTTTGAGGCCTATGTTGGAAAAGGAAATATCTGCACATAAAAACTAGACAGAAGCATTCTCAGAAACTTCTTTGTGATGAGTGCATTCTACTCACAGTGTTGAAGCTTGCTTTTGATAGAGCAGTTTTGAAACACTCTTTTGGTAGAATCTGCAAGTGGATATTTGGAGCGCTTTGAGGCCTATGCTGGAAAAGGAAATGTCTTCACATAAAAACTAGAGAGAAGCATTCCAGGTAACTTCTGTATGATAAGTGCATTCAACTCACAGACTTGAACGTTCCTTTTGATAGAACTCTATTGAAACACTCCTTTTGTAGAATTTGCAAGTGTTCATTTGGAGCGCTTTGAGGCCTAAGCTGGAAAAGGAAATATCTTCACGTAAGAACTAGACAGAAGCATTCTCAGAAACTTCTTTCTGATGAGTGCATTCAACACACAGACTTGAACCTTGCTTTTGAAAGAGCAGCTTTGAAACACTCTTTTCGTAGAATCTGCAAGTGGATATTTGGAGGGCTTTGAGGCCTATGCTGGGAAATGAAATCTCTTCACCTAAAAACTAGACAGAAGCATTCTGAGAAACTTCTGTGTGATGAGTGCATTCAACTCACAGACTTGAACGTTCCCTTTGATAGAACAGTTTTGAAACACTCCTTTTGTAGAATCTGCATGTGTTTATTTGGAGCGCTTTGAGGCCTATGTTGGAAAAGGAAATATCTTCATATAGAAACTAGACGGACGCATTCTCAGAAACTTCTTTGTGATGAATGCATTCAACTCACAGACTTGAAGCTTCCTTTTGAAAGAGCAGTTTGGAAACACTCTTCTTATAGAATCTTCAAGTGGATATTTGGAGCGCTTTGAGGCCTATGCTGGGAAATGAAATCTCTTCACCTAAAAACTAGACAGAAACATTCTGAGAAACTTCTTTGCAATGAGTGCATTCAACTCACAGACTTGAACGTTCCTTTTGATAGAACTGTTTTCAAACATTACGTTTGTAGACTCTGCAAGTGTTTATTCGGAGCACCTTGAGGCCTATGTTGGAAAAGGAAATATCTTCACATAAAAACTAGAGAGAAGGATTCTCAGAAACTTCTTTGTGATGAGTTCATTCAACTCACAGAGTTGAACCTACCAATTGATAGAGAAGTTTGGAAACACTCTTTTTGTAGAATCTGCAAGTGGATATTTGGAGCCGTTTGAGGCCTATGCTGGAAAAGGAAATATCTTCACATAAAAACTGAACAGAAGCATTCTCAGAAACTTCTTTGTGTTGAGTGCATTCAACTCACAGACTTGAACTTCCCTATAGAAAGAGCAGTTTTGAAACACTCTTTTGGTAAAATCTGCAAGTGGTTATTTGGAGCACTTCGAGGCCTGTGCTGGGATATGGAATATCTTCACCTAAAAACTACAGAGAAGCATTCTCAGAAAGTTCTTCACGATGCATTCATTCAACTCACAGAGTTGAACCTTCCTTTTGATAGAACAGTTTTGAAACACTCTTTTTGTAGAATCTGCAAGAGGATATTTGGAGCGTTCGGAGGCCTATTCAGGAAAAGGAAATATCTTCACATAAAAACTAGACAGAAGCATTCTGAGAAACTTCTGTGTGATGAGTGCATTCAACTCACAGACTTGAACGTTCCTCTCGAAAGAGCAGTTTTGAAACACTCCTTTTGTAGAATCTGCAAGTGTTTATTTGGAGCGCTTTGAGGCCTCTGTTGGAAAAGGAAATATCTGCACATAAAAACTAGACAGAAGCATTCTCAGAAACTTCTTTGTGATGAGTGCATTCTACTCACAGTGTTGAAGCTTGCTTTAGATAGAGCAGTTTTGAAACACTCTTTTGGTAGAATCTGCAAGTGGATATTTGGAGCGCTTTGAGGCCTATGCTGGAAAAGGAAATGTCTTCACATAAAAACTAGACAGAAACATTCCAGGAAACTTCTGTATGATAAGTGCATTCAACTCACAGACTTGAACATTCCTTTTGATAGAACTCTTTTGAAACACTCCTTTTGTAGAATTTGCAAGTGTTCATTTGGAGCGCTTTGAGGCCTAAGCTGGAAAAGGAAATATCTTCACGTAAGAACTAGACAGAAGCATTCTCAGAAACTTCTTTCTGATGAGTGCATTCAACACACAGACTTGAACCTTGCTTTTGAAAGAGCAGCTTTGAAACACTCTTTTCGTAGAATCTGCAAGTGGATATTTGGAGGGCTTTGAGGCCTATGCTGGGAAATGAAATCTCTTCACCTAAAAACTAGACAGAAGCATTCTGAGAAACTTCTGTGTGATGAGTGCATTCAACTCACAGACTTGAACGTTCCCTTTGATAGAACAGTTTTGAAACACTCCTTTTGTAGAATCTGCATGTGTTTATTTGGAGCGCTTTGAGGCCTATGTTGGAAAAGGAAATATCTTCATATAGAAACTAGACGGACGCATTCTCAGAAACTTCTTTGTGATGAATGCATTCAACTCACAGACTTGAAGCTTCCTTTTGAAAGAGCAGTTTGGAAACACTCTTCTTATAGAATCTTCAAGTGGATATTTGGAGCGCTTTGAGGCCTATGCTGGGAAATGAAATCTCTTCACCTAAAAACTAGACAGAAACATTCTGAGAAACTTCTTTGCAATGAGTGCATTCAACTCACAGACTTGAACGTTCCTTTTGATAGAACTGTTTTCAAACATTACGTTTGTAGACTCTGCAAGTGTTTATTCGGAGCACCTTGAGGCCTATGTTGGAAAAGGAAATATCTTCACATAAAAACTAGAGAGAAGGATTCTCAGAAACTTCTTTGTGATGAGTTCATTCAACTCACAGAGTTGAACCTACCAATTGATAGAGAAGTTTGGAAACACTCTTTTTGTAGAATCTGCAAGTGGATATTTGGAGCCGTTTGAGGCCTATGCTGGAAAAGGAAATATCTTCACATAAAAACTGAACAGAAGCATTCTCAGAAACTTCTTTGTGTTGAGTGCATTCAACTCACAGACTTGAACTTCCCTATAGAAAGAGCAGTTTTGAAACACTCTTTTGGTAAAATCTGCAAGTGGTTATTTGGAGCACTTCGAGGCCTGTGCTGGGATATGGAATATCTTCACCTAAAAACTACAGAGAAGCATTCTCAGAAAGTTCTTCACGATGCATTCATTCAACTCACAGAGTTGAACCTTCCTTTTGATAGAACAGTTTTGAAACACTCTTTTTGTAGAATCTGCAAGAGGATATTTGGAGCGTTCGGAGGCCTATTCAGGAAAAGGAAATATCTTCACATAAAAACTAGACAGAAGCATTCTGAGAAACTTCTGTGTGATGAGTGCATTCAACTCACAGACTTGAACGTTCCTCTCGAAAGAGCAGTTTTGAAACACTCCTTTTGTAGAATCTGCAAGTGTTTATTTGGAGCGCTTTGAGGCCTCTGTTGGAAAAGGAAATATCTGCACATAAAAACTAGACAGAAGCATTCTCAGAAACTTCTTTGTGATGAGTGCATTCTACTCACAGTGTTGAAGCTTGCTTTAGATAGAGCAGTTTTGAAACACTCTTTTGGTAGAATCTGCAAGTGGATATTTGGAGCGCTTTGAGGCCTATGCTGGAAAAGGAAATGTCTTCACATAAAAACTAGACAGAAACATTCCAGGAAACTTCTGTATGATAAGTGCATTCAACTCACAGACTTGAACATTCCTTTTGATAGAACTCTTTTGAAACACTCCTTTTGTAGAATTTGCAAGTGTTCATTTGGAGCGCTTTGAGGCCTAAGCTGGAAAAGGAAATATCTTCACGTAAGAACTAGACAGAAGCATTCTCAGAAACTTCTTTCTGATGAGTGCATTCAACACACAGACTTGAACCTTGCTTTTGAAAGAGCAGCTTTGAAACACTCTTTTCGTAGAATCTGCAAGTGGATATTTGGAGCGCTTTGAGGCCTATGCTGGGAAATGAAATCTCTTCACCTAAAAACTAGACAGAAGCATTCTGAGAAACTTCTGTGTGATGAGTGCATTCAACTCACAGACTTGAACGTTCCCTTTGATAGAACAGTTTTGAAACACTCCTTTTGTAGAATCTGCATGTGTTTATTTGGAGCGCTTTGTGGCCTATGTTGGAAAAGGAAATATCTTCATATAGAAACTAGACGGAAGCATTCTCAGAAACTTCTTTGTGATGAATGCATTCAACTCACAGACTTGAAGCTTCCTTTTGAAAGAGCAGTTTGGAAACACTCTTCTTATAGAATCTTCAAGTGGATATTTGGAGCGCTTTGAGGCCTGTGCTGGGAAATGAAATCTCTTCACCTAAAAACTAGACAGAAACATTCTGAGAAACTTCTTTGCAATGAGTGCATTCAACTCACAGACTTGAACGTTCCTTTTGATAGAACAGTTTTGAAACATTACGTTTGTAGAATCTGCAAGTGTTTATTCGGAGCACCTTGAGGCCTATGTTGGAAAAGGAAATATCTTCACATAAAAACTAGAGAGAAGGATTCTCAGAAACTTCTTTGTGATGAGTTCATTCAACTCACAGAGTTGAACCTACCAATTGATAGAGAAGTTTGGAAACACTCTTTTTGTAGAATGTGCAAGTGGATATTTGGAGCCGTTTGAGGCCTATGCTGGGAAAGGAAATATCTTCACATAAAAACTGAACAGAAGCATTCTCAGAAACTTCTTTGTGTTGAGTGCATTCAACTCACAGACTTGAACGTCCCTATAGAAAGAGCAGTTTTGAAACACTCTTTTGGTAAAATCTGCAAGTGGTTATTTGGAGCACTTCGAGGCCTGTGCTGGGATATGGAATATCTTCACCTAAAAACTACAGAGAAGCATTCTCAGAAAGTTCTTCACGATGCATTCATTCAACTCACAGAGTTGAACCTTCCTTTTGATAGAACAGTTTTGAAACACTCTTTTTGTAGAATCTGCAAGAGGATATTTGGAGCGTTCGGAGGCCTATGCTGGAAAAGGAAATATCTTCACATAAAAACTAGACAGAAGCATTCTCAGAAACTTCTGTGTGATGAGTGCATTCAACTCACAGACTTGAACGTTCCTCTCGAAAGAGCAGTTTTGAAACACTCCTTTTGTAGAATCTGCAAGTGTTTATTTGGAGCGCTTTGAGGCCTATGTTGGAAAAGGAAATATCTGCACATAAAAACTAGACAGAAGCATTCTCAGAAACTTCTTTGTGATGAGTGCATTCTACTCACAGTGTTGAAGCTTGCTTTTGATAGAGCAGTTTTGAAACACTCTTTTGGTAGAATCTGCAAGTGGATATTTGGAGCGCTTTGAGGCCTATGCTGGAAAAGGAAATGTCTTCACATAAAAACTAGACAGAAGCATTCCAGGTAACTTCTGTATGAGAAGTGCATTCAACTCACAGACTTGAACGTTCCTTTTGATAGAACTCTATTGAAACACTCTTTTTGTAGAATTTGCAAGTGTTCATTTGGAGCGCTTTGAGGCCTAAGCTGGAAAAGGAAATATCTTCACGTAAGAACTAGACAGAAGCATTCTCAGAAACTTCTTTCTGATGAGTGCATTCAACACACAGACTTGAACCTTGCTTTTGAAAGAGCAGCTTTGAAACACTCTTTTCGTAGAATCTGCAAGTGGATATTTGGAGGGCTTTGAGGCCTATGCTGGGAAATGAAATCTCTTCACCTAAAAACTAGACAGAAGCATTCTGAGAAACTTCTGTGTGATGAGTGCATTCAACTCACAGACTTGAACGTTCCCTTTGATAGAACAGTTTTGAAACACTCCTTTTGTAGAATCTGCATGTGTTTATTTGGAGCGCTTTGAGGCCTATGTTGGAAAAGGAAATATCCTCATATAGAAACTAGACGGACGCATTCTCAGAAACTTCTTTGTGATGAATGCATTCAACTCACAGACTTGAAGCTTCCTTTTGAAAGAGCAGTTTGGAAACACTCTTCTTATAGAATCTTCAAGTGGATATTTGGAGCGCTTTGAGGCCTGTGCTGGGAAATGAAATCTCTTCACCTAAAAACTAGACAGAAACATTCTGAGAAACTTCTTTGCAATGAGTGCATTCAACTCACAGACTTGAACGTTCCTTTTGATAGAACAGTTTTGAAACATTACGTTTGTAGAATCTGCAAGTGTTTATTCGGAGCACCTTGAGGCCTATGTTGGAAAAGGAAATATCTTCACATAAAAACTAGAGAGAAGGATTCTCAGAAACTTCTTTGTGATGAGTTCATTCAACTCACAGAGTTGAACCTACCAATTGATAGAGAAGTTTGGAAACACTCTTTTTGTAGAATCTGCAAGTGGATATTTGGAGCCGTTTGAGGCCTATGCTGGGAAAGGAAATATCTTCACATAAAAACTGAACAGAAGCATTCTCAGAAACTTCTTTGTGTTGAGTGCATTCAACTCACAGACTTGAACTTCCCTATAGAAAGAGCAGTTTGGAAACACTCTTTTGGTAAAATCTGCAAGTGGTTATTTGGAGCACTTCGAGGCCAGTGCTGGGATATGGAATATCTTCACCTAAAAACTACAGAGAAGCATTCTCAGAAAGTTCTTCACGATGCATTCGTTCAACTCACAGAGTTGAACCTTCCTTTTGATAGAACAGTTTTGAAACACTCTTTTTGTAGAATCTGCAAGAGGATATTTGGAGCGTTCGGAGGCCTATGCTGGAAAAGGAAATATCTTCACATAAAAACTAGACAGAAGCATTCTCAGAAACTTCTGTGTGATGAGTGCATTCAACTCACAGACTTGAACGTTCCTCTCGAAAGAGCAGTTTTGAAACACTCCTTTTGTAGAATCTGCAAGTGTTTATTTGGAGCGCTTTGAGGCCTATGTTGGAAAAGGAAATATCTGCACATAAAAACTAGACAGAAGCATTCTCAGAAACTTCTTTGTGATGAGTGCATTCTACTCACAGTGTTGAAGCTTGCTTTTGATAGAGCAGTTTTGAAACACTCTTTTGGTAGAATCTGCAAGTGGATATTTGGAGCGCTTTGAGGCCTATGCTGGAAAAGGAAATGTCTTCACATAAAAACTAGACAGAAGCATTCCAGGTAACTTCTGTATGAGAAGTGCATTCAACTCACAGACTTGAACGTTCCTTTTGATAGAACTCTATTGAAACACTCTTTTTGTAGAATTTGCAAGTGTTCATTTGGAGCGCTTTGAGGCCTAAGCTGGAAAAGGAAATATCTTCACGTAAGAACTAGACAGAAGCATTCTCAGAAACTTCTTTCTGATGAGTGCATTCAACACACAGACTTGAACCTTGCTTTTGAAAGAGCAGCTTTGAAACACTCTTTTCGTAGAATCTGCAAGTGGATATTTGGAGGGCTTTGAGGCCTATGCTGGGAAATGAAATCTCTTCACCTAAAAACTAGACAGAAGCATTCTGAGAAACTTCTGTGTGATGAGTGCATTCAACTCACAGACTTGAACGTTCCCTATGATAGAACAGTTTTGAAACACTCCTTTTGTAGAATCTGCATGTGTTTATTTGGAGCGCTTTGAGGCCTATGTTGGAAAAGGAAATATCCTCATATAGAAACTAGACGGACGCATTCTCAGAAACTTCTTTGTGATGAATGCATTCAACTCACAGACTTGAAGCTTCCTTTTGAAAGAGCAGTTTGGAAACACTCTTCTTATAGAATCTTCAAGTGGATATTTGGAGCGCTTTGAGGCCTGTGCTGGGAAATGAAATCTCTTCACCTAAAAACTAGACAGAAACATTCTGAGAAACTTCTTTGCAATGAGTGCATTCAACTCACAGACTTGAACGTTCCTTTTGATAGAACAGTTTTGAAACATTACGTTTGTAGAATCTGCAAGTGTTTATTCGGAGCACCTTGAGGCCTATGTTGGAAAAGGAAATATCTTCACATAAAAACTAGAGAGAAGGATTCTCAGAAACTTCTTTGTGATGAGTTCATTCAACTCACAGAGTTGAACCTACCAATTGATAGAGAAGTTTGGAAACACTCTTTTTGTAGAATCTGCAAGTGGATATTTGGAGCCGTTTGAGGCCTATGCTGGGAAAGGAAATATCTTCACATAAAAACTGAACAGAAGCATTCTCAGAAACTTCTTTGTGTTGAGTGCATTCAACTCACAGACTTGAACTTCCCTATAGAAAGAGCAGTTTGGAAACACTCTTTTGGTAAAATCTGCAAGTGGTTATTTGGAGCACTTCGAGGCCAGTGCTGGGATATGGAATATCTTCACCTAAAAACTACAGAGAAGCATTCTCAGAAAGTTCTTCACGATGCATTCGTTCAACTCACAGAGTTGAACCTTCCTTTTGATAGAACAGTTTTGAAACACTCTTTTTGTAGAATCTGCAAGAGGATATTTGGAGCGTTCGGAGGCCTGTGCTGGAAAAGGAAATATCTTCACATAAAAACTAGACAGAAGCATTCTCAGAAACTTCTGTGTGATGAGTGCATTCAACTCACAGACATGAACGTTCCTCTCGAAAGAGCAGTTTTGAAACACTCCTTTTGTAGAATCTGCAAGTGTTTATTTGGAGCGCTTTGAGGCCTATGTTGGAAAAGGAAATATCTGCACATAAAAACTAGACAGAAGCATTCTCAGAAACTTCTTTGTGATGAGTGCATTCTACTCACAGTGTTGAAGCTTGCTTTTGATAGAGCAGTTTTGAAACACTCTTTTGGTAGAATCTGCAAGTGGATATTTGGAGCGCTTTGAGGCCTATGCTGGAAAAGGAAATGTCTTCACATAAAAACTAGAGAGAAGCATTCCAGGTAACTTCTGTATGATAAGTGCATTCAACTCACAGACTTGAACGTTCCTTTTGATAGAACTCTATTGAAACACTCCTTTTGTAGAATTTGCAAGTGTTCATTTGGAGCGCTTTGAGGCCTAAGCTGGAAAAGGAAATATCTTCACGTAAGAACTAGACAGAAGCATTCTCAGAAACTTCTTTCTGATGAGTGCATTCAACACACAGACTTGAACCTTGCTTTTGAAAGAGCAGCTTTGAAACACTCTTTTCGTAGAATCTGCAAGTGGATATTTGGAGGGCTTTGAGGCCTATGCTGGGAAATGAAATCTCTTCACCTAAAAACTAGACAGAAGCATTCTGAGAAACTTCTGTGTGATGAGTGCATTCAACTCACAGACTTGAACGTTCCCTTTGATAGAACAGTTTTGAAACACTCCTTTTGTAGAATCTGCATGTGTTTATTTGGAGCGCTTTGAGGCCTATGTTGGAAAAGGAAATATCTTCATATAGAAACTAGACGGACGCATTCTCAGAAACTTCTTTGTGATGAATGCATTCAACTCACAGACTTGAAGCTTCCTTTTGAAAGAGCAGTTTGGAAACACTCTTCTTATAGAATCTTCAAGTGGATATTTGGAGCGCTTTGAGGCCTATGCTGGGAAATGAAATCTCTTCACCTAAAAACTAGACAGAAACATTCTGAGAAACTTCTTTGCAATGAGTGCATTCAACTCACAGACTTGAACGTTCCTTTTGATAGAACTGTTTTCAAACATTACGTTTGTAGACTCTGCAAGTGTTTATTCGGAGCACCTTGAGGCCTATGTTGGAAAAGGAAATATCTTCACATAAAAACTAGAGAGAAGGATTCTCAGAAACTTCTTTGTGATGAGTTCATTCAACTCACAGAGTTGAACCTACCAATTGATAGAGAAGTTTGGAAACACTCTTTTTGTAGAATCTGCAAGTGGATATTTGGAGCCGTTTGAGGCCTATGCTGGAAAAGGAAATATCTTCACATAAAAACTGAACAGAAGCATTCTCAGAAACTTCTTTGTGTTGAGTGCATTCAACTCACAGACTTGAACTTCCCTATAGAAAGAGCAGTTTTGAAACACTCTTTTGGTAAAATCTGCAAGTGGTTATTTGGAGCACTTCGAGGCCTGTGCTGGGATATGGAATATCTTCACCTAAAAACTACAGAGAAGCATTCTCAGAAAGTTCTTCACGATGCATTCATTCAACTCACAGAGTTGAACCTTCCTTTTGATAGAACAGTTTTGAAACACTCTTTTTGTAGAATCTGCAAGAGGATATTTGGAGCGTTCGGAGGCCTATTCAGGAAAAGGAAATATCTTCACATAAAAACTAGACAGAAGCATTCTGAGAAACTTCTGTGTGATGAGTGCATTCAACTCACAGACTTGAACGTTCCTCTCGAAAGAGCAGTTTTGAAACACTCCTTTTGTAGAATCTGCAAGTGTTTATTTGGAGCGCTTTGAGGCCTCTGTTGGAAAAGGAAATATCTGCACATAAAAACTAGACAGAAGCATTCTCAGAAACTTCTTTGTGATGAGTGCATTCTACTCACAGTGTTGAAGCTTGCTTTAGATAGAGCAGTTTTGAAACACTCTTTTGGTAGAATCTGCAAGTGGATATTTGGAGCGCTTTGAGGCCTATGCTGGAAAAGGAAATGTCTTCACATAAAAACTAGACAGAAACATTCCAGGAAACTTCTGTATGATAAGTGCATTCAACTCACAGACTTGAACATTCCTTTTGATAGAACTCTTTTGAAACACTCCTTTTGTAGAATTTGCAAGTGTTCATTTGGAGCGCTTTGAGGCCTAAGCTGGAAAAGGAAATATCTTCACGTAAGAACTAGACAGAAGCATTCTCAGAAACTTCTTTCTGATGAGTGCATTCAACACACAGACTTGAACCTTGCTTTTGAAAGAGCAGCTTTGAAACACTCTTTTCGTAGAATCTGCAAGTGGATATTTGGAGCGCTTTGAGGCCTATGCTGGGAAATGAAATCTCTTCACCTAAAAACTAGACAGAAGCATTCTGAGAAACTTCTGTGTGATGAGTGCATTCAACTCACAGACTTGAACGTTCCCTTTGATAGAACAGTTTTGAAACACTCCTTTTGTAGAATCTGCATGTGTTTATTTGGAGCGCTTTGTGGCCTATGTTGGAAAAGGAAATATCTTCATATAGAAACTAGACGGAAGCATTCTCAGAAACTTCTTTGTGATGAATGCATTCAACTCACAGACTTGAAGCTTCCTTTTGAAAGAGCAGTTTGGAAACACTCTTCTTATAGAATCTTCAAGTGGATATTTGGAGCGCTTTGAGGCCTGTGCTGGGAAATGAAATCTCTTCACCTAAAAACTAGACAGAAACATTCTGAGAAACTTCTTTGCAATGAGTGCATTCAACTCACAGACTTGAACGTTCCTTTTGATAGAACAGTTTTGAAACATTACGTTTGTAGAATCTGCAAGTGTTTATTCGGAGCACCTTGAGGCCTATGTTGGAAAAGGAAATATCTTCACATAAAAACTAGAGAGAAGGATTCTCAGAAACTTCTTTGTGATGAGTTCATTCAACTCACAGAGTTGAACCTACCAATTGATAGAGAAGTTTGGAAACACTCTTTTTGTAGAATGTGCAAGTGGATATTTGGAGCCGTTTGAGGCCTATGCTGGGAAAGGAAATATCTTCACATAAAAACTGAACAGAAGCATTCTCAGAAACTTCTTTGTGTTGAGTGCATTCAACTCACAGACTTGAACTTCCCTATAGAAAGAGCAGTTTTGAAACACTCTTTTGGTAAAATCTGCAAGTGGTTATTTGGAGCACTTCGAGGCCCGTGCTGGGATATGGAATATCTTCACCTAAAAACTACAGAGAAGCATTCTCAGAAAGTTCTTCACGATGCAATCATTCAACTCTCAGAGTTGAACCTTCCTTTTGATAGAACAGTTTTGAAACACTCTTTTTGTAGAATCTGCAAGAGGATATTTGGAGCGTTCGGAGGCCTATGCTGGAAAAGGAAATATCTTCACATAAAAACTAGGCAGAAGCATTCTCAGAAACTTCTGTGTGATGAGTGCATTCAACTCACAGACTTGAACGTTCCTCTCGAAAGAGCAGTTTTGAAACACTCCTTTTGTAGAATCTGCAAGTGTTTATTTGGAGCGCTTTGAGGCCTCTGTTGGAAAAGGAAATATCTGCACATAAAAACTAGACAGAAGCATTCTCAGAAACTTCTTTGTGATGAGTGCATTCTACTCACAGTGTTGAAGCTTGCTTTTGATAGAGCAGTTTTGAAACACTCTTTTGGTAGAGTCTGCAAGTGGATATTTGGAGCGCTTTGAGGCCTATGCTGGAAAAGGAAATGTCTTCACATAAAAACTAGACAGAAGCATTCCAGGAAACTTCTGTATGATAAGTGCATTCAACTCACAGACTTGAACGTTCCTTTTGATAGAACTCTTTTGAAACACTCCTTTTGTAGAATTTGCAAGTGTTCATTTGGAGCGCTTTGAGGCCTAAGCTGGAAAAGGAAATATCTTCACGTAAGAACTAGACAGAAGCATTCTCAGAAACTTCTTTCTGATGAGTGCATTCAACACACAGACTTGAACCTTGCTTTTGAAAGAGCAGCTTTGAAACACTCTTTTCGTAGAATCTGCAAGTGGATATTTGGAGGGCTTTGAGGCCTATGCTGGGAAATGAAATCTCTTCACCTAAAAACTAGACAGAAGCATTCTGAGAAACTTCTGTGTGATGAGTGCATTCAACTCACAGACTTGAACGTTCCCTTTGATAGAACAGTTTTGAAACACTCCTTTTGTAGAATCTGCATGTGTTTATTTGGAGCGCTTTGAGGCCTATGTTGGAAAAGGAAATATCTTCATATAGAAACTAGACGGAAGCATTCTCAGAAACTTCTTTGTGATGAATGCATTCAACTCACAGACTTGAGGCTGCCTTTTGAAAGAGCAGTTTGGAAACACTCTTCTTATAGAATCTTCAAGTGGATATTTGGAGCGCTTTGAGGCCTATGCTGGGAAATGAAATCTCTTCACCTAAAAACTAGACAGAAACATTCTGAGAAACTTCTTTGCAATGAGTGCATTCAACTCACAGAC
The DNA here is from genome assembly GCF_028885625.2 of Pongo pygmaeus. NCBI lineage: Eukaryota > Metazoa > Chordata > Mammalia > Primates > Hominidae > Pongo > Pongo pygmaeus. Next base: position 24,634,022 of record NC_072394.2, on the reverse strand, counting down.
TTGAACGTTCCTTTTGATAGAACAGTTTTGAAACATTACGTTTGTAGAATCTGCAAGTGTTTATTCGGAGCACCTTGAGGCCTATGTTGGAAAAGGAAATATCTTCACATAAAAACTAGAGAGAAGGATTCTCAGAAACTTCTTTGTGATGAGTTCATTCAACTCACAGAGTTGAACCTACCAATTGATAGAGAAGTTTGGAAACACTCTTTTTGTAGAATCTGCAAGTGGATATTTGGAGCCGTTTGAGGCCTATGCTGGAAAAGGAAATATCTTCACATAAAAACTGAACAGAAGCATTCTCAGAAACTTCTTTGTGTTGAGTGCATTCAACTCACAGACTTGAACTTCCCTATAGAAAGAGCAGTTTTGAAACACTCTTTTGGTAAAATCTGCAAGTGGTTATTTGGAGCACTTCGAGGCCTGTGCTGGGATATGGAATATCTTCACCTAAAAACTACAGAGAAGCATTCTCAGAAAGTTCTTCACGATGCATTCATTCAACTCACAGAGTTGAACCTTCCTTTTGATAGAACAGTTTTGAAACACTCTTTTTGTAGAATCTGCAAGAGGATATTTGGAGCGTTCGGAGGCCTATGCTGGAAAAGGAAATATCTTCACATAAAAACTAGACAGAAGCATTCTCAGAAACTTCTGTGTGATGAGTGCATTCAACTCACAGACTTGAACGTTCCTCTCGAAAGAGCAGTTTTGAAACACTCCTTTTGTAGAATCTGCAAGTGTTTATTTGGAGCGCTTTGAGGCCTATGTTGGAAAAGGAAATATCTGCACATAAAAACTAGACAGAAGCATTCTCAGAAACTTCTTTGTGATGAGTGCATTCTACTCACAGTGTTGAAGCTTGCTTTTGATAGAGCAGTTTTGAAACACTCTTTTGGTAGAATCTGCAAGTGGATATTTGGAGCGCTTTGAGGCCTATGCTGGAAAAGGAAATGTCTTCACATAAAAACTAGACAGAAGCATTCCAGGAAACTTCTGTATGATAAGTGCATTCAACTCACAGACTTGAACGTTCCTTTTGATAGAACTCTTTTGAAACACTCCTTTTGTAGAATTTGCAAGTGTTCATTTGGAGCGCTTTGAGGCCTAAGCTGGAAAAGGAAATATCTTCACGTAAGAACTAGACAGAAGCATTCTCAGAAACTTCTTTCTGATGAGTGCATTCAACACACAGACTTGAACCTTGCTTTTGAAAGAGCAGCTTTGAAACACTCTTTTCGTAGAATCTGCAAGTGGATATTTGGAGGGCTTTGAGGCCTATGCTGGGAAATGAAATCTCTTCACCTAAAAACTAGACAGAAGCATTCTGAGAAACTTCTGTGTGATGAGTGCATTCAACTCACAGACTTGAACGTTCCCTTTGATAGAACAGTTTTGAAACACTGCTTTTGTAGAATCTGCATGTGTTTATTTGGAGCGCTTTGAGGCCTATGTTGGAAAAGGAAATATCTTCATATAGAAACTAGACGGAAGCATTCTCAGAAACTTCTTTGTGATGAATGCATTCAACTCACAGACTTGAAGCTTCCTTTTGAAAGAGCAGTTTGGAAACACTCTTCTTATAGAATCTTCAAGTGGATATTTGGAGCGCTTTGAGGCCTGTGCTGGGAAATGAAATCTCTTCACCTAAAAACTAGACAGAAACATTCTGAGAAACTTCTTTGCAATGAGTGCATTCAACTCACAGACTTGAACGTTCCTTTTGATAGAACAGTTTTGAAACATTACGTTTGTAGAATCTGCAAGTGTTTATTCGGAGCACCTTGAGGCCTATGTTGGAAAAGGAAATATCTTCACATAAAAACTAGAGAGAAGGATTCTCAGAAACTTCTTTGTGATGAGTTCATTCAACTCACAGAGTTGAACCTACCAATTGATAGAGAAGTTTGGAAACACTCTTTTTGTAGAATCTGCAAGTGGATATTTGGAGCCGTTTGAGGCCTATGCTGGGAAAGGAAATATCTTCACATAAAAACTGAACAGAAGCATTCTCAGAAACTTCTTTGTGTTGAGTGCATTCAACTCACAGACTTGAACTTCCCTATAGAAAGAGCAGTTTGGAAACACTCTTTTGGTAAAATCTGCAAGTGGTTATTTGGAGCACTTCGAGGCCTGTGCTGGGATATGGAATATCTTCACCTAAAAACTACAGAGAAGCATTCTCAGAAAGTTCTTCACGATGCATCATTCAACTCACAGAGTTGAACCTTCCTTTTGATAGAACAGTTTTGAAACACTCTTTTTGTAGATTCTGCAAGAGGATATTTGGAGCGTTCGGAGGCCTATGCTGGAAAAGGAAATATCTTCACATAAAAACTACACAGAAGCATTCTCAGAAACTTCTGTGTGATGAGTGCATTCAACTCACAGACTTGAACGTTCCTCTTGAAAGAGCAGTTTTGAAACACTCCTTTTGTAGAATCTGCAAGTGTTTATTTGGAGCGCTTTGAGGCCTATGTTGGAAAAGGAAATATCTGCACATAAAAACTAGACAGAAGCATTCTCAGAAACTTCTTTGTGATGAGTGCATTCTACTCACAGTGTTGAAGCTTGCTTTTGATAGAGCAGTTTTGAAACACTCTTTTGGTAGAGTCTGCAAGTGGATATTTGGAGCGCTTTGAGGCCTATGCTGGAAAAGGAAATGTCTTCACATAAAAACTAGACAGAAGCATTCCAGGAAACTTCTGTATGATAAGTGCATTCAACTCACAGATTTGAACGTTCCTTTTGATAGAACTCTTTTGAAACACTCCTTTTGTAGAATTTGCAAGTGTTCATTTGGAGCGCTTTGAGGCCTAAGCTGGAAAAGGAAATATCTTCACGTAAGAACTAGACAGAAGCATTCTCAGAAACTTCTTTCTGATGAGTGCATTCAACACACAGACTTGAACCTTGCTTTTGAAAGAGCAGCTTTGAAACACTCTTTTCGTAGAATCTGCAAGTGGATATTTGGAGCGCTTTGAGGCCTATGCTGGGAAATGAAATCTCTTCACCTCAAAACTAGACAGAAGCATTATGAGAAACTTCTGTGTGATGATTGCATTCAACTCACAGACTTGAACGTTCCCTTTGATAGAACAGTTTTGAAACACTCCTTTTGTAGAATCTGCATGTGTTTATTTGGAGCGCTTTGAGGCCTATGTTGGAAAAGGAAATATCTTCATATAGAAACTAGACGGAAGCATTCTCAGAAACTTCTCTGTGATGAATGCATTCAACTCAAAGACTTGAAGCTTCCTTTTGAAAGAGCAGTTTGGAAACACTCTTCTTATAGAATCTTCAAGTGGATATTTGGAGCGCTTTGAGGCCTATGCTGGGAAATGAAATCTCTTCACCTAAAAACTAGACAGAAACATTCTGAGAAACTTCTTTGCAATGAGTGCATTCAACTCACAGACTTGAACGTTCCTTTTGATAGAACAGTTTTGAAACATTACGTTTGTAGAATCTGCAAGTGTTTATTCGGAGCACCTTGAGGCCTATGTTGGAAAAGGAAATATCTTCACATAAAAACTAGAGAGAAGGATTCTCAGAAACTTCTTTGTGATGAGTTCATTCAACTCACAGAGTTGAACCTACCAATTGATAGAGAAGTTTGGAAACACTCTTTTTGTAGAATCTGCAAGTGGATATTTGGAGCCGTTTGAGGCCTATGCTGGGAAAGGAAATATCTTCACATAAAAACTGAACAGAAGCATTCTCAGAAACTTCTTTGTGTTGAGTGCATTCAACTCACAGACTTGAACTTCCCTATAGAAAGAGCAGTTTGGAAACACTCTTTTGGTAAAATCTGCAAGTGGTTATTTGGAGCACTTCGAGGCCTGTGCTGGGATATGGAATATCTTCACCTAAAAACTACAGAGAAGCATTCTCAGAAAGTTCTTCACGATGCATCATTCAACTCACAGAGTTGAACCTTCCTTTTGATAGAACAGTTTTGAAACACTCTTTTTGTAGATTCTGCAAGAGGATATTTGGAGGGTTCGGAGGCCTATGCTGGAAAAGGAAATATCTTCACATAAAAACTACACAGAAGCATTCTCAGAAACTTCTGTGTGATGAGTGCATTCAACTCACAGACTTGAACGTTCCTCTCAAAAGAGCAGTTTTGAAACACTCCTTTTGTAGAATCAGCAAGTGTTTATTTGGAGCGCTTTGAGGCCTATGTTGGAAAAGGAAATATCTGCACATAAAAACTAGACAGAAGCATTCTCAGAAACTTCTTTGTGATGAGTGCATTCTACTCACAGTGTTGAAGCTTGCTTTTGATAGAGCAGTTTTGAAACACTCTTTTGGTAGAATCTGCAAGTGGATATTTGGAGCGCTTTGAGGCCTATGCTGGAAAAGGAAATGTCTTCACATAAAAACTAGACAGAAGCATTCCAGGAAACTTCTGTATGATAAGTGCATTCAACTCACAGACTTGAACGTTCCTTTTGATAGAACTCTTTTGAAACACTCCTTTTGTAGAATTTGCAAGTGTTCATTTGGAGCGCTTTGAGGCCTAAGCTGGAAAAGGAAATATCTTCACGTAAGAACTAGACAGAAGCATTCTCAGAAACTTCTTTCTGATGAGTGCATTCAACACACAGACTTGAACCTTGCTTTTGAAAGAGCAGCTTTGAAACACTCTTTTCGTAGAATCTGCAAGTGGATATTTGGAGGGCTTTGAGGCCTATGCTGGGAAATGAAATCTCTTCACCTAAAAACTAGACAGAAGCATTCTGAGAAACTTCTGTGTGATGAGTGCATTCAACTCACAGACTTGAACGTTCCCTTTGATAGAACAGTTTTGAAACACTCCTTTTGTAGAATCTGCATGTGTTTATTTGGAGCGCTTTGAGGCCTATGTTGGAAAAGGAAATATCTTCATATAGAAACTAGACGGAAGCATTCTCAGAAACTTCTTTGTGATGAATGCATTCAACTCACAGACTTGAGGCTGCCTTTTGAAAGAGCAGTTTGGAAACACTCTTCTTATAGAATCTTCAAGTGGATATTTGGAGCGCTTTGAGGCCTGTGCTGGGAAATGAAATCTCTTCACCTAAAAACTAGACAGAAACATTCTGAGAAACTTCTTTGCAATGAGTGCATTCAACTCACAGACTTGAACGTTCCTTTTGATAGAACAGTTTTGAAACATTACGTTTGTAGAGTCTGCAAGTGTTTATTCGGAGCACCTTGAGGCCTATGTTGGAAAAGGAAATATCTTCACATAAAAACTAGAGAGAAGGATTCTCAGAAACTTCTTTGTGATGAGTTCATTCAACTCACAGAGTTGAACCTACCAATTGATAGAGAAGTTTGGAAACACTCTTTTTGTAGAATCTGCAAGTGGATATTTGGAGCCGTTTGAGGCCTATGCTGGAAAAGGAAATATCTTCACATAAAAACTGAACAGAAGCATTCTCAGAAACTTCTTTGTGTTGAGTGCATTCAACTCACAGACTTGAACTTCCCTATAGAAAGAGCAGTTTTGAAACACTCTTTTGGTAAAATCTGCAAGTGGTTATTTGGAGCACTTCGAGGCCTGTGCTGGGATATGGAATATCTTCACCTAAAAACTACAGAGAAGCATTCTCAGAAAGTTCTTCACGATGCATTCATTCAACTCACAGAGTTGAACCTTCCTTTTGATAGAACAGTTTTGAAACACTCTTTTTGTAGAATCTGCAAGAGGATATTTGGAGCGTTCGGAGGCCTATGCTGGAAAAGGAAATATCTTCACATAAAAACTAGACAGAAGCATTCTCAGAAACTTCTGTGTGATGAGTGCATTCAACTCACAGACTTGAACGTTCCTCTCGAAAGAGCAGTTTTGAAACACTCCTTTTGTAGAATCTGCAAGTGTTTATTTGGAGCGCTTTGAGGCCTATGTTGGAAAAGGAAATATCTGCACATAAAAACTAGACAGAAGCATTCTCAGAAACTTCTTTGTGATGAGTGCATTCTACTCACAGTGTTGAAGCTTGCTTTTGATAGAGCAGTTTTGAAACACTCTTTTGGTAGAATCTGCAAGTGGATATTTGGAGCGCTTTGAGGCCTATGCTGGAAAAGGAAATGTCTTCACATAAAAACTAGACAGAAGCATTCCAGGAAACTTCTGTATGATAAGTGCATTCAACTCACAGACTTGAACGTTCCTTTTGATAGAACTCTTTTGAAACACTCCTTTTGTAGAATTTGCAAGTGTTCATTTGGAGCGCTTTGAGGCCTAAGCTGGAAAAGGAAATATCTTCACGTAAGAACTAGACAGAAGCATTCTCAGAAACTTCTTTCTGATGAGTGCATTCAACACACAGACTTGAACCTTGCTTTTGAAAGAGCAGCTTTGAAACACTCTTTTCGTAGAATCTGCAAGTGGATATTTGGAGGGCTTTGAGGCCTATGCTGGGAAATGAAATCTCTTCACCTAAAAACTAGACAGAAGCATTCTGAGAAACTTCTGTGTGATGAGTGCATTCAACTCACAGACTTGAACGTTCCCTTTGATAGAACAGTTTTGAAACACTGCTTTTGTAGAATCTGCATGTGTTTATTTGGAGCGCTTTGAGGCCTATGTTGGAAAAGGAAATATCTTCATATAGAAACTAGACGGAAGCATTCTCAGAAACTTCTTTGTGATGAATGCATTCAACTCACAGACTTGAAGCTTCCTTTTGAAAGAGCAGTTTGGAAACACTCTTCTTATAGAATCTTCAAGTGGATATTTGGAGCGCTTTGAGGCCTGTGCTGGGAAATGAAATCTCTTCACCTAAAAACTAGACAGAAACATTCTGAGAAACTTCTTTGCAATGAGTGCATTCAACTCACAGACTTGAACGTTCCTTTTGATAGAACAGTTTTGAAACATTACGTTTGTAGAATCTGCAAGTGTTTATTCGGAGCACCTTGAGGCCTATGTTGGAAAAGGAAATATCTTCACATAAAAACTAGAGAGAAGGATTCTCAGAAACTTCTTTGTGATGAGTTCATTCAACTCACAGAGTTGAACCTACCAATTGATAGAGAAGTTTGGAAACACTCTTTTTGTAGAATCTGCAAGTGGATATTTGGAGCCGTTTGAGGCCTATGCTGGGAAAGGAAATATCTTCACATAAAAACTGAACAGAAGCATTCTCAGAAACTTCTTTGTGTTGAGTGCATTCAACTCACAGACTTGAACTTCCCTATAGAAAGAGCAGTTTGGAAACACTCTTTTGGTAAAATCTGCAAGTGGTTATTTGGAGCACTTCGAGGCCTGTGCTGGGATATGGAATATCTTCACCTAAAAACTACAGAGAAGCATTCTCAGAAAGTTCTTCACGATGCATCATTCAACTCACAGAGTTGAACCTTCCTTTTGATAGAACAGTTTTGAAACACTCTTTTTGTAGATTCTGCAAGAGGATATTTGGAGCGTTCGGAGGCCTATGCTGGAAAAGGAAATATCTTCACATAAAAACTACACAGAAGCATTCTCAGAAACTTCTGTGTGATGAGTGCATTCAACTCACAGACTTGAACGTTCCTCTTGAAAGAGCAGTTTTGAAACACTCCTTTTGTAGAATCTGCAAGTGTTTATTTGGAGCGCTTTGAGGCCTATGTTGGAAAAGGAAATATCTGCACATAAAAACTAGACAGAAGCATTCTCAGAAACTTCTTTGTGATGAGTGCATTCTACTCACAGTGTTGAAGCTTGCTTTTGATAGAGCAGTTTTGAAACACTCTTTTGGTAGAGTCTGCAAGTGGATATTTGGAGCGCTTTGAGGCCTATGCTGGAAAAGGAAATGTCTTCACATAAAAACTAGACAGAAGCATTCCAGGAAACTTCTGTATGATAAGTGCATTCAACTCACAGATTTGAACGTTCCTTTTGATAGAACTCTTTTGAAACACTCCTTTTGTAGAATTTGCAAGTGTTCATTTGGAGCGCTTTGAGGCCTAAGCTGGAAAAGGAAATATCTTCACGTAAGAACTAGACAGAAGCATTCTCAGAAACTTCTTTCTGATGAGTGCATTCAACACACAGACTTGAACCTTGCTTTTGAAAGAGCAGCTTTGAAACACTCTTTTCGTAGAATCTGCAAGTGGATATTTGGAGCGCTTTGAGGCCTATGCTGGGAAATGAAATCTCTTCACCTCAAAACTAGACAGAAGCATTATGAGAAACTTCTGTGTGATGATTGCATTCAACTCACAGACTTGAACGTTCCCTTTGATAGAACAGTTTTGAAACACTCCTTTTGTAGAATCTGCATGTGTTTATTTGGAGCGCTTTGAGGCCTATGTTGGAAAAGGAAATATCTTCATATAGAAACTAGACGGAAGCATTCTCAGAAACTTCTCTGTGATGAATGCATTCAACTCAAAGACTTGAAGCTTCCTTTTGAAAGAGCAGTTTGGAAACACTCTTCTTATAGAATCTTCAAGTGGATATTTGGAGCGCTTTGAGGCCTATGCTGGGAAATGAAATCTCTTCACCTAAAAACTAGACAGAAACATTCTGAGAAACTTCTTTGCAATGAGTGCATTCAACTCACAGACTTGAACGTTCCTTTTGATAGAACAGTTTTGAAACATTACGTTTGTAGAATCTGCAAGTGTTTATTCGGAGCACCTTGAGGCCTATGTTGGAAAAGGAAATATCTTCACATAAAAACTAGAGAGAAGGATTCTCAGAAACTTCTTTGTGATGAGTTCATTCAACTCACAGAGTTGAACCTACCAATTGATAGAGAAGTTTGGAAACACTCTTTTTGTAGAATCTGCAAGTGGATATTTGGAGCCGTTTGAGGCCTATGCTGGGAAAGGAAATATCTTCACATAAAAACTGAACAGAAGCATTCTCAGAAACTTCTTTGTGTTGAGTGCATTCAACTCACAGACTTGAACTTCCCTATAGAAAGAGCAGTTTGGAAACACTCTTTTGGTAAAATCTGCAAGTGGTTATTTGGAGCACTTCGAGGCCTGTGCTGGGATATGGAATATCTTCACCTAAAAACTACAGAGAAGCATTCTCAGAAAGTTCTTCACGATGCATCATTCAACTCACAGAGTTGAACCTTCCTTTTGATAGAACAGTTTTGAAACACTCTTTTTGTAGATTCTGCAAGAGGATATTTGGAGGGTTCGGAGGCCTATGCTGGAAAAGGAAATATCTTCACATAAAAACTACACAGAAGCATTCTCAGAAACTTCTGTGTGATGAGTGCATTCAACTCACAGACTTGAACGTTCCTCTCAAAAGAGCAGTTTTGAAACACTCCTTTTGTAGAATCAGCAAGTGTTTATTTGGAGCGCTTTGAGGCCTATGTTGGAAAAGGAAATATCTGCACATAAAAACTAGACAGAAGCATTCTCAGAAACTTCTTTGTGATGAGTGCATTCTACTCACAGTGTTGAAGCTTGCTTTTGATAGAGCAGTTTTGAAACACTCTTTTGGTAGAATCTGCAAGTGGATATTTGGAGCGCTTTGAGGCCTATGCTGGAAAAGGAAATGTCTTCACATAAAAACTAGACAGAAGCATTCCAGGAAACTTCTGTATGATAAGTGCATTCAACTCACAGACTTGAACGTTCCTTTTGATAGAACTCTTTTGAAACACTCCTTTTGTAGAATTTGCAAGTGTTCATTTGGAGCGCTTTGAGGCCTAAGCTGGAAAAGGAAATATCTTCACGTAAGAACTAGACAGAAGCATTCTCAGAAACTTCTTTCTGATGAGTGCATTCAACACACAGACTTGAACCTTGCTTTTGAAAGAGCAGCTTTGAAACACTCTTTTCGTAGAATCTGCAAGTGGATATTTGGAGGGCTTTGAGGCCTATGCTGGGAAATGAAATCTCTTCACCTAAAAACTAGACAGAAGCATTCTGAGAAACTTCTGTGTGATGAGTGCATTCAACTCACAGACTTGAACGTTCCCTTTGATAGAACAGTTTTGAAACACTCCTTTTGTAGAATCTGCATGTGTTTATTTGGAGCGCTTTGAGGCCTATGTTGGAAAAGGAAATATCTTCATATAGAAACTAGACGGAAGCATTCTCAGAAACTTCTTTGTGATGAATGCATTCAACTCACAGACTTGAGGCTGCCTTTTGAAAGAGCAGTTTGGAAACACTCTTCTTATAGAATCTTCAAGTGGATATTTGGAGCGCTTTGAGGCCTGTGCTGGGAAATGAAATCTCTTCACCTAAAAACTAGACAGAAACATTCTGAGAAACTTCTTTGCAATGAGTGCATTCAACTCACAGACTTGAACGTTCCTTTTGATAGAACAGTTTTGAAACATTACGTTTGTAGAGTCTGCAAGTGTTTATTCGGAGCACCTTGAGGCCTATGTTGGAAAAGGAAATATCTTCACATAAAAACTAGAGAGAATGATTCTCAGAAACTTCTTTGTGATGAGTTCATTCAACTCACAGAGTTGAACCTACCAATTGATAGAGAAGTTTGGAAACACTCTTTTTGTAGAATCTGCAAGTGGATATTTGGAGCCGTTTGAGGCCTATGCTGGAAAAGGAAATATCTTCACATAAAAACTGAACGGAAGCATTCTCAGAAACTTCTTTGTGTTGAGTGCATTCAACTCACAGACTTGAACTTCCCTATAGAAAGAGCAGTTTTGAAACACTCTGGGTAAAATCTGCAAGTGGTTATTTGGAGCACTTCGAGGCCTGTGCTGGGATATGGAATATCTTCACCTAAAAACTACAGAGAAGCATTCTCAGAAAGTTCTTCACGATGCATTCATTCAACTCACAGAGTTGAACCTTCCTTTTGATAGAAGAGTTTTGAAACACTCTTTTTGTAGAATCTGCAAGAGGATATTTGGAGCGTTCGGAGGCCTATGCTGGAAAAGGAAATATCTTCACATAAAAACTAGACAGAAGCATTCTCAGAAACTTCTGTGTGATGAGTGCATTCAACTCACAGACTTGAACGTTCCTCTCGAAAGAGCAGTTTTGAAACACTCCTTTTGTAGAATCTGCAAGTGTTTATTTGGAGCGCTTTGAGGCCTATGTTGGAAAAGGAAATATCTGCACATAAAAACTAGACAGAAGCATTCTCAGAAACTTCTTTGTGATGAGTGCATTCTACTCACAGTGTTGAAGCTTGCTTTTGATAGAGCAGTTTTGAAACACTCTTTTGGTAGAATCTGCAAGTGGATATTTGGAGCGCTTTGAGGCCTATGCTGGAAAAGGAAATGTCTTCACATAAAAACTAGACAGAAGCATTCCAGGTAACTTCTGTATGAGAAGTGCATTCAACTCACAGACTTGAACGTTCCTTTTGATAGAACTCTATTGAAACACTCTTTTTGTAGAATTTGCAAGTGTTCATTTGGAGCGCTTTGAGGCCTAAGCTGGAAAAGGAAATATCTTCACGTAAGAACTAGACAGAAGCATTCTCAGAAACTTCTTTCTGATGAGTGCATTCAACACACAGACTTGAACCTTGCTTTTGAAAGAGCAGCTTTGAAACACTCTTTTCGTAGAATCTGCAAGTGGATATTTGGAGGGCTTTGAGGCCTATGCTGGGAAATGAAATCTCTTCACCTAAAAACTAGACAGAAGCATTCTGAGAAACTTCTGTGTGATGAGTGCATTCAACTCACAGACTTGAACGTTCCCTTTGATAGAACAGTTTTGAAACACTCCTTTTGTAGAATCTGCATGTGTTTATTTGGAGCGCTTTGAGGCCTATGTTGGAAAAGGAAATATCCTCATATAGAAACTAGACGGACGCATTCTCAGAAACTTCTTTGTGATGAATGCATTCAACTCACAGACTTGAAGCTTCCTTTTGAAAGAGCAGTTTGGAAACACTCTTCTTATAGAATCTTCAAGTGGATATTTGGAGCGCTTTGAGGCCTGTGCTGGGAAATGAAATCTCTTCACCTAAAAACTAGACAGAAACATTCTGAGAAACTTCTTTGCAATGAGTGCATTCAACTCACAGACTTGAACGTTCCTTTTGATAGAACAGTTTTGAAACATTACGTTTGTAGAATCTGCAAGTGTTTATTCGGAGCACCTTGAGGCCTATGTTGGAAAAGGAAATATCTTCACATAAAAACTAGAGAGAAGGATTCTCAGAAACTTCTTTGTGATGAGTTCATTCAACTCACAGAGTTGAACCTACCAATTGATAGAGAAGTTTGGAAACACTCTTTTTGTAGAATCTGCAAGTGGATATTTGGAGCCGTTTGAGGCCTATGCTGGGAAAGGAAATATCTTCACATAAAAACTGAACAGAAGCATTCTCAGAAACTTCTTTGTGTTGAGTGCATTCAACTCACAGACTTGAACTTCCCTATAGAAAGAGCAGTTTGGAAACACTCTTTTGGTAAAATCTGCAAGTGGTTATTTGGAGCACTTCGAGGCCAGTGCTGGGATATGGAATATCTTCACCTAAAAACTACAGAGAAGCATTCTCAGAAAGTTCTTCACGATGCATTCGTTCAACTCACAGAGTTGAACCTTCCTTTTGATAGAACAGTTTTGAAACACTCTTTTTGTAGAATCTGCAAGAGGATATTTGGAGCGTTCGGAGGCCTATGCTGGAAAAGGAAATATCTTCACATAAAAACTAGACAGAAGCATTCTCAGAAACTTCTGTGTGATGAGTGCATTCAACTCACAGACTTGAACGTTCCTCTCGAAAGAGCAGTTTTGAAACACTCCTTTTGTAGAATCTGCAAGTGTTTATTTGGAGCGCTTTGAGGCCTATGTTGGAAAAGGAAATATCTGCACATAAAAACTAGACAGAAGCATTCTCAGAAACTTCTTTGTGATGAGTGCATTCTACTCACAGTGTTGAAGCTTGCTTTTGATAGAGCAGTTTTGAAACACTCTTTTGGTAGAATCTGCAAGTGGATATTTGGAGCGCTTTGAGGCCTATGCTGGAAAAGGAAATGTCTTCACATAAAAACTAGAGAGAAGCATTCCAGGTAACTTCTGTATGATAAGTGCATTCAACTCACAGACTTGAACGTTCCTTTTGATAGAACTCTATTGAAACACTCCTTTTGTAGAATTTGCAAGTGTTCATTTGGAGCGCTTTGAGGCCTAAGCTGGAAAAGGAAATATCTTCACGTAAGAACTAGACAGAAGCATTCTCAGAAACTTCTTTCTGATGAGTGCATTCAACACACAGACTTGAACCTTGCTTTTGAAAGAGCAGCTTTGAAACACTCTTTTCGTAGAATCTGCAAGTGGATATTTGGAGGGCTTTGAGGCCTATGCTGGGAAATGAAATCTCTTCACCTAAAAACTAGACAGAAGCATTCTGAGAAACTTCTGTGTGATGAGTGCATTCAACTCACAGACTTGAACGTTCCCTTTGATAGAACAGTTTTGAAACACTCCTTTTGTAGAATCTGCATGTGTTTATTTGGAGCGCTTTGAGGCCTATGTTGGAAAAGGAAATATCTTCATATAGAAACTAGACGGACGCATTCTCAGAAACTTCTTTGTGATGAATGCATTCAACTCACAGACTTGAAGCTTCCTTTTGAAAGAGCAGTTTGGAAACACTCTTCTTATAGAATCTTCAAGTGGATATTTGGAGCGCTTTGAGGCCTATGCTGGGAAATGAAATCTCTTCACCTAAAAACTAGACAGAAACATTCTGAGAAACTTCTTTGCAATGAGTGCATTCAACTCACAGACTTGAACGTTCCTTTTGATAGAACTGTTTTCAAACATTACGTTTGTAGACTCTGCAAGTGTTTATTCGGAGCACCTTGAGGCCTATGTTGGAAAAGGAAATATCTTCACATAAAAACTAGAGAGAAGGATTCTCAGAAACTTCTTTGTGATGAGTTCATTCAACTCACAGAGTTGAACCTACCAATTGATAGAGAAGTTTGGAAACACTCTTTTTGTAGAATCTGCAAGTGGATATTTGGAGCCGTTTGAGGCCTATGCTGGAAAAGGAAATATCTTCACATAAAAACTGAACAGAAGCATTCTCAGAAACTTCTTTGTGTTGAGTGCATTCAACTCACAGACTTGAACTTCCCTATAGAAAGAGCAGTTTTGAAACACTCTTTTGGTAAAATCTGCAAGTGGTTATTTGGAGCACTTCGAGGCCTGTGCTGGGATATGGAATATCTTCACCTAAAAACTACAGAGAAGCATTCTCAGAAAGTTCTTCACGATGCATTCATTCAACTCACAGAGTTGAACCTTCCTTTTGATAGAACAGTTTTGAAACACTCTTTTTGTAGAATCTGCAAGAGGATATTTGGAGCGTTCGGAGGCCTATTCAGGAAAAGGAAATATCTTCACATAAAAACTAGACAGAAGCATTCTGAGAAACTTCTGTGTGATGAGTGCATTCAACTCACAGACTTGAACGTTCCTCTCGAAAGAGCAGTTTTGAAACACTCCTTTTGTAGAATCTGCAAGTGTTTATTTGGAGCGCTTTGAGGCCTCTGTTGGAAAAGGAAATATCTGCACATAAAAACTAGACAGAAGCATTCTCAGAAACTTCTTTGTGATGAGTGCATTCTACTCACAGTGTTGAAGCTTGCTTTAGATAGAGCAGTTTTGAAACACTCTTTTGGTAGAATCTGCAAGTGGATATTTGGAGCGCTTTGAGGCCTATGCTGGAAAAGGAAATGTCTTCACATAAAAACTAGACAGAAACATTCCAGGAAACTTCTGTATGATAAGTGCATTCAACTCACAGACTTGAACATTCCTTTTGATAGAACTCTTTTGAAACACTCCTTTTGTAGAATTTGCAAGTGTTCATTTGGAGCGCTTTGAGGCCTAAGCTGGAAAAGGAAATATCTTCACGTAAGAACTAGACAGAAGCATTCTCAGAAACTTCTTTCTGATGAGTGCATTCAACACACAGACTTGAACCTTGCTTTTGAAAGAGCAGCTTTGAAACACTCTTTTCGTAGAATCTGCAAGTGGATATTTGGAGCGCTTTGAGGCCTATGCTGGGAAATGAAATCTCTTCACCTAAAAACTAGACAGAAGCATTCTGAGAAACTTCTGTGTGATGAGTGCATTCAACTCACAGACTTGAACGTTCCCTTTGATAGAACAGTTTTGAAACACTCCTTTTGTAGAATCTGCATGTGTTTATTTGGAGCGCTTTGTGGCCTATGTTGGAAAAGGAAATATCTTCATATAGAAACTAGACGGAAGCATTCTCAGAAACTTCTTTGTGATGAATGCATTCAACTCACAGACTTGAAGCTTCCTTTTGAAAGAGCAGTTTGGAAACACTCTTCTTATAGAATCTTCAAGTGGATATTTGGAGCGCTTTGAGGCCTGTGCTGGGAAATGAAATCTCTTCACCTAAAAACTAGACAGAAACATTCTGAGAAACTTCTTTGCAATGAGTGCATTCAACTCACAGACTTGAACGTTCCTTTTGATAGAACAGTTTTGAAACATTACGTTTGTAGAATCTGCAAGTGTTTATTCGGAGCACCTTGAGGCCTATGTTGGAAAAGGAAATATCTTCACATAAAAACTAGAGAGAAGGATTCTCAGAAACTTCTTTGTGATGAGTTCATTCAACTCACAGAGTTGAACCTACCAATTGATAGAGAAGTTTGGAAACACTCTTTTTGTAGAATGTGCAAGTGGATATTTGGAGCCGTTTGAGGCCTATGCTGGGAAAGGAAATATCTTCACATAAAAACTGAACAGAAGCATTCTCAGAAACTTCTTTGTGTTGAGTGCATTCAACTCACAGACTTGAACTTCCCTATAGAAAGAGCAGTTTTGAAACACTCTTTTGGTAAAATCTGCAAGTGGTTATTTGGAGCACTTCGAGGCCCGTGCTGGGATATGGAATATCTTCACCTAAAAACTACAGAGAAGCATTCTCAGAAAGTTCTTCACGATGCAATCATTCAACTCTCAGAGTTGAACCTTCCTTTTGATAGAACAGTTTTGAAACACTCTTTTTGTAGAATCTGCAAGAGGATATTTGGAGCGTTCGGAGGCCTATGCTGGAAAAGGAAATATCTTCACATAAAAACTAGGCAGAAGCATTCTCAGAAAATTCTGTGTGATGAGTGCATTCAACTCACAGACTTGAACGTTCCTCTCGAAAGAGCAGTTTTGAAACACTCCTTTTGTAGAATCTGCAAGTGTTTATTTGGAGCGCTTTGAGGCCTCTGTTGGAAAAGGAAATATCTGCACATAAAAACTAGACAGAAGCATTCTCAGAAACTTCTTTGTGATGAGTGCATTCTACTCACAGTGTTGAAGCTTGCTTTTGATAGAGCAGTTTTGAAACACTCTTTTGGTAGAGTCTGCAAGTGGATATTTGGAGCGCTTTGAGGCCTATGCTGGAAAAGGAAATGTCTTCACATAAAAACTAGACAGAAGCATTCCAGGAAACTTCTGTATGATAAGTGCATTCAACTCACAGACTTGAACGTTCCTTTTGATAGAACTCTTTTGAAACACTCCTTTTGTAGAATTTGCAAGTGTTCATTTGGAGCGCTTTGAGGCCTAAGCTGGAAAAGGAAATATCTTCACGTAAGAACTAGACAGAAGCATTCTCAGAAACTTCTTTCTGATGAGTGCATTCAACACACAGACTTGAACCTTGCTTTTGAAAGAGCAGCTTTGAAACACTCTTTTCGTAGAATCTGCAAGTGGATATTTGGAGGGCTTTGAGGCCTATGCTGGGAAATGAAATCTCTTCACCTAAAAACTAGACAGAAGCATTCTGAGAAACTTCTGTGTGATGAGTGCATTCAACTCACAGACTTGAACGTTCCCTTTGATAGAACAGTTTTGAAACACTCCTTTTGTAGAATCTGCATGTGTTTATTTGGAGCGCTTTGAGGCCTATGTTGGAAAAGGAAATATCTTCATATAGAAACTAGACGGAAGCATTCTCAGAAACTTCTTTGTGATGAATGCATTCAACTCACAGACTTGAGGCTGCCTTTTGAAAGAGCAGTTTGGAAACACTCTTCTTATAGAATCTTCAAGTGGATATTTGGAGCGCTTTGAGGCCTATGCTGGGAAATGAAATCTCTTCACCTAAAAACTAGACAGAAACATTCTGAGAAACTTCTTTGCAATGAGTGCATTCAACTCACAGACTTGAACGTTCCTTTTGATAGAACAGTTTTGAAACATTACGTTTGTAGAATCTGCAAGTGTTTATTCGGAGCACCTTGAGGCCTATGTTGGAAAAGGAAATATCTTCACATAAAAACTAGAGAGAAGGATTCTCAGAAACTTCTTTGTGATGAGTTCATTCAACTCACAGAGTTGAACCTACCAATTGATAGAGAAGTTTGGAAACACTCTTTTTGTAGAATCTGCAAGTGGATATTTGGAGCCGTTTGAGGCCTATGCTGGAAAAGGAAATATCTTCACATAAAAACTGAACAGAAGCATTCTCAGAAACTTCTTTGTGTTGAGTGCATTCAACTCACAGACTTGAACTTCCCTATAGAAAGAGCAGTTTTGAAACACTCTTTTGGTAAAATCTGCAAGTGGTTATTTGGAGCACTTCGAGGCCTGTGCTGGGATATGGAATATCTTCACCTAAAAACTACAGAGAAGCATTCTCAGAAAGTTCTTCACGATGCATTCATTCAACTCACAGAGTTGAACCTTCCTTTTGATAGAACAGTTTTGAAACACTCTTTTTGTAGAATCTGCAAGAGGATATTTGGAGCGTTCGGAGGCCTATGCTGGAAAAGGAAATATCTTCACATAAAAACTAGACAGAAGCATTCTCAGAAACTTCTGTGTGATGAGTGCATTCAACTCACAGACTTGAACGTTCCTCTCGAAAGAGCAGTTTTGAAACACTCCTTTTGTAGAATCTGCAAGTGTTTATTTGGAGCGCTTTGAGGCCTATGTTGGAAAAGGAAATATCTGCACATAAAAACTAGACAGAAGCATTCTCAGAAACTTCTTTGTGATGAGTGCATTCTACTCACAGTGTTGAAGCTTGCTTTTGATAGAGCAGTTTTGAAACACTCTTTTGGTAGAATCTGCAAGTGGATATTTGGAGCGCTTTGAGGCCTATGCTGGAAAAGGAAATGTCTTCACATAAAAACTAGACAGAAGCATTCCAGGAAACTTCTGTATGATAAGTGCATTCAACTCACAGACTTGAACGTTCCTTTTGATAGAACTCTTTTGAAACACTCCTTTTGTAGAATTTGCAAGTGTTCATTTGGAGCGCTTTGAGGCCTAAGCTGGAAAAGGAAATATCTTCACGTAAGAACTAGACAGAAGCATTCTCAGAAACTTCTTTCTGATGAGTGCATTCAACACACAGACTTGAACCTTGCTTTTGAAAGAGCAGCTTTGAAACACTCTTTTCGTAGAATCTGCAAGTGGATATTTGGAGGGCTTTGAGGCCTATGCTGGGAAATGAAATCTCTTCACCTAAAAACTAGACAGAAGCATTCTGAGAAACTTCTGTGTGATGAGTGCATTCAACTCACAGACTTGAACGTTCCCTTTGATAGAACAGTTTTGAAACACTGCTTTTGTAGAATCTGCATGTGTTTATTTGGAGCGCTTTGAGGCCTATGTTGGAAAAGGAAATATCTTCATATAGAAACTAGACGGAAGCATTCTCAGAAACTTCTTTGTGATGAATGCATTCAACTCACAGACTTGAAGCTTCCTTTTGAAAGAGCAGTTTGGAAACACTCTTCTTATAGAATCTTCAAGTGGATATTTGGAGCGCTTTGAGGCCTGTGCTGGGAAATGAAATCTCTTCACCTAAAAACTAGACAGAAACATTCTGAGAAACTTCTTTGCAATGAGTGCATTCAACTCACAGACTTGAACGTTCCTTTTGATAGAACAGTTTTGAAACATTACGTTTGTAGAATCTGCAAGTGTTTATTCGGAGCACCTTGAGGCCTATGTTGGAAAAGGAAATATCTTCACATAAAAACTAGAGAGAAGGATTCTCAGAAACTTCTTTGTGATGAGTTCATTCAACTCACAGAGTTGAACCTACCAATTGATAGAGAAGTTTGGAAACACTCTTTTTGTAGAATCTGCAAGTGGATATTTGGAGCCGTTTGAGGCCTATGCTGGGAAAGGAAATATCTTCACATAAAAACTGAACAGAAGCATTCTCAGAAACTTCTTTGTGTTGAGTGCATTCAACTCACAGACTTGAACTTCCCTATAGAAAGAGCAGTTTGGAAACACTCTTTTGGTAAAATCTGCAAGTGGTTATTTGGAGCACTTCGAGGCCTGTGCTGGGATATGGAATATCTTCACCTAAAACTACAGAGAAGCATTCTCAGAAAGTTCTTCACGATGCATCATTCAACTCACAGAGTTGAACCTTCCTTTTGATAGAACAGTTTTGAAACACTCTTTTTGTAGATTCTGCAAGAGGATATTTGGAGCGTTCGGAGGCCTATGCTGGAAAAGGAAATATCTTCACATAAAAACTACACAGAAGCATTCTCAGAAACTTCTGTGTGATGAGTGCATTCAACTCACAGACTTGAACGTTCCTCTTGAAAGAGCAGTTTTGAAACACTCCTTTTGTAGAATCTGCAAGTGTTTATTTGGAGCGCTTTGAGGCCTATGTTGGAAAAGGAAATATCTGCACATAAAAACTAGACAGAAGCATTCTCAGAAACTTCTTTGTGATGAGTGCATTCTACTCACAGTGTTGAAGCTTGCTTTTGATAGAGCAGTTTTGAAACACTCTTTTGGTAGAGTCTGCAAGTGGATATTTGGAGCGCTTTGAGGCCTATGCTGGAAAAGGAAATGTCTTCACATAAAAACTAGACAGAAGCATTCCAGGAAACTTCTGTATGATAAGTGCATTCAACTCACAGATTTGAACGTTCCTTTTGATAGAACTCTTTTGAAACACTCCTTTTGTAGAATTTGCAAGTGTTCATTTGGAGCGCTTTGAGGCCTAAGCTGGAAAAGGAAATATCTTCACGTAAGAACTAGACAGAAGCATTCTCAGAAACTTCTTTCTGATGAGTGCATTCAACACACAGACTTGAACCTTGCTTTTGAAAGAGCAGCTTTGAAACACTCTTTTCGTAGAATCTGCAAGTGGATATTTGGAGCGCTTTGAGGCCTATGCTGGGAAATGAAATCTCTTCACCTCAAAACTAGACAGAAGCATTATGAGAAACTTCTGTGTGATGATTGCATTCAACTCACAGACTTGAACGTTCCCTTTGATAGAACAGTTTTGAAACACTCCTTTTGTAGAATCTGCATGTGTTTATTTGGAGCGCTTTGAGGCCTATGTTGGAAAAGGAAATATCTTCATATAGAAACTAGACGGAAGCATTCTCAGAAACTTCTCTGTGATGAATGCATTCAACTCAAAGACTTGAAGCTTCCTTTTGAAAGAGCAGTTTGGAAACACTCTTCTTATAGAATCTTCAAGTGGATATTTGGAGCGCTTTGAGGCCTATGCTGGGAAATGAAATCTCTTCACCTAAAAACTAGACAGAAACATTCTGAGAAACTTCTTTGCAATGAGTGCATTCAACTCACAGACTTGAACGTTCCTTTTGATAGAACAGTTTTGAAACATTACGTTTGTAGAATCTGCAAGTGTTTATTCGGAGCACCTTGAGGCCTATGTTGGAAAAGGAAATATCTTCACATAAAAACTAGAGAGAAGGATTCTCAGAAACTTCTTTGTGATGAGTTCATTCAACTCACAGAGTTGAACCTACCAATTGATAGAGAAGTTTGGAAACACTCTTTTTGTAGAATCTGCAAGTGGATATTTGGAGCCGTTTGAGGCCTATGCTGGGAAAGGAAATATCTTCACATAAAAACTGAACAGAAGCATTCTCAGAAACTTCTTTGTGTTGAGTGCATTCAACTCACAGACTTGAACTTCCCTATAGAAAGAGCAGTTTGGAAACACTCTTTTGGTAAAATCTGCAAGTGGTTATTTGGAGCACTTCGAGGCCTGTGCTGGGATATGGAATATCTTCACCTAAAAACTACAGAGAAGCATTCTCAGAAAGTTCTTCACGATGCATCATTCAACTCACAGAGTTGAACCTTCCTTTTGATAGAACAGTTTTGAAACACTCTTTTTGTAGATTCTGCAAGAGGATATTTGGAGGGTTCGGAGGCCTATGCTGGAAAAGGAAATATCTTCACATAAAAACTACACAGAAGCATTCTCAGAAACTTCTGTGTGATGAGTGCATTCAACTCACAGACTTGAACGTTCCTCTCAAAAGAGCAGTTTTGAAACACTCCTTTTGTAGAATCAGCAAGTGTTTATTTGGAGCGCTTTGAGGCCTATGTTGGAAAAGGAAATATCTGCACATAAAAACTAGACAGAAGCATTCTCAGAAACTTCTTTGTGATGAGTGCATTCTACTCACAGTGTTGAAGCTTGCTTTTGATAGAGCAGTTTTGAAACACTCTTTTGGTAGAATCTGCAAGTGGATATTTGGAGCGCTTTGAGGCCTATGCTGGAAAAGGAAATGTCTTCACATAAAAACTAGACAGAAGCATTCCAGGAAACTTCTGTATGATAAGTGCATTCAACTCACAGACTTGAACGTTCCTTTTGATAGAACTCTTTTGAAACACTCCTTTTGTAGAATTTGCAAGTGTTCATTTGGAGCGCTTTGAGGCCTAAGCTGGAAAAGGAAATATCTTCACGTAAGAACTAGACAGAAGCATTCTCAGAAACTTCTTTCTGATGAGTGCATTCAACACACAGACTTGAACCTTGCTTTTGAAAGAGCAGCTTTGAAACACTCTTTTCGTAGAATCTGCAAGTGGATATTTGGAGGGCTTTGAGGCCTATGCTGGGAAATGAAATCTCTTCACCTAAAAACTAGACAGAAGCATTCTGAGAAACTTCTGTGTGATGAGTGCATTCAACTCACAGACTTGAACGTTCCCTTTGATAGAACAGTTTTGAAACACTCCTTTTGTAGAATCTGCATGTGTTTATTTGGAGCGCTTTGAGGCCTATGTTGGAAAAGGAAATATCTTCATATAGAAACTAGACGGAAGCATTCTCAGAAACTTCTTTGTGATGAATGCATTCAACTCACAGACTTGAGGCTGCCTTTTGAAAGAGCAGTTTGGAAACACTCTTCTTATAGAATCTTCAAGTGGATATTTGGAGCGCTTTGAGGCCTGTGCTGGGAAATGAAATCTCTTCACCTAAAAACTAGACAGAAACATTCTGAGAAACTTCTTTGCAATGAGTGCATTCAACTCACAGACTTGAACGTTCCTTTTGATAGAACAGTTTTGAAACATTACGTTTGTAGAGTCTGCAAGTGTTTATTCGGAGCACCTTGAGGCCTATGTTGGAAAAGGAAATATCTTCACATAAAAACTAGAGAGAATGATTCTCAGAAACTTCTTTGTGATGAGTTCATTCAACTCACAGAGTTGAACCTACCAATTGATAGAGAAGTTTGGAAACACTCTTTTTGTAGAATCTGCAAGTGGATATTTGGAGCCGTTTGAGGCCTATGCTGGAAAAGGAAATATCTTCACATAAAAACTGAACGGAAGCATTCTCAGAAACTTCTTTGTGTTGAGTGCATTCAACTCACAGACTTGAACTTCCCTATAGAAAGAGCAGTTTTGAAACACTCTTTGGGTAAAATCTGCAAGTGGTTATTTGGAGCACTTCGAGGCCTGTGCTGGGATATGGAATATCTTCACCTAAAAACTACAGAGAAGCATTCTCAGAAAGTTCTTCACGATGCATTCGTTCAACTCACAGAGTTGAACCTTCCTTTTGATAGAACAGTTTTGAAACACTCTTTTTGTAGAATCTGCAAGAGGATATTTGGAGCGTTCGGAGGCCTATGATGGAAAAGGAAATATCTTCACATAAAAACTAGACAGAAGCATTCTCAGAAACTTCTTTGTGATGAGTGCATTCTACTCACAGTGTTGAAGCTTGCTTTTGATAGAGCAGTTTTGAAACACTCTTTTGGTAGAGTCTGCAAGTGGATATTTGGAGCGCTTTGAGGCCTATGCTGGAAAAGGAAATGTCTTCACATAAAAACTAGACAGAAGCATTCCAGGAAACTTCAGTATGATAAGTGCATTCAACTCACAGATTTGAACGTTCCTTTTGATAGAACTCTTTTGAAACACTCCTTTTGTAGAATTTGCAAGTGTTCATTTGGAGCGCTTTGAGGCCTAAGCTGGAAAAGGAAATATCCTCACGTAAGAACTAGACAGAAGCATTCTCAGAAACTTCTTTCTGATGAGTGCATTCAACACACAGACTTGAACCTTGCTTTTGAAAGAGCAGCTTTGAAACACTCTTTTCGTAGAATCTGCAAGTGGATATTTGGAGCGCTTTGAGGCCTATGCTGGGAAATGAAATCTCTTCACCTCAAAACTAGACAGAAGCATTCTGAGAAACTTCTGTGTGATGATTGCATTCAACTCACAGACTTGAACGTTCCCTTTGATAGAACAGTTTTGAAACACTCCTTTTGTAGAATCTGCATGTGTTTATTTGGAGCGCTTTGAGGCCTATGTTGGAAAAGGAAATATCTTCATATAGAAACTAGACGGAAGCATTCTCAGAAACTTCTCTGTGATGAATGCATTCAACTCAAAGACTTGAAGCTTCCTTTTGAAAGAGCAGTTTGGAAACACTCTTCTTATAGAATCTTCAAGTGGATATTTGGAGCGCTTTGAGGCCTATGCTGGGAAATGAAATCTCTTCACCTAAAAACTAGACAGAAACATTCTGAGAAACTTCTTTGCAATGAGTGCATTCAACTCACAGACTTGAACGTTCCTTTTGATAGAACTGTTTTGAAACATTACGTTTGTAGACTCTGCAAGTGTTTATTCGGAGCACCTTGAGGCCTATGTTGGAAAAGGAAATATCTTCACATAAAAACTAGAGAGAAGGATTCTCAGAAACTTCTTTGTGATGAGTTCATTCAACTCACAGAGTTGAACCTACCAATTGATAGAGAAGTTTGGAAACACTCTTTTTGTAGAATCTGCAAGTGGATATTTGGAGCCGTTTGAGGCCTATGCTGGAAAAGGAAATATCTTCACATAAAAACTGAACAGAAGCATTCTCAGAAACTTCTTTGTGTTGAGTGCATTCAACTCACAGACTTGAACTTCCCTATAGAAAGAGCAGTTTTGAAACACTCTTTTGGTAAAATCTGCAAGTGGGTATTTGGAGCACTTCGAGGCCTGTGCTGGGATATGGAATATCTTCACCTAAAAACTACAGAGAAGCATTCTCAGAAAGTTCTTCACGATGCATTCATTCAACTCACAGAGTTGAACCTTACTTTTGATAAAACAGTTTTGAAACACTCTTTTTGTAGAATCTGCAAGAGGATATTTGGAGCGTTCGGAGGCCTATGCTGGAAAAGGAAATATCTTCACATAAAAACTAGACAGAAGCATTCTCAGAAACTTCTGTGTGATGAGTGCATTCAACTCACAGACTTGAACGTTCCTCTCGAAAGAGCAGTTTTGAAACACTCCTTTTGTAGAATCTGCAAGTGTTTATTTGGAGCGCTTTGAGGCCTATGTTGGAAAAGGAAATATCTGCACATAAAAACTAGACAGAAGCATTCTCAGAAACTTCTTTGTGATGAGTGCATTCTACTCACAGTGTTGAAGCTTGCTTTTGATAGAGCAGTTTTGAAACACTCTTTTGGTAGAATCTGCAAGTGGATATTTGGAGCGCTTAGAGGCCTATGCTGGAAAAGGAAATGTCTTCACATAAAAACTAGACAGAAGCATTCCAGGAAACTTCTGTATGATAAGTGCATTCAACTCACAGACTTGAACGTTCCTTTTGATAGAACTCTTTTGAAACACTCCTTTTGTAGAATTTGCAAGTGTTCATTTGGAGCGCTTTGAGGCCTAAGCTGGAAAAGGAAATATCTTCACGTAAGAACTAGACAGAAGCATTCTCAGAAACTTCTTTCTGATGAGTGCATTCAACACACAGACTTGAACCTTGCTTTTGAAAGAGCAGCTTTGAAACACTCTTTTCGTAGAATCTGCAAGTGGATATTTGGAGGGCTCTGAGGCCTATGCTGGGAAATGAAATCTCTTCACCTAAAAACTAGACAGAAGCATTCTGAGAAACTTCTGTGTGATGAGTGCATTCAACTCACAGACTTGAACGTTCCCTTTGATAGAACAGTTTTGAAACACTCCTTTTGTAGAATCTGCATGTGTTTATTTGGAGCGCTTTGAGGCCTATGTTGGAAAAGGAAATATCTTCATATAGAAACTAGACGGAAGCATTCTCAGAAACTTCTTTGTGATGAATGCATTCAACTCACAGACTTGAAGCTTCCTTTTGAAAGAGCAGTTTGGAAACACTCTTCTTATAGAATCTTCAAGTGGATATTTGGAGCGCTTTGAGGCCTGTGCTGGGAAATGAAATCTCTTCACCTAAAAACTAGACAGAAACATTCTGAGAAACTTCTTTGCAATGAGTGCATTCAACTCACAGACTTGAACGTTCCTTTTGATAGAACAGTTTTGAAACATTACGTTTGTAGAATCTGCAAGTGTTTATTCGGAGCACCTTGAGGCCTATGTTGGAAAAGGAAATATCTTCACATAAAAACTAGAGAGAAGGATTCTCAGAAACTTCTTTGTGATGAGTTCATTCAACTCACAGAGTTGAACCTACCAATTGATAGAGAAGTTTGGAAACACTCTTTTTGTAGAATCTGCAAGTGGATATTTGGAGCCGTTTGAGGCCTATGCTGGGAAAGGAAATATCTTCACATAAAAACTGAACAGAAGCATTCTCAGAAACTTCTTTGTGTTGAGTGCATTCAACTCACAGACTTGAACTTCCCTATAGAAAGAGCAGTTTGGAAACACTCTTTTGGTAAAATCTGCATGTGGTTATTTGGAGCACTTCGAGGCCTGTGCTGGGATATGGAATATCTTCACCTAAAAACTACAGAGAAGCATTCTCAGAAAGTTCTTCACGATGCATTCATTCAACTCACAGAGTTGAACCTTCCTTTTGATAAAACAGTTTTGAAACACTCTTTTTGTAGAATCTGCAAGAGGATATTTGGAGCGTTCGGAGGCCTATGCTGGAAAAGGAAATATCTTCACATAAAAACTAGACAGAAGCATTCTGAGAAACTTCTGTGTGATGAGTGCATTCAACTCACAGACTTGAACGTTCCTCTCGAAAGAGCAGTTTTGAAACACTCCTTTTGTAGAATCTGCAAGTGTTTATTTGGAGCGCTTTGAGGCCTATGTTGG
The DNA here is from genome assembly GCF_028885625.2 of Pongo pygmaeus. NCBI lineage: Eukaryota > Metazoa > Chordata > Mammalia > Primates > Hominidae > Pongo > Pongo pygmaeus. Next base: position 24,607,778 of record NC_072394.2, on the reverse strand, counting down.
AAAAGGAAATATCTGCACATAAAAACTAGACAGAAGCATTCTCAGAAACTTCTTTGTGATGAGTGCATTCTACTCACAGTGTTGAAGCTTGCTTTTGATAGAGCAGTTTTGAAACACTCTTTTGGTAGAATCTGCAAGTGGATATTTGGAGCGCTTTGAGGCCTATGCTGGAAAAGGAAATGTCTTCACATAAAAACTAGACAGAAGCATTCCAGGAAACTTCTGTATGATAAGTGCATTCAACTCACAGACTTGAACGTTCCTTTTGATAGAACTCTATTGAAACACTCCTTTTGTAGAATTTGCAAGTGTTCATTTGGAGCGCTTTGAGGCCTAAGCTGGAAAAGGAAATATCTTCACGTAAGAACTAGACAGAAGCATTCTCAGAAACTTCTTTCTGATGAGTGCATTCAACACACAGACTTGAACCTTGCTTTTGAAAGAGCAGCTTTGAAACACTCTTTTCGTAGAATCTGCAAGTGGATATTTGGAGGGCTCTGAGGCCTATGCTGGGAAATGAAATCTCTTCACCTAAAAACTAGACAGAAGCATTCTGAGAAACTTCTGTGTGATGAGTGCATTCAACTCACAGACTTGAACGTTCCCTTTGATAGAACAGTTTTGAAACACTCCTTTTGTAGAATCTGCATGTGTTTATTTGGAGCGCTTTGAGGCCTATGTTGGAAAAGGAAATATCTTCATATAGAAACTAGACGGAAGCATTCTCAGAAACTTCTTTGTGATGAATGCATTCAACTCACAGACTTGAAGCTTCCTTTTGAAAGAGCAGTTTGGAAACACTCTTCTTATAGAATCTTCAAGTGGATATTTGGAGCGCTTTGAGGCCTGTGCTGGGAAATGAAATCTCTTCACCTAAAAACTAGACAGAAACATTCTGAGAAACTTCTTTGCAATGAGTGCATTCAACTGACAGACTTGAACGTTCCTTTTGATAGAACAGTTTTGAAACATTACGTTTGTAGAATCTGCAAGTGTTTATTCGGAGCACCTTGAGGCCTATGTTGGAAAAGGAAATATCTTCACATAAAAACTAGAGAGAAGGATTCTCAGAAACTTCTTTGTGATGAGTTCATTCAACTCACAGAGTTGAACCTACCAATTGATAGAGAAGTTTGGAAACACTCTTTTTGTAGAATCTGCAAGTGGATACTTGGAGCCGTTTGAGGCCTATGCTGGGAAAGGAAATATCTTCACATAAAAACTGAACAGAAGCATTCTCAGAAACTTCTTTGTGTTGAGTGCATTCAACTCACAGACTTGAACTTCCCTATAGAAAGAGCAGTTTTGAAACACTCTTTGGGTAAAATCTGCAAGTGGTTATTTGGAGCACTTCGAGGCCTGTGCTGGGATATGGAATATCTTCACCTAAAAACTACAGAGAAGCATTCTCAGAAAGTTCTTCACGATGCATTCGTTCAACTCACAGAGTTGAACCTTCCTTTTGATAGAACAGTTTTGAAACACTCTTTTTGTAGAATCTGCAAGAGGATATTTGGAGCGTTCGGAGGCCTATGCTGGAAAAGGAAATATCTTCACATAAAAACTAGACAGAAGCATTCTCAGAAACTTCTGTGTGATGAGTGCATTCAACTCACAGACTTGAACGTTCCTCTCGAAAGAGCAGTTTTGAAACACTCCTTTTGTAGAATCTGCAAGTGTTTATTTGGAGCGCTTTGAGGCCTATGTTGGAAAAGGAAATATCTGCACATAAAAACTAGACAGAAGCATTCTCAGAAACTTCTTTTTGATGAGTGCATTCTACTCACAGTGTTGAAGCTTGCTTTTGATAGAGCAGTTTTGAAACACTCTTTTGGTAGAATCTGCAAGTGGATATTTGGAGCGCTTTGAGGCCTATGCTGGAAAAGGAAATGTCTTCACATAAAAACTAGACAGAAGCATTCCAGGTAACTTCTGTATGATAAGTGCATTCAACTCACAGACTTGAACGTTCCTTTTGATAGAACTCTATTGAAATACTCCTTTTGTAGAATTTGCAAGTGTTCATTTGGAGCGCTTTGAGGCCTAAGCTGGAAAAGGAAATATCTTCACGTAAGAACTAGACAGAAGCATTCTCAGAAACTTCTTTCTGATGAGTGCATTCAACACACAGACTTGAACCTTGCTTTTGAAAGAGCAGCTTTGAAACACTCTTTTCGTAGAATCTGCAAGTGGATATTTGGAGGGCTTTGAGGCCTATGCTGGGAAATGAAATCTCTTCACCTAAAAACTAGACAGAAGCATTCTGAGAAACTTCTGTGTGATGAGTGCATTCAACTCACAGACTTGAACGTTCCCTTTGATAGAACAGTTTTGAAACACTCCTTTTGTAGAATCTGCATGTGTTTATTTGGAGCGCTTTGTGGCCTATGTTGGAAAAGGAAATATCTTCATATAGAAACTAGACGGACGCATTCTCAGAAACTTCTTTGTGATGAATGCATTCAACTCACAGACTTGAAGCTTCCTTTTGAAAGAGCAGTTTGGAAACACTCTTCTTATAGAATCTTCAAGTGGATATTGGGAGCGCTTTGAGGCCTGTGCTGGGAAATGAAATCTCTTCACCTAAAAACTAGACAGAAACATTCTGAGAAACTTCTTTGCAATGAGTGCATTCAACTCACAGACTTGAACGTTCCTTTTGATAGAACAGTTTTGAAACATTACGTTTGTAGAATCTGCAAGTGTTTATTCGGAGCACCTTGAGGCCTATGTTGGAAAAGGAAATATCTTCACATAAAAACTAGAGAGAAGGATTCTCAGAAACTTCTTTGTGATGAGTTCATTCAACTCACAGAGTTGAACCTACCAATTGATAGAGAAGTTTGGAAACACTCTTTTTGTAGAATCTGCAAGTGGATATTTGGAGCCGTTTGAGGCCTATGCTGGAAAAGGAAATATCTTCACATAAAAACTGAACAGAAGCATTCTCAGAAACTTCTTTGTGTTGAGTGCATTCAACTCACAGACTTGAACTTCCCTATAGAAAGAGCAGTTTTGAAACACTCTTTTGGTAAAATCTGCAAGTGGGTATTTGGAGCACTTCGAGGCCTGTGCTGGGATATGGAATATCTTCACCTAAAAACTACAGAGAAGCATTCTCAGAAAGTTCTTCACGATGCATTCATTCAACTCACAGAGTTGAACCTTACTTTTGATAAAACAGTTTTGAAACACTCTTTTTGTAGAATCTGCAAGAGGATATTTGGAGCGTTCGGAGGCCTATGCTGGAAAAGGAAATATCTTCACATAAAAACTAGACAGAAGCATTCTCAGAAACTTCTGTGTGATGAGTGCATTCAACTCACAGACTTGAACGTTCCTCTCGAAAGAGCAGTTTTGAAACACTCCTTTTGTAGAATCTGCAAGTGTTTATTTGGAGCGCTTTGAGGCCTATGTTGGAAAAGGAAATATCTGCACATAAAAACTAGACAGAAGCATTCTCAGAAACTTCTTTGTGATGAGTGCATTCTACTCACAGTGTTGAAGCTTGCTTTTGATAGAGCAGTTTTGAAACACTCTTTTGGTAGAATCTGCAAGTGGATATTTGGAGCGCTTTGAGGCCTATGCTGGAAAAGGAAATGTCTTCACATAAAAACTAGACAGAAGCATTCCAGGAAACTTCTGTATGATAAGTGCATTCAACTCACAGACTTGAACGTTCCTTTTGATAGAACTCTTTTGAAACACTCCTTTTGTAGAATTTGCAAGTGTTCATTTGGAGCGCTTTGAGGCCTAAGCTGGAAAAGGAAATATCTTCACGTAAGAACTAGACAGAAGCATTCTCAGAAACTTCTTTCTGATGAGTGCATTCAACACACAGACTTGAACCTTGCTTTTGAAAGAGCAGCTTTGAAACACTCTTTTCGTAGAATCTGCAAGTGGATATTTGGAGGGCTCTGAGGCCTATGCTGGGAAATGAAATCTCTTCACCTAAAAACTAGACAGAAGCATTCTGAGAAACTTCTGTGTGATGAGTGCATTCAACTCACAGACTTGAACGTTCCCTTTGATAGAACAGTTTTGAAACACTCCTTTTGTAGAATCTGCATGTGTTTATTTGGAGCGCTTTGAGGCCTATGTTGGAAAAGGAAATATCTTCATATAGAAACTAGACGGAAGCATTCTCAGAAACTTCTTTGTGATGAATGCATTCAACTCACAGACTTGAAGCTTCCTTTTGAAAGAGCAGTTTGGAAACACTCTTCTTATAGAATCTTCAAGTGGATATTTGGAGCGCTTTGAGGCCTGTGCTGGGAAATGAAATCTCTTCACCTAAAAACTAGACAGAAACATTCTGAGAAACTTCTTTGCAATGAGTGCATTCAACTCACAGACTTGAACGTTCCTTTTGATAGAACAGTTTTGAAACATTACGTTTGTAGAATCTGCAAGTGTTTATTCGGAGCACCTTGAGGCCTATGTTGGAAAAGGAAATATCTTCACATAAAAACTAGAGAGAAGGATTCTCAGAAACTTCTTTGTGATGAGTTCATTCAACTCACAGAGTTGAACCTACCAATTGATAGAGAAGTTTGGAAACACTCTTTTTGTAGAATCTGCAAGTGGATATTTGGAGCCGTTTGAGGCCTATGCTGGGAAAGGAAATATCTTCACATAAAAACTGAACAGAAGCATTCTCAGAAACTTCTTTGTGTTGAGTGCATTCAACTCACAGACTTGAACTTCCCTATAGAAAGAGCAGTTTGGAAACACTCTTTTGGTAAAATCTGCATGTGGTTATTTGGAGCACTTCGAGGCCTGTGCTGGGATATGGAATATCTTCACCTAAAAACTACAGAGAAGCATTCTCAGAAAGTTCTTCACGATGCATTCATTCAACTCACAGAGTTGAACCTTCCTTTTGATAAAACAGTTTTGAAACACTCTTTTTGTAGAATCTGCAAGAGGATATTTGGAGCGTTCGGAGGCCTATGCTGGAAAAGGAAATATCTTCACATAAAAACTAGACAGAAGCATTCTCAGAAACTTCTGTGTGATGAGTGCATTCAACTCACAGACTTGAACGTTCCTCTCGAAAGAGCAGTTTTGAAACACTCCTTTTGTAGAATCTGCAAGTGTTTATTTGGAGCGCTTTGAGGCCTATGTTGGAAAAGGAAATATCTGCACATAAAAACTAGACAGAAGCATTCTCAGAAACTTCTTTGTGATGAGTGCATTCTACTCACAGTGTTGAAGCTTGCTTTTGATAGAGCAGTTTTGAAACACTCTTTTGGTAGAATCTGCAAGTGGATATTTGGAGCGCTTTGAGGCCTATGCTGGAAAAGGAAATGTCTTCACATAAAAACTAGACAGAAGCATTCCAGGAAACTTCTGTATGATAAGTGCATTCAACTCACAGACTTGAACGTTCCTTTTGATAGAACTCTATTGAAACACTCCTTTTGTAGAATTTGCAAGTGTTCATTTGGAGCGCTTTGAGGCCTAAGCTGGAAAAGGAAATATCTTCACGTAAGAACTAGACAGAAGCATTCTCAGAAACTTCTTTCTGATGAGTGCATTCAACACACAGACTTGAACCTTGCTTTTGAAAGAGCAGCTTTGAAACACTCTTTTCGTAGAATCTGCAAGTGGATATTTGGAGGGCTCTGAGGCCTATGCTGGGAAATGAAATCTCTTCACCTAAAAACTAGACAGAAGCATTCTGAGAAACTTCTGTGTGATGAGTGCATTCAACTCACAGACTTGAACGTTCCCTTTGATAGAACAGTTTTGAAACACTCCTTTTGTAGAATCTGCATGTGTTTATTTGGAGCGCTTTGAGGCCTATGTTGGAAAAGGAAATATCTTCATATAGAAACTAGACGGAAGCATTCTCAGAAACTTCTTTGTGATGAATGCATTCAACTCACAGACTTGAAGCTTCCTTTTGAAAGAGCAGTTTGGAAACACTCTTCTTATAGAATCTTCAAGTGGATATTTGGAGCGCTTTGAGGCCTGTGCTGGGAAATGAAATCTCTTCACCTAAAAACTAGACAGAAACATTCTGAGAAACTTCTTTGCAATGAGTGCATTCAACTCACAGACTTGAACGTTCCTTTTGATAGAACAGTTTTGAAACATTACGTTTGTAGAATCTGCAAGTGTTTATTCGGAGCACCTTGAGGCCTATGTTGGAAAAGGAAATATCTTCACATAAAAACTAGAGAGAAGGATTCTCAGAAACTTCTTTGTGATGAGTTCATTCAACTCACAGAGTTGAACCTACCAATTGATAGAGAAGTTTGGAAACACTCTTTTTGTAGAATCTGCAAGTGGATACTTGGAGCCGTTTGAGGCCTATGCTGGGAAAGGAAATATCTTCACATAAAAACTGAACAGAAGCATTCTCAGAAACTTCTTTGTGTTGAGTGCATTCAACTCACAGACTTGAACTTCCCTATAGAAAGAGCAGTTTTGAAACACTCTTTGGGTAAAATCTGCAAGTGGTTATTTGGAGCACTTCGAGGCCTGTGCTGGGATATGGAATATCTTCACCTAAAAACTACAGAGAAGCATTCTCAGAAAGTTCTTCACGATGCATTCGTTCAACTCACAGAGTTGAACCTTCCTTTTGATAGAACAGTTTTGAAACACTCTTTTTGTAGAATCTGCAAGAGGATATTTGGAGCGTTCGGAGGCCTATGCTGGAAAAGGAAATATCTTCACATAAAAACTAGACAGAAGCATTCTCAGAAACTTCTGTGTGATGAGTGCATTCAACTCACAGACTTGAACGTTCCTCTCGAAAGAGCAGTTTTGAAACACTCCTTTTGTAGAATCTGCAAGTGTTTATTTGGAGCGCTTTGAGGCCTATGTTGGAAAAGGAAATATCTGCACATAAAAACTAGACAAAAGCATTCTCAGAAACTTCTTTGTGATGAGTGCATTCTACTCACAGTGTTGAAGCTTGCTTTTGATAGAGCAGTTTTGAAACACTCTTTTGGTAGAATCTGCAAGTGGATATTTGGAGCGCTTTGAGGCCTATGCTGGAAAAGGAAATGTCTTCACATAAAAACTAGACAGAAGCATTCCAGGTAACTTCTGTATGATAAGTGCATTCAACTCACAGACTTGAACGTTCCTTTTGATAGAACTCTATTGAAATACTCCTTTTGTAGAATTTGCAAGTGTTCATTTGGAGCGCTTTGAGGCCTAAGCTGGAAAAGGAAATATCTTCACGTAAGAACTAGACAGAAGCATTCTCAGAAACTTCTTTCTGATGAGTGCATTCAACACACAGACTTGAACCTTGCTTTTGAAAGAGCAGCTTTGAAACACTCTTTTCGTAGAATCTGCAAGTGGATATTTGGAGGGCTTTGAGGCCTATGCTGGGAAATGAAATCTCTTCACCTAAAAACTAGACAGAAGCATTCTGAGAAACTTCTGTGTGATGAGTGCATTCAACTCACAGACTTGAACGTTCCCTTTGATAGAACAGTTTTGAAACACTCCTTTTGTAGAATCTGCATGTGTTTATTTGGAGCGCTTTGTGGCCTATGTTGGAAAAGGAAATATCTTCATATAGAAACTAGACGGACGCATTCTCAGAAACTTCTTTGTGATGAATGCATTCAACTCACAGACTTGAAGCTCCCTTTTGAAAGAGCAGTTTGGAAACACTCTTCTTATAGAATCTTCAAGTGGATATTTGGAGCGCTTTGAGGCCTGTGCTGGGAAATGAAATCTCTTCACCTAAAAACTAGACAGAAACATTCTGAGAAACTTCTTTGCAATGAGTGCATTCAACTCACAGACTTGAACGTTCCTTTTGATAGAATAGTTTTGAAACATTACGTTTGTAGAATCTGCAAGTGTTTATTCGGAGCACCTTGAGGCCTATGTTGGAAAAGGAAATATCTTCACATAAAAACTAGAGAGAAGGATTCTCAGAAACTTCTTTGTGATGAGTTCATTCAACTCACAGAGTTGAACCTACCAATTGATAGAGAAGTTTGGAAACACTCTTTTTGTAGAATCTGCAAGTGGATATTTGGAGCCGTTTGAGGCCTATGCTGGAAAAGGAAATATCTTCACATAAAAACTGAACAGAAGCATTCTCAGAAACTTCTTTGTGTTGAGTGCATTCAACTCACAGACTTGAACTTCCCTATAGAAAGAGCAGTTTTGAAACACTCTTTTGGTAAAATCTGCAAGTGGTTATTTGGAGCACTTCGAGGCCTGTGCTGGGATATGGAATATCTTCCCCTAAAAACTACAGAGAAGCATTCTCAGAAAGTTCTTCACGATGCATTCATTCAACTCACAGAGTTGAAACTTCCTTTTGATAGAATAGTTTTGAAACACTCTTTTTGTAGAATCTGCAAGAGGATATTTGGAGCGTTCGGAGGCCTATGCTGGAAAAGGAAATATCTTCACATAAAAACTAGACAGAAGCATTCTCACAAACTTCTGTGTGATGAGTGCATTCAACTCACAGACTTGAACGTTCCTCTTGAAAGAGCAGTTTTGAAACACTCCTTTTGTAGAATCTGCAAGTGTTTATTTGGAGCGCTTTGAGGCCTCTGTTGGAAAAGGAAATATCTGCACATAAAAACTAGACAGAAGCATTCTCAGAAACTTCTTTGTGATGAGTGCATTCTACTCACAGTGTTGAAGCTTGCTTTTGTTAGAGCAGTTTTGAAACACTCTTTTGGTAGAGTCTGCAAGTGGATATTTGGAGCGCTTTGAGGCCTATGCTGGAAAAGGAAATGTCTTCACATAAAAACTAGACAGAAGCATTCCAGGAAACTTCTGTATGATAAGTGCATTCAACTCACAGATTTGAACGTTCCTTTTGATAGAACTCTTTTGAAACACTCCTTTTGTAGAATTTGCAAGTGTTCATTTGGAGCGCTTTGAGGCCTAAGCTGGAAAAGGAAATATCTTCACGTAAGAACTAGACAGAAGCATTCTCAGAAACTTCTTTCTGATGAGTGCATTCAACACACAGACTTGAACCTTGCTTTTGAAAGAGCAGCTTTGAAACACTCTTTTCGTAGAATCTGCAAGTGGATATTTGGAGGGCTTTGAGGCCTATGCTGGGAAATGAAATCTCTTCACCTAAAAACTAGACAGAAGCATTCTGAGAAACTTCTGTGTGATGAGTACATTCAACTCACAGACTTGAACGTTCCCTTTGATAGAACAGTTTTGAAACACTCCTTTTGTAGAATCTGCATGTGTTTATTTGGAGCGCTTTGAGGCCTATGTTGGAAAAGGAAATATCTTCATATAGAAACTAGACGGAAGCATTCTCAGAAACTTCTTTGTGATGAATGCATTCAACTCACAGACTTGAAGCTTCCTTTTGAAAGAGCAGTTTGGAAACACTCTTCTTATAGAATCTTCAAGTGGATATTTGGAGCGCTTTGAGGCCTGTGCTGGGAAATGAAATCTCTTCACCTAAAAACTAGACAGAAACATTCTGAGAAACTTCTTTGCAATGAGTGCATTCAACTCACAGACTTGAACGTTCCTTTTGATAGAACAGTTTTGAAACATTACGTTTGTAGAATCTGCAAGTGTTTATTCGGAGCACCTTGAGGCCTATGTTGGAAAAGGAAATATCTTCACATAAAAACTAGAGAGAAGGATTCTCAGAAACTTCTTTGTGATGAGTTCATTCAACTCACAGAGTTGAACCTACCAATTGATAGAGAAGTTTGGAAACACTCTTTTTGTAGAATCTGCAAGTGGATACTTGGAGCCGTTTGAGGCCTATGCTGGGAAAGGAAATATCTTCACATAAAAACTGAACAGAAGCATTCTCAGAAACTTCTTTGTGTTGAGTGCATTCAACTCACAGACTTGAACTTCCCTATAGAAAGAGCAGTTTTGAAACACTCTTTGGGTAAAATCTGCAAGTGGTTATTTGGAGCACTTCGAGGCCTGTGCTGGGATATGGAATATCTTCACCTAAAAACTACAGAGAAGCATTCTCAGAAAGTTCTTCACGATGCATTCGTTCAACTCACAGAGTTGAACCTTCCTTTTGATAGAACAGTTTTGAAACACTCTTTTTGTAGAATCTGCAAGAGGATATTTGGAGCGTTCGGAGGCCTATGCTGGAAAAGGAAATATCTTCACATAAAAACTAGACAGAAGCATTCTCAGAAACTTCTGTGTGATGAGTGCATTCAACTCACAGACTTGAACGTTCCTCTCGAAAGAGCAGTTTTGAAACACTCCTTTTGTAGAATCTGCAAGTGTTTATTTGGAGCGCTTTGAGGCCTATGTTGGAAAAGGAAATATCTGCACATAAAAACTAGACAGAAGCATTCTCAGAAACTTCTTTGTGATGAGTGCATTCTACTCACAGTGTTGAAGCTTGCTTTTGATAGAGCAGTTTTGAAACACTCTTTTGGTAGAATCTGCAAGTGGATATTTGGAGCGCTTTGAGGCCTATGCTGGAAAAGGAAATGTCTTCACATAAAAACTAGACAGAAGCATTCCAGGTAACTTCTGTATGATAAGTGCATTCAACTCACAGACTTGAACGTTCCTTTTGATAGAACTCTATTGAAATACTCCTTTTGTAGAATTTGCAAGTGTTCATTTGGAGCGCTTTGAGGCCTAAGCTGGAAAAGGAAATATCTTCACGTAAGAACTAGACAGAAGCATTCTCAGAAACTTCTTTCTGATGAGTGCATTCAACACACAGACTTGAACCTTGCTTTTGAAAGAGCAGCTTTGAAACACTCTTTTCGTAGAATCTGCAAGTGGATATTTGGAGGGCTTTGAGGCCTATGCTGGGAAATGAAATCTCTTCACCTAAAAACTAGACAGAAGCATTCTGAGAAACTTCTGTGTGATGAGTGCATTCAACTCACAGACTTGAACGTTCCCTTTGATAGAACAGTTTTGAAACACTCCTTTTGTAGAATCTGCATGTGTTTATTTGGAGCGCTTTGAGGCCTATGTTGGAAAAGGAAATGTCTTCACATAAAAACTAGACAGAAGCATTCCAGGAAACTTCTGTATGATAAGTGCATTCAACTCACAGATTTGAACGTTCCTTTTGATAGAACTCTTTTGAAACACTCCTTTTGTAGAATTTGCAAGTGTTCATTTGGAGCGCTTTGAGGCCTAAGCTGGAAAAGGAAATATCTTCACGTAAGAACTAGACAGAAGCATTCTCAGAAACTTCTTTCTGATGAGTGCATTCAACACACAGACTTGAACCTTGCTTTTGAAAGAGCAGCTTTGAAACACTCTTTTCGTAGAATCTGCAAGTGGATATTTGGAGCGCTTTGAGGCCTATGCTGGGAAATGAAATCTCTTCACCTCAAAACTAGACAGAAGCATTCTGAGAAACTTCTGTGTGATGATTGCATTCAACTCACAGACTTGAACGTTCCCTTTGATAGAACAGTTTTGAAACACTCCTTTTGTAGAATCTGCATGTGTTTATTTGGAGCGCTTTGAGGCCTATGTTGGAAAAGGAAATATCTTCATATAGAAACTAGACGGAAGCATTCTCAGAAACTTCTCTGTGATGAATGCATTCAACTCAAAGACTTGAAGCTTCCTTTTGAAAGAGCAGTTTGGAAACACTCTTCTTATAGAATCTTCAAGTGGATATTTGGAGCGCTTTGAGGCCTATGCTGGGAAATGAAATCTCTTCACCTAAAAACTAGACAGAAACATTCTGAGAAACTTCTTTGCAATGAGTGCATTCAACTCACAGACTTGAACGTTCCTTTTGATAGAACAGTTTTGAAACATTACGTTTGTAGACTCTGCAAGTGTTTATTCGGAGCACCTTGAGGCCTATGTTGGAAAAGGAAATATCTTCACATAAAAACTAGAGAGAAGGATTCTCAGAAACTTCTTTGTGATGAGTTCATTCAACTCACAGAGTTGAACCTACCAATTGATAGAGAAGTTTGGAAACACTCTTTTTGTAGAATCTGCAAGTGGATATTTGGAGCCGTTTGAGGCCTATGCTGGAAAAGGAAATATCTTCACATAAAAACTGAACAGAAGCATTCTCAGAAACTTCTTTGTGTTGAGTGCATTCAACTCACAGACTTGAACTTCCCTATAGAAAGAGCAGTTTGGAAAAACTCTTTTGGTAAAATCTGCATGTGGTTATTTGGAGCACTTCGAGGCCTGTGCTGGGATATGGAATATCTTCACCTAAAAACTACAGAGAAGCATTCTCAGAAAGTTCTTCACGATGCATCATTCAACTCACAGAGTTGAACCTTCCTTTTGATAGAACAGTTTTGAAACACTCTTCTTGTAGATTCTGCAAGAGGATATTTGGAGCGTTCGGGGGCCTATGCTGGAAAAGGAAATATCTTCACATAAAAACTAGACAGAAGCATTCTCAGAAACTTCTGTGTGATGAGTGCATTCAACTCACAGACTTGAACGTTCCTCTCGAAAGAGCAGTTTTGAAACACTCCTTTTGTAGAATCTGCAAGTGTTTATTTGGAGCGCTTTGAGGCCTATGTTGGAAAAGGGAATATCTGCACATAAAAACTAGACAGAAGCATTCTCAGAAACTTCTTTGTGATGAGTGCATTCTACTCACAGTGTTGAAGCTTGCTTTTGATAGAGCAGTTTTGAAACACTCTTTTGGTAGAATCTGCAAGTGGATATTTGGAGCGCTTTGAGGCCTATGCTGGAAAAGGAAATGTCTTCACATAAAAACTAGACAGAAGCATTCCAGGTAACTTCTGTATGATAAGTGCATTCAACTCACAGACTTGAACGTTCCTTTTGATAGAACTCTTTTGAAACACTCCTTTTGTAGAATTTGCAAGTGTTCATTTGGAGCGCTTTGAGGCCTAAGCTGGAAAAGGAAATATCTTCACGTAAGAACTAGACAGAAGCATTCTCAGAAACTTCTTTCTGATGAGTGCATTCAACACACAGACTTGAACCTTGCTTTTGAAAGAGCAGCTTTGAAACACTCTTTTCGTAGAATCTGCAAGTGGATATTTGGAGGGCTCTGAGGCCCATGCTGGGAAATGAAATCTCTTCACCTAAAAACTAGACAGAAGCATTCTGAGAAACTTCTGTGTGATGAGTGCATTCAACTCACAGACTTGAACGTTCCCTTTGATAGAACAGTTTTGAAACACTCCTTTTGTAGAATCTGCATGTGTTTATTTGGAGCGCTTTGAGGCCTATGTTGGAAAAGGAAATATCTTCATATAGAAACTAGACGGACGCATTCTCAGAAACTTCTTTGTGATGAATGCATTCAACTCACAGACTTGAGGCTGCCTTTTGAAAGAGCAGTTTGGAAACACTCTTCTTATAGCATCTTCAAGTGGATATTTGGAGCGCTTTGAGGCCTATGCTGGGAAATGAAATCTCTTCACCTAAAAACTAGACAGAAACATTCTGAGAAACTTCTTTGCAATGAGTGCATTCAACTCACAGACTTGAACGTTCCTTTTGATAGAACAGTTTTGAAACATTACGTTTGTAGAATCTGCAAGTGTTTATTCGGAGCACCTTGAGGCCTATGTTGGAAAAGGAAATATCTTCACATAAAAACTAGAGAGAAGGATTCTCAGAAACTACTTTGTGATGAGTTCATTCAACTCACAGAGTTGAACCTACCAATTGATAGAGAAGTTTGGAAACACTCTTTTTGTAGAATCTGCAAGTGGATATTTGGAGCCGTTTGAGGCCTATGCTGGAAAAGGAAATATCTTCACATAAAAACTGAACAGAAGCATTCTCAGAAACTTCTTTGTGTTGAGTGCATTCAACTCACAGACTTGAACTTCCCTATAGAAAGAGCAGTTTTGAAACACTCTTTGGGTAAAATCTGCAAGTGGTTATTTGGAGCACTTCGAGGCCTGTGCTGGGATATGGAATATCTTCACCTAAAAACTACAGAGAAGCATTCTCAGAAAGTTCTTCACGACGCATTCGTTCAACTCACAGAGTTGAACCTTCCTTTTGATAGAACAGTTTTGAAACACTCTTTTTGTAGAATCTGCAAGAGGATATTTGGAGCGTTCGGAGGCCTATGCTGGAAAAGGAAATATCTTCACATAAAAACTAGACAGAAGCATTCTCAGAAACTTCTGTGTGATGAGTGCATTCAACTCACAGACTTGAACGTTCCTCTCGAAAGAGCAGTTTTGAAACACTCCTTTTGTAGAATCTGCAAGTGTTTATTTGGAGCGCTTTGAGGCCTATGTTGGAAAAGGAAATATCTGCACATAAAAACTAGACAGAAGCATTCTCAGAAACTTCTTTGTGATGAGTGCATTCTACTCACAGTGTTGAAGCTTGCTTTTGATAGAGCAGTTTTGAAACACTCTTTTGGTAGAATCTGCAAGTGGATATTTGGAGCGCTTTGAGGCCTATGCTGGAAAAGGAAATGTCTTCACATAAAAACTAGACAGAAGAATTCCAGGTAACTTCTGTATGATAAGTGCATTCAACTCACAGACTTGAACGTTCCTTTTGATAGAACTCTATTGAAACACTCTTTTTGTAGAATTTGCAAGTTTTCATTTGGAGCGCTTTGAGGCCTAAGCTGGAAAAGGAAATATCTTCACGTAAGAACTAGACAGAAGCATTCTCAGAAACTTCTTTCTGATGAGTGCATTCAACACACAGACTTGAACCTTGCTTTTGAAAGAGCAGCTTTGAAACACTCTTTTCGTAGAATCTGCAAGTGGATATTTGGAGGGCTTTGAGGCCTATGCTGGGAAATGAAATCTCTTCACCTAAAAACTAGACAGAAGCATTCTGAGAAACTTCTGTGTGATGAGTGCATTCAACTCACAGACTTGAACGTTCCCTTTGATAGAACAGTTTTGAAACACTCCTTTTGTAGAATCTGCATGTGTTTATTTGGAGCGCTTTGAGGCCTATGTTGGAAAAGGAAATATCCTCATATAGAAACTAGACGGACGCATTCTCAGAAACTTCTTTGTGATGAATGCATTCAACTCACAGACTTGAAGCTTCCTTTTGAAAGAGCAGTTTGGAAACACTCTTCTTATAGAATCTTCAAGTGGATATTTGGAGCGCTTTGAGGCCTGTGCTGGGAAATGAAATCTCTTCACCTAAAAACTAGACAGAAACATTCTGAGAAACTTCTTTGCAATGAGTGCATTCAACTCACAGACTTGAACGTTCCTTTTGATAGAACAGTTTTGAAACATTACGTTTGTAGAATCTGCAAGTGTTTATTCGGAGCACCTTGAGGCCTATGTTGGAAAAGGAAATATCTTCACATAAAAACTAGAGAGAAGGATTCTCAGAAACTTCTTTGTGATGAGTTCATTCAACTCACAGAGTTGAACCTACCAATTGATAGAGAAGTTTGGAAACACTCTTTTTGTAGAATCTGCAAGTGGATATTTGGAGCCGTTTGAGGCCTATGCTGGAAAAGGAAATATCTTCACATAAAAACTGAACAGAAGCATTCTCAGAAACTTCTTTGTGTTGAGTGCATTCAACTCACAGACTTGAACTTCCCTATAGAAAGAGCAGTTTTGAAACACTCTTTGGGTAAAATCTGCAAGTGGTTATTTGGAGCACTTCGAGGCCTGTGCTGGGATATGGAATATCTTCACCTAAAAACTACAGAGAAGCATTCTCAGAAAGTTCTTCACGATGCATTCGTTCACCTCACAGAGTTGAACCTTCCTTTTGATAGAACAGTTTTGAAACACTCTTTTTGTAGAATCTGCAAGAGGATATTTGGAGCGTTCGGAGGCCTATGCTGGAAAAGGAAATATCTTCACATAAAAACTAGACAGAAGCATTCTCAGAAACTTCTGTGTGATGAGTGCATTCAACTCACAGACTTGAACGTTCCTCTCGAAAGAGCAGTTTTGAAACACTCCTTTTGTAGAATCTGCAAGTGTTTATTTGGAGCGCTTTGAGGCCTATGTTGGAAAAGGAAATATCTGCACATAAAAACTAGACAGAAGCATTCTCAGAAACTTCTTTGTGATGAGTGCATTCTACTCACAGTGTTGAAGCTTGCTTTTGATAGAGCAGTTTTGAAACACTCTTTTGGTAGAATCTGCAAGTGGATATTTGGAGCGCTTTGAGGCCTATGCTGGAAAAGGAAATGTCTTCACATAAAAACTAGACAGAAGCATTCCAGGTAACTTCTGTATGATAAGTGCATTCAACTCACAGACTTGAACGTTCCTTTTGATAGAACTCTATTGAAACACTCTTTTTGTAGAATTTGCAAGTGTTCATTTGGAGCGCTTTGAGGCCTAAGCTGGAAAAGGAAATATCTTCACGTAAGAACTAGACAGAAGCATTCTCAGAAACTTCTTTCTGATGAGTGCATTCAACACACAGACTTGAAACTTGCTTTTGAAAGAGCAGCTTTGAAACACTCTTTTCGTAGAATCTGCAAGTGGATATTTGGAGGGCTTTGAGGCCTATGCTGGGAAATGAAATCTCTTCACCTAAAAACTAGACAGAAGCATTCTGAGAAACTTCTGTGTGATGAGTGCATTCAACTCACAGACTTGAACGTTCCCTTTGATAGAACAGTTTTGAAACACTCCTTTTGTAGAATCTGCATGTGTTTATTTGGAGCGCTTTGAGGCCTATGTTGGAAAAGGAAATATCCTCATATAGAAACTAGACGGACGCATTCTCAGAAACTTCTTTGTGATGAATGCATTCAACTCACAGACTTGAAGCTTCCTTTTGAAAGAGCAGTTTGGAAATACTCTTCTTATAGAATCTTCAAGTGGATATTTGGAGCGCTTTGAGGCCTGTGCTGGGAAATGAAATCTCTTCACCTAAAAACTAGACAGAAACATTCTGAGAAACTTCTTTGCAATGAGTGCATTCAACTCACAGACTTGAACGTTCCTTTTGATAGAACAGTTTTGAAACATTACGTTTGTAGAATCTGCAAGTGTTTATTCGGAGCACCTTGAGGCCTATGTTGGAAAAGGAAATATCTTCACATAAAAACTAGAGAGAAGGATTCTCAGAAACTTCTTTGTGATGAGTTCATTCAACTCACAGAGTTGAACCTACCAATTGATAGAGAAGTTTGGAAACACTCTTTTTGTAGAATCTGCAAGTGGATATTTGGAGCCGTTTGAGGCCTATGCTGGGAAAGGAAATATCTTCACATAAAAACTGAACAGAAGCATTCTCAGAAACTTCTTTGTGTTGAGTGCATTCAACTCACAGACTTGAACTTCCCTATAGAAAGAGCAGTTTGGAAACACTCTTTTGGTAAAATCTGCAAGTGGTTATTTGGAGCACTTCGAGGCCAGTGCTGGGATATGGAATATCTTCACCTAAAAACTACAGAGAAGCATTCTCAGAAAGTTCTTCACGATGCATCATTCAACTCACAGAGTTGAACCTTCCTTTTGATAGAACAGTTTTGAAACACTCTTTTTGTAGATTCTGCAAGAGGATATTTGGAGCGTTCGGAGGCCTATGCTGGAAAAGGAAATATCTTCACATAAAAACTACATAGAAGCATTCTCAGAAACTTCTGTGTGATGAGTGCATTCAACTCACAGACTTGAACGTTCCTCTCGAAAGAGCAGTTTTGAAACACTCCTTTTGTAGAATCTGCAAGTGTTTATTTGGAGCGCTTTGAGGCCTATGTTGGAAAAGGAAATATCTGCACATAAAAACTAGACAGAAGCATTCTCAGAAACTTCTTTGTGATGAGTGCATTCTACTCACAGTGTTGAAGCTTGCTTTTGATAGAGCAGTTTTGAAACACTCTTTTGGTAGAATCTGCAAGTGGATATTTGGAGCGCTTTGAGGCCTATGCTGGAAAAGGAAATGTCTTCACATAAAAACTAGACAGAAGCATTCCAGGTAACTTCTGTATGATAAGTGCATTCAACTCACAGACTTGAACGTTCCTTTTGATAGAACTCTATTGAAACACTCTTTTTGTAGAATTTGCAAGTGTTCATTTGGAGCGCTTTGAGGCCTAAGCTGGAAAAGGAAATATCTTCACGTAAGAACTAGACAGAAGCATTCTCAGAAACTTCTTTCTGATGAGTGCATTCAACACACAGACTTGAACCTTGCTTTTGAAAGAGCAGCTTTGAAACACTCTTTTCGTAGAATCTGCAAGTGGATATTTGGAGGGCTTTGAGGCCTATGCTGGGAAATGAAATCTCTTCACCTAAAAACTAGACAGAAGCATTCTGAGAAACTTCTGTGTGATGAGTGCATTCAACTCACAGACTTGAACGTTCCCTTTGATAGAACAGTTTTGAAACACTCCTTTTGTAGAATCTGCATGTGTTTATTTGGAGCGCTTTGAGGCCTATGTTGGAAAAGGAAATATCCTCATATAGAAACTAGACGGACGCATTCTCAGAAACTTCTTTGTGATGAATGCATTCAACTCACAGACTTGAAGCTTCCTTTTGAAAGAGCAGTTTGGAGACACTCTTCTTATAGAATCTTCAAGTGGATATTTGGAGCGCTTTGAGGCCTGTGCTGGGAAATGAAATCTCTTCACCTAAAAACTAGACAGAAACATTCTGAGAAACTTCTTTGCAATGAGTGCATTCAACTCACAGACTTGAACGTTCCTTTTGATAGAACAGTTTTGAAACATTACGTTTGTAGAATCTGCAAGTGTTTATTCGGAGCACCTTGAGGCCTATGTTGGAAAAGGAAATATCTTCACATAAAAACTAGAGAGAAGGATTCTCAGAAACTTCTTTGTGATGAGTTCATTCAACTCACAGAGTTGAACCTACCAATTGATAGAGAAGTTTGGAAACACTCTTTTTGTAGAATCTGCAAGTGGATATTTGGAGCCGTTTGAGGCCTATGCTGGGAAAGGAAATATCTTCACATAAAAACTGAACAGAAGCATTCTCAGAAACTTCTTTGTGTTGAGTGCATTCAACTCACAGACTTGAACTTCCCTATAGAAAGAGCAGTTTGGAAACACTCTTTTGGTAAAATCTGCAAGTGGTTATTTGGAGCACTTCGAGGCCAGTGCTGGGATATGGAATATCTTCACCTAAAAACTACAGAGAAGCATTCTCAGAAAGTTCTTCACGATGCATCATTCAACTCACAGAGTTGAACCTTCCTTTTGATAGAACAGTTTTGAAACACTCTTTTTGTAGATTCTGCAAGAGGATATTTGGAGCGTTCGGAGGCCTATGCTGGAAAAGGAAATATCTTCACATAAAAACTACATAGAAGCATTCTCAGAAACTTCTGTGTGATGAGTGCATTCAACTCACAGACTTGAACGTTCCTCTCGAAAGAGCAGTTTTGAAACACTCCTTTTGTAGAATCTGCAAGTGTTTATTTGGAGCGCTTTGAGGCCTATGTTGGAAAAGGAAATATCTGCACATAAAAACTAGACAGAAGCATTCTCAGAAACTTCTTTGTGATGAGTGTATTCTACTCACAGTGTTGAAGCTTGCTTTTGATAGAGCAGTTTTGAAACACTCTTTTGGTAGAATCTGCAAGTGGATATTTGGAGCGCTTTGAGGCCTATGCTGGGAAAGGAAATGTCTTCACATAAAAACTAGACAGAAGCATTCCAGGAAACTTCTGTATGATAAGTGCATTCAACTCACAGACTTGAACGTTCCTTTTGATAGAACTCTTTTGAAACACTCCTTTTGTAGAATTTGCAAGTGTTCATTTGGAGCGCTTTGAGGCCTAAGCTGGAAAAGGAAATATCTTCACGTAAGAACTAGACAGAAGCATTCTCAGAAACTTCTTTCTGATGAGTGCATTCAACACACAGACTTGAACCTTGCTTTTGAAAGAGCAGCTTTGAAACACTCTTTTCGTAGAATCTGCAAGTGGATATTTGGAGGGCTTTGAGGCCTATGCTGGGAAATGAGATCTCTTCACCTAAAAACTAGACAGAAGCATTCTGAGAAACTTCTGTGTGATGAGTGCATTCAACTCACAGACTTGAACGTTCCCTTTGATAGAACAGTTTTGAAACACTCCTTTTGTAGAATCTGCATGTGTTTATTTGGAGCGCTTTGAGGCCTATGTTGGAAAAGGAAATATCTTCATATAGAAACTAGACGGAAGCATTCTCAGAAACTTCTCTGTGATGAATGCATTCAACTCACAGACTTGAGGCTGCCTTTTGAAAGAGCAGTTTGGAAACACTCTTCTTATAGAATCTTCAAGTGGATATTTGGAGCGCTTTGAGGCCTGTGCTGGGAAATGAAATCTCTTCACCTAAAAACTAGACAGAAACATTCTGAGAAACTTCTTTGCAATGAGTGCATTCAACTCACAGACTTGAACGTTCCTTTTGATAGAACAGTTTTGAAACATTACGTTTGTAGAATCTGCAAGTGTTTATTCGGAGCACCTTGAGGCCTATGTTGGAAAAGGAAATATCTTCACATAAAAACTAGAGAGAATGATTCTCAGAAACTTCTTTTTGATGAGTTCATTCAACTCACAGAGTTGAACCTACCAATTGATAGAGAAGTTTGGAAACACTCTTTTTGTAGAATCTGCAAGTGGATATTTGGAGCCGTTTGAGGCCTATGCTGGAAAAGGAAATATCTTCACATAAAAACTGAACAGAAGCATTCTCAGAAACTTCTTTGTGTTGAGTGCATTCAACTCACAGACTTGAACTTCCCTATAGAAAGAGCAGTTTTGAAACACTCTTTGGGTAAAATCTGCAAGTGGTTATTTGGAGCACTTCGAGGCCTGTGCTGGGATATGGAATATCTTCACCTAAAAACTACAGAGAAGCATTCTCAGAAAGTTCTTCACGATGCATTCGTTCAACTCACAGAGTTGAACCTTCCTTTTGATAGAACAGTTTTGAAACACTCTTTTTGTAGAATCTGCAAGAGGATATTTGGAGCGTTCGGAGGCCTATGCTGGAAAAGGAAATATCTTCACATAAAAACTAGACAGAAGCATTCTGAGAAACTTCTGTGTGATGAGTGCATTCAACTCACAGACTTGAACGTTCCTCTCGAAAGAGCAGTTTTGAAACACTCCTTTTGTAGAATCTGCAAGTGTTTATTTGGAGCGCTTTGAGGCCTATGTTGGAAAAGGAAATATCTGCACATAAAAACTAGACAGAAGCATTCTCAGAAACTTCTTTGTGATGAGTGCATTCTACTCACAGTGTTGAAGCTTGCTTTTGATAGAGCAGTTTTGAAACACTCTTTTGGTAGAATCTGCAAGTGGATATTTGGAGCGCTTTGAGGCCTATGCTGGAAAAGGAAATGTCTTCACATAAAAACTAGACAGAAGCATTCCAGGTAACTTCTGTATGATAAGTGCATTCAACTCACAGACTTGAACGTTCCTTTTGATAGAACTCTATTGAAACACTCTTTTTGTAGAATTTGCAAGTGTTCATTTGGAGCGCTTTGAGGCCTAAGCTGGAAAAGGAAATATCTTCACGTAAGAACTAGACAGAAGCATTCTCAGAAACTTCTTTCTGATGAGTGCATTCAACACACAGACTTGAACCTTGCTTTTGAAAGAGCAGCTTTGAAACACTCTTTTCGTAGAATCTGCAAGTGGATATTTGGAGGGCTTTGAGGCCTATGCTGGGAAATGAAATCTCTTCACCTAAAAACTAGACAGAAGCATTCTGAGAAACTTCTGTGTGATGAGTGCATTCAACTCACAGACTTGAACGTTCCCTTTGATAGAACAGTTTTGAAACACTCCTTTTGTAGAATCTGCATGTGTTTATTTGGAGCGCTTTGAGGCCTATGTTGGAAAAGGAAATATCCTCATATAGAAACTAGACGGACGCATTCTCAGAAACTTCTTTGTGATGAATGCATTCAACTCACAGACTTGAAGCTTCCTTTTGAAAGAGCAGTTTGGAAACACTCTTCTTATAGAATCTTCAAGTGGATATTTGGAGCGCTTTGAGGCCTGTGCTGGGAAATGAAATCTCTTCACCTAAAAACTAGACAGAAACATTCTGAGAAACTTCTTTGCAATGAGTGCATTCAACTCACAGACTTGAACGTTCCTTTTGATAGAACAGTTTTGAAACATTACGTTTGTAGAATCTGCAAGTGTTTATTCGGAGCACCTTGAGGCCTATGTTGGAAAAGGAAATATCTTCACATAAAAACTAGAGAGAAGGATTCTCAGAAACTTCTTTGTGATGAGTTCATTCAACTCACAGAGTTGAACCTACCAATTGATAGAGAAGTTTGGAAACACTCTTTTTGTAGAATCTGCAAGTGGATATTTGGAGCCGTTTGAGGCCTATGCTGGGAAAGGAAATATCTTCACATAAAAACTGAACAGAAGCATTCTCAGAAACTTCTTTG
This sequence comes from Pongo pygmaeus, assembly GCF_028885625.2. Lineage (NCBI taxonomy): Eukaryota > Metazoa > Chordata > Mammalia > Primates > Hominidae > Pongo > Pongo pygmaeus. The sequence continues at coordinate 24,585,495 of NC_072394.2, read as the reverse complement.
TGTTGAGTGCATTCAACTCACAGACTTGAACTTCCCTATAGAAAGAGCAGTTTGGAAACACTCTTTTGGTAAAATCTGCAAGTGGTTATTTGGAGCACTTCGAGGCCAGTGCTGGGATATGGAATATCTTCACCTAAAAACTACAGAGAAGCATTCTCAGAAAGTTCTTCACGATGCATCATTCAACTCACAGAGTTGAACCTTCCTTTTGATAGAACAGTTTTGAAACACTCTTTTTGTAGATTCTGCAAGAGGATATTTGGAGCGTTCGGAGGCCTATGCTGGAAAAGGAAATATCTTCACATAAAAACTACATAGAAGCATTCTCAGAAACTTCTGTGTGATGAGTGCATTCAACTCACAGACTTGAACGTTCCTCTCGAAAGAGCAGTTTTGAAACACTCCTTTTGTAGAATCTGCAAGTGTTTATTTGGAGCGCTTTGAGGCCTATGTTGGAAAAGGAAATATCTGCACATAAAAACTAGACAGAAGCATTCTCAGAAACTTCTTTGTGATGAGTGCATTCTACTCACAGTGTTGAAGCTTGCTTTTGATAGAGCAGTTTTGAAACACTCTTTTGGTAGAATCTGCAAGTGGATATTTGGAGCGCTTTGAGGCCTATGCTGGGAAAGGAAATGTCTTCACATAAAAACTAGACAGAAGCATTCCAGGAAACTTCTGTATGATAAGTGCATTCAACTCACAGACTTGAACGTTCCTTTTGATAGAACTCTTTTGAAACACTCCTTTTGTAGAATTTGCAAGTGTTCATTTGGAGCGCTTTGAGGCCTAAGCTGGAAAAGGAAATATCTTCACGTAAGAACTAGACAGAAGCATTCTCAGAAACTTCTTTCTGATGAGTGCATTCAACACACAGACTTGAACCTTGCTTTTGAAAGAGCAGCTTTGAAACACTCTTTTCGTAGAATCTGCAAGTGGATATTTGGAGGGCTTTGAGGCCTATGCTGGGAAATGAAATCTCTTCACCTAAAAACTAGACAGAAGCATTCTGAGAAACTTCTGTGTGATGAGTGCATTCAACTCACAGACTTGAACGTTCCCTTTGATAGAACAGTTTTGAAACACTCCTTTTGTAGAATCTGCATGTGTTTATTTGGAGCGCTTTGAGGCCTATGTTGGAAAAGGAAATATCTTCAAATAGAAACTAGACGGAAGCATTCTCAGAAACTTCTTTGTGATGAATGCATTCAACTCACAGACTTGAGGCTGCCTTTTGAAAGAGCAGTTTGGAAACACTCTTCTTATAGAATCTTCAAGTGGATATTTGGAGCGCTTTGAGGCCTGTGCTGGGAAATGAAATCTCTTCACCTAAAAACTAGACAGAAACATTCTGAGAAACTTCTTTGCAATGAGTGCATTCAACTCACAGACTTGAACGTTCCTTTTGATAGAACAGTTTTGAAACATTACGTTTGTAGAATCTGCAAGTGTTTATTCGGAGCACCTTGAGGCCTATGTTGGAAAAGGAAATATCTTCACATAAAAACTAGAGAGAATGATTCTCAGAAACTTCTTTTTGATGAGTTCATTCAACTCACAGAGTTGAACCTACCAATTGATAGAGAAGTTTGGAAACACTCTTTTTGTAGAATCTGCAAGTGGATATTTGGAGCCGTTTGAGGCCTATGCTGGAAAAGGAAATATCTTCACATAAAAACTGAACAGAAGCATTCTCAGAAACTTCTTTGTGTTGAGTGCATTCAACTCACAGACTTGAACTTCCCTATAGAAAGAGCAGTTTTGAAACACTCTTTGGGTAAAATCTGCAAGTGGTTATTTGGAGCACTTCGAGGCCTGTGCTGGGATATGGAATATCTTCACCTAAAAACTACAGAGAAGCATTCTCAGAAAGTTCTTCACGATGCATTCGTTCAACTCACAGAGTTGAACCTTCCTTTTGATAGAACAGTTTTGAAACACTCTTTTTGTAGAATCTGCAAGAGGATATTTGGAGCGTTCGGAGGCCTATGCTGGAAAAGGAAATATCTTCACATAAAAACTAGACAGAAGCATTCTCAGAAACTTCTGTGTGATGAGTGCATTCAACTCACAGACTTGAACGTTCCTCTCGAAAGAGCAGTTTTGAAACACTCCTTTTGTAGAATCTGCAAGTGTTTATTTGGAGCGCTTTGAGGCCTATGTTGGAAAAGGAAATATCTGCACATAAAAACTAGACAGAAGCATTCTCAGAAACTTCTTTGTGATGAGTGCATTCTACTCACAGTGTTGAAGCTTGCTTTTGATAGAGCAGTTTTGAAACACTCTTTTGGTAGAATCTGCAAGTGGATATTTGGAGCGCTTTGAGGCCTATGCTGGAAAAGGGAATGTCTTCACATAAAAACTAGACAGAAGCATTCCAGGTAACTTCTGTATGATAAGTGCATTCAACTCACAGACTTGAACGTTCCTTTTGATAGAACTCTATTGAAACACTCTTTTTGTAGAATTTGCAAGTGTTCATTTGGAGCGCTTTGAGGCCTAAGCTGGAAAAGGAAATATCTTCACGTAAGAACTAGACAGAAGCATTCTCAGAAACTTCTTTCTGATGAGTGCATTCAACACACAGACTTGAACCTTGCTTTTGAAAGAGCAGCTTTGAAACACTCTTTTCGTAGAATCTGCAAGTGGATATTTGGAGGGCTTTGAGGCCTATGCTGGGAAATGAAATCTCTTCACCTAAAAACTAGACAGAAGCATTCTGAGAAACTTCTGTGTGATGAGTGCATTCAACTCACAGACTTGAACGTTCCCTTTGATAGAACAGTTTTGAAACACTCCTTTTGTAGAATCTGCATGTGTTTATTTGGAGCGCTTTGAGGCCTATGTTGGAAAAGGAAATATCCTCATATAGAAACTAGACGGACGCATTCTCAGAAACTTCTTTGTGATGAATGCATTCAACTCACAGACTTGAAGCTTCCTTTTGAAAGAGCAGTTTGGAAACACTCTTCTTATAGAATCTTCAAGTGGATATTTGGAGCGCTTTGAGGCCTGTGCTGGGAAATGAAATCTCTTCACCTAAAAACTAGACAGAAACATTCTGAGAAACTTCTTTGCAATGAGTGCATTCAACTCACAGACTTGAACGTTCCTTTTGATAGAACAGTTTTGAAACATTACGTTTGTAGAATCTGCAAGTGTTTATTCGGAGCACCTTGAGGCCTATGTTGGAAAAGGAAATATCTTCACATAAAATCTAGAGAGAAGGATTCTCAGAAACTTCTTTGTGATGAGTTCATTCAACTCACAGAGTTGAACCTACCAATTGATAGAGAAGTTTGGAAACACTCTTTTTGTAGAATCTGCAAGTGGATATTTGGAGCCGTTTGAGGCCTATGCTGGGAAAGGAAATATCTTCACATAAAAACTGAACAGAAGCATTCTCAGAAACTTCTTTGTGTTGAGTGCATTCAACTCACAGACTTGAACTTCCCTATAGAAAGAGCAGTTTGGAAACACTCTTTTGGTAAAATCTGCAAGTGGTTATTTGGAGCACTTCGAGGCCAGTGCTGGGATATGGAATATCTTCACCTAAAAACTACAGAGAAGCATTCTCAGAAAGTTCTTCACGATGCATTCGTTCAACTCACAGAGTTGAACCTTCCTTTTGATAGAACAGTTTTGAAACACTCTTTTTGTAGAATCTGCAAGAGGATATTTGGAGCGTTCGGAGGCCTATGCTGGAAAAGGAAATATCTTCACATAAAAACTAGACAGAAGCATTCTCAGAAACTTCTGTGTGATGAGTGCATTCAACTCACAGACTTGAACGTTCCTCTCGAAAGAGCAGTTTTGAAACACTCCTTTTGTAGAATCTGCAAGTGTTTATTTGGAGTGCTTTGAGGCCTATGTTGGAAAAGGAAATATCTGCACATAAAAACTAGACAGAAGCATTCTCAGAAACTTCTTTGTGATGAGTGCATTCTACTCACAGTGTTGAAGCTTGCTTTTGATAGAGCAGTTTTGAAACACTCTTTTGGTAGAATCTGCAAGTGGATATTTGGAGCGCTTTGAGGCCTATGCTGGAAAAGGAAATGTCTTCACATAAAAACTAGACAGAAGCATTCCAGGTAACTTCTGTATGATAAGTGCATTCAACTCACAGACTTGAACGTTCCTTTTGATAGAACTCTATTGAAACACTCCTTTTGTAGAATTTGCAAGTGTTCATTTGGAGCGCTTTGAGGCCTAAGCTGGAAAAGGAAATATCTTCACGTAAGAACTAGACAGAAGCATTCTCAGAAACTTCTTTCTGATGAGTGCATTCAACACACAGACTTGAACCTTGCTTTTGAAAGAGCAGCTTTGAAACACTCTTTTCGTAGAATCTGCAAGTGGATATTTGGAGGGCTTTGAGGCCTATGCTGGGAAATGAAATCTCTTCACCTAAAAACTAGACAGAAGCATTCTGAGAAACTTCTGTGTGATGAGTGCATTCAACTCACAGACTTGAACGTTCCCTTTGATAGAACAGTTTTGAAACACTCCTTTTGTAGAATCTGCATGTGTTTATTTGGAGCGCTTTGAGGCCTATGTTGGAAAAGGAAATATCTTCATATAGAAACTAGACGGACGCATTCTCAGAAACTTCTTTGTGATGAATGCATTCAACTCACAGACTTGAAGCTTCCTTTTGAAAGAGCAGTTTGGAAACACTCTTCTTATAGAATCTTCAAGTGGATATTTGGAGCGCTTTGAGGCCTGTGCTGGGAAATGAAATCTCTTCACCTAAAACTAGACAGAAACATTCTGAGAAACTTCTTTGCAATGAGTGCATTCAACTCACAGACTTGAACGTTCCTTTTGATAGAACAGTTTTGAAACATTACGTTTGTAGAATCTGCAAGTGTTTATTCGGAGCACCTTGAGGCCTATGTTGGAAAAGGAAATATCTTCACATAAAAACTAGAGAGAAGGATTCTCAGAAACTTCTTTTTGATGAGTTCATTCAACTCACAGAGTTGAACCTACCAATTGATAGAGAAGTTTGGAAACACTCTTTTTGTAGAATCTGCAAGTGGATATTTGGAGCCGTTTGAGGCCTATGCTGGAAAAGGAAATATCTTCACATAAAAACTGAACAGAAGCATTCTCAGAAACTTCTTTGTGTTGAGTGCATTCAACTCACAGACTTGAACTTCCCTATAGAAAGAGCAGTTTTGAAACACTCTTTTGGTAAAATCTGCAAGTGGTTATTTGGAACACTTCGAGGCCTGTGCTGGGATATGGAATATCTTCACCTAAAAACTACAGAGAAGCATTCTCAGAAAGTTCTTCACGATGCATTCATTCAACTCACAGAGTTGAAACTTCCTTTTGATAGAATACTTTTGAAACACTCTTTTTGTAGAATCTGCAAGAGGATATTTGGAGCGTTCGGAGGCCTATGCTGGAAAAGGAAATATCTTCACATAAAAACTAGACAGAAGCATTCTCACAAACTTCTGTGTGATGAGTGCATTCAACTCACAGACTTGAACGTTCCTCTCGAAAGAGCAGTTTTGAAACACTCCTTTTGTAGAATCTGCAAGTGTTTATTTGGAGCGCTTTGAGGCCTCTGTTGGAAAAGGAAATATCTGCACATAAAAACTAGACAGAAGCATTCTCAGAAACTTCTTTGTGATGAGTGCATTCTACTCACAGTGTTGAAGCTTGCTTTTGATAGAGCAGTTTTGAAACACTCTTTTGGTAGAGTCTGCAAGTGGATATTTGGAGCGCTTTGAGGCCTATGCTGGAAAAGGAAATGTCTTCACATAAAAACTAGACAGAAGCATTCCAGGAAACTTCTGTATGATAAGTGCATTCAACTCACAGATTTGAACGTTCCTTTTGATAGAACTCTTTTGAAACACTCCTTTTGTAGAATTTGCAAGTGTTCATTTGGAGCGCTTTGAGGCCTAAGCTGGAAAAGGAAATATCTTCACGTAAGAACTAGACAGAAGCATTCTCAGAAACTTCTTTCTGATGAGTGCATTCAACACACAGACTTGAACCTTGCTTTTGAAAGAGCAGCTTTGAAACACTCTTTTCGTAGAATCTGCAAGTGGATATTTGGAGCGCTTTGAGGCCTATGCTGGGAAATGAAATCTCTTCACCTCAAAACTAGACAGAAGCATTCTGAGAAACTTCTGTGTGATGATTGCATTCAACTCACAGACTTGAACGTTCCCTTTGATAGAACAGTTTTGAAACACTCCTTTTGTAGAATCTGCATGTGTTTATTTGGAGCGCTTTGAGGCCTATGTTGGAAAAGGAAATATCTTCATATAGAAACTAGACGGAAGCATTCTCAGAAACTTCTCTGTGATGAATGCATTCAACTCAAAGACTTGAAGCTTCCTTTTGAAAGAGCAGTTTGGAAACACTCTTCTTATAGAATCTTCAAGTGGATATTTGGAGCGCTTTGAGGCCTATGCTGGGAAATGAAATCTCTTCACCTAAAAACTAGACAGAAACATTCTGAGAAACTTCTTTGCAATGAGTGCATTCAACTCAGAGACTTGAACGTTCCTTTTGATAGAACTGTTTTGAAACATTACGTTTGTAGACTCTGCAAGTGTTTATTCGGAGCACCTTGAGGCCTATGTTGGAAAAGGAAATATCTTCACATAAAAACTAGAGAGAAGGATTCTCAGAAACTTCTTTGTGATGAGTTCATTCAACTCACAAAGTTGAACCTACCAATTGATAGAGAAGTTTGGAAACACTCTTTTTGTAGAATCTGCAAGTGGATATTTGGAGCCGTTTGAGGCCTATGCTGGAAAAGGAAATATCTTCACATAAAAACTGAACAGAAGCATTCTCAGAAACTTCTTTGTGTTGAGTGCATTCAACTCACAGACTTGAACTTCCCTATAGAAAGAGCAGTTTTGAAACACTCTTTTGGTAAAATCTGCAAGTGGTTATTTGGAGCACTTCGAGGCCTGTGCTGGGATATGGAATATCTTCACCTAAAAACTACAGAGAAGCATTCTCCGAAAGTTCTTCACGATGCATTCATTCAACTCACAGAGTTGAACCTTCCTTTTGATAGAACAGTTTTGAAACACTCTTTTTGTAGAATCTGCAAGAGGATATTTGGAGCGTTCGGAGGCCTACTCAGGAAAAGGAAATATCTTCACATAAAAACTAGACAGAAGCATTCTGAGAAACTTCTGTGTGATGAGTGCATTCAACTCACAGACTTGAACGTTCCTCTCGAAAGAGCAGTTTTGAAACACTCCTTTTGTAGAATCTGCAAGTGTTTATTTGGAGCGCTTTGAGGCCTCTGTTGGAAATGGAAATATCTGCACATAAAAACTAGACAGAAGCATTCTCAGAAACTTCTTTGTGATGAGTGCATTCTACTCACAGTGTTGAAGCTTGCTTTAGATAGAGCAGTTTTGAAACACTCTTTTGGTAGAATCTGCAAGTGGATATTTGGAGCGCTTTGAGGCCTATGCTGGAAAAGGAAATGTCTTCACATAAAAACTAGACAGAAACATTCCAGGAAACTTCTGTATGATAAGTGGATTCAACTCACAGACTTGAACGTTCCTTTTGATAGAACTCTTTTGAAACACTCCTTTTGTAGAATTTGCAAGTGTTCATTTGGAGCGCTTTGAGGCCTAAGCTGGAAAAGGAAATATCTTCACGTAAGAACTAGACAGAAGCATTCTCAGAAACTTCTTTCTGATGAGTGCATTCAACACACAGACTTGAACCTTGCTTTTGAAAGAGCAGCTTTGAAACACTCTTTTCGTAGAATCTGCAAGTGGATATTTGGAGCGCTTTGAGGCCTATGCTGGGAAATGAAATCTCTTCACCTAAAAACTAGACAGAAGCATTCTGAGAAACTTCTGTGTGATGAGTGCATTCAACTCACAGACTTGAACGTTCCCTTTGATAGAACAGTTTTGAAACACTCCTTTTGTAGAATCTGCATGTGTTTATTTGGAGCGCTTTGTGGCCTATGTTGGAAAAGGAAATATCTTCATATAGAAACTAGACGGAAGCATTCTCAGAAACTTCTTTGGATGAATGCATTCAACTCACAGACTTGAAGCTTCCTTTTGAAAGAGCAGTTTGGAAACACTCTTCTTATAGAATCTTCAAGTGGATATTTGGAGCGCTTTCAGGCCTATGATGGGAAATGAAATCTCTTCACCTACAAACTAGACAGAAACATTCTGAGAAACTTCTTTGCAATGAGTGCATTCAACTCACAGACTTGAACGTTCCTTTTGATAGAACAGTTTTGAAACATTACGTTTGTAGAATCTGCAAGTGTTTATTCGGAGCACCTTGAGGCCTATGTTGGAAAAGGAAATATCTTCACATAAAAACTAGAGAGAAGGATTCTCAGAAACTTCTTTGTGATGAGTTCATTCAACTCACAGAGTTGAACCTACCAATTGATAGAGAAGTTTGGAAACACTCTTTTTGTAGAATCTGCAAGTGGATATTTGGAGCCGTTTGAGGCCTATGCTGGGAAAGGAAATATCTTCACATAAAAACTGAACAGAAGCATTCTCAGAAACTTCTTTGTGTTGAGTGCATTCAACTCACAGACTTGAACTTCCCTATAGAAAGAGCAGTTTTGAAACACTCTTTTGGTAAAATCTGCAAGTGGTTATTTGGAGCACTTCGAGGCCCGTGCTGGGATATGGAATATCTTCACCTAAAAACTACAGAGAAGCATTCTCAGAAAGTTCTTCACGATGCAATCATTCAACTCTCAGAGTTGAACCTTCCTTTTGATAGAACAGTTTTGAAACACTCTTTTTGTAGAATCTGCAAGAGGATATTTGGAGCGTTCGGAGGCCTATGCTGGAAAAGGAAATATCTTCACATAAAAACTAGGCAGAAGCATTCTCAGAAAATTCTGTGTGATGAGTGCATTCAACTCACAGACTTGAACGTTCCTCTCGAAAGAGCAGTTTTGAAACACTCCTTTTGTAGAATCTGCAAGTGTTTATTTGGAGCGCTTTGAGGCCTCTGTTGGAAAAGGAAATATCTGCACATAAAAACTAGACAGAAGCATTCTCAGAAACTTCTTTGTGATGAGTGCATTCTACTCACAGTGTTGAAGCTTGCTTTTGATAGAGCAGTTTTGAAACACTCTTTTGGTAGAGTCTGCAAGTGGATATTTGGAGCGCTTTGAGGCCTATGCTGGAAAAGGAAATGTCTTCACATAAAAACTAGACAGAAGCATTCCAGGAAACTTCTGTATGATAAGTGCATTCAACTCACAGACTTGAACGTTCCTTTTGATAGAACTCTTTTGAAACACTCCTTTTGTAGAATTTGCAAGTGTTCATTTGGAGCGCTTTGAGGCCTAAGCTGGAAAAGGAAATATCTTCACGTAAGAACTAGACAGAAGCATTCTCAGAAACTTCTTTCTGATGAGTGCATTCAACACACAGACTTGAACCTTGCTTTTGAAAGAGCAGCTTTGAAACACTCTTTTCGTAGAATCTGCAAGTGGATATTTGGAGGGCTTTGAGGCCTATGCTGGGAAATGAAATCTCTTCACCTAAAAACTAGACAGAAGCATTCTGAGAAACTTCTGTGTGATGATTGCATTCAACTCACAGACTTGAACGTTCCCTTTGATAGAACAGTTTTGAAACACTCCTTTTGTAGAATCTGCATGTGTTTATTTGGAGCGCTTTGAGGCCTATGTTGGAAAAGCAAATATCTTCATATAGAAACTAGACGGAAGCATTCTCAGAAACTTCTTTGTGATGAATGCATTCAACTCACAGACTTGAGGCTGCCTTTTGAAAGAGCAGTTTGGAAACACTCTTCTTATAGAATCTTCAAGTGGATATTTGGAGCGCTTTGAGGCCTGTGCTGGGAAATGAAATCTCTTCACCTAAAAACTAGACAGAAACATTCTGAGAAACTTCTTTGCAATGAGTGCATTCAACTCACAGACTTGAACGTTCCTTTTGATAGAACAGTTTTGAAACATTACGTTTGTAGAATCTGCAAGTGTTTATTCAGAGCACCTTGAGGCCTATGTTGGAAAAGGAAATATCTTCACATAAAAACTAGAGAGAAGGATTCTCAGAAACTTCTTTTTGATGAGTTCATTCAACTCACAGAGTTGAACCTACCAATTGATAGAGAAGTTTGGAAACACTCTTTTTGTAGAATCTGCAAGTGGATATTTGGAGCCGTTTGAGGCCTATGCTGGAAAAGGAAATATCTTCACATAAAAACTGAACAGAAGCATTCTCAGAAACTTCTTTGTGTTGAGTGCATTCAACTCACAGACTTGAACTTCCCTATAGAAAGAGCAGTTTTGAAACACTCTTTGGGTAAAATCTGCAAGTGGTTATTTGGATCACTTCGAGGCCTGTGCTGGGATATGGAATATCTTCACCTAAAAACTACAGAGAAGCATTCTCAGAAAGTTCTTCACGATGCATTCGTTCAACTCACAGAGTTGAACCTTCCTTTTGATAGAACAGTTTTGAAACACTCTTTTTGTAGAATCTGCAAGAGGATATTTGGAGCGTTCGGAGGCCTATGCTGGAAAAGGAAATATCTTCACATAAAAACTAGACAGAAGCATTCTCAGAAACTTCTGTGTGATGAGTGCATTCAACTCACAGACTTGAACGTTCCTCTCGAAAGAGCAGTTTTGAAACACTCCTTTTGTAGAATCTGCAAGTGTTTATTTGGAGCGCTTTGAGGCCTATGTTGGAAAAGGAAATATCTGCACATAAAAACCAGACAGAAGCATTCTCAGAAACTTCTTTGTGATGAGTGCATTCTACTCACAGTGTTGAAGCTTGCTTTTGATAGAGCAGTTTTGAAACACTCTTTTGGTAGAATCTGCAAGTGGATATTTGGAGCGCTTTGAGGCCTATGCTGGAAAAGGAAATGTCTTCACATAAAAACTAGACAGAAGCATTCCAGGTAACTTCTGTATGATAAGTGCATTCAACTCACAGACTTGAACGTTCCTTTTGATAGAACTCTATTGAAACACTCCTTTTGTAGAATTTGCAAGTGTTCATTTGGAGCGCTTTGAGGCCTAAGCTGGAAAAGGAAATATCTTCACGTAAGAACTAGACAGAAGCATTCTCAGAAACTTCTTTCTGATGAGTGCATTCAACACACAGACTTGAACCTTGCTTTTGAAAGAGCAGCTTTGAAACACTCTTTTCGTAGAATCTGCAAGTGGATATTTGGAGGGCTTTGAGGCCTATGCTGGGAAATGAAATCTCTTCACCTAAAAACTAGACAGAAGCATTCTGAGAAACTTCTGTGTGATGAGTGCATTCAACTCACAGACTTGAACGTTCCCTTTGATAGAACAGTTTTGAAACACTCCTTTTGTAGAATCTGCATGTGTTTATTTGGAGCGCTTTGAGGCCTATGTTGGAAAAGGAAATATCTTCATATAGAAACTAGACGGACGCATTCTCAGAAACTTCTTTGTGATGAATGCATTCAACTCACAGACTTGAAGCTTCCTTTTGAAAGAGCAGTTTGGAAACACTCTTCTTATAGAATCTTCAAGTGGATATTTGGAGCGCTTTGAGGCCTGTGCTGGGAAATGAAATCTCTTCACCTAAAAACTAGACAGAAACATTCTGAGAAACTTCTTTGCAATGAGTGCATTCAACTCACAGACTTGAACGTTCCTTTTGATAGAACAGTTTTGAAACATTACGTTTGTAGAATCTGCAAGTGTTTATTCGGAGCACCTTGAGGCCTATGTTGGAAAAGGAAATATCTTCACATAAAAACTAGAGAGAAGGATTCTCAGAAACTTCTTTGTGATGAGTTCATTCAACTCACAGAGTTGAACCTACCAATTGATAGAGAAGTTTGGAAACACTCTTTTTGTAGAATCTGCAAGTGGATATTTGGAGCCGTTTGAGGCCTATGCTGGAAAAGGAAATATCTTCACATAAAAACTGAACAGAAGCATTCTCAGAAACTTCTTTGTGTTGAGTGCATTCAACTCACAGACTTGAACTTCCCTATAGAAAGAGCAGTTTTGAAACACTCTTTTGGTAAAATCTGCAAGTGGTTATTTGGAGCACTTCGAGGCCTGTGCTGGGATATGGAATATCTTCACCTAAAAACTACAGAGAAGCATTCTCAGAAAATTCTTCACGATGCATTCATTCAACTCACAGAGTTGAAACTTCCTTTTGATAGAATAGTTTTGAAACACTCTTTTTGTAGAATCTGCAAGAGGATATTTGGAGCGTTCGGAGGCCTATGCTGGAAAAGGAAATATCTTCACATAAAAACTAGACAGAAGCATTCTCAGAAACTTCTGTGTGATGAGTGCATTCAACTCACAGACTTGAACGTTCCTCTCGAAAGAGCAGTTTTGAAACACTCCTTTTGTAGAATCTGCAAGTGTTTATTTGGAGCGCTTTGAGGCCTATGTTGGAAAAGGAAATATCTGCACATAAAAACTAGACAGAAGCATTCTCAGAAACTTCTTTGTGATGAGTGCATTCTACTCACAGTGTTGAAGCTTGCTTTTGATAGAGCAGTTTTGAAACACTCTTTTGGTAGAATCTGCAAGTGGATATTTGGAGCGCTTTGAGGCCTATGCTGGAAAAGGAAATGTCTTCACATAAAAACTAGACAGAAGCATTCCAGGTAACTTCTGTATGATAAGTGCATTCAACTCACAGACTTGAACGTTCCTTTTGATAGAACTCTATTGAAACACTCCTTTTGTAGAATTTGCAAGTGTTCATTTGGAGCGCTTTGAGGCCTAAGCTGGAAAAGGAAATATCTTCACGTAAGAACTAGACAGAAGCATTCTCAGAAACTTCTTTCTGATGAGTGCATTCAACACACAGACTTGAACCTTGCTTTTGAAAGAGCAGCTTTGAAACACTCTTTTCGTAGAATCTGCAAGTGGATATTTGGAGGGCTTTGAGGCCTATGCTGGGAAATGAAATCTCTTCACCTAAAAACTAGACAGAAGCATTCTGAGAAACTTCTGTGTGATGAGTGCATTCAACTCACAGACTTGAACGTTCCCTTTGATAGAACAGTTTTGAAACACTCCTTTTGTAGAATCTGCATGTGTTTATTTGGAGCGCTTTGAGGCCTATGTTGGAAAAGGAAATATCTTCATATAGAAACTAGACGGACGCATTCTCAGAAACTTCTTTGTGATGAATGCATTCAACTCACAGACTTGAAGCTTCCTTTTGAAAGAGCAGTTTGGAAACACTCTTCTTATAGAATCTTCAAGTGGATATTTGGAGCGCTTTGAGGCCTGTGCTGGGAAATGAAATCTCTTCACCTAAAAACTAGACAGAAACATTCTGAGAAACTTCTTTGCAATGAGTGCATTCAACTCACAGACTTGAACGTTCCTTTTGATAGAACAGTTTTGAAACATTACGTTTGTAGAATCTGCAAGTGTTTATTCGGAGCACCTTGAGGCCTATGTTGGAAAAGGAAATATCTTCACATAAAAACTAGAGAGAAGGATTCTCAGAAACTTCTTTGTGATGAGTTCATTCAACTCACAGAGTTGAACCTACCAATTGATAGAGAAGTTTGGAAACACTCTTTTTGTAGAATCTGCAAGTGGATATTTGGAGCCGTTTGAGGCCTATGCTGGAAAAGGAAATATCTTCACATAAAAACTGAACAGAAGCATTCTCAGAAACTTCTTTGTGTTGAGTGCATTCAACTCACAGACTTGAACTTCCCTATAGAAAGAGCAGTTTTGAAACACTCTTTGGGTAAAATCTGCAAGTGGTTATTTGGAGCACTTCGAGGCCTGTGCTGGGATATGGAATATCTTCACCTAAAAACTACAGAGAAGCATTCTCAGAAAGTTCTTCACGATGCATTCGTTCAACTCACAGAGTTGAACCTTCCTTTTGATAGAACAGTTTTGAAACACTCTTTTTGTAGAATCTGCAAGAGGATATTTGGAGCGTTCGGAGGCCTATGCTGGAAAAGGAAATATCTTCACATAAAAACTAGACAGAAGCATTCTCAGAAACTTCTGTGTGATGAGTGCATTCAACTCACAGACTTGAACGTTCCTCTCGAAAGAGCAGTTTTGAAACACTCCTTTTGTAGAATCTGCAAGTGTTTATTTGGAGCGCTTTGAGGCCTATGTTGGAAAAGGAAATATCTGCACATAAAAACTAGACAGAAGCATTCTCAGAAACTTCTTTGTGATGAGTGCATTCTACTCACAGTGTTGAAGCTTGCTTTTGATAGAGCAGTTTTGAAACACTCTTTTGGTAGAATCTGCAAGTGGATATTTGGAGCGCTTTGAGGCCTATGCTGGAAAAGGAAATGTCTTCACATAAAAACTAGACAGAAGCATTCCAGGTAACTTCTGTATGATAAGTGCATTCAACTCACAGACTTGAACGTTCCTTTTGATAGAACTCTATTGAAACACTCTTTTTGTAGAATTTGCAAGTGTTCATTTGGAGCGCTTTGAGGCCTAAGCTGGAAAAGGAAATATCTTCACGTAAGAACTAGACAGAAGCATTCTCAGAAACTTCTTTCTGATGAGTGCATTCAACACACAGACTTGAACCTTGCTTTTGAAAGAGCAGCTTTGAAACACTCTTTTCGTAGAATCTGCAAGTGGATATTTGGAGGGCTTTGAGGCCTATGCTGGGAAATGAAATCTCTTCACCTAAAAACTAGACAGAAGCATTCTGAGAAACTTCTGTGTGATGAGTGCATTCAACTCACAGACTTGAACGTTCCCTTTGATAGAACAGTTTTGAAACACTCCTTTTGTAGAATCTGCATGTGTTTATTTGGAGCGCTTTGAGGCCTATGTTGGAAAAGGAAATATCCTCATATAGAAACTAGACGGACGCATTCTCAGAAACTTCTTTGTGATGAATGCATTCAACTCACAGACTTGAAGCTTCCTTTTGAAAGAGCAGTTTGGAAACACTCTTCTTATAGAATCTTCAAGTGGATATTTGGAGCGCTTTGAGGCCTGTGCTGGGAAATGAAATCTCTTCACCTAAAAACTAGACAGAAACATTCTGAGAAACTTCTTTGCAATGAGTGCATTCAACTCACAGACTTGAACGTTCCTTTTGATAGAACAGTTTTGAAACATTACGTTTGTAGAATCTGCAAGTGTTTATTCGGAGCACCTTGAGGCCTATGTTGGAAAAGGAAATATCTTCACATAAAAACTAGAGAGAAGGATTCTCAGAAACTTCTTTGTGATGAGTTCATTCAACTCACAGAGTTGAACCTACCAATTGATAGAGAAGTTTGGAAACACTCTTTTTGTAGAATCTGCAAGTGGATATTTGGAGCCGTTTGAGGCCTATGCTGGGAAAGGAAATATCTTCACATAAAAACTGAACAGAAGCATTCTCAGAAACTTCTTTGTGTTGAGTGCATTCAACTCACAGACTTGAACTTCCCTATAGAAAGAGCAGTTTGGAAACACTCTTTTGGTAAAATCTGCAAGTGGTTATTTGGAGCACTTCGAGGCCAGTGCTGGGATATGGAATATCTTCACCTAAAAACTACAGAGAAGCATTCTCAGAAAGTTCTTCACGATGCATTCGTTCAACTCACAGAGTTGAACCTTCCTTTTGATAGAACAGTTTTGAAACACTCTTTTTGTAGAATCTGCAAGAGGATATTTGGAGCGTTCGGAGGCCTAT
The DNA here is from genome assembly GCF_028885625.2 of Pongo pygmaeus. Lineage (NCBI taxonomy): Eukaryota > Metazoa > Chordata > Mammalia > Primates > Hominidae > Pongo > Pongo pygmaeus. The sequence continues at coordinate 24,569,827 of NC_072394.2, read as the reverse complement.
GCTGGAAAAGGAAATATCTTCACATAAAAACTAGACAGAAGCATTCTCAGAAACTTCTGTGTGATGAGTGCATTCAACTCACAGACTTGAACGTTCCTCTCGAAAGAGCAGTTTTGAAACACTCCTTTTGTAGAATCTGCAAGTGTTTATTTGGAGCGCTTTGAGGCCTATGTTGGAAAAGGAAATATCTGCACATAAAAACTAGACAGAAGCATTCTCAGAAACTTCTTTGTGATGAGTGCATTCTACTCACAGTGTTGAAGCTTGCTTTTGATAGAGCAGTTTTGAAACACTCTTTTGGTAGAATCTCCAAGTGGATATTTGGAGCGCTTTGAGGCCTATGCTGGAAAAGGAAATGTCTTCACATAAAAACTAGACAGAAGCATTCCAGGTAACTTCTGTATGATAAGTGCATTCAACTCACAGACTTGAACGTTCCTTTTGATAGAACTCTATTGAAACACTCCTTTTGTAGAATTTGCAAGTGTTCATTTGGAGCGCTTTGAGGCCTAAGCTGGAAAAGGAAATATCTTCACGTAAGAACTAGACAGAAGCATTCTCAGAAACTTCTTTCTGATGAGTGCATTCAACACACAGACTTGAACTTTGCTTTTGAAAGAGCAGCTTTGAAACACTCTTTTCGTAGAATCTGCAAGTGGATATTTGGAGGGCTTTGAGGCCTATGCTGGGAAATGAAATCTCTTCACCTAAAAACTAGACAGAAGCATTCTGAGAAACTTCTGTGTGATGAGTGCATTCAACTCACAGACTTGAACGTTCCCTTTGATAGAACAGTTTTGAAACACTCCTTTTGTAGAATCTGCATGTGTTTATTTGGAGCGCTTTGAGGCCTATGTTGGAAAAGGAAATATCTTCATATAGAAACTAGACGGACGCATTCTCAGAAACTTCTTTGTGATGAATGCATTCAACTCACAGACTTGAAGCTTCCTTTTGAAAGAGCAGTTTGGAAACACTCTTCTTATAGAATCTTCAAGTGGATATTTGGAGCGCTTTGAGGCCTGTGCTGGGAAATGAAATCTCTTCACCTAAAACTAGACAGAAACATTCTGAGAAACTTCTTTGCAATGAGTGCATTCAACTCACAGACTTGAACGTTCCTTTTGATAGAACAGTTTTGAAACATTACGTTTGTAGAATCTGCAAGTGTTTATTCGGAGCACCTTGAGGCCTATGTTGGAAAAGGAAATATCTTCACATAAAAACTAGAGAGAAGGATTCTCAGAAACTTCTTTTTGATGAGTTCATTCAACTCACAGAGTTGAACCTACCAATTGATAGAGAAGTTTGGAAACACTCTTTTTGTAGAATCTGCAAGTGGATATTTGGAGCCGTTTGAGGCCTATGCTGGAAAAGGAAATATCTTCACATAAAAACTGAACAGAAGCATTCTCAGAAACTTCTTTGTGTTGAGTGCATTCAACTCACAGACTTGAACTTCCCTATAGAAAGAGCAGTTTTGAAACACTCTTTTGGTAAAATCTGCAAGTGGTTATTTGGAACACTTCGAGGCCTGTGCTGGGATATGGAATATCTTCACCTAAAAACTACAGAGAAGCATTCTCAGAAAGTTCTTCACGATGCATTCATTCAACTCACAGAGTTGAAACTTCCTTTTGATAGAATAGTTTTGAAACACTCTTTTTGTAGAATCTGCAAGAGGATATTTGGAGCGTTCGGAGGCCTATGCTGGAAAAGGAAATATCTTCACATAAAAACTAGACAGAAGCATTCTCACAAACTTCTGTGTGATGAGTGCATTCAACTCACAGACTTGAACGTTCCTCTCGAAAGAGCAGTTTTGAAACACTCCTTTTGTAGAATCTGCAAGTGTTTATTTGGAGCGCTTTGAGGCCTCTGTTGGAAAAGGAAATATCTGCACATAAAAACTAGACAGAAGCATTCTCAGAAACTTCTTTGTGATGAGTGCATTCTACTCACAGTGTTGAAGCTTGCTTTTGATAGAGCAGTTTTGAAACACTCTTTTGGTAGAGTCTGCAAGTGGATATTTGGAGCGCTTTGAGGCCTATGCTGGAAAAGGAAATGTCTTCACATAAAAACTAGACAGAAGCATTCCAGGAAACTTCTGTATGATAAGTGCATTCAACTCACAGATTTGAACGTTCCTTTTGATAGAACTCTTTTGAAACACTCCTTTTGTAGAATTTGCAAGTGTTCATTTGGAGCGCTTTGAGGCCTAAGCTGGAAAAGGAAATATCTTCACGTAAGAACTAGACAGAAGCATTCTCAGAAACTTCTTTCTGATGAGTGCATTCAACACACAGACTTGAACCTTGCTTTTGAAAGAGCAGCTTTGAAACACTCTTTTCGTAGAATCTGCAAGTGGATATTTGGAGCGCTTTGAGGCCTATGCTGGGAAATGAAATCTCTTCACCTCAAAACTAGACAGAAGCATTCTGAGAAACTTCTGTGTGATGATTGCATTCAACTCACAGACTTGAACGTTCCCTTTGATAGAACAGTTTTGAAACACTCCTTTTGTAGAATCTGCATGTGTTTATTTGGAGCGCTTTGAGGCCTATGTTGGAAAAGGAAATATCTTCATATAGAAACTAGACGGAAGCATTCTCAGAAACTTCTCTGTGATGAATGCATTCAACTCAAAGACTTGAAGCTTCCTTTTGAAAGAGCAGTTTTTAAACACTCTTCTTATAGAATCTTCAAGTGGATATTTGGAGCGCTTTGAGGCCTATGCTGGGAAATGAAATCTCTTCACCTAAAAACTAGACAGAAACATTCTGAGAAACTTCTTTGCAATGAGTGCATTCAACTCAGAGACTTGAACGTTCCTTTTGATAGAACTGTTTTGAAACATTACGTTTGTAGACTCTGCAAGTGTTTATTCGGAGCACCTTGAGGCCTATGTTGGAAAAGGAAATATCTTCACATAAAAACTAGAGAGAAGGATTCTCAGAAACTTCTTTGTGATGAGTTCATTCAACTCACAGAGTTGAACCTACCAATTGATAGAGAAGTTTGGAAACACTCTTTTTGTAGAATCTGCAAGTGGATATTTGGAGCCGTTTGAGGCCTATGCTGGAAAAGGAAATATCTTCACATAAAAACTGAACAGAAGCATTCTCAGAAACTTCTTTGTGTTGAGTGCATTCAACTCACAGACTTGAACTTCCCTATAGAAAGAGCAGTTTTGAAACACTCTTTTGGTAAAATCTGCAAGTGGTTATTTGGAGCACTTCGAGGCCTGTGCTGGGATATGGAATATCTTCACCTAAAAACTACAGAGAAGCATTCTCCGAAAGTTCTTCACGATGCATTCATTCAACTCACAGAGTTGAACCTTCCTTTTGATAGAACAGTTTTGAAACACTCTTTTTGTAGAATCTGCAAGAGGATATTTGGAGCGTTCGGAGGCCTACTCAGGAAAAGGAAATATCTTCACATAAAAACTAGACAGAAGCATTCTGAGAAACTTCTGTGTGATGAGTGCATTCAACTCACAGACTTGAACGTTCCTCTCGAAAGAGCAGTTTTGAAACACTCCTTTTGTAGAATCTGCAAGTGTTTATTTGGAGCGCTTTGAGGCCTCTGTTGGAAATGGAAATATCTGCACATAAAAACTAGACAGAAGCATTCTCAGAAACTTCTTTGTGATGAGTGCATTCTACTCACAGTGTTGAAGCTTGCTTTAGATAGAGCAGTTTTGAAACACTCTTTTGGTAGAATCTGCAAGTGGATATTTGGAGCGCTTTGAGGCCTATGCTGGAAAAGGAAATGTCTTCACATAAAAACTAGACAGAAACATTCCAGGAAACTTCTGTATGATAAGTGGATTCAACTCACAGACATGAACGTTCCTTTTGATAGAACTCTTTTGAAACACTCCTTTTGTAGAATTTGCAAGTGTTCATTTGGAGCGCTTTGAGGCCTAAGCTGGAAAAGGAAATATCTTCACGTAAGAACTAGACAGAAGCATTCTCAGAAACTTCTTTCTGATGAGTGCATTCAACACACAGACTTGAACCTTGCTTTTGAAAGAGCAGCTTTGAAACACTCTTTTCGTAGAATCTGCAAGTGGATATTTGGAGCGCTTTGAGGCCTATGCTGGGAAATGAAATCTCTTCACCTAAAAACTAGACAGAAGCATTCTGAGAAACTTCTGTGTGATGAGTGCATTCAACTCACAGACTTGAACGTTCCCTTTGATAGAACAGTTTTGAAACACTCCTTTTGTAGAATCTGCATGTGTTTATTTGGAGCGCTTTGTGGCCTATGTTGGAAAAGGAAATATCTTCATATAGAAACTAGACGGAAGCATTCTCAGAAACTTCTTTGTGATGAATGCATTCAACTCACAGACTTGAAGCTTCCTTTTGAAAGAGCAGTTTGGAAACACTCTTCTTATAGAATCTTCAAGTGGATATTTGGAGCGCTTTGAGGCCTATGATGGGAAATGAAATCTCTTCACCTACAAACTAGACAGAAACATTCTGAGAAACTTCTTTGCAATGAGTGCATTCAACTCACAGACTTGAACGTTCCTTTTGATAGAACAGTTTTGAAACATTACGTTTGTAGAATCTGCAAGTGTTTATTCGGAGCACCTTGAGGCCTATGTTGGAAAAGGAAATATCTTCACATAAAAACTAGAGAGAAGGATTCTCAGAAACTTCTTTGTGATGAGTTCATTCAACTCACAGAGTTGAACCTACCAATTGATAGAGAAGTTTGGAAACACTCTTTTTGTAGAATCTGCAAGTGGATATTTGGGGCCGTTTGAGGCCTATGCTGGGAAAGGAAATATCTTCACATAAAAACTGAACAGAAGCATTCTCAGAAACTTCTTTGTGTTGAGTGCATTCAACTCACAGACTTGAACTTCCCTATAGAAAGAGCAGTTTTGAAACACTCTTTTGGTAAAATCTGCAAGTGGTTATTTGGAGCACTTCGAGGCCCGTGCTGGGATATGGAATATCTTCACCTAAAAACTACAGAGAAGCATTCTCAGAAAGTTCTTCACGATGCAATCATTCAACTCTCAGAGTTGAACCTTCCTTTTGATAGAACAGTTTTGAAACACTCTTTTTGTAGAATCTGCAAGAGGATATTTGGAGCGTTCGGAGGCCTATGCTGGAAAAGGAAATATCTTCACATAAAAACTAGGCAGAAGCATTCTCAGAAAATTCTGTGTGATGAGTGCATTCAACTCACAGACTTGAACGTTCCTCTCGAAAGAGCAGTTTTGAAACACTCCTTTTGTAGAATCTGCAAGTGTTTATTTGGAGCGCTTTGAGGCCTCTGTTGGAAAAGGAAATATCTGCACATAAAAACTAGACAGAAGCATTCTCAGAAACTTCTTTGTGATGAGTGCATTCTACTCACAGTGTTGAAGCTTGCTTTTGATAGAGCAGTTTTGAAACACTCTTTTGGTAGAGTCTGCAAGTGGATATTTGGAGCGCTTTGAGGCCTATGCTGGAAAAGGAAATGTCTTCACATAAAAACTAGACAGAAGCATTCCAGGAAACTTCTGTATGATAAGTGCATTCAACTCACAGACTTGAACGTTCCTTTTGATAGAACTCTTTTGAAACACTCCTTTTGTAGAATTTGCAAGTGTTCATTTGGAGCGCTTTGAGGCCTAAGCTGGAAAAGGAAATATCTTCACGTAAGAACTAGACAGAAGCATTCTCAGAAACTTCTTTCTGATGAGTGCATTCAACACACAGACTTGAACCTTGCTTTTGAAAGAGCAGCTTTGAAACACTCTTTTCGTAGAATCTGCAAGTGGATATTTGGAGGGCTTTGAGGCCTATGCTGGGAAATGAAATCTCTTCACCTAAAAACTAGACAGAAGCATTCTGAGAAACTTCTGTGTGATGATTGCATTCAACTCACAGACTTGAACGTTCCCTTTGATAGAACAGTTTTGAAACACTCCTTTTGTAGAATCTGCATGTGTTTATTTGGAGCGCTTTGAGGCCTATGTTGGAAAAGGAAATATCTTCATATAGAAACTAGACGGAAGCATTCTCAGAAACTTCTTTGTGATGAATGCATTCAACTCACAGACTTGAGGCTGCCTTTTGAAAGAGCAGTTTGGAAACACTCTTCTTATAGAATCTTCAAGTGGATATTTGGAGCGCTTTGAGGCCTGTGCTGGGAAATGAAATCTCTTCACCTAAAAACTAGACAGAAACATTCTGAGAAACTTCTTTGCAATGAGTGCATTCAACTCACAGACTTGAACGTTCCTTTTGATAGAACAGTTTTGAAACATTACGTTTGTAGAATCTGCAAGTGTTTATTCAGAGCACCTTGAGGCCTATGTTGGAAAAGGAAATATCTTCACATAAAAACTAGAGAGAAGGATTCTCAGAAACTTCTTTTTGATGAGTTCATTCAACTCACAGAGTTGAACCTACCAATTGATAGAGAAGTTTGGAAACACTCTTTTTGTAGAATCCGCAAGTGGATATTTGGAGCCGTTTGAGGCCTATGCTGGAAAAGGAAATATCTTCACATAAAAACTGAACAGAAGCATTCTCAGAAACTTCTTTGTGTTGAGTGCATTCAACTCACAGACTTGAACTTCCCTATAGAAAGAGAAGTTTTGAAACACTCTTTGGGTAAAATCTGCAAGTGGTTATTTGGATCACTTCGAGGCCTGTGCTGGGATATGGAATATCTTCACCTAAAAACTACAGAGAAGCATTCTCAGAAAGTTCTTCACGATGCATTCGTTCAACTCACAGAGTTGAACCTTCCTTTTGATAGAACAGTTTTGAAACACTCTTTTTGTAGAATCTGCAAGAGGATATTTGGAGCGTTCGGAGGCCTATGCTGGAAAAGGAAATATCTTCACATAAAAACTAGACAGAAGCATTCTCAGAAACTTCTGTGTGATGAGTGCATTCAACTCACAGACTTGAACGTTCCTCTCGAAAGAGCAGTTTTGAAACACTCCTTTTGTAGAATCTGCAAGTGTTTATTTGGAGCGCTTTGAGGCCTATGTTGGAAAAGGAAATATCTGCACATAAAAACTAGACAGAAGCATTCTCAGAAACTTCTTTGTGATGAGTGCATTCTACTCACAGTGTTGAAGCTTGCTTTTGATAGAGCAGTTTTGAAACACTCTTTTGGTAGAATCTGCAAGTGGATATTTGGAGCGCTTTGAGGCCTATGCTGGAAAAGGAAATGTCTTCACATAAAAACTAGACAGAAGCATTCCAGGTAACTTCTGTATGATAAGTGCATTCAACTCACAGACTTGAACGTTCCTTTTGATAGAACTCTATTGAAACACTCCTTTTGTAGAATTTGCAAGTGTTCATTTGGAGCGCTTTGAGGCCTAAGCTGGAAAAGGAAATATCTTCACGTAAGAACTAGACAGAAGCATTCTCAGAAACTTCTTTCTGATGAGTGCATTCAACACACAGACTTGAACCTTGCTTTTGAAAGAGCAGCTTTGAAACACTCTTTTCGTAGAATCTGCAAGTGGATATTTGGAGGGCTTTGAGGCCTATGCTGGGAAATGAAATCTCTTCACCTAAAAACTAGACAGAAGCATTCTGAGAAACTTCTGTGTGATGAGTGCATTCAACTCACAGACTTGAACGTTCCCTTTGATAGAACAGTTTTGAAACACTCCTTTTGTAGAATCTGCATGTGTTTATTTGGAGCGCTTTGAGGCCTATGTTGGAAAAGGAAATATCTTCATATAGAAACTAGACGGACGCATTCTCAGAAACTTCTTTGTGATGAATGCATTCAACTCACAGACTTGAAGCTTCCTTTTGAAAGAGCAGTTTGGAAACACTCTTCTTATAGAATCTTCAAGTGGATATTTGGAGCGCTTTGAGGCCTGTGCTGGGAAATGAAATCTCTTCACCTAAAAACTAGACAGAAACATTCTGAGAAACTTCTTTGCAATGAGTGCATTCAACTCACAGACTTGAACGTTCCTTTTGATAGAACAGTTTTGAAATATTACGTTTGTAGAATCTGCAAGTGTTTATTCGGAGCACCTTGAGGCCTATGTTGGAAAAGGAAATATCTTCACATAAAAACTAGAGAGAAGGATTCTCAGAAACTTCTTTGTGATGAGTTCATTCAACTCACAGAGTTGAACCTACCAATTGATAGAGAAGTTTGGAAACACTCTTTTTGTAGAATCTGCAAGTGGATATTTGGAGCCGTTTGAGGCCTATGCTGGAAAAGGAAATATCTTCACATAAAAACTGAACAGAAGCATTCTCAGAAACTTCTTTGTGTTGAGTGCATTCAACTCACAGACTTGAACTTCCCTATAGAAAGAGCAGTTTTGAAACACTCTTTTGGTAAAATCTGCAAGTGGTTATTTGGAGCACTTCGAGGCCTGTGCTGGGATATGGAATATCTTCACCTAAAAACTACAGAGAAGCATTCTCAGAAAATTCTTCACGATGCATTCATTCAACTCACAGAGTTGAAACTTCCTTTTGATAGAATAGTTTTGAAACACTCTTTTTGTAGAATCTGCAAGAGGATATTTGGAGCGTTCGGAGGCCTATGCTGGAAAAGGAAATATCTTCACATAAAAACTAGACAGAAGCATTCTCAGAAACTTCTGTGTGATGAGTGCATTCAACTCACAGACTTGAACGTTCCTCTCGAAAGAGCAGTTTTGAAACACTCCTTTTGTAGAATCTGCAAGTGTTTATTTGGAGCGCTTTGAGGCCTATGTTGGAAAAGGAAATATCTGCACATAAAAACTAGACAGAAGCATTCTCAGAAACTTCTTTGTGATGAGTGCATTCTACTCACAGTGTTGAAGCTTGCTTTTGATAGAGCAGTTTTGAAACACTCTTTTGGTAGAATCTGCAAGTGGATATTTGGAGCGCTTTGAGGCCTATGCTGGAAAAGGAAATGTCTTCACATAAAAACTAGACAGAAGCATTCCAGGTAACTTCTGTATGATAAGTGCATTCAACTCACAGACTTGAACGTTCCTTTTGATAGAACTCTATTGAAACACTCTTTTTGTAGAATTTGCAAGTGTTCATTTGGAGCGCTTTGAGGCCTAAGCTGGAAAAGGAAATATCTTCACGTAAGAACTAGACAGATGCATTCTCAGAAACTTCTTTCTGATGAGTGCATTCAACACACAGACTTGAACCTTGCTTTTGAAAGAGCAGCTTTGAAACACTCTTTTCGTAGAATCTGCAAGTGGATATTTGGAGGGCTTTGAGGCCTATGCTGGGAAATGAAATCTCTTCACCTAAAAACTAGACAGAAGCATTCTGAGAAACTTCTGTGTGATGAGTGCATTCAACTCACAGACTTGAACGTTCCCTTTGATAGAACAGTTTTGAAACACTCCTTTTGTAGAATCTGCATGTGTTTATTTGGAGCGCTTTGAGGCCTACGTTGGAAAAGGAAATATCCTCATATAGAAACTAGACGGACGCATTCTCAGAAACTTCTTTGTGATGAATGCATTCAACTCACAGACTTGAAGCTTCCTTTTGAAAGAGCAGTTTGGAAACACTCTTCTTATAGAATCTTCAAGTGGATATTTGGAGCGCTTTGAGGTCTGTGCTGGGAAATGAAATCTCTTCACCTAAAAACTAGACAGAAACATTCTGAGAAACTTCTTTGCAATGAGTGCATTCAACTCACAGACTTGAACGTTCCTTTTGATAGAACAGTTTTGAAACATTACGTTTGTAGAATCTGCAAGTGTTTATTCGGAGCACCTTGAGGCCTATGTTGGAAAAGGAAATATCTTCACATAAAAACTAGAGAGAAGGATTCTCAGAAACTTCTTTGTGATGAGTTCATTCAACTCACAGAGTTGAACCTACCAATTGATAGAGAAGTTTGGAAACACTCTTTTTGTAGAATCTGCAAGTGGATATTTGGAGCCGTTTGAGGCCTATGCTGGGAAAGGAAATATCTTCACATAAAAACTGAACAGAAGCATTCTCAGAAACTTCTTTGTGTTGAGTGCATTCAACTCACAGACTTGAACTTCCCTATAGAAAGAGCAGTTTGGAAACACTCTTTTGGTAAAATCTGCAAGTGGTTATTTGGAGCACTTCGAGGCCAGTGCTGGGATATGGAATATCTTCACCTAAAAACTACAGAGAAGCATTCTCAGAAAGTTCTTCACGATGCATTCGTTCAACTCACAGAGTTGAACCTTCCTTTTGATAGAACAGTTTTGAAACACTCTTTTTGTAGAATCTGCAAGAGGATATTTGGAGCGTTCGGAGGCCTATGCTGGAAAAGGAAATATCTTCACATAAAAACTAGACAGAAGCATTCTCAGAAACTTCTGTGTGATGAGTGCATTCAACTCACAGACTTGAACGTTCCTCTCGAAAGAGCAGTTTTGAAACACTCCTTTTGTAGAATCTGCAAGTGTTTATTTGGAGCGCTTTGAGGCCTATGTTGGAAAAGGAAATATCTGCACATAAAAACTAGACAGAAGCATTCTCAGAAACTTCTTTGTGATGAGTGCATTCTACTCACAGTGTTGAAGCTTGCTTTTGATAGAGCAGTTTTGAAACACTCTTTTGGTAGAATCTGCAAGTGGATATTTGGAGCGCTTTGAGGCCTATGCTGGAAAAGGAAATGTCTTCACATAAAAACTAGACAGAAGCATTCCAGGTAACTTCTGTATGATAAGTGCATTCAACTCACAGACTTGAACGTTCCTTTTGATAGAACTCTATTGAAACACTCTTTTTGTAGAATTTGCAAGTGTTCATTTGGAGCGCTTTGAGGCCTAAGCTGGAAAAGGAAATATCTTCACGTAAGAACTAGACAGAAGCATTCTCAGAAACTTCTTTCTGATGAGTGCATTCAACACACAGACTTGAAACTTGCTTTTGAAAGAGCAGCTTTGAAACACTCTTTTCGTAGAATCTGCAAGTGGATATTTGGAGGGCTTTGAGGCCTATGCTGGGAAATGAAATCTCTTCACCTAAAAACTAGACAGAAGCATTCTGAGAAACTTCTGTGTGATGAGTGCATTCAACTCACAGACTTGAACGTTCCCTTTGATAGAACAGTTTTGAAACACTCCTTTTGTAGAATCTGCATGTGTTTATTTGGAGCGCTTTGAGGCCTATGTTGGAAAAGGAAATATCCTCATATAGAAACTAGACGGACGCATTCTCAGAAACTTCTTTGTGATGAATGCATTCAACTCACAGACTTGAAGCTTCCTTTTGAAAGAGCAGTTTGGAAACACTCTTCTTATAGAATCTTCAAGTGGATATTTGGAGCGCTTTGAGGCCTGTGCTGGGAAATGAAATCTCTTCACCTAAAAACTAGACAGAAACATTCTGAGAAACTTCTTTGCAATGAGTGCATTCAACTCACAGACTTGAACGTTCCTTTTGATAGAACAGTTTTGAAACATTACGTTTGTAGAATCTGCAAGTGTTTATTCGGAGCACCTTGAGGCCTATGTTGGAAAAGGAAATATCTTCACATAAAAACTAGAGAGAAGGATTCTCAGAAACTTCTTTGTGATGAGTTCATTCAACTCACAGAGTTGAACCTACCAATTGATAGAGAAGTTTGGAAACACTCTTTTTGTAGAATCTGCAAGTGGATATTTGGAGCCGTTTGAGGCCTATGCTGGGAAAGGAAATATCTTCACATAAAAACTGAACAGAAGCATTCTCAGAAACTTCTTTGTGTTGAGTGCATTCAACTCACAGACTTGAACTTCCCTATAGAAAGAGCAGTTTGGAAACACTCTTTTGGTAAAATCTGCAAGTGGTTATTTGGAGCACTTCGAGGCCAGTGCTGGGATATGGAATATCTTCACCTAAAAACTACAGAGAAGCATTCTCAGAAAGTTCTTCACGATGCATCATTCAACTCACAGAGTTGAACCTTCCTTTTGATAGAACAGTTTTGAAACACTCTTTTTGTAGATTCTGCAAGAGGATATTTGGAGCGTTCGGAGGCCTATGCTGGAAAAGGAAATATCTTCACATAAAAACTACATAGAAGCATTCTCAGAAACTTCTGTGTGATGAGTGCATTCAACTCACAGACTTGAACGTTCCTCTCGAAAGAGCAGTTTTGAAACACTCCTTTTGTAGAATCTGCAAGTGTTTATTTGGAGCGCTTTGAGGCCTATGTTGGAAAAGGAAATATCTGCACATAAAAACTAGACAGAAGCATTCTCAGAAACTTCTTTGTGATGAGTGCATTCTACTCACAGTGTTGAAGCTTGCTTTTGATAGAGCAGTTTTGAAACACTCTTTTGGTAGAATCTGCAAGTGGATATTTGGAGCGCTTTGAGGCCTATGCTGGAAAAGGAAATGTCTTCACATAAAAACTAGACAGAAGCATTCCAGGTAACTTCTGTATGATAAGTGCATTCAACTCACAGACTTGAACGTTCCTTTTGATAGAACTCTATTGAAACACTCTTTTTGTAGAATTTGCAAGTGTTCATTTGGAGCGCTTTGAGGCCTAAGCTGGAAAAGGAAATATCTTCACGTAAGAACTAGACAGAAGCATTCTCAGAAACTTCTTTCTGATGAGTGCATTCAACACACAGACTTGAACCTTGCTTTTGAAAGAGCAGCTTTGAAACACTCTTTTCGTAGAATCTGCAAGTGGATATTTGGAGGGCTTTGAGGCCTATGCTGGGAAATGAAATCTCTTCACCTAAAAACTAGACAGAAGCATTCTGAGAAACTTCTGTGTGATGAGTGCATTCAACTCACAGACTTGAACGTTCCCTTTGATAGAACAGTTTTGAAACACTCCTTTTGTAGAATCTGCATGTGTTTATTTGGAGCGCTTTGAGGCCTATGTTGGAAAAGGAAATATCCTCATATAGAAACTAGACGGACGCATTCTCAGAAACTTCTTTGTGATGAATGCATTCAACTCACAGACTTGAAGCTTCCTTTTGAAAGAGCAGTTTGGAAACACTCTTCTTATAGAATCTTCAAGTGGATATTTGGAGCGCTTTGAGGCCTGTGCTGGGAAATGAAATCTCTTCACCTAAAAACTAGACAGAAACATTCTGAGAAACTTCTTTGCAATGAGTGCATTCAACTCACAGACTTGAACGTTCCTTTTGATAGAACAGTTTTGAAACATTACGTTTGTAGAATCTGCAAGTGTTTATTCGGAGCACCTTGAGGCCTATGTTGGAAAAGGAAATATCTTCACATAAAAACTAGAGAGAAGGATTCTCAGAAACTTCTTTGTGATGAGTTCATTCAACTCACAGAGTTGAACCTACCAATTGATAGAGAAGTTTGGAAACACTCTTTTTGTAGAATCTGCAAGTGGATATTTGGAGCCGTTTGAGGCCTATGCTGGGAAAGGAAATATCTTCACATAAAAACTGAACAGAAGCATTCTCAGAAACTTCTTTGTGTTGAGTGCATTCAACTCACAGACTTGAACTTCCCTATAGAAAGAGCAGTTTGGAAACACTCTTTTGGTAAAATCTGCAAGTGGTTATTTGGAGCACTTCGAGGCCAGTGCTGGGATATGGAATATCTTCACCTAAAAACTACAGAGAAGCATTCTCAGAAAGTTCTTCACGATGCATCATTCAACTCACAGAGTTGAACCTTCCTTTTGATAGAACAGTTTTGAAACACTCTTTTTGTAGATTCTGCAAGAGGATATTTGGAGCGTTCGGAGGCCTATGCTGGAAAAGGAAATATCTTCACATAAAAACTACATAGAAGCATTCTCAGAAACTTCTGTGTGATGAGTGCATTCAACTCACAGACTTGAACGTTCCTCTCGAAAGAGCAGTTTTGAAACACTCCTTTTGTAGAATCTGCAAGTGTTTATTTGGAGCGCTTTGAGGCCTATGTTGGAAAAGGAAATATCTGCACATAAAAACTAGACAGAAGCATTCTCAGAAACTTCTTTGTGATGAGTGCATTCTACTCACAGTGTTGAAGCTTGCTTTTGATAGAGCAGTTTTGAAACACTCTTTTGGTAGAATCTGCAAGTGGATATTTGGAGCGCTTTGAGGCCTATGCTGGGAAAGGAAATGTCTTCACATAAAAACTAGACAGAAGCATTCCAGGAAACTTCTGTATGATAAGTGCATTCAACTCACAGACTTGAACGTTCCTTTTGATAGAACTCTTTTGAAACACTCCTTTTGTAGAATTTGCAAGTGTTCATTTGGAGCGCTTTGAGGCCTAAGCTGGAAAAGGAAATATCTTCACGTAAGAACTAGACAGAAGCATTCTCAGAAACTTCTTTCTGATGAGTGCATTCAACACACAGACTTGAACCTTGCTTTTGAAAGAGCAGCTTTGAAACACTCTTTTCGTAGAATCTGCAAGTGGATATTTGGAGGGCTTTGAGGCCTATGCTGGGAAATGAAATCTCTTCACCTAAAAACTAGACAGAAGCATTCTGAGAAACTTCTGTGTGATGAGTGCATTCAACTCACAGACTTGAACGTTCCCTGTGATAGAACAGTTTTGAAACACTCCTTTTGTAGAATCTGCATGTGTTTATTTGGAGCGCTTTGAGGCCTATGTTGGAAAAGGAAATATCTTCATATAGAAACTAGACGGAAGCATTCTCAGAAACTTCTCTGTGATGAATGCATTCAACTCACAGACTTGAGGCTGCCTTTTGAAAGAGCAGTTTGGAAACACTCTTCTTATAGAATCTTCAAGTGGATATTTGGAGCGCTTTGAGGCCTGTGCTGGGAAATGAAATCTCTTCACCTAAAAACTAGACAGAAACATTCTGAGAAACTTCTTTGCAATGAGTGCATTCAACTCACAGACTTGAACGTTCCTTTTGATAGAACAGTTTTGAAACATTACGTTTGTAGAATCTGCAAGTGTTTATTCGGAGCACCTTGAGGCCTATGTTGGAAAAGGAAATATCTTCACATAAAAACTAGAGAGAATGATTCTCAGAAACTTCTTTTTGATGAGTTCATTCAACTCACAGAGTTGAACCTACCAATTGATAGAGAAGTTTGGAAACACTCTTTTTGTAGAATCTGCAAGTGGATATTTGGAGCCGTTTGAGGCCTATGCTGGAAAAGGAAATATCTTCACATAAAAACTGAACAGAAGCATTCTCAGAAACTTCTTTGTGTTGAGTGCATTCAACTCACAGACTTGAACTTCCCTATAGAAAGAGCAGTTTTGAAACACTCTTTGGGTAAAATCTGCAAGTGGTTATTTGGAGCACTTCGAGGCCTGTGCTGGGATATGGAATATCTTCACCTAAAAACTACAGAGAAGCATTCTCAGAAAGTTCTTCACGATGCATTCGTTCAACTCACAGAGTTGAACCTTCCTTTTGATAGAACAGTTTTGAAACACTCTTTTTGTAGAATCTGCAAGAGGATATTTGGAGCGTTCGGAGGCCTATGCTGGAAAAGGAAATATCTTCACATAAAAACTAGACAGAAGCATTCTCAGAAACTTCTGTGTGATGAGTGCATTCAACTCACAGACTTGAACGTTCCTCTCGAAAGAGCAGTTTTGAAACACTCCTTTTGTAGAATCTGCAAGTGTTTATTTGGAGCGCTTTGAGGCCTATGTTGGAAAAGGAAATATCTGCACATAAAAACTAGACAGAAGCATTCTCAGAAACTTCTTTGTGATGAGTGCATTCTACTCACAGTGTTGAAGCTTGCTTTTGATAGAGCAGTTTTGAAACACTCTTTTGGTAGAATCTGCAAGTGGATATTTGGAGCGCTTTGAGGCCTATGCTGGAAAAGGAAATGTCTTCACATAAAAACTAGACAGAAGCATTCCAGGTAACTTCTGTATGATAAGTGCATTCAACTCACAGACTTGAACGTTCCTTTTGATAGAACTCTATTGAAACACTCTTTTTGTAGAATTTGCAAGTGTTCATTTGGAGCGCTTTGAGGCCTAAGCTGGAAAAGGAAATATCTTCACGTAAGAACTAGACAGAAGCATTCTCAGAAACTTCTTTCTGATGAGTGCATTCAACACACAGACTTGAACCTTGCTTTTGAAAGAGCAGCTTTGAAACACTCTTTTCGTAGAATCTGCAAGTGGATATTTGGAGGGCTTTGAGGCCTATGCTGGGAAATGAAATCTCTTCACCTAAAAACTAGACAGAAGCATTCTGAGAAACTTCTGTGTGATGAGTGCATTCAACTCACAGACTTGAACGTTCCCTTTGATAGAACAGTTTTGAAACACTCCTTTTGTAGAATCTGCATGTGTTTATTTGGAGCGCTTTGAGGCCTATGTTGGAAAAGGAAATATCCTCATATAGAAACTAGACGGACGCATTCTCAGAAACTTCTTTGTGATGAATGCATTCAACTCACAGACTTGAAGCTTCCTTTTGAAAGAGCAGTTTGGAAACACTCTTCTTATAGAATCTTCAAGTGGATATTTGGAGCGCTTTGAGGCCTGTGCTGGGAAATGAAATCTCTTCACCTAAAAACTAGACAGAAACATTCTGAGAAACTTCTTTGCAATGAGTGCATTCAACTCACAGACTTGAACGTTCCTTTTGATAGAACAGTTTTGAAACATTACGTTTGTAGAATCTGCAAGTGTTTATTCGGAGCACCTTGAGGCCTATGTTGGAAAAGGAAATATCTTCACATAAAAACTAGAGAGAAGGATTCTCAGAAACTTCTTTGTGATGAGTTCATTCAACTCACAGAGTTGAACCTACCAATTGATAGAGAAGTTTGGAAACACTCTTTTTGTAGAATCTGCAAGTGGATATTTGGAGCCGTTTGAGGCCTATGCTGGGAAAGGAAATATCTTCACATAAAAACTGAACAGAAGCATTCTCAGAAACTTCTTTGTGTTGAGTGCATTCAACTCACAGACTTGAACTTCCCTATAGAAAGAGCAGTTTGGAAACACTCTTTTGGTAAAATCTGCAAGTGGTTATTTGGAGCACTTCGAGGCCAGTGCTGGGATATGGAATATCTTCACCTAAAAACTACAGAGAAGCATTCTCAGAAAGTTCTTCACGATGCATCATTCAACTCACAGAGTTGAACCTTCCTTTTGATAGAACAGTTTTGAAACACTCTTTTTGTAGATTCTGCAAGAGGATATTTGGAGCGTTCGGAGGCCTATGCTGGAAAAGGAAATATCTTCACATAAAAACTACATAGAAGCATTCTCAGAAACTTCTGTGTGATGAGTGCATTCAACTCACAGACTTGAACGTTCCTCTCGAAAGAGCAGTTTTGAAACACTCCTTTTGTAGAATCTGCAAGTGTTTATTTGGAGCGCTTTGAGGCCTATGTTGGAAAAGGAAATATCTGCACATAAAAACTAGACAGAAGCATTCTCAGAAACTTCTTTGTGATGAGTGCATTCTACTCACAGTGTTGAAGCTTGCTTTTGATAGAGCAGTTTTGAAACACTCTTTTGGTAGAATCTGCAAGTGGATATTTGGAGCGCTTTGAGGCCTATGCTGGAAAAGGAAATGTCTTCACATAAAAACTAGACAGAAGCATTCCAGGTAACTTCTGTATGATAAGTGCATTCAACTCACAGACTTGAACGTTCCTTTTGATAGAACTCTATTGAAACACTCTTTTTGTAGAATTTGCAAGTGTTCATTTGGAGCGCTTTGAGGCCTAAGCTGGAAAAGGAAATATCTTCACGTAAGAACTAGACAGAAGCATTCTCAGAAACTTCTTTCTGATGAGTGCATTCAACACACAGACTTGAACCTTGCTTTTGAAAGAGCAGCTTTGAAACACTCTTTTCGTAGAATCTGCAAGTGGATATTTGGAGGGCTTTGAGGCCTATGCTGGGAAATGAAATCTCTTCACCTAAAAACTAGACAGAAGCATTCTGAGAAACTTCTGTGTGATGAGTGCATTCAACTCACAGACTTGAACGTTCCCTTTGATAGAACAGTTTTGAAACACTCCTTTTGTAGAATCTGCATGTGTTTATTTGGAGCGCTTTGAGGCCTATGTTGGAAAAGGAAATATCCTCATATAGAAACTAGACGGACGCATTCTCAGAAACTTCTTTGTGATGAATGCATTCAACTCACAGACTTGAAGCTTCCTTTTGAAAGAGCAGTTTGGAAACACTCTTCTTATAGAATCTTCAAGTGGATATTTGGAGCGCTTTGAGGCCTGTGCTGGGAAATGAAATCTCTTCACCTAAAAACTAGACAGAAACATTCTGAGAAACTTCTTTGCAATGAGTGCATTCAACTCACAGACTTGAACGTTCCTTTTGATAGAACAGTTTTGAAACATTACGTTTGTAGAATCTGCAAGTGTTTATTCGGAGCACCTTGAGGCCTATGTTGGAAAAGGAAATATCTTCACATAAAAACTAGAGAGAAGGATTCTCAGAAACTTCTTTGTGATGAGTTCATTCAACTCACAGAGTTGAACCTACCAATTGATAGAGAAGTTTGGAAACACTCTTTTTGTAGAATCTGCAAGTGGATATTTGGAGCCGTTTGAGGCCTATGCTGGGAAAGGAAATATCTTCACATAAAAACTGAACAGAAGCATTCTCAGAAACTTCTTTGTGTTGAGTGCATTCAACTCACAGACTTGAACTTCCCTATAGAAAGAGCAGTTTGGAAACACTCTTTTGGTAAAATCTGCAAGTGGTTATTTGGAGCACTTCGAGGCCAGTGCTGGGATATGGAATATCTTCACCTAAAAACTACAGAGAAGCATTCTCAGAAAGTTCTTCACGATGCATCATTCAACTCACAGAGTTGAACCTTCCTTTTGATAGAACAGTTTTGAAACACTCTTTTTGTAGATTCTGCAAGAGGATATTTGGAGCGTTCGGAGGCCTATGCTGGAAAAGGAAATATCTTCACATAAAAACTACATAGAAGCATTCTCAGAAACTTCTGTGTGATGAGTGCATTCAACTCACAGACTTGAACGTTCCTCTCGAAAGAGCAGTTTTGAAACACTCCTTTTGTAGAATCTGCAAGTGTTTATTTGGAGCGCTTTGAGGCCTATGTTGGAAAAGGAAATATCTGCACATAAAAACTAGACAGAAGCATTCTCAGAAACTTCTTTGTGATGAGTGCATTCTACTCACAGTGTTGAAGCTTGCTTTTGATAGAGCAGTTTTGAAACACTCTTTTGGTAGAATCTGCAAGTGGATATTTGGAGCGCTTTGAGGCCTATGCTGGGAAAGGAAATGTCTTCACATAAAAACTAGACAGAAGCATTCCAGGAAACTTCTGTATGATAAGTGCATTCAACTCACAGACTTGAACGTTCCTTTTGATAGAACTCTTTTGAAACACTCCTTTTGTAGAATTTGCAAGTGTTCATTTGGAGCGCTTTGAGGCCTAAGCTGGAAAAGGAAATATCTTCACGTAAGAACTAGACAGAAGCATTCTCAGAAACTTCTTTCTGATGAGTGCATTCAACACACAGACTTGAACCTTGCTTTTGAAAGAGCAGCTTTGAAACACTCTTTTCGTAGAATCTGCAAGTGGATATTTGGAGGGCTTTGAGGCCTATGCTGGGAAATGAAATCTCTTCACCTAAAAACTAGACAGAAGCATTCTGAGAAACTTCTGTGTGATGAGTGCATTCAACTCACAGACTTGAACGTTCCCTTTGATAGAACAGTTTTGAAACACTCCTTTTGTAGAATCTGCATGTGTTTATTTGGAGCGCTTTGAGGCCTATGTTGGAAAAGGAAATATCTTCAAATAGAAACTAGACGGAAGCATTCTCAGAAACTTCTTTGTGATGAATGCATTCAACTCACAGACTTGAGGCTGCCTTTTGAAAGAGCAGTTTGGAAACACTCTTCTTATAGAATCTTCAAGTGGATATTTGGAGCGCTTTGAGGCCTGTGCTGGGAAATGAAATCTCTTCACCTAAAAACTAGACAGAAACATTCTGAGAAACTTCTTTGCAATGAGTGCATTCAACTCACAGACTTGAACGTTCCTTTTGATAGAACAGTTTTGAAACATTACGTTTGTAGAATCTGCAAGTGTTTATTCGGAGCACCTTGAGGCCTATGTTGGAAAAGGAAATATCTTCACATAAAAACTAGAGAGAATGATTCTCAGAAACTTCTTTTTGATGAGTTCATTCAACTCACAGAGTTGAACCTACCAATTGATAGAGAAGTTTGGAAACACTCTTTTTGTAGAATCTGCAAGTGGATATTTGGAGCCGTTTGAGGCCTATGCTGGAAAAGGAAATATCTTCACATAAAAACTGAACAGAAGCATTCTCAGAAACTTCTTTGTGTTGAGTGCATTCAACTCACAGACTTGAACTTCCCTATAGAAAGAGCAGTTTTGAAACACTCTTTGGGTAAAATCTGCAAGTGGTTATTTGGAGCACTTCGAGGCCTGTGCTGGGATATGGAATATCTTCACCTAAAAACTACAGAGAAGCATTCTCAGAAAGTTCTTCACGATGCATTCGTTCAACTCACAGAGTTGAACCTTCCTTTTGATAGAACAGTTTTGAAACACTCTTTTTGTAGAATCTGCAAGAGGATATTTGGAGCGTTCGGAGGCCTATGCTGGAAAAGGAAATATCTTCACATAAAAACTAGACAGAAGCATTCTCAGAAACTTCTGTGTGATGAGTGCATTCAACTCACAGACTTGAACGTTCCTCTCGAAAGAGCAGTTTTGAAACACTCCTTTTGTAGAATCTGCAAGTGTTTATTTGGTGCGCTTTGAGGCCTATGTTGGAAAAGGAAATATCTGCACATAAAAACTAGACAGAAGCATTCTCAGAAACTTCTTTGTGATGAGTGCATTCTACTCACAGTGTTGAAGCTTGCTTTTGATAGAGCAGTTTTGAAACACTCTTTTGGTAGAATCTGCAAGTGGATATTTGGAGCGCTTTGAGGCCTATGCTGGAAAAGGAAATGTCTTCACATAAAAACTAGACAGAAGCATTCCAGGTAACTTCTGTATGATAAGTGCATTCAACTCACAGACTTGAACGTTCCTTTTGATAGAACTCTATTGAAACACTCTTTTTGTAGAATTTGCAAGTGTTCATTTGGAGCGCTTTGAGGCCTAAGCTGGAAAAGGAAATATCTTCACGTAAGAACTAGACAGAAGCATTCTCAGAAACTTCTTTCTGATGAGTGCATTCAACACACAGACTTGAACCTTGCTTTTGAAAGAGCAGCTTTGAAACACTCTTTTCGTAGAATCTGCAAGTGGATATTTGGAGGGCTTTGAGGCCTATGCTGGGAAATGAAATCTCTTCACCTAAAAACTAGACAGAAGCATTCTGAGAAACTTCTGTGTGATGAGTGCATTCAACTCACAGACTTGAACGTTCCCTTTGATAGAACAGTTTTGAAACACTCCTTTTGTAGAATCTGCATGTGTTTATTTGGAGCGCTTTGAGGCCTATGTTGGAAAAGGAAATATCCTCATATAGAAACTAGACGGACGCATTCTCAGAAACTTCTTTGTGATGAATGCATTCAACTCACAGACTTGAAGCTTCCTTTTGAAAGAGCAGTTTGGAAACACTCTTCTTATAGAATCTTCAAGTGGATATTTGGAGCGCTTTGAGGCCTGTGCTGGGAAATGAAATCTCTTCACCTAAAAACTAGACAGAAACATTCTGAGAAACTTCTTTGCAATGAGTGCATTCAACTCACAGACTTGAACGTTCCTTTTGATAGAACAGTTTTGAAACATTACGTTTGTAGAATCTGCAAGTGTTTATTCGGAGCACCTTGAGGCCTATGTTGGAAAAGGAAATATCTTCACATAAAAACTAGAGAGAAGGATTCTCAGAAACTTCTTTGTGATGAGTTCATTCAACTCACAGAGTTGAACCTACCAATTGATAGAGAAGTTTGGAAACACTCTTTTTGTAGAATCTGCAAGTGGATATTTGGAGCCGTTTGAGGCCTATGCTGGGAAAGGAAATATCTTCACATAAAAACTGAACAGAAGCATTCTCAGAAACTTCTTTGTGTTGAGTGCATTCAACTCACAGACTTGAACTTCCCTATAGAAAGAGCAGTTTGGAAACACTCTTTTGGTAAAATCTGCAAGTGGTTATTTGGAGCACTTCGAGGCCAGTGCTGGGATATGGAATATCTTCACCTAAAAACTACAGAGAAGCATTCTCAGAAAGTTCTTCACGATGCATCATTCAACTCACAGAGTTGAACCTTCCTTTTGATAGAACAGTTTTGAAACACTCTTTTTGTAGATTCTGCAAGAGGATATTTGGAGCGTTCGGAGGCCTATGCTGGAAAAGGAAATATCTTCACATAAAAACTACATAGAAGCATTCTCAGAAACTTCTGTGTGATGAGTGCATTCAACTCACAGACTTGAACGTTCCTCTCGAAAGAGCAGTTTTGAAACACTCCTTTTGTAGAATCTGCAAGTGTTTATTTGGAGCGCTTTGAGGCCTATGTTGGAAAAGGAAATATCTGCACATAAAAACTAGACAGAAGCATTCTCAGAAACTTCTTTGTGATGAGTGCATTCTACTCACAGTGTTGAAGCTTGCTTTTGATAGAGCAGTTTTGAAACACTCTTTTGGTAGAATCTGCAAGTGGATATTTGGAGCGCTTTGAGGCCTATGCTGGGAAAGGAAATGTCTTCACATAAAAACTAGACAGAAGCATTCCAGGAAACTTCTGTATGATAAGTGCATTCAACTCACAGACTTGAACGTTCCTTTTGATAGAACTCTTTTGAAACACTCCTTTTGTAGAATTTGCAAGTGTTCATTTGGAGCGCTTTGAGGCCTAAGCTGGAAAAGGAAATATCTTCACGTAAGAACTAGACAGAAGCATTCTCAGAAACTTCTTTCTGATGAGTGCATTCAACACACAGACTTGAACCTTGCTTTTGAAAGAGCAGCTTTGAAACACTCTTTTCGTAGAATCTGCAAGTGGATATTTGGAGGGCTTTGAGGCCTATGCTGGGAAATGAAATCTCTTCACCTAAAAACTAGACAGAAGCATTCTGAGAAACTTCTGTGTGATGAGTGCATTCAACTCACAGACTTGAACGTTCCCTTTGATAGAACAGTTTTGAAACACTCCTTTTGTAGAATCTGCATGTGTTTATTTGGAGCGCTTTGAGGCCTATGTTGGAAAAGGAAATATCTTCAAATAGAAACTAGACGGAAGCATTCTCAGAAACTTCTTTGTGATGAATGCATTCAACTCACAGACTTGAGGCTGCCTTTTGAAAGAGCAGTTTGGAAACACTCTTCTTATAGAATCTTCAAGTGGATATTTGGAGCGCTTTGAGGCCTGTGCTGGGAAATGAAATCTCTTCACCTAAAAACTAGACAGAAACATTCTGAGAAACTTCTTTGCAATGAGTGCATTCAACTCACAGACTTGAACGTTCCTTTTGATAGAACAGTTTTGAAACATTACGTTTGTAGAATCTGCAAGTGTTTATTCGGAGCACCTTGAGGCCTATGTTGGAAAAGGAAATATCTTCACATAAAAACTAGAGAGAATGATTCTCAGAAACTTCTTTTTGATGAGTTCATTCAACTCACAGAGTTGAACCTACCAATTGATAGAGAAGTTTGGAAACACTCTTTTTGTAGAATCTGCAAGTGGATATTTGGAGCCGTTTGAGGCCTATGCTGGAAAAGGAAATATCTTCACATAAAAACTGAACAGAAGCATTCTCAGAAACTTCTTTGTGTTGAGTGCATTCAACTCACAGACTTGAACTTCCCTATAGAAAGAGCAGTTTTGAAACACTCTTTGGGTAAAATCTGCAAGTGGTTATTTGGAGCACTTCGAGGCCTGTGCTGGGATATGGAATATCTTCACCTAAAAACTACAGAGAAGCATTCTCAGAAAGTTCTTCACGATGCATTCGTTCAACTCACAGAGTTGAACCTTCCTTTTGATAGAACAGTTTTGAAACACTCTTTTTGTAGAATCTGCAAGAGGATATTTGGAGCGTTCGGAGGCCTATGCTGGAAAAGGAAATATCTTCACATAAAAACTAGACAGAAGCATTCTCAGAAACTTCTGTGTGATGAGTGCATTCAACTCACAGACTTGAACGTTCCTCTCGAAAGAGCAGTTTTGAAACACTCCTTTTGTAGAATCTGCAAGTGTTTATTTGGTGCGCTTTGAGGCCTATGTTGGAAAAGGAAATATCTGCACATAAAAACTAGACAGAAGCATTCTCAGAAACTTCTTTGTGATGAGTGCATTCTACTCACAGTGTTGAAGCTTGCTTTTGATAGAGCAGTTTTGAAACACTCTTTTGGTAGAATCTGCAAGTGGATATTTGGAGCGCTTTGAGGCCTATGCTGGAAAAGGAAATGTCTTCACATAAAAACTAGACAGAAGCATTCCAGGTAACTTCTGTATGATAAGTGCATTCAACTCACAGACTTGAACGTTCCTTTTGATAGAACTCTATTGAAACACTCTTTTTGTAGAATTTGCAAGTGTTCATTTGGAGCGCTTTGAGGCCTAAGCTGGAAAAGGAAATATCTTCACGTAAGAACTAGACAGAAGCATTCTCAGAAACTTCTTTCTGATGAGTGCATTCAACACACAGACTTGAACCTTGCTTTTGAAAGAGCAGCTTTGAAACACTCTTTTCGTAGAATCTGCAAGTGGATATTTGGAGGGCTTTGAGGCCTATGCTGGGAAATGAAATCTCTTCACCTAAAAACTAGACAGAAGCATTCTGAGAAACTTCTGTGTGATGAGTGCATTCAACTCACAGACTTGAACGTTCCCTTTGATAGAACAGTTTTGAAACACTCCTTTTGTAGAATCTGCATGTGTTTATTTGGAGCGCTTTGAGGCCTATGTTGGAAAAGGAAATATCCTCATATAGAAACTAGACGGACGCATTCTCAGAAACTTCTTTGTGATGAATGCATTCAACTCACAGACTTGAAGCTTCCTTTTGAAAGAGCAGTTTGGAAACACTCTTCTTATAGAATCTTCAAGTGGATATTTGGAGCGCTTTGAGGCCTGTGCTGGGAAATGAAATCTCTTCACCTAAAAACTAGACAGAAACATTCTGAGAAACTTCTTTGCAATGAGTGCATTCAACTCACAGACTTGAACGTTCCTTTTGATAGAACAGTTTTGAAACATTACGTTTGTAGAATCTGCAAGTGTTTATTCGGAGCACCTTGAGGCCTATGTTGGAAAAGGAAATATCTTCACATAAAAACTAGAGAGAAGGATTCTCAGAAACTTCTTTGTGATGAGTTCATTCAACTCACAGAGTTGAACCTACCAATTGATAGAGAAGTTTGGAAACACTCTTTTTGTAGAATCTGCAAGTGGATATTTGGAGCCGTTTGAGGCCTATGCTGGGAAAGGAAATATCTTCACATAAAAACTGAACAGAAGCATTCTCAGAAACTTCTTTGTGTTGAGTGCATTCAACTCACAGACTTGAACTTCCCTATAGAAAGAGCAGTTTGGAAACACTCTTTTGGTAAAATCTGCAAGTGGTTATTTGGAGCACTTCGAGGCCAGTGCTGGGATATGGAATATCTTCACCTAAAAACTACAGAGAAGCATTCTCAGAAAGTTCTTCACGATGCATTCGTTCAACTCACAGAGTTGAACCTTCCTTTTGATAGAACAGTTTTGAAACACTCTTTTTGTAGAATCTGCAAGAGGATATTTGGAGCGTTCGGAGGCCTATGCTGGAAAAGGAAATATCTTCACATAAAAACTAGACAGAAGCATTCTCAGAAACTTCTGTGTGATGAGTGCATTCAACTCACAGACTTGAACGTTCCTCTCGAAAGAGCAGTTTTGAAACACTCCTTTTGTAGAATCTGCAAGTGTTTATTTGGAGCGCTTTGAGGCCTATGTTGGAAAAGGAAATATCTGCACATAAAAACTAGACAGAAGCATTCTCAGAAACTTCTTTGTGATGAGTGCATTCTACTCACAGTGTTGAAGCTTGCTTTTGATAGAGCAGTTTTGAAACACTCTTTTGGTAGAATCTGCAAGTGGATATTTGGAGCGCTTTGAGGCCTATGCTGGAAAAGGAAATGTCTTCACATAAAAACTAGACAGAAGCATTCCAGGTAACTTCTGTATGATAAGTGCATTCAACTCACAGACTTGAACGTTCCTTTTGATAGAACTCTATTGAAACACTCCTTTTGTAGAATTTGCAAGTGTTCATTTGGAGCGCTTTGAGGCCTAAGCTGGAAAAGGAAATATCTTCACGTAAGAACTAGACAGAAGCATTCTCAGAAACTTCTTTCTGATGAGTGCATTCAACACACAGACTTGAACTTTGCTTTTGAAAGAGCAGCTTTGAAACACTCTTTTCGTAGAATCTGCAAGTGGATATTTGGAGGGCTTTGAGGCCTATGCTGGGAAATGAAATCTCTTCACCTAAAAACTAGACAGAAGCATTCTGAGAAACTTCTGTGTGATGAGTGCATTCAACTCACAGACTTGAACGTTCCCTTTGATAGAACAGTTTTGAAACACTCCTTTTGTAGAATCTGCATGTGTTTATTTGGAGCGCTTTGAGGCCTATGTTGGAAAAGGAAATATCTTCATGTAGAAACTAGACGGACGCATTCTCAGAAACTTCTTTGTGATGAATGCATTCAACTCACAGACTTGAAGCTTCCTTTTGAAAGAGCAGTTTGGAAACACTCTTCTTATAGAATCTTCAAGTGGATATTTGGAGCGCTTTGAGGCCTGTGCTGGGAAATGAAATCTCTTCACCTAAAACTAGACAGAAACATTCTGAGAAACTTCTTTGCAATGAGTGCATTCAACTCACAGACTTGAACGTTCCTTTTGATAGAACAGTTTTGAAACATTACGTTTGTAGAATCTGCAAGTGTTTATTCGGAGCACCTTGAGGCCTATGTTGGAAAAGGAAATATCTTCACATAAAAACTAGAGAGAAGGATTCTCAGAAACTTCTTTTTGATGAGTTCATTCAACTCACAGAGTTGAACCTACCAATTGATAGAGAAGTTTGGAAACACTCTTTTTGTAGAATCTGCAAGTGGATATTTGGAGCCGTTTGAGGCCTATGCTGGAAAAGGAAATATCTTCACATAAAAACTGAACAGAAGCATTCTCAGAAACTTCTTTGTGTTGAGTGCATTCAACTCACAGACTTGAA
Organism: Pongo pygmaeus; assembly: GCF_028885625.2. Lineage (NCBI taxonomy): Eukaryota > Metazoa > Chordata > Mammalia > Primates > Hominidae > Pongo > Pongo pygmaeus. The sequence goes on along the minus strand of NC_072394.2, from coordinate 24,542,725 downwards.
CTTCCCTATAGAAAGAGCAGTTTTGAAACACTCTTTTGGTAAAATCTGCAAGTGGTTATTTGGAACACTTCGAGGCCTGTGCTGGGATATGGAATATCTTCACCTAAAAACTACAGAGAAGCATTCTCAGAAAGTTCTTCACGATGCATTCATTCAACTCACAGAGTTGAAACTTCCTTTTGATAGAATAGTTTTGAAACACTCTTTTTGTAGAATCTGCAAGAGGATATTTGGAGCGTTCGGAGGCCTATGCTGGAAAAGGAAATATCTTCACATAAAAACTAGACAGAAGCATTCTCACAAACTTCTGTGTGATGAGTGCATTCAACTCACAGACTTGAACGTTCCTCTCGAAAGAGCAGTTTTGAAACACTCCTTTTGTAGAATCTGCAAGTGTTTATTTGGAGCGCTTTGAGGCCTCTGTTGGAAAAGGAAATATCTGCACATAAAAACTAGACAGAAGCATTCTCAGAAACTTCTTTGTGATGAGTGCATTCTACTCACAGTGTTGAAGCTTGCTTTTGATAGAGCAGTTTTGAAACACTCTTTTGGTAGAGTCTGCAAGTGGATATTTGGAGCGCTTTGAGGCCTATGCTGGAAAAGGAAATGTCTTCACATAAAAACTAGACAGAAGCATTCCAGGAAACTTCTGTATGATAAGTGCATTCAACTCACAGATTTGAACGTTCCTTTTGATAGAACTCTTTTGAAACACTCCTTTTGTAGAATTTGCAAGTGTTCATTTGGAGCGCTTTGAGGCCTAAGCTGGAAAAGGAAATATCTTCACGTAAGAACTAGACAGAAGCATTCTCAGAAACTTCTTTCTGATGAGTGCATTCAACACACAGACTTGAACCTTGCTTTTGAAAGAGCAGCTTTGAAACACTCTTTTCGTAGAATCTGCAAGTGGATATTTGGAGCGCTTTGAGGCCTATGCTGGGAAATGAAATCTCTTCACCTCAAAACTAGACAGAAGCATTCTGAGAAACTTCTGTGTGATGATTGCATTCAACTCACAGACTTGAACGTTCCCTTTGATAGAACAGTTTTGAAACACTCCTTTTGTAGAATCTGCATGTGTTTATTTGGAGCGCTTTGAGGCCTATGTTGGAAAAGGAAATATCTTCATATAGAAACTAGACGGAAGCATTCTCAGAAACTTCTCTGTGATGAATGCATTCAACTCAAAGACTTGAAGCTTCCTTTTGAAAGAGCAGTTTGGAAACACTCTTCTTATAGAATCTTCAAGTGGATATTTGGAGCGCTTTGAGGCCTATGCTGGGAAATGAAATCTCTTCACCTAAAAACTAGACAGAAACATTCTGAGAAACTTCTTTGCAATGAGTGCATTCAACTCAGAGACTTGAACGTTCCTTTTGATAGAACTGTTTTGAAACATTACGTTTGTAGACTCTGCAAGTGTTTATTCGGAGCACCTTGAGGCCTATGTTGGAAAAGGAAATATCTTCACATAAAAACTAGAGAGAAGGATTCTCAGAAACTTCTTTGTGATGAGTTCATTCAACTCACAGAGTTGAACCTACCAATTGATAGAGAAGTTTGGAAACACTCTTTTTGTAGAATCTGCAAGTGGATATTTGGAGCCGTTTGAGGCCTATGCTGGAAAAGGAAATATCTTCACATAAAAACTGAACAGAAGCATTCTCAGAAACTTCTTTGTGTTGAGTGCATTCAACTCACAGACTTGAACTTCCCTATAGAAAGAGCAGTTTTGAAACACTCTTTTGGTAAAATCTGCAAGTGGTTATTTGGAGCACTTCGAGGCCTGTGCTGGGATATGGAATATCTTCACCTAAAAACTACAGAGAAGCATTCTCCGAAAGTTCTTCACGATGCATTCATTCAACTCACAGAGTTGAACCTTCCTTTTGATAGAACAGTTTTGAAACACTCTTTTTGTAGAATCTGCAAGAGGATATTTGGAGCGTTCGGAGGCCTACTCAGGAAAAGGAAATATCTTCACATAAAAACTAGACAGAAGCATTCTGAGAAACTTCTGTGTGATGAGTGCATTCAACTCACAGACTTGAACGTTCCTCTCGAAAGAGCAGTTTTGAAACACTCCTTTTGTAGAATCTGCAAGTGTTTATTTGGAGCGCTTTGAGGCCTCTGTTGGAAATGGAAATATCTGCACATAAAAACTAGACAGAAGCATTCTCAGAAACTTCTTTGTGATGAGTGCATTCTACTCACAGTGTTGAAGCTTGCTTTAGATAGAGCAGTTTTGAAACACTCTTTTGGTAGAATCTGCAAGTGGATATTTGGAGCGCTTTGAGGCCTATGCTGGAAAAGGAAATGTCTTCACATAAAAACTAGACAGAAACATTCCAGGAAACTTCTGTATGATAAGTGGATTCAACTCACAGACTTGAACGTTCCTTTTGATAGAACTCTTTTGAAACACTCCTTTTGTAGAATTTGCAAGTGTTCATTTGGAGCGCTTTGAGGCCTAAGCTGGAAAAGGAAATATCTTCACGTAAGAACTAGACAGAAGCATTCTCAGAAACTTCTTTCTGATGAGTGCATTCAACACACAGACTTGAACCTTGCTTTTGAAAGAGCAGCTTTGAAACACTCTTTTCGTAGAATCTGCAAGTGGATATTTGGAGCGCTTTGAGGCCTATGCTGGGAAATGAAATCTCTTCACCTAAAAACTAGACAGAAGCATTCTGAGAAACTTCTGTGTGATGAGTGCATTCAACTCACAGACTTGAACGTTCCCTTTGATAGAACAGTTTTGAAACACTCCTTTTGTAGAATCTGCATGTGTTTATTTGGAGCGCTTTGTGGCCTATGTTGGAAAAGGAAATATCTTCATATAGAAACTAGACGGAAGCATTCTCAGAAACTTCTTTGTGATGAATGCATTCAACTCACAGACTTGAAGCTTCCTTTTGAAAGAGCAGTTTGGAAACACTCTTCTTATAGAATCTTCAAGTGGATATTTGGAGCGCTTTGAGGCCTATGATGGGAAATGAAATCTCTTCACCTACAAACTAGACAGAAACATTCTGAGAAACTTCTTTGCAATGAGTGCATTCAACTCACAGACTTGAACGTTCCTTTTGATAGAACAGTTTTGAAACATTACGTTTGTAGAATCTGCAAGTGTTTATTCGGAGCACCTTGAGGCCTATGTTGGAAAAGGAAATATCTTCACATAAAAACTAGAGAGAAGGATTCTCAGAAACTTCTTTGTGATGAGTTCATTCAACTCACAGAGTTGAACCTACCAATTGATAGAGAAGTTTGGAAACACTCTTTTTGTAGAATCTGCAAGTGGATATTTGGAGCCGTTTGAGGCCTATGCTGGGAAAGGAAATATCTTCACATAAAAACTGAACAGAAGCATTCTCAGAAACTTCTTTGTGTTGAGTGCATTCAACTCACAGACTTGAACTTCCCTATAGAAAGAGCAGTTTTGAAACACTCTTTTGGTAAAATCTGCAAGTGGTTATTTGGAGCACTTCGAGGCCCGTGCTGGGATATGGAATATCTTCACCTAAAAACTACAGAGAAGCATTCTCAGAAAGTTCTTCACGATGCAATCATTCAACTCTCAGAGTTGAACCTTCCTTTTGATAGAACAGTTTTGAAACACTCTTTTTGTAGAATCTGCAAGAGGATATTTGGAGCGTTCGGAGGCCTATGCTGGAAAAGGAAATATCTTCACATAAAAACTAGGCAGAAGCATTCTCAGAAAATTCTGTGTGATGAGTGCATTCAACTCACAGACTTGAACGTTCCTCTCGAAAGAGCAGTTTTGAAACACTCCTTTTGTAGAATCTGCAAGTGTTTATTTGGAGCGCTTTGAGGCCTCTGTTGGAAAAGGAAATATCTGCACATAAAAACTAGACAGAAGCATTCTCAGAAACTTCTTTGTGATGAGTGCATTCTACTCACAGTGTTGAAGCTTGCTTTTGATAGAGCAGTTTTGAAACACTCTTTTGGTAGAGTCTGCAAGTGGATATTTGGAGCGCTTTGAGGCCTATGCTGGAAAAGGAAATGTCTTCACATAAAAACTAGACAGAAGCATTCCAGGAAACTTCTGTATGATAAGTGCATTCAACTCACAGACTTGAACGTTCCTTTTGATAGAACTCTTTTGAAACACTCCTTTTGTAGAATTTGCAAGTGTTCATTTGGAGCGCTTTGAGGCCTAAGCTGGAAAAGGAAATATCTTCACGTAAGAACTAGACAGAAGCATTCTCAGAAACTTCTTTCTGATGAGTGCATTCAACACACAGACTTGAACCTTGCTTTTGAAAGAGCAGCTTTGAAACACTCTTTTCGTAGAATCTGCAAGTGGATATTTGGAGGGCTTTGAGGCCTATGCTGGGAAATGAAATCTCTTCACCTAAAAACTAGACAGAAGCATTCTGAGAAACTTCTGTGTGATGATTGCATTCAACTCACAGACTTGAACGTTCCCTTTGATAGAACAGTTTTGAAACACTCCTTTTGTAGAATCTGCATGTGTTTATTTGGAGCGCTTTGAGGCCTATGTTGGAAAAGGAAATATCTTCATATAGAAACTAGACGGAAGCATTCTCAGAAACTTCTTTGTGATGAATGCATTCAACTCACAGACTTGAGGCTGCCTTTTGAAAGAGCAGTTTGGAAACACTCTTCTTATAGAATCTTCAAGTGGATATTTGGAGCGCTTTGAGGCCTGTGCTGGGAAATGAAATCTCTTCACCTAAAAACTAGACAGAAACATTCTGAGAAACTTCTTTGCAATGAGTGCATTCAACTCACAGACTTGAACGTTCCTTTTGATAGAACAGTTTTGAAACATTACGTTTGTAGAATCTGCAAGTGTTTATTCAGAGCACCTTGAGGCCTATGTTGGAAAAGGAAATATCTTCACATAAAAACTAGAGAGAAGGATTCTCAGAAACTTCTTTTTGATGAGTTCATTCAACTCACAGAGTTGAACCTACCAATTGATAGAGAAGTTTGGAAACACTCTTTTTGTAGAATCTGCAAGTGGATATTTGGAGCCGTTTGAGGCCTATGCTGGAAAAGGAAATATCTTCACATAAAAACTGAACAGAAGCATTCTCAGAAACTTCTTTGTGTTGAGTGCATTCAACTCACAGACTTGAACTTCCCTATAGAAAGAGCAGTTTTGAAACACTCTTTGGGTAAAATCTGCAAGTGGTTATTTGGAGCACTTCGAGGCCTGTGCTGGGATATGGAATATCTTCACCTAAAAACTACAGAGAAGCATTCTCAGAAAGTTCTTCACGATGCATTCGTTCAACTCACAGAGTTGAACCTTCCTTTTGATAGAACAGTTTTGAAACACTCTTTTTGTAGAATCTGCAAGAGGATATTTGGAGCGTTCGGAGGCCTATGCTGGAAAAGGAAATATCTTCACATAAAAACTAGACAGAAGCATTCTCAGAAACTTCTGTGTGATGAGTGCATTCAACTCACAGACTTGAACGTTCCTCTCGAAAGAGCAGTTTTGAAACACTCCTTTTGTAGAATCTGCAAGTGTTTATTTGGAGCGCTTTGAGGCCTATGTTGGAAAAGGAAATATCTGCACATAAAAACTAGACAGAAGCATTCTCAGAAACTTCTTTGTGATGAGTGCATTCTACTCACAGTGTTGAAGCTTGCTTTTGATAGAGCAGTTTTGAAACACTCTTTTGGTAGAATCTGCAAGTGGATATTTGGAGCGCTTTGAGGCCTATGCTGGAAAAGGAAATGTCTTCACATAAAAACTAGACAGAAGCATTCCAGGTAACTTCTGTATGATAAGTGCATTCAACTCACAGACTTGAACGTTCCTTTTGATAGAACTCTATTGAAACACTCCTTTTGTAGAATTTGCAAGTGTTCATTTGGAGCGCTTTGAGGCCTAAGCTGGAAAAGGAAATATCTTCACGTAAGAACTAGACAGAAGCATTCTCAGAAACTTCTTTCTGATGAGTGCATTCAACACACAGACTTGAACCTTGCTTTTGAAAGAGCAGCTTTGAAACACTCTTTTCGTAGAATCTGCAAGTGGATATTTGGAGGGCTTTGAGGCCTATGCTGGGAAATGAAATCTCTTCACCTAAAAACTAGACAGAAGCATTCTGAGAAACTTCTGTGTGATGAGTGCATTCAACTCACAGACTTGAACGTTCCCTTTGATAGAACAGTTTTGAAACACTCCTTTTGTAGAATCTGCATGTGTTTATTTGGAGCGCTTTGAGGCCTATGTTGGAAAAGGAAATATCTTCATATAGAAACTAGACGGACGCATTCTCAGAAACTTCTTTGTGATGAATGCATTCAACTCACAGACTTGAAGCTTCCTTTTGAAAGAGCAGTTTGGAAACACTCTTCTTATAGAATCTTCAAGTGGATATTTGGAGCGCTTTGAGGCCTGTGCTGGGAAATGAAATCTCTTCACCTAAAAACTAGACAGAAACATTCTGAGAAACTTCTTTGCAATGAGTGCATTCAACTCACAGACTTGAACGTTCCTTTTGATAGAACAGTTTTGAAACATTACGTTTGTAGAATCTGCAAGTGTTTATTCGGAGCACCTTGAGGCCTATGTTGGAAAAGGAAATATCTTCACATAAAAACTAGAGAGAAGGATTCTCAGAAACTTCTTTGTGATGAGTTCATTCAACTCACAGAGTTGAACCTACCAATTGATAGAGAAGTTTGGAAACACTCTTTTTGTAGAATCTGCAAGTGGATATTTGGAGCCGTTTGAGGCCTATGCTGGAAAAGGAAATATCTTCACATAAAAACTGAACAGAAGCATTCTCAGAAACTTCTTTGTGTTGAGTGCATTCAACTCACAGACTTGAACTTCCCTATAGAAAGAGCAGTTTTGAAACACTCTTTTGGTAAAATCTGCAAGTGGTTATTTGGAGCACTTCGAGGCCTGTGCTGGGATATGGAATATCTTCACCTAAAAACTACAGAGAAGCATTCTCAGAAAATTCTTCACGATGCATTCATTCAACTCACAGAGTTGAAACTTCCTTTTGATAGAATAGTTTTGAAACACTCTTTTTGTAGAATCTGCAAGAGGATATTTGGAGCGTTCGGAGGCCTATGCTGGAAAAGGAAATATCTTCACATAAAAACTAGACAGAAGCATTCTCAGAAACTTCTGTGTGATGAGTGCATTCAACTCACAGACTTGAACGTTCCTCTCGAAAGAGCAGTTTTGAAACACTCCTTTTGTAGAATCTGCAAGTGTTTATTTGGAGCGCTTTGAGGCCTATGTTGGAAAAGGAAATATCTGCACATAAAAACTAGACAGAAGCATTCTCAGAAACTTCTTTGTGATGAGTGCATTCTACTCACAGTGTTGAAGCTTGCTTTTGATAGAGCAGTTTTGAAACACTCTTTTGGTAGAATCTGCAAGTGGATATTTGGAGCGCTTTGAGGCCTATGCTGGAAAAGGAAATGTCTTCACATAAAAACTAGACAGAAGCATTCCAGGTAACTTCTGTATGATAAGTGCATTCAACTCACAGACTTGAACGTTCCTTTTGATAGAACTCTATTGAAACACTCCTTTTGTAGAATTTGCAAGTGTTCATTTGGAGCGCTTTGAGGCCTAAGCTGGAAAAGGAAATATCTTCACGTAAGAACTAGACAGAAGCATTCTCAGAAACTTCTTTCTGATGAGTGCATTCAACACACAGACTTGAACCTTGCTTTTGAAAGAGCAGCTTTGAAACACTCTTTTCGTAGAATCTGCAAGTGGATATTTGGAGGGCTTTGAGGCCTATGCTGGGAAATGAAATCTCTTCACCTAAAAACTAGACAGAAGCATTCTGAGAAACTTCTGTGTGATGAGTGCATTCAACTCACAGACTTGAACGTTCCCTTTGATAGAACAGTTTTGAAACACTCCTTTTGTAGAATCTGCATGTGTTTATTTGGAGCGCTTTGAAGCCTATGTTGGAAAAGGAAATATCTTCATATAGAAACTAGACGGACGCATTCTCAGAAACTTCTTTGTGATGAATGCATTCAACTCACAGACTTGAAGCTTCCTTTTGAAAGAGCAGTTTGGAAACACTCTTCTTATAGAATCTTCAAGTGGATATTTGGAGCGCTTTGAGGCCTGTGCTGGGAAATGAAATCTCTTCACCTAAAAACTAGACAGAAACATTCTGAGAAACTTCTTTGCAATGAGTGCATTCAACTCACAGACTTGAACGTTCCTTTTGATAGAACAGTTTTGAAACATTACGTTTGTAGAATCTGCAAGTGTTTATTCGGAGCACCTTGAGGCCTATGTTGGAAAAGGAAATATCTTCACATAAAAACTAGAGAGAAGGATTCTCAGAAACTTCTTTGTGATGAGTTCATTCAACTCACAGAGTTGAACCTACCAATTGATAGAGAAGTTTGGAAACACTCTTTTTGTAGAATCTGCAAGTGGATATTTGGAGCCGTTTGAGGCCTATGCTGGAAAAGGAAATATCTTCACATAAAAACTGAACAGAAGCATTCTCAGAAACTTCTTTGTGTTGAGTGCATTCAACTCACAGACTTGAACTTCCCTATAGAAAGAGCAGTTTTGAAACACTCTTTTGGTAAAATCTGCAAGTGGTTATTTGGAGCACTTCGAGGCCTGTGCTGGGATATGGAATATCTTCACCTAAAAACTACAGAGAAGCATTCTCAGAAAATTCTTCACGATGCATTCATTCAACTCACAGAGTTGAAACTTCCTTTTGATAGAATAGTTTTGAAACACTCTTTTTGTAGAATCTGCAAGAGGATATTTGGAGCGTTCGGAGGCCTATGCTGGAAAAGGAAATATCTTCACATAAAAACTAGACAGAAGCATTCTCACAAACTTCTGTGTGATGAGTGCATTCAACTCACAGACTTGAACGTTCCTCTCGAAAGAGCAGTTTTGAAACACTCCTTTTGTAGAATCTGCAAGTGTTTATTTGGAGCGCTTTGAGGCCTCTGTTGGAAAAGGAAATATCTGCACATAAAAACTAGACAGAAGCATTCTCAGAAACTTCTTTGTGATGAGTGCATTCTACTCACAGTGTTGAAGCTTGCTTTTGATAGAGCAGTTTTGAAACACTCTTTTGGTAGAGTCTGCAAGTGGATATTTGGAGCGCTTTGAGGCCTATGCTGGAAAAGGAAATGTCTTCACATAAAAACTAGACAGAAGCATTCCAGGAAACTTCTGTATGATAAGTGCATTCAACTCACAGACTTGAACGTTCCTTTTGATAGAACTCTTTTGAAACACTCCTTTTGTAGAATTTGCAAGTGTTCATTTGGAGCGCTTTGAGGCCTAAGCTGGAAAAGGAAATATCTTCACGTAAGAACTAGACAGAAGCATTCTCAGAAACTTCTTTCTGATGAGTGCATTCAACACACAGACTTGAACCTTTCTTTTGAAAGAGCAGCTTTGAAACACTCTTTTCGTAGAATCTGCAAGTGGATATTTGGAGGGCTTTGAGGCCTATGCTGGGAAATGAAATCTCTTCACCTAAAAACTAGACAGAAGCATTCTGAGAAACTTCTGTGTGATGAGTGCATTCAACTCACAGACTTGAACGTTCCCTTTGATAGAACAGTTTTGAAACACTCCTTTTGTAGAATCTGCATGTGTTTATTTGGAGCGCTTTGAGGCCTATGTTGGAAAAGGAAATATCTTCATATAGAAACTAGACGGAAGCATTCTCAGAAACTTCTTTGTGATGAATGCATTCAACTCACAGACTTGAGGCTGCCTTTTGAAAGAGCAGTTTGGAAACACTCTTCTTATAGAATCTTCAAGTGGATATTTGGAGCGCTTTGAGGCCTGTGCTGGGAAATGAAATCTCTTCACCTAAAAACTAGACAGAAACATTCTGAGAAACTTCTTTGCAATGAGTGCATTCAACTCACAGACTTGAACGTTCCTTTTGATAGAACAGTTTTGAAACATTACGTTTGTAGAATCTGCAAGTGTTTATTCGGAGCACCTTGAGGCCTATGTTGGAAAAGGAAATATCTTCACATAAAAACTAGAGAGAATGATTCTCAGAAACTTCTTTTTGATGAGTTCATTCAACTCACAGAGTTGAACCTACCAATTGATAGAGAAGTTTGGAAACACTCTTTTTGTAGAATCTGCAAGTGGATATTTGGAGCCGTTTGAGGCCTATGCTGGAAAAGGAAATATCTTCACATAAAAACTGAACAGAAGCATTCTCAGAAACTTCTTTGTGTTGAGTGCATTCAACTCACAGACTTGAACTTCCCTATAGAAAGAGCAGTTTTGAAACACTCTTTGGGTAAAATCTGCAAGTGGTTATTTGGATCACTTCGAGGCCTGTGCTGGGATATGGAATATCTTCACCTAAAAACTACAGAGAAGCATTCTCAGAAAGTTCTTCACGATGCATTCGTTCAACTCACAGAGTTGAACCTTCCTTTTGATAGAACAGTTTTGAAACACTCTTTTTGTAGAATCTGCAAGAGGATATTTGGAGCGTTCGGAGGCCTATGCTGCAAAAGGAAATATCTTCACATAAAAACTAGACAGAAGCATTCTCAGAAACTTCTGTGTGATGAGTGCATTCAACTCACAGACTTGAACGTTCCTCTCGAAAGAGCAGTTTTGAAACACTCCTTTTGTAGAATCTGCAAGTGTTTATTTGGAGCGCTTTGAGGCCTATGTTGGAAAAGGAAATATCTGCACATAAAAACTAGACAGAAGCATTCTCAGAAACTTCTTTGTGATGAGTGCATTCTACTCACAGTGTTGAAGCTTGCTTTTGATAGAGCAGTTTTGAAACACTCTTTTGGTAGAATCTGCAAGTGGATATTTGGAGCGCTTTGAGGCCTATGCTGGAAAAGGAAATGTCTTCACATAAAAACTAGACAGAAGCATTCCAGGTAACTTCTGTATGATAAGTGCATTCAACTCACAGACTTGAACGTTCCTTTTGATAGAACTCTATTGAAACACTCCTTTTGTAGAATTTGCAAGTGTTCATTTGGAGCGCTTTGAGGCCTAAGCTGGAAAAGGAAATATCTTCACGTAAGAACTAGACAGAAGCATTCTCAGAAACTTCTTTCTGATGAGTGCATTCAACACACAGACTTGAACCTTGCTTTTGAAAGAGCAGCTTTGAAACACTCTTTTCGTAGAATCTGCAAGTGGATATTTGGAGGGCTTTGAGGCCTATGCTGGGAAATGAAATCTCTTCACCTAAAAACTAGACAGAAGCATTCTGAGAAACTTCTGTGTGATGAGTGCATTCAACTCACAGACTTGAACGTTCCCTTTGATAGAACAGTTTTGAAACACTCCTTTTGTAGAATCTGCATGTGTTTATTTGGAGCGCTTTGAGGCCTATGTTGGAAAAGGAAATATCTTCATATAGAAACTAGACGGACGCATTCTCAGAAACTTCTTTGTGATGAATGCATTCAACTCACAGACTTGAAGCTTCCTTTTGAAAGAGCAGTTTGGAAACACTCTTCTTATAGAATCTTCAAGTGGATATTTGGAGCGCTTTGAGGCCTGTGCTGGGAAATGAAATCTCTTCACCTAAAAACTAGACAGAAACATTCTGAGAAACTTCTTTGCAATGAGTGCATTCAACTCACAGACTTGAACGTTCCTTTTGATAGAACAGTTTTGAAACATTACGTTTGTAGAATCTGCAAGTGTTTATTCGGAGCACCTTGAGGCCTATGTTGGAAAAGGAAATATCTTCACATAAAAACTAGAGAGAAGGATTCTCAGAAACTTCTTTGTGATGAGTTCATTCAACTCACAGAGTTGAACCTACCAATTGATAGAGAAGTTTGGAAACACTCTTTTTGTAGAATCTGCAAGTGGATATTTGGAGCCGTTTGAGGCCTATGCTGGAAAAGGAAATATCTTCACATAAAAACTGAACAGAAGCATTCTCAGAAACTTCTTTGTGTTGAGTGCATTCAACTCACAGACTTGAACTTCCCTATAGAAAGAGCAGTTTTGAAACACTCTTTTGGTAAAATCTGCAAGTGGTTATTTGGAGCACTTCGAGGCCTGTGCTGGGATATGGAATATCTTCACCTAAAAACTACAGAGAAGCATTCTCAGAAAATTCTTCACGATGCATTCATTCAACTCACAGAGTTGAAACTTCCTTTTGATAGAATAGTTTTGAAACACTCTTTTTGTAGAATCTGCAAGAGGATATTTGGAGCGTTCGGAGGCCTATGCTGGAAAAGGAAATATCTTCACATAAAAACTAGACAGAAGCATTCTCACAAACTTCTGTGTGATGAGTGCATTCAACTCACAGACTTGAACGTTCCTCTCGAAAGAGCAGTTTTGAAACACTCCTTTTGTAGAATCTGCAAGTGTTTATTTGGAGCGCTTTGAGGCCTCTGTTGGAAAAGGAAATATCTGCACATAAAAACTAGACAGAAGCATTCTCAGAAACTTCTTTGTGATGAGTGCATTCTACTCACAGTGTTGAAGCTTGCTTTTGATAGAGCAGTTTTGAAACACTCTTTTGGTAGAGTCTGCAAGTGGATATTTGGAGCGCTTTGAGGCCTATGCTGGAAAAGGAAATGTCTTCACATAAAAACTAGACAGAAGCATTCCAGGAAACTTCTGTATGATAAATGCATTCAACTCACAGATTTGAACGTTCCTTTTGATAGAACTCTTTTGAAACACTCCTTTTGTAGAATTTGCAAGTGTTCATTTGGAGCGCTTTGAGGCCTAAGCTGGAAAAGGAAATATCTTCACGTAAGAACTAGACAGAAGCATTCTCAGAAACTTCTTTCTGATGAGTGCATTCAACACACAGACTTGAACCTTGCTTTTGAAAGAGCAGCTTTGAAACACTCTTTTCGTAGAATCTGCAAGTGGATATTTGGAGCGCTTTGAGGCCTATGCTGGGAAATGAAATCTCTTCACCTCAAAACTAGACAGAAGCATTCTGAGAAACTTCTGTGTGATGATTGCATTCAACTCACAGACTTGAACGTTCCCTTTGATAGAACAGTTTTGAAACACTCCTTTTGTAGAATCTGCATGTGTTTATTTGGAGCGCTTTGAGGCCTATGTTGGAAAAGGAAATATCTTCATATAGAAACTAGACGGAAGCATTCTCAGAAACTTCTCTGTGATGAATGCATTCAACTCAAAGACTTGAAGCTTCCTTTTGAAAGAGCAGTTTGGAAACACTCTTCTTATAGAATCTTCAAGTGGATATTTGGAGCGCTTTGAGGCCTATGCTGGGAAATGAAATCTCTTCACCTAAAAACTAGACAGAAACATTCTGAGAAACTTCTTTGCAATGAGTGCATTCAACTCAGAGACTTGAACGTTCCTTTTGATAGAACTGTTTTGAAACATTACGTTTGTAGACTCTGCAAGTGTTTATTCGGAGCACCTTGAGGCCTATGTTGGAAAAGGAAATATCTTCACATAAAAACTAGAGAGAAGGATTCTCAGAAACTTCTTTGTGATGAGTTCATTCAACTCACGGAGTTGAACCTACCAATTGATAGAGAAGTTTGGAATCACTCTTTTTGTAGAATCTGCAAGTGGATATTTGGAGCCGTTTGAGGCCTATGCTGGAAAAGGAAATATCTTCACATAAAAACTGAACAGAAGCATTCTCAGAAACTTCTTTGTGTTGAGTGCATTCAACTCACAGACTTGAACTTCCCTATAGAAAGAGCAGTTTTGAAACACTCTTTTGGTAAAATCTGCAAGTGGTTATTTGGAGCACTTCGAGGCCTGTGCTGGGATATGGAATATCTTCACCTAAAAACTACAGAGAAGCATTCTCCGAAAGTTCTTCACGATGCATTCATTCAACTCACAGAGTTGAACCTTCCTTTTGATAGAACAGTTTTGAAACACTCTTTTTGTAGAATCTGCAAGAGGATATTTGGAGCGTTCGGAGGCCTACTCAGGAAAAGGAAGTATCTTCACATAAAAACTAGACAGAAGCATTCTGAGAAACTTCTGTGTGATGAGTGCATTCAACTCACAGACTTGAACGTTCCTCTCGAAAGAGCAGTTTTGAAACACTCCTTTTGTAGAATCTGCAAGTGTTTATTTGGAGCGCTTTGAGGCCTCTGTTGGAAATGGAAATATCTGCACATAAAAACTAGACAGAAGCATTCTCAGAAACTTCTTTGTGATGAGTGCATTCTACTCACAGTGTTGAAGCTTGCTTTAGATAGAGCAGTTTTGAAACACTCTTTTGGTAGAATCTGCAAGTGGATATTTGGAGCGCTTTGAGGCCTATGCTGGAAAAGGAAATGTCTTCACATAAAAACTAGACAGAAACATTCCAGGAAACTTCTGTATGATAAGTGCATTCAACTCACAGACTTGAACGTTCCTTTTGATAGAACTCTTTTGAAACACTCCTTTTGTAGAATTTGCAAGTGTTCATTTGGAGCGCTTTGAGGCCTAAGCTGGAAAAGGAAATATCTTCACGTAAGAACTAGACAGAAGCATTCTCAGAAACTTCTTTCTGATGAGTGCATTCAACACACAGACTTGAACCTTGCTTTTGAAAGAGCAGCTTTGAAACACTCTTTTCGTAGAATCTGCAAGTGGATATTTGGAGCGCTTTGAGGCCTATGCTGGGAAATGAAATCTCTTCACCTAAAAACTAGACAGAAGCATTCTGAGAAACTTCTGTGTGATGAGTGCATTCAACTCACAGACTTGAACGTTCCCTTTGATAGAACAGTTTTGAAACACTCCTTTTGTAGAATCTGCATGTGTTTATTTGGAGCGCTTTGTGGCCTATGTTGGAAAAGGAAATATCTTCATATAGAAACTAGACGGAAGCATTCTCAGAAACTTCTTTGTGATGAATGCATTCAACTCACAGACTTGAAGCTTCCTTTTGAAAGAGCAGTTTGGAAACACTCTTCTTATAGAATCTTCAAGTGGATATTTGGAGCGCTTTGAGGCCTGTGCTGGGAAATGAAATCTCTTCACCTAAAAACTAGACAGAAACATTCTGAGAAACTTCTTTGCAATGAGTGCATTCAACTCACAGACTTGAACGTTCCTTTTGATAGAACAGTTTTGAAACATTACGTTTGTAGAATCTGCAAGTGTTTATTCGGAGCACCTTGAGGCCTATGTTGGAAAAGGAAATATCTTCACATAAAAACTAGAGAGAAGGATTCTCAGAAACTTCTTTGTGATGAGTTCATTCAACTCACAGAGTTGAACCTACCAATTGATAGAGAAGTTTGGAAACACTCTTTTTGTAGAATCTGCAAGTGGATATTTGGAGCCGTTTGAGGCCTATGCTGGAAAAGGAAATATCTTCACATAAAAACTGAACAGAAGCATTCTCAGAAACTTCTTTGTGTTGAGTGCATTCAACTCACAGACTTGAACTTCCCTATAGAAAGAGCAGTTTTGAAACACTCTTTTGGTAAAATCTGCAAGTGGTTATTTGGAGCACTTCGAGGCCTGTGCTGGGATATGGAATATCTTCACCTAAAAACTACAGAGAAGCATTCTCAGAAAATTCTTCACGATGCATTCATTCAACTCACAGAGTTGAAACTTCCTTTTGATAGAATAGTTTTGAAACACTCTTTTTGTAGAATCTGCAAGAGGATATTTGGAGCGTTCGGAGGCCTATGCTGGAAAAGGAAATATCTTCACATAAAAACTAGACAGAAGCATTCTCACAAACTTCTGTGTGATGAGTGCATTCAACTCACAGACTTGAACGTTCCTCTCGAAAGAGCAGTTTTGAAACACTCCTTTTGTAGAATCTGCAAGTGTTTATTTGGAGCGCTTTGAGGCCTCTGTTGGAAAAGGAAATATCTGCACATAAAAACTAGACAGAAGCATTCTCAGAAACTTCTTTGTGATGAGTGCATTCTACTCACAGTGTTGAAGCTTGCTTTTGATAGAGCAGTTTTGAAACACTCTTTTGGTAGAGTCTGCAAGTGGATATTTGGAGCGCTTTGAGGCCTATGCTGGAAAAGGAAATGTCTTCACATAAAAACTAGACAGAAGCATTCCAGGAAACTTCTGTATGATAAATGCATTCAACTCACAGATTTGAACGTTCCTTTTGATAGAACTCTTTTGAAACACTCCTTTTGTAGAATTTGCAAGTGTTCATTTGGAGCGCTTTGAGGCCTAAGCTGGAAAAGGAAATATCTTCACGTAAGAACTAGACAGAAGCATTCTCAGAAACTTCTTTCTGATGAGTGCATTCAACACACAGACTTGAACCTTGCTTTTGAAAGAGCAGCTTTGAAACACTCTTTTCGTAGAATCTGCAAGTGGATATTTGGAGCGCTTTGAGGCCTATGCTGGGAAATGAAATCTCTTCACCTCAAAACTAGACAGAAGCATTCTGAGAAACTTCTGTGTGATGATTGCATTCAACTCACAGACTTGAACGTTCCCTTTGATAGAACAGTTTTGAAACACTCCTTTTGTAGAATCTGCATGTGTTTATTTGGAGCGCTTTGAGGCCTATGTTGGAAAAGGAAATATCTTCATATAGAAACTAGACGGAAGCATTCTCAGAAACTTCTCTGTGATGAATGCATTCAACTCAAAGACTTGAAGCTTCCTTTTGAAAGAGCAGTTTGGAAACACTCTTCTTATAGAATCTTCAAGTGGATATTTGGAGCGCTTTGAGGCCTATGCTGGGAAATGAAATCTCTTCACCTAAAAACTAGACAGAAACATTCTGAGAAACTTCTTTGCAATGAGTGCATTCAACTCAGAGACTTGAACGTTCCTTTTGATAGAACTGTTTTGAAACATTACGTTTGTAGACTCTGCAAGTGTTTATTCGGAGCACCTTGAGGCCTATGTTGGAAAAGGAAATATCTTCACATAAAAACTAGAGAGAAGGATTCTCAGAAACTTCTTTGTGATGAGTTCATTCAACTCACGGAGTTGAACCTACCAATTGATAGAGAAGTTTGGAATCACTCTTTTTGTAGAATCTGCAAGTGGATATTTGGAGCCGTTTGAGGCCTATGCTGGAAAAGGAAATATCTTCACATAAAAACTGAACAGAAGCATTCTCAGAAACTTCTTTGTGTTGAGTGCATTCAACTCACAGACTTGAACTTCCCTATAGAAAGAGCAGTTTTGAAACACTCTTTTGGTAAAATCTGCAAGTGGTTATTTGGAGCACTTCGAGGCCTGTGCTGGGATATGGAATATCTTCACCTAAAAACTACAGAGAAGCATTCTCCGAAAGTTCTTCACGATGCATTCATTCAACTCACAGAGTTGAACCTTCCTTTTGATAGAACAGTTTTGAAACACTCTTTTTGTAGAATCTGCAAGAGGATATTTGGAGCGTTCGGAGGCCTACTCAGGAAAAGGAAGTATCTTCACATAAAAACTAGACAGAAGCATTCTGAGAAACTTCTGTGTGATGAGTGCATTCAACTCACAGACTTGAACGTTCCTCTCGAAAGAGCAGTTTTGAAACACTCCTTTTGTAGAATCTGCAAGTGTTTATTTGGAGCGCTTTGAGGCCTCTGTTGGAAATGGAAATATCTGCACATAAAAACTAGACAGAAGCATTCTCAGAAACTTCTTTGTGATGAGTGCATTCTACTCACAGTGTTGAAGCTTGCTTTAGATAGAGCAGTTTTGAAACACTCTTTTGGTAGAATCTGCAAGTGGATATTTGGAGCGCTTTGAGGCCTATGCTGGAAAAGGAAATGTCTTCACATAAAAACTAGACAGAAACATTCCAGGAAACTTCTGTATGATAAGTGCATTCAACTCACAGACTTGAACGTTCCTTTTGATAGAACTCTTTTGAAACACTCCTTTTGTAGAATTTGCAAGTGTTCATTTGGAGCGCTTTGAGGCCTAAGCTGGAAAAGGAAATATCTTCACGTAAGAACTAGACAGAAGCATTCTCAGAAACTTCTTTCTGATGAGTGCATTCAACACACAGACTTGAACCTTGCTTTTGAAAGAGCAGCTTTGAAACACTCTTTTCGTAGAATCTGCAAGTGGATATTTGGAGCGCTTTGAGGCCTATGCTGGGAAATGAAATCTCTTCACCTAAAAACTAGACAGAAGCATTCTGAGAAACTTCTGTGTGATGAGTGCATTCAACTCACAGACTTGAACGTTCCCTTTGATAGAACAGTTTTGAAACACTCCTTTTGTAGAATCTGCATGTGTTTATTTGGAGCGCTTTGTGGCCTATGTTGGAAAAGGAAATATCTTCATATAGAAACTAGACGGAAGCATTCTCAGAAACTTCTTTGTGATGAATGCATTCAACTCACAGACTTGAAGCTTCCTTTTGAAAGAGCAGTTTGGAAACACTCTTCTTATAGAATCTTCAAGTGGATATTTGGAGCGCTTTGAGGCCTATGATGGGAAATGAAATCTCTTCACCTACAAACTAGACAGAAACATTCTGAGAAACTTCTTTGCAATGAGTGCATTCAACTCACAGACTTGAACGTTCCTTTTGATAGAACAGTTTTGAAACATTACGTTTGTAGAATCTGCAAGTGTTTATTCGGAGCACCTTGAGGCCTATGTTGGAAAAGGAAATATCTTCACATAAAAACTAGAGAGAAGGATTCTCAGAAACTTCTTTGTGATGAGTTCATTCAACTCACAGAGTTGAACCTACCAATTGATAGAGAAGTTTGGAAACACTCTTTTTGTAGAATGTGCAAGTGGATATTTGGAGCCGTTTGAGGCCTATGCTGGGAAAGGAAATATCTTCACATAAAAACTGAACAGAAGCATTCTCAGAAACTTCTTTGTGTTGAGTGCATTCAACTCACAGACTTGAACTTCCCTATAGAAAGAGCAGTTTTGAAACACTCTTTTGGTAAAATCTGCAAGTGGTTATTTGGAGCACTTCGAGGCCCGTGCTGGGATATGGAATATCTTCACCTAAAAACTACAGAGAAGCATTCTCAGAAAGTTCTTCACGATGCAATCATTCAACTCTCAGAGTTGAACCTTCCTTTTGATAGAACAGTTTTGAAACACTCTTTTTGTAGAATCTGCAAGAGGATATTTGGAGCGTTCGGAGGCCTATGCTGGAAAAGGAAATATCTTCACATAAAAACTAGACAGAAGCATTCTCACAAACTTCTGTGTGATGAGTGCATTCAACTCACAGACTTGAACGTTCCTCTCGAAAGAGCAGTTTTGAAACACTCCTTTTGTAGAATCTGCAAGTGTTTATTTGGAGCGCTTTGAGGCCTCTGTTGGAAAAGGAAATATCTGCACATAAAAACTAGACAGAAGCATTCTCAGAAACTTCTTTGTGATGAGTGCATTCTACTCACAGTGTTGAAGCTTGCTTTTGATAGAGCAGTTTTGAAACACTCTTTTGGTAGAGTCTGCAAGTGGATATTTGGAGCGCTTTGAGGCCTATGCTGGAAAAGGAAATGTCTTCACATAAAAACTAGACAGAAGCATTCCAGGAAACTTCTGTATGATAAGTGCATTCAACTCACAGATTTGAACGTTCCTTTTGATAGAACTCTTTTGAAACACTCCTTTTGTAGAATTTGCAAGTGTTCATTTGGAGCGCTTTGAGGCCTAAGCTGGAAAAGGAAATATCTTCACGTAAGAACTAGACAGAAGCATTCTCAGAAACTTCTTTCTGATGAGTGCATTCAACACACAGACTTGAACCTTGCTTTTGAAAGAGCAGCTTTGAAACACTCTTTTCGTAGAATCTGCAAGTGGATATTTGGAGCGCTTTGAGGCCTATGCTGGGAAATGAAATCTCTTCACCTCAAAACTAGACAGAAGCATTCTGAGAAACTTCTGTGTGATGATTGCATTCAACTCACAGACTTGAACGTTCCCTTTGATAGAACAGTTTTGAAACACTCCTTTTGTAGAATCTGCATGTGTTTATTTGGAGCGCTTTGAGGCCTATGTTGGAAAAGGAAATATCTTCATATAGAAACTAGACGGAAGCATTCTCAGAAACTTCTCTGTGATGAATGCATTCAACTCAAAGACTTGAAGCTTCCTTTTGAAAGAGCAGTTTGGAAACACTCTTCTTATAGAATCTTCAAGTGGATATTTGGAGCGCTTTGAGGCCTATGCTGGGAAATGAAATCTCTTCACCTAAAAACTAGACAGAAACATTCTGAGAAACTTCTTTGCAATGAGTGCATTCAACTCAGAGACTTGAACGTTCCTTTTGATAGAACTGTTTTGAAACATTACGTTTGTAGACTCTGCAAGTGTTTATTCGGAGCACCTTGAGGCCTATGTTGGAAAAGGAAATATCTTCACATAAAAACTAGAGAGAAGGATTCTCAGAAACTTCTTTGTGATGAGTTCATTCAACTCACAGAGTTGAACCTACCAATTGATAGAGAAGTTTGGAAACACTCTTTTTGTAGAATCTGCAAGTGGATATTTGGAGCCGTTTGAGGCCTATGCTGGAAAAGGAAATATCTTCACATAAAAACTGAACAGAAGCATTCTCAGAAACTTCTTTGTGTTGAGTGCATTCAACTCACAGACTTGAACTTCCCTATAGAAAGAGCAGTTTTGAAACACTCTTTTGGTAAAATCTGCAAGTGGTTATTTGGAGCACTTCGAGGCCTGTGCTGGGATATGGAATATCTTCACCTAAAAACTACAGAGAAGCATTCTCCGAAAGTTCTTCACGATGCATTCATTCAACTCACAGAGTTGAACCTTCCTTTTGATAGAACAGTTTTGAAACACTCTTTTTGTAGAATCTGCAAGAGGATATTTGGAGCGTTCGGAGGCCTACTCAGGAAAAGGAAATATCTTCACATAAAAACTAGACAGAAGCATTCTGAGAAACTTCTGTGTGATGAGTGCATTCAACTCACAGACTTGAACGTTCCTCTCGAAAGAGCAGTTTTGAAACACTCCTTTTGTAGAATCTGCAAGTGTTTATTTGGAGCGCTTTGAGGCCTCTGTTGGAAAAGGAAATATCTGCACATAAAAACTAGACAGAAGCATTCTCAGAAACTTCTTTGTGATGAGTGCATTCTACTCACAGTGTTGAAGCTTGCTTTTGATAGAGCAGTTTTGAAACACTCTTTTGGTAGAGTCTGCAAGTGGATATTTGGAGCGCTTTGAGGCCTATGCTGGAAAAGGAAATGTCTTCACATAAAAACTAGACAGAAGCATTCCAGGAAACTTCTGTATGATAAGTGCATTCAACTCACAGATTTGAACGTTCCTTTTGATAGAACTCTTTTGAAACACTCCTTTTGTAGAATTTGCAAGTGTTCATTTGGAGCGCTTTGAGGCCTAAGCTGGAAAAGGAAATATCTTCACGTAAGAACTAGACAGAAGCATTCTCAGAAACTTCTTTCTGATGAGTGCATTCAACACACAGACTTGAACCTTGCTTTTGAAAGAGCAGCTTTGAAACACTCTTTTCGTAGAATCTGCAAGTGGATATTTGGAGCGCTTTGAGGCCTATGCTGGGAAATGAAATCTCTTCACCTCAAAACTAGACAGAAGCATTCTGAGAAACTTCTGTGTGATGATTGCATTCAACTCACAGACTTGAACGTTCCCTTTGATAGAACAGTTTTGAAACACTCCTTTTGTAGAATCTGCATGTGTTTATTTGGAGCGCTTTGAGGCCTATGTTGGAAAAGGAAATATCTTCATATAGAAACTAGACGGAAGCATTCTCAGAAACTTCTCTGTGATGAATGCATTCAACTCAAAGACTTGAAGCTTCCTTTTGAAAGAGCAGTTTGGAAACACTCTTCTTATAGAATCTTCAAGTGGATATTTGGAGCGCTTTGAGGCCTATGCTGGGAAATGAAATCTCTTCACCTAAAAACTAGACAGAAACATTCTGAGAAACTTCTTTGCAATGAGTGCATTCAACTCAGAGACTTGAACGTTCCTTTTGATAGAACTGTTTTGAAACATTACGTTTGTAGACTCTGCAAGTGTTTATTCGGAGCACCTTGAGGCCTATGTTGGAAAAGGAAATATCTTCACATAAAAACTAGAGAGAAGGATTCTCAGAAACTTCTTTGTGATGAGTTCATTCAACTCACAGAGTTGAACCTACCAATTGATAGAGAAGTTTGGAAACACTCTTTTTGTAGAATCTGCAAGTGGATATTTGGAGCCGTTTGAGGCCTATGCTGGAAAAGGAAATATCTTCACATAAAAACTGAACAGAAGCATTCTCAGAAACTTCTTTGTGTTGAGTGCATTCAACTCACAGACTTGAACTTCCCTATAGAAAGAGCAGTTTTGAAACACTCTTTTGGTAAAATCTGCAAGTGGTTATTTGGAGCACTTCGAGGCCTGTGCTGGGATATGGAATATCTTCACCTAAAAACTACAGAGAAGCATTCTCCGAAAGTTCTTCACGATGCATTCATTCAACTCACAGAGTTGAACCTTCCTTTTGATAGAACAGTTTTGAAACACTCTTTTTGTAGAATCTGCAAGAGGATATTTGGAGCGTTCGGAGGCCTACTCAGGAAAAGGAAATATCTTCACATAAAAACTAGACAGAAGCATTCTGAGAAACTTCTGTGTGATGAGTGCATTCAACTCACAGACTTGAACGTTCCTCTCGAAAGAGCAGTTTTGAAACACTCCTTTTGTAGAATCTGCAAGTGTTTATTTGGAGCGCTTTGAGGCCTCTGTTGGAAATGGAAATATCTGCACATAAAAACTAGACAGAAGCATTCTCAGAAACTTCTTTGTGATGAGTGCATTCTACTCACAGTGTTGAAGCTTGCTTTAGATAGAGCAGTTTTGAAACACTCTTTTGGTAGAATCTGCAAGTGGATATTTGGAGCGCTTTGAGGCCTATGCTGGAAAAGGAAATGTCTTCACATAAAAACTAGACAGAAACATTCCAGGAAACTTCTGTATGATAAGTGGATTCAACTCACAGACTTGAACGTTCCTTTTGATAGAACTCTTTTGAAACACTCCTTTTGTAGAATTTGCAAGTGTTCATTTGGAGCGCTTTGAGGCCTAAGCTGGAAAAGGAAATATCTTCACGTAAGAACTAGACAGAAGCATTCTCAGAAACTTCTTTCTGATGAGTGCATTCAACACACAGACTTGAACCTTGCTTTTGAAAGAGCAGCTTTGAAACACTCTTTTCGTAGAATCTGCAAGTGGATATTTGGAGCGCTTTGAGGCCTATGCTGGGAAATGAAATCTCTTCACCTAAAAACTAGACAGAAGCATTCTGAGAAACTTCTGTGTGATGAGTGCATTCAACTCACAGACTTGAACGTTCCCTTTGATAGAACAGTTTTGAAACACTCCTTTTGTAGAATCTGCATGTGTTTATTTGGAGCGCTTTGTGGCCTATGTTGGAAAAGGAAATATCTTCATATAGAAACTAGACGGAAGCATTCTCAGAAACTTCTTTGTGATGAATGCATTCAACTCACAGACTTGAAGCTTCCTTTTGAAAGAGCAGTTTGGAAACACTCTTCTTATAGAATCTTCAAGTGGATATTTGGAGCGCTTTGAGGCCTATGATGGGAAATGAAATCTCTTCACCTACAAACTAGACAGAAACATTCTGAGAAACTTCTTTGCAATGAGTGCATTCAACTCACAGACTTGAACGTTCCTTTTGATAGAACAGTTTTGAAACATTACGTTTGTAGAATCTGCAAGTGTTTATTCGGAGCACCTTGAGGCCTATGTTGGAAAAGGAAATATCTTCACATAAAAACTAGAGAGAAGGATTCTCAGAAACTTCTTTGTGATGAGTTCATTCAACTCACAGAGTTGAACCTACCAATTGATAGAGAAGTTTGGAAACACTCTTTTTGTAGAATCTGCAAGTGGATATTTGGAGCCGTTTGAGGCCTATGCTGGGAAAGGAAATATCTTCACATAAAAACTGAACAGAAGCATTCTCAGAAACTTCTTTGTGTTGAGTGCATTCAACTCACAGACTTGAACTTCCCTATAGAAAGAGCAGTTTTGAAACACTCTTTTGGTAAAATCTGCAAGTGGTTATTTGGAGCACTTCGAGGCCCGTGCTGGGATATGGAATATCTTCACCTAAAAACTACAGAGAAGCATTCTCAGAAAGTTCTTCACGATGCAATCATTCAACTCTCAGAGTTGAACCTTCCTTTTGATAGAACAGTTTTGAAACACTCTTTTTGTAGAATCTGCAAGAGGATATTTGGAGCGTTCGGAGGCCTATGCTGGAAAAGGAAATATCTTCACATAAAAACTAGGCAGAAGCATTCTCAGAAAATTCTGTGTGATGAGTGCATTCAACTCACAGACTTGAACGTTCCTCTCGAAAGAGCAGTTTTGAAACACTCCTTTTGTAGAATCTGCAAGTGTTTATTTGGAGCGCTTTGAGGCCTCTGTTGGAAAAGGAAATATCTGCACATAAAAACTAGACAGAAGCATTCTCAGAAACTTCTTTGTGATGAGTGCATTCTACTCACAGTGTTGAAGCTTGCTTTTGATAGAGCAGTTTTGAAACACTCTTTTGGTAGAGTCTGCAAGTGGATATTTGGAGCGCTTTGAGGCCTATGCTGGAAAAGGAAATGTCTTCACATAAAAACTAGACAGAAGCATTCCAGGAAACTTCTGTATGATAAGTGCATTCAACTCACAGACTTGAACGTTCCTTTTGATAGAACTCTTTTGAAACACTCCTTTTGTAGAATTTGCAAGTGTTCATTTGGAGCGCTTTGAGGCCTAAGCTGGAAAAGGAAATATCTTCACGTAAGAACTAGACAGAAGCATTCTCAGAAACTTCTTTCTGATGAGTGCATTCAACACACAGACTTGAACCTTGCTTTTGAAAGAGCAGCTTTGAAACACTCTTTTCGTAGAATCTGCAAGTGGATATTTGGAGGGCTTTGAGGCCTATGCTGGGAAATGAAATCTCTTCACCTAAAAACTAGACAGAAGCATTCTGAGAAACTTCTGTGTGATGATTGCATTCAACTCACAGACTTGAACGTTCCCTTTGATAGAACAGTTTTGAAACACTCCTTTTGTAGAATCTGCATGTGTTTATTTGGAGCGCTTTGAGGCCTATGTTGGAAAAGGAAATATCTTCATATAGAAACTAGACGGAAGCATTCTCAGAAACTTCTTTGTGATGAATGCATTCAACTCACAGACTTGAGGCTGCCTTTTGAAAGAGCAGTTTGGAAACACTCTTCTTATAGAATCTTCAAGTGGATATTTGGAGCGCTTTGAGGCCTGTGCTGGGAAATGAAATCTCTTCACCTAAAAACTAGACAGAAACATTCTGAGAAACTTCTTTGCAATGAGTGCATTCAACTCACAGACTTGAACGTTCCTTTTGATAGAACAGTTTTGAAACATTACGTTTGTAGAATCTGCAAGTGTTTATTCAGAGCACCTTGAGGCCTATGTTGGAAAAGGAAATATCTTCACATAAAAACTAGAGAGAAGGATTCTCAGAAACTTCTTTTTGATGAGTTCATTCAACTCACAGAGTTGAACCTACCAATTGATAGAGAAGTTTGGAAACACTCTTTTTGTAGAATCTGCAAGTGGATATTTGGAGCCGTTTGAGGCCTATGCTGGAAAAGGAAATATCTTCACATAAAAACTGAACAGAAGCATTCTCAGAAACTTCTTTGTGTTGAGTGCATTCAACTCACAGACTTGAACTTCCCTATAGAAAGAGCAGTTTTGAAACACTCTTTGGGTAAAATCTGCAAGTGGTTATTTGGAGCACTTCGAGGCCTGTGCTGGGATATGGAATATCTTCACCTAAAAACTACAGAGAAGCATTCTCAGAAAGTTCTTCACGATGCATTCGTTCAACTCACAGAGTTGAACCTTCCTTTTGATAGAACAGTTTTGAAACACTCTTTTTGTAGAATCTGCAAGAGGATATTTGGAGCGTTCGGAGGCCTATGCTGGAAAAGGAAATATCTTCACATAAAAACTAGACAGAAGCATTCTCAGAAACTTCTGTGTGATGAGTGCATTCAACTCACAGACTTGAACGTTCCTCTCGAAAGAGCAGTTTTGAAACACTCCTTTTGTAGAATCTGCAAGTGTTTATTTGGAGCGCTTTGAGGCCTATGTTGGAAAAGGAAATATCTGCACATAAAAACTAGACAGAAGCATTCTCAGAAACTTCTTTGTGATGAGTGCATTCTACTCACAGTGTTGAAGCTTGCTTTTGATAGAGCAGTTTTGAAACACTCTTTTGGTAGAATCTGCAAGTGGATATTTGGAGCGCTTTGAGGCCTATGCTGGAAAAGGAAATGTCTTCACATAAAAACTAGACAGAAGCATTCCAGGTAACTTCTGTATGATAAGTGCATTCAACTCACAGACTTGAACGTTCCTTTTGATAGAACTCTATTGAAACACTCCTTTTGTAGAATTTGCAAGTGTTCATTTGGAGCGCTTTGAGGCCTAAGCTGGAAAAGGAAATATCTTCACGTAAGAACTAGACAGAAGCATTCTCAGAAACTTCTTTCTGATGAGTGCATTCAACACACAGACTTGAACCTTGCTTTTGAAAGAGCAGCTTTGAAACACTCTTTTCGTAGAATCTGCAAGTGGATATTTGGAGGGCTTTGAGGCCTATGCTGGGAAATGAAATCTCTTCACCTAAAAACTAGACAGAAGCATTCTGAGAAACTTCTGTGTGATGAGTGCATTCAACTCACAGACTTGAACGTTCCCTTTGATAGAACAGTTTTGAAACACTCCTTTTGTAGAATCTGCATGTGTTTATTTGGAGCGCTTTGAGGCCTATGTTGGAAAAGGAAATATCTTCATATAGAAACTAGACGGACGCATTCTCAGAAACTTCTTTGTGATGAATGCATTCAACTCACAGACTTGAAGCTT
Source organism: Pongo pygmaeus (assembly GCF_028885625.2). Classification (NCBI taxonomy): domain Eukaryota; kingdom Metazoa; phylum Chordata; class Mammalia; order Primates; family Hominidae; genus Pongo; species Pongo pygmaeus. The sequence goes on along the minus strand of NC_072394.2, from coordinate 24,515,874 downwards.
CCTTTTGAAAGAGCAGTTTGGAAACACTCTTCTTATAGAATCTTCAAGTGGATATTTGGAGCGCTTTGAGGCCTGTGCTGGGAAATGAAATCTCTTCACCTAAAAACTAGACAGAAACATTCTGAGAAACTTCTTTGCAATGAGTGCATTCAACTCACAGACTTGAACGTTCCTTTTGATAGAACAGTTTTGAAACATTACGTTTGTAGAATCTGCAAGTGTTTATTCGGAGCACCTTGAGGCCTATGTTGGAAAAGGAAATATCTTCACATAAAAACTAGAGAGAAGGATTCTCAGAAACTTCTTTGTGATGAGTTCATTCAACTCACAGAGTTGAACCTACCAATTGATAGAGAAGTTTGGAAACACTCTTTTTGTAGAATCTGCAAGTGGATATTTGGAGCCGTTTGAGGCCTATGCTGGAAAAGGAAATATCTTCACATAAAAACTGAACAGAAGCATTCTCAGAAACTTCTTTGTGTTGAGTGCATTCAACTCACAGACTTGAACTTCCCTATAGAAAGAGCAGTTTTGAAACACTCTTTTGGTAAAATCTGCAAGTGGTTATTTGGAGCACTTCGAGGCCTGTGCTGGGATATGGAATATCTTCACCTAAAAACTACAGAGAAGCATTCTCAGAAAATTCTTCACGATGCATTCATTCAACTCACAGAGTTGAAACTTCCTTTTGATAGAATAGTTTTGAAACACTCTTTTTGTAGAATCTGCAAGAGGATATTTGGAGCGTTCGGAGGCCTATGCTGGAAAAGGAAATATCTTCACATAAAAACTAGACAGAAGCATTCTCAGAAACTTCTGTGTGATGAGTGCATTCAACTCACAGACTTGAACGTTCCTCTCGAAAGAGCAGTTTTGAAACACTCCTTTTGTAGAATCTGCAAGTGTTTATTTGGAGCGCTTTGAGGCCTATGTTGGAAAAGGAAATATCTGCACATAAAAACTAGACAGAAGCATTCTCAGAAACTTCTTTGTGATGAGTGCATTCTACTCACAGTGTTGAAGCTTGCTTTTGATAGAGCAGTTTTGAAACACTCTTTTGGTAGAATCTGCAAGTGGATATTTGGAGCGCTTTGAGGCCTATGCTGGAAAAGGAAATGTCTTCACATAAAAACTAGACAGAAGCATTCCAGGTAACTTCTGTATGATAAGTGCATTCAACTCACAGACTTGAACGTTCCTTTTGATAGAACTCTATTGAAACACTCCTTTTGTAGAATTTGCAAGTGTTCATTTGGAGCGCTTTGAGGCCTAAGCTGGAAAAGGAAATATCTTCACGTAAGAACTAGACAGAAGCATTCTCAGAAACTTCTTTCTGATGAGTGCATTCAACACACAGACTTGAACCTTGCTTTTGAAAGAGCAGCTTTGAAACACTCTTTTCGTAGAATCTGCAAGTGGATATTTGGAGGGCTTTGAGGCCTATGCTGGGAAATGAAATCTCTTCACCTAAAAACTAGACAGAAGCATTCTGAGAAACTTCTGTGTGATGAGTGCATTCAACTCACAGACTTGAACGTTCCCTTTGATAGAACAGTTTTGAAACACTCCTTTTGTAGAATCTGCATGTGTTTATTTGGAGCGCTTTGAAGCCTATGTTGGAAAAGGAAATATCTTCATATAGAAACTAGACGGACGCATTCTCAGAAACTTCTTTGTGATGAATGCATTCAACTCACAGACTTGAAGCTTCCTTTTGAAAGAGCAGTTTGGAAACACTCTTCTTATAGAATCTTCAAGTGGATATTTGGAGCGCTTTGAGGCCTGTGCTGGGAAATGAAATCTCTTCACCTAAAAACTAGACAGAAACATTCTGAGAAACTTCTTTGCAATGAGTGCATTCAACTCACAGACTTGAACGTTCCTTTTGATAGAACAGTTTTGAAACATTACGTTTGTAGAATCTGCAAGTGTTTATTCGGAGCACCTTGAGGCCTATGTTGGAAAAGGAAATATCTTCACATAAAAACTAGAGAGAAGGATTCTCAGAAACTTCTTTGTGATGAGTTCATTCAACTCACAGAGTTGAACCTACCAATTGATAGAGAAGTTTGGAAACACTCTTTTTGTAGAATCTGCAAGTGGATATTTGGAGCCGTTTGAGGCCTATGCTGGAAAAGGAAATATCTTCACATAAAAACTGAACAGAAGCATTCTCAGAAACTTCTTTGTGTTGAGTGCATTCAACTCACAGACTTGAACTTCCCTATAGAAAGAGCAGTTTTGAAACACTCTTTTGGTAAAATCTGCAAGTGGTTATTTGGAGCACTTCGAGGCCTGTGCTGGGATATGGAATATCTTCACCTAAAAACTACAGAGAAGCATTCTCAGAAAATTCTTCACGATGCATTCATTCAACTCACAGAGTTGAAACTTCCTTTTGATAGAATAGTTTTGAAACACTCTTTTTGTAGAATCTGCAAGAGGATATTTGGAGCGTTCGGAGGCCTATGCTGGAAAAGGAAATATCTTCACATAAAAACTAGACAGAAGCATTCTCACAAACTTCTGTGTGATGAGTGCATTCAACTCACAGACTTGAACGTTCCTCTCGAAAGAGCAGTTTTGAAACACTCCTTTTGTAGAATCTGCAAGTGTTTATTTGGAGCGCTTTGAGGCCTCTGTTGGAAAAGGAAATATCTGCACATAAAAACTAGACAGAAGCATTCTCAGAAACTTCTTTGTGATGAGTGCATTCTACTCACAGTGTTGAAGCTTGCTTTTGATAGAGCAGTTTTGAAACACTCTTTTGGTAGAGTCTGCAAGTGGATATTTGGAGCGCTTTGAGGCCTATGCTGGAAAAGGAAATGTCTTCACATAAAAACTAGACAGAAGCATTCCAGGAAACTTCTGTATGATAAGTGCATTCAACTCACAGACTTGAACGTTCCTTTTGATAGAACTCTTTTGAAACACTCCTTTTGTAGAATTTGCAAGTGTTCATTTGGAGCGCTTTGAGGCCTAAGCTGGAAAAGGAAATATCTTCACGTAAGAACTAGACAGAAGCATTCTCAGAAACTTCTTTCTGATGAGTGCATTCAACACACAGACTTGAACCTTTCTTTTGAAAGAGCAGCTTTGAAACACTCTTTTCGTAGAATCTGCAAGTGGATATTTGGAGGGCTTTGAGGCCTATGCTGGGAAATGAAATCTCTTCACCTAAAAACTAGACAGAAGCATTCTGAGAAACTTCTGTGTGATGAGTGCATTCAACTCACAGACTTGAACGTTCCCTTTGATAGAACAGTTTTGAAACACTCCTTTTGTAGAATCTGCATGTGTTTATTTGGAGCGCTTTGAGGCCTATGTTGGAAAAGGAAATATCTTCATATAGAAACTAGACGGAAGCATTCTCAGAAACTTCTTTGTGATGAATGCATTCAACTCACAGACTTGAGGCTGCCTTTTGAAAGAGCAGTTTGGAAACACTCTTCTTATAGAATCTTCAAGTGGATATTTGGAGCGCTTTGAGGCCTGTGCTGGGAAATGAAATCTCTTCACCTAAAAACTAGACAGAAACATTCTGAGAAACTTCTTTGCAATGAGTGCATTCAACTCACAGACTTGAACGTTCCTTTTGATAGAACAGTTTTGAAACATTACGTTTGTAGAATCTGCAAGTGTTTATTCGGAGCACCTTGAGGCCTATGTTGGAAAAGGAAATATCTTCACATAAAAACTAGAGAGAATGATTCTCAGAAACTTCTTTTTGATGAGTTCATTCAACTCACAGAGTTGAACCTACCAATTGATAGAGAAGTTTGGAAACACTCTTTTTGTAGAATCTGCAAGTGGATATTTGGAGCCGTTTGAGGCCTATGCTGGAAAAGGAAATATCTTCACATAAAAACTGAACAGAAGCATTCTCAGAAACTTCTTTGTGTTGAGTGCATTCAACTCACAGACTTGAACTTCCCTATAGAAAGAGCAGTTTTGAAACACTCTTTGGGTAAAATCTGCAAGTGGTTATTTGGATCACTTCGAGGCCTGTGCTGGGATATGGAATATCTTCACCTAAAAACTACAGAGAAGCATTCTCAGAAAGTTCTTCACGATGCATTCGTTCAACTCACAGAGTTGAACCTTCCTTTTGATAGAACAGTTTTGAAACACTCTTTTTGTAGAATCTGCAAGAGGATATTTGGAGCGTTCGGAGGCCTATGCTGCAAAAGGAAATATCTTCACATAAAAACTAGACAGAAGCATTCTCAGAAACTTCTGTGTGATGAGTGCATTCAACTCACAGACTTGAACGTTCCTCTCGAAAGAGCAGTTTTGAAACACTCCTTTTGTAGAATCTGCAAGTGTTTATTTGGAGCGCTTTGAGGCCTATGTTGGAAAAGGAAATATCTGCACATAAAAACTAGACAGAAGCATTCTCAGAAACTTCTTTGTGATGAGTGCATTCTACTCACAGTGTTGAAGCTTGCTTTTGATAGAGCAGTTTTGAAACACTCTTTTGGTAGAATCTGCAAGTGGATATTTGGAGCGCTTTGAGGCCTATGCTGGAAAAGGAAATGTCTTCACATAAAAACTAGACAGAAGCATTCCAGGTAACTTCTGTATGATAAGTGCATTCAACTCACAGACTTGAACGTTCCTTTTGATAGAACTCTATTGAAACACTCCTTTTGTAGAATTTGCAAGTGTTCATTTGGAGCGCTTTGAGGCCTAAGCTGGAAAAGGAAATATCTTCACGTAAGAACTAGACAGAAGCATTCTCAGAAACTTCTTTCTGATGAGTGCATTCAACACACAGACTTGAACCTTGCTTTTGAAAGAGCAGCTTTGAAACACTCTTTTCGTAGAATCTGCAAGTGGATATTTGGAGGGCTTTGAGGCCTATGCTGGGAAATGAAATCTCTTCACCTAAAAACTAGACAGAAGCATTCTGAGAAACTTCTGTGTGATGAGTGCATTCAACTCACAGACTTGAACGTTCCCTTTGATAGAACAGTTTTGAAACACTCCTTTTGTAGAATCTGCATGTGTTTATTTGGAGCGCTTTGAGGCCTATGTTGGAAAAGGAAATATCTTCATATAGAAACTAGACGGACGCATTCTCAGAAACTTCTTTGTGATGAATGCATTCAACTCACAGACTTGAAGCTTCCTTTTGAAAGAGCAGTTTGGAAACACTCTTCTTATAGAATCTTCAAGTGGATATTTGGAGCGCTTTGAGGCCTGTGCTGGGAAATGAAATCTCTTCACCTAAAAACTAGACAGAAACATTCTGAGAAACTTCTTTGCAATGAGTGCATTCAACTCACAGACTTGAACGTTCCTTTTGATAGAACAGTTTTGAAACATTACGTTTGTAGAATCTGCAAGTGTTTATTCGGAGCACCTTGAGGCCTATGTTGGAAAAGGAAATATCTTCACATAAAAACTAGAGAGAAGGATTCTCAGAAACTTCTTTGTGATGAGTTCATTCAACTCACAGAGTTGAACCTACCAATTGATAGAGAAGTTTGGAAACACTCTTTTTGTAGAATCTGCAAGTGGATATTTGGAGCCGTTTGAGGCCTATGCTGGAAAAGGAAATATCTTCACATAAAAACTGAACAGAAGCATTCTCAGAAACTTCTTTGTGTTGAGTGCATTCAACTCACAGACTTGAACTTCCCTATAGAAAGAGCAGTTTTGAAACACTCTTTTGGTAAAATCTGCAAGTGGTTATTTGGAGCACTTCGAGGCCTGTGCTGGGATATGGAATATCTTCACCTAAAAACTACAGAGAAGCATTCTCAGAAAATTCTTCACGATGCATTCATTCAACTCACAGAGTTGAAACTTCCTTTTGATAGAATAGTTTTGAAACACTCTTTTTGTAGAATCTGCAAGAGGATATTTGGAGCGTTCGGAGGCCTATGCTGGAAAAGGAAATATCTTCACATAAAAACTAGACAGAAGCATTCTCACAAACTTCTGTGTGATGAGTGCATTCAACTCACAGACTTGAACGTTCCTCTCGAAAGAGCAGTTTTGAAACACTCCTTTTGTAGAATCTGCAAGTGTTTATTTGGAGCGCTTTGAGGCCTCTGTTGGAAAAGGAAATATCTGCACATAAAAACTAGACAGAAGCATTCTCAGAAACTTCTTTGTGATGAGTGCATTCTACTCACAGTGTTGAAGCTTGCTTTTGATAGAGCAGTTTTGAAACACTCTTTTGGTAGAGTCTGCAAGTGGATATTTGGAGCGCTTTGAGGCCTATGCTGGAAAAGGAAATGTCTTCACATAAAAACTAGACAGAAGCATTCCAGGAAACTTCTGTATGATAAATGCATTCAACTCACAGATTTGAACGTTCCTTTTGATAGAACTCTTTTGAAACACTCCTTTTGTAGAATTTGCAAGTGTTCATTTGGAGCGCTTTGAGGCCTAAGCTGGAAAAGGAAATATCTTCACGTAAGAACTAGACAGAAGCATTCTCAGAAACTTCTTTCTGATGAGTGCATTCAACACACAGACTTGAACCTTGCTTTTGAAAGAGCAGCTTTGAAACACTCTTTTCGTAGAATCTGCAAGTGGATATTTGGAGCGCTTTGAGGCCTATGCTGGGAAATGAAATCTCTTCACCTCAAAACTAGACAGAAGCATTCTGAGAAACTTCTGTGTGATGATTGCATTCAACTCACAGACTTGAACGTTCCCTTTGATAGAACAGTTTTGAAACACTCCTTTTGTAGAATCTGCATGTGTTTATTTGGAGCGCTTTGAGGCCTATGTTGGAAAAGGAAATATCTTCATATAGAAACTAGACGGAAGCATTCTCAGAAACTTCTCTGTGATGAATGCATTCAACTCAAAGACTTGAAGCTTCCTTTTGAAAGAGCAGTTTGGAAACACTCTTCTTATAGAATCTTCAAGTGGATATTTGGAGCGCTTTGAGGCCTATGCTGGGAAATGAAATCTCTTCACCTAAAAACTAGACAGAAACATTCTGAGAAACTTCTTTGCAATGAGTGCATTCAACTCAGAGACTTGAACGTTCCTTTTGATAGAACTGTTTTGAAACATTACGTTTGTAGACTCTGCAAGTGTTTATTCGGAGCACCTTGAGGCCTATGTTGGAAAAGGAAATATCTTCACATAAAAACTAGAGAGAAGGATTCTCAGAAACTTCTTTGTGATGAGTTCATTCAACTCACGGAGTTGAACCTACCAATTGATAGAGAAGTTTGGAATCACTCTTTTTGTAGAATCTGCAAGTGGATATTTGGAGCCGTTTGAGGCCTATGCTGGAAAAGGAAATATCTTCACATAAAAACTGAACAGAAGCATTCTCAGAAACTTCTTTGTGTTGAGTGCATTCAACTCACAGACTTGAACTTCCCTATAGAAAGAGCAGTTTTGAAACACTCTTTTGGTAAAATCTGCAAGTGGTTATTTGGAGCACTTCGAGGCCTGTGCTGGGATATGGAATATCTTCACCTAAAAACTACAGAGAAGCATTCTCCGAAAGTTCTTCACGATGCATTCATTCAACTCACAGAGTTGAACCTTCCTTTTGATAGAACAGTTTTGAAACACTCTTTTTGTAGAATCTGCAAGAGGATATTTGGAGCGTTCGGAGGCCTACTCAGGAAAAGGAAGTATCTTCACATAAAAACTAGACAGAAGCATTCTGAGAAACTTCTGTGTGATGAGTGCATTCAACTCACAGACTTGAACGTTCCTCTCGAAAGAGCAGTTTTGAAACACTCCTTTTGTAGAATCTGCAAGTGTTTATTTGGAGCGCTTTGAGGCCTCTGTTGGAAATGGAAATATCTGCACATAAAAACTAGACAGAAGCATTCTCAGAAACTTCTTTGTGATGAGTGCATTCTACTCACAGTGTTGAAGCTTGCTTTAGATAGAGCAGTTTTGAAACACTCTTTTGGTAGAATCTGCAAGTGGATATTTGGAGCGCTTTGAGGCCTATGCTGGAAAAGGAAATGTCTTCACATAAAAACTAGACAGAAACATTCCAGGAAACTTCTGTATGATAAGTGCATTCAACTCACAGACTTGAACGTTCCTTTTGATAGAACTCTTTTGAAACACTCCTTTTGTAGAATTTGCAAGTGTTCATTTGGAGCGCTTTGAGGCCTAAGCTGGAAAAGGAAATATCTTCACGTAAGAACTAGACAGAAGCATTCTCAGAAACTTCTTTCTGATGAGTGCATTCAACACACAGACTTGAACCTTGCTTTTGAAAGAGCAGCTTTGAAACACTCTTTTCGTAGAATCTGCAAGTGGATATTTGGAGCGCTTTGAGGCCTATGCTGGGAAATGAAATCTCTTCACCTAAAAACTAGACAGAAGCATTCTGAGAAACTTCTGTGTGATGAGTGCATTCAACTCACAGACTTGAACGTTCCCTTTGATAGAACAGTTTTGAAACACTCCTTTTGTAGAATCTGCATGTGTTTATTTGGAGCGCTTTGTGGCCTATGTTGGAAAAGGAAATATCTTCATATAGAAACTAGACGGAAGCATTCTCAGAAACTTCTTTGTGATGAATGCATTCAACTCACAGACTTGAAGCTTCCTTTTGAAAGAGCAGTTTGGAAACACTCTTCTTATAGAATCTTCAAGTGGATATTTGGAGCGCTTTGAGGCCTATGATGGGAAATGAAATCTCTTCACCTAAAAACTAGACAGAAACATTCTGAGAAACTTCTTTGCAATGAGTGCATTCAACTCACAGACTTGAACGTTCCTTTTGATAGAACAGTTTTGAAACATTACGTTTGTAGAATCTGCAAGTGTTTATTCGGAGCACCTTGAGGCCTATGTTGGAAAAGGAAATATCTTCACATAAAAACTAGAGAGAAGGATTCTCAGAAACTTCTTTGTGATGAGTTCATTCAACTCACAGAGTTGAACCTACCAATTGATAGAGAAGTTTGGAAACACTCTTTTTGTAGAATCTGCAAGTGGATATTTGGAGCCGTTTGAGGCCTATGCTGGAAAAGGAAATATCTTCACATAAAAACTGAACAGAAGCATTCTCAGAAACTTCTTTGTGTTGAGTGCATTCAACTCACAGACTTGAACTTCCCTATAGAAAGAGCAGTTTTGAAACACTCTTTTGGTAAAATCTGCAAGTGGTTATTTGGAGCACTTCGAGGCCTGTGCTGGGATATGGAATATCTTCACCTAAAAACTACAGAGAAGCATTCTCAGAAAATTCTTCACGATGCATTCATTCAACTCACAGAGTTGAAACTTCCTTTTGATAGAATAGTTTTGAAACACTCTTTTTGTAGAATCTGCAAGAGGATATTTGGAGCGTTCGGAGGCCTATGCTGGAAAAGGAAATATCTTCACATAAAAACTAGACAGAAGCATTCTCACAAACTTCTGTGTGATGAGTGCATTCAACTCACAGACTTGAACGTTCCTCTCGAAAGAGCAGTTTTGAAACACTCCTTTTGTAGAATCTGCAAGTGTTTATTTGGAGCGCTTTGAGGCCTCTGTTGGAAAAGGAAATATCTGCACATAAAAACTAGACAGAAGCATTCTCAGAAACTTCTTTGTGATGAGTGCATTCTACTCACAGTGTTGAAGCTTGCTTTTGATAGAGCAGTTTTGAAACACTCTTTTGGTAGAGTCTGCAAGTGGATATTTGGAGCGCTTTGAGGCCTATGCTGGAAAAGGAAATGTCTTCACATAAAAACTAGACAGAAGCATTCCAGGAAACTTCTGTATGATAAATGCATTCAACTCACAGATTTGAACGTTCCTTTTGATAGAACTCTTTTGAAACACTCCTTTTGTAGAATTTGCAAGTGTTCATTTGGAGCGCTTTGAGGCCTAAGCTGGAAAAGGAAATATCTTCACGTAAGAACTAGACAGAAGCATTCTCAGAAACTTCTTTCTGATGAGTGCATTCAACACACAGACTTGAACCTTGCTTTTGAAAGAGCAGCTTTGAAACACTCTTTTCGTAGAATCTGCAAGTGGATATTTGGAGCGCTTTGAGGCCTATGCTGGGAAATGAAATCTCTTCACCTCAAAACTAGACAGAAGCATTCTGAGAAACTTCTGTGTGATGATTGCATTCAACTCACAGACTTGAACGTTCCCTTTGATAGAACAGTTTTGAAACACTCCTTTTGTAGAATCTGCATGTGTTTATTTGGAGCGCTTTGAGGCCTATGTTGGAAAAGGAAATATCTTCATATAGAAACTAGACGGAAGCATTCTCAGAAACTTCTCTGTGATGAATGCATTCAACTCAAAGACTTGAAGCTTCCTTTTGAAAGAGCAGTTTGGAAACACTCTTCTTATAGAATCTTCAAGTGGATATTTGGAGCGCTTTGAGGCCTATGCTGGGAAATGAAATCTCTTCACCTAAAAACTAGACAGAAACATTCTGAGAAACTTCTTTGCAATGAGTGCATTCAACTCAGAGACTTGAACGTTCCTTTTGATAGAACTGTTTTGAAACATTACGTTTGTAGACTCTGCAAGTGTTTATTCGGAGCACCTTGAGGCCTATGTTGGAAAAGGAAATATCTTCACATAAAAACTAGAGAGAAGGATTCTCAGAAACTTCTTTGTGATGAGTTCATTCAACTCACGGAGTTGAACCTACCAATTGATAGAGAAGTTTGGAATCACTCTTTTTGTAGAATCTGCAAGTGGATATTTGGAGCCGTTTGAGGCCTATGCTGGAAAAGGAAATATCTTCACATAAAAACTGAACAGAAGCATTCTCAGAAACTTCTTTGTGTTGAGTGCATTCAACTCACAGACTTGAACTTCCCTATAGAAAGAGCAGTTTTGAAACACTCTTTTGGTAAAATCTGCAAGTGGTTATTTGGAGCACTTCGAGGCCTGTGCTGGGATATGGAATATCTTCACCTAAAAACTACAGAGAAGCATTCTCCGAAAGTTCTTCACGATGCATTCATTCAACTCACAGAGTTGAACCTTCCTTTTGATAGAACAGTTTTGAAACACTCTTTTTGTAGAATCTGCAAGAGGATATTTGGAGCGTTCGGAGGCCTACTCAGGAAAAGGAAGTATCTTCACATAAAAACTAGACAGAAGCATTCTGAGAAACTTCTGTGTGATGAGTGCATTCAACTCACAGACTTGAACGTTCCTCTCGAAAGAGCAGTTTTGAAACACTCCTTTTGTAGAATCTGCAAGTGTTTATTTGGAGCGCTTTGAGGCCTCTGTTGGAAATGGAAATATCTGCACATAAAAACTAGACAGAAGCATTCTCAGAAACTTCTTTGTGATGAGTGCATTCTACTCACAGTGTTGAAGCTTGCTTTAGATAGAGCAGTTTTGAAACACTCTTTTGGTAGAATCTGCAAGTGGATATTTGGAGCGCTTTGAGGCCTATGCTGGAAAAGGAAATGTCTTCACATAAAAACTAGACAGAAACATTCCAGGAAACTTCTGTATGATAAGTGCATTCAACTCACAGACTTGAACGTTCCTTTTGATAGAACTCTTTTGAAACACTCCTTTTGTAGAATTTGCAAGTGTTCATTTGGAGCGCTTTGAGGCCTAAGCTGGAAAAGGAAATATCTTCACGTAAGAACTAGACAGAAGCATTCTCAGAAACTTCTTTCTGATGAGTGCATTCAACACACAGACTTGAACCTTGCTTTTGAAAGAGCAGCTTTGAAACACTCTTTTCGTAGAATCTGCAAGTGGATATTTGGAGCGCTTTGAGGCCTATGCTGGGAAATGAAATCTCTTCACCTAAAAACTAGACAGAAGCATTCTGAGAAACTTCTGTGTGATGAGTGCATTCAACTCACAGACTTGAACGTTCCCTTTGATAGAACAGTTTTGAAACACTCCTTTTGTAGAATCTGCATGTGTTTATTTGGAGCGCTTTGTGGCCTATGTTGGAAAAGGAAATATCTTCATATAGAAACTAGACGGAAGCATTCTCAGAAACTTCTTTGTGATGAATGCATTCAACTCACAGACTTGAAGCTTCCTTTTGAAAGAGCAGTTTGGAAACACTCTTCTTATAGAATCTTCAAGTGGATATTTGGAGCGCTTTGAGGCCTATGATGGGAAATGAAATCTCTTCACCTACAAACTAGACAGAAACATTCTGAGAAACTTCTTTGCAATGAGTGCATTCAACTCACAGACTTGAACGTTCCTTTTGATAGAACAGTTTTGAAACATTACGTTTGTAGAATCTGCAAGTGTTTATTCGGAGCACCTTGAGGCCTATGTTGGAAAAGGAAATATCTTCACATAAAAACTAGAGAGAAGGATTCTCAGAAACTTCTTTGTGATGAGTTCATTCAACTCACAGAGTTGAACCTACCAATTGATAGAGAAGTTTGGAAACACTCTTTTTGTAGAATGTGCAAGTGGATATTTGGAGCCGTTTGAGGCCTATGCTGGGAAAGGAAATATCTTCACATAAAAACTGAACAGAAGCATTCTCAGAAACTTCTTTGTGTTGAGTGCATTCAACTCACAGACTTGAACTTCCCTATAGAAAGAGCAGTTTTGAAACACTCTTTTGGTAAAATCTGCAAGTGGTTATTTGGAGCACTTCGAGGCCCGTGCTGGGATATGGAATATCTTCACCTAAAAACTACAGAGAAGCATTCTCAGAAAGTTCTTCACGATGCAATCATTCAACTCTCAGAGTTGAACCTTCCTTTTGATAGAACAGTTTTGAAACACTCTTTTTGTAGAATCTGCAAGAGGATATTTGGAGCGTTCGGAGGCCTATGCTGGAAAAGGAAATATCTTCACATAAAAACTAGACAGAAGCATTCTCACAAACTTCTGTGTGATGAGTGCATTCAACTCACAGACTTGAACGTTCCTCTCGAAAGAGCAGTTTTGAAACACTCCTTTTGTAGAATCTGCAAGTGTTTATTTGGAGCGCTTTGAGGCCTCTGTTGGAAAAGGAAATATCTGCACATAAAAACTAGACAGAAGCATTCTCAGAAACTTCTTTGTGATGAGTGCATTCTACTCACAGTGTTGAAGCTTGCTTTTGATAGAGCAGTTTTGAAACACTCTTTTGGTAGAGTCTGCAAGTGGATATTTGGAGCGCTTTGAGGCCTATGCTGGAAAAGGAAATGTCTTCACATAAAAACTAGACAGAAGCATTCCAGGAAACTTCTGTATGATAAGTGCATTCAACTCACAGATTTGAACGTTCCTTTTGATAGAACTCTTTTGAAACACTCCTTTTGTAGAATTTGCAAGTGTTCATTTGGAGCGCTTTGAGGCCTAAGCTGGAAAAGGAAATATCTTCACGTAAGAACTAGACAGAAGCATTCTCAGAAACTTCTTTCTGATGAGTGCATTCAACACACAGACTTGAACCTTGCTTTTGAAAGAGCAGCTTTGAAACACTCTTTTCGTAGAATCTGCAAGTGGATATTTGGAGCGCTTTGAGGCCTATGCTGGGAAATGAAATCTCTTCACCTCAAAACTAGACAGAAGCATTCTGAGAAACTTCTGTGTGATGATTGCATTCAACTCACAGACTTGAACGTTCCCTTTGATAGAACAGTTTTGAAACACTCCTTTTGTAGAATCTGCATGTGTTTATTTGGAGCGCTTTGAGGCCTATGTTGGAAAAGGAAATATCTTCATATAGAAACTAGACGGAAGCATTCTCAGAAACTTCTCTGTGATGAATGCATTCAACTCAAAGACTTGAAGCTTCCTTTTGAAAGAGCAGTTTGGAAACACTCTTCTTATAGAATCTTCAAGTGGATATTTGGAGCGCTTTGAGGCCTATGCTGGGAAATGAAATCTCTTCACCTAAAAACTAGACAGAAACATTCTGAGAAACTTCTTTGCAATGAGTGCATTCAACTCAGAGACTTGAACGTTCCTTTTGATAGAACTGTTTTGAAACATTACGTTTGTAGACTCTGCAAGTGTTTATTCGGAGCACCTTGAGGCCTATGTTGGAAAAGGAAATATCTTCACATAAAAACTAGAGAGAAGGATTCTCAGAAACTTCTTTGTGATGAGTTCATTCAACTCACAGAGTTGAACCTACCAATTGATAGAGAAGTTTGGAAACACTCTTTTTGTAGAATCTGCAAGTGGATATTTGGAGCCGTTTGAGGCCTATGCTGGAAAAGGAAATATCTTCACATAAAAACTGAACAGAAGCATTCTCAGAAACTTCTTTGTGTTGAGTGCATTCAACTCACAGACTTGAACTTCCCTATAGAAAGAGCAGTTTTGAAACACTCTTTTGGTAAAATCTGCAAGTGGTTATTTGGAGCACTTCGAGGCCTGTGCTGGGATATGGAATATCTTCACCTAAAAACTACAGAGAAGCATTCTCCGAAAGTTCTTCACGATGCATTCATTCAACTCACAGAGTTGAACCTTCCTTTTGATAGAACAGTTTTGAAACACTCTTTTTGTAGAATCTGCAAGAGGATATTTGGAGCGTTCGGAGGCCTACTCAGGAAAAGGAAATATCTTCACATAAAAACTAGACAGAAGCATTCTGAGAAACTTCTGTGTGATGAGTGCATTCAACTCACAGACTTGAACGTTCCTCTCGAAAGAGCAGTTTTGAAACACTCCTTTTGTAGAATCTGCAAGTGTTTATTTGGAGCGCTTTGAGGCCTCTGTTGGAAATGGAAATATCTGCACATAAAAACTAGACAGAAGCATTCTCAGAAACTTCTTTGTGATGAGTGCATTCTACTCACAGTGTTGAAGCTTGCTTTAGATAGAGCAGTTTTGAAACACTCTTTTGGTAGAATCTGCAAGTGGATATTTGGAGCGCTTTGAGGCCTATGCTGGAAAAGGAAATGTCTTCACATAAAAACTAGACAGAAACATTCCAGGAAACTTCTGTATGATAAGTGCATTCAACTCACAGACTTGAACGTTCCTTTTGATAGAACTCTTTTGAAACACTCCTTTTGTAGAATTTGCAAGTGTTCATTTGGAGCGCTTTGAGGCCTAAGCTGGAAAAGGAAATATCTTCACGTAAGAACTAGACAGAAGCATTCTCAGAAACTTCTTTCTGATGAGTGCATTCAACACACAGACTTGAACCTTGCTTTTGAAAGAGCAGCTTTGAAACACTCTTTTCGTAGAATCTGCAAGTGGATATTTGGAGCGCTTTGAGGCCTATGCTGGGAAATGAAATCTCTTCACCTAAAAACTAGACAGAAGCATTCTGAGAAACTTCTGTGTGATGAGTGCATTCAACTCACAGACTTGAACGTTCCCTTTGATAGAACAGTTTTGAAACACTCCTTTTGTAGAATCTGCATGTGTTTATTTGGAGCGCTTTGTGGCCTATGTTGGAAAAGGAAATATCTTCATATAGAAACTAGACGGAAGCATTCTCAGAAACTTCTTTGTGATGAATGCATTCAACTCACAGACTTGAAGCTTCCTTTTGAAAGAGCAGTTTGGAAACACTCTTCTTATAGAATCTTCAAGTGGATATTTGGAGCGCTTTGAGGCCTATGATGGGAAATGAAATCTCTTCACCTACAAACTAGACAGAAACATTCTGAGAAACTTCTTTGCAATGAGTGCATTCAACTCACAGACTTGAACGTTCCTTTTGATAGAACAGTTTTGAAACATTACGTTTGTAGAATCTGCAAGTGTTTATTCGGAGCACCTTGAGGCCTATGTTGGAAAAGGAAATATCTTCACATAAAAACTAGAGAGAAGGATTCTCAGAAACTTCTTTGTGATGAGTTCATTCAACTCACAGAGTTGAACCTACCAATTGATAGAGAAGTTTGGAAACACTCTTTTTGTAGAATCTGCAAGTGGATATTTGGAGCCGTTTGAGGCCTATGCTGGGAAAGGAAATATCTTCACATAAAAACTGAACAGAAGCATTCTCAGAAACTTCTTTGTGTTGAGTGCATTCAACTCACAGACTTGAACTTCCCTATAGAAAGAGCAGTTTTGAAACACTCTTTTGGTAAAATCTGCAAGTGGTTATTTGGAGCACTTCGAGGCCCGTGCTGGGATATGGAATATCTTCACCTAAAAACTACAGAGAAGCATTCTCAGAAAGTTCTTCACGATGCAATCATTCAACTCTCAGAGTTGAACCTTCCTTTTGATAGAACAGTTTTGAAACACTCTTTTTGTAGAATCTGCAAGAGGATATTTGGAGCGTTCGGAGGCCTATGCTGGAAAAGGAAATATCTTCACATAAAAACTAGGCAGAAGCATTCTCAGAAAATTCTGTGTGATGAGTGCATTCAACTCACAGACTTGAACGTTCCTCTCGAAAGAGCAGTTTTGAAACACTCCTTTTGTAGAATCTGCAAGTGTTTATTTGGAGCGCTTTGAGGCCTCTGTTGGAAAAGGAAATATCTGCACATAAAAACTAGACAGAAGCATTCTCAGAAACTTCTTTGTGATGAGTGCATTCTACTCACAGTGTTGAAGCTTGCTTTTGATAGAGCAGTTTTGAAACACTCTTTTGGTAGAGTCTGCAAGTGGATATTTGGAGCGCTTTGAGGCCTATGCTGGAAAAGGAAATGTCTTCACATAAAAACTAGACAGAAGCATTCCAGGAAACTTCTGTATGATAAGTGCATTCAACTCACAGACTTGAACGTTCCTTTTGATAGAACTCTTTTGAAACACTCCTTTTGTAGAATTTGCAAGTGTTCATTTGGAGCGCTTTGAGGCCTAAGCTGGAAAAGGAAATATCTTCACGTAAGAACTAGACAGAAGCATTCTCAGAAACTTCTTTCTGATGAGTGCATTCAACACACAGACTTGAACCTTGCTTTTGAAAGAGCAGCTTTGAAACACTCTTTTCGTAGAATCTGCAAGTGGATATTTGGAGGGCTTTGAGGCCTATGCTGGGAAATGAAATCTCTTCACCTAAAAACTAGACAGAAGCATTCTGAGAAACTTCTGTGTGATGAGTGCATTCAACTCACAGACTTGAACGTTCCCTTTGATAGAACAGTTTTGAAACACTCCATTTGTAGAATCTGCATGTGTTTATTTGGAGCGCTTTGAGGCCTATGTTGGAAAAGGAAATATCTTCATATAGAAACTAGACGGAAGCATTCTCAGAAACTTCTTTGTGATGAATGCATTCAACTCACAGACTTGAGGCTGCCTTTTGAAAGAGCAGTTTGGAAACACTCTTCTTATAGAATCTTCAAGTGGATATTTGGAGCGCTTTGAGGCCTGTGCTGGGAAATGAAATCTCTTCACCTAAAAACTAGACAGAAACATTCTGAGAAACTTCTTTGCAATGAGTGCATTCAACTCACAGACTTGAACGTTCCTTTTGATAGAACAGTTTTGAAACATTACGTTTGTAGAATCTGCAAGTGTTTATTCAGAGCACCTTGAGGCCTATGTTGGAAAAGGAAATATCTTCACATAAAAACTAGAGAGAAGGATTCTCAGAAACTTCTTTTTGATGAGTTCATTCAACTCACAGAGTTGAACCTACCAATTGATAGAGAAGTTTGGAAACACTCTTTTTGTAGAATCTGCAAGTGGATATTTGCAGCCGTTTGAGGCCTATGCTGGAAAAGGAAATATCTTCACATAAAAACTGAACAGAAGCATTCTCAGAAACTTCTTTGTGTTGAGTGCATTCAACTCACAGACTTGAACTTCCCTATAGAAAGAGCAGTTTTGAAACACTCTTTGGGTAAAATCTGCAAGTGGTTATTTTGATCACTTCGAGGCCTGTGCTGGGATATGGAATATCTTCACCTAAAAACTACAGAGAAGCATTCTCAGAAAGTTCTTCACGATGCATTCGTTCAACTCACAGAGTTGAACCTTCCTTTTGATAGAACAGTTTTGAAACACTCTTTTTGTAGAATCTGCAAGAGGATATTTGGAGCGTTCGGAGGCCTATGCTGGAAAAGGAAATATCTTCACATAAAAACTAGACAGAAGCATTCTCAGAAACTTCTGTGTGATGAGTGCATTCAACTCACAGACTTGAACGTTCCTCTCGAAAGAGCAGTTTTGAAACACTCCTTTTGTAGAATCTGCAAGTGTTTATTTGGAGCGCTTTGAGGCCTATGTTGGAAAAGGAAATATCTGCACATAAAAACTAGACAGAAGCATTCTCAGAAACTTCTTTGTGATGAGTGCATTCTACTCACAGTGTTGAAGCTTGCTTTTGATAGAGCAGTTTTGAAACACTCTTTTGGTAGAATCTGCAAGTGGATATTTGGAGCGCTTTGAGGCCTATGCTGGAAAAGGAAATGTCTTCACATAAAAACTAGACAGAAGCATTCCAGGTAACTTCTGTATGATAAGTGCATTCAACTCACAGACTTGAACGTTCCTTTTGATAGAACTCTATTGAAACACTCCTTTTGTAGAATTTGCAAGTGTTCATTTGGAGCGCTTTGAGGCCTAAGCTGGAAAAGGAAATATCTTCACGTAAGAACTAGACAGAAGCATTCTCAGAAACTTCTTTCTGATGAGTGCATTCAACACACAGACTTGAACCTTGCTTTTGAAAGAGCAGCTTTGAAACACTCTTTTCGTAGAATCTGCAAGTGGATATTTGGAGGGCTTTGAGGCCTATGCTGGGAAATGAAATCTCTTCACCTAAAAACTAGACAGAAGCATTCTGAGAAACTTCTGTGTGATGAGTGCATTCAACTCACAGACTTGAACGTTCCCTTTGATAGAACAGTTTTGAAACACTCCTTTTGTAGAATCTGCATGTGTTTATTTGGAGCGCTTTGAGGCCTATGTTGGAAAAGGAAATATCTTCATATAGAAACTAGACGGACGCATTCTCAGAAACTTCTTTGTGATGAATGCATTCAACTCACAGACTTGAAGCTTCCTTTTGAAAGAGCAGTTTGGAAACACTCTTCTTATAGAATCTTCAAGTGGATATTTGGAGCGCTTTGAGGCCTGTGCTGGGAAATGAAATCTCTTCACCTAAAAACTAGACAGAAACATTCTGAGAAACTTCTTTGCAATGAGTGCATTCAACTCACAGACTTGAACGTTCCTTTTGATAGAACAGTTTTGAAACATTACGTTTGTAGAATCTGCAAGTGTTTATTCGGAGCACCTTGAGGCCTATGTTGGAAAAGGAAATATCTTCACATAAAAACTAGAGAGAAGGATTCTCAGAAACTTCTTTGTGATGAGTTCATTCAACTCACAGAGTTGAACCTACCAATTGATAGAGAAGTTTGGAAACACTCTTTTTGTAGAATCTGCAAGTGGATATTTGGAGCCGTTTGAGGCCTATGCTGGAAAAGGAAATATCTTCACATAAAAACTGAACAGAAGCATTCTCAGAAACTTCTTTGTGTTGAGTGCATTCAACTCACAGACTTGAACTTCCCTATAGAAAGAGCAGTTTTGAAACACTCTTTTGGTAAAATCTGCAAGTGGTTATTTGGAGCACTTCGAGGCCTGTGCTGGGATATGGAATATCTTCACCTAAAAACTACAGAGAAGCATTCTCAGAAAATTCTTCACGATGCCTTCATTCAACTCACAGAGTTGAAACTTCCTTTTGATAGAATAGTTTTGAAACACTCTTTTTGTAGAATCTGCAAGAGGATATTTGGAGCGTTCGGAGGCCTATGCTGGAAAAGGAAATATCTTCACATAAAAACTAGACAGAAGCATTCTCAGAAACTTCTGTGTGATGAGTGCATTCAACTCACAGACTTGAACGTTCCTCTCGAAAGAGCAGTTTTGAAACACTCCTTTTGTAGAATCTGCAAGTGTTTATTTGGAGCGCTTTGAGGCCTATGTTGGAAAAGGAAATATCTGCACATAAAAACTAGACAGAAGCATTCTCAGAAACTTCTTTGTGATGAGTGCATTCTACTCACAGTGTTGAAGCTTGCTTTTGATAGAGCAGTTTTGAAACACTCTTTTGGTAGAATCTGCAAGTGGATATTTGGAGCGCTTTGAGGCCTATGCTGGAAAAGGAAATGTCTTCACATAAAAACTAGACAGAAGCATTCCAGGTAACTTCTGTATGATAAGTGCATTCAACTCACAGACTTGAACGTTCCTTTTGATAGAACTCTATTGAAACACTCCTTTTGTAGAATTTGCAAGTGTTCATTTGGAGCGCTTTGAGGCCTAAGCTGGAAAAGGAAATATCTTCACGTAAGAACTAGACAGAAGCATTCTCAGAAACTTCTTTCTGATGAGTGCATTCAACACACAGACTTGAACCTTGCTTTTGAAAGAGCAGCTTTGAAACACTCTTTTCGTAGAATCTGCAAGTGGATATTTGGAGGGCTTTGAGGCCTATGCTGGGAAATGAAATCTCTTCACCTAAAAACTAGACAGAAGCATTCTGAGAAACTTCTGTGTGATGAGTGCATTCAACTCACAGACTTGAACGTTCCCTTTGATAGAACAGTTTTGAAACACTCCTTTTGTAGAATCTGCATGTGTTTATTTGGAGCGCTTTGAAGCCTATGTTGGAAAAGGAAATATCTTCATATAGAAACTAGACGGACGCATTCTCAGAAACTTCTTTGTGATGAATGCATTCAACTCACAGACTTGAAGCTTCCTTTTGAAAGAGCAGTTTGGAAACACTCTTCTTATAGAATCTTCAAGTGGATATTTGGAGCGCTTTGAGGCCTGTGCTGGGAAATGAAATCTCTTCACCTAAAAACTAGACAGAAACATTCTGAGAAACTTCTTTGCAATGAGTGCATTCAACTCACAGACTTGAACGTTCCTTTTGATAGAACAGTTTTGAAACATTACGTTTGTAGAATCTGCAAGTGTTTATTCGGAGCACCTTGAGGCCTATGTTGGAAAAGGAAATATCTTCACATAAAAACTAGAGAGAAGGATTCTCAGAAACTTCTTTGTGATGAGTTCATTCAACTCACAGAGTTGAACCTACCAATTGATAGAGAAGTTTGGAAACACTCTTTTTGTAGAATCTGCAAGTGGATATTTGGAGCCGTTTGAGGCCTATGCTGGAAAAGGAAATATCTTCACATAAAAACTGAACAGAAGCATTCTCAGAAACTTCTTTGTGTTGAGTGCATTCAACTCACAGACTTGAACTTCCCTATAGAAAGAGCAGTTTTGAAACACTCTTTTGGTAAAATCTGCAAGTGGTTATTTGGAGCACTTCGAGGCCTGTGCTGGGATATGGAATATCTTCACCTAAAAACTACAGAGAAGCATTCTCAGAAAATTCTTCACGATGCATTCATTCAACTCACAGAGTTGAAACTTCCTTTTGATAGAATAGTTTTGAAACACTCTTTTTGTAGAATCTGCAAGAGGATATTTGGAGCGTTCGGAGGCCTATGCTGGAAAAGGAAATATCTTCACATAAAAACTAGACAGAAGCATTCTCACAAACTTCTGTGTGATGAGTGCATTCAACTCACAGACTTGAACGTTCCTCTCGAAAGAGCAGTTTTGAAACACTCCTTTTGTAGAATCTGCAAGTGTTTATTTGGAGCGCTTTGAGGCCTCTGTTGGAAAAGGAAATATCTGCACATAAAAACTAGACAGAAGCATTCTCAGAAACTTCTTTGTGATGAGTGCATTCTACTCACAGTGTTGAAGCTTGCTTTTGATAGAGCAGTTTTGAAACACTCTTTTGGTAGAGTCTGCAAGTGGATATTTGGAGCGCTTTGAGGCCTATGCTGGAAAAGGAAATGTCTTCACATAAAAACTAGACAGAAGCATTCCAGGAAACTTCTGTATGATAAGTGCATTCAACTCACAGACTTGAACGTTCCTTTTGATAGAACTCTTTTGAAACACTCCTTTTGTAGAATTTGCAAGTGTTCATTTGGAGCGCTTTGAGGCCTAAGCTGGAAAAGGAAATATCTTCACGTAAGAACTAGACAGAAGCATTCTCAGAAACTTCTTTCTGATGAGTGCATTCAACACACAGACTTGAACCTTGCTTTTGAAAGAGCAGCTTTGAAACACTCTTTTCGTAGAATCTGCAAGTGGATATTTGGAGGGCTTTGAGGCCTATGCTGGGAAATGAAATCTCTTCACCTAAAAACTAGACAGAAGCATTCTGAGAAACTTCTGTGTGATGAGTGCATTCAACTCACAGACTTGAACGTTCCCTTTGATAGAACAGTTTTGAAACACTCCTTTTGTAGAATCTGCATGTGTTTATTTGGAGCGCTTTGAGGCCTATGTTGGAAAAGGAAATATCTTCATATAGAAACTAGACGGAAGCATTCTCAGAAACTTCTTTGTGATGAATGCATTCAACTCACAGACTTGAGGCTGCCTTTTGAAAGAGCAGTTTGGAAACACTCTTCTTATAGAATCTTCAAGTGGATATTTGGAGCGCTTTGAGGCCTGTGCTGGGAAATGAAATCTCTTCACCTAAAAACTAGACAGAAACATTCTGAGAAACTTCTTTGCAATGAGTGCATTCAACTCACAGACTTGAACGTTCCTTTTGATAGAACAGTTTTGAAACATTACGTTTGTAGAATCTGCAAGTGTTTATTCGGAGCACCTTGAGGCCTATGTTGGAAAAGGAAATATCTTCACATAAAAACTAGAGAGAATGATTCTCAGAAACTTCTTTTTGATGAGTTCATTCAACTCACAGAGTTGAACCTACCAATTGATAGAGAAGTTTGGAAACACTCTTTTTGTAGAATCTGCAAGTGGATATTTGGAGCCGTTTGAGGCCTATGCTGGAAAAGGAAATATCTTCACATAAAAACTGAACAGAAGCATTCTCAGAAACTTCTTTGTGTTGAGTGCATTCAACTCACAGACTTGAACTTCCCTATAGAAAGAGCAGTTTTGAAACTCTCTTTGGGTAAAATCTGCAAGTGGTTATTTGGATCACTTCGAGGCCTGTGCTGGGATATGGAATATCTTCACCTAAAAACTACAGAGAAGCATTCTCAGAAAGTTCTTCACGATGCATTCGTTCAACTCACAGAGTTGAACCTTCCTTTTGATAGAACAGTTTTGAAACACTCTTTTTGTAGAATCTGCAAGAGGATATTTGGAGCGTTCGGAGGCCTATGCTGCAAAAGGAAATATCTTCACATAAAAACTAGACAGAAGCATTCTCAGAAACTTCTGTGTGATGAGTGCATTCAACTCACAGACTTGAACGTTCCTCTCGAAAGAGCAGTTTTGAAACACTCCTTTTGTAGAATCTGCAAGTGTTTATTTGGAGCGCTTTGAGGCCTATGTTGGAAAAGGAAATATCTGCACATAAAAACTAGACAGAAGCATTCTCAGAAACTTCTTTGTGATGAGTGCATTCTACTCACAGTGTTGAAGCTTGCTTTTGATAGAGCAGTTTTGAAACACTCTTTTGGTAGAATCTGCAAGTGGATATTTGGAGCGCTTTGAGGCCTATGCTGGAAAAGGAAATGTCTTCACATAAAAACTAGACAGAAGCATTCCAGGTAACTTCTGTATGATAAGTGCAATCAACTCACAGACTTGAACGTTCCTTTTGATAGAACTCTATTGAAACACTCCTTTTGTAGAATTTGCAAGTGTTCATTTGGAGCGCTTTGAGGCCTAAGCTGGAAAAGGAAATATCTTCACGTAAGAACTAGACAGAAGCATTCTCAGAAACTTCTTTCTGATGAGTGCATTCAACACACAGACTTGAACCTTGCTTTTGAAAGAGCAGCTTTGAAACACTCTTTTCGTAGAATCTGCAAGTGGATATTTGGAGGGCTTTGAGGCCTATGCTGGGAAATGAAATCTCTTCACCTAAAAACTAGACAGAAGCATTCTGAGAAACTTCTGTGTGATGAGTGCATTCAACTCACAGACTTGAACGTTCCCTTTGATAGAACAGTTTTGAAACACTCCTTTTGTAGAATCTGCATGTGTTTATTTGGAGCGCTTTGAGGCCTATGTTGGAAAAGGAAATATCTTCATATAGAAACTAGACGGACGCATTCTCAGAAACTTCTTTGTGATGAATGCATTCAACTCACAGACTTGAAGCTTCCTTTTGAAAGAGCAGTTTGGAAACACTCTTCTTATAGAATCTTCAAGTGGATATTTGGAGCGCTTTGAGGCCTGTGCTGGGAAATGAAATCTCTTCACCTAAAAACTAGACAGAAACATTCTGAGAAACTTCTTTGCAATGAGTGCATTCAACTCACAGACTTGAACGTTCCTTTTGATAGAACAGTTTTGAAACATTACGTTTGTAGAATCTGCAAGTGTTTATTCGGAGCACCTTGAGGCCTATGTTGGAAAAGGAAATATCTTCACATAAAAACTAGAGAGAAGGATTCTCAGAAACTTCTTTGTGATGAGTTCATTCAACTCACAGAGTTGAACCTACCAATTGATAGAGAAGTTTGGAAACACTCTTTTTGTAGAATCTGCAAGTGGATATTTGGAGCCGTTTGAGGCCTATGCTGGAAAAGGAAATATCTTCACATAAAAACTGAACAGAAGCATTCTCAGAAACTTCTTTGTGTTGAGTGCATTCAACTCACAGACTTGAACTTCCCTATAGAAAGAGCAGTTTTGAAACACTCTTTTGGTAAAATCTGCAAGTGGTTATTTGGAGCACTTCGAGGCCTGTGCTGGGATATGGAATATCTTCACCTAAAAACTACAGAGAAGCATTCTCCGAAAGTACTTCACGATGCATTCATTCAACTCACAGAGTTGAACCTTCCTTTTGATAGAACAGTTTTGAAACACTCTTTTTGTAGAATCTGCAAGAGGATATTTGGAGCGTTCGGAGGCCTACTCAGGAAAAGGAAATATCTTCACATAAAAACTAGACAGAAGCATTCTGAGAAACTTCTGTGTGATGAGTGCATTCAACTCACAGACTTGAACGTTCCTCTCGAAAGAGCAGTTTTGAAACACTCCTTTTGTAGAATCTGCAAGTGTTTATTTGGAGCGCTTTGAGGCCTCTGTTGGAAATGGAAATATCTGCACATAAAAACTAGACAGAAGCATTCTCAGAAACTTCTTTGTGATGAGTGCATTCTACTCACAGTGTTGAAGCTTGCTTTAGATAGAGCAGTTTTGAAACACTCTTTTGGTAGAATCTGCAAGTGGATATTTGGAGCGCTTTGAGGCCTATGCTGGAAAAGGAAATGTCTTCACATAAAAACTAGACAGAAACATTCCAGGAAACTTCTGTATGATAAGTGCATTCAACTCACAGACTTGAACGTTCCTTTTGATAGAACTCTTTTGAAACACTCCTTTTGTAGAATTTGCAAGTGTTCATTTGGAGCGCTTTGAGGCCTAAGCTGGAAAAGGAAATATCTTCACGTAAGAACTAGACAGAAGCATTCTCAGAAACTTCTTTCTGATGAGTGCATTCAACACACAGACTTGAACCTTGCTTTTGAAAGAGCAGCTTTGAAACACTCTTTTCGTAGAATCTGCAAGTGGATATTTGGAGCGCTTTGAGGCCTATGCTGGGAAATGAAATCTCTTCACCTAAAAACTAGACAGAAGCATTCTGAGAAACTTCTGTGTGATGAGGTCATTCAACTCACAGACTTGAACGTTCCCTTTGATAGAACAGTTTTGAAACACTCCTTTTGTAGAATCTGCATGTGTTTATTTGGAGCGCTTTGTGGCCTATGTTGGAAAAGGAAATATCTTCATATAGAAACTAGACGGAAGCATTCTCAGAAACTTCTTTGTGATGAATGCATTCAACTCACAGACTTGAAGCTTCCTTTTGAAAGAGCAGTTTGGAAACACTCTTCTTATAGAATCTTCAAGTGGATATTTGGAGCGCTTTGAGGCCTATGATGGGAAATGAAATCTCTTCACCTACAAACTAGACAGAAACATTCTGAGAAACTTCTTTGCAATGAGTGCATTCAACTCACAGACTTGAACGTTCCTTTTGATAGAACAGTTTTGAAACATTACGTTTGTAGAATCTGCAAGTGTTTATTCGGAGCACCTTGAGGCCTATGTTGGAAAAGGAAATATCTTCACATAAAAACTAGAGAGAAGGATTCTCAGAAACTTCTTTGTGATGAGTTCATTCAACTCACAGAGTTGAACCTACCAATTGATAGAGAAGTTTGGAAACACTCTTTTTGTAGAATGTGCAAGTGGATATTTGGAGCCGTTTGAGGCCTATGCTGGGAAAGGAAATATCTTCACATAAAAACTGAACAGAAGCATTCTCAGAAACTTCTTTGTGTTGAGTGCATTCAACTCACAGACTTGAACTTCCCTATAGAAAGAGCAGTTTTGAAACACTCTTTTGGTAAAATCTGCAAGTGGTTATTTGGAGCACTTCGAGGCCCGTGCTGGGATATGGAATATCTTCACCTAAAAACTACAGAGAAGCATTCTCAGAAAGTTCTTCATGATGCAATCATTCAACTCTCAGAGTTGAACCTTCCTTTTGATAGAACAGTTTTGAAACACTCTTTTTGTAGAATCTGCAAGAGGATATTTGGAGCGTTCGGAGGCCTATGCTGGAAAAGGAAATATCTTCACATAAAAACTAGGCAGAAGCATTCTCAGAAAATTCTGTGTGATGAGTGCATTCAACTCACAGACTTGAACGTTCCTCTCGAAAGAGCAGTTTTGAAACACTCCTTTTGTAGAATCTGCAAGTGTTTATTTGGAGCGCTTTGAGGCCTCTGTTGGAAAAGGAAATATCTGCACATAAAAACTAGACAGAAGCATTCTCAGAAACTTCTTTGTGATGAGTGCATTCTACTCACAGTGTTGAAGCTTGCTTTTGATAGAGCAGTTTTGAAACACTCTTTTGGTAGAGTCTGCAAGTGGATATTTGGAGCGCTTTCAGGCCTATGCTGGAAAAGGAAATGTCTTCACATAAAAACTAGACAGAAGCATTCCAGGAAACTTCTGTATGATAAGTGCATTCAACTCACAGACTTGAACGTTCCTTTTGATAGAACTCTTTTGAAACACTCCTTTTGTAGAATTTGCAAGTGTTCATTTGGAGCGCTTTGAGGCCTAAGCTGGAAAAGGAAATATCTTCACGTAAGAACTAGACAGAAGCATTCTCAGAAACTTCTTTCTGATGAGTGCATTCAACACACAGACTTGAACCTTGCTTTTGAAAGAGCAGCTTTGAAACACTCTTTTCGTAGAATCTGCAAGTGGATATTTGGAGGGCTTTGAGGCCTATGCTGGGAAATGAAATCTCTTCACCTAAAAACTAGACAGAAGCATTCTGAGAAACTTCTGTGTGATGAGTGCATTCAACTCACAGACTTGAACGTTCCCTTTGATAGAACAGTTTTGAAACACTCCTTTTGTAGAATCTGCGTGTGTTTATTTGGAGCGCTTTGAGGCCTATGTTGGAAAAGGAAATATCTTCATATAGAAACTAGACGGACGCATTCTCAGAAACTTCTTTGTGATGAATGCATTCAACTCACAGACTTGAAGCTTCCTTTTGAAAGAGCAGTTTGGAAACACTGTTCTTATAGAATCTTCAAGTGGATATTTGGAGCGCTTTGAGGCCTGTGCTGGGAAATGAAATCTCTTCACCTAAAAACTAGACAGAAACATTCTGAGAAACTTCTTTGCAATGAGTGCATTCAACTCACAGACTTGAACGTTCCTTTTGATAGAACAGTTTTGAAACATTACGTTTGTAGAATCTGCAAGTGTTTATTCGGAGCACCTTGAGGCCTATGTTGGAAAAGGAAATATCTTCACATAAAAACTAGAGAGAAGGATTCTCAGAAACTTCTTTGTGATGAGTTCATTCAACTCACAGAGTTGAACCTACCAATTGATAGAGAAGTTTGGAAACACTCTTTTTGTAGAATCTGCAAGTGGATATTTGGAGCCGTTTGAGGCCTATGCTGGAAAAGGAAATATCTTCACATAAAAACTGAACAGAAGCATTCTCAGAAACTTCTTTGTGTTGAGTGCATTCAACTCACAGACTTGAACTTCCCTATAGAAAGAGCAGTTTTGAAACACTCTTTTGGTAAAATCTGCAAGTGGTTATTTGGAGCACTTCGAGGCCTGTGCTGGGATATGGAATATCTTCACCTAAAAACTACAGAGAAGCATTCTCAGAAAATTCTTCACGATGCATTCATTCAACTCACAGAGTTGAAACTTCCTTTTGATAGAATAGTTTTGAAACACTCTTTTTGTAGAATCTGCAAGAGGATATTTGGAGCGTTCGGAGGCCTATGCTGGAAAAGGAAATATCTTCACATAAAAACTAGACAGAAGCATTCTCACAAACTTCTGTGTGATGAGTGCATTCAACTCACAGACTTGAACGTTCCTCTCGAAAGAGCA
This sequence comes from Pongo pygmaeus, assembly GCF_028885625.2. Taxonomy (NCBI): domain Eukaryota; kingdom Metazoa; phylum Chordata; class Mammalia; order Primates; family Hominidae; genus Pongo; species Pongo pygmaeus. Next base: position 24,487,644 of record NC_072394.2, on the reverse strand, counting down.
GTTTTGAAACACTCCTTTTGTAGAATCTGCAAGTGTTTATTTGGAGCGCTTTGAGGCCTCTGTTGGAAAAGGAAATATCTGCACATAAAAACTAGACAGAAGCATTCTCAGAAACTTCTTTGTGATGAGTGCATTCTACTCACAGTGTTGAAGCTTGCTTTTGATAGAGCAGTTTTGAAACACTCTTTTGGTAGAGTCTGCAAGTGGATATTTGGAGCGCTTTGAGGCCTATGCTGGAAAAGGAAATGTCTTCACATAAAAACTAGACAGAAGCATTCCAGGAAACTTCTGTATGATAAGTGCATTCAACTCACAGACTTGAACGTTCCTTTTGATAGAACTCTTTTGAAACACTCCTTTTGTAGAATTTGCAAGTGTTCATTTGGAGCGCTTTGAGGCCTAAGCTGGAAAAGGAAATATCTTCACGTAAGAACTAGACAGAAGCATTCTCAGAAACTTCTTTCTGATGAGTGCATTCAACACACAGACTTGAACCTTGCTTTTGAAAGAGCAGCTTTGAAACACTCTTTTCGTAGAATCTGCAAGTGGATATTTGGAGGGCTTTGAGGCCTATGCTGGGAAATGAAATCTCTTCACCTAAAAACTAGACAGAAGCATTCTGAGAAACTTCTGTGTGATGAGTGCATTCAACTCACAGACTTGAACGTTCCCTTTGATAGAACAGTTTTGAAACACTCCTTTTGTAGAATCTGCATGTGTTTATTTGGAGCGCTTTGTGGCCTATGTTGGAAAAGGAAATATCTTCATATAGAAACTAGACGGAAGCATTCTCAGAAACTTCTTTGTGATGAATGCATTCAACTCACAGACTTGAAGCTTCCTTTTGAAAGAGCAGTTTGGAAACACTCTTCTTATAGAATCTTCAAGTGGATATTTGGAGCGCTTTGAGGCCTATGATGGGAAATGAAATCTCTTCACCTACAAACTAGACAGAAACATTCTGAGAAACTTCTTTGCAATGAGTGCATTCAACTCACAGACTTGAACGTTCCTTTTGATAGAACAGTTTTGAAACATTACGTTTGTAGAATCTGCAAGTGTTTATTCGGAGCACCTTGAGGCCTATGTTGGAAAAGGAAATATCTTCACATAAAAACTAGAGAGAAGGATTCTCAGAAACTTCTTTGTGATGAGTTCATTCAACTCACAGAGTTGAACCTACCAATTGATAGAGAAGTTTGGAAACACTCTTTTTGTAGAATGTGCAAGTGGATATTTGGAGCCGTTTGAGGCCTATGCTGGGAAAGGAAATATCTTCACATAAAAACTGAACAGAAGCATTCTCAGAAACTTCTTTGTGTTGAGTGCATTCAACTCACAGACTTGAACTTCCCTATAGAAAGAGCAGTTTTGAAACACTCTTTTGGTAAAATCTGCAAGTGGTTATTTGGAGCACTTCGAGGCCCGTGCTGGGATATGGAATATCTTCACCTAAAAACTACAGAGAAGCATTCTCAGAAAGTTCTTCATGATGCAATCATTCAACTCTCAGAGTTGAACCTTCCTTTTGATAGAACAGTTTTGAAACACTCTTTTTGTAGAATCTGCAAGAGGATATTTGGAGCGTTCGGAGGCCTATGCTGGAAAAGGAAATATCTTCACATAAAAACTAGGCAGAAGCATTCTCAGAAAATTCTGTGTGATGAGTGCATTCAACTCACAGACTTGAACGTTCCTCTCGAAAGAGCAGTTTTGAAACACTCCTTTTGTAGAATCTGCAAGTGTTTATTTGGAGCGCTTTGAGGCCTCTGTTGGAAAAGGAAATATCTGCACATAAAAACTAGACAGAAGCATTCTCAGAAACTTCTTTGTGATGAGTGCATTCTACTCACAGTGTTGAAGCTTGCTTTTGATAGAGCAGTTTTGAAACACTCTTTTGGTAGAGTCTGCAAGTGGATATTTGGAGCGCTTTGAGGCCTATGCTGGAAAAGGAAATGTCTTCACATAAAAACTAGACAGAAGCATTCCAGGAAACTTCTGTATGATAAGTGCATTCAACTCACAGACTTGAACGTTCCTTTTGATAGAACTCTTTTGAAACACTCCTTTTGTAGAATTTGCAAGTGTTCATTTGGAGCGCTTTGAGGCCTAAGCTGGAAAAGGAAATATCTTCACGTAAGAACTAGACAGAAGCATTCTCAGAAACTTCTTTCTGATGAGTGCATTCAACACACAGACTTGAACCTTGCTTTTGAAAGAGCAGCTTTGAAACACTCTTTTCGTAGAATCTGCAAGTGGATATTTGGAGGGCTTTGAGGCCTATGCTGGGAAATGAAATCTCTTCACCTAAAAACTAGACAGAAGCATTCTGAGAAACTTCTGTGTGATGAGTGCATTCAACTCACAGACTTGAACGTTCCCTTTGATAGAACAGTTTTGAAACACTCCTTTTGTAGAATCTGCGTGTGTTTATTTGGAGCGCTTTGAGGCCTATGTTGGAAAAGGAAATATCTTCATATAGAAACTAGACGGACGCATTCTCAGAAACTTCTTTGTGATGAATGCATTCAACTCACAGACTTGAAGCTTCCTTTTGAAAGAGCAGTTTGGAAACACTGTTCTTATAGAATCTTCAAGTGGATATTTGGAGCGCTTTGAGGCCTGTGCTGGGAAATGAAATCTCTTCACCTAAAAACTAGACAGAAACATTCTGAGAAACTTCTTTGCAATGAGTGCATTCAACTCACAGACTTGAACGTTCCTTTTGATAGAACAGTTTTGAAACATTACGTTTGTAGAATCTGCAAGTGTTTATTCGGAGCACCTTGAGGCCTATGTTGGAAAAGGAAATATCTTCACATAAAAACTAGAGAGAAGGATTCTCAGAAACTTCTTTGTGATGAGTTCATTCAACTCACAGAGTTGAACCTACCAATTGATAGAGAAGTTTGGAAACACTCTTTTTGTAGAATCTGCAAGTGGATATTTGGAGCCGTTTGAGGCCTATGCTGGAAAAGGAAATATCTTCACATAAAAACTGAACAGAAGCATTCTCAGAAACTTCTTTGTGTTGAGTGCATTCAACTCACAGACTTGAACTTCCCTATAGAAAGAGCAGTTTTGAAACACTCTTTTGGTAAAATCTGCAAGTGGTTATTTGGAGCACTTCGAGGCCTGTGCTGGGATATGGAATATCTTCACCTAAAAACTACAGAGAAGCATTCTCAGAAAATTCTTCACGATGCATTCATTCAACTCACAGAGTTGAAACTTCCTTTTGATAGAATAGTTTTGAAACACTCTTTTTGTAGAATCTGCAAGAGGATATTTGGAGCGTTCGGAGGCCTATGCTGGAAAAGGAAATATCTTCACATAAAAACTAGACAGAAGCATTCTCACAAACTTCTGTGTGATGAGTGCATTCAACTCACAGACTTGAACGTTCCTCTCGAAAGAGCAGTTTTGAAACACTCCTTTTGTAGAATCTGCAAGTGTTTATTTGGAGCGCTTTGAGGCCTCTGTTGGAAAAGGAAATATCTGCACATAAAAACTAGACAGAAGCATTCTCAGAAACTTCTTTGTGATGAGTGCATTCTACTCACAGTGTTGAAGCTTGCTTTTGATAGAGCAGTTTTGAAACACTCTTTTGGTAGAGTCTGCAAGTGGATATTTGGAGCGCTTTGAGGCCTATGCTGGAAAAGGAAATGTCTTCACATAAAAACTAGACAGAAGCATTCCAGGAAACTTCTGTATGATAAGTGCATTCAACTCACAGACTTGAACGTTCCTTTTGATAGAACTCTTTTGAAACACTCCTTTTGTAGAATTTGCAAGTGTTCATTTGGAGCGCTTTGAGGCCTAAGCTGGAAAAGGAAATATCTTCACGTAAGAACTAGACAGAAGCATTCTCAGAAACTTCTTTCTGATGAGTGCATTCAACACACAGACTTGAACCTTGCTTTTGAAAGAGCAGCTTTGAAACACTCTTTTCGTAGAATCTGCAAGTGGATATTTGGAGGGCTTTGAGGCCTATGCTGGGAAATGAAATCTCTTCACCTAAAAACTAGACAGAAGCATTCTGAGAAACTTCTGTGTGATGAGTGCATTCAACTCACAGACTTGAACGTTCCCTTTGATAGAACAGTTTTGAAACACTCCTTTTGTAGAATCTGCATGTGTTTATTTGGAGCGCTTTGAGGCCTATGTTGGAAAAGGAAATATCTTCATATAGAAACTAGACGGAAGCATTCTCAGAAACTTCTTTGTGATGAATGCATTCAACTCACAGACTTGAGGCTGCCTTTTGAAAGAGCAGTTTGGAAACACTCTTCTTATAGAATCTTCAAGTGGATATTTGGAGCGCTTTGAGGCCTGTGCTGGGAAATGAAATCTCTTCACCTAAAAACTAGACAGAAACATTCTGAGAAACTTCTTTGCAATGAGTGCATTCAACTCACAGACTTGAACGTTCCTTTTGATAGAACAGTTTTGAAACATTACGTTTGTAGAATCTGCAAGTGTTTATTCGGAGCACCTTGAGGCCTATGTTGGAAAAGGAAATATCTTCACATAAAAACTAGAGAGAATGATTCTCAGAAACTTCTTTTTGATGAGTTCATTCAACTCACAGAGTTGAACCTACCAATTGATAGAGAAGTTTGGAAACACTCTTTTTGTAGAATCTGCAAGTGGATATTTGGAGCCGTTTGAGGCCTATGCTGGAAAAGGAAATATCTTCACATAAAAACTGAACAGAAGCATTCTCAGAAACTTCTTTGTGTTGAGTGCATTCAACTCACAGACTTGAACTTCCCTATAGAAAGAGCAGTTTTGAAACACTCTTTGGGTAAAATCTGCAAGTGGTTATTTGGATCACTTCGAGGCCTGTGCTGGGATATGGAATATCTTCACCTAAAAACTACAGAGAAGCATTCTCAGAAAGTTCTTCACGATGCATTCGTTCAACTCACAGAGTTGAACCTTCCTTTTGATAGAACAGTTTTGAAACACTCTTTTTGTAGAATCTGCAAGAGGATATTTGGAGCGTTCGGAGGCCTATGCTGCAAAAGGAAATATCTTCACATAAAAACTAGACAGAAGCATTCTCAGAAACTTCTGTGTGATGAGTGCATTCAACTCACAGACTTGAACGTTCCTCTCGAAAGAGCAGTTTTGAAACACTCCTTTTGTAGAATCTGCAAGTGTTTATTTGGAGCGCTTTGAGGCCTATGTTGGAAAAGGAAATATCTGCACATAAAAACTAGACAGAAGCATTCTCAGAAACTTCTTTGTGATGAGTGCATTCTACTCACAGTGTTGAAGCTTGCTTTTGATAGAGCAGTTTTGAAACACTCTTTTGGTAGAATCTGCAAGTGGATATTTGGAGCGCTTTGAGGCCTATGCTGGAAAAGGAAATGTCTTCACATAAAAACTAGACAGAAGCATTCCAGGTAACTTCTGTATGATAAGTGCATTCAACTCACAGACTTGAACGTTCCTTTTGATAGAACTCTATTGAAACACTCCTTTTGTAGAATTTGCAAGTGTTCATTTGGAGCGCTTTGAGGCCTAAGCTGGAAAAGGAAATATCTTCACGTAAGAACTAGACAGAAGCATTCTCAGAAACTTCTTTCTGATGAGTGCATTCAACACACAGACTTGAACCTTGCTTTTGAAAGAGCAGCTTTGAAACACTCTTTTCGTAGAATCTGCAAGTGGATATTTGGAGGGCTTTGAGGCCTATGCTGGGAAATGAAATCTCTTCACCTAAAAACTAGACAGAAGCATTCTGAGAAACTTCTGTGTGATGAGTGCATTCAACTCACAGACTTGAACGTTCCCTTTGATAGAACAGTTTTGAAACACTCCTTTTGTAGAATCTGCATGTGTTTATTTGGAGCGCTTTGAGGCCTATGTTGGAAAAGGAAATATCTTCATATAGAAACTAGACGGACGCATTCTCAGAAACTTCTTTGTGATGAATGCATTCAACTCACAGACTTGAAGCTTCCTTTTGAAAGAGCAGTTTGGAAACACTCTTCTTATAGAATCTTCAAGTGGATATTTGGAGCGCTTTGAGGCCTGTGCTGGGAAATGAAATCTCTTCACCTAAAAACTAGACAGAAACATTCTGAGAAACTTCTTTGCAATGAGTGCATTCAACTCACAGACTTGAACGTTCCTTTTGATAGAACAGTTTTGAAACATTACGTTTGTAGAATCTGCAAGTGTTTATTCGGAGCACCTTGAGGCCTATGTTGGAAAAGGAAATATCTTCACATAAAAACTAGAGAGAAGGATTCTCAGAAACTTCTTTGTGATGAGTTCATTCAACTCACAGAGTTGAACCTACCAATTGATAGAGAAGTTTGGAAACACTCTTTTTGTAGAATCTGCAAGTGGATATTTGGAGCCGTTTGAGGCCTATGCTGGAAAAGGAAATATCTTCACATAAAAACTGAACAGAAGCATTCTCAGAAACTTCTTTGTGTTGAGTGCATTCAACTCACAGACTTGAACTTCCCTATAGAAAGAGCAGTTTTGAAACACTCTTTTGGTAAAATCTGCAAGTGGTTATTTGGAGCACTTCGAGGCCTGTGCTGGGATATGGAATATCTTCACCTAAAAACTACAGAGAAGCATTCTCAGAAAGTTCTTCACGATGCATTCATTCAACTCACAGAGTTGAACCTTCCTTTTGATAGAACAGTTTTGAAACACTCTTTTTGTAGAATCTGCAAGAGGATATTTGGAGCGTTCGGAGGCCTATTCAGGAAAAGGAAATATCTTCACATAAAAACTAGACAGAAGCATTCTGAGAAACTTCTGTGTGATGAGTGCATTCAACTCACAGACTTGAACGTTCCTCTCGAAAGAGCAGTTTTGAAACACTCCTTTTGTAGAATCTGCAAGTGTTTATTTGGAGCGCTTTGAGGCCTCTGTTGGAAATGGAAATATCTGCACATAAAAACTAGACAGAAGCATTCTCAGAAACTTCTTTGTGATGAGTGCATTCTACTCACAGTGTTGAAGCTTGCTTTAGATAGAGCAGTTTTGAAACACTCTTTTGGTAGAATCTGCAAGTGGATATTTGGAGCGCTTTGAGGCCTATGCTGGAAAAGGAAATGTCTTCACATAAAAACTAGACAGAAACATTCCAGGAAACTTCTGTATGATAAGTGCATTCAACTCACAGACTTGAACGTTCCTTTTGATAGAACTCTTTTGAAACACTCCTTTTGTAGAATTTGCAAGTGTTCATTTGGAGCGCTTTGAGGCCTAAGCTGGAAAAGGAAATATCTTCACGTAAGAACTAGACAGAAGCATTCTCAGAAACTTCTTTCTGATGAGTGCATTCAACACACAGACTTGAACCTTGCTTTTGAAAGAGCAGCTTTGAAACACTCTTTTCGTAGAATCTGCAAGTGGATATTTGGAGCGCTTTGAGGCCTATGCTGGGAAATGAAATCTCTTCACCTAAAAACTAGACAGAAGCATTCTGAGAAACTTCTGTGTGATGAGTGCATTCAACTCACAGACTTGAACGTTCCCTTTGATAGAACAGTTTTGAAACACTCCTTTTGTAGAATCTGCATGTGTTTATTTGGAGCGCTTTGTGGCCTATGTTGGAAAAGGAAATATCTTCATATAGAAACTAGACGGAAGCATTCTCAGAAACTTCTTTGTGATGAATGCATTCAACTCACAGACTTGAAGCTTCCTTTTGAAAGAGCAGTTTGGAAACACTCTTCTTATAGAATCTTCAAGTGGATATTTGGAGCGCTTTGAGGCCTATGATGGGAAATGAAATCTCTTCACCTACAAACTAGACAGAAACATTCTGAGAAACTTCTTTGCAATGAGTGCATTCAACTCACAGACTTGAACGTTCCTTTTGATAGAACAGTTTTGAAACATTACGTTTGTAGAATCTGCAAGTGTTTATTCGGAGCACCTTGAGGCCTATGTTGGAAAAGGAAATATCTTCACATAAAAACTAGAGAGAAGGATTCTCAGAAACTTCTTTGTGATGAGTTCATTCAACTCACAGAGTTGAACCTACCAATTGATAGAGAAGTTTGGAAACACTCTTTTTGTAGAATGTGCAAGTGGATATTTGGAGCCGTTTGAGGCCTATGCTGGGAAAGGAAATATCTTCACATAAAAACTGAACAGAAGCATTCTCAGAAACTTCTTTGTGTTGAGTGCATTCAACTCACAGACTTGAACTTCCCTATAGAAAGAGCAGTTTTGAAACACTCTTTTGGTAAAATCTGCAAGTGGTTATTTGGAGCACTTGGAGGCCCGTGCTGGGATATGGAATATCTTCACCTAAAAACTACAGAGAAGCATTCTCAGAAAGTTCTTCACGATGCAATCATTCAACTCTCAGAGTTGAACCTTCCTTTTGATAGAACAGTTTTGAAACACTCTTTTTGTAGAATCTGCAAGAGGATATTTGGAGCGTTCGGAGGCCTATGCTGGAAAAGGAAATATCTTCACATAAAAACTAGGCAGAAGCATTCTCAGAAAATTCTGTGTGATGAGTGCATTCAACTCACAGACTTGAACGTTCCTCTCGAAAGAGCAGTTTTGAAACACTCCTTTTGTAGAATCTGCAAGTGTTTATTTGGAGCGCTTTGAGGCCTATGTTGGAAAAGGAAATATCTGCACATAAAAACTAGACAGAAGCATTCTCAGAAACTTCTTTGTGATGAGTGCATTCTACTCACAGTGTTGAAGCTCGCTTTTGATAGAGCAGTTTTGAAACACTCTTTTGGTAGAGTCTGCAAGTGGATATTTGGAGCGCTTTGAGACCTATGCTGGAAAAGGAAATGTCTTCACATAAAAACTAGACAGAAGCATTCCAGGAAACTTCTGTATGATAAGTGCATTCAACTCACAGACTTGAACGTTCCTTTTGATAGAACTCTTTTGAAACACTCCTTTTGTAGAATTTGCAAGTGTTCATTTGGAGCGCTTTGAGGCCTAAGCTGGAAAAGGAAATATCTTCACGTAAGAACTAGACAGAAGCATTCTCAGAAACTTCTTTCTGATGAGTGCATTCAACACACAGACTTGAACCTTGCTTTTGAAAGAGCAGCTTTGAAACACTCTTTTCGTAGAATCTGCAAGTGGATATTTGGAGGGCTTTGAGGCCTATGCTGGGAAATGAAATCTCTTCACCTGAAAACTAGACAGAAGCATTCTGAGAAACTTCTGTGTGATGAGTGCATTCAACTCACAGACTTGAACGTTCCCTTTGATAGAACAGTTTTGAAACACTCCTTTTGTAGAATCTGCATGTGTTTATTTGGAGCGCTTTGAGGCCTATGTTGGAAAAGGAAATATCTTCATATAGAAACTAGACGGACGCATTCTCAGAAACTTCTTTGTGATGAATGCATTCAACTCACAGACTTGAAGCTTCCTTTTGAAAGAGCAGTTTGGAAACACTCTTCTTATAGAATCTTCAAGTGGATATTTGGAGCGCTTTGAGGCCTGTGCTGGGAAATGAAATCTCTTCACCTAAAAACTAGACAGAAACATTCTGAGAAACTTCTTTGCAATGAGTGCATTCAACTCACAGACTTGAACGTTCCTTTTGATAGAACAGTTTTGAAACATTACGTTTGTAGAATCTGCAAGTGTTTATTCGGAGCACCTTGAGGCCTATGTTGGAAAAGGAAATATCTTCACATAAAAACTAGAGAGAAGGATTCTCAGAAACTTCTTTGTGATGAGTTCATTCAACTCACAGAGTTGAACCTACCAATTGATAGAGAAGTTTGGAAACACTCTTTTTGTAGAATCTGCAAGTGGATATTTGGAGCCGTTTGAGGCCTATGCTGGAAAAGGAAATATCTTCACATAAAAACTGAACAGAAGCATTCTCAGAAACTTCTTTGTGTTGAGTGCATTCAACTCACAGACTTGAACTTCCCTATAGAAAGAGCAGTTTTGAAACACTCTTTTGGTAAAATCTGCAAGTGGTTATTTGGAGCACTTCGAGGCCTGTGCTGGGATATGGAATATCTTCACCTAAAAACTACAGAGAAGCATTCTCAGAAAATTCTTCACGATGCATTCATTCAACTCACAGAGTTGAAACTTCCTTTTGATAGAATAGTTTTGAAACACTCTTTTTGTAGAATCTGCAAGAGGATATTTGGAGCGTTCGGAGGCCTATGCTGGAAAAGGAAATATCTTCACATAAAAACTAGACAGAAGCATTCTCACAAACTTCTGTGTGATGAGTGCATTCAACTCACAGACTTGAACGTTCCTCTCGAAAGAGCAGTTTTGAAACACTCCTTTTGTAGAATCTGCAAGTGTTTATTTGGAGCGCTTTGAGGCCTCTGTTGGAAATGGAAATATCTGCACATAAAAACTAGACAGAAGCATTCTCAGAAACTTCTTTGTGATGAGTGCATTCTACTCACAGTGTTGAAGCTTGCTTTTGATAGAGCAGTTTTGAAACACTCTTTTGGTAGAGTCTGCAAGTGGATATTTGGAGCGCTTTGAGGCCTATGCTGGAAAAGGAAATGTCTTCACATAAAAACTAGACAGAAGCATTCCAGGAAACTTCTGTATGATAAGTGCATTCAACTCACAGACTTGAACGTTCCTTTTGATAGAACTCTTTTGAAACACTCCTTTTGTAGAATTTGCAAGTGTTCATTTGGAGCGCTTTGAGGCCTAAGCTGGAAAAGGAAATATCTACACGTAAGAACTAGACAGAAGCATTCTCAGAAACTTCTTTCTGATGAGTGCATTCAACACACAGACTTGAACCTTGCTTTTGAAAGAGCAGCTTTGAAACACTCTTTTCGTAGAATCTGCAAGTGGATATTTGGAGGGCTTTGAGGCCTATGCTGGGAAATGAAATCTCTTCACCTAAAAACTAGACAGAAGCATTCTGAGAAACTTCTGTGTGATGAGTGCATTCAACTCACAGACTTGAACGTTCCCTTTGATAGAACAGTTTTGAAACACTCCTTTTGTAGAATCTGCATGTGTTTATTTGGAGCGCTTTGAGGCCTATGTTGGAAAAGGAAATATCTTCATATAGAAACTAGACGGAAGCATTCTCAGAAACTTCTTTGTGATGAATGCATTCAACTCACAGACTTGAGGCTGCCTTTTGAAAGAGCAGTTTGGAAACAGTCTTCTTATAGAATCTTCAAGTGGATATTTGGAGCGCTTTGAGGCCTGTGCTGGGAAATGAAATCTCTTCACCTAAAAACTAGACAGAAACATTCTGAGAAACTTCTTTGCAATGAGTGCATTCAACTCACAGACTTGAACGTTCCTTTTGATAGAACAGTTTTGAAACATTACGTTTGTAGAATCTGCAAGTGTTTATTCGGAGCACCTTGAGGCCTATGTTGGAAAAGGAAATATCTTCACATAAAAACTAGAGAGAAGGATTCTCAGAAACTTCTTTGTGATGAGTTCATTCAACTCACAGAGTTGAACCTACCAATTGATAGAGAAGTTTGGAAACACTCTTTTTGTAGAATCTGCAAGTGGATATTTGGAGCCGTTTGAGGCCTATGCTGGAAAAGGAAATATCTTCACATAAAAACTGAACAGAAGCATTCTCAGAAACTTCTTTGTGTTGAGTGCATTCAACTCACAGACTTGAACTTCCCTATAGAAAGAGCAGTTTTGAAACACTCTTTGGGTAAAATCTGCAAGTGGTTATTTGGATCACTTCGAGGCCTGTGCTGGGATATGGAATATCTTCACCTAAAAACTACAGAGAAGCATTCTCAGAAAGTTCTTCACGATGCATTCGTTCAACTCACAGAGTTGAACCTTCCTTTTGATAGAACAGTTTTGAAACACTCTTTTTGTAGAATCTGCAAGAGGATATTTGGAGCGTTCGGAGGCCTATGCTGCAAAAGGAAATATCTTCACATAAAAACTAGACAGAAGCATTCTCAGAAACTTCTGTGTGATGAGTGCATTCAACTCACAGACTTGAACGTTCCTCTCGAAAGAGCAGTTTTGAAACACTCCTTTTGTAGAATCTGCAAGTGTTTATTTGGAGCGCTTTGAGGCCTATGTTGGAAAAGGAAATATCTGCACATAAAAACTAGACAGAAGCATTCTCAGAAACTTCTTTGTGATGAGTGCATTCTACTCACAGTGTTGAAGCTTGCTTTTGATAGAGCAGTTTTGAAACACTCTTTTGGTAGAATCTGCAAGTGGATATTTGGAGCGCTTTGAGGCCTATGCTGGAAAAGGAAATGTCTTCACATAAAAACTAGACAGAAGCATTCCAGGTAACTTCTGTATGATAAGTGCATTCAACTCACAGACTTGAACGTTCCTTTTGATAGAACTCTATTGAAACACTCCTTTTGTAGAATTTGCAAGTGTTCATTTGGAGCGCTTTGAGGCCTAAGCTGGAAAAGGAAATATCTTCACGTAAGAACTAGACAGAAGCATTCTCAGAAACTTCTTTCTGATGAGTGCATTCAACACACAGACTTGAACCTTGCTTTTGAAAGAGCAGCTTTGAAACACTCTTTTCGTAGAATCTGCAAGTGGATATTTGGAGGGCTTTGAGGCCTATGCTGGGAAATGAAATCTCTTCACCTAAAAACTAGACAGAAGCATTCTGAGAAACTTCTGTGTGATGAGTGCATTCAACTCACAGACTTGAACGTTCCCTTTGATAGAACAGTTTTGAAACACTCCTTTTGTAGAATCTGCATGTGTTTATTTGGAGCGCTTTGAGGCCTATGTTGGAAAAGGAAATATCTTCATATAGAAACTAGACGGACGCATTCTCAGAAACTTCTTTGTGATGAATGCATTCAACTCACAGACTTGAAGCTTCCTTTTGAAAGAGCAGTTTGGAAACACTCTTCTTATAGAATCTTCAAGTGGATATTTGGAGCGCTTTGAGGCCTGTGCTGGGAAATGAAATCTCTTCACCTAAAAACTAGACAGAAACATTCTGAGAAACTTCTTTGCAATGAGTGCATTCAACTCACAGACTTGAACGTTCCTTTTGATAGAACAGTTTTGAAACATTACGTTTGTAGAATCTGCAAGTGTTTATTCGGAGCACCTTGAGGCCTATGTTGGAAAAGGAAATATCTTCACATAAAAACTAGAGAGAAGGATTCTCAGAAACTTCTTTGTGATGAGTTCATTCAACTCACAGAGTTGAACCTACCAATTGATAGAGAAGTTTGGAAACACTCTTTTTGTAGAATCTGCAAGTGGATATTTGGAGCCGTTTGAGGCCTATGCTGGAAAAGGAAATATCTTCACATAAAAACTGAACAGAAGCATTCTCAGAAACTTCTTTGTGTTGAGTGCATTCAACTCACAGACTTGAACTTCCCTATAGAAAGAGCAGTTTTGAAACACTCTTTTGGTAAAATCTGCAAGTGGTTATTTGGAGCACTTCGAGGCCTGTGCTGGGATATGGAATATCTTCACCTAAAAACTACAGAGAAGCATTCTCAGAAAGTTCTTCACGATGCATTCATTCAACTCACAGAGTTGAACCTTCCTTTTGATAGAACAGTTTTGAAACACTCTTTTTGTAGAATCTGCAAGAGGATATTTGGAGCGTTCGGAGGCCTATTCAGGAAAAGGAAATATCTTCACATAAAAACTAGACAGAAGCATTCTCAGAAACTTCTGTGTGATGAGTGCATTCAACTCACAGACTTGAACGTTCCTCTCGAAAGAGCAGTTTTGAAACACTCCTTTTGTAGAATCTGCAAGTGTTTATTTGGAGCGCTTTGAGGCCTCTGTTGGAAATGGAAATATCTGCACATAAAAACTAGACAGAAGCATTCTCAGAAACTTCTTTGTGATGAGTGCATTCTACTCACAGTGTTGAAGCTTGCTTTAGATAGAGCAGTTTTGAAACACTCTTTTGGTAGAATCTGCAAGTGGATATTTGGAGCGCTTTGAGGCCTATGCTGGAAAAGGAAATGTCTTCACATAAAAACTAGACAGAAACATTCCAGGAAACTTCTGTATGATAAGTGCATTCAACTCACAGACTTGAACGTTCCTTTTGATAGAACTCTTTTGAAACACTCCTTTTGTAGAATTTGCAAGTGTTCATTTGGAGCGCTTTGAGGCCTAAGCTGGAAAAGGAAATATCTTCACGTAAGAACTAGACAGAAGCATTCTCAGAAACTTCTTTCTGATGAGTGCATTCAACACACAGACTTGAACCTTGCTTTTGAAAGAGCAGCTTTGAAACACTCTTTTCGTAGAATCTGCAAGTGGATATTTGGAGCGCTTTGAGGCCTATGCTGGGAAATGAAATCTCTTCACCTAAAAACTAGACAGAAGCATTCTGAGAAACTTCTGTGTGATGAGTGCATTCAACTCACAGACTTGAACGTTCCCTTTGATAGAACAGTTTTGAAACACTCCTTTTGTAGAATCTGCATGTGTTTATTTGGAGCGCTTTGTGGCCTATGTTGGAAAAGGAAATATCTTCATATAGAAACTAGACGGAAGCATTCTCAGAAACTTCTTTGTGATGAATGCATTCAACTCACAGACTTGAAGCTTCCTTTTGAAAGAGCAGTTTGGAAACACTCTTCTTATAGAATCTTCAAGTGGATATTTGGAGCGCTTTGAGGCCTATGCTGGGAAATGAAATCTCTTCACCTACAAACTAGACAGAAACATTCTGAGAAACTTCTTTGCAATGAGTGCATTCAACTCACAGACTTGAACGTTCCTTTTGATAGAACAGTTTTGAAACATTACGTTTGTAGAATCTGCAAGTGTTTATTCGGAGCACCTTGAGGCCTATGTTGGAAAAGGAAATATCTTCACATAAAAACTAGAGAGAAGGATTCTCAGAAACTTCTTTGTGATGAGTTCATTCAACTCACAGAGTTGAACCTACCAATTGATAGAGAAGTTTGGAAACACTCTTTTTGTAGAATGTGCAAGTGGATATTTGGAGCCGTTTGAGGCCTATGCTGGGAAAGGAAATATCTTCACATAAAAACTGAACAGAAGCATTCTCAGAAACTTCTTTGTGTTGAGTGCATTCAACTCACAGACTTGAACTTCCCTATAGAAAGAGCAGTTTTGAAACACTCTTTTGGTAAAATCTGCAAGTGGTTATTTGGAGCACTTCGAGGCCCGTGCTGGGATATGGAATATCTTCACCTAAAAACTACAGAGAAGCATTCTCAGAAAGTTCTTCACGATGCATTCATTCAACTCACAGAGTTGAACCTTCCTTTTGATAGAACAGTTTTGAAACACTCTTTTTGTAGAATCTGCAAGAGGATATTTGGAGCTTTCGGAGGCCTATTCAGGAAAAGGAAATATCTTCACATAAAAACTAGACAGAAGCATTCTGAGAAACTTCTGTGTGATGAGTGCATTCAACTCACAGACTTGAAGGTTCCTCTCGAAAGAGCAGTTTTGAAACACTCCTTTTGTAGAATCTGCAAGTGTTTATTTGGAGCGCTTTGAGGCCTCTGTTGGAAATGGAAATATCTGCACATAAAAACTAGACAGAAGCATTCTCAGAAACTTCTTTGTGATGAGTGCATTCTACTCACAGTGTTGAAGCTTGCTTTAGATAGAGCAGTTTTGAAACACTCTTTTGGTAGAATCTGCAAGTGGATATTTGGAGCGCTTTGAGGCCTATGCTGGAAAAGGAAATGTCTTCACATAAAAACTAGACAGAAGCATTCCAGGAAACTTCTGTATGATAAGTGCATTCAACTCACAGACTTGAACGTTCCTTTTGATAGAACTCTTTTGAAACACTCCTTTTGTAGAATTTGCAAGTGTTCATTTGGAGCGCTTTGAGGCCTAAGCTGGAAAAGGAAATATCTTCACGTAAGAACTAGACAGAAGCATTCTCAGAAACTTCTTTCTGATGAGTGCATTCAACACACAGACTTGAACCTTGCTTTTGAAAGAGCAGCTTTGAAACACTCTTTTCGTAGAATCTGCAAGTGGATATTTGGAGCGCTTTGAGGCCTATGCTGGGAAATGAAATCTCTTCACCTAAAAACTAGACAGAAGCATTCTGAGAAACTTCTGTGTGATGAGTGCATTCAACTCACAGACTTGAACGTTCCCTTTGATAGAACAGTTTTGAAACACTCCTTTTGTAGAATCTGCATGTGTTTATTTGGAGCGCTTTGAGGCCTATGTTGGAAAAGGAAATATCTTCATATAGAAACTAGACGGAAGCATTCTCAGAAACTTCTTTGTTATGAATGCATTCAACTCACAGACTTGAAGCTTCCTTTTGAAAGAGCAGTTTGGAAACACTCTTCTTATAGAATCTTCAAGTGGATATTTGGAGCGCTTTGAGGCCTATGCTGGGAAATGAAATCTCTTCACCTAAAAACTAGACAGAAACATTCTGAGAAACTTCTTTGCAATGAGTGCATTCAACTCACAGACTTGAACGTTCCTTTTGATAGAACAGTTTTGAAACATTACGTTTGTAGAGTCTGCAAGTGTTTATTCGGAGCACCTTGAGGCCTATGTTGGAAAAGGAAATATCTTCACATAAAAACTAGAGAGAAGGATTCTCAGAAACTTCTTTGTGATGAGTTCATTCAACTCACAGAGTTGAACCTACCAATTGATAGAGAAGTTTGGAAACACTCTTTTTGTAGAATCTGCAAGTGGATATTTGGAGCCGTTTGAGGCCTATGCTGGAAAAGGAAATATCTTCACATAAAAACTGAACAGAAGCATTCTCAGAAACTTCTTTGTGTTGAGTGCATTCAACTCACAGACTTGAACTTCCCTATAGAAAGAGCAGTTTTGAAACACTCTTTTGTAAAATCTGCAAGTGGTTATTTGGAGCACTTCGAGGCCTGTGCTGGGATATGGAATATCTTCACCTAAAAACTACAGAGAAGCATTCTCAGAAAGTTCTTCACGATGCATTCATTCAACTCACAGAGTTGAACCTTCCTTTTGATAGAACAGTTTTGAAACACTCTTTTTGTAGAATCTGCAAGAGGATATTTGGAGCGTTCGGAGGCCTATTCAGGAAAAGGAAATATCTTCACATAAAAACTAGACAGAAGCATTCTGAGAAACTTCTGTGTGATGAGTGCATTCAACTCACAGACTTGAACGTTCCTCTCGAAAGAGCAGTTTTGAAACACTCCTTTTGTAGAATCTGCAAGTGTTTATTTGGAGCGCTTTGAGGCCTCTGTTGGAAATGGAAATATCTGCACATAAAAACTAGACAGAAGCATTCTCAGAAACTTCTTTGTGATGAGTGCATTCTACTCACAGTGTTGAAGCTTGCTTTAGATAGAGCAGTTTTGGAACACTCTTTTGGTAGAATCTGCAAGTGGATATTTGGAGCGCTTTGAGGCCTATGCTGGAAAAGGAAATGTCTTCACATAAAAACTAGACAGAAGCATTCCAGGAAACTTCTGTATGATAAGTGCATTCAACTCACAGACTTGAACGTTCCTTTTGATAGAACTCTTTTGAAACACTCCTTTTGTAGAATTTGCAAGTGTTCATTTGGAGCGCTTTGAGGCCTAAGCTGGAAAAGGAAATATCTTCACGTAAGAACTTGACAGAAGCATTCTCAGAAACTTCTTTCTGATGAGTGCATTCAACACACAGACTTGAACCTTGCTTTTGAAAGAGCAGCTTTGAAACACTCTTTTCGTAGAATCTGCAAGTGGATATTTGGAGCGCTTTGAGGCCTATGCTGGGAAATGAAATCTCTTCACCTAAAAACTAGACAGAAGCATTCTGAGAAACTTCTGTGTGATGAGTGCATTCAACTCACAGACTTGAACGTTCCCTTTGATAGAACAGTTTTGAAACACTCCTTTTGTAGAATCTGCATGTGTTTATTTGGAGCGCTTTGTGGCCTATGTTGGAAAAGGAAATATCTTCATATAGAAACTAGACGGAAGCATTCTCAGAAACTTCTTTGTGATGAATGCATTCAACTCACAGACTTGAAGCTTCCTTTTGAAAGAGCAGTTTGGAAACACTCTTCTTATAGAATCTTCAAGTGGATATTTGGAGCGCTTTGAGGCCTGTGCTGGGAAATGAAATCTCTTCACCTACAAACTAGACAGAAACATTCTGAGAAACTTCTTTGCAATGAGTGCATTCAACTCACAGACTTGAACGTTCCTTTTGATAGAACAGTTTTGAAACATTACGTTTGTAGAATCTGCAAGTGTTTATTCGGAGCACCTTGAGGCCTATGTTGGAAAAGGAAATATCTTCACATAAAAACTAGAGAGAATGATTCTCAGAAACTTCTTTTTGATGAGTTCATTCAACTCACAGAGTTGAACCTACCAATTGATAGAGAAGTTTGGAAACACTCTTTTTGTAGAATCTGCAAGTGGATATTTGGAGCCGTTTGAGGCCTATGCTGGAAAAGGAAATATCTTCACATAAAAACTGAACAGAAGCATTCTCAGAAACTTCTTTGTGTTGAGTGCATTCAACTCACAGACTTGAACTTCCCTATAGAAAGAGCAGTTTTGAAACACTCTTTGGGTAAAATCTGCAAGTGGTTATTTGGATCACTTCGAGGCCTGTGCTGGGATATGGAATATCTTCACCTAAAAACTACAGAGAAGCATTCTCAGAAAGTTCTTCACGATGCATTCGTTCAACTCACAGAGTTGAACCTTCCTTTTGATAGAACAGTTTTGAAACACTCTTTTTCTAGAATCTGCAAGAGGATATTTGGAGCGTTCGGAGGCCTATGCTGCAAAAGGAAATATCTTCACATAAAAACTAGACAGAAGCATTCTCAGAAACTTCTGTGTGATGAGTGCATTCAACTCACAGACTTGAACGTTCCTCTCGAAAGAGCAGTTTTGAAACACTCCTTTTGTAGAATCTGCAAGTGTTTATTTGGAGCGCTTTGAGGCCTATGTTGGAAAAGGAAATATCTGCACATAAAAACTAGACAGAAGCATTCTCAGAAACTTCTTTGTGATGAGTGCATTCTACTCACAGTGTTGAAGCTTGCTTTTGATAGAGCAGTTTTGAAACACTCTTTTGGTAGAATCTGCAAGTGGATATTTGGAGCGCTTTGAGGCCTATGCTGGAAAAGGAAATGTCTTCACATAAAAACTAGACAGAAGCATTCCAGGTAACTTCTGTATGATAAGTGCATTCAACTCACAGACTTGAACGTTCCTTTTGATAGAACTCTATTGAAACACTCCTTTTGTAGAATTTGCAAGTGTTCATTTGGAGCGCTTTGAGGCCTAAGCTGGAAAAGGAAATATCTTCACGTAAGAACTAGACAGAAGCATTCTCAGAAACTTCTTTCTGATGAGTGCATTCAACACACAGACTTGAACCTTGCTTTTGAAAGAGCAGCTTTGAAACACTCTTTTCGTAGAATCTGCAAGTGGATATTTGGAGGGCTTTGAGGCCTATGCTGGGAAATGAAATCTCTTCACCTAAAAACTAGACAGAAGCATTCTGAGAAACTTCTGTGTGATGAGTGCATTCAACTCACAGACTTGAACGTTCCCTTTGATAGAACAGTTTTGAAACACTCCTTTTGTAGAATCTGCATGTGTTTATTTGGAGCGCTTTGAGGCCTATGTTGGAAAAGGAAATATCTTCATATAGAAACTAGACGGACGCATTCTCAGAAACTTCTTTGTGATGAATGCATTCAACTCACAGACTTGAAGCTTCCTTTTGAAAGAGCAGTTTGGAAACACTCTTCTTATAGAATCTTCAAGTGGATATTTGGAGCGCTTTGAGGCCTGTGCTGGGAAATGAAATCTCTTCACCTAAAAACTAGACAGAAACATTCTGAGAAACTTCTTTGCAATGAGTGCATTCAACTCACAGACTTGAACGTTCCTTTTGATAGAACAGTTTTGAAACATTACGTTTGTAGAATCTGCAAGTGTTTATTCGGAGCACCTTGAGGCCTATGTTGGAAAAGGAAATATCTTCACATAAAAACTAGAGAGAAGGATTCTCAGAAACTTCTTTGTGATGAGTTCATTCAACTCACAGAGTTGAACCTACCAATTGATAGAGAAGTTTGGAAACACTCTTTTTGTAGAATCTGCAAGTGGATATTTGGAGCCGTTTGAGGCCTATGCTGGAAAAGGAAATATCTTCACATAAAAACTGAACAGAAGCATTCTCAGAAACTTCCTTGTGTTGAGTGCATTCAACTCACAGACTTGAACTTCCCTATAGAAAGAGCAGTTTTGAAACACTCTTTTGGTAAAATCTGCAAGTGGTTATTTGGAGCACTTCGAGGCCTGTGCTGGGATATGGAATATCTTCACCTAAAAACTACAGAGAAGCATTCTCAGAAAATTCTTCACGATGAATTCATTCAACTCACAGAGTTGAAACTTCCTTTTGATAGAATAGTTTTGAAACACTCTTTTTGTAGAATCTGCAAGAGGATATTTGGAGCGTTCGGAGGCCTATGCTGGAAAAGGAAATATCTTCACATAAAAACTAGACAGAAGCATTCTGAGAAACTTCTGTGTGATGAGTGCATTCAACTCACAGACTTGAACGTTCCTCTCGAAAGAGCAGTTTTGAAACACTCCTTTTGTAGAATCTGCAAGTGTTTATTTGGAGCGCTTTGAGGCCTCTGTTGGAAATGGAAATATCTGCACATAAAAACTAGACAGAAGCATTCTCAGAAACTTCTTTGTGATGAGTGCATTCTACTCACAGTGTTGAAGCTTGCTTTAGATAGAGCAGTTTTGGAACACTCTTTTGGTAGAATCTGCAAGTGGATATTTGGAGCGCTTTGAGGCCTATGCTGGAAAAGGAAATGTCTTCACATAAAAACTAGACAGAAGCATTCCAGGAAACTTCTGTATGATAAGTGCATTCAACTCACAGACTTGAACTTTCCTTTTGATAGAACTCTTTTGAAACACTCCTTTTGTAGAATTTGCAAGTGTTCATTTGGAGCGCTTTGAGGCCTAAGCTGGAAAAGGAAATATCTTCACGTAAGAACTTGACAGAAGCATTCTCAGAAACTTCTTTCTGATGAGTGCATTCAACACACAGACTTGAACCTTGCTTTTGAAAGAGCAGCTTTGAAACACTCTTTTCGTAGAATCTGCAAGTGGATATTTGGAGCGCTTTGAGGCCTATGCTGGGAAATGAAATCTCTTCAACTAAAAACTAGACAGAAGCATTCTGAGAAACTTCTGTGTGATGAGTGCATTCAACTCACAGACTTGAACGTTCCCTTTGATAGAACAGTTTTGAAACACTCCTTTTGTAGAATCTGCATGTGTTTATTTGGAGCGCTTTGTGGCCTATGTTGGAAAAGGAAATATCTTCATATAGAAACTAGACGGAAGCATTCTCAGAAACTTCTTTGTGATGAATGCATTCAACTCACAGACTTGAAGCTTCCTTTTGAAAGAGCAGTTTGGAAACACTCTTCTTATAGAATCTTCAAGTGGATATTTGGAGCGCTTTGAGGCCTATGATGGGAAATGAAATCTCTTCACCTACAAACTAGACAGAAACATTCTGAGAAACTTCTTTGCAATGAGTGCATTCAACTCACAGACTTGAACGTTCCTTTTGATAGAACAGTTTTGAAACATTACGTTTGTAGAATCTGCAAGTGTTTATTCGGAGCACCTTGAGGCCTATGTTGGAAAAGGAAATATCTTCACATAAAAACTAGAGAGAAGGATTCTCAGAAACTTCTTTGTGATGAGTTCATTCAACTCACAGAGTTGAACCTACCAATTGATAGAGAAGTTTGGAAACACTCTTTTTGTAGAATGTGCAAGTGGATATTTGGAGCCGTTTGAGGCCTATGCTGGGAAAGGAAATATCTTCACATAAAAACTGAACAGAAGCATTCTCAGAAACTTCTTTGTGTTGAGTGCATTCAACTCACAGACTTGAACTTCCCTATAGAAAGAGCAGTTTTGAAACACTCTTTTGGTAAAATCTGCAAGTGGTTATTTGGAGCACTTCGAGGCCTGTGCTGGGATATGGAGTATCTTCACCTAAAAACTACAGAGAAGCATTCTCAGAAAGTTCTTCACGATGCATTCATTCAACTCACAGAGTTGAACCTTCCTTTTGATAGAACAGTTTTGAAACACTCTTTTTGTAGAATCTGCAAGAGGATATTTGGAGCGTTCGGAGTCCTATGCTGGAAAAGGAAATATCTTCACATAAAAACTAGACAGAAGCATTCTCAGAAACTTCTGTGTGATGAGTGCATTCAACTCACAGACTTGAACGTTCCTCTCGAAAGAGCAGTTTTGAAACACTCCTTTTGTAGAATCTGCAAGTGTTTATTTGGAGCGCTTTGAGTCCTCTGTTGGAAATGGAAATATCTGCACATAAAAACTAGACAGAAGCATTCTCAGAAACTTCTTTGTGATGAGTGCATTCTACTCACAGTGTTGAAGCTTGCTTTAGATAGAGCAGTTTTGAAACACTCTTTTGGTAGAATCTGCAAGTGGATATTTGGAGCGCTTTGAGGCCTATGCTGGAAAAGGAAATGTGTTCACATAAAAACTAGACAGAAGCATTCCAGGAAACTTCTGTATGATAAGTGCATTCAACTCACAGACTTGAACGTTCCTTTTGATAGAACTCTTTTGAAACACTCCTTTTGTAGAATTTGCAAGTGTTCATTTGGAGCGCTTTGAGGCCTAAGCTGGAAAAGGAAATATCTTCACGTAAGAACTTGACAGAAGCATTCTCAGAAACTTCTTTCTGATGAGTGCATTCAACACACAGACTTGAACCTTGCTTTTGAAAGAGCAGCTTTGAAACACTCTTTTCGTAGAATCTGCAAGTGGATATTTGGAGCGCTTTGAGGCCTATGCTGGGAAATGAAATCTCTTCACCTAAAAACTACACAGAAGCATTCTGAGAAACTTCTGTGTGATGAGTGCATTCAACTCACAGACTTGAACGTTCCCTTTGATAGAACAGTTTTGAAACACTCCTTTTGTAGAATCTGCATGTGTTTATTTGGAGCGCTTTGAGGCCTATGTTGGAAAAGGAAATATCTTCATATAGAAACTAGACGGAAGCATTCTCAGAAACTTCTTTCTGATGAGTGCATTCAACTCACAGACTTGAAGCTTCCTTTTGAAAGAGCAGTTTGGAAACACTCTTCTTATAGAATCTTCAAGTGGATATTTGGAGCGCTTTGAGGCCTATGCTGGGAAATGAAATCTCTTCACCTACAAACTAGACAGAAACATTCTGAGAAACTTCTTTGCAATGAGTGCATTCAACTCACAGACTTGAACGTTCCTTTTGATAGAACAGTTTTGAAACATTACGTTTGTAGAATCTGCAAGTGTTTATTCGGAGCACCTTGAGGCCTATGTTGGAAAAGGAAATATCTTCACATAAAAACTAGAGAGAAGGATTCTCAGAAACTTCTTTGTGATGAGTTCATTCAACTCACAGAGTTGAACCTACCAATTGATAGAGAAGTTTGGAAACACTCTTTTTGTAGAATCTGCAAGTGGATATTTGGAGCCGTTTGAGGCCTATGCTGGGAAAGGAAATATCTTCACATAAAAACTGAACAGAAGCATTCTCAGAAACTTCTTTGTGTTGAGTGCATTCAACTCACAGACTTGAACTTCCCTATAGAAAGAGCAGTTTTGTAACACACTTTTGGTAAAATCTGCAAGTGGTTATTTGGAGCACTTCGAGGCCCGTGCTTTGATATGGAATATCTTCACCTAAAAACTACAGAGAAGCATTCTCAGAAAGTTCTTCATGATGCATTCATTCAACTCTCAGAGTTGAACCTTCCTTTTGATAGAACAGTTTTGAAACACTCTTTTTGTAGAATCTGCAAGAGGATATTTGGAGCGTTCGGAGGCCTATGCTGGAAAAGGAAATATCTTCACATAAAAACTAGGCAGAAGCATTCTCAGAAAATTCTGTGTGATGAGTGCATTCAACTCACAGACTTGAACGTTCCTCTCGAAAGAGCAGTTTTGAAACACTCCTTTTGTAGAATCTGCAAGTGTTTATTTGGAGCGCTTTGAGGCCTCTGTTGGAAATGGAAATATCTGCACATAAAAACTAGACAGAAGCATTCTCAGAAACTTCTTTGTGATGAGTGCATTCTACTCACAGTGTTGAAGCTTGCTTTTGATAGAGCAGTTTTGAAACACACTTTTGGTAGAATCTGCAAGTGGATATTTGGAGCGCTTTGAGGCCTATGCTGGAAAAGGAAATGTCTTCACATAAAAACTAGACAGAAGCATTCCAGGAAACTTCTGTATGATAAGTGCATTCAACTCACAGACTTGAACGTTCCTTTTGATAGAACTCTTTTGAAACACTCCTTTTGTAGAATTTGCAAGTGTTCATTTGGAGCGCTTTGAGGCCTAAGCTGGAAAAGGAAATATCTTCACGTAAGAACTAGACAGAAGCATTCTCAGAAACTTCTTTCTGATGAGTGCATTCAACACACAGACTTGAACCTTGCTTTTGAAAGAGCAGCTTTGAAACACTCTTTTCGTAGAATCTGCAAGTGGATATTTGGAGCGCTTTGAGGCCTATGCTGGGAAATGAAATCTCTTCACCTAAAAACTAGACAGAAGCATTCTGAGAAACTTCTGTGTGATGAGTGCATTCAACTCACAGACTTGAACGTTCCCTTTGATAGAACAGTTTTGAAACACTCCTTTTGTAGAATCTGCATGTGTTTATTTGGAGCGCTTTGAGGCCTATGTTGGAAAAGGAAATATCTTCATATAGAAACTAGACGGAAGCATTCTCAGAAACTTCTTTGTTATGAATGCATTCAACTCACAGACTTGAAGCTTCCTTTTGAAAGAGCAGTTTGGAAACACTCTTCTTATAGAATCTTCAAGTGGATATTTGGAGCGCTTTGAGGCCTATGCTGGGAAATGAAATCTCTTCACCTAAAAACTAGACAGAAACATTCTGAGAAACTTCTTTGCAATGAGTGCATTCAACTCACAGACTTGAACGTTCCTTTTGATAGAACAGTTTTGAAACATTACGTTTGTAGAGTCTGCAAGTGTTTATTCGGAGCACCTTGAGGCCTATGTTGGAAAAGGAAATATCTTCACATAAAAACTAGAGAGAAGGATTCTCAGAAACTTCTTTGTGATGAGTTCATTCAACTCACAGAGTTGAACCTACCAATTGATAGAGAAGTTTGGAAACACTCTTTTTGTAGAATCTGCAAGTGGATATTTGGAGCCGTTTGAGGCCTATGCTGGAAAAGGAAATATCTTCACATAAAAACTGAACAGAAGCATTCTCAGAAACTTCTTTGTGTTGAGTGCATTCAACTCACAGACTTGAACTTCCCTATAGAAAGAGCAGTTTTGAAACACTCTTTTGTAAAATCTGCAAGTGGTTATTTGGAGCACTTCGAGGCCTGTGCTGGGATATGGAATATCTTCACCTAAAAACTACAGAGAAGCATTCTCAGAAAGTTCTTCACGATGCATTCATTCAACTCACAGAGTTGAACCTTCCTTTTGATAGAACAGTTTTGAAACACTCTTTTTGTAGAATCTGCAAGAGGATATTTGGAGCGTTCGGAGGCCTATTCAGGAAAAGGAAATATCTTCACATAAAAACTAGACAGAAGCATTCTGAGAAACTTCTGTGTGATGAGTGCATTCAACTCACAGACTTGAACGTTCCTCTCGAAAGAGCAGTTTTGAAACACTCCTTTTGTAGAATCTGCAAGTGTTTATTTGGAGCGCTTTGAGGCCTCTGTTGGAAATGGAAATATCTGCACATAAAAACTAGACAGAAGCATTCTCAGAAACTTCTTTGTGATGAGTGCATTCTACTCACAGTGTTGAAGCTTGCTTTAGATAGAGCAGTTTTGGAACACTCTTTTGGTAGAATCTGCAAGTGGATATTTGGAGCGCTTTGAGGCCTATGCTGGAAAAGGAAATGTCTTCACATAAAAACTAGACAGAAGCATTCCAGGAAACTTCTGTATGATAAGTGCATTCAACTCACAGACTTGAACGTTCCTTTTGATAGAACTCTTTTGAAACACTCCTTTTGTAGAATTTGCAAGTGTTCATTTGGAGCGCTTTGAGGCCTAAGCTGGAAAAGGAAATATCTTCACGTAAGAACTTGACAGAAGCATTCTCAGAAACTTCTTTCTGATGAGTGCATTCAACACACAGACTTGAACCTTGCTTTTGAAAGAGCAGCTTTGAAACACTCTTTTCGTAGAATCTGCAAGTGGATATTTGGAGCGCTTTGAGGCCTATGCTGGGAAATGAAATCTCTTCAACTAAAAACTAGACAGAAGCATTCTGAGAAACTTCTGTGTGATGAGTGCATTCAACTCACAGACTTGAACGTTCCCTTTGATAGAACAGTTTTGAAACACTCCTTTTGTAGAATCTGCATGTGTTTATTTGGAGCGCTTTGTGGCCTATGTTGGAAAAGGAAATATCTTCATATAGAAACTAGACGGAAGCATTCTCAGAAACTTCTTTGTGATGAATGCATTCAACTCACAGACTTGAAGCTTCCTTTTGAAAGAGCAGTTTGGAAACACTCTTCTTATAGAATCTTCAAGTGGATATTTGGAGCGCTTTGAGGCCTATGATGGGAAATGAAATCTCTTCACCTACAAACTAGACAGAAACATTCTGAGAAACTTCTTTGCAATGAGTGCATTCAACTCACAGACTTGAACGTTCCTTTTGATAGAACAGTTTTGAAACATTACGTTTGTAGAATCTGCAAGTGTTTATTCGGAGCACCTTGAGGCCTATGTTGGAAAAGGAAATATCTTCACATAAAAACTAGAGAGAAGGATTCTCAGAAACTTCTTTGTGATGAGTTCATTCAACTCACAGAGTTGAACCTACCAATTGATAGAGAAGTTTGGAAACACTCTTTTTGTAGAATGTGCAAGTGGATATTTGGAGCCGTTTGAGGCCTATGCTGGGAAAGGAAATATCTTCACATAAAAACTGAACAGAAGCATTCTCAGAAACTTCTTTGTGTTGAGTGCATTCAACTCACAGACTTGAACTTCCCTATAGAAAGAGCAGTTTTGAAACACTCTTTTGGTAAAATCTGCAAGTGGTTATTTGGAGCACTTCGAGGCCTGTGCTGGGATATGGAGTATCTTCACCTAAAAACTACAGAGAAGCATTCTCAGAAAGTTCTTCACGATGCATTCATTCAACTCACAGAGTTGAACCTTCCTTTTGATAGAACAGTTTTGAAACACTCTTTTTGTAGAATCTGCAAGAGGATATTTGGAGCGTTCGGAGTCCTATGCTGGAAAAGGAAATATCTTCACATAAAAACTAGACAGAAGCATTCTCAGAAACTTCTGTGTGATGAGTGCATTCAACTCACAGACTTGAACGTTCCTCTCGAAAGAGCAGTTTTGAAACACTCCTTTTGTAGAATCTGCAAGTGTTTATTTGGAGCGCTTTGAGTCCTCTGTTGGAAATGGAAATATCTGCACATAAAAACTAGACAGAAGCATTCTCAGAAACTTCTTTGTGATGAGTGCATTCTACTCACAGTGTTGAAGCTTGCTTTAGATAGAGCAGTTTTGAAACACTCTTTTGGTAGAATCTGCAAGTGGATATTTGGAGCGCTTTGAGGCCTATGCTGGAAAAGGAAATGTGTTCACATAAAAACTAGACAGAAGCATTCCAGGAAACTTCTGTATGATAAGTGCATTCAACTCACAGACTTGAACGTTCCTTTTGATAGAACTCTTTTGAAACACTCCTTTTGTAGAATTTGCAAGTGTTCATTTGGAGCGCTTTGAGGCCTAAGCTGGAAAAGGAAATATCTTCACGTAAGAACTTGACAGAAGCATTCTCAGAAACTTCTTTCTGATGAGTGCATTCAACACACAGACTTGAACCTTGCTTTTGAAAGAGCAGCTTTGAAACACTCTTTTCGTAGAATCTGCAAGTGGATATTTGGAGCGCTTTGAGGCCTATGCTGGGAAATGAAATCTCTTCACCTAAAAACTAGACAGAAGCATTCTGAGAAACTTCTGTGTGATGAGTGCATTCAACTCACAGACTTGAACGTTCCCTTTGATAGAACAGTTTTGAAACACTCCTTTTGTAGAATCTGCATGTGTTTATTTGGAGCGCTTTGAGGCCTATGTTGGAAAAGGAAATATCTTCATATAGAAACTAGACGGAAGCATTCTCAGAAACTTCTTTGTGATGAATGCATTCAACTCACAGACTTGAAGCTTCCTTTTGAAAGAGCAGTTTGGAAACACTCTTCTTATAGAATCTTCAAGTGGATATTTGGAGCGCTTTGAGGCCTATGCTGGGAAATGAAATCTCTTCACCTACAAACTAGACAGAAACATTCTGAGAAACTTCTTTGCAATGAGTGCATTCAACTCACAGACTTGAACGTTCCTTTTGATAGAACAGTTTTGAAACATTACGTTTGTAGAATCTGCAAGTGTTTATTCGGAGCACCTTGAGGCCTATGTTGGAAAAGGAAATATCTTCACATAAAAACTAGAGAGAAGGATTCTCAGAAACTTCTTTGTGATGAGTTCATTCAACTCACAGAGTTGAACCTACCAATTGATAGAGAAGTTTGGAAACACTCTTTTTGTAGAATCTGCAAGTGGATATTTGGAGCCGTTTGAGGCCTATGCTGGGAAAGGAAATATCTTCACATAAAAACTGAACAGAAGCATTCTCAGAAACTTCTTTGTGTTGAGTGCATTCAACTCACAGACTTGAACTTCCCTATAGAAAGAGCAGTTTTGTAACACACTTTTGGTAAAATCTGCAAGTGGTTATTTGGAGCACTTCGAGGCCCGTGCTTTGATATGGAATATCTTCACCTAAAAACTACAGAGAAGCATTCTCAGAAAGTTCTTCACGATGCATTCATTCAACTCTCAGAGTTGAACCTTCCTTTTGATAGAACAGTTTTGAAACACTCTTTTTGTAGAATCTGCAAGAGGATATTTGGAGCGTTCGGAGGCCTATGCTGGAAAAGGAAATATCTTCACATAAAAACTAGGCAGAAGCATTCTCAGAAAATTCTGTGTGATGAGTGCATTCAACTCACAGACTTGAACGTTCCTCTCGAAAGAGCAGTTTTGAAACACTCCTTTTGTAGAATCTGCAAGTGTTTATTTGGAGCGCTTTGAGGCCTCTGTTGGAAATGGAAATATCTGCACATAAAAACTAGACAGAAGCATTCTCAGAAACTTCTTTGTGATGAGTGCATTCTACTCACAGTGTTGAAGCTTGCTTTTGATAGAGCAGTTTTGAAACACACTTTTGGTAGAATCTGCAAGTGGATATTTGGAGCGCTTTGAGGCCTATGCTGGAAAAGGAAATGTCTTCACATAAAAACTAGACAGAAGCATTCCAGGAAACTTCTGTATGATAAGTGCATTCAACTCACAGACTTGAACGTTCCTTTTGATAGAACTCTTTTGAAACACTCCTTTTGTAGAATTTGCAAGTGTTCATTTGGAGCGCTTTGAGGCCTAAGCTGGAAAAGGAAATATCTTCACGTAAGAACTAGACAGAAGCATTCTCAGAAACTTCTTTCTGATGAGTGCATTCAACACACAGACTTGAACCTTGCTTTTGAAAGAGCAGCTTTGAAACACTCTTTTCGTAGAATCTGCAAGTGGATATTTGGAGGGCTTTGAGGCCTATGCTGGGAAATGAAATCTCTTCACCTAAAAACTAGACAGAAGCATTCTGAGAAACTTCTGTGTGATGATTGCATTCAACTCACAGACTTGAACGTTCCCTTTGATAGAACAGTTTTGAAACACTCCTTTTGTAGAATCCGCATGTGTTTATTTGGAGCGCTTTGAGGCCTATGTTGGAAAAGGAAATAACTTCATATAGAAACTAGACGGAAGCATTCTCAGAAACTTCTTTGTGATGAATGCATTCAACTCACAGACTTGAAGCTTCCTTTTGAAAGAGCAGTTTGGAAACACTCTTCTTATAGAATCTTCAAGTGGATATTTGGAGCGCTTTGAGGCCTATGTTGGGAAATGAAATCTCTTCACCTAAAAACTAGACAGAAACATTCTGAGAAACTTCTTTGCAATGAGTGCATTCAACTCACAGACTTGAACGTTCCTTTTGATAGAACAGTTTTGAAACATTACGTTTGTAGAATCTGCAAGTGTTTATTCGGAGCACCTTGAGGCCTATGTTGGAAAAGGAAATATCTTCACATAAAAACTAGAGAGAAGGATTCTCAGAAACTTCTTTGTGATGAGTTCATTCAACTCACAGAGTTGAACCTACCAATTGATAGAGAAGTTTGGAAACACTCTTTTTGTAGAATCTGCAAGTGGATATTTGGAGCCGTTTGAGGCCTATGCTGGAAAAGGAAATATCTTCACATAAAAACTGAACAGAAGCATTCTCAGAAACTTCTTTGTGTTGAGTGCATTCAACTCACAGACTTGAACTTCCCTATAGAAAGAGCAGTTTTGAAACACTCTTTTGGTAAAATCTGCAAGTGGTTATTTGGAGCACTTCGAGGCCTGTGCTGGGATATGGAATATCTTCACCTAAAAACTACAGAGAAGCATTCTCAGAAAGTTCTTCACGATGCATTCATTCAACTCACAGAATTGAACCTTCCTTTTGATAGAACAGTTTTGAAACACTCTTTTTGTAGAATCTGCAAGAGGATATTTGGAGCGTTCGGAGGCCTATGCTGGAAAAGGAAATATCTTCACCTAAAAACTAGACAGAAGCATTCTCAGAAACTTCTGTGTGATGAGTGCATTCAACTCACAGACTTGAACGTTCCTCTCGAAAGAGCAGTTTTGAAACACTCCTTTTGTAGAATCTGCAAGTGTTTATTTGGAGCGCTTTGAGGCCTCTGTTGGAAATGGAAATATCTGCACATAAAAACTAGACAGAAGCATTCTCAGAAACTTCTTTGTGATGAGTGCATTCTACTCACAGTGTTGAAGCTTGCTTTAGATAGAGCAGTTTTGAAACACTTTTGGTAGAATCTGCAAGTGGATATTTGGAGCGCTTTGAGGCCTATGCTGGAAAAGGAAATGTCTTCACATAAAAACTAGACAGAAACATTCCAGGAAACTACTGTATGATAAGTGCATTCAACTCACAGACTTGAACGTTCCTTTTGATAGAACTCTTTTGAAACACTCCTTTTGTAGAATTTGCAAGTGTTCATTTGGAGCGCTTTGAGGCCTAAGCTGGAAAAGGAAATATCTTCACGTAAGAACTAGACAGAAGCATTCTCAGAAACTTCTTTCCAATGAGTGCATTCAACACACAGACTTGAACCTTGCTTTTGAAAGAGCAGCTTTGAAACACTCTTTTCGTAGAATCTGCAAGTGGATATTTGGAGCGCTTTGAGGCCTAGGCTGGGAAATGAAATCTCTTCACCTAAAAACTAGACAGAAGCATTCTGAGAAACTTCTGTGTGATGAGTGCATTCAACTCACAGACTTGAACGTTCCCTTTGATAGAACAGTTTTGAAACACTCCTTTTGTAGAATCTGCATGTGTTTATTTGGAGCGCTTTGAGGCCTATGTTGGAAAAGGAAATATCTTCATATAGAAACTAGACGGAAGCATTCTCAGAAACTTCTTTGTGATGAATGCATTCAACTCACAGACTTGAAGCTTCCTTTTGAAAGAGCAGTTTGGAAACACTCTTCTTATAGAATCTTCAAGTGGATACTTGGAGCGCTTTGAGGCCTGTGCTGGGAAATGAAATCTCTTCACCTAAAAACTAGACAGAAACATTCTGAGAAACTTCTTTGCAATGAGTGCATTCAACTCACAGACTTGAACGTTCCTTTTGATAGAACAGTTTTGAAACATTACGTTTGTAGAATCTGCAAGTGTTTATTCGGAGCACCTTGAGGCCTATGTTGGAAAAGGAAATATCTTCACATAAAAACTAGAGAGAATGATTCTCAGAAACTTCTTTTTGATGAGTTCATTCAACTCACAGAGTTGAACCTACCAATTGATAGAGAAGTTTGGAAACACTCTTTTTGTAGAATCTGCAAGTGGATATTTGGAGCCGTTTGAGGCCTATGCTGGAAAAGGAAATATCTTCACATAAAAACTGAACAGAAGCATTCTCAGAAACTTCTTTGTGTTGAGTGCATTCAACTCACAGACTTGAACTTCCCTATAGAAAGAGCAGTTTTGAAACACTCTTTGGGTAAAATCTGCAAGTGGTTATTTGGATCACTTCGAGGCCTGTGCTGGGATATGGAATATCTTCACCTAAAAACTACAGAGAAGCATTCTCAGAAAGTTCTTCACGATGCATTCGTTCAACTCACAGAGTTGAACCTTCCTTTTGATAGAACAGTTTTGAAACACTCTTTTTGTAGAATCTGCAAGAGGATATTTGGAGCGTTCGGAGGCCTATGCTGCAAAAGGAAATATCTTCACATAAAAACTAGACAGAAGCATTCTCAGAAACTTCTGTGTGATGAGTGCATTCAACTCACAGACTTGAACGTTCCTCTCGAAAGAGCAGTTTTGAAACACTCCTTTTGTAGAATCTGCAAGTGTTTATTTGGAGCGCTTTGAGGCCTATGTTGGAAAAGGAAATATCTGCACATAAAAACTAGACAGAAGCATTCTCAGAAACTTCTTTGTGATGAGTGCATTCTACTCACAGTGTTGAAGCTTGCTTTTGATAGAGCAGTTTTGAAACACTCTTTTGGTAGAATCTGCAAGTGGATATTTGGAGCGCTTTGAGGCCTATGCTGGAAAAGGAAATGTCTTCACATAAAAACTAGACAGAAGCATTCCAGGTAACTTCTGTATGATAAGTGCATTCAACTCACAGACTTGAACGTTCCTTTTGATAGAACTCTATTGAAACACTCCTTTTGTAGAATTTGCAAGTGTTCATTTGGAGCGCTTTGAGGCCTAAGCTGGAAAAGGAAATATCTTCACGTAAGAACTAGACAGAAGCATTCTCAGAAACTTCTTTCTGATGAGTGCATTCAACACACAGACTTGAACCTTGCTTTTGAAAGAGCAGCTTTGAAACACTCTTTTCGTAGAATCTGCAAGTGGATATTTGGAGGGCTTTGAGGCCTATGCTGGGAAATGAAATCTCTTCACCTAAAAACTAGACAGAAGCATTCTGAGAAACTTCTGCGTGATGAGTGCATTCAACTCACAGACTTGAACGTTCCCTTTGATAGAACAGTTTTGAAACACTCCTTTTGTAGAATCTGCATGTGTTTATTTGGAGCGCTTTGAGGCCTATGTTGGAAAAGGAAATATCTTCATATAGAAACTAGACGGACGCATTCTCAGAAACTTCTTTGTGATGAATGCATTCAACTCACAGACTTGAAGCTTCCTTTTGAAAGAGCAGTTTGGAAACACTCTTCTTATACAATCTTCAAGTGGATATTTGGAGCGCTTTGAGGCCTGTGCTGGGAAATGAAATCTCTTCACCTAAAAACTAGACAGAAACATTCTGAGAAACTTCTTTGCAATGAGTGCATTCAACTCACAGACTTGAACGTTCCTTTTGATAGAACAGTTTTGAAACATTACGTTTGTAGAATCTGCAAGTGTTTATTCGGAGCACCTTGAGGCCTATGTTGGAAAAGGAAATATCTTCACATAAAAACTAGAGAGAAGGATTCTCAGAAACTTCTTTTTGATGAGTTCATTCAACTCACAGAGTTGAACCTACCAATTGATAGAGAAGTTTGGAAACACTCTTTTTGTAGAATCTGCAAGTGGATATTTGGAGCCGTTTGAGGCCTATGCTGGAAAAGGAAATATCTTCACATAAAAACTGAACAGAAGCATTCTCAGAAACTTCTTTGTGTTGAGTGCATTCAACTCACAGACTTGAACTTCCCTATAGAAAGAGCAGTTTTGAAACACTCTTTGGGTAAAATCTGCAAGTGGTTATTTGGATCACTTCGAGGCCTGTGCTGGGATATGGAATATCTTCACCTAAAAACTACAGAGAAGCATTCTCAGAAAGTTCTTCACGATGCATTCGTTCAACTCACAGAGTTGAACCTTCCTTTTGATAGAACAGTTTTGAAACACTCTTTTTGTAGAATCTGCAAGAGGATATTTGGAGCGTTCGGAGGCCTATGCTGCAAAAGGAAATATCTTCACATAAAAACTAGACAGAAGCATTCTCACAAACTTCTGTGTGATGAGTGCATTCAACTCACAGACTTGAACGTTCCTCTCGAAAGAGCAGTTTTGAAACACTCGTTTTGTAGAATCTGCAAGTGTTTATTTGGAGCGCTTTGAGGCGTCTGTTGGAAAAGGAAATATCTGCACATAAAAACTAGACAGAAGCATTCTCAGAAACTTCTTTGTGATGAGTGCATTCTACTCACAGTGTTGAAGCTTGCTTTTGATAGAGCAGTTTTGAAACACTCTTTTGGTAGAGTCTGCAAGTGGATATTTGGAGCGCTTTGAGGCCTATGCTGGAAAAGGAAATGTCTTCACATAAAAACTAGACAGAAGCATTCCAGGAAACTTCTGTATGATAAGTGCATTCAACTCACAGATTTGAACGTTCCTTTTGATAGAACTCTTTTGAAACACTCCTTTTGTAGAATTTGCAAGTGTTCATTTGGAGCGCTTTGAGGCCTAAGCTGGAAAAGGAAATATCTTCACGTAAGAACTAGACAGAAGCATTCTCAGAAACTTCTTTCTGATGAGTGCATTCAACACACAGACTTGAACCTTGCTTTTGAATGAGCAGCTTTGAAACACTCTTTTCGTAGAATCTGCAAGTGGATATTTGGAGCGCTTTGAGGCCTATGCTGGGAAATGAAATCTCTTCACCTAAAAACTAGACAGAAGCATTCTGAGAAACTTCTGTGTGATGATTGCATTCAACTCACAGCCTTGAACGTTCCCTTTGATAGAACAGTTTTGAAACACTCCTTTTGTAGAATCTGCATGTGTTTATTTGGAGCGCTTTGAGGCCTATGTTGGAAAAGGAAATATCTTCATATAGAAACTAGACGGAAGCATTCTCAGAAACTTCTCTGTGATGAATGCATTCAACTCAAAGACTTGAAGCTTCCTTTTGAAAGAGCAGTTTGGAAACACTCTTCTTATAGAATCTTCAAGTGGATATTTGGAGCGCTTTGAGGCCTATGCTGGGAAATGAAGTCTCTTCACCTAAAAACTAGACAGAAACATTCTGAGAAACTTCTTTGCAATGAGTGCATTCAACTCACAGACTTGAACGTTCCTTTTGATAGAACTGTTTTGAAACATTACGTTTGTAGACTCTGCAAGTGTTTATTCGGAGCACCTTGAGGCCTATGTTAGTTTATCTTCACATAAAAACTAGAGAGAAGGATTCTCAGAAACTTCTTTGTGATGAGTTCATTCAACTCACAGAGTTGAACCTACCAATTGATAGAGAAGTTTGGAAACACTCTTTTTGTAGAATCTGCAAGTGGATATTTGGAGCCGTTTGAGGCCTATGCTGGAAAAGGAAATATCTTCACATAAAAACTGAACAGAAGCATTCTCAGAAACTTCTTTGTGTTGAGTGCATTCAACTCACAGACTTGAACTTCCCTATAGAAAGAGCAGTTTTGAAACACTCTTTTGGTAAAATCTGCAAGTGGTTATTTGGAGCACTTCGAGGCCTGTGCTGGGATATGGAATATCTTCACCTAAAAACTACAGAGAAGCATTCTCAGAAAGTTCTTCACGATGCATTCATTCAACTCACAGAGTTGAACCTTCCTTTTGATAGAACAGTTTTGAAACACTCTTTTTGTAGAATCTGCAAGAGGATATTTGGAGCGTTCGGAGGCCTATTCAGGAAAAGGAAATATCTTCACATAAAAACTAGACAGAAGCATTCTGAGAAACTTCTGTGTGATGAGTGCATTCAACTCACAGACTTGAACGTTCCTCTCGAAAGAGCAGTTTTGAAACACTCCTTTTGTAGAATCTGCAAGTGTTTATTTGGAGCGCTTTGAGGCCTCTGTTGGAAATGGAAATATCTGCACATAAAAACTAGACAGAAGCATTCTCAGAAACTTCTTTGTGATGAGTGCATTCTACTCACAGTGTTGAAGCTTGCTTTAGATAGAGCAGTTTTGAAACACTCTTTTGGTAGAATCTGCAAGTGGATATTTGGAGCGCTTTGAGGCCTATGCTGGAAAAGGAAATGTCTTCACATAAAAACTAGACAGAAACATTCCAGGAAACTTCTGTATGATAAGTGCATTCAACTCACAGACTTGAACGTTCCTTTTGATAGAACTCTTTTGAAACACTCCTTTTGTAGAATTTGCAAGTGTTCATTTGGAGCGCTTTGAGGCCTAAGCTGGAAAAGGAAATATCTTCACGTAAGAACTAGACAGAAGCATTCTCAGAAACTTCTTTCTGATGAGTGCATTCAACACACAGACTTGAACCTTGCTTTTGAAAGAGCAGCTTTGAAACACTCTTTTCGTAGAATCTGCAAGTGGATATTTGGAGCGCTTTGAGGCCTATGCTGGGAAATGAAATCTCTTCACCTAAAAACTAGACAGAAGCATTC
Source organism: Pongo pygmaeus (assembly GCF_028885625.2). Taxonomy (NCBI): domain Eukaryota; kingdom Metazoa; phylum Chordata; class Mammalia; order Primates; family Hominidae; genus Pongo; species Pongo pygmaeus. The sequence goes on along the minus strand of NC_072394.2, from coordinate 24,451,125 downwards.
TGAGAAACTTCTGTGTGATGAGTGCATTCAATTCACAGACTTGAACGTTCCCTTTGATAGAACAGTTTTGAAACACTCCTTTTGTAGAATCTGCATGTGTTTATTTGGAGCGCTTTGTGGCCTATGTTGGAAAAGGAAATATCTTCATATAGAAACTAGACGGAAGCATTCTCAGAAACTTCTTTGTGATGAATGCATTCAACTCACAGACTTGAAGCTTCCTTTTGAAAGAGCAGTTTGGAAACACTCTTCTTATAGAATCTTCAAGTGGATATTTGGAGCGCTTTGAGGCCTATGATGGGAAATGAAATCTCTTCACCTACAAACTAGACAGAAACATTCTGAGAAACTTCTTTGCAATGAGTGCATTCAACTCACAGACTTGAACGTTCCTTTTGATAGAACAGTTTTGAAACATTACGTTTGTAGAATCTGCAAGTGTTTATTCGGAGCACCTTGAGGCCTATGTTGGAAAAGGAAATATCTTCACATAAAAACTAGAGAGAAGGATTCTCAGAAACTTCTTTGTGATGAGTTCATTCAACTCACAGAGTTGAACCTACCAATTGATAGAGAAGTTTGGAAACACTCTTTTTGTAGAATGTGCAAGTGGATATTTGGAGCCGTTTGAGGCCTATGCTGGGAAAGGAAATATCTTCACATAAAAACTGAACAGAAGCATTCTCAGAAACTTCTTTGTGTTGAGTGCATTCAACTCACAGACTTGAACTTCCCTATAGAAAGAGCAGTTTTGAAACACTCTTTTGGTAAAATCTGCAAGTGGTTATTTGGAGCACTTCGAGGCCCGTGCTGGGATATGGAATATCTTCACCTAAAAACTACAGAGAAGCATTCTCAGAAAGTTCTTCACGATGCATTCATTCAACTCACAGAGTTGAACCTTCCTTTTGATAGAACAGTTTTGAAACACTCTTTTTGTAGAATTTGCAAGAGGATATTTGGAGCTTTCGGAGGCCTATTCAGGAAAAGGAAATATCTTCACATAAAAACTAGACAGAAGCATTCTGAGAAACTTCTGTGTGATGAGTGCATTCAACTCACAGACTTGAAGGTTCCTCTCGAAAGAGCAGTTTTGAAACACTCCTTTTGTAGAATCTGCAAGTGTTTATTTGGAGCGCTTTGAGGCCTCTGTTGGAAATGGAAATATCTGCACATAAAAACTAGACAGAAGCATTCTCAGAAACTTCTTTGTGATGAGTGCATTCTACTCACAGTGTTGAAGCTTGCTTTAGATAGAGCAGTTTTGAAACACTCTTTTGGTAGAATCTGCAAGTGGATATTTGGAGCGCTTTGAGGCCTATGCTGGAAAAGGAAATGTCTTCACATAAAAACTAGACAGAAACATTCCAGGAAACTTCTGTATGATAAGTGCATTCAACTCACAGACTTGAACGTTCCTTTTGATAGAACTCTTTTGAAACACTCCTTTTGTAGAATTTGCAAGTGTTCATTTGGAGCGCTTTGAGGCCTAAGCTGGAAAAGGAAATATCTTCACGTAAGAACTAGACAGAAGCATTCTCAGAAACTTCTTTCTGATGAGTGCATTCAACACACATACTTGAACCTTGCTTTTGAAAGAGCAGCTTTGAAACACTCTTTTCGTAGAATCTGCAAGTGGATATTTGGAGCGCTTTGAGGCCTATGCTGGGAAATGAAATCTCTTCACCTAAAAACTAGACAGAAGCATTCTGAGAAACTTCTGTGTGATGAGTGCATTCAACTCACAGACTTGAACGTTCCCTTTGATAGAACAGTTTTGAAACACTCCTTTTGTAGAATCTGCATGTGTTTATTTGGAGCGCTTTGAGGCCTATGTTGGAAAAGGAAATATCTTCATATAGAAACTAGACGGAAGCATTCTCAGAAACTTCTTTGTTATGAATGCATTCAACTCACAGACTTGAAGCTTCCTTTTGAAAGAGCAGTTTGGAAACACTCTTCTTATAGAATCTTCAAGTGGATATTTGGAGCGCTTTGAGGCCTATGCTGGGAAATGAAATCTCTTCACCTAAAAACTAGACAGAAACATTCTGAGAAACTTCTTTGCAATGAGTGCATTCAACTCACAGACTTGAACGTTCCTTTTGATAGAACAGTTTTGAAACATTACGTTTGTAGAGTCTGCAAGTGTTTATTCGGAGCACCTTGAGGCCTATGTTGGAAAAGGAAATATCTTCACATAAAAACTAGAGAGAAGGATTCTCAGAAACTTCTTTGTGATGAGTTCATTCAACTCACAGAGTTGAACCTACCAATTGATAGAGAAGTTTGGAAACACTCTTTTTGTAGAATCTGCAAGTGGATATTTGGAGCCGTTTGAGGCCTATGCTGGAAAAGGAAATATCTTCACATAAAAACTGAACAGAAGCATTCTCAGAAACTTCTTTGTGTTGAGTGCATTCAACTCACAGACTTGAACTTCCCTATAGAAAGAGCAGTTTTGAAACACTCTTTTGTAAAATCTGCAAGTGGTTATTTGGAGCACTTCGAGGCCTGTGCTGGGATATGGAATATCTTCACCTAAAAACTACAGAGAAGCATTCTCAGAAAGTTCTTCACGATGCATTCATTCAACTCACAGAGTTGAACCTTCCTTTTGATAGAACAGTTTTGAAACACTCTTTTTGTAGAATCTGCAAGAGGATATTTGGAGCGTTCGGAGGCCTATTCAGGAAAAGGAAATATCTTCACATAAAAACTAGACAGAAGCATTCTGAGAAACTTCTGTGTGATGAGTGCATTCAACTCACAGACTTGAACGTTCCTCTCGAAAGAGCAGTTTTGAAACACTCCTTTTGTAGAATCTGCAAGTGTTTATTTGGAGCGCTTTGAGGCCTCTGTTGGAAATGGAAATATCTGCACATAAAAACTAGACAGAAGCATTCTCAGAAACTTCTTTGTGATGAGTGCATTCTACTCACAGTGTTGAAGCTTGCTTTAGATAGAGCAGTTTTGGAACACTCTTTTGGTAGAATCTGCAAGTGGATATTTGGAGCGCTTTGAGGCCTATGCTGGAAAAGGAAATGTCTTCACATAAAAACTAGACAGAAGCATTCCAGGAAACTTCTGTATGATAAGTGCATTCAACTCACAGACTTGAACGTTCCTTTTGATAGAACTCTTTTGAAACACTCCTTTTGTAGAATTTGCAAGTGTTCATTTGGAGCGCTTTGAGGCCTAAGCTGGAAAAGGAAATATCTTCACGTAAGAACTTGACAGAAGCATTCTCAGAAACTTCTTTCTGATGAGTGCATTCAACACACAGACTTGAACCTTGCTTTTGAAAGAGCAGCTTTGAAACACTCTTTTCGTAGAATCTGCAAGTGGATATTTGGAGCGCTTTGAGGCCTATGATGGGAAATGAAATCTCTTCACCTAAAAACTAGACAGAAGCATTCTGAGAAACTTCTGTGTGATGAGTGCATTCAACTCACAGACTTGAACGTTCCCTTTGATAGAACAGTTTTGAAACACTCCTTTTGTAGAATCTGCATGTGTTTATTTGGAGCGCTTTGTGGCCTATGTTGGAAAAGGAAATATCTTCATATAGAAACTAGACGGAAGCATTCTCAGAAACTTCTTTGTGATGAATGCATTCAACTCACAGACTTGAAGCTTCCTTTTGAAAGAGCAGTTTGGAAACACTCTTCTTATAGAATCTTCAAGTGGATATTTGGAGCGCTTTGAGGCCTATGATGGGAAATGAAATCTCTTCACCTACAAACTAGACAGAAACATTCTGAGAAACTTCTTTGCAATGAGTGCATTCAACTCACAGACTTGAACGTTCCTTTTGATAGAACAGTTTTGAAACATTACGTTTGTAGAATCTGCAAGTGTTTATTCGGAGCACCTTGAGGCCTATGTTGGAAAAGGAAATATCTTCACATAAAAACTAGAGAGAAGGATTCTCAGAAACTTCTTTGTGATGAGTTCATTCAACTCACAGAGTTGAACCTACCAATTGATAGAGAAGTTTGGAAACACTCTTTTTGTAGAATGTGCAAGTGGATATTTGGAGCCGTTTGAGGCCTATGCTGGGAAAGGAAATATCTTCACATAAAAACTGAACAGAAGCATTCTCAGAAACTTCTTTGTGTTGAGTGCATTCAACTCACAGACTTGAACTTCCCTATAGAAAGAGCAGTTTTGAAACACTCTTTTGGTAAAATCTGCAAGTGGTTATTTGGAGCACTTCGAGGCCTGTGCTGGGATATAGAGTATCTTCACCTAAAAACTACAGAGAAGCATTCTCAGAAAGTTCTTCACGATGCATTCATTCAACTCACAGAGTTGAACCTTCCTTTTGATAGAACAGTTTTGAAACACTCTTTTTGTAGAATCTGCAAGAGGATATTTGGAGCGTTCGGAGTCCTATGCTGGAAAAGGAAATATCTTCACATAAAAACTAGACAGAAGCATTCTCAGAAACTTCTGTGTGATGAGTGCATTCAACTCACAGACTTGAACGTTCCTCTCAAAAGAGCAGTTTTGAAACACTCCTTTTGTAGAATCTGCAAGTGTTTATTTGGAGCGCTTTGAGTCCTCTGTTGGAAATGGAAATATCTGCACATAAAAACTAGACAGAAGCATTCTCAGAAACTTCTTTGTGATGAGTGCATTCTACTCACAGTGTTGAAGCTTGCTTTAGATAGAGCAGTTTTGAAACACTCTTTTGGTAGAATCTGCAAGTGGATATTTGGAGCGCTTTGAGGCCTATGCTGGAAAAGGAAATGTGTTCACATAAAAACTAGACAGAAGCATTCCAGGAAACTTCTGTATGATAAGTGCATTCAACTCACAGACTTGAACGTTCCTTTTGATAGAACTCTTTTGAAACACTCCTTTTGTAGAATTTACAAGTGTTCATTTGGAGCGCTTTGAGGCCTAAGCTGGAAAAGGAAATATCTTCACGTAAGAACTTGACAGAAGCATTCTCAGAAACTTCTTTCTGATGAGTGCATTCAACACACAGACTTGAACCTTGCTTTTGAAAGAGCAGCTTTGAAACACTCTTTTCGTAGAATCTGCAAGTGGATATTTGGAGCGCTTTGAGGCCTATGCTGGGAAATGAAATCTCTTCACCTAAAAACTACACAGAAGCATTCTGAGAAACTTCTGTGTGATGAGTGCATTCAACTCACAGACTTGAACGTTCCCTTTGATAGAACAGTTTTGAAACACTCCTTTTGTAGAATCTGCATGTGTTTATTTGGAGCGCTTTGAGGCCTATGTTGGAAAAGGAAATATCTTCATATAGAAACTAGACGGAAGCATTCTCAGAAACTTCTTTGTGATGAATGCATTCAACTCACAGACTTGAAGCTTCCTTTTGAAAGAGCAGTTTGGAAACACTCTTCTTATAGAATCTTCAAGTGGATATTTGGAGCGCTTTGAGGCCTATGCTGGGAAATGAAATCTCTTCACCTACAAACTAGACAGAAACATTCTGAGAAACTTCTTTGCAATGAGTGCATTCAACTCACAGACTTGAACGTTCCTTTTGATAGAACAGTTTTGAAACATTACGTTTGTAGAATCTGCAAGTGTTTATTCGGAGCACCTTGAGGCCTATGTTGGAAAAGGAAATATCTTCACATAAAAACTAGAGAGAAGGATTCTCAGAAACTTCTTTGTGATGAGTTCATTCAACTCACAGAGTTGAACCTACCAATTGATAGAGAAGTTTGGAAACACTCTTTTTGTAGAATCTGCAAGTGGATATTTGGAGCCGTTTGAGGCCTATGCTGGGAAAGGAAATATCTTCACATAAAAACTGAACAGAAGCATTCTCAGAAACTTCTTTGTGTTGAGTGCATTCAACTCACAGACTTGAACTTCCCTATAGAAAGAGCAGTTTTGTAACACACTTTTGGTAAAATCTGCAAGTGGTTATTTGGAGCACTTCGAGGCCCGTGCTTTGATATGGAATATCTTCACCTAAAAACTACAGAGAAGCATTCTCAGAAAGTTCTTCACGATGCATTCATTCAACTCTCAGAGTTGAACCTTCCTTTTGATAGAACAGTTTTGAAACACTCTTTTTGTAGAATCTGCAAGAGGATATTTGGAGCGTTCGGAGGCCTATGCTGGAAAAGGAAATATCTTCACATAAAAACTAGGCAGAAGCATTCTCAGAAAATTCTGTGTGATGAGTGCATTCAACTCACAGACTTGAACGTTCCTCTCGAAAGAGCAGTTTTGAAACACTCCTTTTGTAGAATCTGCAAGTGTTTATTTGGAGCGCTTTGAGGCCTCTGTTGGAAATGGAAATATCTGCACATAAAAACTAGACAGAAGCATTCTCAGAAACTTCTTTGTGATGAGTGCATTCTACTCACAGTGTTGAAGCTTGCTTTTGATAGAGCAGTTTTGAAACACACTTTTGGTAGAATCTGCAAGTGGATATTTGGAGCGCTTTGAGGCCTATGCTGGAAAAGGAAATGTCTTCACATAAAAACTAGACAGAAGCATTCCAGGAAACTTCTGTATGATAAGTGCATTCAACTCACAGACTTGAACGTTCCTTTTGATAGAACTCTTTTGAAACACTCCTTTTGTAGAATTTGCAAGTGTTCATTTGGAGCGCTTTGAGGCCTAAGCTGGAAAAGGAAATATCTTCACGTAAGAACTAGACAGAAGCATTCTCAGAAACTTCTTTCTGATGAGTGCATTCAACACACAGACTTGAACCTTGCTTTTGAAAGAGCAGCTTTGAAACACTCTTTTCGTAGAATCTGCAAGTGGATATTTGGAGGGCTTTGAGGCCTATGCTGGGAAATGAAATCTCTTCACCTAAAAACTAGACAGAAGCATTCTGAGAAACTTCTGTGTGATGATTGCATTCAACTCACAGACTTGAACGTTCCCTTTGATAGAACAGTTTTGAAACACTCCTTTTGTAGAATCCGCATGTGTTTATTTGGAGCGCTTTGAGGCCTATGTTGGAAAAGGAAATAACTTCATATAGAAACTAGACGGAAGCATTCTCAGAAACTTCTTTGTGATGAATGCATTCAACTCACAGACTTGAAGCTTCCTTTTGAAAGAGCAGTTTGGAAACACTCTTCTTATAGAATCTTCAAGTGGATATTTGGAGCGCTTTGAGGCCTATGTTGGGAAATGAAATCTCTTCACCTAAAAACTAGACAGAAACATTCTGAGAAACTTCTTTGCAATGAGTGCATTCAACTCACAGACTTGAACGTTCCTTTTGATAGAACAGTTTTGAAACATTACGTTTGTAGAATCTGCAAGTGTTTATTCGGAGCACCTTGAGGCCTATGTTGGAAAAGGAAATATCTTCACATAAAAACTAGAGAGAAGGATTCTCAGAAACTTCTTTGTGATGAGTTCATTCAACTCACAGAGTTGAACCTACCAATTGATAGAGAAGTTTGGAAACACTCTTTTTGTAGAATCTGCAAGTGGATATTTGGAGCCGTTTGAGGCCTATGCTGGAAAAGGAAATATCTTCACATAAAAACTGAACAGAAGCATTCTCAGAAACTTCTTTGTGTTGAGTGCATTCAACTCACAGACTTGAACTTCCCTATAGAAAGAGCAGTTTTGAAACACTCTTTTGGTAAAATCTGCAAGTGGTTATTTGGAGCACTTCGAGGCCTGTGCTGGGATATGGAATATCTTCACCTAAAAACTACAGAGAAGCATTCTCAGAAAGTTCTTCACGATGCATTCATTCAACTCACAGAATTGAACCTTCCTTTTGATAGAACAGTTTTGAAACACTCTTTTTGTAGAATCTGCAAGAGGATATTTGGAGCGTTCGGAGGCCTATGCTGGAAAAGGAAATATCTTCACCTAAAAACTAGACAGAAGCATTCTCAGAAACTTCTGTGTGATGAGTGCATTCAACTCACAGACTTGAACGTTCCTCTCGAAAGAGCAGTTTTGAAACACTCCTTTTGTAGAATCTGCAAGTGTTTATTTGGAGCGCTTTGAGGCCTCTGTTGGAAATGGAAATATCTGCACATAAAAACTAGTCAGAAGCATTCTCAGAAACTTCTTTGTGATGAGTGCATTCTACTCACAGTGTTGAAGCTTGCTTTAGATAGAGCAGTTTTGAAACACTTTTGGTAGAATCTGCAAGTGGATATTTGGAGCGCTTTGAGGCCTATGCTGGAAAAGGAAATGTCTTCACATAAAAACTAGACAGAAACATTCCAGGAAACTACTGTATGATAAGTGCATTCAACTCACAGACTTGAACGTTCCTTTTGATAGAACTCTTTTGAAACACTCCTTTTGTAGAATTTGCAAGTGTTCATTTGGAGCGCTTTGAGGCCTAAGCTGGAAAAGGAAATATCTTCACGTAAGAACTAGACAGAAGCATTCTCAGAAACTTCTTTCCAATGAGTGCATTCAACACACAGACTTGAACCTTGCTTTTGAAAGAGCAGCTTTGAAACACTCTTTTCGTAGAATCTGCAAGTGGATATTTGGAGCGCTTTGAGGCCTAGGCTGGGAAATGAAATCTCTTCACCTAAAAACTAGACAGAAGCATTCTGAGAAACTTCTGTGTGATGAGTGCATTCAACTCACAGACTTGAACGTTCCCTTTGATAGAACAGTTTTGAAACACTCCTTTTGTAGAATCTGCATGTGTTTATTTGGAGCGCTTTGAGGCCTATGTTGGAAAAGGAAATATCTTCATATAGAAACTAGACGGAAGCATTCTCAGAAACTTCTTTGTGATGAATGCATTCAACTCACAGACTTGAAGCTTCCTTTTGAAAGAGCAGTTTGGAAACACTCTTCTTATAGAATCTTCAAGTGGATACTTGGAGCGCTTTGAGGCCTGTGCTGGGAAATGAAATCTCTTCACCTAAAAACTAGCCAGAAACATTCTGAGAAACTTCTTTGCAATGAGTGCATTCAACTCACAGACTTGAACGTTCCTTTTGATAGAACAGTTTTGAAATATTACGTTTGTAGAATCTGCAAGTGTTTATTCGGAGCACCTTGAGGCCTATGTTGGAAAAGGAAATATCTTCACATAAAAACTAGAGAGAAGGATTCTCAGAAACTTCTTTGTGATGAGTTCATTCAACTCACAGAGTTGAACCTACCAATTGATAGAGAAGTTTGGAAACACTCTTTTTGTAGAATCTGCAAGTGGATATTTGGAGCCGTTTGAGGCCTATGCTGGAAAAGGAAATATCTTCACATAAAAACTGAACAGAAGCATTCTCAGAAACTTCTTTGTGTTGAGTGCATTCAACTCACAGACTTGAACTTTCCTATAGAAAGAGCAGTTTTGAAACACTCTTTTGGTAAAATCTGCAAGTGGTTATTTGGAGCACTTCGAGGCCCGTGCTGGGATATGGAATATCTTCACCTAAAAACTACAGAGAAGCATTCTCAGAAAGTTCTTCACGATGCATTCATTCAACTCTCAGAGTTGAACCTTCCTTTTGATAGAACAGTTTTGAAACACTCTTTTTGTAGAATCTGCAAGAGGATATTTGGAGCGTTCGGAGGCCTATGCTGGAAAAGGAAATATCTTCACATAAAAACTAGGCAGAAGCATTCTCAGAAAATTCTGTGTGATGAGTGCATTCAACTCACAGACTTGAACGTTCCTCTCGAAAGAGCAGTTTTGAAACACTCCTTTTGTAGAATCTGCAAGTGTTTATTTGGAGCGCTTTGAGGCCTCTGTTGGAAATGGAAATATCTGCACATAAAAACTAGACAGAAGCATTCTCAGAAACTTCTTTGTGATGAGTGCATTCTACTCACAGTGTTGAAGCTTGCTTTAGATAGAGCAGTTTTGAAACACTCTTTTGGTAGAATCTGCAAGTGGATATTTGGAGCACTTTGAGGCCTATGCTGGAAAAGGAAATGTCTTCACATAAAAACTAGACAGAAACATTCCAGGAAACTTCTGTATGATAAGTGCATTCAACTCACAGACTTGAACGTTCCTTTTGATAGAACTCTTTTGAAACACTCCTTTTGTAGAATTTGCAAGTGTTCATTTGGAGCGCTTTGAGGCCTAAGCTGGAAAAGGAAATATCTTCACGTAAGAACTAGACAGAAGCATTCTCAGAAACTTCTTTCTGATGAGTGCATTCAACACACAGACTTGAACCTTGCTTTTGAAAGAGCAGCTTTGAAACACTCTTTTCGTAGGATCTGCAAGTGGATATTTGGAGCGCTTTGAGGCCTATGCTGGGAAATGAAATCTCTTCACCTAAAAACTAGACAGAAGCATTCTGAGAAACTTCTGTGTGATGAGTGCATTCAACTCACAGACTTGAACGTTCCCTTTGATAGAACAGTTTTGAAACACTCCTTTTGTAGAATCTGCATGTGTTTATTTGGAGCGCTTTGTGGCCTATGTTGGAAAAGGAAATATCTTCATATAGAAACTAGACGGAAGCATTCTCAGAAACTTCTTTGTGATGAATGCATTCAACTCACAGACTTGAAGCTTCCTTTTGAAAGAGCAGTTTGGAAACAGTCTTCTTATAGAATCTTCAAGTGGATATTTGGAGCGCTTTGAGGCCTGTGCTGGGAAATGAAATCTCTTCACCTAAAAACTAGACAGAAACATTCTGAGAAACTTCTTTGCAATGAGTGCATTCAACTCACAGACTTGAACGTTCCTTTTGATAGAACAGTTTTGAAACATTACGTTTGTAGAATCTGCAAGTGTTTATTCGGAGCACCTTGAGGCCTATGTTGGAAAAGGAAATATCTTCACATAAAAACTAGAGAGAAGGATTCTCAGAAACTTCTTTGTGATGAGTTCATTCAACTCACAGAGTTGAACCTACCAATTGATAGAGAAGTTTGGAAACACTCTTTTTGTAGAATCTGCAAGTGGATATTTGGAGCCGTTTGAGGCCTATGCTGGAAAAGGAAATATCTTCACATAAAAACTGAACAGAAGCATTCTCAGAAACTTCTTTGTGTTGAGTGCATTCAACTCACAGACTTGAACTTCCCTATAGAAAGAGCAGTTTTGAAACACTCTTTTGGTAAAATCTGCAAGTGGTTATTTGGAGCACTTCGAGGCCTGTGCTGGGATATGGAATATCTTCACCTAAAAACTACAGAGAAGCATTCTCAGAAAGTTCTTCACGATGCATTCATTCAACTCACAGAGTTGAACCTTCCTTTTGATAGAACAGTTTTGAAACACTCTTTTTGTAGAATCTGCAAGAGGATATTTGGAGCGTTCGGAGGCCTATGCTGGAAAAGGAAATATCTTCACATAAAAACTAGACAGAAGCATTCTCAGAAACTTCTGTGTGATGAGTGCATTCAACTCACAGACTTGAACGTTCCTCTTGAAAGAGCAGTTTTGAAACACTCCTTTTGTAGAATCTGCAAGTGTTTATTTGGAGCGCTTTGAGGCCTATGTTGGAAAAGGAAATATCTGCACATAAAAACTTGACAGAAGCATTCTCAGAAACTTCTTTGTGATGAGTGCATTCTACTCACAGTGTTGAAGCTTGCTTTTGATAGAGCAGTTTTGAAACACTCCTTTGGTAGAATCTGCAAGTGGATATTTGGAGCGCTTTGAGGCCTATGCTGGAAAAGGAAATGTCTTCACATAAAAACTAGACAGAAGCATTCCAGGAAACTTCTGTATGATAAGTGCATTCAACTCACAGACTTGAACGTTCCTTTTGATAGAACTCTTTTGAAACACTCCTTTTGTAGAATTTGCAAGTGTTCATTTGGAGCGCTTTGAGGCCTAAGCTGGAAAAGGAAATATCTTCACGTAAGAACTAGACAGAAGCATTCTCAGAAACTTCTTTCCGATGAGTGCATTCAACACACAGACTTGAACCTTGCTTTTGAAAGAGCAGCTTTGAAACACACTTTTCGTAGAATCTGCAAGTGGATATTTGGAGCGCTTTGAGGCCTATGCTGGGAAATGAAATCTCTTCACCTAAAAACTACAGAGAAGCATTCTGAGAAACTTCTGTGTGATGAGTGCATTCAACTCACAGACTTGAACGTTCCCTTTGATAGAACAGTTTTGAAACACTCCTTTTGTAGAATCTGCATGTGTTTATTTGGAGCGCTTTGTGGCCTATGTTGGAAAAGGAAATATCTTCATATAGAAACTAGACGGAAGCATTCTCAGAAACTTCTTTGTGATGAATGCATTCAACTCACAGACTTGAAGCTTCCTTTTGAAAGAGCAGTTTGGAAACACTCTTCTTATAGAATCTTCAAGTGGATACTTGGAGCGCTTTGAGGCCTGTGCTGGGAAATGAAATCTCTTCACCTACAAACTAGACAGAAACATTCTGAGAAACTTCTTTGCAATGAGTGCATTCAACTCACAGACTTGAACGTTCCTTTTGATAGAACAGTTTTGAAACATTACGTTTGTAGAATCTGCAAGTGTTTATTCGGAGCACCTTGAGGCCTATGTTGGAAAAGGAAATATCTTCACATAAAAACTAGAGAGAAGGATTCTCAGAAACTTCTTTGTGATGAGTTCATTCAACTCACAGAGTTGAACCTACCAATTGATAGAGAAGTTTGGAAACACTCTTTTTGTAGAATCTGCAAGTGGATATTTGGAGCCGTTTGAGGCCTATGCTGGGAAAGGAAATATCTTCACATAAAAACTGAACAGAAGCATTCTCAGAAACTTCCTTATGTTGAGTGCATTCAACTCACAGACTTGAACTTCCCTATAGAAAGAGCAGTTTTGAAACACTCTTTTGGTAAAATCTGCAAGTGGTTATTTGGAGCACTTCGAGGCCCGTGCTGGGATATGGAATATCTTCACCTAAAAACTACAGAGAAGCATTCTCAGAAAGTTCTTCACGATGCATTCATTCAACTCTCAGAGTTGAACCTTCCTTTGGATAGAACAGTTTTGAAACACTCTTTTTGTAGAATCTGCAAGAGGATATTTGGAGCGTTCGGAGGCCTATGCTGGAAAAGGAAATATCTTCACATAAAAACTAGGCAGAAGCATTCTCAGAAAATTCTGTGTGATGAGTGCATTCAACTCACAGACTTGAACATTCCTCTCGAAAGAGCAGTTTTGAAACACTCCTTTTGTAGAATCTGCAAGTGTTTATTTGGAGCGCTTTGAGGCCTATGTTGGAAAAGGAAATATCTGCACATAAAAACTAGACAGAAGCATTCTCAGAAACTTCTTTGTGATGAGTGCATTCTACTCACAGTGTTGAAGCTTGCTTTTGATAGAGCAGTTTTGAAACACTCTTTTGGTAGAATCTGCAAGTGGATATTTGGAGCGCTTTGAGGCCTATGCTGGAAAAGGAAATGTCTTCACATAAAAACTAGACAGAAGCATTCCAGGAAACTTCTGTATGATAAGTGCATTCAACTCACAGACTTGAACGTTCCTTTTGATAGAACTCTTTTGAAACACTCCTTTTGTAGAATTTGCAAGTGTTCATTTGGAGCGCTTTGAGGCCTAAGCTGGAAAAGGAAATATCTTCACGTAAGAACTTGACAGAAGCATTCTCAGAAACTTCTTTCGGATGAGTGCATTCAACACACAGACTTGAACCTTGCTTTTGAAAGAGCAGCTTTGAAACACTCTTTTCGTAGAATCTGCAAGTGGATATTTGGAGCGCTTTGAGGCCTATGCTGGGAAATGAAATCTCTTCACCTAAAAACTACACAGAAGCATTCTGAGAAACTTCTGTGTGATGAGTGCATTCAACTCACAGACTTGAACGTTCCCTTTGATAGAACAGTTTTGAAACACTCCTTTTGTAGAATCTGCATGTGTTTATTTGGAGCGCTTTGAGGCCTATGTTGGAAAAGGAAATATCTTCATATAGAAACTAGACGGAAGCATTCTCAGAAACTTCTTTGTGATGAATGCATTCAACTCACAGACTTGAAGCTTCCTTTTGAAAGAGCAGTTTGGAAACACTCTTCTTATAGAATCTTCAAGTGGATATTTGGAGCGCTTTGAGGCCTATGCTGGGAAATGAAATCTCTTCACCTAAAAACTAGACAGAAACATTCTGAGAAACTTCTTTGCAATGAGTGCATTCAACTCACAGACTTGAACGTTCCTTTTGATAGAACAGTTTTGAAACATTACGTTTGTAGAATCTGCAAGTGTTTATTCGGAGCACCTTGAGGCCTATGTTGGAAAAGGAAATATCTTCACATAAAAACTAGAGAGAAGGATTCTCAGAAACTTCTTTGTGATGAGTTCATTCAACTCACAGAGTTGAACCTACCAATTGATAGAGAAGTTTGGAAACACTCTTTTTGTAGAATCTGCAAGTGGATATTTGGAGCCGTTTGAGGCCTATGCTGGGAAAGGAAATATATTCACATAAAAACTGAACAGAAGCATTCTCAGAAACTTCTTTGTGTTGAGTGCATTCAACTCACAGACTTGAACTTCCCTATAGAAAGAGCAGTTTTGTAACACTCTTTTGGTAAAATCTGCAAGTGGTTATTTGGAGCACTTCGAGGCCCGTGCTTTGATATGGAATATCTTCACCTAAAAACTACAGAGAAGCATTCTCAGAAAGTTCTTCACGATGCATTCATTCAACTCTCAGAGTTGAACCTTCCTTTTGATAGAACAGTTTTGAAACACTCTTTTTGTAGAATCTGCAAGAGGATATTTGGAGCGTTCGGAGGCCTATGCTGGAAAAGGAAATATCTTCACATAAAAACTAGGCAGAAGCATTCTCAGAAAATTCTGTGTGATGAGTGCATTCAACTCACAGACTTGAACGTTCCTCTCGAAAGAGCAGTTTTGAAACACTCCTTTTGTAGAATCTGCAAGTGTTTATTTGGAGCGCTTTGAGGCCTCTGTTGGAAATGGAAATATCTGCACATAAAAACTAGACAGAAGCATTCTCAGAAACTTCTTTGTGATGAGTGCATTCTACTCACAGTGTTGAAGCTTGCTTTTGATAGAGCAGTTTTGAAACACTCTTTTGGTAGAATCTGCAAGTGGATATTTGGAGCGCTTTGAGGCCTATGCTGGAAAAGGAAATGTCTTCACATAAAAACTAGACAGAAGCATTCCAGGAAACTTCTGTATGATAAGTGCATTCAACTCACAGACTTGAACGTTCCTTTTGATAGAACTCTTTTGAAACACTCCTTTTGTAGAATTTGCAAGTGTTCATTTGGAGCTCTTTGAGGCCTAAGCTGGAAAAGGAAATATCTTCACGTAAGAACTAGACAGAAGCATTCTCAGAAACTTCTTTCTGATGAGTGCATTCAACACACAGACTTGAACCTTGCTTTTGAAAGAGCAGCTTTGAAACACTCTTTTCGTAGAATCTGCAAGTGGATATTTGGAGGGCTTTGAGGCCTATGCTGGGAAATGAAATCTCTTCACCTAAAAACTAGACAGAAGCATTCTGAGAAACTTCTGTGTGATGATTGCATTCAACTCACAGACTTGAACGTTCCCTTTGATAGAACAGTTTTGAAACACTCCTTTTGTAGAATCTGCATGTGTTTATTTGGAGCGCTTTGAGGCCTATGTTGGAAAAGGAAATAACTTCATATAGAAACTAGACGGAAGCATTCTCAGAAACTTCTTTGTGATGAATGCATTCAACTCACAGACTTGAAGCTTCCTTTTGAAAGAGCAGTTTGGAAACACTCTTCTTATAGAATCTTCAAGTGGATATTTGGAGCGCTTTGAGGCCTATGCTGGGAAATGAAATCTCTTCACCTAAAAACTAGACAGAAACATTCTGAGAAACTTCTTTGCAATGAGTGCATTCAACTCACAGACTTGAACGTTCCTTTTGATAGAACAGTTTTGAAACATTACGTTTGTAGAATCTGCAAGTGTTTATTCGGAGCACCTTGAGGCCTATGTTGGAAAAGGAAATATCTTCACATAAAAACTAGAGAGAAGGATTCTCAGAAACTTCTTTGTGATGAGTTCATTCAACTCACAGAGTTGAACCTACCAATTGATAGAGAAGTTTGGAAACACTCTTTTTGTAGAATCTGCAAGTGGATATTTGGAGCCGTTTGAGGACTATGCTGGAAAAGGAAATATCTTCACATAAAAACTGAACAGAAGCATTCTCAGAAACTTCTTTGTGTTGAGTGCATTCAACTCACAGACTTGAACTTCCCTATAGAAAGAGCAGTTTTGAAACACTCTTTTGGTAAAATCTGCAAGTGGTTATTTGGAGCACTTCGAGGCCCGTGCTGGGATATGGAATATCTTCACCTAAAAACTACAGAGAAGCATTCTCAGAAAGTTCTTCACGATGCATTCATTCAACTCACAGAGTTGAACCTTCCTTTTGATAGAACAGTTTTGAAACACTCTTTTTGTAGAATCTGCAAGAGGATATTTGGAGCGTTCGGAGGCCTATGCTGGAAAAGGAAATATCTTCACCTAAAAACTAGACAGAAGCATTCTCAGAAACTTCTGTGTGATGAGTGCATTCAACTCACAGACTTGAACGTTCCTCTCGAAAGAGCAGTTTTGAAACACTCCTTTTGTAGAATCTGCAAGTGTTTATTTGGAGCGCTTTGAGGCCTCTGTTGGAAATGGAAATATCTGCACATAAAAACTAGACAGAAGCATTCTCAGAAACTTCTTTGTGATGAGTGCATTCTACTCACAGTGTTGAAGCTTGCTTTAGATAGAGCAGTTTTGAAACACTTTTGGTAGAATCTGCAAGTGGATATTTGGAGCGCTTTGAGGCCTATGCTGGAAAAGGAAATGTCTTCACATAAAAACTAGACAGAAACATTCCAGGAAACTACTGTATGATAAGTGCATTCAACTCACAGACTTGAACGTTCCTTTTGATAGAACTCTTTTGAAACACTCCTTTTGTAGAATTTGCAAGTGTTCATTTGGAGCGCTTTGAGGCCTAAGCTGGAAAAGGAAATATCTTCACGTAAGAACTAGACAGAAGCATTCTCAGAAACTTCTTTCCAATGAGTGCATTCAACACACAGACTTGAACCTTGCTTTTGAAAGAGCAGCTTTGAAACACTCTTTTCGTAGAATCTGCAAGTGGATATTTGGAGCGCTTTGAGGCCTAGGCTGGGAAATGAAATCTCTTCACCTAAAAACTAGACAGAAGCATTCTGAGAAACTTCTGTGTGATGAGTGCATTCAACTCACAGACTTGAACGTTCCCTTTGATAGAACAGTTTTGAAACACTCCTTTTGTAGAATCTGCATGTGTTTATCTGGAGCGCTTTGAGGCCTATGTTGGAAAAGGAAATATCTTCATATAGAAACTAGACGGAAGCATTCTCAGAAACTTCTTTGTGATGAATGCATTCAACTCACAGACTTGAAGCTTCCTTTTGAAAGAGCAGTTTGGAAACACTCTTCTTATAGAATCTTCAAGTGGATACTTGGAGCGCTTTGAGGCCTGTGCTGGGAAATGAAATCTCTTCACCTAAAAACTAGACAGAAACATTCTGAGAAACTTCTTTGCAATGAGTGCATTCAACTCACAGACTTGAACGTTCCTTTTGATAGAACAGTTTTGAAATATTACGTTTGTAGAATCTGCAAGTGTTTATTCGGAGCACCTTGAGGCCTATGTTGGAAAAGGAAATATCTTCACATAAAAACTAGAGAGAAGGATTCTCAGAAACTTCTTTGTGATGAGTTCATTCAACTCACAGAGTTGAACCTACCAATTGATAGAGAAGTTTGGAAACACTCTTTTTGTAGAATCTGCAAGTGGATATTTGGAGCCGTTTGAGGCCTATGCTGGAAAAGGAAATATCTTCACATAAAAACTGAACAGAAGCATTCTCAGAAACTTCTTTGTGTTGAGTGCATTCAACTCACAGACTTGAACTTTCCTATAGAAAGAGCAGTTTTGAAACACTCTTTTGGTAAAATCTGCAAGTGGTTATTTGGAGCACTTCGAGGCCCGTGCTGGGATATGGAATATCTTCACCTAAAAACTACAGAGAAGCATTCTCAGAAAGTTCTTCACGATGCATTCATTCAACTCTCAGAGTTGAACCTTCCTTTTGATAGAACAGTTTTGAAACACTCTTTTTGTAGAATCTGCAAGAGGATATTTGGAGCGTTCGGAGGCCTATGCTGGAAAA
The DNA here is from genome assembly GCF_028885625.2 of Pongo pygmaeus. Lineage (NCBI taxonomy): Eukaryota > Metazoa > Chordata > Mammalia > Primates > Hominidae > Pongo > Pongo pygmaeus. The sequence goes on along the minus strand of NC_072394.2, from coordinate 24,433,041 downwards.
GGAAATATCTTCACATAAAAACTAGGCAGAAGCATTCTCAGAAAATTCTGTGTGATGAGTGCATTCAACTCACAGACTTGAACGTTCCTCTCGAAAGAGCAGTTTTGAAACACTCCTTTTGTAGAATCTGCAAGTGTTTATTTGGAGCGCTTTGAGGCCTCTGTTGGAAATGGAAATATCTGCACATAAAAACTAGACAGAAGCATTCTCAGAAACTTCTTTGTGATGAGTGCATTCTACTCACAGTGTTGAAGCTTGCTTTAGATAGAGCAGTTTTGAAACACTCTTTTGGTAGAATCTGCAAGTGGATATTTGGAGCACTTTGAGGCCTATGCTGGAAAAGGAAATGTCTTCACATAAAAACTAGACAGAAACATTCCAGGAAACTTCTGTATGATAAGTGCATTCAACTCACAGACTTGAACGTTCCTTTTGATAGAACTCTTTTGAAACACTCCTTTTGTAGAATTTGCAAGTGTTCATTTGGAGCGCTTTGAGGCCTAAGCTGGAAAAGGAAATATCTTCACGTAAGAACTAGACAGAAGCATTCTCAGAAACTTCTTTCTGATGAGTGCATTCAACACACAGACTTGAACCTTGCTTTTGAAAGAGCAGCTTTGAAACACTATTTTCGTAGGATCTGCAAGTGGATATTTGGAGCGCTTTGAGGCCTATGCTGGGAAATGAAATCTCTTCACCTAAAAACTAGACAGAAGCATTCTGAGAAACTTCTGTGTGATGAGTGCATTCAACTCACAGACTTGAACGTTCCCTTTGATAGAACAGTTTTGAAACACTCCTTTTGTAGAATCTGCATGTGTTTATTTGGAGCGCTTTGTGGCCTATGTTGGAAAAGGAAATATCTTCATATAGAAACTAGACGGAAGCATTCTCAGAAACTTCTTTGTGATGAATGCATTCAACTCACAGACTTGAAGCTTCCTTTTGAAAGAGCAGTTTGGAAACAGTCTTCTTATAGAATCTTCAAGTGGATATTTGGAGCGCTTTGAGGCCTGTGCTGGGAAATGAAATCTCTTCACCTACAAACTAGACAGAAACATTCTGAGAAACTTCTTTGCAATGAGTGCATTCAACTCACAGACTTGAACGTTCCTTTTGATAGAACAGTTTTGAAACATTACGTTTGTAGAATCTGCAAGTGTTTATTCGGAGCACCTTGAGGCCTATGTTGGAAAAGGAAATATCTTCACATAAAAACTAGAGAGAAGGATTCTCAGAAACTTCTTTGTGATGAGTTCATTCAACTCACAGAGTTGAACCTACCAATTGATAGAGAAGTTTGGAAACACTCTTTTTGTAGAATCTGCAAGTGGATATTTGGAGCCGTTTGAGGCCTATGCTGGGAAAGGAAATATCTTCATATAAAAACTGAACAGAAGCATTCTCAGAAACTTCCTTGTGTTGAGTGCATTCAACTCACAGACTTGAACTTCCCTATAGAAAGAGCAGTTTTGAAACACTCTTTTGGTAAAATCTGCAAGTGGTTATTTGGAGCACTTCGAGGCCCGTGCTGGGATATGGAATATCTTCACCTAAAAACTACAGAGAAGCATTCTCAGAAAGTTCTTCACGATGCATTCATTCAACTCTCAGAGTTGAACCTTCCTTTTGATAGAACAGTTTTGAAACACTCTTTTTGTAGAATCTGCAAGAGGATATTTGGAGCGTTCGGAGGCCTATGCTGGAAAAGGAAATATCTTCACATAAAAACTAGGCAGAAGCATTCTCAGAAAATTCTGTGTGATGAGTGCATTCAACTCACAGACTTGAACATTCCTCTCGAAAGAGCAGTTTTGAAACACTCCTTTTGTAGAATCTGCAAGTGTTTATTTGGAGCGCTTTGAGGCCTATGTTGGAAAAGGAAATATCTGCACATAAAAACTAGACAGAAGCATTCTCAGAAACTTCTTTGTGATGAGTGCATTCTACTCACAGTGTTGAAGCTTGCTTTTGATAGAGCAGTTTTGAAACACTCTTTTGGTAGAATCTGCAAGTGGATATTTGGAGCGCTTTGAGGCCTATGCTGGAAAAGGAAATGTCTTCACATAAAAACTAGACAGAAGCATTCCAGGAAACTTCTGTATGATAAGTGCATTCAACTCACAGACTTGAACGTTCCTTTTGATAGAACTCTTTTGAAACACTCCTTTTGTAGAATTTGCAAGTGTTCATTTGGAGCGCTTTGAGGCCTAAGCTGGAAAAGGAAATATCTTCACGTAAGAACTAGACAGAAGCATTCTCAGAAACTTCTTTCTGATGAGTGCATTCAACACACAGACTTGAACCTTGCTTTTGAAAGAGCAGCTTTGAAACACTCTTTTCGTAGAATCTGCAAGTGGATATTTGGAGCGCTTTGAGGCCTATGCTGTGAAATGAAATCTCTTCACCTAAAAACTACACAGAAGCATTCTGAGAAACTTCTGTGTGATGAGTGCATTCAACTCACAGACTTGAACGTTCCCTTTGATAGAACAGTTTTGAAACACTCCTTTTGTAGAATCTGCATGTGTTTATTTGGAGCGCTTTGAGGCCTATGTTGGAAAAGGAAATATCTTCATATAGAAACTAGACGGAAGCATTCTCAGAAACTTCTTTGTGATGAATGCATTCAACTCACAGACTTGAAGCTTCCTTTTGAAAGAGCAGTTTGGAAACACTCTTCTTATAGAATCTTCAAGTGGATATTTGGAGCGCTTTGAGGCCTATGCTGGGAAATGAAATCTCTTCACCTAAAAACTAGACAGAAACATTCTGAGAAACTTCTTTGCAATGAGTGCATTCAACTCACAGACTTGAACGTTCCTTTTGATAGAACAGTTTTGAAACATTACGTTTGTAGAATCTGCAAGTGTTTATTCGGAGCACCTTGAGGCCTATGTTGGAAAAGGAAATATCTTCACATAAAAACTAGAGAGAAGGATTCTCAGAAACTTCTTTGTGATGAGTTCATTCAACTCACAGAGTTGAACCTACCAATTGATAGAGAAGTTTGGAAACACTCTTTTTGTAGAATCTGCAAGTGGATATTTGGAGCCGTTTGAGGCCTATGCTGGAAAAGGAAATATCTTCACATAAAAACTGAACAGAAGCATTCTCAGAAACTTCTTTGTGTTGAGTGCATTCAACTCACAGACTTGAACTTCCCTATAGAAAGAGCAGTTTTGAAACACTCTTTTGGTAAAATCTGCAAGTGGTTATTTGGAGCACTTCGAGGCCTGTGCTGGGATATGGAATATCTTCACCTAAAAACTACAGAGAAGCATTCTCAGAAAGTTCTTCACGATGCATTCATTCAACTCACAGAGTTGAACCTTCCTTTTGATAGAACAGTTTTGAAACACTCTTTTTGTAGAATCTGCAAGAGGATATTTGGAGCGTTCGGAGGCCTATGCTGGAAAAGGAAATATCTTCACCTAAAAACTAGACAGAAGCATTCTCAGAAACTTCTGTGTGATGAGTGCATTCAACTCACAGACTTGAACGTTCCTCTCGAAAGAGCAGTTTTGAAACACTCCTTTTGTAGAATCTGCAAGTGTTTATTTGGAGCGCTTTGAGGCCTCTGTTGGAAATGGAAATATCTGCACATAAAAACTAGACAGAAGCATTCTCAGAAACTTCTTTGTGATGAGTGCATTCTACTCACAGTGTTGAAGCTTGCTTTAGATAGAGCAGTTTTGAAACACTCTTTTGGTAGAATCTGCAAGTGGATATTTGGAGCGCTTTGAGGCCTATGCTGGAAAAGGAAATGTCTTCACATAAAAACTAGACAGAAGCATTCCAGGAAACTTCTGTATGATAAGTGCATTCAACTCACAGACTTGAACGTTCCTTTTGATAGAACTCTTTTGAAACACTCCTTTTGTAGAATTTGCAAGTGTTCATTTGGAGCGCTTTGAGGCCTAAGCTGGAAAAGGAAATATCTTCACGTAAGAACTTGACAGAAGCATTCTCAGAAACTTCTTTCGGATGAGTGCATTCAACACACAGACTTGAACCTTGCTTTTGAAAGAGCAGCTTTGAAACACTCTTTTCGTAGAATCTGCAAGTGGATATTTGGAGCGCTTTGAGGCCTATGCTGGGAAATGAAATCTCTTCACCTAAAAACTACACAGAAGCATTCTGAGAAACTTCTGTGTGATGAGTGCATTCAACTCACAGACTTGAACGTTCCCTTTGATAGAACAGTTTTGAAACACTCCTTTTGTAGAATCTGCATGTGTTTATGTGGAGCGCTTTGAGGCCTATGTTGGAAAAGGAAATATCTTCATATAGAAACTAGACGGAAGCATTCTCAGAAACTTCTTTGTGATGAATGCATTCAACTCACAGACTTGAAGCTTCCTTTTGAAAGAGCAGTTTGGAAACACTCTTCTTATAGAATCTTCAAGTGGATATTTGGAGCGCTTTGAGGCCTATGTTGGGAAATGAAATCTCTTCACCTACAAACTAGACAGAAACATTCTGAGAAACTTCTTTGCAATGAGTGCATTCAACTCACAGACTTGAACGTTCCTTTTGATAGAACAGTTTTGAAACATTACGTTTGTAGAATCTGCAAGTGTTTATTCGGAGCACCTTGAGGCCTATGTTGGAAAAGGAAATATCTTCACATAAAAACTAGAGAGAAGGATTCTCAGAAACTTCTTTGTGATGAGTTCATTCAACTCACAGAGTTGAACCTACCAATTGATAGAGAAGTTTGGAAACACTCTTTTTGTAGAATCTGCAAGTGGATATTTGGAGCCGTTTGAGGCCTATGCTGGGAAAGGAAATATCTTCACATAAAAACTGAACAGAAGCATTCTCAGAAACTTCTTTGTGTTGAGTGCATTCAACTCACAGACTTGAACTTTCCTATAGAAAGAGCAGTTTTGAAACACTTTTGGTAAAATCTGCAAGTGGTTTTTTGGAGCACTTCGAGGCCCGTGCTGGGATATGGAATATCTTCACCTAAAAACTACAGAGAAGCATTCTCAGAAAGTTCTTCACGATGCATTCATTCAACTCTCAGAGTTGAACCTTCCTTTTGATAGAACAGTTTTGAAACACTCTTTTTGTAGAATCTGCAAGAGGATATTTGGAGCGTTCGGAGGCCTATGCTGGAAAAGGAAATATCTTCACATAAAAACTAGGCAGAAGCATTCTCAGAAAATTCTGTGTGATGAGTGCATTCAACTCACAGACTTGAAGGTTCCTTTTGATAGAACAGTTTTGAAACATTACGTTTGTAGAATATGCAAGTGTTTATTCGGAGCACCTTGAGGCCTATGTTGGAAAAGGAAATATCTTCACATAAAAACTAGAGAGAAGGATTCTCAGAAACTTCTTTGTGATGAGTTCATTCAACTCACAGAGTTGAACCTACCAATTGATAGAGAAGTTTGGAAACACTCTTTTTGTAGAATCTGCAAGTGGATATTTGGAGCCGTTTGAGGCCTATGCTGGAAAAGGAAATATCTTCACATAAAAACTGAACAGAAGCATTCTCAGAAACTTCTTTGTGTTGAGTGCATTCAACTCACAGACTTGAACTTCCCTATAGAAAGAGCAGTTTTGAAACACTCTTTTGGTAAAATCTGCAAGTGGTTATTTGGAGCACTTCGAGGCCCGTGCTGGGATATGGAATATCTTCACCTAAAAACTACAGAGAAGCATTCTCAGAAAGTTCTTCACGATGCAATCATTCAACTCTCAGAGTTGAACCTTCCTTTTGATAGAACAGTTTTGAAACACTCTTTTTGTAGAATCTGCAAGAGGATATTTGGAGCGTTCGGAGGCCTATGCTGGAAAAGGAAATATCTTCACATAAAAACTAGGCAGAAGCATTCTCAGAAAATTCTGTGTGATGAGTGCATTCAACTCACAGACTTGAACGTTCCTCTCGAAAGAGCAGTTTGGAAACACTCCTTTTGTAGAATCTGCAAGTGTTTATTTGGAGCGCTTTGAGGCCTATGTTGGAAAAGGAAATATCTGCACATAAAAACTAGACAGAAGCATTCTCAGAAACTTCTTTGTGATGAGTGCATTCTACTCACAGTGTTGAAGCTTGCTTTTGATAGAGCAGTTTTGAAACACTCTTTTGGTAGAATCTGCAAGTGGATATTTGGAGCGCTTTGAGGCCTATGCTGGAAAAGGAAATGTCTTCACATAAAAACTAGACTGAAGCATTCCAGGAAACTTCTGTATGATAAGTGCATTCAACTCACAGACTTGAACGTTCCTTTTGATAGAACTCTTTTGAAACACTCCTTTTGTAGAATTTGCAAGTGTTCATTTGGAGCGCTTTGAGGCCTAAGCTGGAAAAGGAAATATCTTCACGTAAGAACTTGACAGAAGCATTCTCAGAAACTTCTTTCTGATGAGTGCATTCAACACACAGACTTGAACCTTGCTTTTGAAAGAGCAGCTTTGAAACACTCTTTTCGTAGAATCTGCAAGTGGATATTTGGAGCGCTTTGAGGCCTATGCTGGGAAATGAAATCTCTTCACCTAAAAACTAGACAGAAGCATTCTGAGAAACTTCTGTGTGATGAGTGCATTCAACTCACAGACTTGAACGTTCCCTTTCATAGAACAGTTTTGAAACACTCCTTTTGTAGAATCTGCATGTGTTTATTTGGAGCGCTTTGTGGCCTATGTTGGAAAAGGAAATATCTTCATATAGAAACTAGACGGAAGCATTCTCAGAAACTTCTTTGTGATGAATGCATTCAACTCACAGACTTGAAGCTTCCTTTTGAAAGAGCAGTTTGGAAACACTCTTCTTATAGAATCTTCAAGTGGATATTTGGAGCGCTTTGAGGCCTATGATGGGAAATGAAATCTCTTCACCTACAAACTAGACAGAAACATTCTGAGAAACTTCTTTGCAATGAGTGCATTCAACTCACAGACTTGAACGTTCCTTTTGATAGAACAGTTTTGAAACATTACGTTTGTAGAATCTGCAAGTGTTTATTCGGAGCACCTTGAGGCCTATGTTGGAAAAGGAAATATCTTCACATAAAAACTAGAGAGAAGGATTCTCAGAAACTTCTTTGTGATGAGTTCATTCAACTCACAGAGTTGAACCTACCAATTGATAGAGAAGTTTGGAAACACTCTTTTTGTAGAATGTGCAAGTGGATATTTGGAGCCGTTTGAGGCCTATGCTGGGAAAGGAAATATCTTCACATAAAAACTGAACAGAAGCATTCTCAGAAACTTCTTTGTGTTGAGTGCATTCAACTCACAGACTTGAACTTCCCTATAGAAAGAGCAGTTTTGAAACACTCTTTTGGTAAAATCTGCAAGTGGTTATTTGGAGCACTTCGAGGCCTGTGCTGGGATATGGAGTATCTTCACCTAAAAACTACAGAGAAGCATTCTCAGAAAGTTCTTCACGATGCATTCATTCAACTCACAGAGTTGAACCTTCCTTTTGATAGAACAGTTTTGAAACACTCTTTTTGTAGAATCTGCAAGAGGATATTTGGAGCGTTCGGAGTCCTATGCTGGAAAAGGAAATATCTTCACATAAAAACTAGACAGAAGCATTCTCAGAAACTTCTGTGTGATGAGTGCATTCAACTCACAGACTTGAACGTTCCTCTCGAAAGAGCAGTTTTGAAACACTCCTTTTGTAGAATCTGCAAGTGTTTATTTGGAGCGCTTTGAGTCCTCTGTTGGAAATGGAAATATCTGCACATAAAAACTAGACAGAAGCATTCTCAGAAACTTCTTTGTGATGAGTGCATTCTACTCACAGTGTTGAAGCTTGCTTTAGATAGAGCAGTTTTGAAACACTCTTTTGGTAGAATCTGCAAGTGGATATTTGGAGCGCTTTGAGGCCTATGCTGGAAAAGGAAATGTGTTCACATAAAAACTAGACAGAAGCATTCCAGGAAACTTCTGTATGATAAGTGCATTCAACTCACAGACTTGAACGTTCCTTTTGATAGAACTCTTTTGAAACACTCCTTTTGTAGAATTTGCAAGTGTTCATTTGGAGCGCTTTGAGGCCTAAGCTGGAAAAGGAAATATCTTCACGTAAGAACTTGACAGAAGCATTCTCAGAAACTTCTTTCTGATGAGTGCATTCAACACACAGACTTGAACCTTGCTTTTGAAAGAGCAGCTTTGAAACACTCTTTTCGTAGAATCTGCAAGTGGATATTTGGAGCGCTTTGAGGCCTATGCTGGGAAATGAAATCTCTTCACCTAAAAACTACACAGAAGCATTCTGAGAAACTTCTGTGTGATGAGTGCATTCAACTCACAGACTTGAACGTTCCCTTTGATAGAACAGTTTTGAAACACTCCTTTTGTAGAATCTGCATGTGTTTATTTGGAGCGCTTTGAGGCCTATGTTGGAAAAGGAAATATCTTCATATAGAAACTAGACGGAAGCATTCTCAGAAACTTCTTTGTGATGAATGCATTCAACTCACAGACTTGAAGCTTCCTTTTGAAAGAGCAGTTTGGAAACACTCTTCTTATAGAATCTTCAAGTGGATATTTGGAGCGCTTTGAGGCCTATGCTGGGAAATGAAATCTCTTCACCTACAAACTAGACAGAAACATTCTGAGAAACTTCTTTGCAATGAGTGCATTCAACTCACAGACTTGAACGTTCCTTTTGATAGAACAGTTTTGAAACATTACGTTTGTAGAATCTGCAAGTGTTTATTCGGAGCACCTTGAGGCCTATGTTGGAAAAGGAAATATCTTCACATAAAAACTAGAGAGAAGGATTCTCAGAAACTTCTTTGTGATGAGTTCATTCAACTCACAGAGTTGAACCTACCAATTGATAGAGAAGTTTGGAAACACTCTTTTTGTAGAATCTGCAAGTGGATATTTGGAGCCGTTTGAGGCCTATGCTGGGAAAGGAAATATCTTCACTTAAAAACTGAACAGAAGCATTCTCAGAAACTTCTTTGTGTTGAGTGCATTCAACTCACAGACTTGAACTTCCCTATAGAAAGAGCAGTTTTGTAACACACTTTTGGTAAAATCTGCAAGTGGTTATTTGGAGCACTTCGAGGCCCGTGCTTTGATATGGAATATCTTCACCTAAAAACTACAGAGAAGCATTCTCAGAAAGTTCTTCACGATGCATTCATTCAACTCTCAGAGTTGAACCTTCCTTTTGATAGAACAGTTTTGAAACACTCTTTTTGTAGAATCTGCAAGAGGATATTTGGAGCGTTCGGAGGCCTATGCTGGAAAAGGAAATATCTTCACATAAAAACTAGGCAGAAGCATTCTCAGAAAATTCTGTGTGATGAGTGCATTCAACTCACAGACTTGAACGTTCCTCTCGAAAGAGCAGTTTTGAAACACTCCTTTTGTAGAATCTGCAAGTGTTTATTTGGAGCGCTTTGAGGCCTCTGTTGGAAATGGAAATATCTGCACATAAAAACAAGACAGAAGCATTCTCAGAAACTTCTTTGTGATGAGTGCATTCTACTCACAGTGTTGAAGCTTGCTTTAGATAGAGCAGTTTTGAAACACTTTTGGTAGAATCTGCAAGTGGATATTTGGAGCGCTTTGAGGCCTATGCTGGAAAAGGAAATGTCTTCACATAAAAACTAGACAGAAACATTCCAGGAAACTACTGTATGATAAGTGCATTCAACTCACAGACTTGAACGTTCCTTTTGATAGAACTCTTTTGAAACACTCCTTTTGTAGAATTTGCAAGTGTTCATTTGGAGCGCTTTGAGGCCTAAGCTGGAAAAGGAAATATCTTCACGTAAGAACTAGACAGAAGCATTCTCAGAAACTTCTTTCCAATGAGTGCATTCAACACACAGACTTGAACCTTGCTTTTGAAAGAGCAGCTTTGAAACACTCTTTTCGTAGAATCTGCAAGTGGATATTTGGAGCGCTTTGAGGCCTAGGCTGGGAAATGAAATCTCTTCACCTAAAAACTAGACAGAAGCATTCTGAGAAACTTCTGTGTGATGAGTGCATTCAACTCACAGACTTGAACGTTCCCTTTGATAGAACAGTTTTGAAACACTCCTTTTGTAGAATCTGCATGTGTTTATTTGGAGCGCTTTGAGGCCTATGTTGGAAAAGGAAATATCTTCATATAGAAACTAGACGGAAGCATTCTCAGAAACTTCTTTGTGATGAATGCATTCAACTCACAGACTTGAAGCTTCCTTTTGAAAGAGCAGTTTGGAAACACTCTTCTTATAGAATCTTCAAGTGGATACTTGGAGCGCTTTGAGGCCTGTGCTGGGAAATGAAATCTCTTCACCTAAAAACTAGACAGAAACATTCTGAGAAACTTCTTTGCAATGAGTGCATTCAACTCACAGACTTGAACGTTCCTTTTGATAGAACAGTTTTGAAATATTACGTTTGTAGAATCTGCAAGTGTTTATTCGGAGCACCTTGAGGCCTATGTTGGAAAAGGAAATATCTTCACATAAAAACTAGAGAGAAGGATTCTCAGAAACTTCTTTGTGATGAGTTCATTCAACTCACAGAGTTGAACCTACCAATTGATAGAGAAGTTTGGAAACACTCTTTTTGTAGAATCTGCAAGTGGATATTTGGAGCCGTTTGAGGCCTATGCTGGAAAAGGAAATATCTTCACATAAAAACTGAACAGAAGCATTCTCAGAAACTTCTTTGTGTTGAGTGCATTCAACTCACAGACTTGAACTTTCCTATAGAAAGAGCAGTTTTGAAACACTCTTTTGGTAAAATCTGCAAGTGGTTATTTGGAGCACTTCGAGGCCCGTGCTGGGATATGGAATATCTTCACCTAAAAACTACAGAGAAGCATTCTCAGAAAGTTCTTCACGATGCATTCATTCAACTCTCAGAGTTGAACCTTCCTTTTGATAGAACAGTTTTGAAACACTCTTTTTATAGAATCTGCAAGAGGATATTTGGAGCGTTCGGAGGCCTATGCTGGAAAAGGAAATATCTTCACATAAAAACTAGGCAGAAGCATTCTCAGAAAATTCTGTGTGATGAGTGCATTCAACTCACAGACTTGAACGTTCCTCTCGAAAGAGCAGTTTTGAAACACTCCTTTTGTAGAATCTGCAAGTGTTTATTTGGAGCGCTTTGAGGCCTCTGTTGGAAATGGAAATATCTGCACATAAAAACTAGACAGAAGCATTCTCAGAAACTTCTTTGTGATGAGTGCATTCTACTCACAGTGTTGAAGCTTGCTTTAGATAGAGCAGTTTTGAAACACTCTTTTGGTAGAATCTGCAAGTGGATATTTGGAGCACTTTGAGGCCTATGCTGGAAAAGGAAATGTCTTCACATAAAAACTAGACAGAAACATTCCAGGAAACTTCTGTATGATAAGTGCATTCAACTCACAGACTTGAACGTTCCTTTTGATAGAACTCTTTTGAAACACTCCTTTTGTAGAATTTGCAAGTGTTCATTTGGAGCGCTTTGAGGCCTAAGCTGGAAAAGGAAATATCTTCACGTAAGAACTAGACAGAAGCATTCTCAGAAACTTCTTTCTGATGAGTGCATTCAACACACAGACTTGAACCTTGCTTTTGAAAGAGCAGCTTTGAAACACTCTTTTCGTAGGATCTGCAAGTGGATATTTGGAGCGCTTTGAGGCCTATGCTGGGAAATGAAATCTCTTCACCTAAAAACTAGACAGAAGCATTCTGAGAAACTTCTGTGTGATGAGTGCATTCAACTCACAGACTTGAACGTTCCCTTTGATAGAACAGTTTTGAAACACTCCTTTTGTAGAATCTGCATGTGTTTATTTGGAGCGCTTTGTGGCCTATGTTGGAAAAGGAAATATCTTCATATAGAAACTAGACGGAAGCATTCTCAGAAACTTCTTTGTGATGAATGCATTCAACTCACAGACTTGAAGCTTCCTTTTGAAAGAGCAGTTTGGAAACAGTCTTCTTATAGAATCTTCAAGTGGATATTTGGAGCGCTTTGAGGCCTGTGCTGGGAAATGAAATCTCTTCACCTAAAAACTAGACAGAAACATTCTGAGAAACTTCTTTGCAATGAGTGCATTCAACTCACAGACTTGAACGTTCCTTTTGATAGAACAGTTTTGAAACATTACGTTTGTAGAATCTGCAAGTGTTTATTCGGAGCACCTTGAGGCCTATGTTGGAAAAGGAAATATCTTCACATAAAAACTAGAGAGAAGGATTCTCAGAAACTTCTTTGTGATGAGTTCATTCAACTCACAGAGTTGAACCTACCAATTGATAGAGAAGTTTGGAAACACTCTTTTTGTAGAATCTGCAAGTGGATATTTGGAGCCGTTTGAGGCCTATGCTGGGAAAGGAAATATCTTCACATAAAAACTGAACAGAAGCATTCTCAGAAACTTCCTTGTGTTGAGTGCATTCAACTCACAGACTTGAACTTCCCTATAGAAAGAGCAGTTTTGAAACACTCTTTTGGTAAAATCTGCAAGTGGTTATTTGGAGCACTTCGAGGCCCGTGCTGGGATATGGAATATCTTCACCTAAAAACTACAGAGAAGCATTCTCAGAAAGTTCTTCACGATGCATTCATTCAACTCTCAGAGTTGAACCTTCCTTTTGATAGAACAGTTTTGAAACACTCTTTTTGTAAAATCTGCAAGAGGATATTTGGAGCGTTCGGAGGCCTATGCTGGAAAAGGAAATATCTTCACATAAAAACTAGACAGAAGCATTCTGAGAAACTTCTGTGTGATGAGTGCATTCAACTCACAGACTTGAACGTTCCTCTCGAAAGAGCAGTTTTGAAACACTCCTTTTGTAGAATCTGCAAGTGTTTATTTGGAGCGCTTTGAGTCCTCTGTTGGAAATGGAAATATCTGCACATAAAAACTAGACAGAAGCATTCTCAGAAACTTCTTTGTGATGAGTGCATTCTACTCACAGTGTTGAAGCTTGCTTTTGATAGAGCAGTTTTGAAACACTCCTTTGGTAGAATCTGCAAGTGGATATTTGGAGCGCTTTGAGGCCTATGCTGGAAAAGGAAATGTCTTCACATAAAAACTAGACAGAAGCATTCCAGGAAACTTCTGTATGATAAGTGCATTCAACTCACAGACTTGAACGTTCCTTTTGATAGAACTCTTTTGAAACACTCCTTTTGTAGAATTTGCAAGTGTTCATTTGGAGCGCTTTGAGGCCTAAGCTGGAAAAGGAAATATCTTCACGTAAGAACTAGACAGAAGCATTCTCAGAAACTTCTTTCCGATGAGTGCATTCAACACACAGACTTGAACCTTGCTTTTGAAAGAGCAGCTTTGAAACACACTTTTCGTAGAATCTGCAAGTGGATATTTGGAGCGCTTTGAGGCCTATGCTGGGAAATGAAATCTCTTCACCTAAAAACTACAGAGAAGCATTCTGAGAAACTTCTGTGTGATGAGTGCATTCAACTCACAGACTTGAACGTTCCCTTTGATAGAACAGTTTTGAAACACTCCTTTTGTAGAATCTGCATGTGTTTATTTGGAGCGCTTTGTGGCCTATGTTGGAAAAGGAAATATCTTCATATAGAAACTAGACGGAAGCATTCTCAGAAACTTCTTTGTGATGAATGCATTCAACTCACAGACTTGAAGCTTCCTTTTGAAAGAGCAGTTTGGAAACACTCTTCTTATAGAATCTTCAAGTGGATACTTGGAGCGCTTTGAGGCCTGTGCTGGGAAATGAAATCTCTTCACCTACAAACTAGACAGAAACATTCTGAGAAACTTCTTTGCAATGAGTGCATTCAACTCACAGACTTGAACGTTCCTTTTGATAGAACAGTTTTGAAACATTACGTTTGTAGAATCTGCAAGTGTTTATTCGGAGCACCTTGAGGCCTATGTTGGAAAAGGAAATATCTTCACATAAAAACTAGAGAGAAGGATTCTCAGAAACTTCTTTGTGATGAGTTCATTCAACTCACAGAGTTGAACCTACCAATTGATAGAGAAGTTTGGAAACACTCTTTTTGTAGAATCTGCAAGTGGATATTTGGAGCCGTTTGAGGCCTATGCTGGGAAAGGAAATATCTTCACATAAAAACTGAACAGAAGCATTCTCAGAAACTTCCTTGTGTTGAGTGCATTCAACTCACAGACTTGAACTTCCCTATAGAAAGAGCAGTTTTGAAACACTCTTTTGGTAAAATCTGCAAGTGGTTATTTGGAGCACTTCGAGGCCCGTGCTGGGATATGGAATATCTTCACCTAAAAACTACAGAGAAGCATTCTCAGAAAGTTCTTCACGATGCATTCATTCAACTCTCAGAGTTGAACCTTCCTTTGGATAGAACAGTTTTGAAACACTCTTTTTGTAGAATCTGCAAGAGGATATTTGGAGCGTTCGGAGGCCTATGCTGGAAAAGGAAATATCTTCACATAAAAACTAGGCAGAAGCATTCTCAGAAAATTCTGTGTGATGAGTGCATTCAACTCACAGACTTGAACATTCCTCTCGAAAGAGCAGTTTTGAAACACTCCTTTTGTAGAATCTGCAAGTGTTTATTTGGAGCGCTTTGAGGCCTATGTTGGAAAAGGAAATATCTGCACATAAAAACTAGACAGAAGCATTCTCAGAAACTTCTTTGTGATGAGTGCATTCTACTCACAGTGTTGAAGCTTGCTTTTGATAGAGCAGTTTTGAAACACTCTTTTGGTAGAATCTGCAAGTGGATATTTGGAGCGCTTTGAGGCCTATGCTGGAAAAGGAAATGTCTTCACATAAAAACTAGACAGAAGCATTCCAGGAAACTTCTGTATGATAAGTGCATTCAACTCACAGACTTGAACGTTCCTTTTGATAGAACTCTTTTGAAACACTCCTTTTGTAGAATTTGCAAGTGTTCATTTGGAGCGCTTTGAGGCCTAAGCTGGAAAAGGAAATATCTTCACGTAAGAACTAGACAGAAGCATTCTCAGAAACTTCTTTCTGATGAGTGCATTCAACACACAGACTTGAACCTTGCTTTTGAAAGAGCAGCTTTGAAACACTCTTTTCGTAGAATCTGCAAGTGGATATTTGGAGCGCTTTGAGGCCTATGCTGTGAAATGAAATCTCTTCACCTAAAAACTACACAGAAGCATTCTGAGAAACTTCTGTGTGATGAGTGCATTCAACTCACAGACTTGAACGTTCCCTTTGATAGAACAGTTTTGAAACACTCCTTTTGTAGAATCTGCATGTGTTTATTTGGAGCGCTTTGAGGCCTATGTTGGAAAAGGAAATATCTTCATATAGAAACTAGACGGAAGCATTCTCAGAAACTTCTTTGTGATGAATGCATTCAACTCACAGACTTGAAGCTTCCTTTTGAAAGAGCAGTTTGGAAACACTCTTCTTATAGAATCTTCAAGTGGATATTTGGAGCGCTTTGAGGCCTATGCTGGGAAATGAAATCTCTTCACCTAAAAACTAGACAGAAACATTCTGAGAAACTTCTTTGCAATGAGTGCATTCAACTCACAGACTTGAACGTTCCTTTTGATAGAACAGTTTTGAAACATTACGTTTGTAGAATCTGCAAGTGTTTATTCGGAGCACCTTGAGGCCTATGTTGGAAAAGGAAATATCTTCACATAAAAACTAGAGAGAAGGATTCTCAGAAACTTCTTTGTGATGAGTTCATTCAACTCACAGAGTTGAACCTACCAATTGATAGAGAAGTTTGGAAACACTCTTTTTGTAGAATCTGCAAGTGGATATTTGGAGCCGTTTGAGGCCTATGCTGGAAAAGGAAATATCTTCACATAAAAACTGAACAGAAGCATTCTCAGAAACTTCTTTGTGTTGAGTGCATTCAACTCACAGACTTGAACTTCCCTATAGAAAGAGCAGTTTTGAAACACTCTTTTGGTAAAATCTGCAAGTGGTTATTTGGAGCACTTCGAGGCCTGTGCTGGGATATGGAATATCTTCACCTAAAAACTACAGAGAAGCATTCTCAGAAAGTTCTTCACGATGCATTCATTCAACTCACAGAGTTGAACCTTCCTTTTGATAGAACAGTTTTGAAACACTCTTTTTGTAGAATCTGCAAGAGGATATTTGGAGCGTTCGGAGGCCTATGCTGGAAAAGGAAATATCTTCACCTAAAAACTAGACAGAAGCATTCTCAGAAACTTCTGTGTGATGAGTGCATTCAACTCACAGACTTGAACGTTCCTCTCGAAAGAGCAGTTTTGAAACACTCCTTTTGTAGAATCTGCAAGTGTTTATTTGGAGCGCTTTGAGGCCTCTGTTGGAAATGGAAATATCTGCACATAAAAACTAGACAGAAGCATTCTCAGAAACTTCTTTGTGATGAGTGCATTCTACCCACAGTGTTGAAGCTTGCTTTAGATAGAGCAGTTTTGAAACACTCTTTTGGTAGAGTCTGCAAGTGGATATTTGGAGCGCTTTGAGGCCTATGCTGGAAAAGGAAATGTCTTCACATAAAAATTAGACAGAAGCATTCCAGGAAACTTCTGTATGATAAGTGCATTCAACTCACAGACTTGAACGTTCCTTTTGATAGAACTCTTTTGAAACACTCCTTTTGTAGAATTTGCAAGTGTTCATTTGGAGCGCTTTGAGGCCTAAGCTGGAAAAGGAAATATCTTCACGTAAGAACTTGACAGAAGCATTCTCAGAAACTTCTTTCGGATGAGTGCATTCAACACACAGACTTGAACCTTGCTTTTGAAAGAGCAGCTTTGAAACACTCTTTTCGTAGAATCTGCAAGTGGATATTTGGAGCGCTTTGAGGCCTATGCTGGGAAATGAAATCTCTTCACCTAAAAACTACACAGAAGCATTCTGAGAAACTTCTGTGTGATGAGTGCATTCAACTCACAGACTTGAACGTTCCCTTTGATAGAACAGTTTTGAAACACTCCTTTTGTAGAATCTGCATGTGTTTATGTGGAGCGCTTTGAGGCCTATGTTGGAAAAGGAAATATCTTCATATAGAAACTAGACGGAAGCATTCTCAGAAACTTCTTTGTGATGAATGCATTCAACTCACAGACTTGAAGCTTCCTTTTGAAAGAGCAGTTTGGAAACACTCTTCTTATAGAATCTTCAAGTGGATATTTGGAGCGCTTTGAGGCCTATGTTGGGAAATGAAATCTCTTCACCTACAAACTAGACAGAAACATTCTGAGAAACTACTTTGCAATGAGTGCATTCAACTCACAGACTTGAACGTTCCTTTTGATAGAACAGTTTTGAAACATTACGTTTGTAGAATCTGCAAGTGTTTATTCGGAGCACCTTGAGGCCTATGTTGGAAAAGGAAATATCTTCACATAAAAACTAGAGAGAAGGATTCTCAGAAACTTCTTTGTGATGAGTTCATTCAACTCACAGAGTTGAACCTACCAATTGATAGAGAAGTTTGGAAACACTCTTTTTGTAGAATCTGCAAGTGGATATTTGGAGCCGTTTGAGGCCTATGCTGGGAAAGGAAATATCTTCACATAAAAACTGAACAGAAGCATTCTCAGAAACTTCTTTGTGTTGAGTGCATTCAACTCACAGACTTGAACTTTCCTATAGAAAGAGCAGTTTTGAAACACTTTTGGTAAAATCTGCAAGTGGTTATTTGGAGCACTTCGAGGCCCGTGCTGGGATATGGAATATCTTCACCTAAAAACTACAGAGAAGCATTCTCAGAAAGTTCTTCACGATGCATTCATTCAACTCTCAGAGTTGAACCTTCCTTTTGATAGAACAGTTTTGAAACACTCTTTTTGTAGAATCTGCAAGAGGATATTTGGAGCGTTCGGAGGCCTATGCTGGAAAAGGAAATATCTTCACATAAAAACTAGGCAGAAGCATTCTCAGAAAATTCTGTGTGATGAGTGCATTCAACTCACAGACTTGAACGTTCCTCTCGAAAGAGCAGTTTTGAAACACTCCTTTTGTAGAATCTGCAAGTGTTTATTTGGAGCGCTTTGAGGCCTCTGTTGGAAATGGAAATATCTGCACATAAAAACTAGACAGAAGCATTCTCAGAAACTTCTTTGTGATGAGTGCATTCTACTCACAGTGTTGAAGCTTGCTTTAGATAGAGCAGTTTTGAAACACTCTTTTGGTAGAATCTGCAAGTGGATATTTGGAGCGCTTTGAGGCCTATGCTGGAAAAGGAAATGTGTTCACATAAAAACTAGACAGAAGCATTCCAGGAAACTTCTGTATGATAAGTGCATTCAACTCACAGACTTGAACGTTCCTTTTGATAGAACTCTTTTGAAACACTCCTTTTGTAGAATTTGCAAGTGTTCATTTGGAGCGCTTTGAGGCCTCAGCTGGAAAAGGAAATATCTTCACGTAAGAACTTGACAGAAGCATTCTCAGAAACTTCTTTCGGATGAGTGCATTCAACACACAGACTTGAACCTTGCTTTTGAAAGAGCAGCTTTGAAACACTCTTTTCGTAGAATCTGCAAGTGGATATTTGGAGCGCTTTGAGGCCTATGCTGGGAAATGAAATCTCTTCACCTAAAAACTACACAGAAGCATTCTGAGAAACTTCTGTGTGATGAGTGCATTCAACTCACAGACTTGAACGTTCCCTTTGATAGAACAGTTTTGAAACACTCCTTTTGTAGAATCTGCATGTGTTTATTTGGAGCGCTTTGAGGCCTTTGTTGGAAAAGGAAATATCTTCATATAGAAACTAGACGGAAGCATTCTCAGAAACTTCTTTGTGATGAATGCATTCAACTCACAGACTTGAAGCTTCCTTTTGAAAGAGCAGTTTGGAAACACTCTTCTTATAGAATCTTCAAGTGGATATTTGGAGCGCTTTGAGGCCTATGTTGGGAAATGAAATCTCTTCACCTAAAAACTAGACAGAAACATTCTGAGAAACTTCTTTGCAATGAGTGCATTCAACTCACAGACTTGAACGTTCCTTTTGATAGAACAGTTTTGAAACATTACGTTTGTAGAATCTGCAAGTGATTATTCGGAGCACCTTGAGGCCTATGTTGGAAAAGGAAATATCTTCACATAAAAACTAGAGAGAAGGATTCTCAGAAACTTCTTTGTGATGAGTTCATTCAACTCACAGAGTTGAACCTACCAATTGATAGAGAAGTTTGGAAACACTCTTTTTGTAGAATCTGCAAGTGGATATTTGGAGCCGTTTGAGGCCTATGCTGGAAAAGGAAATATCTTCACATAAAAACTGAACAGAAGCATTCTCAGAAACTTCTTTGTGTTGAGTGCATTCAACTCACAGACTTGAACTTCCCTATAGAAAGAGCAGTTTTGAAACACTCTTTTGGTAAAATCTGCAAGTGGTTATTTGGAGCACTTCGAGGCCTGTGCTGGGATATGGAATATCTTCACCTAAAAACTACAGAGAAGCATTCTCAGAAAGTTCTTCACGATGCATTCATTCAACTCACAGAGTTGAACCTTCCTTTTGATAGAACAGTTTTGAAACACTCTTTTTGTAGAATCTGCAAGAGGATATTTGGAGCTTTCGGAGGCCTATTCAGGAAAAGGAAATATCTTCACATAAAAACTAGACAGAAGCATTCTGAGAAACTTCTGTGTGATGAGTGCATTCAACTCACAGACTTGAAGGTTCCTCTCGAAAGAGCAGTTTTGAAACACTCCTTTTGTAGAATCTGCAAGTGTTTATTTGGAGCGCTTTGAGGCCTCTGTTGGAAATGGAAATATCTGCACATAAAAACTAGACAGAAGCATTCTCAGAAACTTCTTTGTGATGAGTGCATTCTACTCACAGTGTTGAAGCTTGCTTTAGATAGAGCAGTTTTGAAACACTCTTTTGGTAGAATCTGCAAGTGGATATTTGGAGCGCTTTGAGGCCTATGCTGGAAAAGGAAATGTCTTCACATAAAAACTAGACAGAAACATTCCAGGAAACTTCTGTATGATAAGTGCATTCAACTCACAGACTTGAACGTTCCTTTTGATAGAACTCTTTTGAAACACTCCTTTTGTAGAATTTGCAAGTGTTCATTTGGAGCGCTTTGAGGCCTAAGCTGGAAAAGGAAATATCTTCACGTAAGAACTAGACAGAAGCATTCTCAGAAACTTCTTTCTGATGAGTGCATTCAACACACAGACTTGAACCTTGCTTTTGAAAGAGCAGCTTTGAAACACTCTTTTCGTAGAATCTGCAAGTGGATATTTGGAGCGCTTTGAGGCCTATGCTGGGAAATGAAATCTCTTCACCTAAAAACTAGACAGAAGCATTCTGAGAAACTTCTGTGTGATGAGTGCATTCAACTCACAGACTTGAACGTTCCCTTTGATAGAACAGTTTTGAAACACTCCTTTTGTAGAATCTGCATGTGTTTATTTGGAGCGCTTTGTGGCCTATGTTGGAAAAGGAAATATCTTCATATAGAAACTAGACGGAAGCATTCTCAGAAACTTCTTTGTGATGAATGCATTCAACTCACAGACTTGAAGCTTCCTTTTGAAAGAGCAGTTTGGAAACACTCTTCTTATAGAATCTTCAAGTGGATATTTGGAGCGCTTTGAGGCCTATGATGGGAAATGAAATCTCTTCACCTACAAACTAGACAGAAACATTCTGAGAAACTTCTTTGCAATGAGTGCATTCAACTCACAGACTTGAACGTTCCTTTTGATAGAACAGTTTTGAAACATTACGTTTGTAGAATATGCAAGTGTTTATTCGGAGCACCTTGAGGCCTATGTTGGAAAAGGAAATATCTTCACATAAAAACTAGAGAGAAGGATTCTCAGAAACTTCTTTGTGATGAGTTCATTCAACTCACAGAGTTGAACCTACCAATTGATAGAGAAGTTTGGAAACACTCTTTTTGTAGAATGTGCAAGTGGATATTTGGAGCCGTTTGAGGCCTATGCTGGGAAAGGAAATATCTTCACATAAAAACTGAACAGAAGCATTCTCAGAAACTTCTTTGTGTTGAGTGCATTCAACTCACAGACTTGAACTTCCCTATAGAAAGAGCAGTTTTGAAACACTCTTTTGGTAAAATCTGCAAGTGGTTATTTGGAGCACTTCGAGGCCTGTGCTGGGATATGGAGTATCTTCACCTAAAAACTACAGAGAAGCATTCTCAGAAAGTTCTTCACGATGCATTCATTCAACTCACAGAGTTGAACCTTCCTTTTGATAGAACAGTTTTGAAACACTCTTTTTGTAGAATCTGCAAGAGGATATTTGGAGCGTTCGGAGTCCTATGCTGGAAAAGGAAATATCTTCACATAAAAACTAGACAGAAGCATTCTGAGAAACTTCTGTGTGATGAGTGCATTCAACTCACAGACTTGAACGTTCCTCTCGAAAGAGCAGTTTGGAAACGCTCCTTTTGTAGAATCTGCAAGTGTTTATTTGGAGCGCTTTGAGTCCTCTGTTGGAAATGGAAATATCTGCACATAAAAACTAGACAGAAGCATTCTCAGAAACTTCTTTGTGATGAGTGCATTCTACTCACAGTGTTGAAGCTTGCTTTAGATAGAGCAGTTTTGAAACACTCTTTTGGTAGAATCTGCAAGTGGATATTTGGAGCGCTTTGAGGCCTATGCTGGAAAAGGAAATGTGTTCACATAAAAACTAGACAGAAGCATTCCAGGAAACTTCTGTATGATAAGTGCATTCAACTCACAGACTTGAACGTTCCTTTTGATAGAACTCTTTTGAAACACTCCTTTTGTAGAATTTGCAAGTGTTCATTTGGAGCGCTTTGAGGCCTAAGCTGGAAAAGGAAATATCTTCACGTAAGAACTTGACAGAAGCATTCTCAGAAACTTCTTTCTGATGAGTGCATTCAACACACAGACTTGAACCTTGCTTTTGAAAGAGCAGCTTTGAAACACTCTTTTCGTAGAATCTGCAAGTGGATATTTGGAGCGCTTTGAGGCCTATGCTGGGAAATGAAATCTCTTCACCTAAAAACTACACAGAAGCATTCTGAGAAACTTCTGTGTGATGAGTGCATTCAACTCACAGACTTGAACGTTCCCTTTGATAGAACAGTTTTGAAACACTCCTTTTGTAGAATCTGCATGTGTTTATTTGGAGCGCTTTGAGGCCTATGTTGGAAAAGGAAATATCTTCATATAGAAACTAGACGGAAGCATTCTCAGAAACTTCTTTGTGATGAATGCATTCAACTCACAGACTTGAAGCTTCCGTTTGAAAGAGCAGTTTGGAAACACTCTTCTTATAGAATCTTCAAGTGGATATTTGGAGCGCTTTGAGGCCTATGCTGGGAAATGAAATCTCTTCACCTAAAAACTAGACAGAAACATTCTGAGAAACTTCTTTGCAATGAGTGCATTCAACTCACAGACTTGAACGTTCCTTTTGATAGAACAGTTTTGAAACATTACGTTTGTAGAATCTGCAAGTGTTTATTCGGAGCACCTTGAGGCCTATGTTGGAAAAGGAAATATCTTCACATAAAAACTAGAGAGAAGGATTCTCAGAAACTTCTTTGTGATGAGTTCATTCAACTCACAGAGTTGAACCTACCAATTGATAGAGAAGTTTGGAAACACTCTTTTTGTAGAATCTGCAAGTGGGTATTTGGAGCCGTTTGAGGCCTATGCTGGGAAAGGAAATATATTCACATAAAAACTGAACAGAAGCATTCTCAGAAACTTCTTTGTGTTGAGTGCATTCAACTCACAGACTTGAACTTCCCTATAGAAAGAGCAGTTTTGTAACACTCTTTTGGTAAAATCTGCAAGTGGTTATTTGGAGCACTTCGAGGCCCGTGCTTTGATATGGAATATCTTCACCTAAAAACTACAGAGAAGCATTCTCAGAAAGTTCTTCACGATGCATTCATTCAACTCACAGAGTTGAACCTTCCTTTTGATAGAACAGTTTTGAAACACTCTTTTTGTAGAATCTGCAAGAGGATATTTGGAGCTTTCGGAGGCCTATTCAGGAAAAGGAAATATCTTCACATAAAAACTAGACAGAAGCATTCTGAGAAACTTCTGTGTGATGAGTGCATTCAACTCACAGACTTGAAGGTTCCTCTCGAAAGAGCAGTTTTGAAACACTCCTTTTGTAGAATCTGCAAGTGTTTATTTGGAGCGCTTTGAGGCCTCTGTTGGAAATGGAAATATCTGCACATAAAAACTAGACAGAAGCATTCTCAGAAACTTCTTTGTGATGAGTGCATTCTACTCACAGTGTTGAAGCTTGCTTTAGATAGAGCAGTTTTGAAACACTCTTTTGGTAGAATCTGCAAGTGGATATTTGGAGCGCTTTGAGGCCTATGCTGGAAAAGGAAATGTCTTCACATAAAAACTAGACAGAAACATTCCAGGAAACTTCTGTATGATAAGTGCATTCAACTCACAGACTTGAACGTTCCTTTTGATAGAACTCTTTTGAAACACTCCTTTTGTAGAATTTGCAAGTGTTCATTTGGAGCGCTTTGAGGCCTAAGCTGGAAAAGGAAATATCTTCACGTAAGAACTAGACAGAAGCATTCTCAGAAACTTCTTTCTGATGAGTGCATTCAACACACAGACTTGAACCTTGCTTTTGAAAGAGCAGCTTTGAAACACTCTTTTCGTAGAATCTGCAAGTGGATATTTGGAGCGCTTTGAGGCCTATGCTGGGAAATGAAATCTCTTCACCTAAAAACTAGACAGAAGCATTCTGAGAAACTTCTGTGTGATGAGTGCATTCAACTCACAGACTTGAACGTTCCCTTTGATAGAACAGTTTTGAAACACTCCTTTTGTAGAATCTGCATGTGTTTATTTGGAGCGCTTTGTGGCCTATGTTGGAAAAGGAAATATCTTCATATAGAAACTAGACGGAAGCATTCTCAGAAACTTCTTTGTGATGAATGCATTCAACTCACAGACTTGAAGCTTCCTTTTGAAAGAGCAGTTTGGAAACACTCTTCTTATAGAATCTTCAAGTGGATATTTGGAGCGCTTTGAGGCCTATGATGGGAAATGAAATCTCTTCACCTACAAACTAGACAGAAACATTCTGAGAAACTTCTTTGCAATGAGTGCATTCAACTCACAGACTTGAACGTTCCTTTTGATAGAACAGTTTTGAAACATTACGTTTGTAGAATATGCAAGTGTTTATTCGGAGCACCTTGAGGCCTATGTTGGAAAAGGAAATATCTTCACATAAAAACTAGAGAGAAGGATTCTCAGAAACTTCTTTGTGATGAGTTCATTCAACTCACAGAGTTGAACCTACCAATTGATAGAGAAGTTTGGAAACACTCTTTTTGTAGAATGTGCAAGTGGATATTTGGAGCCGTTTGAGGCCTATGCTGGGAAAGGAAATATCTTCACATAAAAACTGAACAGAAGCATTCTCAGAAACTTCTTTGTGTTGAGTGCATTCAACTCACAGACTTGAACTTCCCTATAGAAAGAGCAGTTTTGAAACACTCTTTTGGTAAAATCTGCAAGTGGTTATTTGGAGCACTTCGAGGCCTGTGCTGGGATATGGAGTATCTTCACCTAAAAACTACAGAGAAGCATTCTCAGAAAGTTCTTCACGATGCATTCATTCAACTCACAGAGTTGAACCTTCCTTTTGATAGAACAGTTTTGAAACACTCTTTTTGTAGAATCTGCAAGAGGATATTTGGAGCGTTCGGAGTCCTATGCTGGAAAAGGAAATATCTTCACATAAAAACTAGACAGAAGCATTCTGAGAAACTTCTGTGTGATGAGTGCATTCAACTCACAGACTTGAACGTTCCTCTCGAAAGAGCAGTTTGGAAACGCTCCTTTTGTAGAATCTGCAAGTGTTTATTTGGAGCGCTTTGAGTCCTCTGTTGGAAATGGAAATATCTGCACATAAAAACTAGACAGAAGCATTCTCAGAAACTTCTTTGTGATGAGTGCATTCTACTCACAGTGTTGAAGCTTGCTTTAGATAGAGCAGTTTTGAAACACTCTTTTGGTAGAATCTGCAAGTGGATATTTGGAGCGCTTTGAGGCCTATGCTGGAAAAGGAAATGTGTTCACATAAAAACTAGACAGAAGCATTCCAGGAAACTTCTGTATGATAAGTGCATTCAACTCACAGACTTGAACGTTCCTTTTGATAGAACTCTTTTGAAACACTCCTTTTGTAGAATTTGCAAGTGTTCATTTGGAGCGCTTTGAGGCCTAAGCTGGAAAAGGAAATATCTTCACGTAAGAACTTGACAGAAGCATTCTCAGAAACTTCTTTCTGATGAGTGCATTCAACACACAGACTTGAACCTTGCTTTTGAAAGAGCAGCTTTGAAACACTCTTTTCGTAGAATCTGCAAGTGGATATTTGGAGCGCTTTGAGGCCTATGCTGGGAAATGAAATCTCTTCACCTAAAAACTACACAGAAGCATTCTGAGAAACTTCTGTGTGATGAGTGCATTCAACTCACAGACTTGAACGTTCCCTTTGATAGAACAGTTTTGAAACACTCCTTTTGTAGAATCTGCATGTGTTTATTTGGAGCGCTTTGAGGCCTATGTTGGAAAAGGAAATATCTTCATATAGAAACTAGACGGAAGCATTCTCAGAAACTTCTTTGTGATGAATGCATTCAACTCACAGACTTGAAGCTTCCGTTTGAAAGAGCAGTTTGGAAACACTCTTCTTATAGAATCTTCAAGTGGATATTTGGAGCGCTTTGAGGCCTATGCTGGGAAATGAAATCTCTTCACCTAAAAACTAGACAGAAACATTCTGAGAAACTTCTTTGCAATGAGTGCATTCAACTCACAGACTTGAACGTTCCTTTTGATAGAACAGTTTTGAAACATTACGTTTGTAGAATCTGCAAGTGTTTATTCGGAGCACCTTGAGGCCTATGTTGGAAAAGGAAATATCTTCACATAAAAACTAGAGAGAAGGATTCTCAGAAACTTCTTTGTGATGAGTTCATTCAACTCACAGAGTTGAACCTACCAATTGATAGAGAAGTTTGGAAACACTCTTTTTGTAGAATCTGCAAGTGGGTATTTGGAGCCGTTTGAGGCCTATGCTGGGAAAGGAAATATATTCACATAAAAACTGAACAGAAGCATTCTCAGAAACTTCTTTGTGTTGAGTGCATTCAACTCACAGACTTGAACTTCCCTATAGAAAGAGCAGTTTTGTAACACTCTTTTGGTAAAATCTGCAAGTGGTTATTTGGAGCACTTCGAGGCCCGTGCTTTGATATGGAATATCTTCACCTAAAAACTACAGAGAAGCATTCTCAGAAAGTTCTTCACGATGCATTCATTCAACTCACAGAGTTGAACCTTCCTTTTGATAGAACAGTTTTGAAACACTCTTTTTGTAGAATCTGCAAGAGGATATTTGGAGCGTTCGGAGTCCTATGCTGGAAAAGGAAATATCTTCACATAAAAACTAGACAGAAGCATTCTCAGAAACTTCTGTGTGATGAGTGCATTCAACTCACAGACTTGAACGTTCCTCTCGAAAGAGCAGTTTTGAAACGCTCCTTTTGTAGAATCTGCAAGTGTTTATTTGGAGCGCTTTGAGTCCTCTGTTGGAAATGGAAATATCTGCACATAAAAACTAGACAGAAGCATTCTCAGAAACTTCTTTGTGATGAGTGCATTCTACTCACAGTGTTGAAGCTTGCTTTTGATAGAGCAGTTTTGAAACACTCTTTTGGTAGAATCTGCAAGTGGATATTTGGAGCGCTTTGAGGCCTATGCTGGAAAAGGAAATGTCTTCACATAAAAACTAGACAGAAGCATTCCAGGAAACTTCTGTATGATAAGTGCATTCAACTCACAGACTTGAACGTTCCTTTTGATAGAACTCTTTTGAAACACTCCTTTTGTAGAATTTGCAAGTGTTCATTTGGAGCTCTTTGAGGCCTAAGCTGGAAAAGGAAATATCTTCACGTAAGAACTAGACAGAAGCATTCTCAGAAACTTCTTTCTGATGAGTGCATTCAACACACAGACTTGAACCTTGCTTTTGAAAGAGCAGCTTTGAAACACTCTTTTCGTAGAATCTGCAAGTGGATATTTGGAGGGCTTTGAGGCCTATGCTGGGAAATGAAATCTCTTCACCTAAAAACTAGACAGAAGCATTCTGAGAAACTTCTGTGTGATGATTGCATTCAACTCACAGTCTTGAACGTTCCCTTTGATAGAACAGTTTTGAAACACTCCTTTTGTAGAATCTGCATGTGTTTATTTGGAGCGCTTTGAGGCCTATGTTGGAAAAGGAAATAACTTCATATAGAAACTAGACGGAAGCATTCTCAGAAACTTCTTTGTGATGAATGCATTCAACTCACAGACTTGAAGCTTCCTTTTGAAAGAGCAGTTTGGAAACACTCTTCTTATAGAATCTTCAAGTGGATATTTGGAGCGCTTTGAGGCCTATGTTGGGAAATGAAATCTCTTCACCTAAAAACTAGACAGAAACATTCTGAGAAACTTCTTTGCAATGAGTGCATTCAACTCACAGACTTGAACGTTCCTTTTGATAGAACAGTTTTGAAACATTACGTTTGTAGAATCTGCAAGTGTTTATTCGGAGCACCTTGAGGCCTATGTTGGAAAAGGAAATATCTTCACATAAAAACTAGAGAGAAGGATTCTCAGAAACTTCTTTGTGATGAGTTCATTCAACTCACAGAGTTGAACATACCAATTGATAGAGAAGTTTGGAAACACTCTTTTTGTAGAATCTGCAAGTGGATATTTGGAGCCGTTTGAGGCCTATGCTGGAAAAGGAAATATCTTCACATAAAAACTGAACAGAAGCATTCTCAGAAACTTCTTTGTGTTGAGTGCATTCAACTCACAGACTTGAACTTCCCTATAGAAAGAGCAGTTTTGAAACACTCTTTTGGTAAAATCTGCAAGTGGTTATTTGGAGCACTTCGAGGCCCGTGCTGGGATATGGAATATCTTCACCTAAAAACTACAGAGAAGCATTCTCAGAAAGTTCTTCACGATGCATTCATTCAACTCACAGAGTTGAACCTTCCTTTTGATAGAACAGTTTTGAAACACTCTTTTTGTAGAATCTGCAAGAGGATATTTGGAGCGTTCGGAGGCCTATGCTGGAAAAGGAAATATCTTCACCTAAAAACTAGACAGAAGCATTCTCAGAAACTTCTGTGTGATGAGTGCATTCAACTCACAGACTTGAACGTTCCTCTCGAAAGAGCAGTTTTGAAACACTCCTTTTGTAGAATCTGCAAGTGTTTATTTGGAGCGCTTTGAGGCCTCTGTTGGAAATGGAAATATCTGCACATAAAAACTAGACAGAAGCATTCTCAGAAACTTCTTTGTGATGAGTGCATTCTACTCACAGTGTTGAAGCTTGCTTTAGATAGAGCAGTTTTGAAACACTTTTGGTAGAATCTGCAAGTGGATATTTGGAGCGCTTTGAGGCCTATGCTGGAAAAGGAAATGTCTTCACATAAAAACTAGACAGAAACATTCCAGGAAACTACTGTATGATAAGTGCATTCAACTCACAGACTTGAACGTTCCTTTTGATAGAACTCTTTTGAAACACTCCTTTTGTAGAATTTGCAAGTGTTCATTTGGAGCGCTTTGAGGCCTAAGCTGGAAAAGGAAATATCTTCACGTAAGAACTAGACAGAAGCATTCTCAGAAACTTCTTTCCAATGAGTGCATTCAACACACAGACTTGAACCTTGCTTTTGAAAGAGCAGCTTTGAAACACTCTTTTCGTAGAATCTGCAAGTGGATATTTGGAGCGCTTTGAGGCCTAGGCTGGGAAATGAAATCTCTTCACCTAAAAACTAGACAGAAGCATTCTGAGAAACTTCTGTGTGATGAGTGCATTCAACTCACAGACTTGAACGTTCCCTTTGATAGAACAGTTTTGAAACACTCCTTTTGTAGAATCTGCATGTGTTTATTTGGAGCGCTTTGAGGCCTATGTTGGAAAAGGAAATATCTTCATATAGAAACTAGACGGAAGCATTCTCAGAAACTTCTTTGTGATGAATGCATTCAACTCACAGACTTGAAGCTTCCTTTTGAAAGAGCAGTTTGGAAACACTCTTCTTATAGAATCTTCAAGTGGATACTTGGAGCGCTTTGAGGCCTGTGCTGGGAAATGAAATCTCTTCACCTAAAAACTAGACAGAAACATTCTGAGAAACTTCTTTGCAATGAGTGCATTCAACTCACAGACTTGAACGTTCCTTTTGATAGAACAGTTTTGAAATATTACGTTTGTAGAATCTGCAAGTGTTTATTCGGAGCACCTTGAGGCCTATGTTGGAAAAGGAAATATCTTCACATAAAAACTAGAGAGAAGGATTCTCAGAAACTTCTTTGTGATGAGTTCATTCAACTCACAGAGTTGAACCTACCAATTGATAGAGAAGTTTGGAAACACTCTTTTTGTAGAATCTGCAAGTGGATATTTGGAGCCGTTTGAGGCCTATGCTGGAAAAGGAAATATCTTCACATAAAAACTGAACAGAAGCATTCTCAGAAACTTCTTTGTGTTGAGTGCATTCAACTCACAGACTTGAACTTTCCTATAGAAAGAGCAGTTTTGAAACACTCTTTTGGTAAAATCTGCAAGTGGTTATTTGGAGCACTTCGAGGCCCGTGCTGGGATATGGAATATCTTCACCTAAAAACTACAGAGAAGCATTCTCAGAAAGTTCTTCACGATGCATTCATTCAACTCTCAGAGTTGAACCTTCCTTTTGATAGAACAGTTTTGAAACACTCTTTTTGTAGAATCTGCAAGAGGATATTTGGAGCGTTCGGAGGCCTATGCTGGAAAAGGAAATATCTTCACATAAAAACTAGGCAGAAGCATTCTCAGAAAATTCTGTGTGATGAGTGCATTCAACTCACAGACTTGAACGTTCCTCTCGAAAGAGCAGTTTTGAAACACTCCTTTTGTAGAATCTGCAAGTGTTTATTTGGAGCGCTTTGAGGCCTCTGTTGGAAATGGAAATATCTGCACATAAAAACTAGACAGAAGCATTCTCAGAAACTTCTTTGTGATGAGTGCATTCTACTCACAGTGTTGAAGCTTGCTTTAGATAGAGCAGTTTTGAAACACTCTTTTGGTAGAATCTGCAAGTGTATATTTGGAGCACTTTGAGGCCTATGCTGGAAAAGGAAATGTCTTCACATAAAAACTAGACAGAAACATTCCAGGAAACTTCTGTATGATAAGTGCATTCAACTCACAGACTTGAACGTTCCTTTTGATAGAACTCTTTTGAAACACTCCTTTTGTAGAATTTGCAAGTGTTCATTTGGAGCGCTTTGAGGCCTAAGCTGGAAAAGGAAATATCTTCACGTAAGAACTAGACAGAAGCATTCTCAGAAACTTCTTTCTGATGAGTGCATTCAACACACAGACTTGAACCTTGCTTTTGAAAGAGCAGCTTTGAAACACTCTTTTCGTAGGATCTGCAAGTGGATATTTGGAGCGCTTTGAGGCCTATGCTGGGAAATGAAATCTCTTCACCTAAAAACTAGACAGAAGCATTCTGAGAAACTTCTGTGTGATGAGTGCATTCAACTCACAGACTTGAACGTTCCCTTTGATAGAACAGTTTTGAAACACTCCTTTTGTAGAATCTGCATGTGTTTATTTGGAGCGCTTTGTGGCCTATGTTGGAAAAGGAAATATCTTCATATAGAAACTAGACGGAAGCATTCTCAGAAACTTCTTTGTGATGAATGCATTCAACTCACAGACTTGAAGCTTCCTTTTGAAAGAGCAGTTTGGAAACAGTCTTCTTATAGAATCTTCAAGTGGATATTTGGAGCGCTTTGAGGCCTGTGCTGGGAAATGAAATCTCTTCACCTACAAACTAGACAGAAACATTCTGAGAAACTTCTTTGCAATGAGTGCATTCAACTCACAGACTTGAACGTTCCTTTTGATAGAACAGTTTTGAAACATTACGTTTGTAGAATCTGCAAGTGTTTATTCGGAGCACCTTGAGGCCTATGTTGGAAAAGGAAATATCTTCACATAAAAACTAGAGAGAAGGATTCTCAGAAACTTCTTTGTGATGAGTTCATTCAACTCACAGAGTTGAACCTACCAATTGATAGAGAAGTTTGGAAACACTCTTTTTGTAGAATCTGCAAGTGGATATTTGGAGCCGTTTGAGGCCTATGCTGGGAAAGGAAATATCTTCACATAAAAACTGAACAGAAGCATTCTCAGAAACTTCTTTGTGTTGAGTGCATTCAACTCACAGACTTGAACTTTCCTATAGAAAGAGCAGTTTTGAAACACTTTTGGTAAAATCTGCAAGTGGTTATTTGGAGCACTTCGAGGCCCGTGCTGGGATATGGAATATCTTCACCTAAAAACTACAGAGAAGCATTCTCAGAAAGTTCTTCACGATGCATTCATTCAACTCTCAGAGTTGAACCTTCCTTTTGATAGAACAGTTTTGAAACACTCTTTTTGTAGAATCTGCAAGAGGATATTTGGAGCGTTCGGAGGCCTATGCTGGAAAAGGAAATATCTTCACATAAAAACTAGGCAGAAGCATTCTCAGAAAATTCTGTGTGATGAGTGCATTCAACTCACAGACTTGAAGGTTCCTTTTGATAGAACAGTTTTGAAACATTACGTTTGTAGAATATGCAAGTGTTTATTCGGAGCACCTTGAGGCCTATGTTGGAAAAGGAAATATCTTCACATAAAAACTAGAGAGAAGGATTCTCAGAAACTTCTTTGTGATGAGTTCATTCAACTCACAGAGTTGAACCTACCAATTGATAGAGAAGTTTGGAAACACTCTTTTTGTAGAATGTGCAAGTGGATATTTGGAGCCGTTTGAGGCCTATGCTGGGAAAGGAAATATCTTCACATAAAAACTGAACAGAAGCATTCTCAGAAACTTCTTTGTGTTGAGTGCATTCAACTCACAGACTTGAACTTCCCTATAGAAAGAGCAGTTTTGAAACACTCTTTTGGTAAAATCTGCAAGTGGTTATTTGGAGCACTTCGAGGCCCGTGCTGGGATATGGAATATCTTCACCTAAAAACTACAGAGAAGCATTCTCAGAAAGTTCTTCACGATGCAATCATTCAACTCTCAGAGTTGAACCTTCCTTTTGATAGAACAGTTTTGAAACACTCTTTTTGTAGAATCTGCAAGAGGATATTTGGAGCGTTCGGAGGCCTATGCTGGAAAAGGAAATATCTTCACATAAAAACTAGGCAGAAGCATTCTCAGAAAATTCTGTGTGATGAGTGCATTCAACTCACAGACTTGAACGTTCCTCTCGAAAGAGCAGTTTGGAAACACTCCTTTTGTAGAATCTGCAAGTGTTTATTTGGAGCGCTTTGAGGCCTATGTTGGAAAAGGAAATATCTGCACATAAAAACTAGACAGAAGCATTCTCAGAAACTTCTTTGTGATGAGTGCATTCTACTCACAGTGTTGAAGCTTGCTTTTGATAGAGCAGTTTTGAAACACTCTTTTGGTAGAATCTGCAAGTGGATATTTGGAGCGCTTTGAGGCCTATGCTGGAAAAGGAAATGTCTTCACATAAAAACTAGACTGAAGCATTCCAGGAAACTTCTGTATGATAAGTGCATTCAACTCACAGACTTGAACGTTCCTTTTGATAGAACTCTTTTGAAACACTCCTTTTGTAGAATTTGCAAGTGTTCATTTGGAGCGCTTTGAGGCCTAAGCTGGAAAAGGAAATATCTTCACGTAAGAACTAGACAGAAGCATTCTCAGAAACTTCTTTCTGATGAGTGCATTCAACACACAGACTTGAACCTTGCTTTTGAAAGAGCAGCTTTGAAACACTCTTTTCGTAGAATCTGCAAGTGGATATTTGGAGCGCTTTGAGGCCTATGCTGGGAAATGAAATCTCTTCACCTAAAAACTAGACAGAAGCATTCTGAGAAACTTCTGTGTGATGAGTGCATTCAACTCACAGACTTGAACGTTCCCTTTGATAGAACAGTTTTGAAACACTCCTTTTGTAGAATCTGCATGTGTTTATTTGGAGCGCTTTGAGGCCTATGTTGGAAAAGGAAATATCTTCATATAGAAACTAGACGGAAGCATTCTCAGAAACTTCTTTGTGATGAATGCATTCAACTCACAGACTTGAAGCTTCCTTTTGAAAGAGCAGTTTGGAAACACTCTTCTTATAGAATCTTCAAGTGGATATTTGGAGCGCTTTGAGGCCTATGCTGGGAAATGAAATCTCTTCACCTAAAAACTAGACAGAAACATTCTGAGAAACTTCTTTGCAATGAGTGCATTCAACTCACAGACTTGAACGTTCCTTTTGATAGAACAGTTTTGAAACATTACGTTTGTAGAGTCTGCAAGTGTTTATTCGGAGCACCTTGAGGCCTATGTTGGAAAAGGAAATATCTTCACATAAAAACTAGAGAGAAGGATTCTCAGAAACTTCTTTGTGATGAGTTCATTCAACTCACAGAGTTGAACCTACCAATTGATAGAGAAGTTTGGAAACACTCTTTTTGTAGAATCTGCAAGTGGATATTTGGAGCCGTTTGAGTCCTATGCTGGAAAAGGAAATATCTTCACATAAAAACTGAACAGAAGCATTCTCAGAAACTTCTTTGTGTTGAGTGCATTCAACTCACAGACTTGAACTTCCCTATAGAAAGAGCAGTTTTGAAACACTCTTTTGTAAAATCTGCAAGTGGTTATTTGGAGCACTTCGAGGCCTGTGCTGGGATATGGAATATCTTCACCTAAAAACTACAGAGAAGCATTCTCAGAAAGTTCTTCACGATGCATTCATTCAACTCACAGAGTTGAACCTTCCTTTTGATAGAACAGTTTTGAAACACTCTTTTTGTAGAATCTGCAAGAGGATATTTGGAGCGTTCGGAGGCCTATTCAGGAAAAGGAAATATCTTCACATAAAAACTAGACAGAAGCATTCTGAGAAACTTCTGTGTGATGAGTGCATTCAACTCACAGACTTGAACGTTCCTCTCGAAAGAGCAGTTTTGAAACACTCCTTTTGTAGAATCTGCAAGTGTTTATTTGGAGCGCTTTGAGGCCTCTGTTGGAAATGGAAATATCTGCACATAAAAACTAGACAGAAGCATTCTCAGAAACTTCTTTGTGATGAGTGCATTCTACTCACAGTGTTGAAGCTTGCTTTAGATAGAGCAGTTTTGGAACACTCTTTTGGTAGAATCTGCAAGTGGATATTTGGAGCGCTTTGAGGCCTATGCTGGAAAAGGAAATGTCTTCACATAAAAACTAGACAGAAGCATTCCAGGAAACTTCTGTATGATAAGTGCATTCAACTCACAGACTTGAACGTTCCTTTTGATAGAACTCTTTTGAAACACTCCTTTTGTAGAATTTGCAAGTGTTCATTTGGAGCGCTTTGAGGCCTAAGCTGGAAAAGGAAATATCTTCACGTAAGAACTTGACAGAAGCATTCTCAGAAACTTCTTTCTGATGAGTGCATTCAACACACAGACTTGAACCTTGCTTTTGAAAGAGCAGCTTTGAAACACTCTTTTCGTAGAATCTGCAAGTGGATATTTGGAGCGCTTTGAGGCCTATGCTGGGAAATGAAATCTCTTCACCTAAAAACTAGACAGAAGCATTCTGAGAAACTTCTGTGTGATGAGTGCATTCAACTCACAGACTTGAACGTTCCCTTTGATAGAACAGTTTTGAAACACTCCTTTTGTAGAATCTGCATGTGTTTATTTGGAGCGCTTTGTGGCCTATGTTGGAAAAGGAAATATCTTCATATAGAAACTAGACGGAAGCATTCTCAGAAACTTCTTTGTGATGAATGCATTCAACTCACAGACTTGAAGCTTCCTTTTGAAAGAGCAGTTTGGAAACACTCTTCTTATAGAATCTTCAAGTGGATATTTGGAGCGCTTTGAGGCCTATGATGGGAAATGAAATCTCTTCACCTACAAACTAGACAGAAACATTCTGAGAAACTTCTTTGCAATGAGTGCATTCAACTCACAGACTTGAACGTTCCTTTTGATAGAACAGTTTTGAAACATTACGTTTGTAGAATCTGCAAGTGTTTATTCGGAGCACCTTGAGGCCTATGTTGGAAAAGGAAATATCTTCACATAAAAACTAGAGAGAAGGATTCTCAGAAACTTCTTTGTGATGAGTTCATTCAACTCACAGAGTTGAACCTACCAATTGATAGAGAAGTTTGGAAACACTCTTTTTGTAGAATCTGCAAGTGGATATTTGGAGCCGTTTGAGGCCTATGCTGGGAAAGGAAATATATTCACATAAAAACTGAACAGAAGCATTCTCAGAAACTTCTTTGTGTTGAGTGCATTCAACTCACAGACTTGAACTTCCCTATAGAAAGAGCAGTTTTGTAACACTCTTTTGGTAAAATCTGCAAGTGGTTATTTGGAGCACTTCGAGGCCCGTGCTTTGATATGGAATATCTTCACCTAAAAACTACAGAGAAGCATTCTCAGAAAGTTCTTCACGATGCATTCATTCAACTCTCAGAGTTGAACCTTCCTTTTGATAGAACAGTTTTGAAACACTCTTTTTGTAGAATCTGCAAGAGGATATTTGGAGCGTTCGGAGGCCTATGCTGGAAAAGGAAATATCTTCACATAAAAACTAGGCAGAAGCATTCTCAGAAAATTCTGTGTGATGAGTGCATTCAACTCACAGACTTGAACGTTCCTCTCGAAAGAGCAGTTTTGAAACACTCCTTTTGTAGAATCTGCAAGTGTTTATTTGGAGCGCTTTGAGGCCTCTGTTGGAAATGGAAATATCTGCACATAAAAACTAGACAGAAGCATTCTCAGAAACTTCTTTGTGATGAGTGCATTCTACTCACAGTGTTGAAGCTTGCTTTTGATAGAGCAGTTTTGAAACACTCTTTTGGTAGAATCTGCAAGTGGATATTTGGAGCGCTTTGAGGCCTATGCTGGAAAAGGAAATGTCTTCACATAAAAACTAGACAGAAGCATTCCAGGAAACTTCTGTATGATAAGTGCATTCAACTCACAGACTTGAACGTTCCTTTTGATAGAACTCTTTTGAAACACTCCTTTTGTAGAATTTGCAAGTGTTCATTTGGAGCTCTTTGAGGCCTAAGCTGGAAAAGGAAATATCTTCACGTAAGAACTAGACAGAAGCATTCTCAGAAACTTCTTTCTGATGAGTGCATTCAACACACAGACTTGAACCTTGCTTTTGAAAGAGCAGCTTTGAAACACTCTTTTCGTAGAATCTGCAAGTGGATATTTGGAGGGCTTTGAGGCCTATGCTGGGAAATGAAATCTCTTCACCTAAAAACTAGACAGAAGCATTCTGAGAAACTTCTGTGTGATGATTGCATTCAACTCACAGACTTGAACGTTCCCTTTGATAGAACAGTTTTGAAACACTCCTTTTGTAGAATCTGCATGTGTTTATTTGGAGCGCTTTGAGGCCTATGTTGGAAAAGGAAATAACTTCATATAGAAACTAGACGGAAGCATTCTCAGAAACTTCTTTGTGATGAATGCATTCAACTCACAGACTTGAAGCTTCCTTTTGAAAGAGCAGTTTGGAAACACTCTTCTTATAGAATCTTCAAGTGGATATTTGGAGCGCTTTGAGGCCTATGTTGGGAAATGAAATCTCTTCACCTAAAAACTAGACAGAAACATTCTGAGAAACTTCTTTGCAATGAGTGCATTCAACTCACAGACTTGAACGTTCCTTTTGATAGAACAGTTTTGAAACATTACGTTTGTAGAATCTGCAAGTGTTTATTCGGAGCACCTTGAGGCCTATGTTGGAAAAGGAAATATCTTCACATAAAAACTAGAGAGAAGGATTCTCAGAAACTTCTTTGTGATGAGTTCATTCAACTCACAGAGTTGAACCTACCAATTGATAGAGAAGTTTGGAAACACTCTTTTTGTAGAATCTGCAAGTGGATATTTGGAGCCGTTTGAGGCCTATGCTGGGAAAGGAAATATCTTCATATAAAAACTGAACAGAAGCATTCTCAGAAACTTCCTTGTGTTGAGTGCATTCAACTCACAGACTTGAACTTCCCTATAGAAAGAGCAGTTTTGAAACACTCTTTTGGTAAAATCTGCAAGTGGTTATTTGGAGCACTTCGAGGCCCGTGCTGGGATATGGAATATCTTCACCTAAAAACTACAGAGAAGCATTCTCAGAAAGTTCTTCACGATGCATTCATTCAACTCTCAGAGTTGAACCTTCCTTTTGATAGAACAGTTTTGAAACACTCTTTTTGTAGAATCTGCAAGAGGATATTTGGAGCGTTCGGAGGCCTATGCTGGAAAAGGAAATATCTTCACATAAAAACTAGGCAGAAGCATTCTCAGAAAATTCTGTGTGATGAGTGCATTCAACTCACAGACTTGAACGTTCCTCTCGAAAGAACAGTTTTGAAACACTCCTTTTGTAGAATCTGCAAGTGTTTATTTGGAGCGCTTTGAGGCCTATGTTGGAAAAGGAAATATCTGCACATAAAAACTAGACAGAAGCATTCTCAGAAACTTCTTTGTGATGAGTGCATTCTACTCACAGTGTTGAAGCTTGCTTTTGATAGAGCAGTTTTGAAACACTCTTTTGGTAGAATCTGCAAGTGGATATTTGGAGCGCTTTGAGGCCTATGCTGGAAAAGGAAATGTCTTCACATAAAAACTAGACAGAAGCATTCCAGGAAACTTCTGTATGATAAGTGCATTCAACTCACAGACTTGAACGTTCCTTTTGATAGAACTCTTTTGAAACACTCCTTTTGTAGAATTTGCAAGTGTTCATTTGGAGCGCTTTGAGGCCTAAGCTGGAAAAGGAAATATCTTCACGTAAGAACTAGACAGAAGCATTCTCAGAAACTTCTTTCTGATGAGTGCATTCAACACACAGACTTGAACCTTGCTTTTGAAAGAGCAGCTTTGAAACACTCTTTTCGTAGAATCTGCAAGTGGATATTTGGAGCGCTTTGAGGCCTATGCTGGGAAATGAAATCTCTTCACCTAAAAACTACACAGAAGCATTCTGAGAAACTTCTGTGTGATGAGTGCATTCAACTCACAGACTTGAACGTTCCCTTTGATAGAACAGTTTTGAAACACTCCTTTTGTAGAATCTGCATGTGTTTATTTGGAGCGCTTTGAGGCCTATGTTGGAAAAGGAAATATCTTCATATAGAAACTAGACGGAAGCATTCTCAGAAACTTCTTTGTGATGAATGCATTCAACTCACAGACTTGAAGCTTCCTTTTGAAAGAGCAGTTTGGAAACACTCTTCTTATAGAATCTTCAAGTGGATATTTGGAGCGCTTTGAGGCCTATGCTGGGAAATGAATTCTCTTCACCTAAAAACTAGACAGAAACATTCTGAGAAACTTCTTTGCAATGAGTGCATTCAACTCACAGACTTGAACGTTCCTTTTGATAGAACAGTTTTGAAACATTACGTTTGTAGAATCTGCAAGTGTTTATTCGGAGCACCTTGAGGCCTATGTTGGAAAAGGAAATATCTTCACATAAAAACTAGAGAGAAGGATTCTCAGAAACTTCTTTGTGATGAGTTCATTCAACTCACAGAGTTGAACCTACCAATTGATAGAGAAGTTTGGAAACACTCTTTTTGTAGAATCTGCAAGTGGATATTTGGAGCCGTTTGAGGCCTATGCTGGAAAAGGAAATATCTTCACATAAAAACTGAACAGAAGCATTCTCAGAAACTTCTTTGTGTTGAGTGCATTCAACTCACAGACTTGAACTTCCCTATAGAAAGAGCAGTTTTGAAACACTCTTTTGGTAAAATCTGCAAGTGGTTATTTGGAGCACTTCGAGGCCTGTGCTGGGATATGGAATATCTTCACCTAAAAACTACAGAGAAGCATTCTCAGAAAGTTCTTCACGATGCATTCATTCAACTCACAGAGTTGAACCTTCCTTTTGATAGAACAGTTTTGAAACACTCTTTTTGTAGAATCTGCAAGAGGATATTTGGAGCGTTCGGAGGCCTATGCTGGAAAAGGAAATATCTTCACCTAAAAACTAGACAGAAGCATTCTCAGAAACTTCTGTGTGATGAGTGCATTCAACTCACAGACTTGAACGTTCCTCTCGAAAGAGCAGTTTTAAAACACTCCTTTTGTAGAATCTGCAAGTGTTTATTTGGAGCGCTTTGAGGCCTCTGTTGGAAATGGAAATATCTGCACATAAAAACTAGACAGAAGCATTCTCAGAAACTTCTTTGTGATGAGTGCATTCTACTCACAGTGTTGAAGCTTGCTTTAGATAGAGCAGTTTTGAAACACTCTTTTGGTAGAATCTGCAAGTGGATATTTGGAGCGCTTTGAGGCCTATGCTGGAAAAGGAAATGTCTTCACATAAAAACTAGACAGAAGCATTCCAGGAAACTTCTGTATGATAAGTGCATTCAACTCACAGACTTGAACGTTCCTTTTGATAGAACTCTTTTGAAACACTCCTTTTGTAGAATTTGCAAGTGTTCATTTGGAGCGCTTTGAGGCCTAAGCTGGAAAAGGAAATATCTTCACGTAAGAACTTGACAGAAGCATTCTCAGAAACTTCTTTCGGATGAGTGCATTCAACACACAGACTTGAACCTTGCTTTTGAAAGAGCAGCTTTGAAACACTCTTTTCGTAGAATCTGCAAGTGGATATTTGGAGCGCTTTGAGGCCTATGCTGGGAAATGAAATCTCTTCACCTAAAAACTACACAGAAGCATTCTGAGAAACTTCTGTGTGATGAGTGCATTCAACTCACAGACTTGAACGTTCCCTTTGATAGAACAGTTTTGAAACACTCCTTTTGTAGAATCTGCATGTGTTTATTTGGAGCGCTTTGAGGCCTATGTTGGAAAAGGAAATATCTTCATATAGAAACTAGACGGAAGCATTCTCAGAAACTTCTTTGTGATGAATGCATTCAACTCACAGACTTGAAGCTTCCTTTTGAAAGAGCAGTTTGGAAACAGTCTTCTTATAGAATCTTCAAGTGGATATTTGGAGCGCTTTGAGGCCTGGGCTGGGAAATGAAATCTCTTCACCTACAAACTAGACAGAAACATTCTGAGAAACTTCTTTGCAATGAGTGCATTCAACTCACAGACTTGAACGTTCCTTTTGATAGAACAGTTTTGAAACATTACGTTTGTAGAATCTGCAAGTGTTTATTCGGAGCACCTTGAGGCCTATGTTGGAAAAGGAAATATCTTCACATAAAAACTAGAGAGAAGGATTCTCAGAAACTTCTTTGTGATGAGTTCATTCAACTCACAGAGTTGAACCTACCAATTGATAGAGAAGTTTGGAAACACTCTTTTTGTAGAATCTGCAAGTGGATATTTGGAGCCGTTTGAGGCCTATGCTGGAAAAGGAAATATCTTCACATAAAAACTGAACAGAAGCATTCTCAGAAACTTCTTTGTGTTGAGTGCATTCAACTCACAGACTTGAACTTCCCTATAGAAAGAGCAGTTTTGAAACACTCTTTTGGTAAAATCTGCAAGTGGTTATTTGGAGCACTTCGAGGCCTGTGCTGGGATATGGAATATCTTCACCTAAAAACTACAGAGAAGCATTCTCAGAAAGTTCTTCACGATGCATTCATTCAACTCACAGAGTTGAACCTTCCTTTTGATAGAACAGTTTTGAAACACTCTTTTTGTAGAATCTGCAAGAGGATATTTGGAGCGTT
The DNA here is from genome assembly GCF_028885625.2 of Pongo pygmaeus. Taxonomy (NCBI): domain Eukaryota; kingdom Metazoa; phylum Chordata; class Mammalia; order Primates; family Hominidae; genus Pongo; species Pongo pygmaeus. The sequence goes on along the minus strand of NC_072394.2, from coordinate 24,392,374 downwards.
CGGAGGCCTATGCTGGAAAAGGAAATATCTTCACCTAAAAACTAGACAGAAGCATTCTCAGAAACTTCTGTGTGATGAGTGCATTCAACTCACAGACTTGAACGTTCCTCTCGAAAGAGCAGTTTTGAAACACTCCTTTTGTAGAATCTGCAAGTGTTTATTTGGAGCGCTTTGAGGCCTCTGTTGGAAATGGAAATATCTGCACATAAAAACTAGACAGAAGCATTCTCAGAAACTTCTTTGTGATGAGTGCATTCTACTCACAGTGTTGAAGCTTGCTTTAGATAGAGCAGTTTTGAAACACTCTTTTGGTAGAATCTGCAAGTGGATATTTGGAGCGCTTTGAGGCCTATGCTGGAAAAGGAAATGTCTTCACATAAAAACTAGACAGAAGCATTCCAGGAAACTTCTGTATGATAAGTGCATTCAACTCACAGACTTGAACGTTCCTTTTGATAGAACTCTTTTGAAACACTCCTTTTGTAGAATTTGCAAGTGTTCATTTGGAGCGCTTTGAGGCCTAAGCTGGAAAAGGAAATATCTTCACGTAAGAACTTGACAGAAGCATTCTCAGAAACTTCTTTCGGATGAGTGCATTCAACACACAGACTTGAACCTTGCTTTTGAAAGAGCAGCTTTGAAACACTCTTTTCGTAGAATCTGCAAGTGGATATTTGGAGCGCTTTGAGGCCTATGCTGGGAAATGAAATCTCTCCACCTAAAAACTACACAGAAGCATTCTGAGAAACTTCTGTGTGATGAGTGCATTCAACTCACAGACTTGAACGTTCCCTTTGATAGAACAGTTTTGAAACACTCCTTTTGTAGAATCTGCATGTGTTTATTTGGAGCGCTTTGAGGCCTATGTTGGAAAAGGAAATATCTTCATATAGAAACTAGACGGAAGCATTCTCAGAAACTTCTTTGTGATGAATGCATTCAACTCACAGACTTGAAGCTTCCTTTTGAAAGAGCAGTTTGGAAACACTCTTCTTATAGAATCTTCAAGTGGATATTTGGAGCGCTTTGAGGCCTATGTTGGGAAATGAAATCTCTTCACCTACAAACTAGACAGAAACATTCTGAGAAACTTCTTTGCAATGAGTGCATTCAACTCACAGACTTGAACGTTCCTTTTGATAGAACAGTTTTGAAACATTACGTTTGTAGAATCTGCAAGTGTTTATTCGGAGCACCTTGAGGCCTATGTTGGAAAAGGAAATATCTTCACATAAAAACTAGAGAGAAGGATTCTCAGAAACTTCTTTGTGATGAGTTCATTCAACTCACAGAGTTGAACCTACCAATTGATAGAGAAGTTTGGAAACACTCTTTTTGTAGAATCTGCAAGTGGATATTTGGAGCCGTTTGAGGCCTATGCTGGGAAAGGAAATATCTTCACATAAAAACTGAACAGAAGCATTCTCAGAAACTTCTTTGTGTTGAGTGCATTCAACTCACAGACTTGAACTTTCCTATAGAAAGAGCAGTTTTGAAACACTCTTTTGGTAAAATCTGCAAGTGGTTATTTGGAGCACTTCGAGGCCCGTGCTGGGATATGGAATATCTTCACCTAAAAACTACAGAGAAGCATTCTCAGAAAGTTCTTCACGATGCATTCATTCAACTCTCAGAGTTGAACCTTCCTTTTGATAGAACAGTTTTGAAACACTCTTTTTGTAGAATCTGCAAGAGGATATTTGGAGCGTTCGGAGGCCTATGCTGGAAAAGGAAATATCTTCACATAAAAACTAGGCAGAAGCATTCTCAGAAAATTCTGTGTGATGAGTGCATTCAACTCACAGACTTGAACGTTCCTCTCGAAAGAGCAGTTTTGAAACACTCCTTTTGTAGAATCTGCAAGTGTTTATTTGGAGCGCTTTGAGGCCTCTGTTGGAAATGGAAATATCTGCACATAAAAACTAGACAGAAGCATTCTCAGAAACTTCTTTGTGATGAGTGCATTCTACTCACAGTGTTGAAGCTTGCTTTAGATAGAGCAGTTTTGAAACACTCTTTTGGTAGAATCTGCAAGTGGATATTTGGAGCAGTTTGAGGCCTATGCTGGAAAAGGAAATGTCTTCACATAAAAACTAGACAGAAACATTCCAGGAAACTTCTGTATGATAAGTGCATTCAACTCACAGACTTGAACGTTCCTTTTGATAGAACTCTTTTGAAACACTCCTTTTGTAGAATTTGCAAGTGTTCATTTGGAGCGCTTTGAGGCCTAAGCTGGAAAAGGAAATATCTTCACGTAAGAACTAGACAGAAGCATTCTCAGAAACTTCTTTCTGATGAGTGCATTCAACACACAGACTTGAACCTTGCTTTTGAAAGAGCAGCTTTGAAACACTCTTTTCGTAGGATCTGCAAGTGGATATTTGGAGCGCTTTGAGGCCTATGCTGGGAAATGAAATCTCTTCACCTAAAAACTAGACAGAAGCATTCTGAGAAACTTCTGTGTGATGAGTGCATTCAACTCACAGACTTGAACGTTCCCTTTGATAGAACAGTTTTGAAACACTCCTTTTGTAGAATCTGCATGTGTTTATTTGGAGCGCTTTGTGGCCTATGTTGGAAAAGGAAATATCTTCATATAGAAACTAGACGGAAGTATTCTCAGAAACTTCTTTGTGATGAATGCATTCAACTCACAGACTTGAAGCTTCCTTTTGGAAGAGCAGTTTGGAAACAGTCTTCTTATAGAATCTTCAAGTGGATATTTGGAGCGCTTTGAGGCCTGTGCTGGGAAATGAAATCTCTTCACCTACAAACTAGACAGAAACATTCTGAGAAACTTCTTTGCAATGAGTGCATTCAACTCACAGACTTGAACGTTCCTTTTGATAGAACAGTTTTGAAACATTACGTTTGTAGAATCTGCAAGTGTTTATTCGGAGCACCTTGAGGCCTATGTTGGAAAAGGAAATATCTTCACATAAAAACTAGAGAGAAGGATTCTCAGAAACTTCTTTGTGATGAGTTCATTCAACTCACAGAGTTGAACCTACCAATTGATAGAGAAGTTTGGAAACACTCTTTTTGTAGAATCTGCAAGGGGATATTTGGAGCAGTTTGAGGCCTATGCTGGAAAAGGAAATATCTTCACATAAAAACTGAACAGAAGCATTCTCAGAAACTTCTTTGTGTTGAGTGCATTCAACTCACAGACTTGAACTTCCCTATAGAAAGAGCAGTTTTGAAACACTCTTTTGGTAAAATCTGCAAGTGGTTATTTGGAGCACTTCGAGGCCTGTGCTGGGATATGGAATATCTTCACCTAAAAACTACAGAGAAGCATTCTCAGAAAGTTCTTCACGATGCATTCATTCAACTCACAGAGTTGAACCTTCCTTTTGATAGAACAGTTTTGAAACACTCTTTTTGTAGAATCTGCAAGAGGATATTTGGAGCGTTCGGAGGCCTATGCTGGAAAAGGAAATATCTTCACATAAAAACTAGACAGAAGCATTCTCAGAAACTTCTGTGTGATGAGTGCATTCAACTCACAGACTTGAACGTTCCTCTTGAAAGAGCAGTTTTGAAACACTCCTTTTGTAGAATCTGCAAGTGTTTATTTGGAGCGCTTTGAGGCCTATGTTGGAAAAGGAAATATCTGCACATAAAAACTAGACAGAAGCATTCTCAGAAACTTCTTTGTGATGAGTGCATTCTACTCACAGTGTTGAAGCTTGCTTTTGATAGAGCAGTTTTGAAACACTCCTTTGGTAGAATCTGCAAGTGGATATTTGGAGCGCTTTGAGGCCTATGCTGGAAAAGGAAATGTCTTCACATAAAAACTAGACAGAAGCATTCCAGGAAACTTCTGTATGATAAGTGCATTCAACTCACAGACTTGAACGTTCCTTTTGATAGAACTCTTTTGAAACACTCCTTTTGTAGAATTTGCAAGTGTTCATTTGGAGCGCTTTGAGGCCTAAGCTGGAAAAGGAAATATCTTCACGTAAGAACTAGACAGAAGCATTCTCAGAAACTTCTTTCCGATGAGTGCATTCAACACACAGACTTGAACCTTGCTTTTGAAAGAGCAGCTTTGAAACACACTTTTCGTAGAATCTGCAAGTGCATATTTGGAGCGCTTTGAGGCCTATGCTGGGAAATGAAATCTCTTCACCTAAAAACTACACAGAAGCATTCTGAGAAACTTCTGTGTGATGAGTGCATTCAACTCACAGACTTGAACGTTCCCTTTGATAGAACAGTTTTGAAACACTCCTTTTGTAGAATCTGCATGTGTTTATTTGGAGCGCTTTGTGGCCTATGTTGGAAAAGGAAATATCTTCATATAGAAACTAGACGGAAGCATTCTCAGAAACTTCTTTGTGATGAATGCATTCAACTCACAGACTTGAAGCTTCCTTTTGAAAGAGCAGTTTGGAAACACTCTTCTTATAGAATCTTCAAGTGGATACTTGGAGCGCTTTGAGGCCTGTGCTGGGAAATGAAATCTCTTCACCTACAAACTAGACAGAAACATTCTGAGAAACTTCTTTGCAATGAGTGCATTCAACTCACAGACTTGAACGTTCCTTTTGATAGAACAGTTTTGAAACATTACGTTTGTAGAATCTGCAAGTGTTTATTCGGAGCACCTTGAGGCCTATGTTGGAAAAGGAAATATCTTCACATAAAAACTAGAGAGAAGGATTCTCAGAAACTTCTTTGTGATGAGTTCATTCAACTCACAGAGTTGAACCTACCAATTGATAGAGAAGTTTGGAAACACTCTTTTTGTAGAATCTGCAAGTGGATATTTGGAGCCGTTTGAGGCCTATGCTGGGAAAGGAAATATCTTCACATAAAAACTGAACAGAAGCATTCTCAGAAACTTCCTTGTGTTGAGTGCATTCAACTCACAGACTTGAACTTCCCTATAGAAAGAGCAGTTTTGAAACACTCTTTTGGTAAAATCTGCAAGTGGTTATTTGGAGCACTTCGAGGCCCGTGCTGGGATATGGAATATCTTCACCTAAAAACTACAGAGAAGCATTCTCAGAAAGTTCTTCACGATGCATTCATTCAACTCTCAGAGTTGAACCTTCCTTTTGATAGAACAGTTTTGAAACACTCTTTTTGTAGAATCTGCAAGAGGATATTTGGAGCGTTCGGAGGCCTATGCTGGAAAAGGAAATATCTTCACATAAAAACTAGGCAGAAGCATTCTCAGAAAATTCTGTGTGATGAGTGCATTCAACTCACAGACTTGAACATTCCTCTCGAAAGAGCAGTTTTGAAACACTCCTTTTGTAGAATCTGCAAGTGTTTATTTGGAGCGCTTTGAGGCCTATGTTGGAAAAGGAAATATCTGCACATAAAAACTAGACAGAAGCATTCTCAGAAACTTCTTTGTGATGAGTGCATTCTACTCACAGTGTTGAAGCTTGCTTTTGATAGAGCAGTTTTGAAACACTCTTTTGGTAGAATCTGCAAGTGGATATTTGGAGCGCTTTGAGGCCTATGCTGGAAAAGGAAATGTCTTCACATAAAAACTAGACAGAAGCATTCCAGGAAACTTCTGTATGATAAGTGCATTCAACTCACAGACTTGAACGTTCCTTTTGATAGAACTCTTTTGAAACACTCCTTTTGTAGAATTTGCAAGTGTTCATTTGGAGCGCTTTGAGGCCTAAGCTGGAAAAGGAAATATCTTCACGTAAGAACTAGACAGAAGCATTCTCAGAAACTTCTTTCTGATGAGTGCATTCAACACACAGACTTGAACCTTGCTTTTGAAAGAGCAGCTTTGAAACACTCTTTTCGTAGAATCTGCAAGTGGATATTTGGAGCGCTTTGAGGCCTATGCTGTGGAATGAAATCTCTTCACCTAAAAACTACACAGAAGCATTCTGAGAAACTTCTGTGTGATGAGTGCATTCAACTCACAGACTTGAACGTTCCCTTTGATAGAACAGTTTTGAAACACTCCTTTTGTAGAATCTGCATGTGTTTATTTGGAGCGCTTTGAGGCCTATGTTGGAAAAGGAAATATCTTCATATAGAAACTAGACGGAAGCATTCTCAGAAACTTCTTTGTGATGAATGCATTCAACTCACAGACTTGAAGCTTCCTTTTGAAAGAGCAGTTTGGAAACACTCTTCTTATAGAATCTTCAAGTGGATACTTGGAGCGCTTTGAGGCCTGTGCTGGGAAATGAAATCTCTTCACCTAAAAACTAGACAGAAACATTCTGAGAAACTTCTTTGCAATGAGTGCATTCAACTCACAGACTTGAACGTTCCTTTTGATAGAACAGTTTTGAAACATTACGTTTGTAGAATCTGCAAGTGTTTATTCGGAGCACCTTGAGGCCTATGTTGGAAAAGGAAATATCTTCACATAAAAACTAGAGAGAAGGATTCTCAGAAACTTCTTTGTGATGAGTTCATTCAACTCACAGAGTTGAACCTACCAATTGATAGAGAAGTTTGGAAACACTCTTTTTGTAGAATCTGCAAGTGGATATTTGGAGCCGTTTGAGGCCTATGCTGGGAAAGGAAATATCTTCACATAAAAACTGAACAGAAGCATTCTCAGAAACTTCTTTGTGTTGAGTGCATTCAACTCACAGACTTGAACTTCCCTATAGAAAGAGCAGTTTTGAAACACTCTTTTGGTAAAATCTGCAAGTGGTTATTTGGAGCACTTCGAGGCCCGTGCTGGGATATGGAATATCTTCACCTAAAAACTACAGAGAAGCATTCTCAGAAAGTTCTTCACGATGCATTCATTCAACTCTCAGAGTTGAACCTTCCTTTTGATAGAACAGTTTTGAAACACTCTTTTTGTAGAATCTGCAAGAGGATATTTGGAGCGTTCGGAGGCCTATGCTGGAAAAGGAAATATCTTCACATAAAAACTAGGCAGAAGCATTCTCAGAAAATTCTGTGTGATGAGTGCATTCAACTCACAGACTTGAACATTCCTCTCGAAAGAGCAGTTTTGAAACACTCCTTTTGTAGAATCTGCAAGTGTTTATTTGGAGCGCTTTGAGGCCTATGTTGGAAAAGGAAATATCTGCACATAAAAACTAGACAGAAGCATTCTCAGAAACTTCTTTGTGATGAGTGCATTCTACTCACAGTGTTGAAGCTTGCTTTTGATAGAGCAGTTTTGAAACACTCTTTTGGTAGAATCTGCAAGTGGATATTTGGAGCGCTTTGAGGCCTATGCTGGAAAAGGAAATGTCTTCACATAAAAACTAGACAGAAGCATTCCAGGAAACTTCTGTATGATAAGTGCATTCAACTCACAGACTTGAACGTTCCTTTTGATAGAACTCTTTTGAAACACTCCTTTTGTAGAATTTGCAAGTGTTCATTTGGAGCGCTTTGAGGCCTAAGCTGGAAAAGGAAATATCTTCACGTAAGAACTAGACAGAAGCATTCTCAGAAACTTCTTTCTGATGAGTGCATTCAACACACAGACTTGAACCTTGCTTTTGAAAGAGCAGCTTTGAAACACTCTTTTCGTAGAATCTGCAAGTGGATATTTGGAGCGCTTTGAGGCCTATGCTGTGAAATGAAATCTCTTCACCTAAAAACTAGACAGAAGCATTCTGAGAAACTTCTGTGTGATGAGTGCATTCAACTCACAGACTTGAACGTTCCCTTTGATAGAACAGTTTTGAAACACTCCTTTTGTAGAATCTGCATGTGTTTATTTGGAGCGCTTTGAGGCCTATGTTGGATAAGGAAATATCTTCATATAGAAACTAGACGGAAGCATTCTCAGAAACTTCTTTGTGATGAATGCATTCAACTCACAGACTTGAAGCTTCCTTTTGAAAGAGCAGTTTGGAAACACTCTTCTTATAGAATCTTCAAGTGGATATTTGGAGCGCTTTGAGGCCTATGCTGGGAAATGAAATCTCTTCACCTAAAAACTAGACAGAAACATTCTGAGAAACTTCTTTGCAATGAGTGCATTCAACTCACAGACTTGAACGTTCCTTTTGATAGAACAGTTTTGAAACATTACGTTTGTAGAATCTGCAAGTGTTTATTCGGAGCACCTTGAGGCCTATGTTGGAAAAGGAAATATCTTCACATAAAAACTAGAGAGAAGGATTCTCAGAAACTTCTTTGTGATGAGTTCATTCAACTCACAGAGTTGAACCTACCAATTGATAGAGAAGTTTGGAAACACTCTTTTTGTAGAATCTGCAAGTGGATATTTGGAGCCGTTTGAGGCCTATGCTGGGAAAGGAAATATCTTCACATAAAAACTGAACAGAAGCATTCTCAGAAACTTCCTTGTGTTGAGTGCATTCAACTCACAGACTTGAACTTCCCTATAGAAAGAGCAGTTTTGAAACACTCTTTTGGTAAAATCTGCAAGTGGTTATTTGGAGCACTTCGAGGCCCGTGCTGGGATATGGAATATCTTCACCTAAAAACTACAGAGAAGCATTCTCAGAAAGTTCTTCACGATGCATTCATTCAACTCTCAGAGTTGAACCTTCCTTTTGATAGAACAGTTTTGAAACACTCTTTTTGTAGAATCTGCAAGAGGATATTTGGAGCGTTCGGAGGCCTATGCTGGAAAAGGAAATATCTTCACATAAAAACTAGGCAGAAGCATTCTCAGAAAATTCTGTGTGATGAGTGCATTCAACTCACAGACTTGAACATTCCTCTCGAAAGAGCAGTTTTGAAACACTCCTTTTGTAGAATCTGCAAGTGTTTATTTGGAGCGCTTTGAGGCCTATGTTGGAAAAGGAAATATCTGCACATAAAAACTAGACAGAAGCATTCTCAGAAACTTCTTTGTGATGAGTGCATTCTACTCACAGTGTTGAAGCTTGCTTTTGATAGAGCAGTTTTGAAACACTCTTTTGGTAGAATCTGCAAGTGGATATTTGGAGCGCTTTGAGGCCTATGCTGGAAAAGGAAATGTCTTCACATAAAAACTAGACAGAAGCATTCCAGGAAACTTCTGTATGATAAGTGCATTCAACTCACAGACTTGAACGTTCCTTTTGATAGAACTCTTTTGAAACACTCCTTTTGTAGAATTTGCAAGTGTTCATTTGGAGCGCTTTGAGGCCTAAGCTGGAAAAGGAAATATCTTCACGTAAGAACTAGACAGAAGCATTCTCAGAAACTTCTTTCTGATGAGTGCATTCAACACACAGACTTGAACCTTGCTTTTGAAAGAGCAGCTTTGAAACACTCTTTTCGTAGAATCTGCAAGTGGATATTTGGAGCGCTTTGAGGCCTATGCTGTGGAATGAAATCTCTTCACCTAAAAACTACACAGAAGCATTCTGAGAAACTTCTGTGTGATGAGTGCATTCAACTCACAGACTTGAACGTTCCCTTTGATAGAACAGTTTTGAAACACTCCTTTTGTAGAATCTGCATGTGTTTATTTGGAGCGCTTTGAGGCCTATGTTGGAAAAGGAAATATCTTCATATAGAAACTAGACGGAAGCATTCTCAGAAACTTCTTTGTGATGAATGCATTCAACTCACAGACTTGAAGCTTCCTTTTGAAAGAGCAGTTTGGAAACACTCTTCTTATAGAATCTTCAAGTGGATACTTGGAGCGCTTTGAGGCCTGTGCTGGGAAATGAAATCTCTTCACCTAAAAACTAGACAGAAACATTCTGAGAAACTTCTTTGCAATGAGTGCATTCAACTCACAGACTTGAACGTTCCTTTTGATAGAACAGTTTTGAAACATTACGTTTGTAGAATCTGCAAGTGTTTATTCGGAGCACCTTGAGGCCTATGTTGGAAAAGGAAATATCTTCACATAAAAACTAGAGAGAAGGATTCTCAGAAACTTCTTTGTGATGAGTTCATTCAACTCACAGAGTTGAACCTACCAATTGATAGAGAAGTTTGGAAACACTCTTTTTGTAGAATCTGCAAGTGGATATTTGGAGCCGTTTGAGGCCTATGCTGGGAAAGGAAATATCTTCACATAAAAACTGAACAGAAGCATTCTCAGAAACTTCTTTGTGTTGAGTGCATTCAACTCACAGACTTGAACTTCCCTATAGAAAGAGCAGTTTTGAAACACTCTTTTGGTAAAATCTGCAAGTGGTTATTTGGAGCACTTCGAGGCCCGTGCTGGGATATGGAATATCTTCACCTAAAAACTACAGAGAAGCATTCTCAGAAAGTTCTTCACGATGCATTCATTCAACTCTCAGAGTTGAACCTTCCTTTTGATAGAACAGTTTTGAAACACTCTTTTTGTAGAATCTGCAAGAGGATATTTGGAGCGTTCGGAGGCCTATGCTGGAAAAGGAAATATCTTCACATAAAAACTAGGCAGAAGCATTCTCAGAAAATTCTGTGTGATGAGTGCATTCAACTCACAGACTTGAACATTCCTCTCGAAAGAGCAGTTTTGAAACACTCCTTTTGTAGAATCTGCAAGTGTTTATTTGGAGCGCTTTGAGGCCTATGTTGGAAAAGGAAATATCTGCACATAAAAACTAGACAGAAGCATTCTCAGAAACTTCTTTGTGATGAGTGCATTCTACTCACAGTGTTGAAGCTTGCTTTTGATAGAGCAGTTTTGAAACACTCTTTTGGTAGAATCTGCAAGTGGATATTTGGAGCGCTTTGAGGCCTATGCTGGAAAAGGAAATGTCTTCACATAAAAACTAGACAGAAGCATTCCAGGAAACTTCTGTATGATAAGTGCATTCAACTCACAGACTTGAACGTTCCTTTTGATAGAACTCTTTTGAAACACTCCTTTTGTAGAATTTGCAAGTGTTCATTTGGAGCGCTTTGAGGCCTAAGCTGGAAAAGGAAATATCTTCACGTAAGAACTAGACAGAAGCATTCTCAGAAACTTCTTTCTGATGAGTGCATTCAACACACAGACTTGAACCTTGCTTTTGAAAGAGCAGCTTTGAAACACTCTTTTCGTAGAATCTGCAAGTGGATATTTGGAGCGCTTTGAGGCCTATGCTGTGAAATGAAATCTCTTCACCTAAAAACTAGACAGAAGCATTCTGAGAAACTTCTGTGTGATGAGTGCATTCAACTCACAGACTTGAACGTTCCCTTTGATAGAACAGTTTTGAAACACTCCTTTTGTAGAATCTGCATGTGTTTATTTGGAGCGCTTTGAGGCCTATGTTGGATAAGGAAATATCTTCATATAGAAACTAGACGGAAGCATTCTCAGAAACTTCTTTGTGATGAATGCATTCAACTCACAGACTTGAAGCTTCCTTTTGAAAGAGCAGTTTGGAAACACTCTTCTTATAGAATCTTCAAGTGGATATTTGGAGCGCTTTGAGGCCTATGCTGGGAAATGAAATCTCTTCACCTAAAAACTAGACAGAAACATTCTGAGAAACTTCTTTGCAATGAGTGCATTCAACTCACAGACTTGAACGTTCCTTTTGATAGAACAGTTTTGAAACATTACGTTTGTAGAATCTGCAAGTGTTTATTCGGAGCACCTTGAGGCCTATGTTGGAAAAGGAAATATCTTCACATAAAAACTAGAGAGAAGGATTCTCAGAAACTTCTTTGTGATGAGTTCATTCAACTCACAGAGTTGAACCTACCAATTGATAGAGAAGTTTGGAAACACTCTTTTTGTAGAATCTGCAAGTGGATATTTGGAGCCGTTTGAGGCCTATGCTGGAAAAGGAAATATCTTCACATAAAAACTGAACAGAAGCATTCTCAGAAACTTCTTTGTGTTGAGTGCATTCAACTCACAGACTTGAACTTCCCTATAGAAAGAGCAGTTTTGAAACACTCTTTTGGTAAAATCTGCAAGTGGTTATTTGGAGCACTTCGAGGCCCGTGCTGGGATATGGAATATCTTCACCTAAAAACTACAGAGAAGCATTCTCAGAAAGTTCTTCACGATGCATTCATTCAACTCACAGAGTTGAACCTTCCTTTTGATAGAACAGTTTTGAAACACTCTTTTTGTAGAATCTGCAAGAGGATATTTGGAGCGTTCGGAGGCCTATGCTGGAAAAGGAAATATCTTCACCTAAAAACTAGACAGAAGCATTCTCAGAAACTTCTGTGTGATGAGTGCATTCAACTCACAGACTTGAACGTTCCTCTCGAAAGAGCAGTTTTGAAACACTCCTTTTGTAGAATCTGCAAGTGTTTATTTGGAGCGCTTTGAGGCCTCTGTTGGAAATGGAAATATCTGCACATAAAAACTAGACAGAAGCATTCTCAGAAACTTCTTTGTGATGAGTGCATTCTACTCACAGTGTTGAAGCTTGCTTTAGATAGAGCAGTTTTGAAACACTCTTTTGGTAGAATCTGCAAGTGGATATTTGGAGCGCTTTGAGGCCTATGCTGGAAAAGGAAATGTCTTCACATAAAAACTAGACAGAAGCATTCCAGGAAACTTCTGTATGATAAGTGCATTCAACTCACAGACTTGAACGTTCCTTTTGATAGAACTCTTTTGAAACACTCCTTTTGTAGAATTTGCAAGTGTTCATTTGGAGCGCTTTGAGGCCTAAGCTGGAAAAGGAAATATCTTCACGTAAGAACTTGACAGAAGCATTCTCAGAAACTTCTTTCGGATGAGTGCATTCAACACACAGACTTGAACCTTGCTTTTGAAAGAGCAGCTTTGAAACACTCTTTTCGTAGAATCTGCAAGTGGATATTTGGAGCGCTTTGAGGCCTATGCTGGGAAATGAAATCTCTCCACCTAAAAACTACACAGAAGCATTCTGAGAAACTTCTGTGTGATGAGTGCATTCAACTCACAGACTTGAACGTTCCCTTTGATAGAACAGTTTTGAAACACTCCTTTTGTAGAATCTGCATGTGTTTATTTGGAGCGCTTTGAGGCCTATGTTGGAAAAGGAAATATCTTCATATAGAAACTAGACGGAAGCATTCTCAGAAACTTCTTTGTGATGAATGCATTCAACTCACAGACTTGAAGCTTCCTTTTGAAAGAGCAGTTTGGAAACACTCTTCTTATAGAATCTTCAAGTGGATATTTGGAGCGCTTTGAGGCCTATGCTGGGAAATGAATTCTCTTCACCTAAAAACTAGACAGAAACATTCTGAGAAACTTCTTTGCAATGAGTGCATTCAACTCACAGACTTGAACGTTCCTTTTGATAGAACAGTTTTGAAACATTACGTTTGTAGAATCTGCAAGTGTTTATTCGGAGCACCTTGAGGCCTATGTTGGAAAAGGAAATATCTTCACATAAAAACTAGAGAGAAGGATTCTCAGAAACTTCTTTGTGATGAGTTCATTCAACTCACAGAGTTGAACCTACCAATTGATAGAGAAGTTTGGAAACACTCTTTTTGTAGAATCTGCAAGTGGATATTTGGAGCCGTTTGAGGCCTATGCTGGGAAAGGAAATATCTTCACATAAAAACTGAACAGAAGCATTCTCAGAAACTTCTTTGTGTTGAGTGCATTCAACTCACAGACTTGAACTTCCCTATAGAAAGAGCAGTTTTGAAACACTCTTTTGGTAAAATCTGCAAGTGGTTATTTGGAGCACTTCGAGGCCTGTGCTGGGATATGGAATATCTTCACCTAAAAACTACAGAGAAGCATTCTCAGAAAGTTCTTCACGATGCATTCATTCAACTCACAGAGTTGAACCTTCCTTTTGATAGAACAGTTTTGAAACACTCTTTTTGTAGAATCTGCAAGAGGATATTTGGAGCGTTCGGAGGCCTATGCTGGAAAAGGAAATATCTTCACCTAAAAACTAGACAGAAGCATTCTCAGAAACTTCTGTGTGATGAGTGCATTCAACTCACAGACTTGAACGTTCCTCTCGAAAGAGCAGTTTTGAAACACTCCTTTTGTAGAATCTGCAAGTGTTTATTTGGAGCGCTTTGAGGCCTCTGTTGGAAATGGAAATATCTGCACATAAAAACTAGACAGAAGCATTCTCAGAAACTTCTTTGTGATGAGTGCATTCTACTCACAGTGTTGAAGCTTGCTTTAGATAGAGCAGTTTTGAAACACTCTTTTGGTAGAATCTGCAAGTGGATATTTGCAGCGCTTTGAGGCCTATGCTGGAAAAGGAAATGTCTTCACATAAAAACTAGACAGAAGCATTCCAGGAAACTTCTGTATGATAAGTGCATTCAACTCACAGACTTGAACGTTCCTTTTGATAGAACTCTTTTGAAACACTCCTTTTGTAGAATTTGCAAGTGTTCATTTGGAGCGCTTTGAGGCCTAAGCTGGAAAAGGAAATATCTTCACGTAAGAACTTGACAGAAGCATTCTCAGAAACTTCTTTCCGATGAGTGCATTCAACACACAGACTTGAACCTTGCTTTTGAAAGAGCAGCTTTGAAACACTCTTTTCGTAGAATCTGCAAGTGGATATTTGGAGCGCTTTGAGGCCTATGCTGGGAAATGAAATCTCTTCACCTAAAAACTAGACAGAAGCATTCTGAGAAACTTCTGTGTGATGAGTGCATTCAACTCACAGACTTGAACGTTCCCTTTGATAGAACAGTTTTGAAACACTCCTTTTGTAGAATCTGCATGTGTTTATCTGGAGCGCTTTGAGGCCTATGTTGGAAAAGGAAATATCTTCATATAGAAACTAGACGGAAGCATTCTCAGAAACTTCTTTGTGATGAATGCATTCAACTCACAGACTTGAAGCTTCCTTTTGAAAGAGCAGTTTGGAAACACTCTTCTTATAGAATCTTCAAGTGGATATTTGGAGCGCTTTGAGGCCTATGTTGGGAAATGAAATCTCTTCACCTACAAACTAGACAGAAACATTCTGAGAAACTTCTTTGCAATGAGTGCATTCAACTCACAGACTTGAACGTTCCTTTTGATAGAACAGTTTTGAAACATTACGTTTGTAGAATCTGCAAGTGTTTATTCGGAGCACCTTGAGGCCTATGTTGGAAAAGGAAATATCTTCACATAAAAACTAGAGAGAAGGATTCTCAGAAACTTCTTTGTGATGAGTTCATTCAACTCACAGAGTTGAACCTACCAATTGATAGAGAAGTTTGGAAACACTCTTTTTGTAGAATCTGCAAGTGGATATTTGGAGCCGTTTGAGGCCTATGCTGGGAAAGGAAATATCTTCACATAAAAACTGAACAGAAGCATTCTCAGAAACTTCTTTGTGTTGAGTGCATTCAACTCACAGACTTGAACTTTCCTATAGAAAGAGCAGTTTTGAAACACTCTTTTGGTAAAATCTGCAAGTGGTTATTTGGAGCACTTCGAGGCCCGTGCTGGGATATGGAATATCTTCACCTAAAAACTACAGAGAAGCATTCTCAGAAAGTTCTTCACGATGCATTCATTCAACTCTCAGAGTTGAACCTTCCTTTTGATAGAACAGTTTTGAAACACTCTTTTTGTAGAATCTGCAAGAGGATATTTGGAGCGTTCGGAGGCCTATGCTGGAAAAGGAAATATCTTCACATAAAAACTAGGCAGAAGCATTCTCAGAAAATTCTGTGTGATGAGTGCATTCAACTCACAGACTTGAACGTTCCTCTCGAAAGAGCAGTTTTGAAACACTCCTTTTGTAGAATCTGCAAGTGTTTATTTGGAGCGCTTTGAGGCCTCTGTTGGAAATGGAAATATCTGCACATAAAAACTAGACAGAAGCATTCTCAGAAACTTCTTTGTGATGAGTGCATTCTACTCACAGTGTTGAAGCTTGCTTTAGATAGAGCAGTTTTGAAACACTCTTTTGGTAGAATCTGCAAGTGGATATTTGGAGCACTTTGAGGCCTATGCTGGAAAAGGAAATGTCTTCACATAAAAACTAGACAGAAACATTCCAGGAAACTTCTGTATGATAAGTGCATTCAACTCGCAGACTTGAACGTTCCTTTTGATAGAACTCTTTTGAAACACTCCTTTTGTAGAATTTGCAAGTGTTCATTTGGAGCGCTTTGAGGCCTAAGCTGGAAAAGGAAATATCTTCACGTAAGAACTAGACAGAAGCATTCTCAGAAACTTCTTTCTGATGAGTGCATTCAACACACAGACTTGAACCTTGCTTTTGAAAGAGCAGCTTTGAAACACTCTTTTCGTAGGATCTGCAAGTGGATATTTGGAGCGCTTTGAGGCCTATGCTGGGAAATGAAATCTCTTCACCTAAAAACTAGACAGAAGCATTCTGAGAAACTTCTGTGTGATGAGTGCATTCAACTCACAGACTTGAACGTTCCCTTTGATAGAACAGTTTTGAAACACTCCTTTTGTAGAATCTGCATGTGTTTATTTGGAGCGCTTTGTGGCCTATGTTGGAAAAGGAAATATCTTCATATAGAAACTAGACGGAAGCATTCTCAGAAACTTCTTTGTGATGAATGCATTCAACTCACAGACTTGAAGCTTCCTTTTGAAAGAGCAGTTTGGAAACAGTCTTCTTATAGAATCTTCAAGTGGATATTTGGAGCGCTTTGAGGCCTGTGCTGGGAAATGAAATCTCTTCACCTACAAACTAGACAGAAACATTCTGAGAAACTTCTTTGCAATGAGTGCATTCAACTCACAGACTTGAACGTTCCTTTTGATAGAACAGTTTTGAAACATTACGTTTGTAGAATCTGCAAGTGTTTATTCGGAGCACCTTGAGGCCTATGTTGGAAAAGGAAATATCTTCACATAAAAACTAGAGAGAAGGATTCTCAGAAACTTCTTTGTGATGAGTTCATTCAACTCACAGAGTTGAACCTACCAATTGATAGAGAAGTTTGGAAACACTCTTTTTGTAGAATCTGCAAGTGGATATTTGGAGCCGTTTGAGGCCTATGCTGGAAAAGGAAATATCTTCACATAAAAACTGAACAGAAGCATTCTCAGAAACTTCTTTGTGTTGAGTGCATTCAACTCACAGACTTGAACTTCCCTATAGAAAGAGCAGTTTTGAAACACTCTTTGGGTAAAATCTGCAAGTGGTTATTTGGAGCACTTCGAGGCCTGTGCTGGGATATGGAATATCTTCACCTAAAAACTACAGAGAAGCATTCTCAGAAAGTTCTTCACGATGCATTCATTCAACTCACAGAGTTGAACCTTCCTTTTGATAGAACAGTTTTGAAACACTCTTTTTGTAGAATCTGCAAGAGGATATTTGGAGCGTTCGGAGGCCTATGCTGGAAAAGGAAATATCTTCACATAAAAACTAGACAGAAGCATTCTCAGAAACTTCTGTGTGATGAGTGCATTCAACTCACAGACTTGAACGTTCCTCTTGAAAGAGCAGTTTTGAAACACTCCTTTTGTAGAATCTGCAAGTGTTTATTTGGAGCGCTTTGAGGCCTATGTTGGAAAAGGAAATATCTGCACATAAAAACTAGACAGAAGCATTCTCAGAAACTTCTTTGTGATGAGTGCATTCTACTCACAGTGTTGAAGCTTGCTTTTGATAGAGCAGTTTTGAAACACTCCTTTGGTAGAATCTGCAAGTGGATATTTGGAGCGCTTTGAGGCCTATGCTGGAAAAGGAAATGTCTTCACATAAAAACTAGACAGAAGCATTCCAGGAAACTTCTGTATGATAAGTGCATTCAACTCACAGACTTGAACGTTCCTTTTGATAGAACTCTTTTGAAACACTCCTTTTGTAGAATTTGCAAGTGTTCATTTGGAGCGCTTTGAGGCCTAAGCTGGAAAAGGAAATATCTTCACGTAAGAACTAGACAGAAGCATTCTCAGAAACTTCTTTCCGATGAGTGCATTCAACACACAGACTTGAACCTTGCTTTTGAAAGAGCAGCTTTGAAACACACTTTTCGTAGAATCTGCAAGTGGATATTTGGAGCGCTTTGAGGCCTATGCTGGGAAATGAAATCTCTTCACCTAAAAACTACACAGAAGCATTCTGAGAAACTTCTGTGTGATGAGTGCATTCAACTCACAGACTTGAACGTTCCCTTTGATAGAACAGTTTTGAAACACTCCTTTTGTAGAATCTGCATGTGTTTATTTGGAGCGCTTTGTGGCCTATGTTGGAAAAGGAAATATCTTCATATAGAAACTAGACGGAAGCATTCTCAGAAACTTCTTTGTGATGAATGCATTCAACTCACAGACTTGAAGCTTCCTTTTGAAAGAGCAGTTTGGAAACACTCTTCTTATAGAATCTTCAAGTGGATACTTGGAGCGCTTTGAGGCCTGTGCTGGGAAATGAAATCTCTTCACCTACAAACTAGACAGAAACATTCTGAGAAACTTCTTTGCAATGAGTGCATTCAACTCACAGACTTGAACGTTCCTTTTGATAGAACAGTTTTGAAACATTACGTTTGTAGAATCTGCAAGTGTTTATTCGGAGCACCTTGAGGCCTATGTTGGAAAAGGAAATATCTTCACATAAAAACTAGAGAGAAGGATTCTCAGAAACTTCTTTGTGATGAGTTCATTCAACTCACAGAGTTGAACCTACCAATTGATAGAGAAGTTTGGAAACACTCTTTTTGTAGAATCTGCAAGTGGATATTTGGAGCCGTTTGAGGCCTATGCTGGGAAAGGAAATATCTTCACATAAAAACTGAACAGAAGCATTCTCAGAAACTTCCTTGTGTTGAGTGCATTCAACTCACAGACTTGAACTTCCCTATAGAAAGAGCAGTTTTGAAACACTCTTTTGGTAAAATCTGCAAGTGGTTATTTGGAGCACTTCGAGGCCCGTGCTGGGATATGGAATATCTTCACCTAAAAACTACAGAGAAGCATTCTCAGAAAGTTCTTCACGATGCATTCATTCAACTCTCAGAGTTGAACCTTCCTTTTGATAGAACAGTTTTGAAACACTCTTTTTGTAAAATCTGCAAGAGGATATTTGGAGCGTTCGGAGGCCTATGCTGGAAAAGGAAATATCTTCACATAAAAACTAGACAGAAGCATTCTGAGAAACTTCTGTGTGATGAGTGCATTCAACTCACAGACTTGAACGTTCCTCTCGAAAGAGCAGTTTTGAAACACTCCTTTTGTAGAATCTGCAAGTGTTTATTTGGAGCGCTTTGAGTCCTCTGTTGGAAATGGAAATATCTGCACATAAAAACTAGACAGAAGCATTCTCAGAAACTTCTTTGTGATGAGTGCATTCTACTCACAGTGTTGAAGCTTGCTTTTGATAGAGCAGTTTTGAAACACTCCTTTGGTAGAATCTGCAAGTGGATATTTGGAGCGCTTTGAGGCCTATGCTGGAAAAGGAAATGTCTTCACATAAAAACTAGACAGAAGCATTCCAGGAAACTTCTGTATGATAAGTGCATTCAACTCACAGACTTGAACGTTCCTTTTGATAGAACTCTTTTGAAACACTCCTTTTGTAGAATTTGCAAGTGTTCATTTGGAGCGCTTTGAGGCCTAAGCTGGAAAAGGAAATATCTTCACGTAAGAACTTGACAGAAGCATTCTCAGAAACTTCTTTCCGATGAGTGCATTCAACACACAGACTTGAACCTTGCTTTTGAAAGAGCAGCTTTGAAACACTCTTTTCGTAGAATCTGCAAGTGGATATTTGGAGCGCTTTGAGGCCTATGCTGGGAAATGAAATCTCTTCACCTAAAAACTACACAGAAGCATTCTGAGAAACTTCTGTGTGATGAGTGCATTCAACTCACAGACTTGAACGTTCCCTTTGATAGAACAGTTTTGAAACACTCCTTTTGTAGAATCTGCATGTGTTTATCTGGAGCGCTTTGAGGCCTATGTTGGAAAAGGAAATATCTTCATATAGAAACTAGACGGAAGCATTCTCAGAAACTTCTTTGTGATGAATGCATTCAACTCACAGACTTGAAGCTTCCTTTTGAAAGAGCAGTTTGGAAACACTCTTCTTATAGAATCTTCAAGTGGATATTTGGAGCGCTTTGAGGCCTATGTTGGGAAATGAAATCTCTTCACCTACAAACTAGACAGAAACATTCTGAGAAACTTCTTTGCAATGAGTGCATTCAACTCACAGACTTGAACGTTCCTTTTGATAGAACAGTTTTGAAACATTACGTTTGTAGAATCTGCAAGTGTTTATTCGGAGCACCTTGAGGCCTATGTTGGAAAAGGAAATATCTTCACATAAAAACTAGAGAGAAGGATTCTCAGAAACTTCTTTGTGATGAGTTCATTCAACTCACAGAGTTGAACCTACCAATTGATAGAGAAGTTTGGAAACACTCTTTTTGTAGAATCTGCAAGTGGATATTTGGAGCCGTTTGAGGCCTATGCTGGGAAAGGAAATATCTTCACATAAAAACTGAACAGAAGCATTCTCAGAAACTTCTTTGTGTTGAGTGCATTCAACTCACAGACTTGAACTTTCCTATAGAAAGAGCAGTTTTGAAACACTCTTTTGGTAAAATCTGCAAGTGGTTATTTGGAGCACTTCGAGGCCCGTGCTGGGATATGGAATATCTTCACCTAAAAACTACAGAGAAGCATTCTCAGAAAGTTCTTCACGATGCATTCATTCAACTCTCAGAGTTGAACCTTCCTTTTGATAGAACAGTTTTGAAACACTCTTTTTGTAGAATCTGCAAGAGGATATTTGGAGCGTTCGGAGGCCTATGCTGGAAAAGGAAATATCTTCACATAAAAACTAGGCAGAAGCATTCTCAGAAAATTCTGTGTGATGAGTGCATTCAACTCACAGACTTGAACGTTCCTCTCGAAAGAGCAGTTTTGAAACACTCCTTTTGTAGAATCTGCAAGTGTTTATTTGGAGCGCTTTGAGGCCTCTGTTGGAAATGGAAATATCTGCACATAAAAACTAGACAGAAGCATTCTCAGAAACTTCTTTGTGATGAGTGCATTCTACTCACAGTGTTGAAGCTTGCTTTAGATAGAGCAGTTTTGAAACACTCTTTTGGTAGAATCTGCAAGTGGATATTTGGAGCACTTTGAGGCCTATGCTGGAAAAGGAAATGTCTTCACATAAAAACTAGACAGAAACATTCCAGGAAACTTCTGTATGATAAGTGCATTCAACTCGCAGACTTGAACGTTCCTTTTGATAGAACTCTTTTGAAACACTCCTTTTGTAGAATTTGCAAGTGTTCATTTGGAGCGCTTTGAGGCCTAAGCTGGAAAAGGAAATATCTTCACGTAAGAACTAGACAGAAGCATTCTCAGAAACTTCTTTCTGATGAGTGCATTCAACACACAGACTTGAACCTTGCTTTTGAAAGAGCAGCTTTGAAACACTCTTTTCGTAGGATCTGCAAGTGGATATTTGGAGCGCTTTGAGGCCTATGCTGGGAAATGATATCTCTTCACCTAAAAACTAGACAGAAGCATTCTGAGAAACTTCTGTGTGATGAGTGCATTCAACTCACAGACTTGAACGTTCCCTTTGATAGAACAGTTTTGAAACACTCCTTTTGTAGAATCTGCATGTGTT
This sequence comes from Pongo pygmaeus, assembly GCF_028885625.2. NCBI lineage: Eukaryota > Metazoa > Chordata > Mammalia > Primates > Hominidae > Pongo > Pongo pygmaeus. The sequence goes on along the minus strand of NC_072394.2, from coordinate 24,371,012 downwards.
TATTTGGAGCGCTTTGTGGCCTATGTTGGAAAAGGAAATATCTTCATATAGAAACTAGACGGAAGCATTCTCAGAAACTTCTTTGTGATGAATGCATTCAACTCACAGACTTGAAGCTTCCTTTTGAAAGAGCAGTTTGGAAACAGTCTTCTTATAGAATCTTCAAGTGGATATTTGGAGCGCTTTGAGGCCTGTGCTGGGAAATGAAATCTCTTCACCTACAAACTAGACAGAAACATTCTGAGAAACTTCTTTGCAATGAGTGCATTCAACTCACAGACTTGAACGTTCCTTTTGATAGAACAGTTTTGAAACATTACGTTTGTAGAATCTGCAAGTGTTTATTCGGAGCACCTTGAGGCCTATGTTGGAAAAGGAAATATCTTCACATAAAAACTAGAGAGAAGGATTCTCAGAAACTTCTTTGTGATGAGTTCATTCAACTCACAGAGTTGAACCTACCAATTGATAGAGAAGTTTGGAAACACTCTTTTTGTAGAATCTGCAAGTGGATATTTGGAGCCGTTTGAGGCCTATGCTGGAAAAGGAAATATCTTCACATAAAAACTGAACAGAAGCATTCTCAGAAACTTCTTTGTGTTGAGTGCATTCAACTCACAGACTTGAACTTCCCTATAGAAAGAGCAGTTTTGAAACACTCTTTGGGTAAAATCTGCAAGTGGTTATTTGGAGCACTTCGAGGCCTGTGCTGGGATATGGAATATCTTCACCTAAAAACTACAGAGAAGCATTCTCGGAAAGTTCTTCACGATGCATTCATTCAACTCACAGAGTTGAACCTTCCTTTTGATAGAACAGTTTTGAAACACTCTTTTTGTAGAATCTGCAAGAGGATATTTGGAGCGTTCGGAGGCCTATGCTGGAAAAGGAAATATCTTCACATAAAAACTAGACAGAAGCATTCTCAGAAACTTCTGTGTGATGAGTGCATTCAACTCACAGACTTGAACGTTCCTCTCGAAAGAGCAGTTTTGAAACACTCCTTTTGGAGAATCTGCAAGTGTTTATTTGGAGCGCTTTGAGGCCTATGTTGGAAAAGGAAATATCTGCACATAAAAACTAGACAGAAGCATTCTCAGAAACTTCTTTGTGATGAGTGCATTCTACTCACAGTGTTGAAGCTTGCTTTTGATAGAGCAGTTTTGAAACACTCCTTTGGTAGAATCTGCAAGTGGATATTTGGAGCGCTTTGAGGCCTATGCTGGAAAAGGAAATGTCTTCACATAAAAACTAGACAGAAGCATTCCAGGAAACTTCTGTATGATAAGTGCATTCAACTCACAGACTTGAACGTTCCTTTTGATAGAACTCTTTTGAAACACTCCTTTTGTAGAATTTGCAAGTGTTCATTTGGAGCGCTTTGAGGCCTAAGCTGGAAAAGGAAATATCTTCACGTAAGAACTAGACAGAAGCATTCTCAGAAACTTCTTTCCGATGAGTGCATTCAACACACAGACTTGAACCTTGCTTTTGAAAGAGCAGCTTTGAAACACACTTTTCGTAGAATCTGCAAGTGGATATTTGGAGCGCTTTGAGGCCTATGCTGGGAAATGAAATCTCTTCACCTAAAAACTACACAGAAGCATTCTGAGAAACTTCTGTGTGATGAGTGCATTCAACTCACAGACTTGAACGTTCCCTTTGATAGAACAGTTTTGAAACACTCCTTTTGTAGAATCTGCATGTGTTTATTTGGAGCGCTTTGTGGCCTATGTTGGAAAAGGAAATATCTTCATATAGAAACTAGACGGAAGCATTCTCAGAAACTTCTTTGTGATGAATGCATTCAACTCACAGACTTGAAGCTTCCTTTTGAAAGAGCAGTTTGGAAACACTCTTCTTATAGAATCTTCAAGTGGATACTTGGAGCGCTTTGAGGCCTGTGCTGGGAAATGAAATCTCTTCACCTACAAACTAGACAGAAACATTCTGAGAAACTTCTTTGCAATGAGTGCATTCAACTCACAGACTTGAACGTTCCTTTTGATAGAACAGTTTTGAAACATTACGTTTGTAGAATCTGCAAGTGTTTATTCGGAGCACATTGAGGCCTATGTTGGAAAAGGAAATATCTTCACATAAAAACTAGAGAGAAGGATTCTCAGAAACTTCTTTGTGATGAGTTCATTCAACTCACAGAGTTGAACCTACCAATTGATAGAGAAGTTTGGAAACACTCTTTTTGTAGAATCTGCAAGTGGATATTTGGAGCCGTTTGAGGCCTATGCTGGGAAAGGAAATATCTTCATATAAAAACTGAACAGAAGCATTCTCAGAAACTTCCTTGTGTTGAGTGCATTCAACTCACAGACTTGAACTTCCCTATAGAAAGAGCAGTTTTGAAACACTCTTTTGGTAAAATCTGCAAGTGGTTATTTGGAGCACTTCGAGGCCCGTGCTGGGATATGGAATATCTTCACCTAAAAACTACAGAGAAGCATTCTCAGAAAGTTCTTCACGATGCATTCATTCAACTCTCAGAGTTGAACCTTCCTTTTGATAGAACAGTTTTGAAACACTCTTTTTGTAGAATCTGCAAGAGGATATTTGGAGCGTTCGGAGGCCTATGCTGGAAAAGGAAATATCTTCACATAAAAACTAGGCAGAAGCATTCTCAGAAAATTCTGTGTGATGAGTGCATTCAACTCACAGACTTGAACGTTCCTCTCGAAAGAACAGTTTTGAAACACTCCTTTTGTAGAATCTGCAAGTGTTTATTTGGAGCGCTTTGAGGCCTATGTTGGAAAAGGAAATATCTGCACATAAAAACTAGACAGAAGCATTCTCAGAAACTTCTTTGTGATGAGTGCATTCTACTCACAGTGTTGAAGCTTGCTTTTGATAGAGCAGTTTTGAAACACTCTTTTGGTAGAATCTGCAAGTGGATATTTGGAGCGCTTTGAGGCCTATGCTGGAAAAGGAAATGTCTTCACATAAAAACTAGACAGAAGCATTCCAGGAAACTTCTGTATGATAAGTGCATTCAACTCACAGACTTGAACGTTCCTTTTGATAGAACTCTTTTGAAACACTCCTTTTGTAGAATTTGCAAGTGTTCATTTGGAGCGCTTTGAGGCCTAAGCTGGAAAAGGAAATATCTTCACGTAAGAACTAGACAGAAGCATTCTCAGAAACTTCTTTCTGATGAGTGCATTCAACACACAGACTTGAACCTTGCTTTTGAAAGAGCAGCTTTGAAACACTCTTTTCGTAGAATCTGCAAGTGGATATTTGGAGCGCTTTGAGGCCTATGCTGGGAAATGAAATCTCTTCACCTAAAAACTAGACAGAAGCATTCTGAGAAACTTCTGTGTGATGAGTGCATTCAACTCACAGACTTGAACGTTCCCTTTGATAGAACAGTTTTGAAACACTCCTTTTGTAGAATCTGCATGTGTTTATTTGGAGCGCTTTGAGGCCTATGTTGGAAAAGGAAATATCTTCATATAGAAACTAGACGGAAGCATTCTCAGAAACTTCTTTGTGATGAATGCATTCAACTCACAGACTTGAAGCTTCCTTTTGAAAGAGCAGTTTGGAAACAGTCTTCTTATAGAATCTTCAAGTGGATATTTGGAGCGCTTTGAGGCCTATGCTGGGAAATGAATTCTCTTCACCTAAAAACTAGACAGAAACATTCTGAGAAACTTCTTTGCAATGAGTGCATTCAACTCACAGACTTGAACGTTCCTTTTGATAGAACAGTTTTGAAACATTACGTTTGTAGAATCTGCAAGTGTTTATTCGGAGCACCTTGAGGCCTATGTTGGAAAAGGAAATATCTTCACATAAAAACTAGAGAGAAGGATTCTCAGAAACTTCTTTGTGATGAGTTCATTCAACTCACAGAGTTGAACCTACCAATTGATAGAGAAGTTTGGAAACACTCTTTTTGTAGAATCTGCAAGTGGATATTTGGAGCCGTTTGAGGCCTATGCTGGAAAAGGAAATATCTTCACATAAAAACTGAACAGAAGCATTCTCAGAAACTTCTTTGTGTTGAGTGCATTCAACTCACAGACTTGAACTTCCCTATAGAAAGAGCAGTTTTGAAACACTCTTTTGGTAAAATCTGCAAGTGGTTATTTGGAGCACTTCGAGGCCTGTGCTGGGATATGGAATATCTTCACCTAAAAACTACAGAGAAGCATTCTCAGAAAGTTCTTCACGATGCATTCATTCAACTCACAGAGTTGAACCTTCCTTTTGATAGAACAGTTTTGAAACACTCTTTTTGTAGAATCTGCAAGAGGATATTTGGAGCGTTCGGAGGCCTATGCTGGAAAAGGAAATATCTTCACCTAAAAACTAGACAGAAGCATTCTCAGAAACTTCTGTGTGATGAGTGCATTCAACTCACAGACTTGAACGTTCCTCTCGAAAGAGCAGTTTTAAAACACTCCTTTTGTAGAATCTGCAAGTGTTTATTTGGAGCGCTTTGAGGCCTCTGTTGGAAATGGAAATATCTGCACATAAAAACTAGACAGAAGCATTCTCAGAAACTTCTTTGTGATGAGTGCATTCTACTCACAGTGTTGAAGCTTGCTTTTGATAGAGCAGTTTTGAAACACTCCTTTGGTAGAATCTGCAAGTGGATATTTGGAGCGCTTTGAGGCCTATGCTGGAAAAGGAAATGTCTTCACATAAAAACTAGACAGAAGCATTCCAGGAAACTTCTGTATGATAAGTGCATTCAACTCACAGACTTGAACGTTCCTTTTGATAGAACTCTTTTGAAACACTCCTTTTGTAGAATTTGCAAGTGTTCATTTGGAGCGCTTTGAGGCCTAAGCTGGAAAAGGAAATATCTTCACGTAAGAACTAGACAGAAGCATTCTCAGAAACTTCTTTCCGATGAGTGCATTCAACACACAGACTTGAACCTTGCTTTTGAAAGAGCAGCTTTGAAACACACTTTTCGTAGAATCTGCAAGTGGATATTTGGAGCGCTTTGAGGCCTATGCTGGGAAATGAAATCTCTTCACCTAAAAACTACAGAGAAGCATTCTGAGAAACTTCTGTGTGATGAGTGCATTCAACTCACAGACTTGAACGTTCCCTTTGATAGAACAGTTTTGAAACACTCCTTTTGTAGAATCTGCATGTGTTTATTTGGAGCGCTTTGTGGCCTATGTTGGAAAAGGAAATATCTTCATATAGAAACTAGACGGAAGCATTCTCAGAAACTTCTTTGTGATGAATGCATTCAACTCACAGACTTGAAGCTTCCTTTTGAAAGAGCAGTTTGGAAACACTCTTCTTATAGAATCTTCAAGTGGATACTTGGAGCGCTTTGAGGCCTGTGCTGGGAAATGAAATCTCTTCACCTACAAACTAGACAGAAACATTCTGAGAAACTTCTTTGCAATGAGTGCATTCAACTCACAGACTTGAACGTTCCTTTTGATAGAACAGTTTTGAAACATTACGTTTGTAGAATCTGCAAGTGTTTATTCGGAGCACATTGAGGCCTATGTTGGAAAAGGAAATATCTTCACATAAAAACTAGAGAGAAGGATTCTCAGAAACTTCTTTGTGATGAGTTCATTCAACTCACAGAGTTGAACCTACCAATTGATAGAGAAGTTTGGAAACACTCTTTTTGTAGAATCTGCAAGTGGATATTTGGAGCCGTTTGAGGCCTATGCTGGGAAAGGAAATATCTTCATATAAAAACTGAACAGAAGCATTCTCAGAAACTTCCTTGTGTTGAGTGCATTCAACTCACAGACTTGAACTTCCCTATAGAAAGAGCAGTTTTGAAACACTCTTTTGGTAAAATCTGCAAGTGGTTATTTGGAGCACTTCGAGGCCCGTGCTGGGATATGGAATATCTTCACCTAAAAACTACAGAGAAGCATTCTCAGAAAGTTCTTCACGATGCATTCATTCAACTCTCAGAGTTGAACCTTCCTTTTGATAGAACAGTTTTGAAACACTCTTTTTGTAGAATCTGCAAGAGGATATTTGGAGCGTTCGGAGGCCTATGCTGGAAAAGGAAATATCTTCACATAAAAACTAGGCAGAAGCATTCTCAGAAAATTCTGTGTGATGAGTGCATTCAACTCACAGACTTGAACGTTCCTCTCGAAAGAACAGTTTTGAAACACTCCTTTTGTAGAATCTGCAAGTGTTTATTTGGAGCGCTTTGAGGCCTATGTTGGAAAAGGAAATATCTGCACATAAAAACTAGACAGAAGCATTCTCAGAAACTTCTTTGTGATGAGTGCATTCTACTCACAGTGTTGAAGCTTGCTTTTGATAGAGCAGTTTTGAAACACTCTTTTGGTAGAATCTGCAAGTGGATATTTGGAGCGCTTTGAGGCCTATGCTGGAAAAGGAAATGTCTTCACATAAAAACTAGACAGAAGCATTCCAGGAAACTTCTGTATGATAAGTGCATTCAACTCACAGACTTGAACGTTCCTTTTGATAGAACTCTTTTGAAACACTCCTTTTGTAGAATTTGCAAGTGTTCATTTGGAGCGCTTTGAGGCCTAAGCTGGAAAAGGAAATATCTTCACGTAAGAACTAGACAGAAGCATTCTCAGAAACTTCTTTCTGATGAGTGCATTCAACACACAGACTTGAACCTTGCTTTTGAAAGAGCAGCTTTGAAACACTCTTTTCGTAGAATCTGCAAGTGGATATTTGGAGCGCTTTGAGGCCTATGCTGGGAAATGAAATCTCTTCACCTAAAAACTACACAGAAGCATTCTGAGAAACTTCTGTGTGATGAGTGCATTCAACTCACAGACTTGAACGTTCCCTTTGATAGAACAGTTTTGAAACACTCCTTTTGTAGAATCTGCATGTGTTTATTTGGAGCGCTTTGAGGCCTATGTTGGAAAAGGAAATATCTTCATATAGAAACTAGACGGAAGCATTCTCAGAAACTTCTTTGTGATGAATGCATTCAACTCACAGACTTGAAGCTTCCTTTTGAAAGAGCAGTTTGGAAACACTCTTCTTATAGAATCTTCAAGTGGATATTTGGAGCGCTTTGAGGCCTATGCTGGGAAATGAATTCTCTTCACCTAAAAACTAGACAGAAACATTCTGAGAAACTTCTTTGCAATGAGTGCATTCAACTCACAGACTTGAACGTTCCTTTTGATAGAACAGTTTTGAAACATTACGTTTGTAGAATCTGCAAGTGTTTATTCGGAGCACCTTGAGGCCTATGTTGGAAAAGGAAATATCTTCACATAAAAACTAGAGAGAAGGATTCTCAGAAACTTCTTTGTGATGAGTTCATTCAACTCACAGAGTTGAACCTACCAATTGATAGAGAAGTTTGGAAACACTCTTTTTGTAGAATCTGCAAGTGGATATTTGGAGCCGTTTGAGGCCTATGCTGGAAAAGGAAATATCTTCACATAAAAACTGAACAGAAGCATTCTCAGAAACTTCTTTGTGTTGAGTGCATTCAACTCACAGACTTGAACTTCCCTATAGAAAGAGCAGTTTTGAAACACTCTTTTGGTAAAATCTGCAAGTGGTTATTTGGAGCACTTCGAGGCCTGTGCTGGGATATGGAATATCTTCACCTAAAAACTACAGAGAAGCATTCTCAGAAAGTTCTTCACGATGCATTCATTCAACTCACAGAGTTGAACCTTCCTTTTGATAGAACAGTTTTGAAACACTCTTTTTGTAGAATCTGCAAGAGGATATTTGGAGCGTTCGGAGGCCTATGCTGGAAAAGGAAATATCTTCACCTAAAAACTAGACAGAAGCATTCTCAGAAACTTCTGTGTGATGAGTGCATTCAACTCACAGACTTGAACGTTCCTCTCGAAAGAGCAGTTTTAAAACACTCCTTTTGTAGAATCTGCAAGTGTTTATTTGGAGCGCTTTGAGGCCTCTGTTGGAAATGGAAATATCTGCACATAAAAACTAGACAGAAGCATTCTCAGAAACTTCTTTGTGATGAGTGCATTCTACTCACAGTGTTGAAGCTTGCTTTAGATAGAGCAGTTTTGAAACACTCTTTTGGTAGAATCTGCAAGTGGATATTTGGAGCGCTTTGAGGCCTATGCTGGAAAAGGAAATGTCTTCACATAAAAACTAGACAGAAGCATTCCAGGAAACTTCTGTATGATAAGTGCATTCAACTCACAGACTTGAACGTTCCTTTTGATAGAACTCTTTTGAAACACTCCTTTTGTAGAATTTGCAAGTGTTCATTTGGAGCGCTTTGAGGCCTAAGCTGGAAAAGGAAATATCTTCACGTAAGAACTTGACAGAAGCATTCTCAGAAACTTCTTTCGGATGAGTGCATTCAACACACAGACTTGAACCTTGCTTTTGAAAGAGCAGCTTTGAAACACTCTTTTCGTAGAATCTGCAAGTGGATATTTGGAGCGCTTTGAGGCCTATGCTGGGAAATGAAATCTCTTCACCTAAAAACTACACAGAAGCATTCTGAGAAACTTCTGTGTGATGAGTGCATTCAACTCACAGACTTGAACGTTCCCTTTGATAGAACAGTTTTGAAACACTCCTTTTGTAGAATCTGCATGTGTTTATTTGGAGCGCTTTGAGGCCTATGTTGGAAAAGGAAATATCTTCATATAGAAACTAGACGGAAGCATTCTCAGAAACTTCTTTGTGATGAATGCATTCAACTCACAGACTTGAAGCTTCCTTTTGAAAGAGCAGTTTGGAAACAGTCTTCTTATAGAATCTTCAAGTGGATATTTGGAGCGCTTTGAGGCCTGGGCTGGGAAATGAAATCTCTTCACCTACAAACTAGACAGAAACATTCTGAGAAACTTCTTTGCAATGAGTGCATTCAACTCACAGACTTGAACGTTCCTTTTGATAGAACAGTTTTGAAACATTACGTTTGTAGAATCTGCAAGTGTTTATTCGGAGCACCTTGAGGCCTATGTTGGAAAAGGAAATATCTTCACATAAAAACTAGAGAGAAGGATTCTCAGAAACTTCTTTGTGATGAGTTCATTCAACTCACAGAGTTGAACCTACCAATTGATAGAGAAGTTTGGAAACACTCTTTTTGTAGAATCTGCAAGTGGATATTTGGAGCCGTTTGAGGCCTATGCTGGAAAAGGAAATATCTTCACATAAAAACTGAACAGAAGCATTCTCAGAAACTTCTTTGTGTTGAGTGCATTCAACTCACAGACTTGAACTTCCCTATAGAAAGAGCAGTTTTGAAACACTCTTTTGGTAAAATCTGCAAGTGGTTATTTGGAGCACTTCGAGGCCTGTGCTGGGATATGGAATATCTTCACCTAAAAACTACAGAGAAGCATTCTCAGAAAGTTCTTCACGATGCATTCATTCAACTCACAGAGTTGAACCTTCCTTTTGATAGAACAGTTTTGAAACACTCTTTTTGTAGAATCTGCAAGAGGATATTTGGAGCGTTCGGAGGCCTATGCTGGAAAAGGAAATATCTTCACATAAAAACTAGACAGAAGCATTCTCAGAAACTTCTGTGTGATGAGTGCATTCAACTCACAGACTTGAACGTTCCTCTCGAAAGAGCAGTTTTGAAACACTCCTTTTGTAGAATCTGCAAGTGTTTATTTGGAGCGCTTTGAGGCCTCTGTTGGAAATGGAAATATCTGCACATAAAAACTAGACAGAAGCATTCTCAGAAACTTCTTTGTGATGAGTGCATTCTACTCACAGTGTTGAAGCTTGCTTTAGATAGAGCAGTTTTGAAACACTCTTTTGGTAGAATCTGCAAGTGGATATTTGGAGCGCTTTGAGGCCTATGCTGGAAAAGGAAATGTCTTCACATAAAAACTAGACAGAAGCATTCCAGGAAACTTCTGTATGATAAGTGCATTCAACTCACAGACTTGAACGTTCCTTTTGATAGAACTCTTTTGAAACACTCCTTTTGTAGAATTTGCAAGTGTTCATTTGGAGCGCTTTGAGGCCTAAGCTGGAAAAGGAAATATCTTCACGTAAGAACTTGACAGAAGCATTCTCAGAAACTTCTTTCGGATGAGTGCATTCAACACACAGACTTGAACCTTGCTTTTGAAAGAGCAGCTTTGAAACACTCTTTTCGTAGAATCTGCAAGTGGATATTTGGAGCGCTTTGAGGCCTATGCTGGGAAATGAAATCTCTTCACCTAAAAACTACACAGAAGCATTCTGAGAAACTTCTGTGTGATGAGTGCATTCAACTCACAGACTTGAACGTTCCCTTTGATAGAACAGTTTTGAAACACTCCTTTTGTAGAATCTGCATGTGTTTATTTGGAGCGCTTTGAGGCCTATGTTGGAAAAGGAAATATCTTCATATAGAAACTAGACGGAAGCATTCTCAGAAACTTCTTTGTGATGAATGCATTCAACTCACAGACTTGAAGCTTCCTTTTGAAAGAGCAGTTTGGAAACACTCTTCTTATAGAATCTTCAAGTGGATATTTGGAGCGCTTTGAGGCCTATGTTGGGAAATGAAATCTCTTCACCTACAAACTAGACAGAAACATTCTGAGAAACTTCTTTGCAATGAGTGCATTCAACTCACAGACTTGAACGTTCCTTTTGATAGAACAGTTTTGAAACATTACGTTTGTAGAATCTGCAAGTGTTTATTCGGAGCACCTTGAGGCCTATGTTGGAAAAGGAAATATCTTCACATAAAAACTAGAGAGAAGGATTCTCAGAAACTTCTTTGTGATGAGTTCATTCAACTCACAGAGTTGAACCTACCAATTGATAGAGAAGTTTGGAAACACTCTTTTTGTAGAATCTGCAAGTGGATATTTGGAGCCGTTTGAGGCCTATGCTGGGAAAGGAAATATCTTCACATAAAAACTGAACAGAAGCATTCTCAGAAACTTCTTTGTGTTGAGTGCATTCAACTCACAGACTTGAACTTTCCTATAGAAAGAGCAGTTTTGAAACACTCTTTTGGTAAAATCTGCAAGTGGTTATTTGGAGCACTTCGAGGCCCGTGCTGGGATATGGAATATCTTCACCTAAAAACTACAGAGAAGCATTCTCAGAAAGTTCTTCACGATGCATTCATTCAACTCTCAGAGTTGAACCTTCCTTTTGATAGAACAGTTTTGAAACACTCTTTTTGTAGAATCTGCAAGAGGATATTTGGAGCGTTCGGAGGCCTATGCTGGAAAAGGAAATATCTTCACATAAAAACTAGGCAGAAGCATTCTCAGAAAATTCTGTGTGATGAGTGCATTCAACTCACAGACTTGAACGTTCCTCTCGAAAGAGCAGTTTTGAAACACTCCTTTTGTAGAATCTGCAAGTGTTTATTTGGAGCGCTTTGAGGCCTCTGTTGGAAATGGAAATATCTGCACATAAAAACTAGACAGAAGCATTCTCAGAAACTTCTTTGTGATGAGTGCATTCTACTCACAGTGTTGAAGCTTGCTTTAGATAGAGCAGTTTTGAAACACTCTTTTGGTAGAATCTGCAAGTGGATATTTGGAGCAGTTTGAGGCCTATGCTGGAAAAGGAAATGTCTTCACATAAAAACTAGACAGAAACATTCCAGGAAACTTCTGTATGATAAGTGCATTCAACTCACAGACTTGAACGTTCCTTTTGATAGAACTCTTTTGAAACACTCCTTTTGTAGAATTTGCAAGTGTTCATTTGGAGCGCTTTGAGGCCTAAGCTGGAAAAGGAAATATCTTCACGTAAGAACTAGACAGAAGCATTCTCAGAAACTTCTTTCTGATGAGTGCATTCAACACACAGACTTGAACCTTGCTTTTGAAAGAGCAGCTTTGAAACACTCTTTTCGTAGGATCTGCAAGTGGATATTTGGAGCGCTTTGAGGCCTATGCTGGGAAATGAAATCTCTTCACCTAAAAACTAGACAGAAGCATTCTGAGAAACTTCTGTGTGATGAGTGCATTCAACTCACAGACTTGAACGTTCCCTTTGATAGAACAGTTTTGAAACACTCCTTTTGTAGAATCTGCATGTGTTTATTTGGAGCGCTTTGTGGCCTATGTTGGAAAAGGAAATATCTTCATATAGAAACTAGACGGAAGCATTCTCAGAAACTTCTTTGTGATGAATGCATTCAACTCACAGACTTGAAGCTTCCTTTTGGAAGAGCAGTTTGGAAACAGTCTTCTTATAGAATCTTCAAGTGGATATTTGGAGCGCTTTGAGGCCTGTGCTGGGAAATGAAATCTCTTCACCTACAAACTAGACAGAAACATTCTGAGAAACTTCTTTGCAATGAGTGCATTCAACTCACAGACTTGAACGTTCCTTTTGTTAGAACAGTTTTGAAACATTACGTTTGTAGAATCTGCAAGTGTTTATTCGGAGCACCTTGAGGCCTATGTTGGAAAAGGAAATATCTTCACATAAAAACTAGAGAGAAGGATTCTCAGAAACTTCTTTGTGATGAGTTCATTCAACTCACAGAGTTGAACCTACCAATTGATAGAGAAGTTTGGAAACACTCTTTTTGTAGAATCTGCAAGGGGATATTTGGAGCAGTTTGAGGCCTATGCTGGAAAAGGAAATATCTTCACATAAAAACTGAACAGAAGCATTCTCAGAAACTTCTTTGTGTTGAGTGCATTCAACTCACAGACTTGAACTTCCCTATAGAAAGAGCAGTTTTGAAACACTCTTTTGGTAAAATCTGCAAGTGGTTATTTGGAGCACTTCGAGGCCTGTGCTGGGATATGGAATATCTTCACCTAAAAACTACAGAGAAGCATTCTCAGAAAGTTCTTCATGATGCATTCATTCAACTCACAGAGTTGAACCTTCCTTTTGATAGAACAGTTTTGAAACACTCTTTTTGTAGAATCTGCAAGAGGATATTTGGAGCGTTCGGAGGCCTATGCTGGAAAAGGAAATATCTTCACATAAAAACTAGACAGAAGCATTCTCAGAAACTTCTGTGTGATGAGTGCATTCAACTCACAGACTTGAACGTTCCTCTTGAAAGAGCAGTTTTGAAACACTCCTTTTGTAGAATCTGCAAGTGTTTATTTGGAGCGCTTTGAGGCCTATGTTGGAAAAGGAAATATCTGCACATAAAAACTAGACAGAAGCATTCTCAGAAACTTCTTTGTGATGAGTGCATTCTACTCACAGTGTTGAAGCTTGCTTTTGATAGAGCAGTTTTGAAACACTCCTTTGGTAGAATCTGCAAGTGGATATTTGGAGCGCTTTGAGGCCTATGCTGGAAAAGGAAATGTCTTCACATAAAAACTAGACAGAAGCATTCCAGGAAACTTCTGTATGATAAGTGCATTCAACTCACAGACTTGAACGTTCCTTTTGATAGAACTCTTTTGAAACACTCCTTTTGTAGAATTTGCAAGTGTTCATTTGGAGCGCTTTGAGGCCTAAGCTGGAAAAGGAAATATCTTCACGTAAGAACTAGACAGAAGCATTCTCAGAAACTTCTTTCCGATGAGTGCATTCAACACACAGACTTGAACCTTGCTTTTGAAAGAGCAGCTTTGAAACACACTTTTCGTAGAATCTGCAAGTGCATATTTGGAGCGCTTTGAGGCCTATGCTGGGAAATGAAATCTCTTCACCTAAAAACTACACAGAAGCATTCTGAGAAACTTCTGTGTGATGAGTGCATTCAACTCACAGACTTGAACGTTCCCTTTGATAGAACAGTTTTGAAACACTCCTTTTGTAGAATCTGCATGTGTTTATTTGGAGCGCTTTGTGGCCTATGTTGGAAAAGGAAATATCTTCATATAGAAACTAGACGGAAGCATTCTCAGAAACTTCTTTGTGATGAATGCATTCAACTCACAGACTTGAAGCTTCCTTTTGAAAGAGCAGTTTGGAAACACTCTTCTTATAGAATCTTCAAGTGGATACTTGGAGCGCTTTGAGGCCTGTGCTGGGAAATGAAATCTCTTCACCTACAAACTAGACAGAAACATTCTGAGAAACTTCTTTGCAATGAGTGCATTCAACTCACAGACTTGAACGTTCCTTTTGATAGAACAGTTTTGAAACATTACGTTTGTAGAATCTGCAAGTGTTTATTCGGAGCACCTTGAGGCCTATGTTGGAAAAGGAAATATCTTCACATAAAAACTAGAGAGAAGGATTCTCAGAAACTTCTTTGTGATGAGTTCATTCAACTCACAGAGTTGAACCTACCAATTGATAGAGAAGTTTGGAAACACTCTTTTTGTAGAATCTGCAAGTGGATATTTGGAGCCGTTTGAGGCCTATGCTGGGAAAGGAAATATCTTCACATAAAAACTGAACAGAAGCATTCTCAGAAACTTCCTTGTGTTGAGTGCATTCAACTCACAGACTTGAACTTCCCTATAGAAAGAGCAGTTTTGAAACACTCTTTTGGTAAAATCTGCAAGTGGTTATTTGGAGCACTTCGAGGCCCGTGCTGGGATATGGAATATCTTCACCTAAAAACTACAGAGAAGCATTCTCAGAAAGTTCTTCACGATGCATTCATTCAACTCTCAGAGTTGAACCTTCCTTTTGATAGAACAGTTTTGAAACACTCTTTTTGTAGAATCTGCAAGAGGATATTTGGAGCGTTCGGAGGCCTATGCTGGAAAAGGAAATATCTTCACATAAAAACTAGGCAGAAGCATTCTCAGAAAATTCTGTGTGATGAGTGCATTCAACTCACAGACTTGAACATTCCTCTCGAAAGAGCAGTTTTGAAACACTCCTTTTGTAGAATCTGCAAGTGTTTATTTGGAGCGCTTTGAGGCCTATGTTGGAAAAGGAAATATCTGCACATAAAAACTAGACAGAAGCATTCTCAGAAACTTCTTTGTGATGAGTGCATTCTACTCACAGTGTTGAAGCTTGCTTTTGATAGAGCAGTTTTGAAACACTCTTTTGGTAGAATCTGCAAGTGGATATTTGGAGCGCTTTGAGGCCTATGCTGGAAAAGGAAATGTCTTCACATAAAAACTAGACAGAAGCATTCCAGGAAACTTCTGTATGATAAGTGCATTCAACTCACAGACTTGAACGTTCCTTTTGATAGAACTCTTTTGAAACACTCCTTTTGTAGAATTTGCAAGTGTTCATTTGGAGCGCTTTGAGGCCTAAGCTGGAAAAGGAAATATCTTCACGTAAGAACTAGACAGAAGCATTCTCAGAAACTTCTTTCTGATGAGTGCATTCAACACACAGACTTGAACCTTGCTTTTGAAAGAGCAGCTTTGAAACACTCTTTTCGTAGAATCTGCAAGTGGATATTTGGAGCGCTTTGAGGCCTATGCTGTGGAATGAAATCTCTTCACCTAAAAACTACACAGAAGCATTCTGAGAAACTTCTGTGTGATGAGTGCATTCAACTCACAGACTTGAACGTTCCCTTTGATAGAACAGTTTTGAAACACTCCTTTTGTAGAATCTGCATGTGTTTATTTGGAGCGCTTTGAGGCCTATGTTGGAAAAGGAAATATCTTCATATAGAAACTAGACGGAAGCATTCTCAGAAACTTCTTTGTGATGAATGCATTCAACTCACAGACTTGAAGCTTCCTTTTGAAAGAGCAGTTTGGAAACACTCTTCTTATAGAATCTTCAAGTGGATACTTGGAGCGCTTTGAGGCCTGTGCTGGGAAATGAAATCTCTTCACCTAAAAACTAGACAGAAACATTCTGAGAAACTTCTTTGCAATGAGTGCATTCAACTCACAGACTTGAACGTTCCTTTTGATAGAACAGTTTTGAAACATTACGTTTGTAGAATCTGCAAGTGTTTATTCGGAGCACCTTGAGGCCTATGTTGGAAAAGGAAATATCTTCACATAAAAACTAGAGAGAAGGATTCTCAGAAACTTCTTTGTGATGAGTTCATTCAACTCACAGAGTTGAACCTACCAATTGATAGAGAAGTTTGGAAACACTCTTTTTGTAGAATCTGCAAGTGGATATTTGGAGCCGTTTGAGGCCTATGCTGGGAAAGGAAATATCTTCACATAAAAACTGAACAGAAGCATTCTCAGAAACTTCTTTGTGTTGAGTGCATTCAACTCACAGACTTGAACTTCCCTATAGAAAGAGCAGTTTTGAAACACTCTTTTGGTAAAATCTGCAAGTGGTTATTTGGAGCACTTCGAGGCCCGTGCTGGGATATGGAATATCTTCACCTAAAAACTACAGAGAAGCATTCTCAGAAAGTTCTTCACGATGCATTCATTCAACTCTCAGAGTTGAACCTTCCTTTTGATAGAACAGTTTTGAAACACTCTTTTTGTAGAATCTGCAAGAGGATATTTGGAGCGTTCGGAGGCCTATGCTGGAAAAGGAAATATCTTCACATAAAAACTAGGCAGAAGCATTCTCAGAAAATTCTGTGTGATGAGTGCATTCAACTCACAGACTTGAACATTCCTCTCGAAAGAGCAGTTTTGAAACACTCCTTTTGTAGAATCTGCAAGTGTTTATTTGGAGCGCTTTGAGGCCTATGTTGGAAAAGGAAATATCTGCACATAAAAACTAGACAGAAGCATTCTCAGAAACTTCTTTGTGATGAGTGCATTCTACTCACAGTGTTGAAGCTTGCTTTTGATAGAGCAGTTTTGAAACACTCTTTTGGTAGAATCTGCAAGTGGATATTTGGAGCGCTTTGAGGCCTATGCTGGAAAAGGAAATGTCTTCACATAAAAACTAGACAGAAGCATTCCAGGAAACTTCTGTATGATAAGTGCATTCAACTCACAGACTTGAACGTTCCTTTTGATAGAACTCTTTTGAAACACTCCTTTTGTAGAATTTGCAAGTGTTCATTTGGAGCGCTTTGAGGCCTAAGCTGGAAAAGGAAATATCTTCACGTAAGAACTAGACAGAAGCATTCTCAGAAACTTCTTTCTGATGAGTGCATTCAACACACAGACTTGAACCTTGCTTTTGAAAGAGCAGCTTTGAAACACTCTTTTCGTAGAATCTGCAAGTGGATATTTGGAGCGCTTTGAGGCCTATGCTGTGAAATGAAATCTCTTCACCTAAAAACTAGACAGAAGCATTCTGAGAAACTTCTGTGTGATGAGTGCATTCAACTCACAGACTTGAACGTTCCCTTTGATAGAACAGTTTTGAAACACTCCTTTTGTAGAATCTGCATGTGTTTATTTGGAGCGCTTTGAGGCCTATGTTGGATAAGGAAATATCTTCATATAGAAACTAGACGGAAGCATTCTCAGAAACTTCTTTGTGATGAATGCATTCAACTCACAGACTTGAAGCTTCCTTTTGAAAGAGCAGTTTGGAAACACTCTTCTTATAGAATCTTCAAGTGGATATTTGGAGCGCTTTGAGGCCTATGCTGGGAAATGAAATCTCTTCACCTAAAAACTAGACAGAAACATTCTGAGAAACTTCTTTGCAATGAGTGCATTCAACTCACAGACTTGAACGTTCCTTTTGATAGAACAGTTTTGAAACATTACGTTTGTAGAATCTGCAAGTGTTTATTCGGAGCACCTTGAGGCCTATGTTGGAAAAGGAAATATCTTCACATAAAAACTAGAGAGAAGGATTCTCAGAAACTTCTTTGTGATGAGTTCATTCAACTCACAGAGTTGAACCTACCAATTGATAGAGAAGTTTGGAAACACTCTTTTTGTAGAATCTGCAAGTGGATATTTGGAGCCGTTTGAGGCCTATGCTGGAAAAGGAAATATCTTCACATAAAAACTGAACAGAAGCATTCTCAGAAACTTCTTTGTGTTGAGTGCATTCAACTCACAGACTTGAACTTCCCTATAGAAAGAGCAGTTTTGAAACACTCTTTTGGTAAAATCTGCAAGTGGTTATTTGGAGCACTTCGAGGCCCGTGCTGGGATATGGAATATCTTCACCTAAAAACTACAGAGAAGCATTCTCAGAAAGTTCTTCACGATGCATTCATTCAACTCACAGAGTTGAACCTTCCTTTTGATAGAACAGTTTTGAAACACTCTTTTTGTAGAATCTGCAAGAGGATATTTGGAGCGTTCGGAGGCCTATGCTGGAAAAGGAAATATCTTCACCTAAAAACTAGACAGAAGCATTCTCAGAAACTTCTGTGTGATGAGTGCATTCAACTCACAGACTTGAACGTTCCTCTCGAAAGAGCAGTTTTGAAACACTCCTTTTGTAGAATCTGCAAGTGTTTATTTGGAGCGCTTTGAGGCCTCTGTTGGAAATGGAAATATCTGCACATAAAAACTAGACAGAAGCATTCTCAGAAACTTCTTTGTGATGAGTGCATTCTACTCACAGTGTTGAAGCTTGCTTTAGATAGAGCAGTTTTGAAACACTCTTTTGGTAGAATCTGCAAGTGGATATTTGGAGCGCTTTGAGGCCTATGCTGGAAAAGGAAATGTCTTCACATAAAAACTAGACAGAAGCATTCCAGGAAACTTCTGTATGATAAGTGCATTCAACTCACAGACTTGAACGTTCCTTTTGATAGAACTCTTTTGAAACACTCCTTTTGTAGAATTTGCAAGTGTTCATTTGGAGCGCTTTGAGGCCTAAGCTGGAAAAGGAAATATCTTCACGTAAGAACTTGACAGAAGCATTCTCAGAAACTTCTTTCGGATGAGTGCATTCAACACACAGACTTGAACCTTGCTTTTGAAAGAGCAGCTTTGAAACACTCTTTTCGTAGAATCTGCAAGTGGATATTTGGAGCGCTTTGAGGCCTATGCTGGGAAATGAAATCTCTCCACCTAAAAACTACACAGAAGCATTCTGAGAAACTTCTGTGTGATGAGTGCATTCAACTCACAGACTTGAACGTTCCCTTTGATAGAACAGTTTTGAAACACTCCTTTTGTAGAATCTGCATGTGTTTATTTGGAGCGCTTTGAGGCCTATGTTGGAAAAGGAAATATCTTCATATAGAAACTAGACGGAAGCATTCTCAGAAACTTCTTTGTGATGAATGCATTCAACTCACAGACTTGAAGCTTCCTTTTGAAAGAGCAGTTTGGAAACACTCTTCTTATAGAATCTTCAAGTGGATATTTGGAGCGCTTTGAGGCCTATGTTGGGAAATGAAATCTCTTCACCTACAAACTAGACAGAAACATTCTGAGAAACTTCTTTGCAATGAGTGCATTCAACTCACAGACTTGAACGTTCCTTTTGATAGAACAGTTTTGAAACATTACGTTTGTAGAATCTGCAAGTGTTTATTCGGAGCACCTTGAGGCCTATGTTGGAAAAGGAAATATCTTCACATAAAAACTAGAGAGAAGGATTCTCAGAAACTTCTTTGTGATGAGTTCATTCAACTCACAGAGTTGAACCTACCAATTGATAGAGAAGTTTGGAAACACTCTTTTTGTAGAATCTGCAAGTGGATATTTGGAGCCGTTTGAGGCCTATGCTGGGAAAGGAAATATCTTCACATAAAAACTGAACAGAAGCATTCTCAGAAACTTCTTTGTGTTGAGTGCATTCAACTCACAGACTTGAACTTTCCTATAGAAAGAGCAGTTTTGAAACACTCTTTTGGTAAAATCTGCAAGTGGTTATTTGGAGCACTTCGAGGCCCGTGCTGGGATATGGAATATCTTCACCTAAAAACTACAGAGAAGCATTCTCAGAAAGTTCTTCACGATGCATTCATTCAACTCTCAGAGTTGAACCTTCCTTTTGATAGAACAGTTTTGAAACACTCTTTTTGTAGAATCTGCAAGAGGATATTTGGAGCGTTCGGAGGCCTATGCTGGAAAAGGAAATATCTTCACATAAAAACTAGGCAGAAGCATTCTCAGAAAATTCTGTGTGATGAGTGCATTCAACTCACAGACTTGAACGTTCCTCTCGAAAGAGCAGTTTTGAAACACTCCTTTTGTAGAATCTGCAAGTGTTTATTTGGAGCGCTTTGAGGCCTCTGTTGGAAATGGAAATATCTGCACATAAAAACTAGACAGAAGCATTCTCAGAAACTTCTTTGTGATGAGTGCATTCTACTCACAGTGTTGAAGCTTGCTTTAGATAGAGCAGTTTTGAAACACTCTTTTGGTAGAATCTGCAAGTGGATATTTGGAGCAGTTTGAGGCCTATGCTGGAAAAGGAAATGTCTTCACATAAAAACTAGACAGAAACATTCCAGGAAACTTCTGTATGATAAGTGCATTCAACTCACAGACTTGAACGTTCCTTTTGATAGAACTCTTTTGAAACACTCCTTTTGTAGAATTTGCAAGTGTTCATTTGGAGCGCTTTGAGGCCTAAGCTGGAAAAGGAAATATCTTCACGTAAGAACTAGACAGAAGCATTCTCAGAAACTTCTTTCTGATGAGTGCATTCAACACACAGACTTGAACCTTGCTTTTGAAAGAGCAGCTTTGAAACACTCTTTTCGTAGGATCTGCAAGTGGATATTTGGAGCGCTTTGAGGCCTATGCTGGGAAATGAAATCTCTTCACCTAAAAACTAGACAGAAGCATTCTGAGAAACTTCTGTGTGATGAGTGCATTCAACTCACAGACTTGAACGTTCCCTTTGATAGAACAGTTTTGAAACACTCCTTTTGTAGAATCTGCATGTGTTTATTTGGAGCGCTTTGTGGCCTATGTTGGAAAAGGAAATATCTTCATATAGAAACTAGACGGAAGCATTCTCAGAAACTTCTTTGTGATGAATGCATTCAACTCACAGACTTGAAGCTTCCTTTTGGAAGAGCAGTTTGGAAACAGTCTTCTTATAGAATCTTCAAGTGGATATTTGGAGCGCTTTGAGGCCTGTGCTGGGAAATGAAATCTCTTCACCTACAAACTAGACAGAAACATTCTGAGAAACTTCTTTGCAATGAGTGCATTCAACTCACAGACTTGAACGTTCCTTTTGATAGAACAGTTTTGAAACATTACGTTTGTAGAATCTGCAAGTGTTTATTCGGAGCACCTTGAGGCCTATGTTGGAAAAGGAAATATCTTCACATAAAAACTAGAGAGAAGGATTCTCAGAAACTTCTTTGTGATGAGTTCATTCAACTCACAGAGTTGAACCTACCAATTGATAGAGAAGTTTGGAAACACTCTTTTTGTAGAATCTGCAAGGGGATATTTGGAGCAGTTTGAGGCCTATGCTGGAAAAGGAAATATCTTCACATAAAAACTGAACAGAAGCATTCTCAGAAACTTCTTTGTGTTGAGTGCATTCAACTCACAGACTTGAACTTCCCTATAGAAAGAGCAGTTTTGAAACACTCTTTTGGTAAAATCTGCAAGTGGTTATTTGGAGCACTTCGAGGCCTGTGCTGGGATATGGAATATCTTCACCTAAAAACTACAGAGAAGCATTCTCAGAAAGTTCTTCACGATGCATTCATTCAACTCACAGAGTTGAACCTTCCTTTTGATAGAACAGTTTTGAAACACTCTTTTTGTAGAATCTGCAAGAGGATATTTGGAGCGTTCGGAGGCCTATGCTGGAAAAGGAAATATCTTCACATAAAAACTAGACAGAAGCATTCTCAGAAACTTCTGTGTGATGAGTGCATTCAACTCACAGACTTGAACGTTCCTCTTGAAAGAGCAGTTTTGAAACACTCCTTTTGTAGAATCTGCAAGTGTTTATTTGGAGCGCTTTGAGGCCTATGTTGGAAAAGGAAATATCTGCACATAAAAACTAGACAGAAGCATTCTCAGAAACTTCTTTGTGATGAGTGCATTCTACTCACAGTGTTGAAGCTTGCTTTTGATAGAGCAGTTTTGAAACACTCCTTTGGTAGAATCTGCAAGTGGATATTTGGAGCGCTTTGAGGCCTATGCTGGAAAAGGAAATGTCTTCACATAAAAACTAGACAGAAGCATTCCAGGAAACTTCTGTATGATAAGTGCATTCAACTCACAGACTTGAACGTTCCTTTTGATAGAACTCTTTTGAAACACTCCTTTTGTAGAATTTGCAAGTGTTCATTTGGAGCGCTTTGAGGCCTAAGCTGGAAAAGGAAATATCTTCACGTAAGAACTAGACAGAAGCATTCTCAGAAACTTCTTTCCGATGAGTGCATTCAACACACAGACTTGAACCTTGCTTTTGAAAGAGCAGCTTTGAAACACACTTTTCGTAGAATCTGCAAGTGCATATTTGGAGCGCTTTGAGGCCTATGCTGGGAAATGAAATCTCTTCACCTAAAAACTACACAGAAGCATTCTGAGAAACTTCTGTGTGATGAGTGCATTCAACTCACAGACTTGAACGTTCCCTTTGATAGAACAGTTTTGAAACACTCCTTTTGTAGAATCTGCATGTGTTTATTTGGAGCGCTTTGTGGCCTGTGTTGGAAAAGGAAATATCTTCATATAGAAACTAGACGGAAGCATTCTCAGAAACTTCTTTGTGATGAATGCATTCAACTCACAGACTTGAAGCTTCCTTTTGAAAGAGCAGTTTGGAAACACTCTTCTTATAGAATCTTCAAGTGGATACTTGGAGCGCTTTGAGGCCTGTGCTGGGAAATGAAATCTCTTCACCTACAAACTAGACAGAAACATTCTGAGAAACTTCTTTGCAATGAGTGCATTCAACTCACAGACTTGAACGTTCCTTTTGATAGAACAGTTTTGAAACATTACGTTTGTAGAATCTGCAAGTGTTTATTCGGAGCACCTTGAGGCCTATGTTGGAAAAGGAAATATCTTCACATAAAAACTAGAGAGAAGGATTCTCAGAAACTTCTTTGTGATGAGTTCATTCAACTCACAGAGTTGAACCTACCAATTGATAGAGAAGTTTGGAAACACTCTTTTTGTAGAATCTGCAAGTGGATATTTGGAGCCGTTTGAGGCCTATGCTGGGAAAGGAAATATCTTCACATAAAAACTGAACAGAAGCATTCTCAGAAACTTCCTTGTGTTGAGTGCATTCAACTCACAGACTTGAACTTCCCTATAGAAAGAGCAGTTTTGAAACACTCTTTTGGTAAAATCTGCAAGTGGTTATTTGGAGCACTTCGAGGCCCGTGCTGGGATATGGAATATCTTCACCTAAAAACTACAGAGAAGCATTCTCAGAAAGTTCTTCACGATGCATTCATTCAACTCTCAGAGTTGAACCTTCCTTTTGATAGAACAGTTTTGAAACACTCTTTTTGTAGAATCTGCAAGAGGATATTTGGAGCGTTCGGAGGCCTATGCTGGAAAAGGAAATATCTTCACATAAAAACTAGGCAGAAGCATTCTCAGAAAATTCTGTGTGATGAGTGCATTCAACTCACAGACTTGAACATTCCTCTCGAAAGAGCAGTTTTGAAACACTCCTTTTGTAGAATCTGCAAGTGTTTATTTGGAGCGCTTTGAGGCCTATGTTGGAAAAGGAAATATCTGCACATAAAAACTAGACAGAAGCATTCTCAGAAACTTCTTTGTGATGAGTGCATTCTACTCACAGTGTTGAAGCTTGCTTTTGATAGAGCAGTTTTGAAACACTCTTTTGGTAGAATCTGCAAGTGGATATTTGGAGCGCTTTGAGGCCTATGCTGGAAAAGGAAATGTCTTCACATAAAAACTAGACAGAAGCATTCCAGGAAACTTCTGTATGATAAGTGCATTCAACTCACAGACTTGAACGTTCCTTTTGATAGAACTCTTTTGAAACACTCCTTTTGTAGAATTTGCAAGTGTTCATTTGGAGCGCTTTGAGGCCTAAGCTGGAAAAGGAAATATCTTCACGTAAGAACTAGACAGAAGCATTCTCAGAAACTTCTTTCTGATGAGTGCATTCAACACACAGACTTGAACCTTGCTTTTGAAAGAGCAGCTTTGAAACACTCTTTTCGTAGAATCTGCAAGTGGATATTTGGAGCGCTTTGAGGACTATGCTGTGGAATGAAATCTCTTCACCTAAAAACTACACAGAAGCATTCTGAGAAACTTCTGTGTGATGAGTGCATTCAACTCACAGACTTGAACGTTCCCTTTGATAGAACAGTTTTGAAACACTCCTTTTGTAGAATCTGCATGTGTTTATTTGGAGCGCTTTGAGGCCTATGTTGGAAAAGGAAATATCTTCATATAGAAACTAGACGGAAGCATTCTCAGAAACTTCTTTGTGATGAATGCATTCAACTCACAGACTTGAAGCTTCCTTTTGAAAGAGCAGTTTGGAAACACTCTTCTTATAGAATCTTCAAGTGGATACTTGGAGCGCTTTGAGGCCTGTGCTGGGAAATGAAATCTCTTCACCTAAAAACTAGACAGAAACATTCTGAGAAACTTCTTTGCAATGAGTGCATTCAACTCACAGACTTGAACGTTCCTTTTGATAGAACAGTTTTGAAACATTACGTTTGTAGAATCTGCAAGTGTTTATTCGGAGCACCTTGAGGCCTATGTTGGAAAAGGAAATATCTTCACATAAAAACTAGAGAGAAGGATTCTCAGAAACTTCTTTGTGATGAGTTCATTCAACTCACAGAGTTGAACCTACCAATTGATAGAGAAGTTTGGAAACACTCTTTTTGTAGAATCTGCAAGTGGATATTTGGAGCCGTTTGAGGCCTATGCTGGGAAAGGAAATATCTTCACATAAAAACTGAACAGAAGCATTCTCAGAAACTTCTTTGTGTTGAGTGCATTCAACTCACAGACTTGAACTTCCCTATAGAAAGAGCAGTTTTGAAACACTCTTTTGGTAAAATCTGCAAGTGGTTATTTGGAGCACTTCGAGGCCCGTGCTGGGATATGGAATATCTTCACCTAAAAACTACAGAGAAGCATTCTCAGAAAGTTCTTCACGATGCATTCATTCAACTCTCAGAGTTGAACCTTCCTTTTGATAGAACAGTTTTGAAACACTCTTTTTGTAGAATCTGCAAGAGGATATTTGGAGCGTTCGGAGGCCTATGCTGGAAAAGGAAATATCTTCACATAAAAACTAGGCAGAAGCATTCTCAGAAAATTCTGTGTGATGAGTGCATTCAACTCACAGACTTGAACATTCCTCTCGAAAGAGCAGTTTTGAAACACTCCTTTTGTAGAATCTGCAAGTGTTTATTTGGAGCGCTTTGAGGCCTATGTTGGAAAAGGAAATATCTGCACATAAAAACTAGACAGAAGCATTCTCAGAAACTTCTTTGTGATGAGTGCATTCTACTCACAGTGTTGAAGCTTGCTTTTGATAGAGCAGTTTTGAAACACTCTTTTGGTAGAATCTGCAAGTGGATATTTGGAGCGCTTTGAGGCCTATGCTGGAAAAGGAAATGTCTTCACATAAAAACTAGACAGAAGCATTCCAGGAAACTTCTGTATGATAAGTGCATTCAACTCACAGACTTGAACGTTCCTTTTGATAGAACTCTTTTGAAACACTCCTTTTGTAGAATTTGCAAGTGTTCATTTGGAGCGCTTTGAGGCCTAAGCTGGAAAAGGAAATATCTTCACGTAAGAACTAGACAGAAGCATTCTCAGAAACTTCTTTCTGATGAGTGCATTCAACACACAGACTTGAACCTTGCTTTTGAAAGAGCAGCTTTGAAACACTCTTTTCGTAGAATCTGCAAGTGGATATTTGGAGCGCTTTGAGGCCTATGCTGTGAAATGAAATCTCTTCACCTAAAAACTAGACAGAAGCATTCTGAGAAACTTCTGTGTGATGAGTGCATTCAACTCACAGACTTGAACGTTCCCTTTGATAGAACAGTTTTGAAACACTCCTTTTGTAGAATCTGCATGTGTTTATTTGGAGCGCTTTGAGGCCTATGTTGGATAAGGAAATATCTTCATATAGAAACTAGACGGAAGCATTCTCAGAAACTTCTTTGTGATGAATGCATTCAACTCACAGACTTGAAGCTTCCTTTTGAAAGAGCAGTTTGGAAACACTCTTCTTATAGAATCTTCAAGTGGATATTTGGAGCGCTTTGAGGCCTATGCTGGGAAATGAAATCTCTTCACCTAAAAACTAGACAGAAACATTCTGAGAAACTTCTTTGCAATGAGTGCATTCAACTCACAGACTTGAACGTTCCTTTTGATAGAACAGTTTTGAAACATTACGTTTGTAGAATCTGCAAGTGTTTATTCGGAGCACCTTGAGGCCTATGTTGGAAAAGGAAATATCTTCACATAAAAACTAGAGAGAAGGATTCTCAGAAACTTCTTTGTGATGAGTTCATTCAACTCACAGAGTTGAACCTACCAATTGATAGAGAAGTTTGGAAACACTCTTTTTGTAGAATCTGCAAGTGGATATTTGGAGCCGTTTGAGGCCTATGCTGGGAAAGGAAATATCTTCACATAAAAACTGAACAGAAGCATTCTCAGAAACTTCCTTGTGTTGAGTGCATTCAACTCACAGACTTGAACTTCCCTATAGAAAGAGCAGTTTTGAAACACTCTTTTGGTAAAATCTGCAAGTGGTTATTTGGAGCACTTCGAGGCCCGTGCTGGGATATGGAATATCTTCACCTAAAAACTACAGAGAAGCATTCTCAGAAAGTTCTTCACGATGCATTCATTCAACTCTCAGAGTTGAACCTTCCTTTTGATAGAACAGTTTTGAAACACTCTTTTTGTAGAATCTGCAAGAGGATATTTGGAGCGTTCGGAGGCCTATGCTGGAAAAGGAAATATCTTCACATAAAAACTAGGCAGAAGCATTCTCAGAAAATTCTGTGTGATGAGTGCATTCAACTCACAGACTTGAACATTCCTCTCGAAAGAGCAGTTTTGAAACACTCCTTTTGTAGAATCTGCAAGTGTTTATTTGGAGCGCTTTGAGGCCTATGTTGGAAAAGGAAATATCTGCACATAAAAACTAGACAGAAGCATTCTCAGAAACTTCTTTGTGATGAGTGCATTCTACTCACAGTGTTGAAGCTTGCTTTTGATAGAGCAGTTTTGAAACACTCTTTTGGTAGAATCTGCAAGTGGATATTTGGAGCGCTTTGAGGCCTATGCTGGAAAAGGAAATGTCTTCACATAAAAACTAGACAGAAGCATTCCAGGAAACTTCTGTATGATAAGTGCATTCAACTCACAGACTTGAACGTTCCTTTTGATAGAACTCTTTTGAAACACTCCTTTTGTAGAATTTGCAAGTGTTCATTTGGAGCGCTTTGAGGCCTAAGCTGGAAAAGGAAATATCTTCACGTAAGAACTAGACAGAAGCATTCTCAGAAACTTCTTTCTGATGAGTGCATTCAACACACAGACTTGAACCTTGCTTTTGAAAGAGCAGCTTTGAAACACTCTTTTCGTAGAATCTGCAAGTGGATATTTGGAGCGCTTTGAGGCCTATGCTGTGGAATGAAATCTCTTCACCTAAAAACTACACAGAAGCATTCTGAGAAACTTCTGTGTGATGAGTGCATTCAACTCACAGACTTGAACGTTCCCTTTGATAGAACAGTTTTGAAACACTCCTTTTGTAGAATCTGCATGTGTTTATTTGGAGCGCTTTGAGGCCTATGTTGGAAAAGGAAATATCTTCATATAGAAACTAGACGGAAGCATTCTCAGAAACTTCTTTGTGATGAATGCATTCAACTCACAGACTTGAAGCTTCCTTTTGAAAGAGCAGTTTGGAAACACTCTTCTTATAGAATCTTCAAGTGGATACTTGGAGCGCTTTGAGGCCTGTGCTGGGAAATGAAATCTCTTCACCTAAAAACTAGACAGAAACATTCTGAGAAACTTCTTTGCAATGAGTGCATTCAACTCACAGACTTGAACGTTCCTTTTGATAGAACAGTTTTGAAACATTACGTTTGTAGAATCTGCAAGTGTTTATTCGGAGCACCTTGAGGCCTATGTTGGAAAAGGAAATATCTTCACATAAAAACTAGAGAGAAGGATTCTCAGAAACTTCTTTGTGATGAGTTCATTCAACTCACAGAGTTGAACCTACCAATTGATAGAGAAGTTTGGAAACACTCTTTTTGTAGAATCTGCAAGTGGATATTTGGAGCCGTTTGAGGCCTATGCTGGGAAAGGAAATATCTTCACATAAAAACTGAACAGAAGCATTCTCAGAAACTTCTTTGTGTTGAGTGCATTCAACTCACAGACTTGAACTTCCCTATAGAAAGAGCAGTTTTGAAACACTCTTTTGGTAAAATCTGCAAGTGGTTATTTGGAGCACTTCGAGGCCCGTGCTGGGATATGGAATATCTTCACCTAAAAACTACAGAGAAGCATTCTCAGAAAGTTCTTCACGATGCATTCATTCAACTCTCAGAGTTGAACCTTCCTTTTGATAGAACAGTTTTGAAACACTCTTTTTGTAGAATCTGCAAGAGGATATTTGGAGCGTTCGGAGGCCTATGCTGGAAAAGGAAATATCTTCACATAAAAACTAGGCAGAAGCATTCTCAGAAAATTCTGTGTGATGAGTGCATTCAACTCACAGACTTGAACATTCCTCTCGAAAGAGCAGTTTTGAAACACTCCTTTTGTAGAATCTGCAAGTGTTTATTTGGAGCGCTTTGAGGCCTATGTTGGAAAAGGAAATATCTGCACATAAAAACTAGACAGAAGCATTCTCAGAAACTTCTTTGTGATGAGTGCATTCTACTCACAGTGTTGAAGCTTGCTTTTGATAGAGCAGTTTTGAAACACTCTTTTGGTAGAATCTGCAAGTGGATATTTGGAGCGCTTTGAGGCCTATGCTGGAAAAGGAAATGTCTTCACATAAAAACTAGACAGAAGCATTCCAGGAAACTTCTGTATGATAAGTGCATTCAACTCACAGACTTGAACGTTCCTTTCGATAGAACTCTTTTGAAACACTCCTTTTGTAGAATTTGCAAGTGTTCATTTGGAGCGCTTTGAGGCCTAAGCTGGAAAAGGAAATATCTTCACGTAAGAACTAGACAGAAGCATTCTCAGAAACTTCTTTCTGATGAGTGCATTCAACACACAGACTTGAACCTTGCTTTTGAAAGAGCAGCTTTGAAACACTCTTTTCGTAGAATCTGCAAGTGGATATTTGGAGCGCTTTGAGGCCTATGCTGTGAAATGAAATCTCTTCACCTAAAAACTAGACAGAAGCATTCTGAGAAACTTCTGTGTGATGAGTGCATTCAACTCACAGACTTGAACGTTCCCTTTGATAGAACAGTTTTGAAACACTCCTTTTGTAGAATCTGCATGTGTTTATTTGGAGCGCTTTGAGGCCTATGTTGGATAAGGAAATATCTTCATATAGAAACTAGACGGAAGCATTCTCAGAAACTTCTTTGTGATGAATGCATTCAACTCACAGACTTGAAGCTTCCTTTTGAAAGAGCAGTTTGGAAACACTCTTCTTATAGAATCTTCAAGTGGATATTTGGAGCGCTTTGAGGCCTATGCTGGGAAATGAAATCTCTTCACCTAAAAACTAGACAGAAACATTCTGAGAAACTTCTTTGCAATGAGTGCATTCAACTCACAGACTTGAACGTTCCTTTTGATAGAACAGTTTTGAAACATTACGTTTGTAGAATCTGCAAGTGTTTATTCGGAGCACCTTGAGGCCTATGTTGGAAAAGGAAATATCTTCACATAAAAACTAGAGAGAAGGATTCTCAGAAACTTCTTTGTGATGAGTTCATTCAACTCACAGAGTTGAACCTACCAATTGATAGAGAAGTTTGGAAACACTCTTTTTGTAGAATCTGCAAGTGGATATTTGGAGCCGTTTGAGGCCTATGCTGGAAAAGGAAATATCTTCACATAAAAACTGAACAGAAGCATTCTCAGAAACTTCTTTGTGTTGAGTGCATTCAACTCACAGACTTGAACTTCCCTATAGAAAGAGCAGTTTTGAAACACTCTTTTGGTAAAATCTGCAAGTGGTTATTTGGAGCACTTCGAGGCCCGTGCTGGGATATGGAATATCTTCACCTAAAAACTACAGAGAAGCATTCTCAGAAAGTTCTTCACGATGCATTCATTCAACTCACAGAGTTGAACCTTCCTTTTGATAGAACAGTTTTGAAACACTCTTTTTGTAGAATCTGCAAGAGGATATTTGGAGCGTTCGGAGGCCTATGCTGGAAAAGGAAATATCTTCACCTAAAAACTAGACAGAAGCATTCTCAGAAACTTCTGTGTGATGAGTGCATTCAACTCACAGACTTGAACGTTCCTCTCGAAAGAGCAGTTTTGAAACACTCCTTTTGTAGAATCTGCAAGTGTTTATTTGGAGCGCTTTGAGGCCTCTGTTGGAAATGGAAATATCTGCACATAAAAACTAGACAGAAGCATTCTCAGAAACTTCTTTGTGATGAGTGCATTCTACTCACAGTGTTGAAGCTTGCTTTAGATAGAGCAGTTTTGAAACACTCTTTTGGTAGAATCTGCAAGTGGATATTTGGAGCGCTTTGAGGCCTATGCTGGAAAAGGAAATGTCTTCACATAAAAACTAGACAGAAGCATTCCAGGAAACTTCTGTATGATAAGTGCATTCAACTCACAGACTTGAACGTTCCTTTTGATAGAACTCTTTTGAAACACTCCTTTTGTAGAATTTGCAAGTGTTCATTTGGAGCGCTTTGAGGCCTAAGCTGGAAAAGGAAATATCTTCACGTAAGAACTTGACAGAAGCATTCTCAGAAACTTCTTTCGGATGAGTGCATTCAACACACAGACTTGAACCTTGCTTTTGAAAGAGCAGCTTTGAAACACTCTTTTCGTAGAATCTGCAAGTGGATATTTGGAGCGCTTTGAGGCCTATGCTGGGAAATGAAATCTCTCCACCTAAAAACTACACAGAAGCATTCTGAGAAACTTCTGTGTGATGAGTGCATTCAACTCACAGACTTGAACGTTCCCTTTGATAGAACAGTTTTGAAACACTCCTTTTGTAGAATCTGCATGTGTTTATTTGGAGCGCTTTGAGGCCTATGTTGGAAAAGGAAATATCTTCATATAGAAACTAGACGGAAGCATTCTCAGAAACTTCTTTGTGATGAATGCATTCAACTCACAGACTTGAAGCTTCCTTTTGAAAGAGCAGTTTGGAAACACTCTTCTTATAGAATCTTCAAGTGGATATTTGGAGCGCTTTGAGGCCTGTGCTGGGAAATGAAATCTCTTCACCTACAAACTAGACAGAAACATTCTGAGAAACTTCTTTGCAATGAGTGCATTCAACTCACAGACTTGAACGTTCCTTTTGATAGAACAGTTTTGAAACATTACGTTTGTAGAATCTGCAAGTGTTTATTCGGAGCACCTTGAGGCCTATGTTGGAAAAGGAAATATCTTCACATAAAAACTAGAGAGAAGGATTCTCAGAAACTTCTTTGTGATGAGTTCATTCAACTCACAGAGTTGAACCTACCAATTGATAGAGAAGTTTGGAAACACTCTTTTTGTAGAATCTGCAAGTGGATATTTGGAGCCGTTTGAGGCCTATGCTGGGAAAGGAAATATCTTCACATAAAAACTGAACAGAAGCATTCTCAGAAACTTCCTTGTGTTGAGTGCATTCAACTCACAGACTTGAACTTCCCTATAGAAAGAGCAGTTTTGAAACACTCTTTTGGTAAAATCTGCAAGTGGTTATTTGGAGCACTTCGAGGCCCGTGCTGGGATATGGAATATCTTCACCTAAAAACTACAGAGAAGCATTCTCAGAAAGTTCTTCACGATGCATTCATTCAACTCTCAGAGTTGAACCTTCCTTTTGATAGAACAGTTTTGAAACACTCTTTTTGTAGAATCTGCAAGAGGATATTTGGAGCGTTCGGAGGCCTATGCTGGAAAAGGAAATATCTTCACATAAAAACTAGGCAGAAGCATTCTCAGAAAATTCTGTGTGATGAGTGCATTCAACTCACAGACTTGAACATTCCTCTCGAAAGAGCAGTTTTGAAACACTCCTTTTGTAGAATCTGCAAGTGTTTATTTGGAGCGCTTTGAGGCCTATGTTGGAAAAGGAAATATCTGCACATAAAAACTAGACAGAAGCATTCTCAGAAACTTCTTTGTGATGAGTGCATTCTACTCACAGTGTTGAAGCTTGCTTTTGATAGAGCAGTTTTGAAACACTCTTTTGGTAGAATCTGCAAGTGGATATTTGGAGCGCTTTGAGGCCTATGCTGGAAAAGGAAATGTCTTCACATAAAAACTAGACAGAAGCATTCCAGGAAACTTCTGTATGATAAGTGCATTCAACTCACAGACTTGAACGTTCCTTTTGATAGAACTCTTTTGAAACACTCCTTTTGTAGAATTTGCAAGTGTTCATTTGGAGCGCTTTGAGGCCTAAGCTGGAAAAGGAAATATCTTCACGTAAGAACTAGACAGAAGCATTCTCAGAAACTTCTTTCTGATGAGTGCATTCAACACACAGACTTGAACCTTGCTTTTGAAAGAGCAGCTTTGAAACACTCTTTTCGTAGAATCTGCAAGTGGATATTTGGAGCGCTTTGAGGCCTATGCTGTGGAATGAAATCTCTTCACCTAAAAACTACACAGAAGCATTCTGAGAAACTTCTGTGTGATGAGTGCATTCAACTCACAGACTTGAACGTTCCCTTTGATAGAACAGTTTTGAAACACTCCTTTTGTAGAATCTGCATGTGTTTATTTGGAGCGCTTTGAGGCCTATGTTGGAAAAGGAAATATCTTCATATAGAAACTAGACGGAAGCATTCTCAGAAACTTCTTTGTGATGAATGCATTCAACTCACAGACTTGAAGCTTCCTTTTGAAAGAGCAGTTTGGAAACACTCTTCTTATAGAATCTTCAAGTGGATACTTGGAGCGCTTTGAGGCCTGTGCTGGGAAATGAAATCTCTTCACCTAAAAACTAGACAGAAACATTCTGAGAAACTTCTTTGCAATGAGTGCATTCAACTCACAGACTTGAACGTTCCTTTTGATAGAACAGTTTTGAAACATTACGTTTGTAGAATCTGCAAGTGTTTATTCGGAGCACCTTGAGGCCTATGTTGGAAAAGGAAATATCTTCACATAAAAACTAGAGAGAAGGATTCTCAGAAACTTCTTTGTGATGAGTTCATTCAACTCACAGAGTTGAACCTACCAATTGATAGAGAAGTTTGGAAACACTCTTTTTGTAGAATCTGCAAGTGGATATTTGGAGCCGTTTGAGGCCTATGCTGGGAAAGGAAATATCTTCACATAAAAACTGAACAGAAGCATTCTCAGAAACTTCTTTGTGTTGAGTGCATTCAACTCACAGACTTGAACTTCCCTATAGAAAGAGCAGTTTTGAAACACTCTTTTGGTAAAATCTGCAAGTGGTTATTTGGAGCACTTCGAGGCCCGTGCTGGGATATGGAATATCTTCACCTAAAAACTACAGAGAAGCATTCTCAGAAAGTTCTTCACGATGCATTCATTCAACTCTCAGAGTTGAACCTTCCTTTTGATAGAACAGTTTTGAAACACTCTTTTTGTAGAATCTGCAAGAGGATATTTGGAGCGTTCGGAGGCCTATGCTGGAAAAGGAAATATCTTCACATAAAAACTAGGCAGAAGCATTCTCAGAAAATTCTGTGTGATGAGTGCATTCAACTCACAGACTTGAACATTCCTCTCGAAAGAGCAGTTTTGAAACACTCCTTTTGTAGAATCTGCAAGTGTTTATTTGGAGCGCTTTGAGGCCTATGTTGGAAAAGGAAATATCTGCACATAAAAACTAGACAGAAGCATTCTCAGAAACTTCTTTGTGATGAGTGCATTCTACTCACAGTGTTGAAGCTTGCTTTTGATAGAGCAGTTTTGAAACACTCTTTTGGTAGAATCTGCAAGTGGATATTTGGAGCGCTTTGAGGCCTATGCTGGAAAAGGAAATGTCTTCACATAAAAACTAGACAGAAGCATTCCAGGAAACTTCTGTATGATAAGTGCATTCAACTCACAGACTTGAACGTTCCTTTTGATAGAACTCTTTTGAAACACTCCTTTTGTAGAATTTGCAAGTGTTCATTTGGAGCGCTTTGAGGCCTAAGCTGGAAAAGGAAATATCTTCACGTAAGAACTAGACAGAAGCATTCTCAGAAACTTCTTTCTGATGAGTGCATTCAACACACAGACTTGAACCTTGCTTTTGAAAGAGCAGCTTTGAAACACTCTTTTCGTAGAATCTGCAAGTGGATATTTGGAGCGCTTTGAGGCCTATGCTGTGAAATGAAATCTCTTCACCTAAAAACTAGACAGAAGCATTCTGAGAAACTTCTGTGTGATGAGTGCATTCAACTCACAGACTTGAACGTTCCCTTTGATAGAACAGTTTTGAAACACTCCTTTTGTAGAATCTGCATGTGTTTATTTGGAGCGCTTTGAGGCCTATGTTGGATAAGGAAATATCTTCATATAGAAACTAGACGGAAGCATTCTCAGAAACTTCTTTGTGATGAATGCATTCAACTCACAGACTTGAAGCTTCCTTTTGAAAGAGCAGTTTGGAAACACTCTTCTTATAGAATCTTCAAGTGGATATTTGGAGCGCTTTGAGGCCTATGCTGGGAAATGAAATCTCTTCACCTAAAAACTAGACAGAAACATTCTGAGAAACTTCTTTGCAATGAGTGCATTCAACTCACAGACTTGAACGTTCCTTTTGATAGAACAGTTTTGAAACATTACGTTTGTAGAATCTGCAAGTGTTTATTCGGAGCACCTTGAGGCCTATGTTGGAAAAGGAAATATCTTCACATAAAAACTAGAGAGAAGGATTCTCAGAAACTTCTTTGTGATGAGTTCATTCAACTCACAGAGTTGAACCTACCAATTGATAGAGAAGTTTGGAAACACTCTTTTTGTAGAATCTGCAAGTGGATATTTGGAGCCGTTTGAGGCCTATGCTGGGAAAGGAAATATCTTCACATAAAAACTGAACAGAAGCATTCTCAGAAACTTCCTTGTGTTGAGTGCATTCAACTCACAGACTTGAACTTCCCTATAGAAAGAGCAGTTTTGAAACACTCTTTTGGTAAAATCTGCAAGTGGTTATTTGGAGCACTTCGAGGCCCGTGCTGGGATATGGAATATCTTCACCTAAAAACTACAGAGAAGCATTCTCAGAAAGTTCTTCACGATGCATTCATTCAACTCTCAGAGTTGAACCTTCCTTTTGATAGAACAGTTTTGAAACACTCTTTTTGTAGAATCTGCAAGAGGATATTTGGAGCGTTCGGAGGCCTATGCTGGAAAAGGAAATATCTTCACATAAAAACTAGGCAGAAGCATTCTCAGAAAATTCTGTGTGATGAGTGCATTCAACTCACAGACTTGAACATTCCTCTCGAAAGAGCAGTTTTGAAACACTCCTTTTGTAGAATCTGCAAGTGTTTATTTGGAGCGCTTTGAGGCCTATGTTGGAAAAGGAAATATCTGCACATAAAAACTAGACAGAAGCATTCTCAGAAACTTCTTTGTGATGAGTGCATTCTACTCACAGTGTTGAAGCTTGCTTTTGATAGAGCAGTTTTGAAACACTCTTTTGGTAGAATCTGCAAGTGGATATTTGGAGCGCTTTGAGGCCTATGCTGGAAAAGGAAATGTCTTCACATAAAAACTAGACAGAAGCATTCCAGGAAACTTCTGTATGATAAGTGCATTCAACTCACAGACTTGAACGTTCCTTTTGATAGAACTCTTTTGAAACACTCCTTTTGTAGAATTTGCAAGTGTTCATTTGGAGCGCTTTGAGGCCTAAGCTGGAAAAGGAAATATCTTCACGTAAGAACTAGACAGAAGCATTCTCAGAAACTTCTTTCTGATGAGTGCATTCAACACACAGACTTGAACCTTGCTTTTGAAAGAGCAGCTTTGAAACACTCTTTTCGTAGAATCTGCAAGTGGATATTTGGAGCGCTTTGAGGCCTATGCTGTGGAATGAAATCTCTTCACCTAAAAACTACACAGAAGCATTCTGAGAAACTTCTGTGTGATGAGTGCATTCAACTCACAGACTTGAACGTTCCCTTTGATAGAACAGTTTTGAAACACTCCTTTTGTAGAATCTGCATGTGTTTATTTGGAGCGCTTTGAGGCCTATGTTGGAAAAGGAAATATCTTCATATAGAAACTAGACGGAAGCATTCTCAGAAACTTCTTTGTGATGAATGCATTCAACTCACAGACTTGAAGCTTCCTTTTGAAAGAGCAGTTTGGAAACACTCTTCTTATAGAATCTTCAAGTGGATACTTGGAGCGCTTTGAGGCCTGTGCTGGGAAATGAAATCTCTTCACCTAAAAACTAGACAGAAACATTCTGAGAAACTTCTTTGCAATGAGTGCATTCAACTCACAGACTTGAACGTTCCTTTTGATAGAACAGTTTTGAAACATTACGTTTGTAGAATCTGCAAGTGTTTATTCGGAGCACCTTGAGGCCTATGTTGGAAAAGGAAATATCTTCACATAAAAACTAGAGAGAAGGATTCTCAGAAACTTCTTTGTGATGAGTTCATTCAACTCACAGAGTTGAACCTACCAATTGATAGAGAAGTTTGGAAACACTCTTTTTGTAGAATCTGCAAGTGGATATTTGGAGCCGTTTGAGGCCTATGCTGGGAAAGGAAATATCTTCACATAAAAACTGAACAGAAGCATTCTCAGAAACTTCTTTGTGTTGAGTGCATTCAACTCACAGACTTGAACTTCCCTATAGAAAGAGCAGTTTTGAAACACTCTTTTGGTAAAATCTGCAAGTGGTTATTTGGAGCACTTCGAGGCCCGTGCTGGGATATGGAATATCTTCACCTAAAAACTACAGAGAAGCATTCTCAGAAAGTTCTTCACGATGCATTCATTCAACTCTCAGAGTTGAACCTTCCTTTGGATAGAACAGTTTTGAAACACTCTTTTTGTAGAATCTGCAAGAGGATATTTGGAGCGTTCGGAGGCCTATGCTGGAAAAGGAAATATCTTCACATAAAAACTAGGCAGAAGCATTCTCAGAAAATTCTGTGTGATGAGTGCATTCAACTCACAGACTTGAACATTCCTCTCGAAAGAGCAGTTTTGAAACACTCCTTTTGTAGAATCTGCAAGTGTTTATTTGGAGCGCTTTGAGGCCTATGTTGGAAAAGG
Source organism: Pongo pygmaeus (assembly GCF_028885625.2). Classification (NCBI taxonomy): domain Eukaryota; kingdom Metazoa; phylum Chordata; class Mammalia; order Primates; family Hominidae; genus Pongo; species Pongo pygmaeus. The sequence goes on along the minus strand of NC_072394.2, from coordinate 24,334,041 downwards.
AAATATCTGCACATAAAAACTAGACAGAAGCATTCTCAGAAACTTCTTTGTGATGAGTGCATTCTACTCACAGTGTTGAAGCTTGCTTTTGATAGAGCAGTTTTGAAACACTCTTTTGGTAGAATCTGCAAGTGGATATTTGGAGCGCTTTGAGGCCTATGCTGGAAAAGGAAATGTCTTCACATAAAAACTAGACAGAAGCATTCCAGGAAACTTCTGTATGATAAGTGCATTCAACTCACAGACTTGAACGTTCCTTTTGATAGAACTCTTTTGAAACACTCCTTTTGTAGAATTTGCAAGTGTTCATTTGGAGCGCTTTGAGGCCTAAGCTGGAAAAGGAAATATCTTCACGTAAGAACTAGACAGAAGCATTCTCAGAAACTTCTTTCTGATGAGTGCATTCAACACACAGACTTGAACCTTGCTTTTGAAAGAGCAGCTTTGAAACACTCTTTTCGTAGAATCTGCAAGTGGATATTTGGAGCGCTTTGAGGCCTATGCTGTGAAATGAAATCTCTTCACCTAAAAACTAGACAGAAGCATTCTGAGAAACTTCTGTGTGATGAGTGCATTCAACTCACAGACTTGAACGTTCCCTTTGATAGAACAGTTTTGAAACACTCCTTTTGTAGAATCTGCATGTGTTTATTTGGAGCGCTTTGAGGCCTATGTTGGATAAGGAAATATCTTCATATAGAAACTAGACGGAAGCATTCTCAGAAACTTCTTTGTGATGAATGCATTCAACTCACAGACTTGAAGCTTCCTTTTGAAAGAGCAGTTTGGAAACACTCTTCTTATAGAATCTTCAAGTGGATACTTGGAGCGCTTTGAGGCCTGTGCTGGGAAATGAAATCTCTTCACCTAAAAACTAGACAGAAACATTCTGAGAAACTTCTTTGCAATGAGTGCATTCAACTCACAGACTTGAACGTTCCTTTTGATAGAACAGTTTTGAAACATTACGTTTGTAGAATCTGCAAGTGTTTATTCGGAGCACCTTGAGGCCTATGTTGGAAAAGGAAATATCTTCACATAAAAACTAGAGAGAAGGATTCTCAGAAACTTCTTTGTGATGAGTTCATTCAACTCACAGAGTTGAACCTACCAATTGATAGAGAAGTTTGGAAACACTCTTTTTGTAGAATCTGCAAGTGGATATTTGGAGCCGTTTGAGGCCTATGCTGGAAAAGGAAATATCTTCACATAAAAACTGAACAGAAGCATTCTCAGAAACTTCTTTGTGTTGAGTGCATTCAACTCACAGACTTGAACTTCCCTATAGAAAGAGCAGTTTTGAAACACTCTTTTGGTAAAATCTGCAAGTGGTTATTTGGAGCACTTCGAGGCCCGTGCTGGGATATGGAATATCTTCACCTAAAAACTACAGAGAAGCATTCTCAGAAAGTTCTTCACGATGCATTCATTCAACTCTCAGAGTTGAACCTTCCTTTTGATAGAACAGTTTTGAAACACTCTTTTTGTAGAATCTGCAAGAGGATATTTGGAGCGTTCGGAGGCCTATGCTGGAAAAGGAAATATCTTCACATAAAAACTAGGCAGAAGCATTCTCAGAAAATTCTGTGTGATGAGTGCATTCAACTCACAGACTTGAACATTCCTCTCGAAAGAGCAGTTTTGAAACACTCCTTTTGTAGAATCTGCAAGTGTTTATTTGGAGCGCTTTGAGGCCTATGTTGGAAAAGGAAATATCTGCACATAAAAACTAGACAGAAGCATTCTCAGAAACTTCTTTGTGATGAGTGCATTCTACTCACAGTGTTGAAGCTTGCTTTTGATAGAGCAGTTTTGAAACACTCTTTTGGTAGAATCTGCAAGTGGATATTTGGAGCGCTTTGAGGCCTATGCTGGAAAAGGAAATGTCTTCACATAAAAACTAGACAGAAGCATTCCAGGAAACTTCTGTATGATAAGTGCATTCAACTCACAGACTTGAACGTTCCTTTTGATAGAACTCTTTTGAAACACTCCTTTTGTAGAATTTGCAAGTGTTCATTTGGAGCGCTTTGAGGCCTAAGCTGGAAAAGGAAATATCTTCACGTAAGAACTAGACAGAAGCATTCTCAGAAACTTCTTTCTGATGAGTGCATTCAACACACAGACTTGAACCTTGCTTTTGAAAGAGCAGCTTTGAAACACTCTTTTCGTAGAATCTGCAAGTGGATATTTGGAGCGCTTTGAGGCCTATGCTGTGAAATGAAATCTCTTCACCTAAAAACTAGACAGAAGCATTCTGAGAAACTTCTGTGTGATGAGTGCATTCAACTCACAGACTTGAACGTTCCCTTTGATAGAACAGTTTTGAAACACTCCTTTTGTAGAATCTGCATGTGTTTATTTGGAGCGCTTTGAGGCCTATGTTGGATAAGGAAATATCTTCATATAGAAACTAGACGGAAGCATTCTCAGAAACTTCTTTGTGATGAATGCATTCAACTCACAGACTTGAAGCTTCCTTTTGAAAGAGCAGTTTGGAAACACTCTTCTTATAGAATCTTCAAGTGGATATTTGGAGCGCTTTGAGGCCTATGCTGGGAAATGAAATCTCTTCACCTAAAAACTAGACAGAAACATTCTGAGAAACTTCTTTGCAATGAGTGCATTCAACTCACAGACTTGAACGTTCCTTTTGATAGAACAGTTTTGAAACATTACGTTTGTAGAATCTGCAAGTGTTTATTCGGAGCACCTTGAGGCCTATGTTGGAAAAGGAAATATCTTCACATAAAAACTAGAGAGAAGGATTCTCAGAAACTTCTTTGTGATGAGTTCATTCAACTCACAGAGTTGAACCTACCAATTGATAGAGAAGTTTGGAAACACTCTTTTTGTAGAATCTGCAAGTGGATATTTGGAGCCGTTTGAGGCCTATGCTGGAAAAGGAAATATCTTCACATAAAAACTGAACAGAAGCATTCTCAGAAACTTCTTTGTGTTGAGTGCATTCAACTCACAGACTTGAACTTCCCTATAGAAAGAGCAGTTTTGAAACACTCTTTTGGTAAAATCTGCAAGTGGTTATTTGGAGCACTTCGAGGCCCGTGCTGGGATATGGAATATCTTCACCTAAAAACTACAGAGAAGCATTCTCAGAAAGTTCTTCACGATGCATTCATTCAACTCACAGAGTTGAACCTTCCTTTTGATAGAACAGTTTTGAAACACTCTTTTTGTAGAATCTGCAAGAGGATATTTGGAGCGTTCGGAGGCCTATGCTGGAAAAGGAAATATCTTCACCTAAAAACTAGACAGAAGCATTCTCAGAAACTTCTGTGTGATGAGTGCATTCAACTCACAGACTTGAACGTTCCTCTCGAAAGAGCAGTTTTGAAACACTCCTTTTGTAGAATCTGCAAGTGTTTATTTGGAGCGCTTTGAGGCCTCTGTTGGAAATGGAAATATCTGCACATAAAAACTAGACAGAAGCATTCTCAGAAACTTCTTTGTGATGAGTGCATTCTACTCACAGTGTTGAAGCTTGCTTTAGATAGAGCAGTTTTGAAACACTCTTTTGGTAGAATCTGCAAGTGGATATTTGGAGCGCTTTGAGGCCTATGCTGGAAAAGGAAATGTCTTCACATAAAAACTAGACAGAAGCATTCCAGGAAACTTCTGTATGATAAGTGCATTCAACTCACAGACTTGAACGTTCCTTTTGATAGAACTCTTTTGAAACACTCCTTTTGTAGAATTTGCAAGTGTTCATTTGGAGCGCTTTGAGGCCTAAGCTGGAAAAGGAAATATCTTCACGTAAGAACTTGACAGAAGCATTCTCAGAAACTTCTTTCGGATGAGTGCATTCAACACACAGACTTGAACCTTGCTTTTGAAAGAGCAGCTTTGAAACACTCTTTTCGTAGAATCTGCAAGTGGATATTTGGAGCGCTTTGAGGCCTATGCTGGGAAATGAAATCTCTCCACCTAAAAACTACACAGAAGCATTCTGAGAAACTTCTGTGTGATGAGTGCATTCAACTCACAGACTTGAACGTTCCCTTTGATAGAACAGTTTTGAAACACTCCTTTTGTAGAATCTGCATGTGTTTATTTGGAGCGCTTTGAGGCCTATGTTGGAAAAGGAAATATCTTCATATAGAAACTAGACGGAAGCATTCTCAGAAACTTCTTTGTGATGAATGCATTCAACTCACAGACTTGAAGCTTCCTTTTGAAAGAGCAGTTTGGAAACACTCTTCTTATAGAATCTTCAAGTGGATATTTGGAGCGCTTTGAGGCCTATGTTGGGAAATGAAATCTCTTCACCTACAAACTAGACAGAAACATTCTGAGAAACTTCTTTGCAATGAGTGCATTCAACTCACAGACTTGAACGTTCCTTTTGATAGAACAGTTTTGAAACATTACGTTTGTAGAATCTGCAAGTGTTTATTCGGAGCACCTTGAGGCCTATGTTGGAAAAGGAAATATCTTCACATAAAAACTAGAGAGAAGGATTCTCAGAAACTTCTTTGTGATGAGTTCATTCAACTCACAGAGTTGAACCTACCAATTGATAGAGAAGTTTGGAAACACTCTTTTTGTAGAATCTGCAAGTGGATATTTGGAGCCGTTTGAGGCCTATGCTGGGAAAGGAAATATCTTCACATAAAAACTGAACAGAAGCATTCTCAGAAACTTCTTTGTGTTGAGTGCATTCAACTCACAGACTTGAACTTTCCTATAGAAAGAGCAGTTTTGAAACACTCTTTTGGTAAAATCTGCAAGTGGTTATTTGGAGCACTTCGAGGCCCGTGCTGGGATATGGAATATCTTCACCTAAAAACTACAGAGAAGCATTCTCAGAAAGTTCTTCACGATGCATTCATTCAACTCTCAGAGTTGAACCTTCCTTTTGATAGAACAGTTTTGAAACACTCTTTTTGTAGAATCTGCAAGAGGATATTTGGAGCGTTCGGAGGCCTATGCTGGAAAAGGAAATATCTTCACATAAAAACTAGGCAGAAGCATTCTCAGAAAATTCTGTGTGATGAGTGCATTCAACTCACAGACTTGAACGTTCCTCTCGAAAGAGCAGTTTTGAAACACTCCTTTTGTAGAATCTGCAAGTGTTTATTTGGAGCGCTTTGAGGCCTCTGTTGGAAATGGAAATATCTGCACATAAAAACTAGACAGAAGCATTCTCAGAAACTTCTTTGTGATGAGTGCATTCTACTCACAGTGTTGAAGCTTGCTTTAGATAGAGCAGTTTTGAAACACTCTTTTGGTAGAATCTGCAAGTGGATATTTGGAGCACTTTGAGGCCTATGCTGGAAAAGGAAATGTATTCACATAAAAACTAGACAGAAACATTCCAGGAAACTTCTGTATGATAAGTGCATTCAACTCACAGACTTGAACGTTCCTTTTGATAGAACTCTTTTGAAACACTCCTTTTGTAGAATTTGCAAGTGTTCATTTGGAGCGCTTTGAGGCCTAAGCTGGAAAAGGAAATATCTTCACGTAAGAACTAGACAGAAGCATTCTCAGAAACTTCTTTCTGATGAGTGCATTCAACACACAGACTTGAACCTTGCTTTTGAAAGAGCAGCTTTGAAACACTCTTTTCGTAGGATCTGCAAGTGGATATTTGGAGCGCTTTGAGGCCTATGCTGGGAAATGAAATCTCTTCACCTAAAAACTAGACAGAAGCATTCTGAGAAACTTCTGTGTGATGAGTGCATTCAACTCACAGACTTGAACGTTCCCTTTGATAGAACAGTTTTGAAACACTCCTTTTGTAGAATCTGCATGTGTTTATTTGGAGCGCTTTGTGGCCTATGTTGGAAAAGGAAATATCTTCATATAGAAACTAGACGGAAGCATTCTCAGAAACTTCTTTGTGATGAATGCATTCAACTCACAGACTTGAAGCTTCCTTTTGAAAGAGCAGTTTGGAAACACTCTTCTTATAGAATCTTCAAGTGGATATTTGGAGCGCTTTGAGGCCTGTGCTGGGAAATGAAATCTCTTCACCTACAAACTAGACAGAAACATTCTGAGAAACTTCTTTGCAATGAGTGCATTCAACTCACAGACTTGAACGTTCCTTTTGATAGAACAGTTTTGAAACATTACGTTTGTAGAATCTGCAAGTGTTTATTCGGAGCACCTTGAGGCCTATGTTGGAAAAGGAAATATCTTCACATAAAAACTAGAGAGAAGGATTCTCAGAAACTTCTTTGTGATGAGTTCATTCAACTCACAGAGTTGAACCTACCAATTGATAGAGAAGTTTGGAAACACTCTTTTTGTAGAATCTGCAAGTGGATATTTGGAGCCGTTTGAGGCCTATGCTGGAAAAGGAAATATCTTCACATAAAAACTGAACAGAAGCATTCTCAGAAACTTCTTTGTGTTGAGTGCATTCAACTCACAGACTTGAACTTCCCTATAGAAAGAGCAGTTTTGAAACACTCTTTTGGTAAAATCTGCAAGTGGTTATTTGGAGCACTTCGAGGCCTGTGCTGGGATATGGAATATCTTCACCTAAAAACTACAGAGAAGCATTCTCAGAAAGTTCTTCACGATGCATTCATTCAACTCACAGAGTTGAACCTTCCTTTTGATAGAACAGTTTTGAAACACTCTTTTTGTAGAATCTGCAAGAGGATATTTGGAGCGTTCGGAGGCCTATGCTGGAAAAGGAAATATCTTCACATAAAAACTAGACAGAAGCATTCTCAGAAACTTCTGTGTGATGAGTGCATTCAACTCACAGACTTGAACGTTCCTCTCGAAAGAGCAGTTTTGAAACACTCCTTTTGTAGAATCTGCAAGTGTTTATTTGGAGCGCTTTGAGGCCTCTGTTGGAAATGGAAATATCTGCACATAAAAACTAGACAGAAGCATTCTCAGAAACTTCTTTGTGATGAGTGCATTCTACTCACAGTGTTGAAGCTTGCTTTAGATAGAGCAGTTTTGAAACACTCTTTTGGTAGAATCTGCAAGTGGATATTTGGAGCGCTTTGAGGCCTATGCTGGAAAAGGAAATGTCTTCACATAAAAACTAGACAGAAGCATTCCAGGAAACTTCTGTATGATAAGTGCATTCAACTCACAGACTTGAACGTTCCTTTTGATAGAACTCTTTTGAAACACTCCTTTTGTAGAATTTGCAAGTGTTCATTTGGAGCGCTTTGAGGCCTAAGCTGGAAAAGGAAATATCTTCACGTAAGAACTTGACAGAAGCATTCTCAGAAACTTCTTTCGGATGAGTGCATTCAACACACAGACTTGAACCTTGCTTTTGAAAGAGCAGCTTTGAAACACTCTTTTCGTAGAATCTGCAAGTGGATATTTGGAGCGCTTTGAGGCCTATGCTGGGAAATGAAATCTCTCCACCTAAAAACTACACAGAAGCATTCTGAGAAACTTCTGTGTGATGAGTGCATTCAACTCACAGACTTGAACGTTCCCTTTGATAGAACAGTTTTGAAACACTCCTTTTGTAGAATCTGCATGTGTTTATTTGGAGCGCTTTGAGGCCTATGTTGGAAAAGGAAATATCTTCATATAGAAACTAGACGGAAGCATTCTCAGAAACTTCTTTGTGATGAATGCATTCAACTCACAGACTTGAAGCTTCCTTTTGAAAGAGCAGTTTGGAAACACTCTTCTTATAGAATCTTCAAGTGGATATTTGGAGCGCTTTGAGGCCTATGTTGGGAAATGAAATCTCTTCACCTACAAACTAGACAGAAACATTCTGAGAAACTTCTTTGCAATGAGTGCATTCAACTCACAGACTTGAACGTTCCTTTTGATAGAACAGTTTTGAAACATTACGTTTGTAGAATCTGCAAGTGTTTATTCGGAGCACCTTGAGGCCTATGTTGGAAAAGGAAATATCTTCACATAAAAACTAGAGAGAAGGATTCTCAGAAACTTCTTTGTGATGAGTTCATTCAACTCACAGAGTTGAACCTACCAATTGATAGAGAAGTTTGGAAACACTCTTTTTGTAGAATCTGCAAGTGGATATTTGGAGCCGTTTGAGGCCTATGCTGGGAAAGGAAATATCTTCACATAAAAACTGAACAGAAGCATTCTCAGAAACTTCTTTGTGTTGAGTGCATTCAACTCACAGACTTGAACTTTCCTATAGAAAGAGCAGTTTTGAAACACTCTTTTGGTAAAATCTGCAAGTGGTTACTTGGAGCACTTCGAGGCCCGTGCTGGGATATGGAATATCTTCACCTAAAAACTACAGAGAAGCATTCTCAGAAAGTTCTTCACGATGCATTCATTCAACTCTCAGAGTTGAACCTTCCTTTTGATAGAACAGTTTTGAAACACTCTTTTTGTAGAATCTGCAAGAGGATATTTGGAGCGTTCGGAGGCCTATGCTGGAAAAGGAAATATCTTCACATAAAAACTAGGCAGAAGCATTCTCAGAAAATTCTGTGTGATGAGTGCATTCAACTCACAGACTTGAACGTTCCTCTCGAAAGAGCAGTTTTGAAACACTCCTTTTGTAGAATCTGCAAGTGTTTATTTGGAGCGCTTTGAGGCCTCTGTTGGAAATGGAAATATCTGCACATAAAAACTAGACAGAAGCATTCTCAGAAACTTCTTTGTGATGAGTGCATTCTACTCACAGTGTTGAAGCTTGCTTTAGATAGAGCAGTTTTGAAACACTCTTTTGGTAGAATCTGCAAGTGGATATTTGGAGCACTTTGAGGCCTATGCTGGAAAAGGAAATGTCTTCACATAAAAACTAGACAGAAACATTCCAGGAAACTTCTGTATGATAAGTGCATTCAACTCACAGACTTGAACGTTCCTTTTGATAGAACTCTTTTGAAACACTCCTTTTGTAGAATTTGCAAGTGTTCATTTGGAGCGCTTTGAGGCCTAAGCTGGAAAAGGAAATATCTTCACGTAAGAACTAGACAGAAGCATTCTCAGAAACTTCTTTCTGATGAGTGCATTCAACACACAGACTTGAACCTTGCTTTTGAAAGAGCAGCTTTGAAACACTCTTTTCGTAGGATCTGCAAGTGGATATTTGGAGCGCTTTGAGGCCTATGCTGGGAAATGAAATCTCTTCACCTAAAAACTAGACAGAAGCATTCTGAGAAACTTCTGTGTGATGAGTGCATTCAACTCACAGACTTGAACGTTCCCTTTGATAGAACAGTTTTGAAACACTCCTTTTGTAGAATCTGCATGTGTTTATTTGGAGCGCTTTGTGGCCTATGTTGGAAAAGGAAATATCTTCATATAGAAACTAGACGGAAGCAATCTCAGAAACTTCTTTGTGATGAATGCATTCAACTCACAGACTTGAAGCTTCCTTTTGAAAGAGCAGTTTGGAAACAGTCTTCTTATAGAATCTTCAAGTGGATATTTGGAGCGCTTTGAGGCCTGTGCTGGGAAATGAAATCTCTTCACCTACAAACTAGACAGAAACATTCTGAGAAACTTCTTTGCAATGAGTGCATTCAACTCACAGACTTGAACGTTCCTTTTGATAGAACAGTTTTGAAACATTACGTTTGTAGAATCTGCAAGTGTTTATTCGGAGCACCTTGAGGCCTATGTTGGAAAAGGAAATATCTTCACATAAAAACTAGAGAGAAGGATTCTCAGAAACTTCTTCGTGATGAGTTCATTCAACTCACAGAGTTGAACCTACCAATTGATAGAGAAGTTTGGAAACACTCTTTTTGTAGAATCTGCAAGTGGATATTTGGAGCCGTTTGAGGCCTATGCTGGAAAAGGAAATATCTTCACATAAAAACTGAACAGAAGCATTCTCAGAAACTTCTTTGTGTTGAGTGCATTCAACTCACAGACTTGAACTTCCCTATAGAAAGAGCAGTTTTGAAACACTCTTTTGGTAAAATCTGCAAGTGGTTATTTGGAGCACTTCGAGGCCTGTGCTGGGATATGGAATATCTTCACCTAAAAACTACAGAGAAGCATTCTCAGAAAGTTCTTCACGATGCATTCATTCAACTCACAGAGTTGAACCTTCCTTTTGATAGAACAGTTTTGAAACACTCTTTTTGTAGAATCTGCAAGAGGATATTTGGAGCGTTCGGAGGCCTATGCTGGAAAAGGAAATATCTTCACATAAAAACTAGACAGAAGCATTCTCAGAAACTTCTGTGTGATGAGTGCATTCAACTCACAGACTTGAACGTTCCTCTCGAAAGAGCAGTTTTGAAACACTCCTTTTGTAGAATCTGCAAGTGTTTATTTGGAGCGCTTTGAGGCCTCTGTTGGAAATGGAAATATCTGCACATAAAAACTAGACAGAAACATTCTCAGAAACTTCTTTGTGATGAGTGCATTCTACTCACAGTGTTGAAGCTTGCTTTAGATAGAGCAGTTTTGAAACACTCTTTTGGTAGAATCTGCAAGTGGATATTTGGAGCGCTTTGAGGCCTATGCTGGAAAAGGAAATGTCTTCACATAAAAACTAGACAGAAGCATTCCAGGAAACTTCTGTATGATAAGTGCATTCAACTCACAGACTTGAACGTTCCTTTTGATAGAACTCTTTTGAAACACTCCTTTTGTAGAATTTGCAAGTGTTCATTTGGAGCGCTTTGAGGCCTAAGCTGGAAAAGGAAATATCTTCACGTAAGAACTTGACAGAAGCATTCTCAGAAACTTCTTTCGGATGAGTGCATTCAACACACAGACTTGAACCTTGCTTTTGAAAGAGCAGCTTTGAAACACTCTTTTCGTAGAATCTGCAAGTGGATATTTGGAGCGCTTTGAGGCCTATGCTGGGAAATGAAATCTCTTCACCTAAAAACTACACAGAAGCATTCTGAGAAACTTCTGTGTGATGAGTGCATTCAACTCACAGACTTGAACGTTCCCTTTGATAGAACAGTTTTGAAACACTCCTTTTGTAGAATCTGCATGTGTTTATTTGGAGCGCTTTGAGGCCTATGTTGGAAAAGGAAATATCTTCATATAGAAACTAGACGGAAGGATTCTCAGAAACTTCTTTGTGATGAATGCATTCAACTCACAGACTTGAAGCTTCCTTTTGAAAGAGCAGTTTGGAAACACTCTTCTTATAGAATCTTCAAGTGGATATTTGGAGCGCTTTGAGGCCTATGTTGGGAAATGAAATCTCTTCACCTACAAACTAGACAGAAACATTCTGAGAAACTTCTTTGCAATGAGTGCATTCAACTCACAGACTTGAACGTTCCTTTTGATAGAACAGTTTTGAAACATTACGTTTGTAGAATCTGCAAGTGTTTATTCGGAGCACCTTGAGGCCTATGTTGGAAAAGGAAATATCTTCACATAAAAACTAGAGAGAAGGATTCTCAGAAACTTCTTTGTGATGAGTTCATTCAACTCACAGAGTTGAACCTACCAATTGATAGAGAAGTTTGGAAACACTCTTTTTGTAGAATCTGCAAGTGGATATTTGGAGCCGTTTGAGGCCTATGCTGGGAAAGGAAATATCTTCACATAAAAACTGAACAGAAGCATTCTCAGAAACTTCTTTGTGTTGAGTGCATTCAACTCACAGACTTGAACTTTCCTATAGAAAGAGCAGTTTTGAAACACTCTTTTGGTAAAATCTGCAAGTGGTTATTTGGAGCACTTCGAGGCCCGTGCTGGGATATGGAATATCTTCACCTAAAAACTACAGAGAAGCATTCTCAGAAAGTTCTTCACGATGCATTCATTCAACTCTCAGAGTTGAACCTTCCTTTTGATAGAACAGTTTTGAAACACTCTTTTTGTAGAATCTGCAAGAGGATATTTGGAGCGTTCGGAGGCCTATGCTGGAAAAGGAAATATCTTCACATAAAAACTAGGCAGAAGCATTCTCAGAAAATTCTGTGTGATGAGTGCATTCAACTCACAGACTTGAACGTTCCTCTCGAAAGAGCAGTTTTGAAACACTCCTTTTGTAGAATCTGCAAGTGTTTATTTGGAGCGCTTTGAGGCCTCTGTTGGAAATGGAAATATCTGCACATAAAAACTAGACAGAAGCATTCTCAGAAACTTCTTTGTGATGAGTGCATTCTACTCACAGTGTTGAAGCTTGCTTTAGATAGAGCAGTTTTGAAACACTCTTTTGGTAGAATCTGCAAGTGGATATTTGGAGCACTTTGAGGCCTATGCTGGAAAAGGAAATGTCTTCACATAAAAACTAGACAGAAACATTCCAGGAAACTTCTGTATGATAAGTGCATTCAACTCACAGACTTGAACGTTCCTTTTGATAGAACTCTTTTGAAACACTCCTTTTGTAGAATTTGCAAGTGTTCATTTGGAGCGCTTTGAGGCCTAAGCTGGAAAAGGAAATATCTTCACGTAAGAACTAGACAGAAGCATTCTCAGAAACTTCTTTCTGATGAGTGCATTCAACACACAGACTTGAACCTTGCTTTTGAAAGAGCAGCTTTGAAACACTCTTTTCGTAGGATCTGCAAGTGGATATTTGGAGCGCTTTGAGGCCTATGCTGGGAAATGAAATCTCTTCACCTAAAAACTAGACAGAAGCATTCTGAGAAACTTCTGTGTGATGAGTGCATTCAACTCACAGACTTGAACGTTCCCTTTGATAGAACAGTTTTGAAACACTCCTTTTGTAGAATCTGCATGTGTTTATTTGGAGCGCTTTGTGGCCTATGTTGGAAAAGGAAATATCTTCATATAGAAACTAGACGGAAGCATTCTCAGAAACTTCTTTGTGATGAATGCATTCAACTCACAGACTTGAAGCTTCCTTTTGAAAGAGCAGTTTGGAAACAGTCTTCTTATAGAATCTTCAAGTGGATATTTGGAGCGCTTTGAGGCCTGTGCTGGGAAATGAAATCTCTTCACCTACAAACTAGACAGAAACATTCTGAGAAACTTCTTTGCAATGAGTGCATTCAACTCACAGACTTGAACGTTCCTTTTGATAGAACAGTTTTGAAACATTACGTTTGTAGAATCTGCAAGTGTTTATTCGGAGCACCTTGAGGCCTATGTTGGAAAAGGAAATATCTTCACATAAATACTAGAGAGAAGGATTCTCAGAAACTTCTTTGTGATGAGTTCATTCAACTCACAGAGTTGAACCTACCAATTGATAGAGAAGTTTGGAAACACTCTTTTTGTAGAATCTGCAAGTGGATATTTGGAGCCGTTTGAGGCCTATGCTGGAAAAGGAAATATCTTCACATAAAAACTGAACAGAAGCATTCTCAGAAACTTCTTTGTGTTGAGTGCATTCAACTCACAGACTTGAACTTCCCTATAGAAAGAGCAGTTTTGAAACACTCTTTTGGTAAAATCTGCAAGTGGTTATTTGGAGCACTTCGAGGCCTGTGCTGGGATATGGAATATCTTCACCTAAAAACTACAGAGAAGCATTCTCAGAAAGTTCTTCACGATGCATTCATTCAACTCACAGAGTTGAACCTTCCTTTTGATAGAACAGTTTTGAAACACTCTTTTTGTAGAATCTGCAAGAGGATATTTGGAGCGTTCGGAGGCCTATGCTGGAAAAGGAAATATCTTCACATAAAAACTAGACAGAAGCATTCTCAGAAACTTCTGTGTGATGAGTGCATTCAACTCACAGACTTGAACGTTCCTCTCGAAAGAGCAGTTTTGAAACACTCCTTTTGTAGAATCTGCAAGTGTTTATTTGGAGCGCTTTGAGGCCTCTGTTGGAAATGGAAATATCTGCACATAAAAACTAGACAGAAGCATTCTCAGAAACTTCTTTGTGATGAGTGCATTCTACTCACAGTGTTGAAGCTTGCTTTAGATAGAGCAGTTTTGAAACACTCTTTTGGTAGAATCTGCAAGTGGATATTTGGAGCGCTTTGAGGCCTATGCTGGAAAAGGAAATGTGTTCACATAAAAACTAGACAGAAGCATTCCAGGAAACTTCTGTATGATAAGTGCATTCAACTCACAGACTTGAACGTTCCTTTTGATAGAACTCTTTTGAAACACTCCTTTTGTAGAATTTGCAAGTGTTCATTTGGAGCGCTTTGAGGCCTCAGCTGGAAAAGGAAATATCTTCACGTAAGAACTTGACAGAAGCATTCTCAGAAACTTCTTTCGGATGAGTGCATTCAACACACAGACTTGAACCTTGCTTTTGAAAGAGCAGCTTTGAAACACACTTTTCGTAGAATCTGCAAGTGGATATTTGGAGCGCTTTGAGGCCTATGCTGGGAAATGAAATCTCTTCACCTAAAAGCTACACAGAAGCATTCTGAGAAACTTCTGTGTGATGAGTGCATTCAACTCACAGACTTGAACGTTCCCTTTGATAGAACAGTTTTGAAACACTCCTTTTGTAGAATCTGCATGTGTTTATTTGGAGCGCTTTGAGGCCTATGTTGGAAAAGGAAATATCTTCATATAGAAACTAGACGGAAGCATTCTCAGAAACTTCTTTGTGATGAATGCATTCAACTCACAGACTTGAAGCTTCCTTTTGAAAGAGCAGTTTGGAAACACTCTTCTTATAGAATCTTCAAGTGGATATTTGGAGCGCTTTGAGGCCTGTGCTGGGAAATGAAATCTCTTCACCTACAAACTAGACAGAAACATTCTGAGAAACTTCTTTGCAATGAGTGCATTCAACTCACAGACTTGAACGTTCCTTTTGATAGAACAGTTTTGAAACATTACGTTTGTAGAATCTGCAAGTGTTTATTCGGAGCACCTTGAGGCCTATGTTGGAAAAGGAAATATCTTCACATAAAAACTAGAGAGAAGGATTCTCAGAAACTTCTTTGTGATGAGTTCATTCAACTCACAGAGTTGAACCTACCAATTTATAGAGAAGTTTGGAAACACTCTTTTTGTAGAATCTGCAAGTGGATATTTGGAGCCGTTTGAGGCCTATGCTGGGAAAGGAAATATCTTCACATAAAAACTGAACAGAAGCATTCTCAGAAACTTCTTTGTGTTGAGTGCATTCAACTCACAGACTTGAACTTCCCTATAGAAAGAGCAGTTTTGAAACACTCTTTTGGTAAAATCTGCAAGTGGTTATTTGGAGCACTTCGAGGCCCGTGCTGGGATATGGAATATCTTCACCTAAAAACTACAGAGAAGCATTCTCAGAAAGTTCTTCACGATGCATTCATTCAACTCTCAGAGTTGAACCTTCCTTTTGATAGAACAGTTTTGAAACACTCTTTTTGTAGAATCTGCAAGAGGATATTTGGAGCGTTCGGAGGCCTATGCTGGAAAAGGAAATATCTTCACATAAAAACTAGGCAGAAGCATTCTCAGAAAATTCTGTGTGATGAGTGCATTCAACTCACAGACTTGAACATTCCTCTCGAAAGAGCAGTTTTGAAACACTCCTTTTGTAGAATCTGCAAGTGTTTATTTGGAGCGCTTTGAGGCCTATGTTTGAAAAGGTAATATCTGCACATAAAAACTAGACAGAAGCATTCTCAGAAACTTCTTTGTGATGAGTGCATTCTACTCACAGTGTTGAAGCTTGCTTTTGATAGAGCAGTTTTGAAACACTCTTTTGGTAGAATCTGCAAGTGGATATTTGGAGCACTTTGAGGCCTATGCTGGAAAAAGAAATGTCTTCACATAAAAACTAGACAGAAGCATTCCAGGAAACTTCTGTATGATAAGTGCATTCAACTCACAGACTTGAACGTTCCTTTTGATAGAACTCTTTTGAAACACTCCTTTTGTAGAATTTGCAAGTGTTCATTTGGAGCGCTTTGAGGCCTAAGCTGGAAAAGGAAATATCTTCACGTAAGAACTAGACAGAAGCATTCTCAGAAACTTCTTTCCGATGAGTGCATTCAACACACAGACTTGAACCTTGCTTTTGAAAGAGCAGCTTTGAAACACTCTTTTCGTAGGATCTGCAAGTGGATATTTGGAGCGCTTTGAGGCCTATGCTGTGAAATGAAATCTCTTCACCTAAAAACTGGACAGAAGCATTCTGAGAAACTTCTGTGTGATGAGTGCATTCAACTCACAGACTTGAACGTTCCCTTTGATAGAACAGTTTTGAAACACTCCTTTTGTAGAATCTGCATGTGTTTATTTGGAGCGCTTTGAGGCCTATGTTGGAAAAGGAAATATCTTCATATAGAAACTAGACGGAAGCATTCTCAGAAACTTCTTTGTGATGAATGCATTCAACTCACAGACTTGAAGCTTCCTTTTGAAAGAGCAGTTTGGAAACACTCTTCTTATAGAATCTTCAAGTGGATATTTGGAGCGCTTTGAGGCCTATGCTGGGAAATGAATTCTCTTCACCTAAAAACTAGACAGAAACATTCTGAGAAACTTCTTTGCAATGAGTGCATTCAACTCACAGACTTGAACGTTCCTTTTGATAGAACAGTTTTGAAACATTACGTTTGTAGAATCTGCAAGTGTTTATTCGGAGCACCTTGAGGCCTATGTTGGAAAAGGAAATATCTTCACATAAAAACTAGAGAGAAGGATTCTCAGAAACTTCTTTGTGATGAGTTCATTCAACTCACAGAGTTGAACCTACCAATTGATAGAGAAGTTTGGAAACACTCTTTTTGTAGAATCTGCAAGTGGATATTTGGAGCCGTTTGAGGCCTATGCTGGAAAAGGAAATATCTTCACATAAAAACTGAACAGAAGCATTCTCAGAAACTTCTTTGTGTTGAGTGCATTCAACTCACAGACTTGAACTTCCCTATAGAAAGAGCAGTTTTGAAACACTCTTTTGGTAAAATCTGCAAGTGGTTATTTGGAGCACTTCGAGGCCTGTGCTGGGATATGGAATATCTTCACCTAAAAACTACAGAGAAGCATTCTCAGAAAGTTCTTCACGATGCATTCATTCAACTCACAGAGTTGAACCTTCCTTTTGATAGAACAGTTTTGAAACACTCTTTTTGTAGAATCTGCAAGAGGATATTTGGAGCGTTCGGAGGCCTATGCTGGAAAAGGAAATATCTTCACCTAAAAACTAGACAGAAGCATTCTCAGAAACTTCTGTGTGATGAGTGCATTCAACTCACAGACTTGAACGTTCCTCTCGAAAGAGCAGTTTTGAAACACTCCTTTTGTAGAATCTGCAAGTGTTTATTTGGAGCGCTTTGAGGCCTCTGTTGGAAATGGAAATATCTGCACATAAAAACTAGACAGAAGCATTCTCAGAAACTTCTTTGTGATGAGTGCATTCTACTCACAGTGTTGAAGCTTGCTTTAGATAGAGCAGTTTTGAAACACTCTTTTGGTAGAATCTGCAAGTGGATATTTGCAGCGCTTTGAGGCCTATGCTGGAAAAGGAAATGTCTTCACATAAAAACTAGACAGAAGCATTCCAGGAAACTTCTGTATGATAAGTGCATTCAACTCACAGACTTGAACGTTCCTTTTGATAGAACTCTTTTGAAACACTCCTTTTGTAGAATTTGCAAGTGTTCATTTGGAGCGCTTTGAGGCCTAAGCTGGAAAAGGAAATATCTTCACGTAAGAACTTGACAGAAGCATTCTCAGAAACTTCTTTCCGATGAGTGCATTCAACACACAGACTTGAACCTTGCTTTTGAAAGAGCAGCTTTGAAACACTCTTTTCGTAGAATCTGCAAGTGGATATTTGGAGCGCTTTGAGGCCTATGCTGGGAAATGAAATCTCTTCACCTAAAAACTACACAGAAGCATTCTGAGAAACTTCTGTGTGATGAGTGCATTCAACTCACAGACTTGAACGTTCCCTTTGATAGAACAGTTTTGAAACACTCCTTTTGTAGAATCTGCATGTGTTTATCTGGAGCGCTTTGAGGCCTATGTTGGAAAAGGAAATATCTTCATATAGAAACTAGACGGAAGCATTCTCAGAAACTTCTTTGTGATGAATGCATTCAACTCACAGACTTGAAGCTTCCTTTTGAAAGAGCAGTTTGGAAACACTCTTCTTATAGAATCTTCAAGTGGATATTTGGAGCGCTTTGAGGCCTATGTTGGGAAATGAAATCTCTTCACCTACAAACTAGACAGAAACATTCTGAGAAACTTCTTTGCAATGAGTGCATTCAACTCACAGACTTGAACGTTCCTTTTGATAGAACAGTTTTGAAACATTACGTTTGTAGAATCTGCAAGTGTTTATTCGGAGCACCTTGAGGCCTATGTTGGAAAAGGAAATATCTTCACATAAAAACTAGAGAGAAGGATTCTCAGAAACTTCTTTGTGATGAGTTCATTCAACTCACAGAGTTGAACCTACCAATTGATAGAGAAGTTTGGAAACACTCTTTTTGTAGAATCTGCAAGTGGATATTTGGAGCCGTTTGAGGCCTATGCTGGGAAAGGAAATATCTTCACATAAAAACTGAACAGAAGCATTCTCAGAAACTTCTTTGTGTTGAGTGCATTCAACTCACAGACTTGAACTTTCCTATAGAAAGAGCAGTTTTGAAACACTCTTTTGGTAAAATCTGCAAGTGGTTATTTGGAGCACTTCGAGGCCCGTGCTGGGATATGGAATATCTTCACCTAAAAACTACAGAGAAGCATTCTCAGAAAGTTCTTCACGATGCATTCATTCAACTCTCAGAGTTGAACCTTCCTTTTGATAGAACAGTTTTGAAACACTCTTTTTGTAGAATCTGCAAGAGGATATTTGGAGCGTTCGGAGGCCTATGCTGGAAAAGGAAATATCTTCACATAAAAACTAGGCAGAAGCATTCTCAGAAAATTCTGTGTGATGAGTGCATTCAACTCACAGACTTGAACGTTCCTCTCGAAAGAGCAGTTTTGAAACACTCCTTTTGTAGAATCTGCAAGTGTTTATTTGGAGCGCTTTGAGGCCTCTGTTGGAAATGGAAATATCTGCACATAAAAACTAGACAGAAGCATTCTCAGAAACTTCTTTGTGATGAGTGCATTCTACTCACAGTGTTGAAGCTTGCTTTAGATAGAGCAGTTTTGAAACACTCTTTTGGTAGAATCTGCAAGTGGATATTTGGAGCACTTTGAGGCCTATGCTGGAAAAGGAAATGTCTTCACATAAAAACTAGACAGAAACATTCCAGGAAACTTCTGTATGATAAGTGCATTCAACTCGCAGAGTTGAACGTTCCTTTTGATAGAACTCTTTTGAAACACTCCTTTTGTAGAATTTGCAAGTGTTCATTTGGAGCGCTTTGAGGCCTAAGCTGGAAAAGGAAATATCTTCACGTAAGAACTAGACAGAAGCATTCTCAGAAACTTCTTTCTGATGAGTGCATTCAACACACAGACTTGAACCTTGCTTTTGAAAGAGCAGCTTTGAAACACTCTTTTCGTAGGATCTGCAAGTGGATATTTGGAGCGCTTTGAGGCCTATGCTGGGAAATGAAATCTCTTCACCTAAAAACTAGACAGAAGCATTCTGAGAAACTTCTGTGTGATGAGTGCATTCAACTCACAGACTTGAACGTTCCCTTTGATAGAACAGTTTTGAAACACTCCTTTTGTAGAATCTGCATGTGTTTATTTGGAGCGCTTTGTGGCCTATGTTGGAAAAGGAAATATCTTCATATAGAAACTAGACGGAAGCATTCTCAGAAACTTCTTTGTGATGAATGCATTCAACTCACAGACTTGAAGCTTCCTTTTGAAAGAGCAGTTTGGAAACAGTCTTCTTATAGAATCTTCAAGTGGATATTTGGAGCGCTTTGAGGCCTGTGCTGGGAAATGAAATCTCTTCACCTACAAACTAGACAGAAACATTCTGAGAAACTTCTTTGCAATGAGTGCATTCAACTCACAGACTTGAACGTTCCTTTTGATAGAACAGTTTTGAAACATTACGTTTGTAGAATCTGCAAGTGTTTATTCGGAGCACCTTGAGGCCTATGTTGGAAAAGGAAATATCTTCACATAAAAACTAGAGAGAAGGATTCTCAGAAACTTCTTTGTGATGAGTTCATTCAACTCACAGAGTTGAACCTACCAATTGATAGAGAAGTTTGGAAACACTCTTTTTGTAGAATCTGCAAGTGGATATTTGGAGCCGTTTGAGGCCTATGCTGGAAAAGGAAATATCTTCACATAAAAACTGAACAGAAGCATTCTCAGAAACTTCTTTGTGTTGAGTGCATTCAACTCACAGACTTGAACTTCCCTATAGAAAGAGCAGTTTTGAAACACTCTTTGGGTAAAATCTGCAAGTGGTTATTTGGAGCACTTCGAGGCCTGTGCTGGGATATGGAATATCTTCACCTAAAAACTACAGAGAAGCATTCTCAGAAAGTTCTTCACGATGCATTCATTCAACTCACAGAGGTGAACCTTCCTTTTGATAGAACAGTTTTGAAACACTCTTTTTGTAGAATCTGCAAGAGGATATTTGGAGCGTTCGGAGGCCTATGCTGGAAAAGGAAATATCTTCACATAAAAACTAGACAGAAGCATTCTCAGAAACTTCTGTGTGATGAGTGCATTCAACTCACAGACTTGAACGTTCCTCTTGAAAGAGCAGTTTTGAAACACTCCTTTTGTAGAATCTGCAAGTGTTTATTTGGAGCGCTTTGAGGCCTATGTTGGAAAAGGAAATATCTGCACATAAAAACTAGACAGAAGCATTCTCAGAAACTTCTTTGTGATGAGTGCATTCTACTCACAGTGTTGAAGCTTGCTTTTGATAGAGCAGTTTTGAAACACTCCTTTGGTAGAATCTGCAAGTGGATATTTGGAGCGCTTTGAGGCCTATGCTGGAAAAGGAAATGTCTTCACATAAAAACTAGACAGAAGCATTCCAGGAAACTTCTGTATGATAAGTGCATTCAACTCACAGACTTGAACGTTCCTTTTGATAGAACTCTTTTGAAACACTCCTTTTGTAGAATTTGCAAGTGTTCATTTGGAGCGCTTTGAGGCCTAAGCTGGAAAAGGAAATATCTTCACGTAAGAACTAGACAGAAGCATTCTCAGAAACTTCTTTCCGATGAGTGCATTCAACACACAGACTTGAACCTTGCTTTTGAAAGAGCAGCTTTGAAACACACTTTTCGTAGAATCTGCAAGTGGATATTTGGAGCGCTTTGAGGCCTATGCTGGGAAATGAAATCTCTTCACCTAAAAACTACACAGAAGCATTCTGAGAAACTTCTGTGTGATGAGTGCATTCAACTCACAGACTTGAACGTTCCCTTTGATAGAACAGTTTTGAAACACTCCTTTTGTAGAATCTGCATGTGTTTATTTGGAGCGCTTTGTGGCCTATGTTGGAAAAGGAAATATCTTCATATAGAAACTAGACGGAAGCATTCTCAGAAACTTCTTTGTGATGAATGCATTCAACTCACAGACTTGAAGCTTCCTTTTGAAAGAGCAGTTTGGAAACACTCTTCTTATAGAATCTTCAAGTGGATACTTGGAGCGCTTTGAGGCCTGTGCTGGGAAATGAAATCTCTTCACCTACAAACTAGACAGAAACATTCTGAGAAACTTCTTTGCAATGAGTGCATTCAACTCACAGACTTGAACGTTCCTTTTGATAGAACAGTTTTGAAACATTACGTTTGTAGAATCTGCAAGTGTTTATTCGGAGCACCTTGAGGCCTATGTTGGAAAAGGAAATATCTTCACATAAAAACTAGAGAGAAGGATTCTCAGAAACTTCTTTGTGATGAGTTCATTCAACTCACAGAGTTGAACCTACCAATTGATAGAGAAGTTTGGAAACACTCTTTTTGTAGAATCTGCAAGTGGATATTTGGAGCCGTTTGAGGCCTATGCTGGGAAAGGAAATATCTTCACATAAAAACTGAACAGAAGCATTCTCAGAAACTTCCTTGTGTTGAGTGCATTCAACTCACAGACTTGAACTTCCCTATAGAAAGAGCAGTTTTGAAACACTCTTTTGGTAAAATCTGCAAGTGGTTATTTGGAGCACTTCGAGGCCCGTGCTGGGATATGGAATATCTTCACCTAAAAACTACAGAGAAGCATTCTCAGAAAGTTCTTCACGATGCATTCATTCAACTCTCAGAGTTGAACCTTCCTTTTGATAGAACAGTTTTGAAACACTCTTTTTGTAAAATCTGCAAGAGGATATTTGGAGCGTTCGGAGGCCTATGCTGGAAAAGGAAATATCTTCACATAAAAACTAGACAGAAGCATTCTGAGAAACTTCTGTGTGATGAGTGCATTCAACTCACAGACTTGAACGTTCCTCTCGAAAGAGCAGTTTTGAAACACTCCTTTTGTAGAATCTGCAAGTGTTTATTTGGAGCGCTTTGAGTCCTCTGTTGGAAATGGAAATATCTGCACATAAAAACTAGACAGAAGCATTCTCAGAAACTTCTTTGTGATGAGTGCATTCTACTCACAGTGTTGAAGCTTGCTTTTGATAGAGCAGTTTTGAAACACTCCTTTGGTAGAATCTGCAAGTGGATATTTGGAGCGCTTTGAGGCCTATGCTGGAAAAGGAAATGTCTTCACATAAAAACTAGACAGAAGCATTCCAGGAAACTTCTGTATGATAAGTGCATTCAACTCACAGACTTGAACGTTCCTTTTGATAGAACTCTTTTGAAACACTCCTTTTGTAGAATTTGCAAGTGTTCATTTGGAGCGCTTTGAGGCCTAAGCTGGAAAAGGAAATATCTTCACGTAAGAACTAGACAGAAGCATTCTCAGAAACTTCTTTCCGATGAGTGCATTCAACACACAGACTTGAACCTTGCTTTTGAAAGAGCAGCTTTGAAACACTCTTTTCGTAGAATCTGCAAGTGGATATTTGGAGCGCTTTGAGGCCTATGCTGGGAAATGAAATCTCTTCACCTAAAAACTACACAGAAGCATTCTGAGAAACTTCTGTGTGATGAGTGCATTCAACTCACAGACTTGAACGTTCCCTTTGATAGAACAGTTTTGAAACACTCCTTTTGTAGAATCTGCATGTGTTTATCTGGAGCGCTTTGAGGCCTATGTTGGAAAAGGAAATATCTTCATATAGAAACTAGACGGAAGCATTCTCAGAAACTTCTTTGTGATGAATGCATTCAACTCACAGACTTGAAGCTTCCTTTTGAAAGAGCAGTTTGGAAACACTCTTCTTATAGAATCTTCAAGTGGATATTTGGAGCGCTTTGAGGCCTATGTTGGGAAATGAAATCTCTTCACCTACAAACTAGACAGAAACATTCTGAGAAACTTCTTTGCAATGAGTGCATTCAACTCACAGACTTGAACGTTCCTTTTGATAGAACAGTTTTGAAACATTACGTTTGTAGAATCTGCAAGTGTTTATTCGGAGCACCTTGAGGCCTATGTTGGAAAAGGAAATATCTTCACATAAAAACTAGAGAGAAGGATTCTCAGAAACTTCTTTGTGATGAGTTCATTCAACTCACAGAGTTGAACCTACCAATTGATAGAGAAGTTTGGAAACACTCTTTTTGTAGAATCTGCAAGTGGATATTTGGAGCCGTTTGAGGCCTATGCTGGGAAAGGAAATATCTTCACATAAAAACTGAACAGAAGCATTCTCAGAAACTTCTTTGTGTTGAGTGCATTCAACTCACAGACTTGAACTTTCCTATAGAAAGAGCAGTTTTGAAACACTCTTTTGGTAAAATCTGCAAGTGGTTATTTGGAGCACTTCGAGGCCCGTGCTGGGATATGGAATATCTTCACCTAAAAACTACAGAGAAGCATTCTCAGAAAGTTCTTCACGATGCATTCATTCAACTCTCAGAGTTGAACCTTCCTTTTGATAGAACAGTTTTGAAACACTCTTTTTGTAGAATCTGCAAGAGGATATTTGGAGCGTTCGGAGGCCTATGCTGGAAAAGGAAATATCTTCACATAAAAACTAGGCAGAAGCATTCTCAGAAAATTCTGTGTGATGAGTGCATTCAACTCACAGACTTGAACGTTCCTCTCGAAAGAGCAGTTTTGAAACACTCCTTTTGTAGAATCTGCAAGTGTTTATTTGGAGCGCTTTGAGGCCTCTGTTGGAAATGGAAATATCTGCACATAAAAACTAGACAGAAGCATTCTCAGAAACTTCTTTGTGATGAGTGCATTCTACTCACAGTGTTGAAGCTTGCTTTAGATAGAGCAGTTTTGAAACACTCTTTTGGTAGAATCTGCAAGTGGATATTTGGAGCACTTTGAGGCCTATGCTGGAAAAGGAAATGTCTTCACATAAAAACTAGACAGAAACATTCCAGGAAACTTCTGTATGATAAGTGCATTCAACTCGCAGACTTGAACGTTCCTTTTGATAGAACTCTTTTGAAACACTCCTTTTGTAGAATTTGCAAGTGTTCATTTGGAGCGCTTTGAGGCCTAAGCTGGAAAAGGAAATATCTTCACGTAAGAACTAGACAGAAGCATTCTCAGAAACTTCTTTCTGATGAGTGCATTCAACACACAGACTTGAACCTTGCTTTTGAAAGAGCAGCTTTGAAACACTCTTTTCGTAGGATCTGCAAGTGGATATTTGGAGCGCTTTGAGGCCTATGCTGGGAAATGAAATCTCTTCACCTAAAAACTAGACAGAAGCATTCTGAGAAACTTCTGTGTGATGAGTGCATTCAACTCACAGACTTGAACGTTCCCTTTGATAGAACAGTTTTGAAACACTCCTTTTGTAGAATCTGCATGTGTTTATTTGGAGCGCTTTGTGGCCTATGTTGGAAAAGGAAATATCTTCATATAGAAACTAGACGGAAGCATTCTCAGAAACTTCTTTGTGATGAATGCATTCAACTCACAGACTTGAAGCTTCCTTTTGAAAGAGCAGTTTGGAAACAGTCTTCTTATAGAATCTTCAAGTGGATATTTGGAGCGCTTTGAGGCCTGTGCTGGGAAATGAAATCTCTTCACCTACAAACTAGACAGAAACATTCTGAGAAACTTCTTTGCAATGAGTGCATTCAACTCACAGACTTGAACGTTCCTTTTGATAGAACAGTTTTGAAACATTACGTTTGTAGAATCTGCAAGTGTTTATTCGGAGCACCTTGAGGCCTATGTTGGAAAAGGAAATATCTTCACATAAAAACTAGAGAGAAGGATTCTCAGAAACTTCTTTGTGATGAGTTCATTCAACTCACAGAGTTGAACCTACCAATTGATAGAGAAGTTTGGAAACACTCTTTTTGTAGAATCTGCAAGTGGATATTTGGAGCCGTTTGAGGCCTATGCTGGAAAAGGAAATATCTTCACATAAAAACTGAACAGAAGCATTCTCAGAAACTTCTTTGTGTTGAGTGCATTCAACTCACAGACTTGAACTTCCCTATAGAAAGAGCAGTTTTGAAACACTCTTTGGGTAAAATCTGCAAGTGGTTATTTGGAGCACTTCGAGGCCTGTGCTGGGATATGGAATATCTTCACCTAAAAACTACAGAGAAGCATTCTCAGAAAGTTCTTCACGATGCATTCATTCAACTCACAGAGTTGAACCTTCCTTTTGATAGAACAGTTTTGAAACACTCTTTTTGTAGAATCTGCAAGAGGATATTTGGAGCGTTCGGAGGCCTATGCTGGAAAAGGAAATATCTTCACATAAAAACTAGACAGAAGCATTCTCAGAAACTTCTGTGTGATGAGTGCATTCAACTCACAGACTTGAACGTTCCTCTTGAAAGAGCAGTTTTGAAACACTCCTTTTGTAGAATCTGCAAGTGTTTATTTGGAGCGCTTTGAGGCCTATGTTGGAAAAGGAAATATCTGCACATAAAAACTAGACAGAAGCATTCTCAGAAACTTCTTTGTGATGAGTGCATTCTACTCACAGTGTTGAAGCTTGCTTTTGATAGAGCAGTTTTGAAACACTCCTTTGGTAGAATCTGCAAGTGGATATTTGGAGCGCTTTGAGGCCTGTGCTGGAAAAGGAAATGTCTTCACATAAAAACTAGACAGAAGCATTCCAGGAAACTTCTGTATGATAAGTGCATTCAACTCACAGACTTGAACGTTCCTTTTGATAGAACTCTTTTGAAACACTCCTTTTGTAGAATTTGCAAGTGTTCATTTGGAGCGCTTTGAGGCCTAAGCTGGAAAAGGAAATATCTTCACGTAAGAACTAGACAGAAGCATTCTCAGAAACTTCTTTCCGATGAGTGCATTCAACACACAGACTTGAACCTTGCTTTTGAAAGAGCAGCTTTGAAACACACTTTTCGTAGAATCTGCAAGTGGATATTTGGAGCGCTTTGAGGCCTATGCTGGGAAATGAAATCTCTTCACCTAAAAACTACACAGAAGCATTCTGAGAAACTTCTGTGTGATGAGTGCATTCAACTCACAGACTTGAACGTTCCCTTTGATAGAACAGTTTTGAAACACTCCTTTTGTAGAATCTGCATGTGTTTATTTGGAGCGCTTTGTGGCCTATGTTGGAAAAGGAAATATCTTCATATAGAAACTAGACGGAAGCATTCTCAGAAACTTCTTTGTGATGAATGCATTCAACTCACAGACTTGAAGCTTCCTTTTGAAAGAGCAGTTTGGAAACACTCTTCTTATAGAATCTTCAAGTGGATACTTGGAGCGCTTTGAGGCCTGTGCTGGGAAATGAAATCTCTTCACCTACAAACTAGACAGAAACATTCTGAGAAACTTCTTTGCAATGAGTGCATTCAACTCACAGACTTGAACGTTCCTTTTGATAGAACAGTTTTGAAACATTACGTTTGTAGAATCTGCAAGTGTTTATTCGGAGCACCTTGAGGCCTATGTTGGAAAAGGAAATATCTTCACATAAAAACTAGAGAGAAGGATTCTCAGAAACTTCTTTGTGATGAGTTCATTCAACTCACAGAGTTGAACCTACCAATTGATAGAGAAGTTTGGAAACACTCTTTTTGTAGAATCTGCAAGTGGATATTTGGAGCCGTTTGAGGCCTATGCTGGGAAAGGAAATATCTTCACATAAAAACTGAACAGAAGCATTCTCAGAAACTTCCTTGTGTTGAGTGCATTCAACTCACAGACTTGAACTTCCCTATAGAAAGAGCAGTTTTGAAACACTCTTTTGGTAAAATCTGCAAGTGGTTATTTGGAGCACTTCGAGGCCCGTGCTGGGATATGGAATATCTTCACCTAAAAACTACAGAGAAGCATTCTCAGAAAGTTCTTCACGATGCATTCATTCAACTCTCAGAGTTGAACCTTCCTTTTGATAGAACAGTTTTGAAACACTCTTTTTGTAAAATCTGCAAGAGGATATTTGGAGCGTTCGGAGGCCTATGCTGGAAAAGGAAATATCTTCACATAAAAACTAGACAGAAGCATTCTGAGAAACTTCTGTGTGATGAGTGCATTCAACTCACAGACTTGAACGTTCCTCTCGAAAGAGCAGTTTTGAAACACTCCTTTTGTAGAATCTGCAAGTGTTTATTTGGAGCGCTTTGAGTCCTCTGTTGGAAATGGAAATATCTGCACATAAAAACTAGACAGAAGCATTCTCAGAAACTTCTTTGTGATGAGTGCATTCTACTCACAGTGTTGAAGCTTGCTTTTGATAGAGCAGTTTTGAAACACTCCTTTGGTAGAATCTGCAAGTGGATATTTGGAGCGCTTTGAGGCCTATGCTGGAAAAGGAAATGTCTTCACATAAAAACTAGACAGAAGCATTCCAGGAAACTTCTGTATGATAAGTGCATTCAACTCACAGACTTGAACGTTCCTTTTGATAGAACTCTTTTGAAACACTCCTTTTGTAGAATTTGCAAGTGTTCATTTGGAGCGCTTTGAGGCCTAAGCTGGAAAAGGAAATATCTTCACGTAAGAACTAGACAGAAGCATTCTCAGAAACTTCTTTCCGATGAGTGCATTCAACACACAGACTTGAACCTTGCTTTTGAAAGAGCAGCTTTGAAACACACTTTTCGTAGAATCTGCAAGTGGATATTTGGAGCGCTTTGAGGCCTATGCTGGGAAATGAAATCTCTTCACCTAAAAACTACACAGAAGCATTCTGAGAAACTTCTGTGTGATGAGTGCATTCAACTCACAGACTTGAACGTTCCCTTTGATAGAACAGTTTTGAAACACTCCTTTTGTAGAATCTGCATGTGTTTATTTGGAGCGCTTTGTGGCCTATGTTGGAAAAGGAAATATCTTCATATAGAAACTAGACGGAAGCATTCTCAGAAACTTCTTTGTGATGAATGCATTCAACTCACAGACTTGAAGCTTCCTTTTGAAAGAGCAGTTTGGAAACACTCTTCTTATAGAATCTTCAAGTGGATACTTGGAGCGCTTTGAGGCCTGTGCTGGGAAATGAAATCTCTTCACCTACAAACTAGACAGAAACATTCTGAGAAACTTCTTTGCAATGAGTGCATTCAACTCACAGACTTGAACGTTCCTTTTGATAGAACAGTTTTGAAACATTACGTTTGTAGAATCTGCAAGTGTTTATTCGGAGCACCTTGAGGCCTATGTTGGAAAAGGAAATATCTTCACATAAAAACTAGAGAGAAGGATTCTCAGAAACTTCTTTGTGATGAGTTCATTCAACTCACAGAGTTGAACCTACCAATTGATAGAGAAGTTTGGAAACACTCTTTTTGTAGAATCTGCAAGTGGATATTTGGAGCCGTTTGAGGCCTATGCTGGGAAAGGAAATATCTTCACATAAAAACTGAACAGAAGCATTCTCAGAAACTTCCTTGTGTTGAGTGCATTCAACTCACAGACTTGAACTTCCCTATAGAAAGAGCAGTTTTGAAACACTCTTTTGGTAAAATCTGCAAGTGGTTATTTGGAGCACTTCGAGGCCCGTGCTGGGATATGGAATATCTTCACCTAAAAACTACAGAGAAGCATTCTCAGAAAGTTCTTCACGATGCATTCATTCAACTCTCAGAGTTGAACCTTCCTTTTGATAGAACAGTTTTGAAACACTCTTTTTGTAAAATCTGCAAGAGGATATTTGGAGCGTTCGGAGGCCTATGCTGGAAAAGGAAATATCTTCACATAAAAACTAGACAGAAGCATTCTGAGAAACTTCTGTGTGATGAGTGCATTCAACTCACAGACTTGAACGTTCCTCTCGAAAGAGCAGTTTTGAAACACTCCTTTTGTAGAATCTGCAAGTGTTTATTTGGAGCGCTTTGAGTCCTCTGTTGGAAATGGAAATATCTGCACATAAAAACTAGACAGAAGCATTCTCAGAAACTTCTTTGTGATGAGTGCATTCTACTCACAGTGTTGAAGCTTGCTTTTGATAGAGCAGTTTTGAAACACTCCTTTGGTAGAATCTGCAAGTGGATATTTGGAGCGCTTTGAGGCCTATGCTGGAAAAGGAAATGTCTTCACATAAAAACTAGACAGAAGCATTCCAGGAAACTTCTGTATGATAAGTGCATTCAACTCACAGACTTGAACGTTCCTTTTGATAGAACTCTTTTGAAACACTCCTTTTGTAGAATTTGCAAGTGTTCATTTGGAGCGCTTTGAGGCCTAAGCTGGAAAAGGAAATATCTTCACGTAAGAACTAGACAGAAGCATTCTCAGAAACTTCTTTCCGATGAGTGCATTCAACACACAGACTTGAACCTTGCTTTTGAAAGAGCAGCTTTGAAACACACTTTTCGTAGAATCTGCAAGTGGATATTTGGAGCGCTTTGAGGCCTATGCTGGGAAATGAAATCTCTTCACCTAAAAACTACACAGAAGCATTCTGAGAAACTTCTGTGTGATGAGTGCATTCAACTCACAGACTTGAACGTTCCCTTTGATAGAACAGTTTTGAAACACTCCTTTTGTAGAATCTGCATGTGTTTATTTGGAGCGCTTTGTGGCCTATGTTGGAAAAGGAAATATCTTCATATAGAAACTAGACGGAAGCATTCTCAGAAACTTCTTTGTGATGAATGCATTCAACTCACAGACTTGAAGCTTCCTTTTGAAAGAGCAGTTTGGAAACACTCTTCTTATAGAATCTTCAAGTGGATACTTGGAGCGCTTTGAGGCCTGTGCTGGGAAATGAAATCTCTTCACCTACAAACTAGACAGAAACATTCTGAGAAACTTCTTTGCAATGAGTGCATTCAACTCACAGACTTGAACGTTCCTTTTGATAGAACAGTTTTGAAACATTACGTTTGTAGAATCTGCAAGTGTTTATTCGGAGCACCTTGAGGCCTATGTTGGAAAAGGAAATATCTTCACATAAAAACTAGAGAGAAGGATTCTCAGAAACTTCTTTGTGATGAGTTCATTCAACTCACAGAGTTGAACCTACCAATTGATAGAGAAGTTTGGAAACACTCTTTTTGTAGAATCTGCAAGTGGATATTTGGAGCCGTTTGAGGCCTATGCTGGGAAAGGAAATATCTTCACATAAAAACTGAACAGAAGCATTCTCAGAAACTTCCTTGTGTTGAGTGCATTCAACTCACAGACTTGAACTTCCCTATAGAAAGAGCAGTTTTGAAACACTCTTTTGGTAAAATCTGCAAGTGGTTATTTGGAGCACTTCGAGGCCCGTGCTGGGATATGGAATATCTTCACCTAAAAACTACAGAGAAGCATTCTCAGAAAGTTCTTCACGATGCATTCATTCAACTCTCAGAGTTGAACCTTCCTTTTGATAGAACAGTTTTGAAACACTCTTTTTGTAAAATCTGCAAGAGGATATTTGGAGCGTTCGGAGGCCTATGCTGGAAAAGGAAATATCTTCACATAAAAACTAGACAGAAGCATTCTGAGAAACTTCTGTGTGATGAGTGCATTCAACTCACAGACTTGAACGTTCCTCTCGAAAGAGCAGTTTTGAAACACTCCTTTTGTAGAATCTGCAAGTGTTTATTTGGAGCGCTTTGAGGCCTCTGTTGGAAATGGAAATATCTGCACATAAAAACTAGACAGAAGCATTCTCAGAAACTTCTTTGTGATGAGTGCATTCTACTCACAGTGTTGAAGCTTGCTTTTGATAGAGCAGTTTTGAAACACTCCTTTGGTAGAATCTGCAAGTGGATATTTGGAGCGCTTTGAGGCCTATGCTGGAAAAGGAAATGTCTTCACATAAAAACTAGACAGAAGCATTCCAGGAAACTTCTGTATGATAAGTGCATTCAACTCACAGACTTGAACGTTCCTTTTGATAGAACTCTTTTGAAACACTCCTTTTGTAGAATTTGCAAGTGTTCATTTGGAGCGCTTTGAGGCCTAAGCTGGAAAAGGAAATATCTTCACGTAAGAACTAGACAGAAGCATTCTCAGAAACTTCTTTCCGATGAGTGCATTCAACACACAGACTTGAACCTTGCTTTTGAAAGAGCAGCTTTGAAACACACTTTTCGTAGAATCTGCAAGTGCATATTTGGAGCGCTTTGAGGCCTATGCTGGGAAATGAAATCTCTTCACCTAAAAACTACACAGAAGCATTCTGAGAAACTTCTGTGTGATGAGTGCATTCAACTCACAGACTTGAACGTTCCCTTTGATAGAACAGTTTTGAAACACTCCTTTTGTAGAATCTGCATGTGTTTATTTGGAGCGCTTTGTGGCCTATGTTGGAAAAGGAAATATCTTCATATAGAAACTAGACGGAAGCATTCTCAGAAACTTCTTTGTGATGAATGCATTCAACTCACAGACTTGAAGCTTCCTTTTGAAAGAGCAGTTTGGAAACACTCTTCTTATAGAATCTTCAAGTGGATACTTGGAGCGCTTTGAGGCCTGTGCTGGGAAATGAAATCTCTTCACCTACAAACTAGACAGAAACATTCTGAGAAACTTCTTTGCAATGAGTGCATTCAACTCACAGACTTGAACGTTCCTTTTGATAGAACAGTTTTGAAACATTACGTTTGTAGAATCTGCAAGTGTTTATTCGGAGCACCTTGAGGCCTATGTTGGAAAAGGAAATATCTTCACATAAAAACTAGAGAGAAGGATTCTCAGAAACTTCTTTGTGATGAGTTCATTCAACTCACAGAGTTGAACCTACCAATTGATAGAGAAGTTTGGAAACACTCTTTTTGTAGAATCTGCAAGTGGATATTTGGAGCCGTTTGAGGCCTATGCTGGGAAAGGAAATATCTTCACATAAAAACTGAACAGAAGCATTCTCAGAAACTTCCTTGTGTTGAGTGCATTCAACTCACAGACTTGAACTTCCCTATAGAAAGAGCAGTTTTGAAACACTCTTTTGGTAAAATCTGCAAGTGGTTATTTGGAGCACTTCGAGGCCCGTGCTGGGATATGGAATATCTTCACCTAAAAACTACAGAGAAGCATTCTCAGAAAGTTCTTCACGATGCATTCATTCAACTCTCAGAGTTGAACCTTCCTTTTGATAGAACAGTTTTGAAACACTCTTTTTGTAAAATCTGCAAGAGGATATTTGGAGCGTTCGGAGGCCTATGCTGGAAAAGGAAATATCTTCACATAAAAACTAGACAGAAGCATTCTGAGAAACTTCTGTGTGATGAGTGCATTCAACTCACAGACTTGAACGCTCCTCTCGAAAGAGCAGTTTTGAAACACTCCTTTTGTAGAATCTGCAAGTGTTTATTTGGAGCGCTTTGAGTCCTCTGTTGGAAATGGAAATATCTGCACATAAAAACTAGACAGAAGCATTCTCAGAAACTTCTTTGTGATGAGTGCATTCTACTCACAGTGTTGAAGCTTGCTTTAGATAGAGCAGTTTTGAAACACTCTTTTGGTAGAATCTGCAAGTGGATATTTGGAGCGCTTTGAGGCCTATGCTGGAAAAGGAAATGTCTTCACATAAAAACTAGACAGAAGCATTCCAGGAAACTTCTGTATGATAAGTGCATTCAACTCACAGACTTGAACGTTCCTTTTGATAGAACTCTTTTGAAACACTCCTTTTGTAGAATTTGCAAGTGTTCATTTGGAGCGCTTTGAGGCCTAAGCTGGAAAAGGAAATATCTTCACGTAAGAACTAGACAGAAGCATTCTCAGAAACTTCTTTCTGATGAGTGCATTCAACACACAGACTTGAACCTTGCTTTTGAAAGAGCAGCTTTGAAACACACTTTTCGTAGAATCTGCAAGTGGATATTTGGAGCGCTTTGAGGCCTATGCTGGGAAATGAAATCTCTTCACCTAAAAACTAGACAGAAGTATTCTGAGAAACTTCTGTGTGATGAGTGCATTCAACTCACAGACTTGAACGTTCCCTTTGATAGAACAGTTTTGAAACACTCCTTTTGTAGAATCTGCATGTGTTTATTTGGAGCGCTTTGTGGCCTATGTTGGAAAAGGAAATATCTTCATATAGAAACTAGACGGAAGCATTCTCAGAAACTTCTTTGTGATGAATGCATTCAACTCACAGACTTGAAGCTTCCTTTTGAAAGAGCAGTTTGGAAACAGTCTTCTTATAGAATCTTCAAGTGGATATTTGGAGCGCTTTGAGGCCTGTGCTGGGAAATGAAATCTCTTCACCTAAAAACTAGACAGAAACATTCTGAGAAACTTCTTTGCAATGAGTGCATTCAACTCACAGACTTGAACGTTCCTTTTGATAGAACAGTTTTGAAACATTACGTTTGTAGAATCTGCAAGTGTTTATTCGGAGCACCTTGAGGCCTATGTTGGAAAAGGAAATATCTTCACATAAAAACTAGAGAGAAGGATTCTCAGAAACTTCTTTGTGATGAGTTCATTCAACTCACAGAGTTGAACCTACCAATTGATAGAGAAGTTTGGAAACACTCTTTTTGTAGAATCTGCAAGTGGATATTTGGAGCCGTTTGAGGCCTATGCTGGAAAAGGAAATATCTTCACATAAAAACTGAACAGAAGCATTCTCAGAAACTTCTTTGTGTTGAGTGCATTCAACTCACAGACTTGAACTTCCCTATAGAAAGAGCAGTTTTGAAACACTCTTTTGGTAAAATCTGCAAGTGGTTATTTGGAGCACTTCGAGGCCTGTGCTGGGATATGGAATATCTTCACCTAAAAACTACAGAGAAGCATTCTCAGAAAGTTCTTCACGATGCATACATTCAACTCACAGAGTTGAACCTTCCTTTTGATAGAACAGTTTTGAAACACTCTTTTTGTAGAATCTGCAAGAGGATATTTGGAGCGTTCGGAGGCCTATGCTGGAAAAGGAAATATCTTCACATAAAAACTAGACAGAAGCATTCTCAGAAACTTCTGTGTGAT
Source organism: Pongo pygmaeus (assembly GCF_028885625.2). Lineage (NCBI taxonomy): Eukaryota > Metazoa > Chordata > Mammalia > Primates > Hominidae > Pongo > Pongo pygmaeus. The sequence continues at coordinate 24,299,958 of NC_072394.2, read as the reverse complement.
GAGTGCATTCAACTCACAGACTTGAACGTTCCTCTTGAAAGAGCAGTTTTGAAACACTCCTTTTGTAGAATCTGCAAGTGTTTATTTGGAGCGCTTTGAGGCCTATGTTGGAAAAGGAAATATCTGCACATAAAAACTAGACAGAAGCATTCTCAGAAACTTCTTTGTGATGAGTGCATTCTACTCACAGTGTTGAAGCTTTCTTTTGATAGAGCAGTTTTTAAACACTCCTTTGGTAGAATCTGCAAGTGGATATTTGGAGTGCTTTGAGGCCTATGCTGGAAAAGGAAATGTCTTCACATAAAAACTAGACAGAAGCATTCCAGGAAACTTCTGTATGATAAGTGCATTCAACTCACAGACTTGAACGTTCCTTTTGATAGAACTCTTTTGAAACACTCCTTTTGTAGAATTTGCAAGTGTTCATTTGGAGCGCTTTGAGGCCTAAGCTGGAAAAGGAAATATCTTCACGTAAGAACTAGACAGAAGCATTCTCAGAAACTTCTTTCCGATGAGTGCATTCAACACACAGACTTGAACCTTGCTTTTGAAAGAGCAGTTTTGAAACACTCTTTTCGTAGAATCTGCAAGTGGATATTTGGAGCGCTTTGAGGCCTATGCTGGGAAATGAAATCTCTTCACCTAAAAACTACACAGAAGCATTCTGAGAAACTTCTGTGTGATGAGTGCATTCAACTCACAGACTTGAACGTTCCCTTTGATAGAACAGTTTTGAAACACTCCTTTTGTAGAATCTGCATGTGTTTATTTGGAGCGCTTTGTGGCCTATGTTGGAAAAGGAAATATCTTCATATAGAAACTAGACGGAAGCATTCTCAGAAACTTCTTTGTGATGAATGCATTCAACTCACAGACTTGAAGCTTCCTTTTGAAAGAGCAGTTTGGAAACACTCTTCTTATAGAATCTTCAAGTGGATACTTGGAGCGCTTTGAGGCCTGTGCTGGGAAATGAAATCTCTTCACCTAAAAACTAGACAGAAACATTCTGAGAAACTTCTTTGCAATGAGTGCATTCAACTCACAGACTTGAACGTTCCTTTTGATAGAACAGTTTTGAAACATTACGTTTGTAGAATCTGCAAGTGTTTATTCGGAGCACCTTGAGGCCTATGTTGGAAAAGGAAATATCTTCACATAAAAACTAGAGAGAAGGATTCTCAGAAACTTCTTTGTGATGAGTTCATTCAACTCACAGAGTTGAACCTACCAATTGATAGAGAAGTTTGGAAACACTCTTTTTGTAGAATCTGCAAGTGGATATTTGGAGCCGTTTGAGGCCTATGCTGGAAAAGGAAATATCTTCACATAAAAACTGAACAGAAGCATTCTCAGAAACTTCTTTGTGTTGAGTGCATTCAACTCACAGACTTGAACTTCCCTATAGAAAGAGCAGTTTTGAAACACTCTTTTGGTAAAATCTGCAAGTGGTTATTTGGAGCACTTCGAGGCCTGTGCTGGGATATGGAATATCTTCACCTAAAAACTACAGAGAAGCATTCTCAGAAAGTTCTTCACGATGCATTCATTCAACTCACAGAGTTGAACCTTCCTTTTGATAGAACAGTTTTGAAACACTCTTTTTGTAGAATCTGCAAGAGGATATTTGGAGCGTTCGGAGGCCTATGCTGGAAAAGGAAATATCTTCACATAAAAACTAGACAGAAGCATTCTCAGAAACTTCTGTCTGATGAGTGCATTCAACTCACAGACTTGAACATTCCTCTGGAAAGAGCAGTTTTGAAACACTCCTTTTGTAGAATCTGCAAGTGTTTATTTGGAGCGCTTTGAGGCCTATGTTGGAAAAGGAAATATCTGCACATAAAAACTAGACAGAAGCATTCTCAGAAACTTCTTTGTGATGAGTGCATTCTACTCACAGTGTTGAAGCTTGCTTTTGATAGAGCAGTTTTGAAACACTCCTTTGGTAGAATCTGCAAGTGGATATTTGGAGCGCTTTGAGGCCTATGCTGGAAAAGGAAATGTCTTCACATAAAAACTAGACAGAAGCATTCCAGGAAACTTCTGTATGATAAGTGCATTCAACTCACAGACTTGAACGTTCCTTTTGATAGAACTCTTTTGAAACACTCCTTTTGTAGAATTTGCAAGTGTTCATTTGGAGCGCTTTGAGGCCTAAGCTGGAAAAGGAAATATCTTCACGTAAGAACTAGACAGAAGCATTCTCAGAAACTTCTTTCCGATGAGTGCATTCAACACACAGACTTGAACCTTGCTTTTGAAAGAGCAGCTTTGAAACACACTTTTCGTAGAATCTGCAAGTGCATATTTGGAGCGCTTTGAGGCCTATGCTGGGAAATGAAATCTCTTCACCTAAAAACTACACAGAAGCATTCTGAGAAACTTCTGTGTGATGAGTGCATTCAACTCACAGACTTGAACGTTCCCTTTGATAGAACAGTTTTGAAACACTCCTTTTGTAGAATCTGCATGTGTTTATTTGGAGCGCTTTGTGGCCTATGTTGGAAAAGGAAATATCTTCATATAGAAACTAGACGGAAGCATTCTCAGAAACTTCTTTGTGATGAATGCATTCAACTCACAGACTTGAAGCTTCCTTTTGAAAGAGCAGTTTGGAAACACTCTTCTTATAGAATCTTCAAGTGGATACTTGGAGCGCTTTGAGGCCTGTGCTGGGAAATGAAATCTCTTCACCTACAAACTAGACAGAAACATTCTGAGAAACTTCTTTGCAATGAGTGCATTCAACTCACAGACTTGAACGTTCCTTTTGATAGAACAGTTTTGAAACATTACGTTTGTAGAATCTGCAAGTGTTTATTCGGAGCACCTTGAGGCCTATGTTGGAAAAGGAAATATCTTCACATAAAAACTAGAGAGAAGGATTCTCAGAAACTTCTTTGTGATGAGTTCATTCAACTCACAGAGTTGAACCTACCAATTGATAGAGAAGTTTGGAAACACTCTTTTTGTAGAATCTGCAAGTGGATATTTGGAGCCGTTTGAGGCCTATGCTGGGAAAGGAAATATCTTCACATAAAAACTGAACAGAAGCATTCTCAGAAACTTCCTTGTGTTGAGTGCATTCAACTCACAGACTTGAACTTCCCTATAGAAAGAGCAGTTTTGAAACACTCTTTTGGTAAAATCTGCAAGTGGTTATTTGGAGCACTTCGAGGCCCGTGCTGGGATATGGAATATCTTCACCTAAAAACTACAGAGAAGCATTCTCAGAAAGTTCTTCACGATGCATTCATTCAACTCTCAGAGTTGAACCTTCCTTTTGATAGAACAGTTTTGAAACACTCTTTTTGTAGAATCTGCAAGAGGATATTTGGAGCATTCGGAGGCCTATGCTGGAAAAGGAAATATCTTCACATAAAAACTAGGCAGAAGCATTCTCAGAAAATTCTGTGTGATGAGTGCATTCAACTCACAGACTTGAACATTCCTCTCGAAAGAGCAGTTTTGAAACACTCCTTTTGTAGAATCTGCAAGTGTTTATTTGGAGCGCTTTGAGGCCTATGTTGGAAAAGGAAATATCTGCACATAAAAACTAGACAGAAGCATTCTCAGAAACTTCTTTGTGATGAGTGCATTCTACTCACAGTGTTGAAGCTTGCTTTTGATAGAGCAGTTTTGAAACACTCTTTTGGTAGAATCTGCAAGTGGATATTTGGAGCGCTTTGAGGCCTATGCTGGAAAAGGAAATGTCTTCACATAAAAACTAGACAGAAGCATTCCAGGAAACTTCTGTATGATAAGTGCATTCAACTCACAGACTTGAACGTTCCTTTTGATAGAACTCTTTTGAAACACTCCTTTTGTAGAATTTGCAAGTGTTCATTTGGAGCGCTTTGAGGCCTAAGCTGGAAAAGGAAATATCTTCACGTAAGAACTAGACAGAAGCATTCTCAGAAACTTCTTTCTGATGAGTGCATTCAACACACAGACTTGAACCTTGCTTTTGAAAGAGCAGCTTTGAAACACTCTTTTCGTAGAATCTGCAAGTGGATATTTGGAGCGCTTTGAGGCCTATGCTGTGAAATGAAATCTCTTCACCTAAAAACTAGACAGAAGCATTCTGAGAAACTTCTGTGTGATGAGTGCATTCAACTCACAGACTTGAACGTTCCCTTTGATAGAACAGTTTTGAAACACTCCTTTTGTAGAATCTGCATGTGTTTATTTGGAGCGCTTTGAGGCCTATGTTGGATAAGGAAATATCTTCATATAGAAACTAGACGGAAGCATTCTCAGAAACTTCTTTGTGATGAATGCATTCAACTCACAGACTTGAAGCTTCCTTTTGAAAGAGCAGTTTGGAAACACTCTTCTTATAGAATCTTCAAGTGGATATTTGGAGCGCTTTGAGGCCTATGCTGGGAAATGAAATCTCTTCACCTAAAAACTAGACAGAAACATTCTGAGAAACTTCTTTGCAATGAGTGCATTCAACTCACAGACTTGAACGTTCCTTTTGATAGAACAGTTTTGAAACATTACGTTTGTAGAATCTGCAAGTGTTTATTCGGAGCACCTTGAGGCCTATGTTGGAAAAGGAAATATCTTCACATAAAAACTAGAGAGAAGGATTCTCAGAAACTTCTTTGTGATGAGTTCATTCAACTCACAGAGTTGAACCTACCAATTGATAGAGAAGTTTGGAAACACTCTTTTTGTAGAATCTGCAAGTGGATATTTGGAGCCGTTTGAGGCCTATGCTGGAAAAGGAAATATCTTCACATAAAAACTGAACAGAAGCATTCTCAGAAACTTCTTTGTGTTGAGTGCATTCAACTCACAGACTTGAACTTCCCTATAGAAAGAGCAGTTTTGAAACACTCTTTTGGTAAAATCTGCAAGTGGTTATTTGGAGCACTTCGAGGCCCGTGCTGGGATATGGAATATCTTCACCTAAAAACTACAGAGAAGCATTCTCAGAAAGTTCTTCACGATGCATTCATTCAACTCACAGAGTTGAACCTTCCTTTTGATAGAACAGTTTTGAAACACTCTTTTTGTAGAATCTGCAAGAGGATATTTGGAGCGTTCGGAGGCCTATGCTGGAAAAGGAAATATCTTCACCTAAAAACTAGACAGAAGCATTCTCAGAAACTTCTGTGTGATGAGTGCATTCAACTCACAGACTTGAACGTTCCTCTCGAAAGAGCAGTTTTGAAACACTCCTTTTGTAGAATCTGCAAGTGTTTATTTGGAGCGCTTTGAGGCCTCTGTTGGAAATGGAAATATCTGCACATAAAAACTAGACAGAAGCATTCTCAGAAACTTCTTTGTGATGAGTGCATTCTACTCACAGTGTTGAAGCTTGCTTTAGATAGAGCAGTTTTGAAACACTCTTTTGGTAGAATCTGCAAGTGGATATTTGGAGCGCTTTGAGGCCTATGCTGGAAAAGGAAATGTCTTCACATAAAAACTAGACAGAAGCATTCCAGGAAACTTCTGTATGATAAGTGCATTCAACTCACAGACTTGAACGTTCCTTTTGATAGAACTCTTTTGAAACACTCCTTTTGTAGAATTTGCAAGTGTTCATTTGGAGCGCTTTGAGGCCTAAGCTGGAAAAGGAAATATCTTCACGTAAGAACTAGACAGAAGCATTCTCAGAAACTTCTTTCCGATGAGTGCATTCAACACACAGACTTGAACCTTGCTTTTGAAAGAGCAGCTTTGAAACACACTTTTCGTAGAATCTGCAAGTGCATATTTGGAGCGCTTTGAGGCCTATGCTGGGAAATGAAATCTCTTCACCTAAAAACTACACAGAAGCATTCTGAGAAACTTCTGTGTGATGAGTGCATTCAACTCACAGACTTGAACGTTCCCTTTGATAGAACAGTTTTGAAACACTCCTTTTGTAGAATCTGCATGTGTTTATTTGGAGCGCTTTGTGGCCTATGTTGGAAAAGGAAATATCTTCATATAGAAACTAGACGGAAGCATTCTCAGAAACTTCTTTGTGATGAATGCATTCAACTCACAGACTTGAAGCTTCCTTTTGAAAGAGCAGTTTGGAAACAGTCTTCTTATAGAATCTTCAAGTGGATACTTGGAGCGCTTTGAGGCCTGTGCTGGGAAATGAAATCTCTTCACCTACAAACTAGACAGAAACATTCTGAGAAACTTCTTTGCAATGAGTGCATTCAACTCACAGACTTGAACGTTCCTTTTGATAGAACAGTTTTGAAACATTACGTTTGTAGAATCTGCAAGTGTTTATTCGGAGCACCTTGAGGCCTATGTTGGAAAAGGAAATATCTTCACATAAAAACTAGAGAGAAGGATTCTCAGAAACTTCTTTGTGATGAGTTCATTCAACTCACAGAGTTGAACCTACCAATTGATAGAGAAGTTTGGAAACACTCTTTTTGTAGAATCTGCAAGTGGATATTTGGAGCCGTTTGAGGCCTATGCTGGGAAAGGAAATATCTTCACATAAAAACTGAACAGAAGCATTCTCAGAAACTTCCTTGTGTTGAGTGCATTCAACTCACAGACTTGAACTTCCCTATAGAAAGAGCAGTTTTGAAACACTCTTTTGGTAAAATCTGCAAGTGGTTATTTGGAGCACTTCGAGGCCCGTGCTGGGATATGGAATATCTTCACCTAAAAACTACAGAGAAGCATTCTCAGAAAGTTCTTCACGATGCATTCATTCAACTCTCAGAGTTGAACCTTCCTTTTGATAGAACAGTTTTGAAACACTCTTTTTGTAGAATCTGCAAGAGGATATTTGGAGCGTTCGGAGGCCTATGCTGGAAAAGGAAATATCTTCACATAAAAACTAGGCAGAAGCATTCTCAGAAAATTCTGTGTGATGAGTGCATTCAACTCACAGACTTGAACATTCCTCTCGAAAGAGCAGTTTTGAAACACTCCTTTTGTAGAATCTGCAAGTGTTTATTTGGAGCGCTTTGAGGCCTATGTTGGAAAAGGAAATATCTGCACATAAAAACTAGACAGAAGCATTCTCAGAAACTTCTTTGTGATGAGTGCATTCTACTCACAGTGTTGAAGCTTGCTTTTGATAGAGCAGTTTTGAAACACTCTTTTGGTAGAATCTGCAAGTGGATATTTGGAGCGCTTTGAGGCCTATGCTGGAAAAGGAAATGTCTTCACATAAAAACTAGACAGAAGCATTCCAGGAAACTTCTGTATGATAAGTGCATTCAACTCACAGACTTGAACGTTCCTTTTGATAGAACTCTTTTGAAACACTCCTTTTGTAGAATTTGCAAGTGTTCATTTGGAGCGCTTTGAGGCCTAAGCTGGAAAAGGAAATATCTTCACGTAAGAACTTGACAGAAGCATTCTCAGAAACTTCTTTCGGATGAGTGCATTCAACACACAGACTTGAACCTTGCTTTTGAAAGAGCAGCTTTGAAACACTCTTTTCGTAGAATCTGCAAGTGGATATTTGGAGCGCTTTGAGGCCTATGCTGGGAAATGAAATCTCTCCACCTAAAAACTAGACAGAAGCATTCTGAGAAACTTCTGTGTGATGAGTGCATTCAACTCACAGACTTGAACGTTCCCTTTGATAGAACAGTTTTGAAACACTCCTTTTGTAGAATCTGCATGTGTTTATTTGGAGCGCTTTGTGGCCTATGTTGGAAAAGGAAATATCTTCATATAGAAACTAGACGGAAGCATTCTCAGAAACTTCTTTGTGATGAATGCATTCAACTCACAGACTTGAAGCTTCCTTTTGAAAGAGCAGTTTGGAAACAGTCTTCTTATAGAATCTTCAAGTGGATATTTGGAGCGCTTTGAGGCCTGTGCTGGGAAATGAAATCTCTTCACCTACAAACTAGACAGAAACATTCTGAGAAACTTCTTTGCAATGAGTGCATTCAACTCACAGACTTGAACGTTCCTTTTGATAGAACAGTTTTGAAACATTACGTTTGTAGAATCTGCAAGTGTTTATTCGGAGCACCTTGAGGCCTATGTTGGAAAAGGAAATATCTTCACATAAAAACTAGAGAGAAGGATTCTCAGAAACTTCTTTGTGATGAGTTCATTCAACTCACAGAGTTGAACCTACCAATTGATAGAGAAGTTTGGAAACACTCTTTTTGTAGAATCTGCAAGTGGATATTTGGAGCCGTTTGAGGCCTATGCTGGAAAAGGAAATATCTTCACATAAAAACTGAACAGAAGCATTCTCAGAAACTTCTTTGTGTTGAGTGCATTCAACTCACAGACTTGAACTTCCCTATAGAAAGAGCAGTTTTGAAACACTCTTTGGGTAAAATCTGCAAGTGGTTATTTGGAGCACTTCGAGGCCTGTGCTGGGATATGGAATATCTTCACCTAAAAACTACAGAGAAGCATTCTCAGAAAGTTCTTCACGATGCATTCATTCAACTCACAGAGTTGAACCTTCCTTTTGATAGAACAGTTTTGAAACACTCTTTTTGTAGAATCTGCAAGAGGATATTTGGAGCGTTCGGAGGCCTATGCTGGAAAAGGAAATATCTTCACATAAAAACTAGACAGAAGCATTCTCAGAAACTTCTGTGTGATGAGTGCATTCAACTCACAGACTTGAACGTTCCTCTTGAAAGAGCAGTTTTGAAACACTCCTTTTGTAGAATCTGCAAGTGTTTATTTGGAGCGCTTTGAGGCCTATGTTGGAAAAGGAAATATCTGCACATAAAAACTAGACAGAAGCATTCTCAGAAACTTCTTTGTGATGAGTGCATTCTACTCACAGTGTTGAAGCTTGCTTTTGATAGAGCAGTTTTGAAACACTCCTTTGGTAGAATCTGCAAGTGGATATTTGGAGCGCTTTGAGGCCTATGCTGGAAAAGGAAATGTCTTCACATAAAAACTAGACAGAAGCATTCCAGGAAACTTCTGTATGATAAGTGCATTCAACTCACAGACTTGAACGTTCCTTTTGATAGAACTCTTTTGAAACACTCCTTTTGTAGAATTTGCAAGTGTTCATTTGGAGCGCTTTGAGGCCTAAGCTGGAAAAGGAAATATCTTCACGTAAGAACTAGACAGAAGCATTCTCAGAAACTTCTTTCCGATGAGTGCATTCAACACACAGACTTGAACCTTGCTTTTGAAAGAGCAGCTTTGAAACACACTTTTCGTAGAATCTGCAAGTGGATATTTGGAGCGCTTTGAGGCCTATGCTGGGAAATGAAATCTCTTCACCTAAAAACTACACAGAAGCATTCTGAGAAACTTCTGTGTGATGAGTGCATTCAACTCACAGACTTGAACGTTCCCTTTGATAGAACAGTTTTGAAACACTCCTTTTGTAGAATCTGCATGTGTTTATTTGGAGCGCTTTGTGGCCTATGTTGGAAAAGGAAATATCTTCATATAGAAACTAGACGGAAGCATTCTCAGAAACTTCTTTGTGATGAATGCATTCAACTCACAGACTTGAAGCTTCCTTTTGAAAGAGCAGTTTGGAAACACTCTTCTTATAGAATCTTCAAGTGGATACTTGGAGCGCTTTGAGGCCTGTGCTGGGAAATGAAATCTCTTCACCTACAAACTAGACAGAAACATTCTGAGAAACTTCTTTGCAATGAGTGCATTCAACTCACAGACTTGAACGTTCCTTTTGATAGAACAGTTTTGAAACATTACGTTTGTAGAATCTGCAAGTGTTTATTCGGAGCACCTTGAGGCCTATGTTGGAAAAGGAAATATCTTCACATAAAAACTAGAGAGAAGGATTCTCAGAAACTTCTTTGTGATGAGTTCATTCAACTCACAGAGTTGAACCTACCAATTGATAGAGAAGTTTGGAAACACTCTTTTTGTAGAATCTGCAAGTGGATATTTGGAGCCGTTTGAGGCCTATGCTGGGAAAGGAAATATCTTCACATAAAAACTGAACAGAAGCATTCTCAGAAACTTCCTTGTGTTGAGTGCATTCAACTCACAGACTTGAACTTCCCTATAGAAAGAGCAGTTTTGAAACACTCTTTTGGTAAAATCTGCAAGTGGTTATTTGGAGCACTTCGAGGCCCGTGCTGGGATATGGAATATCTTCACCTAAAAACTACAGAGAAGCATTCTCAGAAAGTTCTTCACGATGCATTCATTCAACTCTCAGAGTTGAACCTTCCTTTTGATAGAACAGTTTTGAAACACTCTTTTTGTAAAATCTGCAAGAGGATATTTGGAGCGTTCGGAGGCCTATGCTGGAAAAGGAAATATCTTCACATAAAAACTAGACAGAAGCATTCTGAGAAACTTCTGTGTGATGAGTGCATTCAACTCACAGACTTGAACGTTCCTCTCGAAAGAGCAGTTTTGAAACACTCCTTTTGTAGAATCTGCAAGTGTTTATTTGGAGCGCTTTGAGTCCTCTGTTGGAAATGGAAATATCTGCACATAAAAACTAGACAGAAGCATTCTCAGAAACTTCTTTGTGATGAGTGCATTCTACTCACAGTGTTGAAGCTTGCTTTTGATAGAGCAGTTTTGAAACACTCCTTTGGTAGAATCTGCAAGTGGATATTTGGAGCGCTTTGAGGCCTATGCTGGAAAAGGAAATGTCTTCACATAAAAACTAGACAGAAGCATTCCAGGAAACTTCTGTATGATAAGTGCATTCAACTCACAGACTTGAACGTTCCTTTTGATAGAACTCTTTTGAAACACTCCTTTTGTAGAATTTGCAAGTGTTCATTTGGAGCGCTTTGAGGCCTAAGCTGGAAAAGGAAATATCTTCACGTAAGAACTAGACAGAAGCATTCTCAGAAACTTCTTTCCGATGAGTGCATTCAACACACAGACTTGAACCTTGCTTTTGAAAGAGCAGCTTTGAAACACACTTTTCGTAGAATCTGCAAGTGGATATTTGGAGCGCTTTGAGGCCTATGCTGGGAAATGAAATCTCTTCACCTAAAAACTACACAGAAGCATTCTGAGAAACTTCTGTGTGATGAGTGCATTCAACTCACAGACTTGAACGTTCCCTTTGATAGAACAGTTTTGAAACACTCCTTTTGTAGAATCTGCATGTGTTTATTTGGAGCGCTTTGTGGCCTATGTTGGAAAAGGAAATATCTTCATATAGAAACTAGACGGAAGCATTCTCAGAAACTTCTTTGTGATGAATGCATTCAACTCACAGACTTGAAGCTTCCTTTTGAAAGAGCAGTTTGGAAACACTCTTCTTATAGAATCTTCAAGTGGATACTTGGAGCGCTTTGAGGCCTGTGCTGGGAAATGAAATCTCTTCACCTACAAACTAGACAGAAACATTCTGAGAAACTTCTTTGCAATGAGTGCATTCAACTCACAGACTTGAACGTTCCTTTTGATAGAACAGTTTTGAAACATTACGTTTGTAGAATCTGCAAGTGTTTATTCGGAGCACCTTGAGGCCTATGTTGGAAAAGGAAATATCTTCACATAAAAACTAGAGAGAAGGATTCTCAGAAACTTCTTTGTGATGAGTTCATTCAACTCACAGAGTTGAACCTACCAATTGATAGAGAAGTTTGGAAACACTCTTTTTGTAGAATCTGCAAGTGGATATTTGGAGCCGTTTGAGGCCTATGCTGGGAAAGGAAATATCTTCACATAAAAACTGAACAGAAGCATTCTCAGAAACTTCCTTGTGTTGAGTGCATTCAACTCACAGACTTGAACTTCCCTATAGAAAGAGCAGTTTTGAAACACTCTTTTGGTAAAATCTGCAAGTGGTTATTTGGAGCACTTCGAGGCCCGTGCTGGGATATGGAATATCTTCACCTAAAAACTACAGAGAAGCATTCTCAGAAAGTTCTTCACGATGCATTCATTCAACTCTCAGAGTTGAACCTTCCTTTTGATAGAACAGTTTTGAAACACTCTTTTTGTAGAATCTGCAAGAGGATATTTGGAGCGTTCGGAGGCCTATGCTGGAAAAGGAAATATCTTCACATAAAAACTAGGCAGAAGCATTCTCAGAAAATTCTGTGTGATGAGTGCATTCAACTCACAGACTTGAACATTCCTCTCGAAAGAGCAGTTTTGAAACACTCCTTTTGTAGAATCTGCAAGTGTTTATTTGGAGCGCTTTGAGGCCTATGTTGGAAAAGGAAATATCTGCACATAAAAACTAGACAGAAGCATTCTCAGAAACTTCTTTGTGATGAGTGCATTCTACTCACAGTGTTGAAGCTTGCTTTTGATAGAGCAGTTTTGAAACACTCTTTTGGTAGAATCTGCAAGTGGATATTTGGAGCGCTTTGAGGCCTATGCTGGAAAAGGAAATGTCTTCACATAAAAACTAGACAGAAGCATTCCAGGAAACTTCTGTATGATAAGTGCATTCAACTCACAGACTTGAACGTTCCTTTTGATAGAACTCTTTTGAAACACTCCTTTTGTAGAATTTGCAAGTGTTCATTTGGAGCGCTTTGAGGCCTAAGCTGGAAAAGGAAATATCTTCACGTAAGAACTTGACAGAAGCATTCTCAGAAACTTCTTTCAGATGAGTGCATTCAACACACAGACTTGAACCTTGCTTTTGAAAGAGCAGCTTTGAAACACTCTTTTCGTAGAATCTGCAAGTGGATATTTGGAGCGCTTTGAGGCCTATGCTGGGAAATGAAATCTCTCCACCTAAAAACTAGACAGAAGCATTCTGAGAAACTTCTGTGTGATGAGTGCATTCAACTCACAGACTTGAACGTTCCCTTTGATAGAACAGTTTTGAAACACTCCTTTTGTAGAATCTGCATGTGTTTATTTGGAGCGCTTTGTGGCCTATGTTGGAAAAGGAAATATCTTCATATAGAAACTAGACGGAAGCATTCTCAGAAACTTCTTTGTGATGAATGCATTCAACTCACAGACTTGAAGCTTCCTTTTGAAAGAGCAGTTTGGAAACAGTCTTCTTATAGAATCTTCAAGTGGATATTTGGAGCGCTTTGAGGCCTGTGCTGGGAAATGAAATCTCTTCACCTACAAACTAGACAGAAACATTCTGAGAAACTTCTTTGCAATGAGTGCATTCAACTCACAGACTTGAACGTTCCTTTTGATAGAACAGTTTTGAAACATTACGTTTGTAGAATCTGCAAGTGTTTATTCGGAGCACCTTGAGGCCTATGTTGGAAAAGGAAATATCTTCACATAAAAACTAGAGAGAAGGATTCTCAGAAACTTCTTTGTGATGAGTTCATTCAACTCACAGAGTTGAACCTACCAATTGATAGAGAAGTTTGGAAACACTCTTTTTGTAGAATCTGCAAGTGGATATTTGGAGCCGTTTGAGGCCTATGCTGGAAAAGGAAATATCTTCACATAAAAACTGAACAGAAGCATTCTCAGAAACTTCTTTGTGTTGAGTGCATTCAACTCACAGACTTGAACTTCCCTATAGAAAGAGCAGTTTTGAAACACTCTTTGGGTAAAATCTGCAAGTGGTTATTTGGAGCACTTCGAGGCCTGTGCTGGGATATGGAATATCTTCACCTAAAAACTACAGAGAAGCATTCTCAGAAAGTTCTTCACGATGCATTCATTCAACTCACAGAGTTGAACCTTCCTTTTGATAGAACAGTTTTGAAACACTCTTTTTGTAGAATCTGCAAGAGGATATTTGGAGCGTTCGGAGGCCTATGCTGGAAAAGGAAATATCTTCACATAAAAACTAGACAGAAGCATTCTCAGAAACTTCTGTGTGATGAGTGCATTCAACTCACAGACTTGAACGTTCCTCTTGAAAGAGCAGTTTTGAAACACTCCTTTTGTAGAATCTGCAAGTGTTTATTTGGAGCGCTTTGAGGCCTATGTTGGAAAAGGAAATATCTGCACATAAAAACTAGACAGAAGCATTCTCAGAAACTTCTTTGTGATGAGTGCATTCTACTCACAGTGTTGAAGCTTGCTTTTGATAGAGCAGTTTTGAAACACTCCTTTGGTAGAATCTGCAAGTGGATATTTGGAGCGCTTTGAGGCCTATGCTGGAAAAGGAAATGTCTTCACATAAAAACTAGACAGAAGCATTCCAGGAAACTTCTGTATGATAAGTGCATTCAACTCACAGACTTGAACGTTCCTTTTGATAGAACTCTTTTGAAACACTCCTTTTGTAGAATTTGCAAGTGTTCATTTGGAGCGCTTTGAGGCCTAAGCTGGAAAAGGAAATATCTTCACGTAAGAACTAGACAGAAGCATTCTCAGAAACTTCTTTCCGATGAGTGCATTCAACACACAGACTTGAACCTTGCTTTTGAAAGAGCAGCTTTGAAACACACTTTTCGTAGAATCTGCAAGTGGATATTTGGAGCGCTTTGAGGCCTATGCTGGGAAATGAAATCTCTTCACCTAAAAACTACACAGAAGCATTCTGAGAAACTTCTGTGTGATGAGTGCATTCAACTCACAGACTTGAACGTTCCCTTTGATAGAACAGTTTTGAAACACTCCTTTTGTAGAATCTGCATGTGTTTATTTGGAGCGCTTTGTGGCCTATGTTGGAAAAGGAAATATCTTCATATAGAAACTAGACGGAAGCATTCTCAGAAACTTCTTTGTGATGAATGCATTCAACTCACAGACTTGAAGCTTCCTTTTGAAAGAGCAGTTTGGAAACACTCTTCTTATAGAATCTTCAAGTGGATACTTGGAGCGCTTTGAGGCCTGTGCTGGGAAATGAAATCTCTTCACCTACAAACTAGACAGAAACATTCTGAGAAACTTCTTTGCAATGAGTGCATTCAACTCACAGACTTGAACGTTCCTTTTGATAGAACAGTTTTGAAACATTACGTTTGTAGAATCTGCAAGTGTTTATTCGGAGCACCTTGAGGCCTATGTTGGAAAAGGAAATATCTTCACATAAAAACTAGAGAGAAGGATTCTCAGAAACTTCTTTGTGATGAGTTCATTCAACTCACAGAGTTGAACCTACCAATTGATAGAGAAGTTTGGAAACACTCTTTTTGTAGAATCTGCAAGTGGATATTTGGAGCCGTTTGAGGCCTATGCTGGGAAAGGAAATATCTTCACATAAAAACTGAACAGAAGCATTCTCAGAAACTTCCTTGTGTTGAGTGCATTCAACTCACAGACTTGAACTTCCCTATAGAAAGAGCAGTTTTGAAACACTCTTTTGGTAAAATCTGCAAGTGGTTATTTGGAGCACTTCGAGGCCCGTGCTGGGATATGGAATATCTTCACCTAAAAACTACAGAGAAGCATTCTCAGAAAGTTCTTCACGATGCATTCATTCAACTCTCAGAGTTGAACCTTCCTTTTGATAGAACAGTTTTGAAACACTCTTTTTGTAAAATCTGCAAGAGGATATTTGGAGCGTTCGGAGGCCTATGCTGGAAAAGGAAATATCTTCACATAAAAACTAGACAGAAGCATTCTGAGAAACTTCTGTGTGATGAGTGCATTCAACTCACAGACTTGAACGTTCCTCTCGAAAGAGCAGTTTTGAAACACTCCTTTTGTAGAATCTGCAAGTGTTTATTTGGAGCGCTTTGAGTCCTCTGTTGGAAATGGAAATATCTGCACATAAAAACTAGACAGAAGCATTCTCAGAAACTTCTTTGTGATGAGTGCATTCTACTCACAGTGTTGAAGCTTGCTTTTGATAGAGCAGTTTTGAAACACTCCTTTGGTAGAATCTGCAAGTGGATATTTGGAGCGCTTTGAGGCCTATGCTGGAAAAGGAAATGTCTTCACATAAAAACTAGACAGAAGCATTCCAGGAAACTTCTGTATGATAAGTGCATTCAACTCACAGACTTGAACGTTCCTTTTGATAGAACTCTTTTGAAACACTCCTTTTGTAGAATTTGCAAGTGTTCATTTGGAGCGCTTTGAGGCCTAAGCTGGAAAAGGAAATATCTTCACGTAAGAACTAGACAGAAGCATTCTCAGAAACTTCTTTCCGATGAGTGCATTCAACACACAGACTTGAACCTTGCTTTTGAAAGAGCAGCTTTGAAACACACTTTTCGTAGAATCTGCAAGTGGATATTTGGAGCGCTTTGAGGCCTATGCTGGGAAATGAAATCTCTTCACCTAAAAACTACACAGAAGCATTCTGAGAAACTTCTGTGTGATGAGTGCATTCAACTCACAGACTTGAACGTTCCCTTTGATAGAACAGTTTTGAAACACTCCTTTTGTAGAATCTGCATGTGTTTATTTGGAGCGCTTTGTGGCCTATGTTGGAAAAGGAAATATCTTCATATAGAAACTAGACGGAAGCATTCTCAGAAACTTCTTTGTGATGAATGCATTCAACTCACAGACTTGAAGCTTCCTTTTGAAAGAGCAGTTTGGAAACACTCTTCTTATAGAATCTTCAAGTGGATACTTGGAGCGCTTTGAGGCCTGTGCTGGGAAATGAAATCTCTTCACCTACAAACTAGACAGAAACATTCTGAGAAACTTCTTTGCAATGAGTGCATTCAACTCACAGACTTGAACGTTCCTTTTGATAGAACAGTTTTGAAACATTACGTTTGTAGAATCTGCAAGTGTTTATTCGGAGCACCTTGAGGCCTATGTTGGAAAAGGAAATATCTTCACATAAAAACTAGAGAGAAGGATTCTCAGAAACTTCTTTGTGATGAGTTCATTCAACTCACAGAGTTGAACCTACCAATTGATAGAGAAGTTTGGAAACACTCTTTTTGTAGAATCTGCAAGTGGATATTTGGAGCCGTTTGAGGCCTATGCTGGGAAAGGAAATATCTTCACATAAAAACTGAACAGAAGCATTCTCAGAAACTTCCTTGTGTTGAGTGCATTCAACTCACAGACTTGAACTTCCCTATAGAAAGAGCAGTTTTGAAACACTCTTTTGGTAAAATCTGCAAGTGGTTATTTGGAGCACTTCGAGGCCCGTGCTGGGATATGGAATATCTTCACCTAAAAACTACAGAGAAGCATTCTCAGAAAGTTCTTCACGATGCATTCATTCAACTCTCAGAGTTGAACCTTCCTTTTGATAGAACAGTTTTGAAACACTCTTTTTGTAAAATCTGCAAGAGGATATTTGGAGCGTTCGGAGGCCTATGCTGGAAAAGGAAATATCTTCACATAAAAACTAGACAGAAGCATTCTGAGAAACTTCTGTGTGATGAGTGCATTCAACGCACAGACTTGAACGTTCCTCTCGAAAGAGCAGTTTTGAAACACTCCTTTTGTAGAATCTGCAAGTGTTTATTTGGAGCGCTTTGAGTCCTCTGTTGGAAATGGAAATATCTGCACATAAAAACTAGACAGAAGCATTCTCAGAAACTTCTTTGTGATGAGTGCATTCTACTCACAGTGTTGAAGCTTGCTTTTGATAGAGCAGTTTTGAAACACTCCTTTGGTAGAATCTGCAAGTGGATATTTGGAGCGCTTTGAGGCCTATGCTGGAAAAGGAAATGTCTTCACATAAAAACTAGACAGAAGCATTCCAGGAAACTTCTGTATGATAAGTGCATTCAACTCACAGACTTGAACGTTCCTTTTGATAGAACTCTTTTGAAACACTCCTTTTGTAGAATTTGCAAGTGTTCATTTGGAGCGCTTTGAGGCCTAAGCTGGAAAAGGAAATATCTTCACGTAAGAACTAGACAGAAGCATTCTCAGAAACTTCTTTCCGATGAGTGCATTCAACACACAGACTTGAACCTTGCTTTTGAAAGAGCAGCTTTGAAACACACTTTTCGTAGAATCTGCAAGTGGATATTTGGAGCGCTTTGAGGCCTATGCTGGGAAATGAAATCTCTTCACCTAAAAACTACACAGAAGCATTCTGAGAAACTTCTGTGTGATGAGTGCATTCAACTCACAGACTTGAACGTTCCCTTTGATAGAACAGTTTTGAAACACTCCTTTTGTAGAATCTGCATGTGTTTATTTGGAGCGCTTTGTGGCCTATGTTGGAAAAGGAAATATCTTCATATAGAAACTAGACGGAAGCATTCTCAGAAACTTCTTTGTGATGAATGCATTCAACTCACAGACTTGAAGCTTCCTTTTGAAAGAGCAGTTTGGAAACACTCTTCTTATAGAATCTTCAAGTGGATACTTGGAGCGCTTTGAGGCCTGTGCTGGGAAATGAAATCTCTTCACCTACAAACTAGACAGAAACATTCTGAGAAACTTCTTTGCAATGAGTGCATTCAACTCACAGACTTGAACGTTCCTTTTGATAGAACAGTTTTGAAACATTACGTTTGTAGAATCTGCAAGTGTTTATTCGGAGCACCTTGAGGCCTATGTTGGAAAAGGAAATATCTTCACATAAAAACTAGAGAGAAGGATTCTCAGAAACTTCTTTGTGATGAGTTCATTCAACTCACAGAGTTGAACCTACCAATTGATAGAGAAGTTTGGAAACACTCTTTTTGTAGAATCTGCAAGTGGATATTTGGAGCCGTTTGAGGCCTATGCTGGGAAAGGAAATATCTTCACATAAAAACTGAACAGAAGCATTCTCAGAAACTTCATTGTGTTGAGTGCATTCAACTCACAGACTTGAACTTCCCTATAGAAAGAGCAGTTTTGAAACACTCTTTTGGTAAAATCTGCAAGTGGTTATTTGGAGCACTTCGAGGCCCGTGCTGGGATATGGAATATCTTCACCTAAAAACTACAGAGAAGCATTCTCAGAAAGTTCTTCACGATGCATTCATTCAACTCTCAGAGTTGAACCTTCCTTTTGATAGAACAGTTTTGAAACACTCTTTTTGTAAAATCTGCAAGAGGATATTTGGAGCGTTCGGAGGCCTATGCTGGAAAAGGAAATATCTTCACATAAAAACTAGACAGAAGCATTCTGAGAAACTTCTGTGTGATGAGTGCATTCAACTCACAGACTTGAACGCTCCTCTCGAAAGAGCAGTTTTGAAACACTCCTTTTGTAGAATCTGCAAGTGTTTATTTGGAGCGCTTTGAGGCCTCTGTTGGAAATGGAAATATCTGCACATAAAAACTAGACAGAAGCATTCTCAGAAACTTCTTTGTGATGAGTGCATTCTACTCACAGTGTTGAAGCTTGCTTTAGATAGAGCAGTTTTGAAACACTCTTTTGGTAGAATCTGCAAGTGGATATTTGGAGCGCTTTGAGGCCTATGCTGGAAAAGGAAATGTCTTCACATAAAAACTAGACAGAAGCATTCCAGGAAACTTCTGTATGATAAGTGCATTCAACTCACAGACTTGAACGTTCCTTTTGATAGAACTCTTTTGAAACACTCCTTTTGTAGAATTTGCAAGTGTTCATTTGGAGCGCTTTGAGGCCTAAGCTGGAAAAGGAAATATCTTCACGTAAGAACTAGACAGAAGCATTCTCAGAAACTTCTTTCTGATGAGTGCATTCAACACACAGACTTGAACCTTGCTTTTGAAAGAGCAGCTTTGAAACACACTTTTCGTAGAATCTGCAAGTGGATATTTGGAGCGCTTTGAGGCCTATGCTGGGAAATGAAATCTCTTCACCTAAAAACTAGACAGAAGCATTCTGAGAAACTTCTGTGTGATGAGTGCATTCAACTCACAGACTTGAACGTTCCCTTTGATAGAACAGTTTTGAAACACTCCTTTTGTAGAATCTGCATGTGTTTATTTGGAGCGCTTTGTGGCCTATGTTGGAAAAGGAAATATCTTCATATAGAAACTAGACGGAAGCATTCTCAGAAACTTCTTTGTGATGAATGCATTCAACTCACAGACTTGAAGCTTCCTTTTGAAAGAGCAGTTTGGAAACAGTCTTCTTATAGAATCTTCAAGTGGATATTTGGAGCGCTTTGAGGCCTGTGCTGGGAAATGAAATCTCTTCACCTAAAAACTAGACAGAAACATTCTGAGAAACTTCTTTGCAATGAGTGCATTCAACTCACAGACTTGAACGTTCCTTTTGATAGAACAGTTTTGAAACATTACGTTTGTAGAATCTGCAAGTGTTTATTCGGAGCACCTTGAGGCCTATGTTGGAAAAGGAAATATCTTCACATAAAAACTAGAGAGAAGGATTCTCAGAAACTTCTTTGTGATGAGTTCATTCAACTCACAGAGTTGAACCTACCAATTGATAGAGAAGTTTGGAAACACTCTTTTTGTAGAATCTGCAAGTGGATATTTGGAGCCGTTTGAGGCCTATGCTGGAAAAGGAAATATCTTCACATAAAAACTGAACAGAAGCATTCTCAGAAACTTCTTTGTGTTGAGTGCATTCAACTCACAGACTTGAACTTCCCTATAGAAAGAGCAGTTTTGAAACACTCTTTTGGTAAAATCTGCAAGTGGTTATTTGGAGCACTTCGAGGCCTGTGCTGGGATATGGAATATCTTCACCTAAAAACTACAGAGAAGCATTCTCAGAAAGTTCTTCACGATGCATTCATTCAACTCACAGAGTTGAACCTTCCTTTTGATAGAACAGTTTTGAAACACTCTTTTTGTAGAATCTGCAAGAGGATATTTGGAGCGTTCGGAGGCCTATGCTGGAAAAGGAAATATCTTCACATAAAAACTAGACAGAAGCATTCTCAGAAACTTCTGTGTGATGAGTGCATTCAACTCACAGACTTGAACGTTCCTCTTGAAAGAGCAGTTTTGAAACACTCCTTTTGTAGAATCTGCAAGTGTTTATTTGGAGCGCTTTGAGGCCTATGTTGGAAAAGGAAATATCTGCACATAAAAACTAGACAGAAGCATTCTCAGAAACTTCTTTGTGATGAGTGCATTCTACTCACAGTGTTGAAGCTTTCTTTTGATAGAGCAGTTTTGAAACACTCCTTTGGTAGAATCTGCAAGTGGATATTTGGAGTGCTTTGAGGCCTATGCTGGAAAAGGAAATGTCTTCACATAAAAACTAGACAGAAGCATTCCAGGAAACTTCTGTATGATAAGTGCATTCAACTCACAGACTTGAACGTTCCTTTTGATAGAACTCTTTTGAAACACTCCTTTTGTAGAATTTGCAAGTGTTCATTTGGAGCGCTTTGAGGCCTAAGCTGGAAAAGGAAATATCTTCACGTAAGAACTAGACAGAAGCATTCTCAGAAACTTCTTTCCGATGAGTGCATTCAACACACAGACTTGAACCTTGCTTTTGAAAGAGCAGTTTTGAAACACTCTTTTCGTAGAATCTGCAAGTGGATATTTGGAGCGCTTTGAGGCCTATGCTGGGAAATGAAATCTCTTCACCTAAAAACTACACAGAAGCATTCTGAGAAACTTCTGTGTGATGAGTGCATTCAACTCACAGACTTGAACGTTCCCTTTGATAGAACAGTTTTGAAACACTCCTTTTGTAGAATCTGCATGTGTTTATTTGGAGCGCTTTGTGGCCTATGTTGGAAAAGGAAATATCTTCATATAGAAACTAGACGGAAGCATTCTCAGAAACTTCTTTGTGATGAATGCATTCAACTCACAGACTTGAAGCTTCCTTTTGAAAGAGCAGTTTGGAAACACTCTTCTTATAGAATCTTCAAGTGGATACTTGGAGCGCTTTGAGGCCTGTGCTGGGAAATGAAATCTCTTCACCTAAAAACTAGACAGAAACATTCTGAGAAACTTCTTTGCAATGAGTGCATTCAACTCACAGACTTGAACGTTCCTTTTGATAGAACAGTTTTGAAACATTACGTTTGTAGAATCTGCAAGTGTTTATTCGGAGCACCTTGAGGCCTATGTTGGAAAAGGAAATATCTTCACATAAAAACTAGAGAGAAGGATTCTCAGAAACTTCTTTGTGATGAGTTCATTCAACTCACAGAGTTGAACCTACCAATTGATAGAGAAGTTTGGAAACACTCTTTTTGTAGAATCTGCAAGTGGATATTTGGAGCCGTTTGAGGCCTATGCTGGAAAAGGAAATATCTTCACATAAAAACTGAACAGAAGCATTCTCAGAAACTTCTTTGTGTTGAGTGCATTCAACTCACAGACTTGAACTTCCCTATAGAAAGAGCAGTTTTGAAACACTCTTTTGGTAAAATCTGCAAGTGGTTATTTGGAGCACTTCGAGGCCTGTGCTGGGATATGGAATATCTTCACCTAAAAACTACAGAGAAGCATTCTCAGAAAGTTCTTCACGATGCATTCATTCAACTCACAGAGTTGAACCTTCCTTTTGATAGAACAGTTTTGAAACACTCTTTTTGT
This sequence comes from Pongo pygmaeus, assembly GCF_028885625.2. Lineage (NCBI taxonomy): Eukaryota > Metazoa > Chordata > Mammalia > Primates > Hominidae > Pongo > Pongo pygmaeus. The sequence continues at coordinate 24,277,833 of NC_072394.2, read as the reverse complement.
AGAATCTGCAAGAGGATATTTGGAGCGTTCGGAGGCCTATGCTGGAAAAGGAAATATCTTCACATAAAAACTAGACAGAAGCATTCTCAGAAACTTCTGTCTGATGAGTGCATTCAACTCACAGACTTGAACGTTCCTCTGGAAAGAGCAGTTTTGAAACACTCCTTTTGTAGAATCTGCAAGTGTTTATTTGGAGCGCTTTGAGGCCTATGTTGGAAAAGGAAATATCTGCACATAAAAACTAGACAGAAGCATTCTCAGAAACTTCTTTGTGATGAGTGCATTCTACTCACAGTGTTGAAGCTTGCTTTTGATAGAGCAGTTTTGAAACACTCCTTTGGTAGAATCTGCAAGTGGATATTTGGAGCGCTTTGAGGCCTATGCTGGAAAAGGAAATGTCTTCACATAAAAACTAGACAGAAGCATTCCAGGAAACTTCTGTATGATAAGTGCATTCAACTCACAGACTTGAACGTTCCTTTTGATAGAACTCTTTTGAAACACTCCTTTTGTAGAATTTGCAAGTGTTCATTTGGAGCGCTTTGAGGCCTAAGCTGGAAAAGGAAATATCTTCACGTAAGAACTAGACAGAAGCATTCTCAGAAACTTCTTTCCGATGAGTGCATTCAACACACAGACTTGAACCTTGCTTTTGAAAGAGCAGCTTTGAAACACACTTTTCGTAGAATCTGCAAGTGCATATTTGGAGCGCTTTGAGGCCTATGCTGGGAAATGAAACCTCTTCACCTAAAAACTACACAGAAGCATTCTGAGAAACTTCTGTGTGATGAGTGCATTCAACTCACAGACTTGAACGTTCCCTTTGATAGAACAGTTTTGAAACACTCCTTTTGTAGAATCTGCATGTGTTTATTTGGAGCGCTTTGTGGCCTATGTTGGAAAAGGAAATATCTTCATATAGAAACTAGACGGAAGCATTCTCAGAAACTTCTTTGTGATGAATGCATTCAACTCACAGACTTGAAGCTTCCTTTTGAAAGAGCAGTTTGGAAACACTCTTCTTATAGAATCTTCAAGTGGATACTTGGAGCGCTTTGAGGCCTGTGCTGGGAAATGAAATCTCTTCACCTACAAACTAGACAGAAACATTCTGAGAAACTTCTTTGCAATGAGTGCATTCAACTCACAGACTTGAACGTTCCTTTTGATAGAACAGTTTTGAAACATTACGTTTGTAGAATCTGCAAGTGTTTATTCGGAGCACCTTGAGGCCTATGTTGGAAAAGGAAATATCTTCACATAAAAACTAGAGAGAAGGATTCTCAGAAACTTCTTTGTGATGAGTTCATTCAACTCACAGAGTTGAACCTACCAATTGATAGAGAAGTTTGGAAACACTCTTTTTGTAGAATCTGCAAGTGGATATTTGGAGCCGTTTGAGGCCTATGCTGGGAAAGGAAATATCTTCACATAAAAACTGAACAGAAGCATTCTCAGAAACTTCCTTGTGTTGAGTGCATTCAACTCACAGACTTGAACTTCCCTATAGAAAGAGCAGTTTTGAAACACTCTTTTGGTAAAATCTGCAAGTGGTTATTTGGAGCACTTCGAGGCCCGTGCTGGGATATGGAATATCTTCACCTAAAAACTACAGAGAAGCATTCTCAGAAAGTTCTTCATGATGCATTCATTCAACTCTCAGAGTTGAACCTTCCTTTTGATAGAACAGTTTTGAAACACTCTTTTTGTAGAATCTGCAAGAGGATATTTGGAGCGTTCGGAGGCCTATGCTGGAAAAGGAAATATCTTCACATAAAAACTAGGCAGAAGCATTCTCAGAAAATTCTGTGTGATGAGTGCATTCAACTCACAGACTTGAACATTCCTCTCGAAAGAGCAGTTTTGAAACACTCCTTTTGTAGAATCTGCAAGTGTTTATTTGGAGCGCTTTGAGGCCTATGTTGGAAAAGGAAATATCTGCACATAAAAACTAGACAGAAGCATTCTCAGAAACTTCTTTGTGATGAGTGCATTCTACTCACAGTGTTGAAGCTTGCTTTTGATAGAGCAGTTTTGAAACACTCTTTTGGTAGAATCTGCAAGTGGATATTTGGAGCGCTTTGAGGCCTATGCTGGAAAAGGAAATGTCTTCACATAAAAACTAGACAGAAGCATTCCAGGAAACTTCTGTATGATAAGTGCATTCAACTCACAGACTTGAACGTTCCTTTTGATAGAACTCTTTTGAAACACTCCTTTTGTAGAATTTGCAAGTGTTCATTTGGAGCGCTTTGAGGCCTAAGCTGGAAAAGGAAATATCTTCACGTAAGAACTAGACAGAAGCATTCTCAGAAACTTCTTTCTGATGAGTGCATTCAACACACAGACTTGAACCTGGCTTTTGAAAGAGCAGCTTTGAAACACTCTTTTCGTAGAATCTGCAAGTGGATATTTGGAGCGCTTTGAGGCCTATGCTGTGAAATGAAATCTCTTCACCTAAAAACTAGACAGAAGCATTCTGAGAAACTTCTGTGTGATGAGTGCATTCAACTCACAGACTTGAACGTTCCCTTTGATAGAACAGTTTTGAAACACTCCTTTTGTAGAATCTGCATGTGTTTATTTGGAGCACTTTGAGGCCTATGTTGGATAAGGAAATATCTTCATATAGAAACTAGACGGAAGCATTCTCAGAAACTTCTTTGTGATGAATGCATTCAACTCACAGACTTGAAGCTTCCTTTTGAAAGAGCAGTTTGGAAACACTCTTCTTATAGAATCTTCAAGTGGATATTTGGAGCGCTTTGAGGCCTATGCTGGGAAATGAAATCTCTTCACCTAAAAACTAGACAGAAACATTCTGAGAAACTTCTTTGCAATGAGTGCATTCAACTCACAGACTTGAACGTTCCTTTTGATAGAACAGTTTTGAAACATTACGTTTGTAGAATCTGCAAGTGTTTATTCGGAGCACCTTGAGGCCTATGTTGGAAAAGGAAATATCTTCACATAAAAACTAGAGAGAAGGATTCTCAGAAACTTCTTTGTGATGAGTTCATTCAACTCACAGAGTTGAACCTACCAATTGATAGAGAAGTTTGGAAACACTCTTTTTGTAGAATCTGCAAGTGGATATTTGGAGCCGTTTGAGGCCTATGCTGGAAAAGGAAATATCTTCACATAAAAACTGAACAGAAGCATTCTCAGAAACTTCTTTGTGTTGAGTGCATTCAACTCACAGACTTGAACTTCCCTATAGAAAGAGCAGTTTTGAAACACTCTTTTGGTAAAATCTGCAAGTGGTTATTTGGAGCACTTCGAGGCCCGTGCTGGGATATGGAATATCTTCACCTAAAAACTACAGAGAAGCATTCTCAGAAAGTTCTTCACGATGCATTCATTCAACTCACAGAGTTGAACCTTCCTTTTGATAGAACAGTTTTGAAACACTCTTTTTGTAGAATCTGCAAGAGGATATTTGGAGCGTTCGGAGGCCTATGCTGGAAAAGGAAATATCTTCACCTAAAAACTAGACAGAAGCATTCTCAGAAACTTCTGTGTGATGAGTGCATTCAACTCACAGACTTGAACGTTCCTCTCGAAAGAGCAGTTTTGAAACACTCCTTTTGTAGAATCTGCAAGTGTTTATTTGGAGCGCTTTGAGGCCTCTGTTGGAAATGGAAATATCTGCACATAAAAACTAGACAGAAGCATTCTCAGAAACTTCTTTGTGATGAGTGCATTCTACTCACAGTGTTGAAGCTTGCTTTAGATAGAGCAGTTTTGAAACACTCTTTTGGTAGAATCTGCAAGTGGATATTTGGAGCGCTTTGAGGCCTATGCTGGAAAAGGAAATGTCTTCACATAAAAACTAGACAGAAGCATTCCAGGAAACTTCTGTATGATAAGTGCATTCAACTCACAGACTTGAACGTTCCTTTTGATAGAACTCTTTTGAAACACTCCTTTTGTAGAATTTGCAAGTGTTCATTTGGAGCGCTTTGAGGCCTAAGCTGGAAAAGGAAATATCTTCACGTAAGAACTAGACAGAAGCATTCTCAGAAACTTCTTTAGGATGAGTGCATTCAACACACAGACTTGAACCTTGCTTTTGAAAGAGCAGCTTTGAAACACACTTTTCGTAGAATCTGCAAGTGCATATTTGGAGCGCTTTGAGGCCTATGCTGGGAAATGAAATCTCTTCACCTAAAAACTACACAGAAGCATTCTGAGAAACTTCTGTGTGATGAGTGCATTCAACTCACAGACTTGAACGTTCCCTTTGATAGAACAGTTTTGAAACACTCCTTTTGTAGAATCTGCATGTGTTTATTTGGAGCGCTTTGTGGCCTATGTTGGAAAAGGAAATATCTTCATATAGAAACTAGACGGAAGCATTCTCAGAAACTTCTTTGTGATGAATGCATTCAACTCACAGACTTGAAGCTTCCTTTTGAAAGAGCAGTTTGGAAACAGTCTTCTTATAGAATCTTCAAGTGGATACTTGGAGCGCTTTGAGGCCTGTGCTGGGAAATGAAATCTCTTCACCTACAAACTAGACAGAAACATTCTGAGAAACTTCTTTGCAATGAGTGCATTCAACTCACAGACTTGAACGTTCCTTTTGATAGAACAGTTTTGAAACATTACGTTTGTAGAATCTGCAAGTGTTTATTCGGAGCACCTTGAGGCCTATGTTGGAAAAGGAAATATCTTCACATAAAAACTAGAGAGAAGGATTCTCAGAAACTTCTTTGTGATGAGTTCATTCAACTCACAGAGTTGAACCTACCAATTGATAGAGAAGTTTGGAAACACTCTTTTTGTAGAATCTGCAAGTGGATATTTGGAGCCGTTTGAGGCCTATGCTGGGAAAGGAAATATCTTCACATAAAAACTGAACAGAAGCATTCTCAGAAACTTCCTTGTGTTGAGTGCATTCAACTCACAGACTTGAACTTCCCTATAGAAAGAGCAGTTTTGAAACACTCTTTTGGTAAAATCTGCAAGTGGTTATTTGGAGCACTTCGAGGCCCGTGCTGGGATATGGAATATCTTCACCTAAAAACTACAGAGAAGCATTCTCAGAAAGTTCTTCATGATGCATTCATTCAACTCTCAGAGTTGAACCTTCCTTTTGATAGAACAGTTTTGAAACACTCTTTTTGTAGAATCTGCAAGAGGATATTTGGAGCGTTCGGAGGCCTATGCTGGAAAAGGAAATATCTTCACATAAAAACTAGGCAGAAGCATTCTCAGAAAATTCTGTGTGATGAGTGCATTCAACTCACAGACTTGAACATTCCTCTCGAAAGAGCAGTTTTGAAACACTCCTTTTGTAGAATCTGCAAGTGTTTATTTGGAGCGCTTTGAGGCCTATGTTGGAAAAGGAAATATCTGCACATAAAAACTAGACAGAAGCATTCTCAGAAACTTCTTTGTGATGAGTGCATTCTACTCACAGTGTTGAAGCTTGCTTTTGATAGAGCAGTTTTGAAACACTCTTTTGGTAGAATCTGCAAGTGGATATTTGGAGCGCTTTGAGGCCTATGCTGGAAAAGGAAATGTGTTCACATAAAAACTAGACAGAAGCATTCCAGGAAACTTCTGTATGATAAGTGCATTCAACTCACAGACTTGAACGTTCCTTTTGATAGAACTCTTTTGAAACACTCCTTTTGTAGAATTTGCAAGTGTTCATTTGGAGCGCTTTGAGGCCTAAGCTGGAAAAGGAAATATCTTCACGTAAGAACTAGACAGAAGCATTCTCAGAAACTTCTTTCTGATGAGTGCATTCAACACACAGACTTGAACCTTGCTTTTGAAAGAGCAGCTTTGAAACACTCTTTTCGTAGAATCTGCAAGTGGATATTTGGAGCGCTTTGAGGCCTATGCTGTGAAATGAAATCTCTTCACCTAAAAACTAGACAGAAGCATTCTGAGAAACTTCTGTGTGATGAGTGCATTCAACTCACAGACTTGAACGTTCCCTTTGATAGAACAGTTTTGAAACACTCCTTTTGTAGAATCTGCATGTGTTTATTTGGAGCGCTTTGAGGCCTATGTTGGATAAGGAAATATCTTCATATAGAAACTAGACGGAAGCATTCTCAGAAACTTCTTTGTGATGAATGCATTCAACTCACAGACTTGAAGCTTCCTTTTGAAAGAGCAGTTTGGAAACACTCTTCTTATAGAATCTTCAAGTGGATATTTGGAGCGCTTTGAGGCCTATGCTGGGAAATGAAATCTCTTCACCTAAAAACTAGACAGAAACATTCTGAGAAACTTCTTTGCAATGAGTGCATTCAACTCACAGACTTGAACGTTCCTTTTGATAGAACAGTTTTGAAACATTACGTTTGTAGAATCTGCAAGTGTTTATTCGGAGCACCTTGAGGCCTATGTTGGAAAAGGAAATATCTTCACATAAAAACTAGAGAGAAGGATTCTCAGAAACTTCTTTGTGATGAGTTCATTCAACTCACAGAGTTGAACCTACCAATTGATAGAGAAGTTTGGAAACACTCTTTTTGTAGAATCTGCAAGTGGATATTTGGAGCCGTTTGAGGCCTATGCTGGAAAAGGAAATATCTTCACATAAAAACTGAACAGAAGCATTCTCAGAAACTTCTTTGTGTTGAGTGCATTCAACTCACAGACTTGAACTTCCCTATAGAAAGAGCAGTTTTGAAACACTCTTTTGGTAAAATCTGCAAGTGGTTATTTGGAGCACTTCGAGGCCCGTGCTGGGATATGGAATATCTTCACCTAAAAACTACAGAGAAGCATTCTCAGAAAGTTCTTCACGATGCATTCATTCAACTCACAGAGTTGAACCTTCCTTTTGATAGAACAGTTTTGAAACACTCTTTTTGTAGAATCTGCAAGAGGATATTTGGAGCGTTCGGAGGCCTATGCTGGAAAAGGAAATATCTTCACCTAAAAACTAGACAGAAGCATTCTCAGAAACTTCTGTGTGATGAGTGCATTCAACTCACAGACTTGAACGTTCCTCTCGAAAGAGCAGTTTTGAAACACTCCTTTTGTAGAATCTGCAAGTGTTTATTTGGAGCGCTTTGAGGCCTCTGTTGGAAATGGAAATATCTGCACATAAAAACTAGACAGAAGCATTCTCAGAAACTTCTTTGTGATGAGTGCATTCTACTCACAGTGTTGAAGCTTGCTTTAGATAGAGCAGTTTTGAAACACTCTTTTGGTAGAATCTGCAAGTGGATATTTGGAGCGCTTTGAGGCCTATGCTGGAAAAGGAAATGTCTTCACATAAAAACTAGACAGAAGCATTCCAGGAAACTTCTGTATGATAAGTGCATTCAACTCACAGACTTGAACGTTCCTTTTGATAGAACTCTTTTGAAACACTCCTTTTGTAGAATTTGCAAGTGTTCATTTGGAGCGCTTTGAGGCCTAAGCTGGAAAAGGAAATATCTTCACGTAAGAACTAGACAGAAGCATTCTCAGAAACTTCTTTCCGATGAGTGCATTCAACACACAGACTTGAACCTTGCTTTTGAAAGAGCAGCTTTGAAACACACTTTTCGTAGAATCTGCAAGTGCATATTTGGAGCGCTTTGAGGCCTATGCTGGGAAATGAAATCTCTTCACCTAAAAACTACACAGAAGCATTCTGAGAAACTTCTGTGTGATGAGTGCATTCAACTCACAGACTTGAACGTTCCCTTTGATAGAACAGTTTTGAAACACTCCTTTTGTAGAATCTGCATGTGTTTATTTGGAGCGCTTTGTGGCCTATGTTGGAAAAGGAAATATCTTCATATAGAAACTAGACGGAAGCATTCTCAGAAACTTCTTTGTGATGAATGCATTCAACTCACAGACTTGAAGCTTCCTTTTGAAAGAGCAGTTTGGAAACAGTCTTCTTATAGAATCTTCAAGTGGATACTTGGAGCGCTTTGAGGCCTGTGCTGGGAAATGAAATCTCTTCACCTACAAACTAGACAGAAACATTCTGAGAAACTTCTTTGCAATGAGTGCATTCAACTCACAGACTTGAACGTTCCTTTTGATAGAACAGTTTTGAAACATTACGTTTGTAGAATCTGCAAGTGTTTATTCGGAGCACCTTGAGGCCTATGTTGGAAAAGGAAATATCTTCACATAAAAACTAGAGAGAAGGATTCTCAGAAACTTCTTTGTGATGAGTTCATTCAACTCACAGAGTTGAACCTACCAATTGATAGAGAAGTTTGGAAACACTCTTTTTGTAGAATCTGCAAGTGGATATTTGGAGCCGTTTGAGGCCTATGCTGGGAAAGGAAATATCTTCACATAAAAACTGAACAGAAGCATTCTCAGAAACTTCCTTGTGTTGAGTGCATTCAACTCACAGACTTGAACTTCCCTATAGAAAGAGCAGTTTTGAAACACTCTTTTGGTAAAATCTGCAAGTGGTTATTTGGAGCACTTCGAGGCCCGTGCTGGGATATGGAATATCTTCACCTAAAAACTACAGAGAAGCATTCTCAGAAAGTTCTTCACGATGCATTCATTCAACTCTCAGAGTTGAACCTTCCTTTTGATAGAACAGTTTTGAAACACTCTTTTTGTAGAATCTGCAAGAGGATATTTGGAGCGTTCGGAGGCCTATGCTGGAAAAGGAAATATCTTCACATAAAAACTAGGCAGAAGCATTCTCAGAAAATTCTGTGTGATGAGTGCATTCAACTCACAGACTTGAACATTCCTCTCGAAAGAGCAGTTTTGAAACACTCCTTTTGTAGAATCTGCAAGTGTTTATTTGGAGCGCTTTGAGGCCTATGTTGGAAAAGGAAATATCTGCACATAAAAACTAGACAGAAGCATTCTCAGAAACTTCTTTGTGATGAGTGCATTCTACTCACAGTGTTGAAGCTTGCTTTAGATAGAGCAGTTTTGAAACACTCTTTTGGTAGAATCTGCAAGTGGATATTTGGAGCGCTTTGAGGCCTATGCTGGAAAAGGAAATGTCTTCACATAAAAACTAGACAGAAACATTCCAGGAAACTTCTGTATGATAAGTGCATTCAACTCACAGACTTGAACGTTCCTTTTGATAGAACTCTTTTGAAACACTCCTTTTGTAGAATTTGCAAGTGTTCATTTGGAGCGCTTTGAGGCCTAAGCTGGAAAAGGAAATATCTTCACGTAAGAACTAGACAGAAGCATTCTCAGAAACTTCTTTCTGATGAGTGCATTCAACACACAGACTTGAACCTTGCTTTTGAAAGAGCAGCTTTGAAACACTCTTTTCGTAGAATCTGCAAGTGGATATTTGGAGCGCTTTGAGGCCTATGCTGGGAAATGAAATCTCTCCACCTAAAAACTAGACAGAAGCATTCTGAGAAACTTCTGTGTGATGAGTGCATTCAACTCACAGACTTGAACGTTCCCTTTGATAGAACAGTTTTGAAACACTCCTTTTGTAGAATCTGCATGTGTTTATTTGGAGCGCTTTGAGGCCTATGTTGGAAAAGGAAATATCTTCATATAGAAACTAGACGGAAGCAATCTCAGAAACTTCTTTGTGATGAATGCATTCAACTCACAGACTTGAAGCTTCCTTTTGAAAGAGCAGTTTGGAAACAGTCTTCTTATAGAATCTTCAAGTGGATATTTGGAGCGCTTTGAGGCCTGTGCTGGGAAATGAAATCTCTTCACCTACAAACTAGACAGAAACATTCTGAGAAACTTCTTTGCAATGAGTGCATTCAACTCACAGACTTGAACGTTCCTTTTGATAGAACAGTTTTGAAACATTACGTTTGTAGAATCTGCAAGTGTTTATTCGGAGCACCTTGAGGCCTATGTTGGAAAAGGAAATATCTTCACATAAAAACTAGAGAGAAGGATTCTCAGAAACTTCTTCGTGATGAGTTCATTCAACTCACAGAGTTGAACCTACCAATTGATAGAGAAGTTTGGAAACACTCTTTTTGTAGAATCTGCAAGTGGATATTTGGAGCCGTTTGAGGCCTATGCTGGAAAAGGAAATATCTTCACATAAAAACTGAACAGAAGCATTCTCAGAAACTTCTTTGTGTTGAGTGCATTCAACTCACAGACTTGAACTTCCCTATAGAAAGAGCAGTTTTGAAACACTCTTTTGGTAAAATCTGCAAGTGGTTATTTGGAGCACTTCGAGGCCTGTGCTGGGATATGGAATATCTTCACCTAAAAACTACAGAGAAGCATTCTCAGAAAGTTCTTCACGATGCATTCATTCAACTCACAGAGTTGAACCTTCCTTTTGATAGAACAGTTTTGAAACACTCTTTTTGTAGAATCTGCAAGAGGATATTTGGAGCGTTCGGAGGCCTATGCTGGAAAAGGAAATATCTTCACATAAAAACTAGACAGAAGCATTCTCAGAAACTTCTGTGTGATGAGTGCATTCAACTCACAGACTTGAACGTTCCTCTCGAAAGAGCAGTTTTGAAACACTCCTTTTGTAGAATCTGCAAGTGTTTATTTGGAGCGCTTTGAGGCCTCTGTTGGAAATGGAAATATCTGCACATAAAAACTAGACAGAAGCATTCTCAGAAACTTCTTTGTGATGAGTGCATTCTACTCACAGTGTTGAAGCTTGCTTTAGATAGAGCAGTTTTGAAACACTCTTTTGGTAGAATCTGCAAGTGGATATTTGGAGCACTTTGAGGCCTATGCTGGAAAAGGAAATGTCTTCACATAAAAACTAGACAGAAACATTCCAGGAAACTTCTGTATGATAAGTGCATTCAACTCACAGACTTGAACGTTCCTTTTGATAGAACTCTTTTGAAACACTCCTTTTGTAGAATTTGCAAGTGTTCATTTGGAGCGCTTTGAGGCCTAAGCTGGAAAAGGAAATATCTTCACGTAAGAACTTGACAGAAGCATTCTCAGAAACTTCTTTCGGATGAGTGCATTCAACACACAGACTTGAACCTTGCTTTTGAAAGAGCAGCTTTGAAACACTCTTTTCGTAGAATCTGCAAGTGGATATTTGGAGCGCTTTGAGGCCTATGCTGGGAAATGAAATCTCTCCACCTAAAAACTAGACAGAAGCATTCTGAGAAACTTCTGTGTGATGAGTGCATTCAACTCACAGACTTGAACGTTCCCTTTGATAGAACAGTTTTGAAACACTCCTTTTGTAGAATCTGCATGTGTTTATTTGGAGCGCTTTGAGGCCTATGTTGGAAAAGGAAATATCTTCATATAGAAACTAGACGGAAGCATTCTCAGAAACTTCTTTGTGATGAATGCATTCAACTCACAGACTTGAAGCTTCCTTTTGAAAGAGCAGTTTGGAAACACTCTTCTTATAGAATCTTCAAGTGGATATTTGGAGCGCTTTGAGGCCTATGTTGGGAAATGAAATCTCTTCTCCTACAAACTAGACAGAAACATTCTGAGAAACTTCTTTGCAATGAGTGCATTCAACTCACAGACTTGAACGTTCCTTTTGATAGAACAGTTTTGAAACATTACGTTTGTAGAATCTGCAAGTGTTTATTCGGAGCACCTTGAGGCCTATGTTGGAAAAGGAAATATCTTCACATAAAAACTAGAGAGAAGGATTCTCAGAAACTTCTTTGTGATGAGTTCATTCAACTCACAGAGTTGAACCTACCAATTGATAGAGAAGTTTGGAAACACTCTTTTTGTAGAATCTGCAAGTGGATATTTGGAGCCGTTTGAGGCCTATGCTGGGAAAGGAAATATCTTCACATAAAAACTGAACAGAAGCATTCTCAGAAACTTCTTTGTGTTGAGTGCATTCAACTCACAGACTTGAACTTTCCTATAGAAAGAGCAGTTTTGAAACACTCTTTTGGTAAAATCTGCAAGTGGTTATTTGGAGCACTTCGAGGCCCGTGCTGGGATATGGAATATCTTCACCTAAAAACTACAGAGAAGCATTCTCAGAAAGTTCTTCACGATGCATTCATTCAACTCTCAGAGTTGAACCTTCCTTTTGATAGAACAGTTTTGAAACACTCTTTTTGTAGAATCTGCAAGAGGATATTTGGAGCGTTCGGAGGCCTATGCTGGAAAAGGAAATATCTTCACATAAAAACTAGGCAGAAGCATTCTCAGAAAATTCTGTGTGATGAGTGCATTCAACTCACAGACTTGAACGTTCCTCTCGAAAGAGCAGTTTTGAAACACTCCTTTTGTAGAATCTGCAAGTGTTTATTTGGAGCGCTTTGAGGCCTCTGTTGGAAATGGAAATATCTGCACATAAAAACTAGACAGAAGCATTCTCAGAAACTTCTTTGTGATGAGTGCATTCTACTCACAGTGTTGAAGCTTGCTTTAGATAGAGCAGTTTTGAAACACTCTTTTGGTAGAATCTGCAAGTGGATATTTGGAGCACTTTGAGGCCTATGCTGGAAATGGAAATGTCTTCACATAAAAACTAGACAGAAACATTCCAGGAAACTTCTGTATGATAAGTGCATTCAACTCACAGACTTGAACGTTCCTTTTGATAGAACTCTTTTGAAACACTCCTTTTGTAGAATTTGCAAGTGTTCATTTGGAGCGCTTTGAGGCCTAAGCTGGAAAAGGAAATATCTTCACGTAAGAACTTGACAGAAGCATTCTCAGAAACTTCTTTCCGATGAGTGCATTCAACACACAGACTTGAACCTTGCTTTTGAAAGAGCAGCTTTGAAACACTCTTTTCGTAGGATCTGCAAGTGGATATATGGAGCGCTTTGAGGCCTATGCTGTGAAATGAAATCTCTTCACCTAAAAACTGGACAGAAGCATTCTGAGAAACTTCTGTGTGATGAGTGCATTCAACTCACAGACTTGAACGTTCCCTTTGATAGAACAGTTTTGAAACACTCCTTTTGTAGAATCTGCATGTGTTTATTTGGAGCGCTTTGAGGCCTATGTTGGAAAAGGAAATATCTTCATATAGAAACTAGACGGAAGCATTCTCAGAAACTTCTTTGTGATGAATGCATTCAACTCACAGACTTGAAGCTTCCTTTTGAAAGAGCAGTTTGGAAACACTCTTCTTATAGAATCTTCAAGTGGATATTTGGAGCGCTTTGAGGCCTATGCTGGGAAATGAATTCTCTTCACCTAAAAACTAGACAGAAACATTCTGAGAAACTTCTTTGCAATGAGTGCATTCAACTCACAGACTTGAACGTTCCTTTTGATAGAACAGTTTTGAAACATTACGTTTGTAGAATCTGCAAGTGTTTATTCGGAGCACCTTGAGGCCTATGTTGGAAAAGGAAATATCTTCACATAAAAACTAGAGAGAAGGATTCTCAGAAACTTCTTTGTGATGAGTTCATTCAACTCACAGAGTTGAACCTACCAATTGATAGAGAAGTTTGGAAACACTCTTTTTGTAGAATCTGCAAGTGGATATTTGGAGCCGTTTGAGGCCTATGCTGGAAAAGGAAATATCTTCACATAAAAACTGAACAGAAGCATTCTCAGAAACTTCTTTGTGTTGAGTGCATTCAACTCACAGACTTGAACTTCCCTATAGAAAGAGCAGTTTTGAAACACTCTTTTGGTAAAATCTGCAAGTGGTTATTTGGAGCACTTCGAGGCCTGTGCTGGGATATGGAATATCTTCACCTAAAAACCACAGAGAAGCATTCTCAGAAAGTTCTTCACGATGCATTCATTCAACTCACAGAGTTGAACCTTCCTTTTGATAGAACAGTTTTGAAACACTCTTTTTGTAGAATCTGCAAGAGGATATTTGGAGCGTTCGGAGGCGTATGCTGGAAAAGGAAATATCTTCACCTAAAAACTAGACAGAAGCATTCTCAGAAACTTCTGTGTGATGAGTGCATTCAACTCACAGACTTGAACGTTCCTCTCGAAAGAGCAGTTTTGAAACACTCCTTTTGTAGAATCTGCAAGTGTTTATTTGGAGCGCTTTGAGGCCTCTGTTGGAAATGGAAATATCTGCACATAAAAACTAGACAGAAGCATTCTCAGAAACTTCTTTGTGATGAGTGCATTCTACTCACAGTGTTGAAGCTTGCTTTAGATAGAGCAGTTTTGAAACACTCTTTTGGTAGAATCTGCAAGTGGATATTTGGAGCGCTTTGAGGCCTATGCTGGAAAAGGAAATGTCTTCACATAAAAACTAGACAGAAGCATTCCAGGAAACTTCTGTATGATAAGTGCATTCAACTCACAGACTTGAACGTTCCTTTTGATAGAACTCTTTTGAAACACTCCTTTTGTAGAATTTGCAAGTGTTCATTTGGAGCGCTTTGAGGCCTAAGCTGGAAAAGGAAATATCTTCACGTAAGAACTTGACAGAAGCATTCTCAGAAACTTCTTTCCGATGAGTGCATTCAACACACAGACTTGAACCTTGCTTTTGAAAGAGCAGCTTTGAAACACTCTTTTCGTAGAATCTGCAAGTGGATATTTGGAGCGCTTTGAGGCCTATGCTGGGAAATGAAATCTCTTCACCTAAAAACTACACAGAAGCATTCTGAGAAACTTCTGTGTGATGAGTGCATTCAACTCACAGACTTGAACGTTCCCTTTGATAGAACAGTTTTGAAACACTCCTTTTGTAGAATCTGCATGTGTTTATCTGGAGCGCTTTGAGGCCTATGTTGGAAAAGGAAATATCTTCATATAGAAACTAGACGGAAGCATTCTCAGAAACTTCTTTGTGATGAATGCATTCAACTCACAGACTTGAAGCTTCCTTTTGAAAGAGCAGTTTGGAAACACTCTTCTTATAGAATCTTCAAGTGGATATTTGGAGCGCTTTGAGGCCTATGTTGGGAAATGAAATCTCTTCACCTACAAACTAGACAGAAACATTCTGAGAAACTTCTTTGCAATGAGTGCATTCAACTCACAGACTTGAACGTTCCTTTTGATAGAACAGTTTTGAAACATTACGTTTGTAGAATCTGCAAGTGTTTATTCGGAGCACCTTGAGGCCTATGTTGGAAAAGGAAATATCTTCACATAAAAACTAGAGAGAAGGATTCTCAGAAACTTCTTTGTGATGAGTTCATTCAACTCACAGAGTTGAACCTACCAATTGATAGAGAAGTTTGGAAACACTCTTTTTGTAGAATCTGCAAGTGGATATTTGGAGCCGTTTGAGGCCTATGCTGGGAAAGGAAATATCTTCACATAAAAACTGAACAGAAGCATTCTCAGAAACTTCTTTGTGTTGAGTGCATTCAACTCACAGACTTGAACTTTCCTATAGAAAGAGCAGTTTTGAAACACTCTTTTGGTAAAATCTGCAAGTGGTTATTTGGAGCACTTCGAGGCCCGTGCTGGGATATGGAATATCTTCACCTAAAAACTACAGAGAAGCATTCTCAGAAAGTTCTTCACGATGCATTCATTCAACTCTCAGAGTTGAACCTTCCTTTTGATAGAACAGTTTTGAAACACTCTTTTTGTAGAATCTGCAAGAGGATATTTGGAGCGTTCGGAGGCCTATGCTGGAAAAGGAAATATCTTCACATAAAAACTAGGCAGAAGCATTCTCAGAAAATTCTGTGTGATGAGTGCATTCAACTCACAGACTTGAACGTTCCTCTCGAAAGAGCAGTTTTGAAACACTCCTTTTGTAGAATCTGCAAGTGTTTATTTGGAGCGCTTTGAGGCCTCTGTTGGAAATGGAAATATCTGCACATAAAAACTAGACAGAAGCATTCTCAGAAACTTCTTTGTGATGAGTGCATTCTACTCACAGTGTTGAAGCTTGCTTTAGATAGAGCAGTTTTGAAACACTCTTTTGGTAGAATCTGCAAGTGGATATTTGGAGCACTTTGAGGCCTATGCTGGAAAAGGAAATGTCTTCACATAAAAACTAGACAGAAACATTCCAGGAAACTTCTGTATGATAAGTGCATTCAACTCGCAGACTTGAACGTTCCTTTTGATAGAACTCTTTTGAAACACTCCTTTTGTAGAATTTGCAAGTGTTCATTTGGAGCGCTTTGAGGCCTAAGCTGGAAAAGGAAATATCTTCACGTAAGAACTAGACAGAAGCATTCTCAGAAACTTCTTTCTGATGAGTGCATTCAACACACAGACTTGAACCTTGCTTTTGAAAGAGCAGCTTTGAAACACTCTTTTCGTAGGATCTGCAAGTGGATATTTGGAGCGCTTTGAGGCCTATGCTGGGAAATGAAATCTCTTCACCTAAAAACTAGACAGAAGCATTCTGAGAAACTTCTGTGTGATGAGTGCATTCAACTCACAGACTTGAACGTTCCCTTTGATAGAACAGTTTTGAAACACTCCTTTTGTAGAATCTGCATGTGTTTATTTGGAGCGCTTTGTGGCCTATGTTGGAAAAGGAAATATCTTCATATAGAAACTAGACGGAAGCATTCTCAGAAACTTCTTTGTGATGAATGCATTCAACTCACAGACTTGAAGCTTCCTTTTGAAAGAGCAGTTTGGAAACAGTCTTCTTATAGAATCTTCAAGTGGATATTTGGAGCGCTTTGAGGCCTGTGCTGGGAAATGAAATCTCTTCACCTACAAACTAGACAGAAACATTCTGAGAAACTTCTTTGCAATGAGTGCATTCAACTCACAGACTTGAACGTTCCTTTTGATAGAACAGTTTTGAAACATTACGTTTGTAGAATCTGCAAGTGTTTATTCGGAGCACCTTGAGGCCTATGTTGGAAAAGGAAATATCTTCACATAAAAACTAGAGAGAAGGATTCTCAGAAACTTCTTTGTGATGAGTTCATTCAACTCACAGAGTTGAACCTACCAATTGATAGAGAAGTTTGGAAACACTCTTTTTGTAGAATCTGCAAGTGGATATTTGGAGCCGTTTGAGGCCTATGCTGGAAAAGGAAATATCTTCACATAAAAACTGAACAGAAGCATTCTCAGAAACTTCTTTGTGTTGAGTGCATTCAACTCACAGACTTGAACTTCCCTATAGAAAGAGCAGTTTTGAAACACTCTTTGGGAAAAATCTGCAAGTGGTTATTTAGAGCACTTCGAGGCCTGTGCTGGGATATGGAATATCTTCACCTAAAAACTACAGAGAAGCATTCTCAGAAAGTTCTTCACGATGCATTCATTCAACTCACAGAGTTGAACCTTCCTTTTGATAGAACAGTTTTGAAACACTCTTTTTGTAGAATCTGCAAGAGGATATTTGGAGCGTTCGGAGGCCTATGCTGGAAAAGGAAATATCTTCACATAAAAACTAGACAGAAGCATTCTCAGAAACTTCTGTGTGATGAGTGCATTCAACTCACAGACTTGAACGTTCCTCTTGAAAGAGCAGTTTTGAAACACTCCTTTTGTAGAATCTGCAAGTGTTTATTTGGAGCGCTTTGAGGCCTATGTTGGAAAAGGAAATATCTGCACATAAAAACTAGACAGAAGCATTCTCAGAAACTTCTTTGTGATGAGTGCATTCTACTCACAGTGTTGAAGCTTGCTTTTGATAGAGCAGTTTTGAAACACTCCTTTGGTAGAATCTGCAAGTGGATATTTGGAGCGCTTTGAGGCCTATGCTGGAAAAGGAAATGTCTTCACATAAAAACTAGACAGAAGCATTCCAGGAAACTTCTGTATGATAAGTGCATTCAACTCACAGACTTGAACGTTCCTTTTGATAGAACTCTTTTGAAACACTCCTTTTGTAGAATTTGCAAGTGTTCATTTGGAGCGCTTTGAGGCCTAAGCTGGAAAAGGAAATATCTTCACGTAAGAACTAGACAGAAGCATTCTCAGAAACTTCTTTCCGATGAGTGCATTCAACACACAGACTTGAACCTTGCTTTTGAAAGAGCAGCTTTGAAACACACTTTTCGTAGAATCTGCAAGTGGAT
The DNA here is from genome assembly GCF_028885625.2 of Pongo pygmaeus. Lineage (NCBI taxonomy): Eukaryota > Metazoa > Chordata > Mammalia > Primates > Hominidae > Pongo > Pongo pygmaeus. The sequence goes on along the minus strand of NC_072394.2, from coordinate 24,260,032 downwards.
ATTTGGAGCGCTTTGAGGCCTATGCTGGGAAATGAAATCTCTTCACCTAAAAACTACACAGAAGCATTCTGAGAAACTTCTGTGTGATGAGTGCATTCAACTCACAGACTTGAACGTTCCCTTTGATAGAACAGTTTTGAAACACTCCTTTTGTAGAATCTGCATGTGTTTATTTGGAGCGCTTTGTGGCCTATGTTGGAAAAGGAAATATCTTCATATAGAAACTAGACGGAAGCATTCTCAGAAACTTCTTTGTGATGAATGCATTCAACTCACAGACTTGAAGCTTCCTTTTGAAAGAGCAGTTTGGAAACACTCTTCTTATAGAATCTTCAAGTGGATACTTGGAGCGCTTTGAGGCCTGTGCTGGGAAATGAAATCTCTTCACCTACAAACTAGACAGAAACATTCTGAGAAACTTCTTTGCAATGAGTGCATTCAACTCACAGACTTGAACGTTCCTTTTGATAGAACAGTTTTGAAACATTACGTTTGTAGAATCTGCAAGTGTTTATTCGGAGCACCTTGAGGCCTATGTTGGAAAAGGAAATATCTTCACATAAAAACTAGAGAGAAGGATTCTCAGAAACTTCTTTGTGATGAGTTCATTCAACTCACAGAGTTGAACCTACCAATTGATAGAGAAGTTTGGAAACACTCTTTTTGTAGAATCTGCAAGTGGATATTTGGAGCCGTTTGAGGCCTATGCTGGGAAAGGAAATATCTTCACATAAAAACTGAACAGAAGCATTCTCAGAAACTTCCTTGTGTTGAGTGCTTTCAACTCACAGACTTGAACTTCCCTATAGAAAGAGCAGTTTTGAAACACTCTTTTGGTAAAATCTGCAAGTGGTTATTTGGAGCACTTCGAGGCCCGTGCTGGGATATGGAATATCTTCACCTAAAAACTACAGAGAAGCATTCTCAGAAAGTTCTTCACGATGCATTCATTCAACTCTCAGAGTTGAACCTTCCTTTTGATAGAACAGTTTTGAAACACTCTTTTTGTAAAATCTGCAAGAGGATATTTGGAGCGTTCGGAGGCCTATGCTGGAAAAGGAAATATCTTCACATAAAAACTAGACAGAAGCATTCTGAGAAACTTCTGTGTGATGAGTGCATTCAACTCACAGACTTGAACGTTCCTCTCGAAAGAGCAGTTTTGAAACACTCCTTTTGTAGAATCTGCAAGTGTTTATTTGGAGCGCTTTGAGTCCTCTGTTGGAAATGGAAATATCTGCACATAAAAACTAGACAGAAGCATTCTCAGAAACTTCTTTGTGATGAGTGCATTCTACTCACAGTGTTGAAGCTTGCTTTTGATAGAGCAGTTTTGAAACACTCCTTTGGTAGAATCTGCAAGTGGATATTTGGAGCGCTTTGAGGCCTATGCTGGAAAAGGAAATGTCTTCACATAAAAACTAGACAGAAGCATTCCAGGAAACTTCTGTATGATAAGTGCATTCAACTCACAGACTTGAACGTTCCTTTTGATAGAACTCTTTTGAAACACTCCTTTTGTAGAATTTGCAAGTGTTCATTTGGAGCGCTTTGAGGCCTAAGCTGGAAAAGGAAATATCTTCACGTAAGAACTAGACAGAAGCATTCTCAGAAACTTCTTTCCGATGAGTGCATTCAACACACAGACTTGAACCTTGCTTTTGAAAGAGCAGCTTTGAAACACACTTTTCGTAGAATCTGCAAGTGGATATTTGGAGCGCTTTGAGGCCTATGCTGGGAAATGAAATCTCTTCACCTAAAAACTACACAGAAGCATTCTGAGAAACTTCTGTGTGATGAGTGCATTCAACTCACAGACTTGAACGTTCCCTTTGATAGAACAGTTTTGAAACACTCCTTTTGTAGAATCTGCATGTGTTTATTTGGAGCGCTTTGTGGCCTATGTTGGAAAAGGAAATATCTTCATATAGAAACTAGACGGAAGCATTCTCAGAAACTTCTTTGTGATGAATGCATTCAACTCACAGACTTGAAGCTTCCTTTTGAAAGAGCAGTTTGGAAACACTCTTCTTATAGAATCTTCAAGTGGATACTTGGAGCGCTTTGAGGCCTGTGCTGGGAAATGAAATCTCTTCACCTACAAACTAGACAGAAACATTCTGAGAAACTTCTTTGCAATGAGTGCATTCAACTCACAGACTTGAACGTTCCTTTTGATAGAACAGTTTTGAAACATTACGTTTGTAGAATCTGCAAGTGTTTATTCGGAGCACCTTGAGGCCTATGTTGGAAAAGGAAATATCTTCACATAAAAACTAGAGAGAAGGATTCTCAGAAACTTCTTTGTGATGAGTTCATTCAACTCACAGAGTTGAACCTACCAATTGATAGAGAAGTTTGGAAACACTCTTTTTGTAGAATCTGCAAGTGGATATTTGGAGCCGTTTGAGGCCTATGCTGGGAAAGGAAATATCTTCACATAAAAACTGAACAGAAGCATTCTCAGAAACTTCCTTGTGTTGAGTGCATTCAACTCACAGACTTGAACTTCCCTATAGAAAGAGCAGTTTTGAAACACTCTTTTGGTAAAATCTGCAAGTGGTTATTTGGAGCACTTCGAGGCCCGTGCTGGGATATGGAATATCTTCACCTAAAAACTACAGAGAAGCATTCTCAGAAAGTTCTTCACGATGCATTCATTCAACTCTCAGAGTTGAACCTTCCTTTTGATAGAACAGTTTTGAAACACTCTTTTTGTAAAATCTGCAAGAGGATATTTGGAGCGTTCGGAGGCCTATGCTGGAAAAGGAAATATCTTCACATAAAAACTAGACAGAAGCATTCTGAGAAACTTCTGTGTGATGAGTGCATTCAACTCACAGACTTGAACGCTCCTCTCGAAAGAGCAGTTTTGAAACACTCCTTTTGTAGAATCTGCAAGTGTTTATTTGGAGCGCTTTGAGTCCTGTGTTGGAAATGGAAATATCTGCACATAAAAACTAGACAGAAGCATTCTCAGAAACTTCTTTGTGATGAGTGCATTCTACTCACACTGTTGAAGCTTGCTTTAGATAGAGCAGTTTTGAAACACTCTTTTGGTAGAATCTGCAAGTGGATATTTGGAGCGCTTTGAGGCCTATGCTGGAAAAGGAAATGTCTTCACATAAAAACTAGACAGAAGCATTCCAGGAAACTTCTGTATGATAAGTGCATTCAACTCACAGACTTGAACGTTCCTTTTGATAGAACTCTTTTGAAACACTCCTTTTGTAGAATTTGCAAGTGTTCATTTGGAGCGCTTTGAGGCCTAAGCTGGAAAAGGAAATATCTTCACGTAAGAACTAGACAGAAGCATTCTCAGAAACTTCTTTCTGATGAGTGCATTCAACACACAGACTTGAACCTTGCTTTTGAAAGAGCAGCTTTGAAACACACTTTTCGTAGAATCTGCAAGTGGATATTTGGAGCGCTTTGAGGCCTATGCTGGGAAATGAAATCTCTTCACCTAAAAACTAGACAGAAGCATTCTGAGAAACTTCTGTGTGATGAGTGCATTCAACTCACAGACTTGAACGTTCCCTTTGATAGAACAGTTTTGAAACACTCCTTTTGTAGAATCTGCATGTGTTTATTTGGAGCGCTTTGTGGCCTATGTTGGAAAAGGAAATATCTTCATATAGAAACTAGACGGAAGCATTCTCAGAAACTTCTTTGTGATGAATGCATTCAACTCACAGACTTGAAGCTTCCTTTTGAAAGAGCAGTTTGGAAACAGTCTTCTTATAGAATCTTCAAGTGGATATTTGGAGCGCTTTGAGGCCTGTGCTGGGAAATGAAATCTCTTCACCTAAAAACTAGACAGAAACATTCTGAGAAACTTCTTTGCAATGAGTGCATTCAACTCACAGACTTGAACGTTCCTTTTGATAGAACAGTTTTGAAACATTACGTTTGTAGAATCTGCAAGTGTTTATTCGGAGCACCTTGAGGCCTATGTTGGAAAAGGAAATATCTTCACATAAAAACTAGAGAGAAGGATTCTCAGAAACTTCTTTGTGATGAGTTCATTCAACTCACAGAGTTGAACCTACCAATTGATAGAGAAGTTTGGAAACACTCTTTTTGTAGAATCTGCAAGTGGATATTTGGAGCCGTTTGAGGCCTATGCTGGAAAAGGAAATATCTTCACATAAAAACTGAACAGAAGCATTCTCAGAAACTTCTTTGTGTTGAGTGCATTCAACTCACAGACTTGAACTTCCCTATAGAAAGAGCAGTTTTGAAACACTCTTTTGGTAAAATCTGCAAGTGGTTATTTGGAGCACTTCGAGGCCTGTGCTGGGATATGGAATATCTTCACCTAAAAACTACAGAGAAGCATTCTCAGAAAGTTCTTCACGATGCATAAATTCAACTCACAGAGTTGAACCTTCCTTTTGATAGAACAGTTTTGAAACACTCTTTTTGTAGAATCTGCAAGAGGATATTTGGAGCGTTCGGAGGCCTATGCTGGAAAAGGAAATATCTTCACATAAAAACTAGACAGAAGCATTCTCAGAAACTTCTGTGTGATGAGTGCATTCAACTCACAGACTTGAACGTTCCTCTTGAAAGAGCAGTTTCGAAACACTCCTTTTGTAGAATCTGCAAGTGTTTATTTGGAGCGCTTTGAGGCCTATGTTGGAAAAGGAAATATCTGCACATAAAAACTAGACAGAAGCATTCTCAGAAACTTCTTTGTGATGAGTGCATTCTACTCACAGTGTTGAAGCTTGCTTTTGATAGAGCAGTTTTGAAACACTCCTTTGGTAGAATCTGCAAGTGGATATTTGGAGCGCTTTGAGGCCTATGCTGGAAAAGGAAATGTCTTCACATAAAAACTAGACAGAAGCATTCCAGGAAACTTCTGTATGATAAGTGCATTCAACTCACAGACTTGAACGTTCCTTTTGATAGAACTCTTTTGAAACACTCCTTTTGTAGAATTTGCAAGTGTTCATTTGGAGCGCTTTGAGGCCTAAGCTGGAAAAGGAAATATCTTCACGTAAGAACTAGACAGAAGCATTCTCAGAAACTTCTTTCGGATGAGTGCATTCAACACACAGACTTGAACCTTGCTTTTGAAAGAGCAGCTTTGAAACACTCTTTTCGTAGAATCTGCAAGTGGATATTTGGAGCGCTTTGAGGCCTATGCTGGGAAATGAAATCTCTTCACCTAAAAACCAGACAGAAGCATTCTGAGAAACTTCTGTGTGATGAGTGCATTCAACTCACAGACTTGAACGTTCCCTTTGATAGAACAGTTTTGAAACACTCCTTTTGTAGAATCTGCATGTGTTTATTTGGAGCGCTTTGAGGCCTATGTTGGAAAAGGAAATATCTTCATATAGAAACTAGACGGAAGCATTCTCAGAAACTTCTTTGTGATGAATGCATTCAACTCACAGACTTGAAGCTTCCTTTTGAAAGAGCAGTTTGGAAACACTCTTCTTATAGAATCTTCAAGTGGATATTTGGAGCGCTTTGAGGCCTATGTTGGGAAATGAAATCTCTTCACCTAAAAACTAGACAGAAACATTCTGAGAAACTTCTTTGCAATGAGTGCATTCAACTCACAGACTTGAACGTTCCTTTTGATAGAACAGTTTTGAAACATTACGTTTGTAGAATCTGCAAGTGTTTATTCGGAGCACCTTGAGGCCTATGTTGGAAAAGGAAATATCTTCACATAAAAACTAGAGAGAAGGATTCTCAGAAACTTCTTTGTGATGAGTTCATTCAACTCACAGAGTTGAACCTACCAATTGATAGAGAAGTTTGGAAACACTCTTTTTGTAGAATCTGCAAGTGGATATTTGGAGCCGTTTGAGGCCTATGCTGGAAAAGGAAATATCTTCACATAAAAACTGAACAGAAGCATTCTCAGAAACTTCTTTGTGTTGAGTGCATTCAACTCACAGACTTGAACTTCCCTATAGAAAGAGCAGTTTTGAAACACTCTTTTGGTAAAATCTGCAAGTGGTTATTTGGAGCACTTCGAGGCCTGTGCTGGGATATGGAATATCTTCACCTAAAAACTACAGAGAAGCATTCTCAGAAAGTTCTTCATGATGCATTCATTCAACTCACAGAGTTGAACCTTCCTTTTGATAGAACAGTTTTGAAACACTCTTTTTGTAGAATCTGCAAGAGGATATTTGGAGCGTTCGGAGGCCTATGCTGGAAAAGGAAATATCTTCACATAAAAACTAGACAGAAGCATTCTCAGAAACTTCTGTGTGATGAGTGCATTCAACTCACAGACTTGAACGTTCCTCTCGAAAGAGCAGTTTTGAAACACTCCTTTTGTAGAATCTGCAAGTGTTTATTTGGAGCGCTTTGAGGCCTCTGTTGGAAATGGAAATATCTGCACATAAAAACTAGACAGAAGCATTCTCAGAAACTTCTTTGTGATGAGTGCATTCTACTCACAGTGTTGAAGCTTGCTTTAGATAGAGCAGTTTTGAAACACTCTTTTGGTAGAATCTGCAAGTGGATATTTGGAGCGCTTTGAGGCCTATGCTGGAAAAGGAAATGTCTTCACATAAAAACTAGACAGAAACATTCCAGGAAACTTCTGTATGATAAGTGCATTCAACTCACAGACTTGAACGTTCCTTTTGATAGAACTCTTTTGAAACACTCCTTTTGTAGAATTTGCAAGTGTTCATTTGGAGCGCTTTGAGGCCTAAGCTGGAAAAGGAAATATCTTCACGTAAGAACTAGACGGAAGCATTCTCAGAAACTTCTTTCTGATGAGTGCATTCAACACACAGACTTGAACCTTGCTTTTGAAAGAGCAGCTTTGAAACACTCTTTTCGTAGAATCTGCAAGTGGATATTTGGAGCGCTTTGAGGCCTATGCTGGGAAATGAAATCTCTTCACCTAAAAACTAGACAGAAGCATTCTGAGAAACTTCTGTGTGATGAGTGCATTCAACTCACAGACTTGAACGTTCCCTTTGATAGAACAGTTTTGAAACACTCCTTTTGTAGAATCTGCATGTGTTTATTTGGAGCGCTTTGTGGCCTATGTTGGAAAAGGAAATATCTTCATATAGAAACTAGACGGAAGCATTCTCAGAAACTTCTTTGTGATGAATGCATTCAACTCACAGACTTGAAGCTTCCTTTTGAAAGAGCAGTGTGGAAACACTCTTCTTATAGAATCTTCAAGTGGATACTTGGAGCGCTTTGAGGCCTATGCTGGGAAATGAAATCTCTTCACCTAAAAATTAGACAGAAACATTCTGAGAAACTTCTTTGCAATGAGTGCATTCAACTCACAGATTTGAAAGTTCCTTTTGATAGAACAGTTTTGAAATATTACGTTTGTAGAATCTGCAAGTGTTTATTCGGAGCACCTTGAGGCCTATATTGGAAAAGGAAATATCTTCACATAAAAACAAGAGAGAAGGATTCTCAGAAACTTCTTTGTGATGAGTTCATTCAACACACAGAGTTGAACCTACCAATTGATAGAGAAGTTTGGAAACACTCTTTTTGTAGAATCTGCAAGTGGATATTTGGAGCCGTTTGAGGCCTATGCTGGGAAAGGAAATATCTTCACATAAAAACTGAACAGAAGCATTCTCAGAAACTTCTTTGTGTTGAGTGCATTCAACTCACAGACTTGAACTTCAATATAGAAAGAGCAGTTTTGAAACACTCTTTTGGTAAAATCTGCAAGTGGTTATTTGGAGTACTTCGAGGCCCATGCTGGGATATGGAATATCTTCACCTAAAAACTACAGAGAAGCATTCTCAGAAAGTTCTTTACGATGCATTCATTCAACTCTCAGAGTTGAACCTTCCTTTTGATAGAACAGTTTTGAAACACTCTTTTTGTAGAATCTGCAAGAGGATATTTGGAGCGTTCGGAGGCCTATGCTGGAAAAGGAAATATCTTCACATAAAACTAGGCAGAAGCATTCTCAGAAACTTCTGTGTGATGAGTGCATTCAACTCACAGACTTGAACGTTCCTCTCGAAAGAGCAGTTTTGAAACACTCCTTTTGTAGAATCTGCAAGTGTTTATTTGGAGCGCTTTGAGGCCTATGTTGGAAAAGGAAATATCTGCACATAAAAACTAGACAGAAGCATTCTCAGAAACTTCTTTGTGATGAGTGCATTCTACTCACGGTGTTGAAGCTTGCTTTAGATAGAGCAGTTTTGAAACACTCTTTTGGTAGAATCTGCAAGTGGATATTTGGAGCGCTTTGAGGACTATGCTGGAAAAGGAAATGTCTTCACATAAAAACTAGACAGAAGCATTCCAGGAAACTTCTGTATGATAAGTGCATTCAACTCACAGACTTGAACGTTCCTTTTGATAGAACTCTTTTGAAACACTCCTTTTGTAGAATTTGCAAGTGTTCATTTGGAGCGCTTTGAGGCCTAAGCTGGAAAAGGAAATATCTTCACGTAAGAACTAGACAGAAGCATTCCCAGAAACTTCTTTCTGATGAGTGCATTCAACACACAGACTTGAACCTTGCTTTTGAAAGAGCAGCTTTGAAACACTCTTTTCGTAGAATCTGCAAGTGGATATTTGGAGGGCTTTGAGGCCTATGCTGGGAAATGAAATCTCTTCACCTAAAAACTAGACAGAAGCATTCTGAGAAACTTCTGTGTGATGAGTGCATTCAACTCACAGACTTGAACGTTCCCTTTGATAGAACAGTTTTGAAACACTCCTTTTGTAGAATCTGCATGTGTTTATTTGGAGCGCTTTGAGGCCAATGTTGGAAAAGGAAATATCTTCATATAGAAACTAGACGGAAGCATTCTCAGAAACTTCTTTGTGATGAATGCATTCATCTCACAGACTTGAGGCTGCCTTTTGAAAGAGCAGTTTGGAAACACTCTTCTTATAGAATCTTCAAGTGGATATTTGGGGCGCTTTGAGGCCTATGCTGGGAAATGAAATCTCTTCACCTAAAAACTAGACAGAAACATTCTGAGAAACTTCTTTGCAATGAGTGCATTCAACTCACAGACTTGAACGTTCCTTTTGATAGAACAGTTTTGAAACATTACGTTTGTAGAGTCTGCAAGTGTTTATTCGGAGCACCTTGTGGCCTGTGATGGAAAAGGAAATATCTTCACATAAAAAGTAGAGAGAAGGATTCTCAGAAACTTCTTTGTGATGAGTTCATTCACCTCACAGAGTTGAACCTACCAATTGATAGAGAAGTTTGGAAACACTCTTTTTGTAGAATCTGCAAGTGGATATTTGGAGCCGTTTGAGGCCTATGCTGGAAAAGGGAATATCTTCACATAAAAACTGAACAGAAGCATTCTCAGAAACTTCTTTGTGTTGAGTGCATTCAACTCACAGACTTGAACTTCCCTATAGAAAGAGCAGTTTTGAAACACTGTTTTGGTAAAATCTGCAAGTGGTTATTTGGAGCACTTCGAGGCCCGTGCTGGGATATGGAATATCTTCACCTAAAAACTACAGAGAAGCATTCTCAGAAAGTTCTTCACGATGCATTCATTCAACTCACAGAGTTGAACCTTCCTTTTGATAGAACAGTTTTGAAACACTCTTTTTGTAGAATCTGCAAGAGGATATTTGGAGCGTTCGGAGGCCTATGCTGGAAAAGGAAATATCTTCACATAAAACTAGGCAGAAGCATTCTCAGAAAATTCTGTGTGATGAGTGCATTCAACTCACAGATTTGAACGTTCCTCTCGAAAGAGCAGTTTTGAAACACTCCTTTTGTAGAATCTGCAAGCGTTTATTTGGAGCGCTTTGAGGCCTATGTTGGAAAAGGAAATATCTGCACATAAAAACTAGACAGAAGCATTCTCAGAAACTTCTTTGTGATGAGTGCATTCTACTCACAGTGTTGAAGCTTGCTTTTGACAGAGCAGTTTTGAAACACTCTTTTGGTAGAATCTGCAAGTGGATATTTGGAGCGCTTTGAGGCCTATGCTGGAAAAGGAAATGTCTTCACATAAAAACTAGACAGAAGCATTCCAGGAAACTTCTGTATGATAAGTGCATTCAACTCACAGACTTGAACGTTCCTTTTGATAGAACTCTTTTGAAACACTCCTTTTGTAGAATTTGCAAGTGTTCATTTGGAGCGCTTTGAGGCCTAAGCTGGAAAAGGAAATATCTTCACGTAAGAACTAGACAGAAGCATTCTCAGAAACTTCTTTCTGATGAGTGCATTCAACACACAGACTTGAACCTTGCTTTTGAAAGAGCAGCTTTGAAACACTCTTTTCGTAGAATCTGCAAGTGGATATTTGGAGCGCTTTGAGGCCTATGCTGGGAAATGAAATCTCTTCACCTAAAAACTAGACAGAAGCATTCTGAGAAACTTCTGTGTGATGAGTGCATTCAACTCACAGACTTGAACGTTCCCTTTGATAGAACAGTTTTGAAACACTCCTTTTGTAGAATCTGCATGTGTTTATTTGGAGCGCTTTGAGGCCTATGTTGGAAAAGGAAATATCTTCATATAGAAACTAGACGGAAGCATTCTCAGAAACTTCTTTGTGATGAATGCATTCAACTCACAGACTTTAAGCTTCCTTTTGAAAGAGCAGTTTGGAAACACTCTTCTTATAGAATCTTCAAGTGGATATTTGGAGCGCTTTGAGGCCTATGCTGGAAAAGGAAATGTCTTCACATAAAAACTAGACAGAAGCATTCCAGGAAACTTCTGTATGATAAGTGCATTCAACTCACAGACTTGAACGTTCCTTTTGATAGAACTCTTTTGAAACACTCCTTTTGTAGAATTTGCAAGTGTTCATTTGGAGCGCTTTGAGGCCTAAGATGGAAAAGGAAATACCTTCACGTAAGAACTAGACAGAAGCATTCTCAGAAACTTCTTTCTGATGAGTGCATTCAACACACAGACTTGAAGCTTCCTTTTGAAAGAGCAGTTTGGAAACACTCTTCTTATAGAATCTTCAAGTGGATATTTGGAGCGCTTTGAGGCCTATGCTGGGAAATGAAATCTCTTCACCTAAAAACTAGACAGAAACATTCTGAGAAACTTCTTTGCAATGAGTTCATTCAACTCACAGACTTGAACGTTCCTTTTGATAGAACAGTTTTGAAACATTACGTTTGTAGAATCTGCAAGTGTTTATTCGGAGCACCTTGAGGCCTATGTTGGAAAAGGAAATATCTTCACATAAAAACTAGAGAGAAGGATTCTCAGAAACTTCTTTGTGATGAGTTCATTCAACTCACAGAGTTGAACCAACCAATTGATAGAGAAGTTTGGAAACACTCTTTTTGTAGAATCTGCAAGTGGATATTTGGAGCCGTTTGAGGCCTATGCTGGAAAAGGAAATATCTTCACATAAAAACTGAACAGAAGCATTCTCAGAAGCTTCTTTGTGTTGAGTGCATTCAACTCACAGACTTGAACTTCCCTATAGAAAGAGCAGTTTTGAAACACTCTTTTGGTAAAATCTGCAAGTGGTTATTTGGAGCACTTCGAGGCCTGTGCTGGGATATGGAATATCTTCACCTAAAAACTACAGAGAAGCATTCTCAGAAAGTTCTTCACGATGCATTCATTCAACTCACAGAGTTGAACCTTCCTTTTGGTAGAACAGTTTTGAAACACTCTTTTTGTAGAATCTGCAAGAGGATATTTGGAGCGTTCGGAGGCCTATGCTGGAAAAGGAAATATCTTCACATAAAAACTAGACAGAAGCATTCTCAGAAACTTCTGCGTGATGAGTGCATTCAACTCACAGACTTGAACGTTCCCCTCGAAAGAGCAGTTTTGAAACACTCCTTTTGTAGAATCTGCAAGTGTTTATATGGAGCGCTTTGAGGCCTCTGTTGGAAATGGAAATATCTGCCCATAAAAACTAGACAGAAGCATTCTCAGAAACTTCTTTGTGATGAGTGCATTCTACTCACAGTGTTGAAGCTTGCTTTTGATAGAGCAGTTTTGAAACACTCTTTTGGTAGAATCTGCAAGTGGATATTTGGAGCGCTTTGAGGCCTATGCTGGAAAAGGAAATGTCTTCACATAAAAACTAGACAGAAACATTCCAGGAAACTTCTGTATGATAAGTGCATTCAACTCACAGACTTGAACGTTCCTTTTGATAGAACTCTTTTGAAACACTCCTTTTGTAGAATTTGCAAGTGTTCATTTGGAGCGCTTTGAGGCCTAAGCTGGAAAAGGAAATATCTTCACGTAAGAACTAGACAGAAGCATTCTCAGAAACTTCTTTCTGATGAGTGCATTCAACACACAGACTTGAACATTGCTTTTGAAAGAGCAGCTTTGAAACACTCTTTTCATAGAATCTGCTAGTGGATATTTGGAGCGCTTTGAGGCCTATGCTGGGAAATGAAATCTCTTCACCTAAAAACTAGACAGAAGCATTCTGAGAAACTTCTTTGCAATGAGTGCATTCAACTCACAGACTTGAACGTTCCTTTTGATAGAACAGTTTTGAAACATCACGTTTGTAGAATCTGCAAGTGATTATTCGGAGCACCTTGAGGCCTATGTTGGAAAAGGAAATATCTTCACATAAAAACTAGAGAGAAGGATTCTCAGAAACTTCTTTGTGATGAGTTCATTCAACTCACAGAGTTGAACCTACCAATTGATAGAGAAGTTTGGAAACACTCTTTTTGTAGTATCTGCAAGTGGATATTTGGAGCCGTTTGAGGCCTATGCTGGGAAAGGAAATATCTTCACATAAAAACTGAACAGAAGCATTCTCAGAAACTTCTTTGTGTTGAGTGCATTCAACTCACAGACTTGAACTTCAATATAGAAAGAGCAGTTTTGAAACACTCTTTTGGTAAAATCTGCAAGTGGTTATTTGGAGCACTTCGAGGCCCGTGCTGGGATATGGAATATCTTCACCTAAAAACTACAGAGAAGCATTCTCAGAAAGTGCTTCACGATGCATTCATTCAGCTCTCAGAGTTGAACCTTCCTTTTGATAGAACAGTTTTGAAACACTCTTTTTGTAGAATCTGCAAGAGGATATTTGGAGCGTTCGGAGGCCTATGCTGGAAAAGGAAATATCTTCACATAAAACTAGGCAGAAGCATTCTCAGAAACTTCTGTGTGATGAGTGCATTCAACTCACAGACTTGAACGTTCCTCTCGAAAGAGCAGTTTTGAAACACTCCTTTTGTAGAATCTGCAAGTGTTTATTTGGAGCGCTTTGAGGCCTATGTTGGAAAAGGAAATATCTGCACATAAAAACTAGACAGAAGCATTCTCAGAAACTTCTTTGTGATGAGTGCATTCTACTCACAGTGTTGAAGCTTGCTTTATATAGAGCAGTTTTGAAACACTCTTTTGGTAGAATCTGCAAGTGGATATTTGGAGCGCTTTGAGGCCTATGCTGGAAAAGGAAATGTCTTCACATAAAAACTAGACAGAAGCATTCCAGGAAACTTCTGTATGATAAGTGCATTCAACTCACAGACTTGAACGTTCCTTTTGATAGAACTCTTTTGAAACACTCCTTTTGTAGAATTTGCAAGTGTTCATTTGGAGCGCTTTGAGGCCTAAGATGGAAAAGGAAATATCTTCACGTAAGAACTAGACAGAAGCATTCTCAGAAACTTCTTTCTGATGAGCGCATTCAACACACAGACTTGAACATTGCTTTTGAAAGAGCAGCTTTGAAACACTCTTTTCATAGAATCTGCAAGTGGATATTTGGAGCGCTTTGAGGCCTATGCTGGGAAATGAAATCTCTTCACCTAAAAACTAGACAGAAGCATTCTGAGAAACTTCTGTGTGATGAGTGCATTCAACTCACAGACTTGAACGTTCCCTTTGATAGAACAGTTTTGAAACACTCCTTTTGTAGAATCTGCATGTGTTTATTTGGAGCGCTTTGAGGCCTATGTTGGAAAAGGAAATATCTTCATATAGAAACTAGACGGAAGCATTCTCAGAAACTTCTTTGTGATGAATGCATTCAACTCACAGACTTGAGGCTGCCTTTTGAAAGAGCAGTTTGGAAACACTCTTCTTATAGAATCTTCAAGTGGATATTTGGAGCGCTTTGAGGCCTATGCTGGGAAATGAAATCTCTTCACCTAAAAACTAGACAGAAACATTCTGAGAAACTTCTTTGCAATGAGTGCATTCAACTCACAGACTTGAACGTTCCTTTTGATACAACAGTTTTGAAACATTACGTTTGTAGAGTCTGCAAGTGTTTATTCGGAGCACCTTGAGGCCTGTGATGGAAAAGGAAATATCTTCACATAAAAACTAGAGAGAAGGATTCTCAGAAACTTCTTTGTGATGAGTTCATTCAACTCACAGAGTTGAACCTACCAATTGATAGAGAAGTTTGGAAACACTCTTTTTGTAGAATCTGCAAGTGGATATTTGGAGCCGTTTGAGGCCTATGCTGGGAAAGGAAATATCTTCACATAAAAACTGAACAGAAGCATTCTCAGAAACTTCTTTGTGTTGAGTGCATTCAACTCACAGACTTGAACTTCCCTATAGAAAGAGCAGTTTTGAAACACTCTTTTGATAAAATCTGCAAGTGGTTATTTGGAGCACTTCGAGGCCCGTGCTGGGATATGGAATATCTTCACCTAAAAACTACAGAGAAGCATTCTCAGAAAGTTCTTCACGATGCATTCATTCAACTCTCAGAGTTGAACCTTCCTTTTGATAGAACAGTTTTGAAACACTCTTTTTGTAGAATCTGCAAGAGGATATTTGGAGCGAACGGAGGCCTATGCTGGAAAAGGAAATATCTTCACATAAAAACTAGGCAGAAGCATTCTCAGAAAATTCTGTGTGATGAGTGCATTCAACTCACAGACTTGAACGTTCCTCTCGAAAGAGCAGTTTTGAAACACTCCTTTTGTAGAATCTGCAAGTGTTTATTTGGAGCGCTTTGAGGCCTATGTTGGAAAAGGAAATATCTGCACATAAAAACTAGACAGAAGCATTCTCAGAAACTTCTTTGTGATGAGTGCATTCTACTCACAGTGTTGAAGCTTGCTTTTGATAGAGCAGTTTTGAAACACTCTTTTGGTAGAATCTGCAAGTGGATATTTGGAGCGCTTTGAGGCCTATGCTGGAAAAGGAAATGTCTTCACATAAAAACTAGACAGAAACATTCCAGGAAACTTCTGTATGATAAGTGCATTCAACTCACAGACTTGAACGTTCCTTTTGATAGAACTCTTTTGAAACACTCCTTTTGTAGAATTTGCAAGTGTTCATTTGGAGCGCTTTGAGGCCTAAGCTGGAAAAGGAAATATCTTCACGTAAGAACTAGACAGAAGCATTCTCAGAAACTTCTTTCTGATGAGTGGATTCAACACACAGACTTGAACCTTGCTTTTGAAAGAGCAGCTTTGAAACACTCTTTTCGTAGAATCTGCAAGTGGATATTTGGAGGGCTTTGAGGCCTATGCTGGGAAATGAAATCTCTTCACCTAAAAACTAGACAGAAGCATTCTGAGAAACTTCTGTGTGATGAGTGCATTCAACTCACAGACTTGAACGTTCCCTTTGATAGAACTGTTTTGAAACACTCCTTTTGTAGAATCTGCATGTGTTTATTTGGAGCGCTTTGAGGCCTACGTTGGAAAAGGAAATATCTTCATATAGAAACTAGACGGAAGCATTCTCAGAAACTTCTTTGTGATGAATGCATTCAACTCACAGACTTGAAGCTTCCTTTTGAAAGAGCAGTTTGGAAACACTCTTCTTATAGAATCTTCAAGTGGATATTTGGAGCGCTTTGAGGCCTATGCTGGGAAATGAAATCTCTTCACCTAAAAACTAGACAGAAACATTCTGAGAAACTTCTTTGCAATGAGTGCATTCAACTCACAGACTTGAACGTTCCTTTTGATAGAACAGTTTTGAAACATTACGTTTGTAGAATCTGCAAGTGTTTATTCGGAGCACCTTGAGGCCTATGTTGGAAAAGGAAATATCTTCACATAAAAACTAGAGAGAAGGATTCTCAGAAACTTCTGTGTGATGAGTGCATTCAACTCACAGACTTGAACGTTCCTCTCGAAAGAGCAGTTTTGAAACACTCCTTTTGTAGAATCTGCAAGTGTTTATTTGGAGCGCTTTGAGGCCTCTGATGGAAATGGAAATATCTGCACATAAAAACTAGACAGAAGCATTCTCAGAAACTTCTTTGTGATGAGTGCATTCTACTCACACTGTTGAAGCTTGCTTTTTTGATAGAGCAGTTTTGAAACACTCTTTTGGTAGAATCTGCAAGTGGATATTTGGAGCGCTTTGAGGCCTATGCTGGAAAAGGAAATGTCTTCACATAAAAACTAGACAGAAACATTCCAGGAAACTTCTGTATGATAAGTGCATTCAACTCACAGACTTGAACGTTCCTTTTGATAGAACTCTTTTGAAACACTCCTTTTGTAGAATTTGCAAGTGTTCATTTGGAGCGCTTTGAGGCCTAAGCTGGAAAAGGAAATATCTTCACGTAAGAACTAGACAGAAGCATTCTCAGAAACTTCTTTCTGATGAGTGCATTCAACACACAGACTTGAACCTTGCTTTTGAAAGAGCAGCTTTGAAACACTCTTTTCATAGAATCTGCAAGTGGATATTTGGAGCGCTTTGAGGCCTATGCTGGGAAATGAAATCTCTTCACCTAAAAACTAGACAGAAGCATTCTGAGAAACTTCTGTGTGATGAGTGCATTCAACTCACAGACTTGAACGTTCCCTTTGATAGAACAGTTTTGAAACACTCCTTTTGTAGAATCTGCATGTGTTTATTTGGAGCGCTTTGAGGCCTATGTTGGAAAAGGAAATATCTTCATATAGAAAATAGACGGAAGCATTCTCAGAAACTTCTTTGTGATGAATGCATTCAACTCACAGACTTGAACCTTCCCTTTGATAGAACAGTTTTGAAACATTACGTTTGTAGAATCTGCAAGTGTTTATTCGGGGCACCTTGAAGCCTATGTTGGAAAAGGAAATATCTTCACATAAAAACTAGAGAGAAGGATTCTCAGAAACTTCTTTGTGATGAGTTCATTCAACTCACAGAGTTGAACCTACCAATTGATAGAGAAATTTGGAAACACTCTTTTTGTAGAATGTGCAAGTGGATATTTGGAGCCGTTTGAGGCCTATGCTGGAAAAGGAAATATCTTCACATAAAAACTGAACAGAAGCATTCTCAGAAACTTCTTTGTGTTGAGTGCATTGAACTCACAGACTTGAACTTCCCTATAGAAAGAGCAGTTTTGAAACACTCTTTTGGTAAAATCTGCAAGTGGTTATTTGGAGCACTTCGAGGCCTGTGCTGGGATATGGAATATCTTCACCTAAAAACTACAGAGAAGCATTCTCAGAAAGTTCTTCATGATGCATTCATTCAATTCACAGAGTTGAACCTTCCTTTTGATAGAACAGTTTTGAAACACTCTTTTTGTAGAATCTGCAAGAGGATATTTGGAGCGAACGGAGGCCTATGCTGGAAAAGGAAATATCTTCACATAAAAACTAGACAGAAGCATTCTCAGAAACTTCTGTGTGATGAGTGCATTCAACTCACAGACTTGAACGTTCCTCTCGAAAGAGCAGTTTTGAAATACTCCTTTTGTAGAATCTGCAAGTGTTTATTTGGAGCGCTTTGAGGCCTATGTTGGAAAAGGAAATATCTTCACATAAAAACTAGACAGAAGCATCCTCGGAAACCTCTTTGTGATGAGTGCATTCTACTCACAGTGTTGAAGCTTGCTTTTGATAGAGCAGTTTCGAAACACTCTTTTGGTAGAATCTGCAAGTGGATATTTGGAGCGCTTTGAGGCCTATGCTGGAAAAGGAAATGTCTTCACATAAAAACTAGACAGAGGCATTCCAGGAAACTTCTGTATGATAAGTGCATTCAACTCACAGACTTGAACGTTCCTTTTGATAGAACTCTTTTGAAACACTCCTTTTGTAGAATTTGCAAGTGTTCATTTGGAGCGCTTTGAGGCCTAAGCTGGAAAAGGAAATATCTTCACGTAAGAACTAGACAGAAGCCTTCTCAGAAACTTCTTTCTGATGAGTGCATTCAACACACAGACTTGAACCTTGCTTTTGAAAGAGCAGCTTTGAAACACTCTTTTCGTAGAATCTGCAAGTGGATATTTGGAGCGCTTTGAGGCCTATGCTGGGAAATGAAATCTCTTCACCTAAAAACTAGACAGAAGCATTCTGAGAAACTTCTGTGTGATGAGTGCATTCAACTCACAGACTTGAACGTTCCCTTTGATAGAACAGTTTTGAAACACTCCTTTTGTAGAATCTGCATGTGTTTATTTGGAGCGCTTTGAGGCCTATGTTGGAAAAGGAAATATCTTCATATAGAAACTAGACGGAAGCATTCTCAGAAACTTCTTTGTGATGAATGCATTCAACTCACAGACTTTAAGCTTCCTTTTGAAAGAGCAGTTTGGAAACCCTCTTCTTATAGAATCTTCAAGTGGATATTTGGAGCGCTTTGAGGCCTATGCTGGAAAAGGAAATGTCTTCACATAAAAACTAGACAGAAGCATTCCAGGAAACTTCTGTATGATAAGTGCATTCAACTCACAGACTTGAACGTTCCTTTTGATAGAACTCTTTTGAAACACTCCTTTTGTAGAATTTGCAAGTGTTCATTTGGAGCGCTTTGAGGCCTAAGATGGAAAAGGAAATACCTTCACGTAAGAACTAGACAGAAGCATTCTCAGAAACTTCTTTCTGATGAGTGCATTCAACACACAGACTTGAAGCTTCCTTTTGAAAGAGCAGTTTGGAAACACTCTTCTTATAGAATCTTCAAGTGGATATTTGGAGCGCTTTGAGGCCTATGCTGGGAAATGAAATCTCTTCACCTAAAAACTAGACAGAAACATTCTGAGAAACTTCTTTGCAATGAGTTCATTCATCTCACAGACTTGAACGTTCCTTTTGATAGAACAGTTTTGAAACATTACGTTTGTAGAATCTGCAAGTGTTTATTCGGAGCACCTTGAGGCCTATGTTGGAAAAGGAAATATCTTCACATAAAAACTAGAGAGAAGGATTCTCAGAAACTTCTTTGTGATGAGTTCATTCAACTCACAGAGTTGAACCAACCAATTGATAGAGAAGTTTGGAAACACTCTTTTTGTAGAATCTGCAAGTGGATATTTGGAGCCGTTTGAGGCCTATGCTGGAAAAGGAAATATCTTCACATAAAAACTGAACAGAAGCATTCTCAGAAGCTTCTTTGTGTTGAGTGCATTCAACTCACAGACTTGAACTTCCCTATAGAAAGAGCAGTTTTGAAACACTCTTTTGGTAAAATCTGCAAGTGGTTATTTGGAGCACTTCGAGGCCTGTGCTGGGATATGGAATATCTTCACCTAAAAACTACAGAGAAGCATTCTCAGAAAGTTCTTCACAATGCATTCATTCAACTCACAGAGTTGAACCTTCCTTTTGGTAGAACAGTTTTGAAACACTCTTTTTGTAGAATCTGCAAGAGGATATTTGGAGCGTTCGGAGGCCTATGCAGGAAAAGGAAATATCTTCACATAAAAACTAGACAGAAGCATTCTCAGAAACTTCTGTGTGATGAGTGCATTCAACTCACAGACTTGAACGTTCCCCTTGAAAGAGCAGTTTTGAAACACTCCTTTTGTAGAATCTGCAAGTGTTTATTTGGAGCGCTTTGAGGCCTCTGTTGGAAATGGAAATATCTGCACATAAAAACTAGACAGAAGCATTCTCAGAAACTTCTTTGTGATGAGTGCATTCTACTCACAGTGTTGAAGCTTGCTTTTGATAGAGCAGTTTTGAAACACTCTTTTAGTAGAATCTGCAAGTGGATATTTGGAGCGCTTTGAGGCCTATGCTGGAAAAGGAAATGTCTTCACATAAAAACTAGACAGAAGCATTCCAGGAAACTTCTGTATGATAAGTGCATTCAACTCACAGACTTGAACGTTCCTTTTGATAGAACTCTTTTGAAACACTCCTTTTGTAGAATTTGCAAGTGTTCATTTGGAGCGCTTTGAGGCCTAAGCTGTAAAAGGAAATATCTTCACGTAAGAACTAGACAGAAGCATTCTCAGAAACTTCTTTCTGATGAGTGCATTCAACACACAGACTTGAACCTTGCTTTTGAAAGAGCAGCTTTGAAACACTCTTTTCGTAGAATCTGCAAGTGGATATTTGGAGGGCTTTGAGGCCTATGCTGGGAAATGAAATCTCTTCACCTAAAAACTAGACAGAAGCATTCTGAGAAACTTCTGTGTGATGAGTGCATTCAACTCACAGACTTGAACGTTCCCTTTGATAGAACAGTTTTGAAACACTCCTTTTGTAGAATCTGCATGTGTTTATTTGGAGCGCTTTGAGGCCTATGTTGGAAAAGGAAATATCTTCATATAGAAACTAGACGGAAGCATTCTCAGAAACTTCTTTGTGATGAATGCATTCAACTCACAGACTTGAAGCCTCCTTTTGAAAGAGCAGTTTGGAAACACTCTTCTTATAGAATCTTCAAGTGGATATTTGGAGCGCTTTGAGGCCTATGTTGGGAAATGAAATCTCTTCACCTAAAAACTAGACAGAAAAATTCTGAGAAACTTCTTTGCAATGAGTGCATTCAACTCACAGACTTGAACGTTCCTTTTGATAGAACAGTTTTGAAACATTACGTTTGTAGAATCTGCAAGTGTTTATTCGGAGCACCTTGAGGCCTATGTTGGAAAAGGAAATATCTTCACATAAAAACTAGAGAGAAGGATTCTCAGAAACTTCTTTGTGATGAGTTCATTCAACTCACAGAGTTGAACCTACCAATTGATAGAGAAGTTTGGAAACACTCTTTTTGTAGAATCTGCAAGTGGATATTTGGAGCCGTTTGAGGCCTATGCTGGGAAAGGAAATATCTTCACATAAAAACTGAACAGAAGCATTCTCAGAAACTTCTTTGTGTTGAGTGCATTCAACTCACAGACTTGAACTTCCCTATAGAAAGAGCAGTTTTGAAACACTCTTTTGGTAAAATCTGCAAGTGGTTATTTGGAGCACTTCGAGGCCCGTGCTGGGATATGGAATATCTTCACCTAAAAACTACAGAGAAGCATTCTCAGAAAGTTCTTCACGATGCATTCATTCAACTCTCAGAGTTGAACCTTCCTTTTGATAGAACAGTTTTGAAACACTCTTTTTGTAGAATCTGCAAGAGGATATTTGGAGCGTTCGGAGGCCTATGCTGGAAAAGGAAATATCTTCACATAAAAACTAGGCAGAAGCATTCTCAGAAACTTCTGTGTGATGAGTGCATTCAACTCACAGACTTGAACGTTCCTCTCGAAAGAGCAGTTTTGAAACACTCCTTTTGTAGAATCTGCAAGTGTTTATTTGGAGCGCTTTGAGGCCTATGTTGGAAAAGGAAATATCTGCACATAAAAACTAGACAGAAGCATTCTCAAAAACTTCTTTGTGATGAGTGCATTCTACTCACAGTGTTGAAGCTTGCTTTTGATAGAGCAGTTTTGAAACACTCTTTTGGTAGAATCTGCAAGTGGATATTTGGAGCGCTTTGAGGCCTATGCTGGAAAAGGAAATGTCTTCACATAAAAACTAGACAGAAGCATTCCAGGAAACTTCTGTATGATAAGTGCATTCAACTCACAGACTTGAACGTTCCTTTTGATAGAACTCTTTTGAAACACTCCTTTTGTAGAATTTGCAAGTGTTCATTTGGAGCGCTTTGAGGCCTAAGCTGGAAAAGGAAATATCTTCACGTAAGAACTAGACAGAAGCATTCTCAGAAACTTCTTTCTGATGAGTGCATTCAACACACAGACTTGAACCTTGCTTTTGAAAGAGCAGCTTTGAAACACTCTTTTCGTAGAATCTGCAAGTGGATATTTGGAGGGCTTTGAGGCCTATGCTGGGAAATGAAATCTCTTCACCTAAAAACTAGACAGAAGCATTCTGAGAAACTTCTGTGTGATGAGTGCATTCAACTCACAGACTTGAACGTTCCCTTTGATAGAACTGTTTTGAAACACTCCTTTTGTAGAATCTGCATGTGTTTATTTGGAGCGCTTTGAGGCCTATGTTGGAAAAGGAAATATCTTCATATAGAAACTAGACGGAAGCATTCTCAGAAACTTCTTTCTGATGAGTGCATTCAACACACAGACTTGAACCTTGCTTTTGAAAGAGCAGTTTGGAAACACTCTTTTCATAGAATCTGCAAGTGGATATTTGGAGCGCTTTGAGGCCTATGCTGGGAAATGAAATCTCTTCACCTAAAAACTAGACAGAAGCATTCTGAGAAACTTCTTTGCAATGAGTGCATTCAACTCACAGACTTGAACGTTCCTTTTGATAGAACAGTTTTGAAACATTACGTTTGTAGAATCTGCAAGTGTTTATTCGGAGCACCTTGAGGCCTATGTTGGAAAAGGAAATATCTTCACATAAAAACTAGAGAGAAGGATTCTCAGAAACTTCTTTGTGATGAGTTCATTCAACTCACAGAGTTGAACCTACCAATTGATAGAGAAGTTTGGAAACACTCTTTTTGTAGTATCTGCAAGTGGATATTTGGAGCCGTTTGAGGCCTATGCTGGGAAAGGAAATATCTTCACATAAAAACTGAACAGAAGCATTCTCAGAAACTTCTTTGTGTTGAGTGCATTCAACTCACAGACTTGAACTTCCCTATAGAAAGAGCAGTTTTGAAACACTCTTTTGGTAAAATCTGCAAGTGGTTATTTGGAGCACTTCGAGGCCCGTGCTGGGATATGGAATATCTTCACCTAAAAACTACAGAGAAGCATTCTCAGAAAGTGCTTCACGATGCATTCATTCAGCTCTCAGAGTTGAACCTTCCTTTTGATAGAACAGTTTTGAAACACTCTTTTTGTAGAATCTGCAAGAGGATATTTGGAGCGTTCGGAGGCCTATGCTGGAAAAGGAAATATCTTCACATAAAACTAGGCAGAAGCATTCTCAGAAACTTCTGTGTGATGAGTGCATTCAACTCACAGACTTGAACGTTCCTCTCAAAAGAGCAGTTTTGAAACACTCCTTTTGTAGAATCTGCAAGTGTTTATATGGAGCGCTTTGAGGCCTCTGTTGGAAATGGAAATATCTGCACATAAAAACTAGACAGAAGCATTCTCAGAAACTTCTTTGTGATGAGTGCATTCTACTCACAGTGTTGAAGCTTGCTTTTGATAGAGCAGTTTTGAAACACTCTTTTGGTAGAATCTGCAAGTGGATATTTGGAGCGCTTTGAGGCCTATGCTGGAAAAGGAAATGTCTTCACATAAAAACTAGACAGAAACATTCCAGGAAACTTCTGTATGATAAGTGCATTCAACTCACAGACTTGAACGTTCCTTTTGATAGAACTCTTTTGAAACACTCCTTTTGTAGAATTTGCAAGTGTTCATTTGGAGCGCTTTGAGGCCTAAGCTGGAAAAGGAAATATCTTCACGTAAGAACTAGACAGAAGCATTCTCAGAAACTTCTTTCTGATGAGTGCATTCAACACACAGACTTGAACCTTGCTTTTGAAAGAGCAGCTTTGAAACACTCTTTTCATAGAATCTGCAAGTGGATATTTGGAGCGCTTTGAGGCCTATGCTGGGAAATGAAATCTCTTCACCTAAAAACTAGACAGAAGCATTCTGAGAAACTTCTTTGCAATGAGTGCATTCAACTCACAGACTTGAACGTTCCTTTTGATAGAACAGTTTTGAAACATCACGTTTGTAGAATCTGCAAGTGTTTATTCGGAGCACCTTGAGGCCTATGTTGGAAAAGGAAATATCTTCACATAAAAACTAGAGAGAAGGATTCTCAGAAACTTCTTTGTGATGAGTTCAGTCAACTCACAGAGTTGAACCTACCAATTGATAGAGAAGTTTGGAAACACTCTTTTTGTAGTATCTGCAAGTGGATATTTGGAGCCGTTTGAGGCCTATGCTGGGAAAGGAAATATCTTCACATAAAAACTGAACAGAAGCATTCTCAGAAACTTCTTTGTGTTGAGTGCATTCAACTCACAGACTTGAACTTCAATATAGAAAGAGCAGTTTTGAAACACTCTTTTGGTAAAATCTGCAAGTGGTTATTTGGAGCACTTCGAGGCCCGTGCTGGGATATGGAATATCTTCACCTAAAAACTACAGAGAAGCATTCTCAGAAAGTGCTTCACGATGCATTCATTCAGCTCTCAGAGTTGAACCTTCCTTTTGATAGAACAGTTTTGAAACACTCTTTTTGTAGAATCTGCAAGAGGATATTTGGAGCGTTCGGAGGCCTATGCTGGAAAAGGAAATATCTTCACATAAAACTAGGCAGAAGCATTCTCAGAAAATTCTGTGTGATGAGTGCATTCAACTCACAGACTTGAACGTTCCTCTCGAAAGAGCAGTTTTGAAACACTCCTTTTGTAGAATCTGCAAGTGTTTATTTGGAGCGCTTTGAGGCCTATGTTGGAAAAGGAAATATCTGCACATAAAAACTAGACAGAAGCATTCTCAGAAACTTCTTTGTGATGAGTGCATTCTACTCACAGTGTTGAAGCTTGCTTTATATAGAGCAGTTTTGAAACACTCTTTTGGTAGAATCTGCAAGTGGATATTTGGAGCGCTTTGAGGCCTATGCTGGAAAAGGAAATGTCTTCACATAAAAACTAGACAGAAGCATTCCAGGAAACTTCTGTATGATAAGTGCATTCAACTCACAGACTTGAACGTTCCTTTTGATAGAACTCTTTTGAAACACTCCTTTTGTAGAATTTGCAAGTGTTCATTTGGAGCGCTTTGAGGCCTAAGATGGAAAAGGAAATATCTTCACGTAAGAACTAGACAGAAGCATTCTCAGAAACTTCTTTCTGATGAGCGCATTCAACACACAGACTTGAACATTGCTTTTGAAAGAGCAGCTTTGAAACACTCTTTTCATAGAATCTGCAAGTGGATATTTGGAGCGCTTTGAGGCCTATGCTGGGAAATGAAATCTCTTCACCTAAAAACTAGACAGAAGCATTCTGAGAAACTTCTGTGTGATGAGTGCATTCAACTCACAGACTTGAACGTTCCCTTTGATAGAACAGTTTTGAAACACTCCTTTTGTAGAATCTGCATGTGTTTATTTGGAGCGCTTTGAGGCCTATGTTGGAAAAGGAAATATCTTCATATAGAAACTAGACGGAAGCATTCTCAGAAACTTCTTTGTGATGAATGCATTCAACTCACAGACTTGAGGCTGCCTTTTGAAAGAGCAGTTTGGAAACACTCTTCTTATAGAATCTTCAAGTGGATATTTGGAGCGCTTTGAGGCCTATGCTGGGAAATGAAATCTCTTCACCTAAAAACTAGACAGAAACATTCTGAGAAACTTCTTTGCAATGAGTGCATTCAACTCACAGACTTGAACGTTCCTTTTGAGAGAACAGTTTTGAAACATTACGTTTGTAGAGTCTGCAAGTGTTTATTCGGAGCACCTTGAGGCCTGTGATGGAAAAGGAAATATCTTCACATAAAAACTAGAGAGAAGGATTCTCAGAAACTTCTTTGTGATGAGTTCATTCAACTCACAGAGTTGAACCTACCAATTGATAGAGAAGTTTGGAAACACTCTTTTTGTAGAATCTGCAAGTGGATATTTGGAGCCGTTTGAGGCCTATGCTGGGAAAGGAAATATCTTCACATAAAAACTGAACAGAAGCATTCTCAGAAACTTCTTTGTGTTGAGTGCATTCAACTCACAGACTTGAACTTCCCTATAGAAAGAGCAGTTTTGAAACACTCTTTTGATAAAATCTGCAAGTGGTTATTTGGAGCACTTCGAGGCCCGTGCTGGGATATGGAATATCTTCACCTAAAAACTACAGAGAAGCATTCTCAGAAAGTTCTTCACGATGCATTCATTCAACTCTCAGAGTTGAACCTTCCTTTTGATAGAACAGTTTTGAAACACTCTTTTTGTAGAATCTGCAAGAGGATATTTGGAGCGTTCGGAGGCCTATGCTGGAAAAGGAAATATCTTCACATAAAAACTAGACAGAAGAATTCTCAGAAACTTCTGTGTCATGAGTGCATTCAACTCACAGACTTGAACGTTCCTCTCAAAAGAGCAGTTTTGAAACACTCCTTTTGTAGAATCTGCAAGTGTTTATTTGGAGCGCTTTGAGGCCTATGTTGGAAAAGGAAATATCTGCACATAAAAACTAGACAGAAGCATTCTCAGAAACTTCTTTGTGATGAGTGCATTCTACTCACAGTGTTGAAGCTTGCTTTAGATAGAGCAGTTTTGAAACACTCTTTTGGTAGAATCTGCAAGTGGATATTTGGAGCGCTTTGAGGCCTATGCTGGAAAAGGAAATGTCTTCACATAAAAACTAGACAGAAGCATTCCAGGAAACTTCTGTATGATAAGTGCATTCAACTCACAGACTTGAACGTTCCTTTTGATAGAACTCTTTTGAAACACTCCTTTTGTAGAATTTGCAAGTGTTCATTTGGAGCGCTTTGAGGCCTAAGCTGGAAAAGGAAATATCTTCACGTAAGAACTAGACAGAAGCATTCTCAGAAACTTCTTTCTGATGAGTGCATTCAACACACAGACTTGAACCTTGCTTTTGAAAGAGCAGCTTTGAAACACTCTTTTCGTAGAATCTGCAAGTGGATATTTGGAGCGCTTTGAGGCCTATGCTGGGAAATGAAATCTCTTCACCTAAAACCTAGACAGAAGCATTCTGAGAAACTTCTGTGTGATGAGTGCATTCAACTCACAGACTTGAACGTTCCCTTTGATAGAACAGTTTTGAAACACTCCTTTTGTAGAATCTGCATGTGTTTATTTGGAGCGCTTTGAGGCCTATGTTGGAAAAGGAAATATCTTCATATAGAAACTAGACGGAAGCATTCTCAGAAACTTCTTTGTGATGAATGCATTCAACTCACAGACTTGAGGCTGCCTTTTGAAAGAGCAGTTTGGAAACACTCTTCTTATAGAATCTTCAAGTGGATATTTGGAGCGCTTTGAGGCCTATGCTGGGAAATGAAATCTCTTCACCTAAAAACTAGACAGAAGCATTCTGAGAAACTTCTTTGCAATGAGTGCATTCAACTCACAGACTTGAACGTTCCTTTTGATAGAACAGTTTTGAAACATTACGTTTGTAGAGTCTGCAAGTGTTTATTCGGAGCACCTTGAGGCCTGTGATGGAGAAGGAAATATCTTCACATAAAAATTAGAGAGAAGGATTCTCAGAAACTTCTTTGTGATGAGTTCATTCAACTCACAGAGTTGAACCTACCAATTGATAGAGAAGTTTGGAAACACTCTTTTTGTAGAATCTGCCATTGGATATTTGGAGCCGTTTGAGGCCTATGCTGGAAAAGGAAATATCTTCACATAAAAACTGAACAGAAGCATTCTCAGAAACTTTTTGTGTTGAGTGCATTCAACTCACAGACTTGAACTTCCCTATAGAAAGAGCAGTTTTGAAACACTCTTTTGGTAAAATCTGCAAGTGGTTATTTGGAGCACTTCAAGGCCTGTGCTGGGATATGGATTATCTTCACCTAAAAACTACAGAGAAGCATTCTCAGAAAGTTCTTCACGATGCATTCATTCAACTCACAGAGTTGAACCTTCCTTTTGATAGAACAGTTTTGAAACACTCTTTTTGTAGAATCTGCAAGAGGATATTTGGAGCGTTCGGAGGCCTATGCTGGAAAAGGAAATATCTTCACATAAAAACTAGACAGAAGCATTCTCAGAAACTTCTGTGTGATGAGTGCATTCAACTCACAGACTTGAACGTTCCTCTCGAAAGAGCAGTTTTGAAACACTCCTTTTGTAGAATCTGCAAGTGTTTATTTGGAGCGCTTTGAGGCCTATGTTGGAAAAGGAAATATCTGCACATAAAAACTAGACAGAAGCATTCTCAGAAACTTCTTTGTGATGAGTGCATTCTACTCACAGTGTTGAAGCTTGCTTTAGATAGAGCAGTTTTGAAACACTCTTTTGGTAGAATCTGCAAGTGGATATTTGGAGCGCTTTGAGGCTTATGCTGGAAAAGGAAATGTCTTCACATAAAAACTAGACAGAAGCATTCCAGGAACCTTCTGTATGATAAGTGCATTCAACTCACAGACTTGAACGTTCCTTTTGATAGAACTCTTTTGAAACACTCCTTTTGTAGAATTTGCAAGTGTTCATTTGGAGCGCTTTGAGGCCTAAGCTGGAAAAGGAAATATCTTCACGTAAGAACTAGACAGAAGCATTCTCAGAAACTTCTTTCTGATGAGTGCATTCAACACACAGACTTGAACCTTGCTTTTGAAAGAGCAGCTTTGAAACACTCTTTTCGTAGAATCTGCAAGTGGATATTTGGAGCGCTTTGAGGCCTATGCTGGGAAATGAAATCCCTTCACCTAAAACCTAGACAGAAGCATTCTGAGAAACTTCTGTGTGATGAGTGCATTCAACTCACAGACTTGAACGTTCCCTTTGATAGAACAGTTTTGAAACACTCCTTTTGTAGAATCTGCATGTGTTTATTTGGAGCGCTTTGAGGCCTATGTTGGAAAAGGAAATATCTTCATATAGAAACTAGACGGAAGCATTCTCAGAAACTTCTTTGGATGAATGCATTCAACTCACAGACTTGAGGCTGCCTTTTGAAAGAGCAGTTTGGAAACACTCTTCTTATAGAATCTTCAAGTGGATATTTGGAGCGCTTTGAGGCTTATGCTGGGAAATGAAATCTCTTCACCTAAAAACTAGACAGAAACATTCTGAGAAACTTCTTTGCAATGATTGCATTCAACTCACAGACTTGAACGTTCCTTTTGATAGAACAGTTTTGAAACATTACGTTTGTAGAGTCTGCAAGTGTTTATTCGGAGCACGTTGAGGCCTGTGATGGAAAAGGAAATATCTTCACATAAAAACTAGAGAGAAGGATTCTCAGAAACTTCTTTGTGATGAGTTCATTCAACTCACAGAGTTGAACCTACCAATTGATAGAGAAGTTTGGAAACACTCTTTTTGTAGAATGTGCAAGTGGATAGTTGGAGCCGTTTGAGGCCTATGCTGGGAAAGGAAATATCTTCACAAAAAAACTGAACAGAAGCATTCTCAGAAACTTCTTTGTGTTGAGTGCATTCAACTCACAGACTTGAACTTCCCTATAGAAAGAGCAGTTTTGAAACACTCTTTTGGTAAAATCTGCAAGTGGTTATTTGGAGCACTTCGAGGCCTGTGCTGGGATATGGAATATCTTCACCTAAAAACTACAGAGAAGCATTCTCAGAAAGTTCTTCACGATGCATTCATTCAATTCACAGAGTTGAACCTTCCTTTTGATAGAACAGTTTTGAAACACTCTTTTTGTAGAATCTGCAAGAGGATATTTGGAGCGAACGGAGGCCTATGCTGGAAAAGGAAATATCTTCACATAAAAACTGGACAGAAGCATTCTCAGAAACTTCTGTGTGATGAGTGCATTCAACTCACAGACTTGAACGTTCCTCTCGAAAGAGCAGTTTTGAAACACTCCTTTTGTAGAATCTGCAAGTGTTTATTTGGAGCGCTTTGAGGCCTATGTTGGAAAAGGAAATATCTGCACATAAAAACTAGACAGAAGCATTCTCAGAAACTTCTTTGTGATGAGTGCATTCTACTCACAGTGTTGAAGCTTGCTTTAGATAGAGCAGTTTTGAAACACTCTTTTGGTAGAATCTGCAAGTGGATATTTGGAGCGCTTTGAGGCCTATGCTGGAAAAGGAAATGTCTTCACATAAAAACTAGACAGAAGCATTCCAGGAAACTTCTGTATGATAAGTGCATTCAATTCACAGACTTGAACGTTCCTTTTGATAGAACTCTTTTGAAACACACCTTTTGTAGAATTTGCAAGTGTTCATTTGGAGCGCTTTGAGGCCTAAGCTGTAAAAGGAAATATCTTCACGTAAGAACTAGACAGAAGCATTCTCAGAAACTTCTTTCTGATGAGTGCATTCAACACACAGACTTGAACCTTGCTTTTGAAAGAGCAGCTTTGAAGCACTCTTTTCGTAGAATCTGCAAGTGGATATTTGGAGCGCTTTGAGGCCTATGCTGGGAAATGAAATCTCTTCACCTAAAACCTAGACGGAAGCATTCTGAGAAACTTCTGTGTGATGAGTGCATTCAACTCACAGACTTGAACGTTCCCTTTGATAGAACAGTTTTGAAACACTCCTTTTGTAGAATCTGCATGTGTTTATTTGGAGCGCTTTGAGGCCTATGTTGGAAAAGGAAATATCTTCATATAGAAACTAGACGGAAGCATTCTCAGAAACTTCTTTGTGATGAATGCATTCAACTCACAGACTTGAGGCTGCCTTTTGAAAGAGCAGTTTGGAAACACTCTTCTTATAGAATCTTCAAGTGGATATTTGGAGCGCTTTGAGGCCTATGCTGGGAAATGAAATCTCTTCACCTAAAAACTAGACAGAAACATTCTGAGAAACTTCTTTGCAATGAGTGCATTCAACTCACAGACTTGAACGTTCCTTTTGATAGAACAGTTTTGAAACATTACGTTTGTAGAGTCTGCAAGTGTTTATTCGGAGCACCTTGAGGCCTGTGATGGAAAAGGAAATATCTTCACATAAAAACTAGAGAGAAGGATTCTCAGAAACTTCTTTGTGATGAGTTCATTCAACTCACAGAGTTGAACCTACCAATTGATAGAGAAGTTTGGAAACACTCTTTTTGTAGAATGTGCAAGTGGATAGTTGGAGCCGTTTGAGGCCTATGCTGGGAAAGGAAATATCTTCACATAAAAACTGAACAGAAGCATTCTCAGAAACTTCTTTGTGTTGAGTGCATTCAACTCACAGACTTGAACTTCCCTATAGAAAGAGCAGTTTTGAAACACTCTTTTGGTAAAATCTGCAAGTGGTTATTTGGAGCACTTCGAGGCCTGTGCTGGGATATGGAATATCTTCACCTAAAAACTACAGAGAAGCATTCTCAGAAAGTTCTTCACGATGCATTCATTCAACTCACAGAGTTGAACCTTCCTTTTGATAGAACAGTTTTGAAACACTCTTTTTGTAGAATCTGCAAGAGGATATTTGGAGCGAACGGAGGCCTATGCTGGAAAAGGAAATATCTTCACATAAAAACTGGACAGAAGCATTCTCAGAAACTTCTGTGTGATGAGTGCATTCAACTCACAGACTTGAACGTTCCTCTCGAAAGAGCAGTTTTGAAACACTCCTTTTGTAGAATCTGCAAGTGTTTATTTGGAGCGCTTTGAGGCCTATGTTGGAAAAGGAAATATCTGCACATAAAAACTAGACAGAAGCATTCTCAGAAACTTCTTTGTGATGAGTGCATTCTACTCACAGTGTTGAAGCTTGCTTTAGATAGAGCAGTTTTGAAACACTCTTTTGGTAGAATCTGCAAGTGGATATTTGGAGCGCTTTGAGGCCTATGCTGGAAAAGGAAATGTCTTCACATAAAAACTAGACAGAAGCATTCCAGGAAACTTCTGTATGATAAGTGCATTCAATTCACAGACTTGAACGTTCCTTTTGATAGAACTCTTTTGAAACACTCCTTTTGTAGAATTTGCAAGTGTTCATTTGGAGCGCTTTGAGGCCTAAGCTGTAAAAGGAAATATCTTCACGTAAGAACTAGACAGAAGCATTCTCAGAAACTTCTTTCTGATGAGTGCATTCAACACACAGACTTGAACCTTGCTTTTGAAAGCGCAGCTTTGAAGCACTCTTT
Source organism: Pongo pygmaeus (assembly GCF_028885625.2). Lineage (NCBI taxonomy): Eukaryota > Metazoa > Chordata > Mammalia > Primates > Hominidae > Pongo > Pongo pygmaeus. Next base: position 24,228,252 of record NC_072394.2, on the reverse strand, counting down.
TCGTAGAATCTGCAAGTGGATATTTGGAGCGCTTTGAGGCCTATGCTGGGAAATGAAATCTCTTCACCTAAAACCTAGACGGAAGCATTCTGAGAAACTTCTGTGTGATGAGTGCATTCAACTCACAGACTTGAACGTTCCCTTTGATAGAACAGTTTTGAAACACTCCTTTTGTAGAATCTGCATGTGTTTATTTGGAGCGCTTTGAGGCCTATGTTGGAAAAGGAAATATCTTCATATAGAAACTAGACGGAAGCATTCTCAGAAACTTCTTTGTGATGAATGCATTCAACTCACAGACTTGAGGCTGCCTTTTGAAAGAGCAGTTTGGAAACACTCTTCTTATAGAATCTTCAAGTGGATATTTGGAGCGCTTTGAGGCCTATGCTGGGAAATGAAATCTCTTCACCTAAAAACTAGACAGAAACATTCTGAGAAACTTCTTTGCAATGAGTGCATTCAACTCACAGACTTGAACGTTCCTTTTGATAGAACAGTTTTGAAACATTACGTTTGTAGAGTCTGCAAGTGTTTATTCGGAGCACCTTGAGGCCTGTGATGGAAAAGGAAATATCTTCACATAAAAACTAGAGAGAAGGATTCTCAGAAACTTCTTTGTGATGAGTTCATTCAACTCACAGAGTTGAACCTACCAATTGATAGAGAAGTTTGGAAACACTCTTTTTGTAGAATGTGCAAGTGGATAGTTGGAGCCGTTTGAGGCCTATGCTGGGAAAGGAAATATCTTCACATAAAAACTGAACAGAAGCATTCTCAGAAACTTCTTTGTGTTGAGTGCATTCAACTCACAGACTTGAACTTCCCTATAGAAAGAGCAGTTTTGAAACACTCTTTTGGTAAAATCTGCAAGTGGTTATTTGGAGCACTTCGAGGCCTGTGCTGGGATATGGAATATCTTCACCTAAAAACTACAGAGAAGCATTCTCAGAAAGTTCTTCACGATGCATTCATTCAATTCACAGAGTTGAACCTTCCTTTTGATAGAACAGTTTTGAAACACTCTTTTTGTAGAATCTGCAAGAGGATATTTGGAGCGAACGGAGGCCTATGCTGGAAAAGGAAATATCTTCACATAAAAACTGGACAGAAGCATTCTCAGAAACTTCTGTGTGATGAGTGCATTCAACTCACAGACTTGAACGTTCCTCTCGAAAGAGCAGTTTTGAAACACTCCTTTTGTAGAATCTGCAAGTGTTTATTTGGAGCGCTTTGAGGCCTATGTTGGAAAAGGAAATATCTGCACATAAAAACTAGACAGAAGCATTCTCAGAAACTTCTTTGTGATGAGTGCATTCTACTCACAGTGTTGAAGCTTGCTTTTGATAGAGCAGTTTTGAAACACTCTTTTGGTAGAATCTGCAAGTGGATATTTGGAGCGCTTTGAGGCCTATGCTGGAAAAGGAAATGTCTTCACATAAAAACTAGACAGAAGCATTCCAGGAAACTTCTGTATGATAAGTGCATTCAACTCACAGACTTGAACGTTCCTTTTGATAGAACTCTTTTGAAACACTCCTTTTGTAGAATTTGCAAGTGTTCTTTTGGAGCGCTTTGAGGCCTAAGCTGGAAAAGGAAATATCTTCACGTAAGAACTAGACAGAAGCATTCTCAGAAACTTCTTTCTGATGAGTGCATTCAACACACAGACTTGAACCTTGCATTTGAAAGAGCAGCTTTGAAACACTCTTTTCGTAGAATCTGCAAGTGGATATTTGGAGCGCTTTGAGGCCTATGCTGGGAAATGAAATCTCTTCACCTAAAAACTAGACAGAAGCATTCTGAGAAACTTCTGTGTGATGAGTGCATTCAACTCACAGACTTGAACGTTCCCTTTGATAGAACAGTTTTGAAACACTACTTTTGAAGAATCCGCATGTGTTTATTTGGAGCGCTTTGAGGCCTATGTTGGAAAAGGAAATATCTTCATATAGAAACTAGACGGAAGCATTCTCAGAAACTTCTTTGTGATGAATGCATTCAACTCACAGACTTGAAGCTTCCTTTTGAAAGAGCAGTTTGGAAACACTCTTCTTATAGAATCTTCAAGTGGATATTTGGAGCGCTTTGAGGCCTATGCTGGGAAATGAAATCTCTTCACCTAAAAACTAGACAGAAACATTCTGAGAAACTTCTTTGCAATGAGTGCATTCAACTCACAGACTTGAACGTTCCTTTTGATAGAACAGTTTTGAAACATTACGTTTGTAGAATCTGCAAGTGTTTATTCGGAGCACCTTGAGGCCTATGTTGGAAAAGGAAATATCTTCACATAAAAACTAGAGAGAAGGATTCTCAGAAACTTCTTTGTGATGAGTTCATTCAACTCACAGAGTTGAACCTACCAATTGATAGAGAAGTTTGGAAACACTCTTTTTGTAGAATCTGCAAGTGGATATTTGGAGCCGTTTGAGGCCTATGCTGGAAAAGGAAATATCTTCACATAAAAACTGAACAGAAGCATTCTCAGAAACTTCTTTGTGTTGAGTGCATTCAACTCACAGACTTGAACTTCCCTATAGAAAGAGCAGTTTTGAAACACTCTTTTGGTAAAATCTGCAAGTGGTTATTTGGAGCACTTCGAGGCCTGTGCTGGGATATGGAATATCTTCACCTAAAAACTAGAGAGAAGCATTCTCAGAAAGTTCTTCACGATGCATTCATTCAACTCACAGAGTTGAACCTTCCTTTTGATAGAACAGTTTTGAAACAATCTTTTTGTAGAATCTGCAAGAGGATATTTGGAGCATTCGGAGGCCTATGCTGGAAAAGGAAATATCTTCACATAAAAACTAGACAGAAGCATTCTCAGAAACTTCTGTGTGATGAGTGCATTCAACTCACAGACTTGAACGTTCCTCTCGAAAGAGCAGTTTTGAAACACTCCTTTTGTAGAATCTGCAAGTGTTTATTTGGAGCGCTTTGAGGCCTATGTTCGAAAAGGAAATATCTTCACATAAAAACTAGACAGAAGCATTCTCAGAAACTTCTTTGTGATGAGTGCATTCTACTCACAGTGTTGAAGCTTGCTTTTGATAGAGCAGTTTTGAAACACTCTTTTGGTAGAATCTGCAAGTGGATATTTGGAGCGCTTTGAGGCCTATGCTGGAAAAGGAAATGTGTTCACATAAAAACTAGACAGAAGCATTCCAGGAAACTTCTGTATGATAAGTGCATTCAACTCACAGACTTGAACGTTCCTTTTGATAGAACTCTTTTGAAACACTCCTTTTGTAGAATTTGCAAGTGTTCATTTGGAGCGCTTTGAGGCCTAAGCTGGAAAAGGAAATATCTTCACGTAAGAACTAGACAGAAGCATTCTCAGAAACTTCTTTCTGATGAGTGCATTCAACACACAGACTTGAACCTTGCTTTTGAAAGAGCAGCTTTGAAACACTCTTTTCGTAGAATCTGCAAGTGGATATTTGGAGGGCTTTGAGGCCTATGCTGGGAAATGAAATCTCTTCACCTAAAAACTAGACAGAAGCATTCTGAGAAACTTCTGTGTGATGAGTGCATTCAACTCACAGACTTGAACGTTCCCTTTGATAGAACAGTTTTGAAACACTCCTTTTGTAGAATCTGCATTTGTTTATTTGGAGCGCTTTGAGGCCTATGTTGGAAAAGGAAATATCTTCATATAGAAACTAGACGGAAGCATTCTCAGAAACTTCTTTGTGATGAATGCATTCAACTCACAGACTTGAAGCTTCCTTTTGAAAGAGCAGTTTGGAAACACTCTTCTTGTAGAATCTTCAAGTGGATATTTGGAGCGCTTTGAGGCCTATGCTGGGAAATGAAATCTCTTCACCTAAAAACTAGACAGAAGCATTCTGAGAAACTTCTGTGTGATGAGTGCATTCAACTCACAGACTTGAACGTTCCCTTTGATAGAACAGTTTTGAAACACTCCTTTTGTAGAATCTGCATGTGTTTATTTGGAGCGCTTTGTGGCCTATGTTGGAAAAGGAAATATCTTCATATAGAAACTAGACGGAAGCATTCTCAGAAACTTCTTTGTGATGAATGCATTCAACTCACAGACTTGAGGCTTCCTTTTGAAAGAGCAGTTTGGAAACACTCTTCTTATAGAATCTTCAAGTGGATATTTGGAGCGCTTTGAGGCCTATGCTGGGAAATGAAATCTCTTCACCTATAAACTAGACAGAAACATTGTGAGAAACTTCTTTGCAATGGGTGCATTCAACTCACAGACTTGAACGTTCCTTTTGATAGAACAGTTTTGAAACATTACGTTTGTAGAATCTGCAAGTGTTTATTCGGAGCACCTTGAGGCCTATGTTGGAAAAGGAAATATCTTCACATAAAAACTAGAGAGAAGGATTCTCAGAAACTTCTTTGTGATGAGTTCATTCAACTCACAGAGTTGAACCTACCAATTGATAGAGAAGTTTGGAAACACTCTTTTTGTAGAATCTGCAAGTGGATATTTGGAGCCGTTTGAGGCCTATGCTGGGAAAGGAAATATCTTCACATAAAAACTGAACAGAAGCATTCTCAGAAACTTCTTTGTGTTGAGTGCATTCAACTCACAGACTTGAACTTCCCTATAGAAAGAGCAGTTTTGAAACACTCTTTTGGTAAAATCTGCAAGTGGTTATTTGGAGCACTTCGAGGCCCGTGCTGGGATATGGAATATCTTCACCTAAAAACTACAGAGAAGCATTCTCAGAAAGTTCTTCACGATGCATTCATTCAACTCACAGAGTTGAACCTTCCTTTTGATAGAACAGTTTTGAAACACTCTTTTTGTAGAATCTGCAAGAGGATACTTGGAGCGAACGGAGGCCTATGCTGGAAAAGGAAATATCTTCACATAAAAACTGGACAGAAGCATTCTCAGAAACTTCTGTGTGATGAGTGCATTCAACTCACAGACTTGAACGTTCCTCTCGAAAGAGCAGTTTTGAAACACTCCTTTTGTAGAATCTGCAAGTGTTTATTTGGAGCGCTTTGAGGCCTATGTTGGAAAAGGAAATATCTGCACATAAAAAGTAGACAGAAGCATTCTCAGAAACTTCTTTGTGATGAGTGCATTCTACTCACAGTGTTGAAGCTTGCTTTTGATAGAGCAGTTTTGAAACACTCTTTTGGTAGAATCTGCAAGTGGATATTTGGAGCGCTTTGAGGCCTATGCTGGAAAAGGAAATGTCTTCACATAAAAACTAGACAGAAGCATTCCAGGAAACTTCTGTATGATAAGTGCATTCAACTCACAGACTTGAACGTTCCTTTTGATAGAACTCTTTTGAAACACTCCTTTTGTAGAATTTGCAAGTGTTCATTTGGAGCGCTTTGAGGCCTAAGCTGGAAAAGGAAATATCTTCACGTAAGAACTAGACAGAAGCATTCTCAGAAACTTCTTTCTGATGAGTGCATTCAACACACAGACTTGAACCTTGCATTTGAAAGAGCAGCTTTGAAACACTCTTTTCGTAGAATCTGCAAGTGGATATTTGGAGCGCTTTGAGGCCTATGCTGGGAAATGAAATCTCTTCACCTAAAAACTAGACAGAAGCATTCTGAGAAACTTCTGTGTGATGAGTGCATTCAACTCACAGACTTGAACGTTCCCTTTGATAGAACAGTTTTGAAACACTACTTTTGAAGAATCCGCATGTGTTTATTTGGAGCGCTTTGAGGCCTATGTTGGAAAAGGAAATATCTTCATATAGAAACTAGACGGAAGCATTCTCAGAAACTTCTTTGTGATGAATGCATTCAACTCACAGACTTGAAGCTTCCTTTTGAAAGAGCAGTTTGGAAACACTCTTCTTATAGAATCTTCAAGTGGATATTTGGAGCGCTTTGAGGCCTATGCTGGGAAATGAAATCTCTTCACCTAAAAACTAGACAGAAACATTCTGAGAAACTTCTTTGCAATGAGTGCATTCAACTCACAGACTTGAACGTTCCTTTTGATAGAACAGTTTTGAAACATTACGTTTGTAGAATCTGCAAGTGTTTATTCGGAGCACCTTGAGGCCTATGTTGGAAAAGGAAATATCTTCACATAAAAACTAGAGAGAAGGATTCTCAGAAACTTCTTTGTGATGAGTTCATTCAACTCACAGAGTTGAACCTACCAATTGATAGAGAAGTTTGGAAACACTCTTTTTGTAGAATCTGCAAGTGGATATTTGGAGCCGTTTGAGGCCTATGCTGGAAAAGGAAATATCTTCACATAAAAACTGAACAGAAGCATTCTCAGAAACTTCTTTGTGTTGAGTGCATTCAACTCACAGACTTGAACTTCCCTATAGAAAGAGCAGTTTTGAAACACTCTTTTGGTAAAATCTGCAAGTGGTTATTTGGAGCACTTCGAGGCCTGTGCTGGGATATGGAATATCTTCACCTAAAAACTAGAGAGAAGCATTCTCAGAAAGTTCTTCACGATGCATTCATTCAACTCACAGAGTTGAACCTTCCTTTTGATAGAACAGTTTTGAAACAATCTTTTTGTAGAATCTGCAAGAGGATATTTGGAGCATTCGGAGGCCTATGCTGGAAAAGGAAATATCTTCACATAAAAACTAGACAGAAGCATTCTCAGAAACTTCTGTGTGATGAGTGCATTCAACTCACAGACTTGAACGTTCCTCTCGAAAGAGCAGTTTTGAAACACTCCTTTTGTAGAATCTGCAAGTGTTTATTTGGAGCGCTTTGAGGCCTATGTTCGAAAAGGAAATATCTTCACATAAAAACTAGACAGAAGCATTCTCAGAAACTTCTTTGTGATGAGTGCATTCTACTCACAGTGTTGAAGCTTGCTTTTGATAGAGCAGTTTTGAAACACTCTTTTGGTAGAATCTGCAAGTGGATATTTGGAGCGCTTTGAGGCCTATGCTGGAAAAGGAAATGTGTTCACATAAAAACTAGACAGAAGCATTCCAGGAAACTTCTGTATGATAAGTGCATTCAACTCACAGACTTGAACGTTCCTTTTGATAGAACTCTTTTGAAACACTCCTTTTGTAGAATTTGCAAGTGTTCATTTGGAGCGCTTTGAGGCCTAAGCTGGAAAAGGAAATATCTTCACGTAAGAACTAGACAGAAGCATTCTCAGAAACTTCTTTCTGATGAGTGCATTCAACACACAGACTTGAACCTTGCTTTTGAAAGAGCAGCTTTGAAACACTCTTTTCGTAGAATCTGCAAGTGGATATTTGGAGGGCTTTGAGGCCTATGCTGGGAAATGAAATCTCTTCACCTAAAAACTAGACAGAAGCATTCTGAGAAACTTCTGTGTGATGAGTGCATTCAACTCACAGACTTGAACGTTCCCTTTGATAGAACAGTTTTGAAACACTCCTTTTGTAGAATCTGCATTTGTTTATTTGGAGCGCTTTGAGGCCTATGTTGGAAAAGGAAATATCTTCATATAGAAACTAGACGGAAGCATTCTCAGAAACTTCTTTGTGATGAATGCATTCAACTCACAGACTTGAAGCTTCCTTTTGAAAGAGCAGTTTGGAAACACTCTTCTTGTAGAATCTTCAAGTGGATATTTGGAGCGCTTTGAGGCCTATGCTGGGAAATGAAATCTCTTCACCTAAAAACTAGACAGAAGCATTCTGAGAAACTTCTGTGTGATGAGTGCATTCAACTCACAGACTTGAACGTTCCCTTTGATAGAACAGTTTTGAAACACTCCTTTTGTAGAATCTGCATGTGTTTATTTGGAGCGCTTTGTGGCCTATGTTGGAAAAGGAAATATCTTCATATAGAAACTAGACGGAAGCATTCTCAGAAACTTCTTTGTGATGAATGCATTCAACTCACAGACTTGAGGCTTCCTTTTGAAAGAGCAGTTTGGAAACACTCTTCTTATAGAATCTTCAAGTGGATATTTGGAGCGCTTTGAGGCCTATGCTGGGAAATGAAATCTCTTCACCTATAAACTAGACAGAAACATTGTGAGAAACTTCTTTGCAATGGGTGCATTCAACTCACAGACTTGAACGTTCCTTTTGATAGAACAGTTTTGAAACATTACGTTTGTAGAATCTGCAAGTGTTTATTCGGAGCACCTTGAGGCCTATGTTGGAAAAGGAAATATCTTCACATAAAAACTAGAGAGAAGGATTCTCAGAAACTTCTTTGTGATGAGTTCATTCAACTCACAGAGTTGATCCTACCAATTGATAGAGAAGTTTGGAAACACTCTTTTTGTAGAATCTGCAAGTGGATATTTGGAGCCGTTTGAGGCCTATGCTGGGAAAGGAAATATCTTCACATAAAAACTGAACAGAAGCATTCTCAGAAACTTCTTTGTGTTGAGTGCATTCAACTCACAGACTTGAACTTCCCTATAGAAAGAGCAGTTTTGAAACACTCTTTTGGTAAAATCTGCAAGTGGTTATTTGGAGCACTTCGAGGCCCGTGCTGGGATATGGAATATCTTCACCTAAAAACTACAGAGAAGCATTCTCAGAAAGTTCTTCACGATGCATTCATTCAACTCACAGAGTTGAACCTTCCTTTTGATAGAACAGTTTTGAAACACTCTTTTTGTAGAATCTGCAAGAGGATACTTGGAGCGAACGGAGGCCTATGCTGGAAAAGGAAATATCTTCACATAAAAACTGGACAGAAGCATTCTCAGAAACTTCTGTGTGATGAGTGCATTCAACTCACAGACTTGAACGTTCCTCTCGAAAGAGCAGTTTTGAAACACTCCTTTTGTAGAATCTGCAAGTGTTTATTTGGAGCGCTTTGAGGCCTATGTTGGAAAAGGAAATATCTGCACATAAAAACTAGACAGAAGCATTCTCAGAAACTTTTTTGTGATGAGTGCATTCTACTCACAGTGTTGAAGCTTGCTTTTGATAGAGCAGTTTTGAAACACTCTTTTGGTAGAATCTGCAAGTGGATATTTGGAGCGCTTTGAGGCCTATGCTGGAAAAGGAAATGTCTTCACATAAAAACTAGACAGAAGCATTCCAGGAAACTTCTGTATGATAAGTGCATTCAACTCACAGACTTGAACGTTCCTTTTGATAGAACTCTTTTGAAACACTCCTTTTGTAGAATTTGCAAGTGTTCATTTGGAGCGCTTTGAGGCCTAAGCTGGAAAAGGAAATATCTTCACGTAAGAACTAGACAGAAGCATTCTCAGAAACTTCTTTCTGATGAGTGCATTCAACACACAGACTTGAACCTTGCTTTTGAAAGAGCAGCTTTGAAACACTCTTTTCGTAGAATCTGCAAGTGGATATTTGGAGCGCTTTGAGGCCTATGCTGGGAAATGAAATCTCTTCACCTAAAAACTAGACAGAAGCATTCTGAGAAACTTCTGTGTGATGAGTGCATTCAACTCACAGACTTGAACGTTCCCTTTGATAGAACAGTTTTGAAACACTCCTTTTGTAGAATCTGCATGTGTTTATTTGGAGCGCTTTGAGGCCTATGTTGGAAAAGGAAATATCTTCATATAGAAACTAGTCGGAAGCATTCTCAGAAACTTCTTTGTGATGAATGCATTCAACTCACAGACTTGAGGCTGCCTTTTGAAAGAGCAGTTTGGAAACACTCTTCTTATAGAATCTTCAAGTGGATATTTGGAGCGCTTTGAGGCCTATGCTGGGAAATGAAATCTCTTCACCTAAAAACTAGACAGAAACATTCTGAGAAACTTCTTTGCAATGAGTGCATTCAACTCACAGACTTGAACGTTCCTTTTGATAGAACAGTTTTGAAACATTACGTTTGTAGAGTCTGCAAGTGTTTATTCGGAGCACCTTGAGGCCTGTGATGGAAAAGGAAATATCTTCACATAAAAACTAGAGAGAAGGATTCTCAGAAACTTCTTTGTGATGAGTTCATTCAACTCACAGAGTTGAACCTACCAATTGATAGAGAAGTTTGGAAACACTCTTTTTGTAGAATGTGCAAGTGGATAGTTGGAGCCGTTTGAGGCCTATGCTGGGAAAGGAAATATCTTCACATAAAAACTGAACAGAAGCATTCTCAGAAACTTCTTTGTGTTGAGTGCATTCAACTCACAGACTTGAACTTCCCTATAGAAAGAGCAGTTTTGAAACACTCTTTTGGTAAAATCTGCAAGTGGTTATTTGGAGCACTTCGAGGCCTGTGCTGGGATATGGAATATCTTCACCTAAAAACTACAGAGAAGCATTCTCAGAAAGTTCTTCACGATGCATTCATTCAATTCACAGAGTTGAACCTTCCTTTTGATAGAACAGTTTTGAAACACTCTTTTTGTAGAATCTGCAAGAGGATATTTGGAGCAAACGGAGGCCTATGCTGGAAAAGGAAATATCTTCACATAAAAACTGGACAGAAGCATTCTCAGAAACTTCTGTGTGATGAGTGCATTCAACTCACAGACTTGAACGTTCCTCTCGAAAGAGCAGTTTGGAAACACTCCTTTTGTAGAATCTGCAAGTGTTTATTTGGAGCGCTTTGAGGCCTATGTTGGAAAAGGAAATATCTGCACATAAAAACTAGACAGAAGCATTCTCAGAAACTTCTTTGTGATGAGTGCATTCTACTCACAGTGTTGAAGCTTGCTTTTGATAGAGCAGTTTTGAAACACTCTTTTGGTAGAATCTGCAAGTGGATATTTGGAGCGCTTTGAGGCCTATGCTGGAAAAGGAAATGTCTTCACATAAAAACTAGACAGAAGCATTCCAGGAAACTTCTGTATGATAAGTGCATTCAACTCACAGACTTGAACGTTCCTTTTGATAGAACTCTTTTGAAACACTCCTTTTGTAGAATTTGCAAGTGTTCATTTGGAGCGCTTTGAGGCCTAAGCTGGAAAAGGAAATATCTTCACGTAAGAACTAGACAGAAGCATTCTCAGAAACTTCTTTCTGATGAGTGCATTCAACACACAGACTTGAACCTTGCTTTTGAAAGAGCAGCTTTGAAACACTCTTTTCGTAGAATCTGCAAGTGGATATTTGGAGGGCTTTGAGGCCTATGCTGGGAAATGAAATCTCTTCACCTAAAAACTAGACAGAAGCATTCTGAGAAACTTCTGTGTGATGAGTGCATTCAACTCACAGACTTGAACGTTCCCTTTGATAGAACAGTTTTGAAACACTCCTTTTGTAGAATCTGCATGTGTTTATTTGGAGCGATTTGTGGCCTATGTTGGAAAAGGAAATATCTTCATATAGAAACTAGACGGAAGCATTCTCAGAAACTTCTTTGTGATGAATGCATTCAACTCACAGGCTTGAGGCTTCCTTTTGAAAGAGCAGTTTGGAAACACTCTTCTTATAGAATCTTCAAGTGGATATTTGGAGCGCTTTGAGGCCTATGCTGGGAAATGAAATCTCTTCACCTATAAACTAGACAGAAACATTCTGAGAAACTTCTTTGCAATGAGTGCATTCAACTCACAGACTTGAACGTTCCTTTTGATAGAACAGTTTTGAAACATTACGTTTGTAGAATCTGCAAGTGTTTATTCGGAGCACCTTGAGGCCTATGTTGGAAAAGGAAATATCTTCACATAAAAACTAGAGAGAAGGATTCTCAGAAACTTCTTTGTGATGAGTTCATTCAACTCACAGAGTTGAACCTACCAATTGATAGAGAAGTTTGGAAACACTCTTTTTGTAGAATCTGCAAGTGGATATTTGGAGCCGTTTGAGGCCTATGCTGGAAAAGGAAATATCTTCACATAAATACTGAACAGAAGCATTCTCAGAAACTTCTTTGTGTTGAGTGCATTCAACTCACAGACTTGAACTTCCCTATAGAAAGAGCAGTTTTGAAACACTCTTTTGGTAAAATCTGCAAGTGGTTATTTGGAGCACTTCGAGGCCCGTGCTGGGATATGGAATATCTTCACCTAAAAACTACAGAGAAGCATTCTCAGAAAGTTCTTCACGATGCATTCATTCAACTCACAGAGTTGAACCTTCCTTTTGATAGAACAGTTTTGAAACAATCTTTTTGTAGGATCTGGAAGAGGATATTTGGAGCGTTCGGAGGCCTATGCTGGAAAAGGAAATATCTTCACATAAAAACTAGGCAGAAGCATTCTCAGAAACTTCTGTGTGATGAGTGCATTCAACTCACAGACTTGAACGTTCCTCTCGAAAGAGCAGTTTTGAAACACTCCTTTTGTAGAATCTGCAAGTGTTTATTTGGAGCGCTTTGAGGCCTATGTTCGAAAAGGAAATATCTTCACATAAAAACTAGACAGAAGCATTCTCAGAAACTTCTTTGTGATGAGTGCATTCTACTCACAGTGTTGAAGCTTGCTTTTGATAGAGCAGTTTTGAAACACTCTTTTGGTAGAATCTGCAAGTGGATATTTGGAGCGCTTTGAGGCCTATGCTGGAAAAGGAAATGTCTTCACATAAAAACTAGACAGAAGCATTCCAGGAAACTTCTGTATGATAAGTGCATTCAACTCACAGACTTGAACGTTCCTTTTGATAGAACTCTTTTGAAACACTCCTTTTGTAGAATTTGCAAGTGGTCATTTGGAGCGCTTTGAGGCCTAAGCTGGAAAAGGAAATATCTTCACGTAAGAACTAGACAGAAGCATTCTCAGAAACTTCTTTCTGATGAGTGCATTCAACACACAGACTTGAACCTTGCATTTGAAAGAGCAGCTTTGAAACACTCTTTTCGTAGAATCTGCAAGTGGATATTTGGAGGGCTTTGAGACCTATGCTGGGAAATGAAATCTCTTCACCTAAAAACTAGACAGAAGCATTCTGAGAAACTTCTGTGTGATGAGTGCATTCAACTCACAGACTTGAACGTTCCCTTTGATAGAACAGTTTTGAAACACTCCTTTTGTAGAATCTGCATGTGTTTATTTGGAGCGCTTTGAGGCCTATGTTGGAAAAGGAAATATCTTCATATAGAAACTAGACGGAAGCATTCTCAGAAACTTCTTTGTGATGAATGCATTCAACTCACAGACTTGAAGCTTCCTTTTGAAAGAGCAGTTTGGAAACACTGTTCTTATAGAATGTTCAAGTGGATATTTGGAGCGCTTTGAGGCCTATGCTGGGAAATGAAATCTCTTCACCTAAAAACTAGACAGAAACATTCTGAGAAACTTCTTTGCAATGAGTGCATTCAACTCACAGACTTGAACGTTCCTTTTGATAGAACAGTTTTGAAACATTACGTTTGTAGAATCTTCAAGTGTTTATTCGGAGCACCTTGAGGCCTATGTTGGAAAAGGAAATATCTTCACATAAAAACTAGAGAGAAGGATTCTCAGAAACTTCTTTGTGATGAGTTCATTCAACTCACAGAGTTGAACCTACCAATTGATAGAGAAGTTTGGAAACACTCTTTTTGTAGAATCTGCAAGTGGATATTTGGAGCCGTTTGAGGCCTATGCTGGGAAAGGAAATATCTTCACATAAAAACTGAACAGAAGCATTCTCAGAAACTTCTTTGTGTTGAGTGCATTCAACTCACAGACTTGAACTTCCCTATAGAAAGAGCAGTTTTGAAACACTCTTTTGGTAAAATCTGCAAGTGGTTATTTGGAGCACTTCGAGGCCTGTGCTGGGATATGGAATATCTTCACCTAAAAACTACAGAGAAGCATTCTCAGAAAGTTCTTCACGATGCATTCATTCAACTCACAGAGTTGAACCTTCCTTTTGGTAGAACAGTTTTGAAACACTCTTTTTGTAGAATCTGCAAGAGGATATTTGGAGCGTTCGGAGGCCTATGCTGGAAAAGGAAATATCTTCACATAAAAACTAGACAGAAGCATTCTCAGAAACTTCTGTGTGATGAGTGCATTCAACTCACAGACTTGAACGTTCCCCTCGAAAGAGCAGTTTTGAAACACTCCTTTTGTAGAATCTGCAAGTGTTTATATGGAGCGCTTTGAGGCCTCTGTTGGAAATGGAAATATCTGCACATAAAAACTAGACAGAAGCATTCTCAGAAACTTCTTTGTGATGAGTGCATTCTACTCACAGTGTTGAAGCTTGCTTTTGATAGAGCAGTTTTGAAACACTCTTTTGGTAGAATCTGCAAGTGGATATTTGGAGCGCTTTGAGGCCTATGCTGGAAAAGGAAATGTCTTCACATAAAAACTAGACAGAAACATTCCAGGAAACTTCTGTATGATAAGTGCATTCAACTCACAGACTTGAACGTTCCTTTTGATAGAACTCTTTTGAAACACTCCTTTTGTAGAATTTGCAAGTGTTCATTTGGAGCGCTTTGAGGCCTAAGCTGGAAAAGGAAATATCTTCACGTAAGAACTAGACAGAAGCATTCTCAGAAACTTCTTTCTGATGAGTGCATTCAACACACAGACTTGAACCTTGCTTTTGAAAGAGCAGCTTTGAAACACTCTTTTCATAGAATCTGCAAGTGGATATTTGGAGCGCTTTGAGGCCTATGCTGGGAAATGAAATCTCTTCACCTAAAAACTAGACAGAAGCATTCTGAGAAACTTCTTTGCAATGAGTGCATTCAACTCACAGACTTGAACGTTCCTTTTGATAGAACAGTTTTGAAACATCACGTTTGTAGAATCTGCAAGTGTTTATTCGGAGCACCTTGAGGCCTATGTTGGAAAAGGAAATATCTTCACATAAAAACTAGAGAGAAGGATTCTCAGAAACTTCTTTGTGATGAGTTCATTCAACTCACAGAGTTGAACCTACCAATTGATAGAGAAGTTTGGAAACACTCTTTTTGTAGTATCTGCAAGTGGATATTTGGAGCCGTTTGAGGCCTATGCTGGGAAAGGAAATATCTTCACATAAAAACTGAACAGAAGCATTCTCAGAAACTTCTTTGTGTTGAGTGCATTCAACTCACAGACTTGAACTTCAATATAGAAAGAGCAGTTTTGAAACACTCTTTTGGTAAAATCTGCAAGTGGTTATTTGGAGCACTTCGAGGCCCGTGCTGGGATATGGAATATCTTCACCTAAAAACTACAGAGAAGCATTCTCAGAAAGTGCTTCACGATGCATTCATTCAGCTCTCAGAGTTGAACCTTCCTTTTGATAGAACAGTTTTGAAACACTCTTTTTGTAGAATCTGCAAGAGGATATTTGGAGCGTTCGGAGGCCTATGCTGGAAAAGGAAATATCTTCACATAAAACTAGGCAGAAGCATTCTCAGAAACTTCTGTGTGATGAGTGCATTCAACTCACAGACTTGAACGTTCCTCTCGAAAGAGCAGTTTTGAAACACTCCTTTTGTAGAATCTGCAAGTGTTTATTTGGAGCGCTTTGAGGCCTATGTTGGAAAAGGAAATATCTGCACATAAAAACTAGACAGAAGCATTCTCAGAAACTTCTTTGTGATGAGTGCATTCTACTCACAGTGTTGAAGCTTGCTTTATATAGAGCAGTTTTGAAACACTCTTTTGGTAGAATCTGCAAGTGGATATTTGGAGCGCTTTGAGGCCTATGCTGGAAAAGGAAATGTCTTCACATAAAAACTAGACAGAAGCATTCCAGGAAACTTCTGTATGATAAGTGCATTCAACTCACAGACTTGAACGTTCCTTTTGATAGAACTCTTTTGAAACACTCCTTTTGTAGAATTTGCAAGTGTTCATTTGGAGCGCTTTGAGGCCTAAGCTGGAAAAGGAAATATCTTCACGTAAGAACTAGACAGAAGCATTCTCAGAAACTTCTTTCGGATGAGTGCATTCAACACACAGACTTGAACCTTGCTTTTGAAAGAGCAGCTTTGAAACACTCTTTTCGTAGAATCTGCAAGTGGATATTTGGAGGGCTTTGAGGCCTATGCTGGGAAATGAAATCTCTTCACCTAAAAACTAGACAGAAGCATTCTGAGAAACTTCTGTGTGATGAGTGCATTCATCTCACAGACTTGAACGTTCCCTTTGATAGAACTGTTTTGAAACACTCCTTTTGTAGAATCTGCATGTGTTTATTTGGAGCGCTTTGAGGCCTATGTTGGAAAAGGAAATATCTTCATATAGAAACTAGACGGAAGCATTCTCAGAAGCTTCTTTCTGATGAGTGCATTCAACACACAGACTTGAACCTTGCTTTTGAAAGAGCAGCTTTGAAACACTCTTTTCATAGAATCTGCAAGTGGATATTTGGAGCGCTTTGAGGCCTATGCTGGGAAATGAAATCTCTTCACCTAAAAACTAGACAGAAGCATTCTGAGAAACTTCTTTGCAATGAGTGCATTCAACTCACAGACTTGAACGTTCCTTTTGATAGAACAGTTTTGAAACATTACGTTTGTAGAATCTGCAAGTGTTTATTCGGAGCACCTTGAGGCCTATGTTGGAAAAGGAAATATCTTCACATAAAAACTAGAGAGAAGGATTCTCAGAAACTTCTTTGTGATGAGTTCATTCAACTCACCGAGTTGAACCTACCAATTGATAGAGAAGTTTGGAAACACTCTTTTTGTAGTATCTGCAAGTGGATATTTGGAGCCGTTTGAGGCCTATGCTGGAAAAGGAAATATCTTCACATAAAACTAGGCAGAAGCATTCTCAGAAACTTCTGTGTGATGAGTGCATTCAACTCACAGACTTGAACGTTCCTCTCGAAAGAGCAGTTTTGAAACACTCCTTTTGTAGAATCTGCAAGTGTTTATTTGGAGCGCTTTGAGGCCTATGTTGGAAAAGGAAATATCTGCACATAAAAACTAGACAGAAGCATTCTCAGAAACTTCTTTGTGATGAGTGCATTCTACTCACAGTGTTGAAGCTTGCTTTATATAGAGCAGTTTTGAAACACTCTTTTGGTAGAATCTGCAAGTGGATATTTGGAGCGCTTTGAGGCCTATGCTGGAAAAGGAAATGTCTTCACATAAAAACTAGACAGAAGCATTCCAGGAAACTTCTGTATGATAAGTGCATTCAACTCACAGACTTGAACGTTCCTTTTGATAGAACTCTTTTGAAACACTCCTTTTGTAGAATTTGCAAGTGTTCATTTGGAGCGCTTTGAGGCCTAAGATGGAAAAGGAAATATCTTCACGTAAGAACTAGACAGAAGCATTCTCAGAAACTTCTTTCTGATGAGCGCATTCAACACACAGACTTGAACATTGCTTTTGAAAGAGCAGCTTTGAAACACTCTTTTCGTAGAATCTGCAAGTGGATATTTGGAGCGCTTTGAGGCCTATGCTGGGAAATGAAATCTCTTCACCTAAAAACTAGACAGAAGCATTCTGAGAAACTTCTGTGTGATGAGTGCATTCAACTCACAGACTTGAACGTTCCCTTTGATAGAACAGTTTTGAAACACTCCTTTTGTAGAATCTGCATGTGTTTATTTGGAGCGCTTTGAGGCCTATGTTGGAAAAGGAAATATCTTCATATAGAAACTAGACGGAAGCATTCTCAGAAACTTCTTTCTGATGAGTGCATTCAACACACAGACTTGAACCTTGCTTTTGAAAGAGCAGTTTGGAAACACTCTTTTCATAGAATCTGCAAGTGGATATTTGGAGCGCTTTGAGGCCTATGCTGGGAAATGAAATCTCTTCACCTAAAAACTAGACAGAAGCATTCTGAGAAACTTCTTTGCAATGAGTGCATTCAACTCACAGACTTGAACGTTCCTTTTGATAGAACAGTTTTGAAACATTACGTTTGTAGAATCTGCAAGTGTTTATTCGGAGCACCTTGAGGCCTATGTTGGAAAAGGAAATATCTTCACATAAAAACTAGAGAGAAGGATTCTCAGAAACTTCTTTGTGATGAGTTCATTCAACTCACAGAGTTGAACCTACCAATTGATAGAGAAGTTTGGAAACACTCTTTTTGTAGAATCTGCAAGTGGATATTTGGAGCCGTTTGAGGCCTATGCTGGGAAAGGAAATATCTTCACATAAAAACTGAACAGAAGCATTCTCAGAAACTTCTTTGTGTTGAGTGCATTCAACTCACAGACTTGAACTTCCCTATAGAAAGAGCAGTTTTGAAACACTCTTTTGGTAAAATCTGCAAGTGGTTATTTGGAGCACTTCGAGGCCTGTGCTGGGATATGGAATATCTTCACCTAAAAACTACAGAGAAGCATTCTCAGAAAGTTCTTCACGATGCATTCATTCAACTCACAGAGTTGAACCTTCCTTTTGGTAGAACAGTTTTGAAACACTCTTTTTGTAGAATCTGCAAGAGGATATTTGGAGCGTTCGGAGGCCTATGCTGGAAAAGGAAATATCTTCACATAAAAACTAGACAGAAGCATTCTCAGAAACTTCTGTGTGATGAGTGCATTCAACTCACAGACTTGAACGTTCCCCTCGAAAGAGCAGTTTTGAAACACTCCTTTTGTAGAATCTGCAAGTGTTTATATGGAGCGCTTTGAGGCCTCTGTTGGAAATGGAAATATCTGCACATAAAAACTAGACAGAAGCATTCTCAGAAACTTCTTTGTGATGAGTGCATTCTACTCACAGTGTTGAAGCTTGCTTTTGATAGAGCAGTTTTGAAACACTCTTTTGGTAGAATCTGCAAGTGGATATTTGGAGCGCTTTGAGGCCTATGCTGGAAAAGGAAATGTCTTCACATAAAAACTAGACAGAAACATTCCAGGAAACTTCTGTATGATAAGTGCATTCAACTCACAGACTTGAACGTTCCTTTTGATAGAACTCTTTTGAAACACTCCTTTTGTAGAATTTGCAAGTGTTCATTTGGAGCGCTTTGAGGCCTAAGCTGGAAAAGGAAATATCTTCACGTAAGAACTAGACAGAAGCATTCTCAGAAACTTCTTTCTGATGAGTGCATTCAACACACAGACTTGAACCTTGCTTTTGAAAGAGCAGCTTTGAAACACTCTTTTCATAGAATCTGCAAGTGGATATTTGGAGCGCTTTGAGGCCTATGCTGGGAAATGAAATCTCTTCACCTAAAAACTAGACAGAAGCATTCTGAGAAACTTCTTTGCAATGAGTGCATTCAACTCACAGACTTGAACGTTCCTTTTGATAGAACAGTTTTGAAACATCACGTTTGTAGAATCTGCAAGTGTTTATTCGGAGCACCTTGAGGCCTATGTTGGAAAAGGAAATATCTTCACATAAAAACTAGAGAGAAGGATTCTCAGAAACTTCTTTGTGATGAGTTCATTCAACTCACAGAGTTGAACCTACCAATTGATAGAGAAGTTTGGAAACACTCTTTTTGTAGTATCTGCAAGTGGATATTTGGAGCCGTTTGAGGCCTATGCTGGGAAAGGAAATATCTTCACATAAAAACTGAACAGAAGCATTCTCAGAAACTTCTTTGTGTTGAGTGCATTCAACTCACAGACTTGAACTTCAATATAGAAAGAGCAGTTTTGAAACACTCTTTTGGTAAAATCTGCAAGTGGTTATTTGGAGCACTTCGAGGCCCGTGCTGGGATATGGAATATCTTCACCTAAAAACTACAGAGAAGCATTCTCAGAAAGTGCTTCACGATGCATTCATTCAGCTCTCAGAGTTGAACCTTCCTTTTGATAGAACAGTTTTGAAACACTCTTTTTGTAGAATCTGCAAGAGGATATTTGGAGCGTTCGGAGGCCTATGCTGGAAAAGGAAATATCTTCACATAAAACTAGGCAGAAGCATTCTCAGAAACTTCTGTGTGATGAGTGCATTCAACTCACAGACTTGAACGTTCCTCTCGAAAGAGCAGTTTTGAAACACTCCTTTTGTAGAATCTGCAAGTGTTTATTTGGAGCGCTTTGAGGCCTATGTTGGAAAAGGAAATATCTGCACATAAAAACTAGACAGAAGCATTCTCAGAAACTTCTTTGTGATGAGTGCATTCTACTCACAGTGTTGAAGCTTGCTTTATATAGAGCAGTTTTGAAACACTCTTTTGGTAGAATCTGCAAGTGGATATTTGGAGCGCTTTGAGGCCTATGCTGGAAAAGGAAATGTCTTCACATAAAAACTAGACAGAAGCATTCCAGGAAACTTCTGTATGATAAGTGCATTCAACTCACAGACTTGAACGTTCCTTTTGATAGAACTCTTTTGAAACACTCCTTTTGTAGAATTTGCAAGTGTTCATTTGGAGCGCTTTGAGGCCTAAGATGGAAAAGGAAATATCTTCACGTAAGAACTAGACAGAAGCATTCTCAGAAACTTCTTTCTGATGAGCGCATTCAACACACAGACTTGAACATTGCTTTTGAAAGAGCAGCTTTGAAACACTCTTTTCATAGAATCTGCAAGTGGATATTTGGAGCGCTTTGAGGCCTATGCTGGGAAATGAAATCTCTTCACCTAAAAACTAGACAGAAGCATTCTGAGAAACTTCTGTGTGATGAGTGCATTCAACTCACAGACTTGAACGTTCCCTTTGATAGAACAGTTTTGAAACACTCCTTTTGTAGAATCTGCATGTGTTTATTTGGAGCGCTTTGAGGCCTATGTTGGAAAAGGAAATATCTTCATATAGAAACTAGACGGAAGCATTCTCAGAAACTTCTTTGTGATGAATGCATTCAACTCACAGACTTGAAGCTTCCTTTTGAAAGAGCAGTTTGGAAACACTCTTCTTATAGAATCTTCAAGTGGATATTTGGAGCGCTTTGAGGCCTATGCTGGGAAATGAAATCTCTTCACCTAAAAACTAGACAGAAACATTCTGAGAAACTTCTTTGCAATGAGTGCATTCAACTCACAGACTTGAACGTTCCTTTTGATAGAACAGTTTTGAAACATTACGTTTGTAGAATCTGCAAGTGTTTATTCGGAGCACCTTGAGGCCTATGTTGGAAAAGGAAATATCTTCACATAAAAACTAGAGAGAAGGATTCTCAGAAACTTCTTTGTGATGAGTTCATTCAACTCACAGAGTTGAACCTACCAATTGATAGAGAAGTTTGGAAACACTCTTTTTGTAGAATCTGCAAGTGGATATTTGGAGCCGTTTGAGGCCTATGCTGGAAAAGGAAATATCTTCACATAAAAACTGAACAGAAGCATTCTCAGAAACTTCTTTGTGTTGAGTGCATTCAACTCACAGACTTGAACTTCCCTATAGAAAGAGCAGTTTTGAAACACTCTTTTGGTAAAATCTGCAAGTGGTTATTTGGAGCACTTCGAGGCCTGTGCTGGGATATGGAATATCTTCACCTAAAAACTACAGAGAAGCATTCTCAGAAAGTTCTTCACGATGCATTCATTCAACTCACAGAGTTGAACCTTCCTTTTGATAGAACAGTTTTGAAACAATCTTTTTGTAGAATCTGCAAGAGGATATTTGGAGCATTCGGAGGCCTATGCTGGAAAAGGAAATATCTTCACATAAAAACTAGACAGAAGCATTCTCAGAAACTTCTGTGTGATGAGTGCATTCAACTCACAGACTTGAACGTTCCTCTCGAAAGAGCAGTTTTGAAACACTCCTTTTGTAGAATCTGCAAGTGTTTATTTGGAGCGCTTTGAGGCCTATGTTGGAAAAGGAAATATCTGCACATAAAAACTAGACAGAAGCATTCTCAGAAACTTCTTTGTGATGAGTGCATTCTACTCACAGTGTTGAAGCTTGCTTTAGATAGAGCAGTTTTGAAACACTCTTTTGGTAGAATCTGCAAGTGGATATTTGGAGCGCTTTGAGGCCTATGCTGGAAAAGGAAATGTCTTCATATAAAAACTAGACAGAAGCATTCCAGGAAACTTCTGTATGATAAGTGCATTCAACTCACAGACTTGAACGTTCCTTTTGATAGAACTCTTTTGAAACACTCCTTTTGTAGAATTTGCAAGTGTTCATTTGGAGCGCTTTGAGGCCTAAGCTGGAAAAGGAAATATCTTCACGTAAGAACTAGACAGAAGCATTCTCAGAAACTTCTTTCTGATGAGTGCATTCAACACACAGACTTGAACCTTGCTTTTGAAAGAGCACCTTTGAAACACTCTTTTCGTAGAATCTGCAAGTGGATATTTGGAGGGCTTTGAGGCCTATGCTGGGAAATGAAATCTCTTCACCTAAAAACTAGACAGAAGCATTCTGAGAAACTTCTGTGTGATGAGTGCATTCAACTCACTGACTTGAACGTTCCCTTTGATAGAACAGTTTTGAAACACTCCTTTTGTAGAATCTGCATGTGTTTATTTGGAGCGCTTTGAGGCCTATGTTGGAAAAGGAAATATCTTCATATAGAAACTAGACGGAAGCATTCTCAGAAACTTCTTTGTGATGAATGCATTCAACTCACAGACTTGAAGCCTCCTTTTGAAAGAGCAGTTTGGAAACACTCTTCTTATAGAATCTTCAAGTGGATATTTGGAGCGCTTTGAGGCCTATGTTGGGAAATGAAATCTCTTCACCTAAAAACTAGACAGAAAATTTCTGAGAAACTTCTTTGCAATGAGTGCATTCAACTCACAGACTTGAACGTTCCTTTTGATAGAACAGTTTTGAAACATTACGTTTGTAGAATCTGCAAGTGTTTATTCGGAGCACCTTGAGGCCTATGTTGGAAAAGGAAATATCTTCACATAAAAACTAGAGAGAAGGATTCTCAGAAACTTCTTTGTGATGAGTTCATTCAACTCACAGAGTTGAACCTACCAATTGATAGAGAAGTTTGGAAACACTCTTTTTGTAGAATCTGCAAGTGGATATTTGGAGCCGTTTGAGGCCTATGCTGGGAAAGGAAATATCTTCACATAAAAACTGAACAGAAGCATTCTCAGAAACTTCTTTGTGTTGAGTGCATTCAACTCACAGACTTGAACTTCCCTATAGAAAGAGCAGTTTTGAAACACTCTTTTGGTAAAATCTGCAAGTGGTTATTTGGAGCACTTCGAGGCCCGTGCTGGGATATGGAATATCTTCACCTAAAAACTACAGAGAAGCATTCTCAGAAAGTTCTTCACGATGCATTCATTCAACTCTCAGAGTTGAACCTTCCTTTTGATAGAACAGTTTTGAAACACTCTTTTTGTAGAATCTGCAAGAGGATATTTGGAGCGTTCGGAGGCCTATGCTGGAAAAGGAAATATCTTCACATAAAAACTAGGCAGAAGCATTCTCAGAAACTTCTGTGTGATGAGTGCATTCAACTCACAGACTTGAACGTTCCTCTCGAAAGAGCAGTTTTGAAACAGTCCTTTTGTAGAATCTGCAAGTGTTTATTTGGAGCGCTTTGAGGCCTATGTTGGAAAAGGAAATATCTGCACATAAAAACTAGACAGAAGCATTCTCAAAAACTTCTTTGTGATGAGTGCATTCTACTCACAGTGTTGAAGCTTGCTTTTGATAGAGCAGTTTTGAAACACTCTTTTGGTAGAATCTGCAAGTGGATATTTGGAGCGCTTTGAGGCCTATGCTGGAAAAGGAAATGTCTTCACATAAAAACTAGACAGAAGCATTCCAGGAAACTTCTGTATGATAAGTGCATTCAACTCACAGACTTGAACGTTCCTTTTGATAGAACTCTTTTGAAACACTCCTTTTGTAGAATTTGCAAGTGTTCATTTGGAGCGCTTTGAGGCCTAAGCTGGAAAAGGAAATATCTTCACGTAAGAACTAGACAGAAGCATTCTCAGAAACTTCTTTCTGATGAGTGCATTCAACACACAGACTTGAACCTTGCTTTTGAAAGAGCAGCTTTGAAACACTCTTTTCGTAGAATCTGCAAGTGGATATTTGGAGGGCTTTGAGGCCTATGCTGGGAAATGAAATCTCTTCACCTAAAAACTAGACAGAAGCATTCTGAGAAACTTCTGTGTGATGAGTGCATTCAACTCACAGACTTGAACGTTCCCTTTGATAGAACTGTTTTGAAACACTCCTTTTGTAGAATCTGCATGTGTTTATTTGGAGCGCTTTGAGGCCTATGTTGGAAAAGGAAATATCTTCATATAGAAACTAGACGGAAGCATTCTCAGAAACTTCTTTCTGATGAGTGCATTCAACACACAGACTTGAACCTTGCTTTTGAAAGAGCAGTTTGGAAACACTCTTTTCATAGAATCTGCAAGTGGATATTTGGAGCGCTTTGAGGCCTATGCTGGGAAATGAAATCTCTTCACCTAAAAACTAGACAGAAGCATTCTGAGAAACTTCTTTGCAATGAGTGCATTCAACTCACAGACTTGAACGTTCCTTTTGATAGAACAGTTTTGAAACATTACGTTTGTAGAATCTGCAAGTGTTTATTCGGAGCACCTTGAGGCCTATGTTGGAAAAGGAAATATCTTCACATAAAAACTAGAGAGAAGGATTCTCAGAAACTTCTTTGTGATGAGTTCATTCAACTCACAGAGTTGAACCTACCAATTGATAGAGAAGTTTGGAAACACTCTTTTTGTAGTATCTGCAAGTGGATATTTGGAGCCGTTTGAGGCCTATGCTGGGAAAGGAAATATCTTCACATAAAAACTGAACAGAAGCATTCTCAGAAACTTCTTTGTGTTGAGTGCATTCAACTCACAGACTTGAACTTCAATATAGAAAGAGCAGTTTTGAAACGCTCTTTTGGTAAAATCTGCAAGTGGTTATTTGGAGCACTTCGAGGCCCGTGCTGGGATATGGAATATCTTCACCTAAAAACTACAGAGAAGCATTCTCAGAAAGTGCTTCACGATGCATTCATTCAGCTCTCAGAGTTGAACCTTCCTTTTGATAGAACAGTTTTGAAACACTCTTTTTGTAGAATCTGCAAGAGGATATTTGGAGCGTTCGGAGGCCTATGCTGGAAAAGGAAATATCTTCACATAAAACTAGGCAGAAGCATTCTCAGAAACTTCTGTGTGATGAGTGCATTCAACTCACAGACTTGAACGTTCCTCTCGAAAGAGCAGTTTTGAAACACTCCTTTTGTAGAATCTGCAAGTGTTTATTTGGAGCGCTTTGAGGCCTATGTTGGAAAAGGAAATATCTGCACATAAAAACTAGACAGAAGCATTCTCAGAAACTTCTTTGTGATGAGTGCATTCTACTCACAGTGTTGAAGCTTGCTTTATATAGAGCAGTTTTGAAACACTCTTTTGGTAGAATCTGCAAGTGGATATTTGGAGCGCTTTGAGGCCTATGCTGGAAAAGGAAATGTCTTCACATAAAAACTAGACAGAAGCATTCCAGGAAACTTCTGTATGATAAGTGCATTCAACTCACAGACTTGAACGTTCCTTTTGATAGAACTCTTTTGAAACACTCCTTTTGTAGAATTTGCAAGTGTTCATTTGGAGCGCTTTGAGGCCTAAGCTGGAAAAGGAAATATCTTCACGTAAGAACTAGACAGAAGCATTCTCAGAAACTTCTTTCGGATGAGTGCATTCAACACACAGACTTGAACCTTGCTTTTGAAAGAGCAGCTTTGAAACACTCTTTTCGTAGAATCTGCAAGTGGATATTTGGAGGGCTTTGAGGCCTATGCTGGGAAATGAAATCTCTTCACCTAAAAACTAGACAGAAGCATTCTGAGAAACTTCTGTGTGATGAGTGCATTCATCTCACAGACTTGAACGTTCCCTTTGATAGAACTGTTTTGAAACACTCCTTTTGTAGAATCTGCATGTGTTTATTTGGAGCGCTTTGAGGCCTATGTTGGAAAAGGAAATATCTTCATATAGAAACTAGACGGAAGCATTCTCAGAAGCTTCTTTCTGATGAGTGCATTCAACACACAGACTTGAACCTTGCTTTTGAAAGAGCAGCTTTGAAACACTCTTTTCATAGAATCTGCAAGTGGATATTTGGAGCGCTTTGAGGCCTATGCTGGGAAATGAAATCTCTTCACCTAAAAACTAGACAGAAGCATTCTGAGAAACTTCTTTGCAATGAGTGCATTCAACTCACAGACTTGAACGTTCCTTTTGATAGAACAGTTTTGAAACATTACGTTTGTAGAATCTGCAAGTGTTTATTCGGAGCACCTTGAGGCCTATGTTGGAAAAGGAAATATCTTCACATAAAAACTAGAGAGAAGGATTCTCAGAAACTTCTTTGTGATGAGTTCATTCAACTCACCGAGTTGAACCTACCAATTGATAGAGAAGTTTGGAAACACTCTTTTTGTAGTATCTGCAAGTGGATATTTGGAGCCGTTTGAGGCCTATGCTGGGAAAGGAAATATCTTCACATAAAAACTGAACAGAAGCATTCTCAGAAACTTCTTTGTGTTGAGTGCATTCAACTCACAGACTTGAACTTCAATATAGAAAGAGCAGTTTTGAAACACTCTTTTGGTAAAATCTGCAAGTGGTTATTTGGAGCACTTCGAGGCCTGTGCTGGGATATGGAATATCTTCACCTAAAAACTACAGAGAAGCATTCTCAGAAAGTGCTTCACGATGCATTCATTCAGCTCTCAGAGTTGAACCTTCCTTTTGATAGAACAGTTTTGAAACACTCTTTTTGTAGAATCTGCAAGAGGATATTTGGAGCGTTCGGAGGCCTATGCTGGAAAAGGAAATATCTTCACATAAAACTAGGCAGAAGCATTCTCAGAAACTTCTGTGTGATGAGTGCATTCAACTCACAGACTTGAACGTTCCTCTCGAAAGAGCAGTTTTGAAACACTCCTTTTGTAGAATCTGCAAGTGTTTATTTGGAGCGCTTTGAGGCCTATGTTGGAAAAGGAAATATCTGCACATAAAAACTAGACAGAAGCATTCTCAGAAACTTCTTTGTGATGAGTGCATTCTACTCACAGTGTTGAAGCTTGCTTTATATAGAGCAGTTTTGAAACACTCTTTTGGTAGAATCTGCAAGTGGATATTTGGAGCGCTTTGAGGCCTATGCTGGAAAAGGAAATGTCTTCACATAAAAACTAGACAGAAGCATTCCAGGAAACTTCTGTATGATAAGTGCATTCAACTCACAGACTTGAACGTTCCTTTTGATAGAACTCTTTTGAAACACTCCTTTTGTAGAATTTGCAAGTGTTCATTTGGAGCGCTTTGAGGCCTAAGATGGAAAAGGAAATATCTTCACGTAAGAACTAGACAGAAGCATTCTCAGAAACTTCTTTCTGATGAGCGCATTCAACACACAGACTTGAACATTGCTTTTGAAAGAGCAGCTTTGAAACACTCTTTTCGTAGAATCTGCAAGTGGATATTTGGAGCGCTTTGAGGCCTATGCTGGGAAATGAAATCTCTTCACCTAAAAACTAGACAGAAGCATTCTGAGAAACTTCTGTGTGATGAGTGCATTCAACTCACAGACTTGAACGTTCCCTTTGATAGAACAGTTTTGAAACACTCCTTTTGTAGAATCTGCATGTGTTTATTTGGAGCGCTTTGAGGCCTATGTTGGAAAAGGAAATATCTTCATATAGAAACTAGACGGAAGCATTCTCAGAAACTTCTTTCTGATGAGTGCATTCAACACACAGACTTGAACCTTGCTTTTGAAAGAGCAGTTTGGAAACACTCTTTTCATAGAATCTGCAAGTGGATATTTGGAGCGCTTTGAGGCCTATGCTGGGAAATGAAATCTCTTCACCTAAAAACTAGACAGAAGCATTCTGAGAAACTTCTTTGCAATGAGTGCATTCAACTCACAGACTTGAACGTTCCTTTTGATAGAACAGTTTTGAAACATTACGTTTGTAGAATCTGCAAGTGTTTATTCGGAGCACCTTGAGGCCTATGTTGGAAAAGGAAATATCTTCACATAAAAACTAGAGAGAAGGATTCTCAGAAACTTCTTTGTGATGAGTTCATTCAACTCACAGAGTTGAACCTACCAATTGATAGAGAAGTTTGGAAACACTCTTTTTGTAGTATCTGCAAGTGGATATTTGGAGCCGTTTGAGGCCTATGCTGGGAAAGGAAATATCTTCACATAAAAACTGAACAGAAGCATTCTCAGAAACTTCTTTGTGTTGAGTGCATTCAACTCACAGACTTGAACTTCAATATAGAAAGAGCAGTTTTGAAACACTCTTTTGGTAAAATCTGCAAGTGGTTATTTGGAGCACTTCGAGGCCCGTGCTGGGATATGGAATATCTTCACCTAAAAACTACAGAGAAGCATTCTCAGAAAGTGCTTCACGATGCATTCATTCAGCTCTCAGAGTTGAACCTTCCTTTTGATAGAACAGTTTTGAAACACTCTTTTTGTAGAATCTGCAAGAGGATATTTGGAGCGTTCGGAGGCCTATGCTGGAAAAGGAAATATCTTCACATAAAACTAGGCAGAAGCATTCTCAGAAACTTCTGTGTGATGAGTGCATTCAACTCACAGACTTGAACGTTCCTCTCGAAAGAGCAGTTTTGAAACACTCCTTTTGTAGAATCTGCAAGTGTTTATTTGGAGCGCTTTGAGGCCTATGTTGGAAAAGGAAATATCTGCACATAAAAACTAGACAGAAGCATTCTCAGAAACTTCTTTGTGATGAGTGCATTCTACTCACAGTGTTGAAGCTTGCTTTATATAGAGCAGTTTTGAAACACTCTTTTGGTAGAATCTGCAAGTGGATATTTGGAGCGCTTTGAGGCCTATGCTGGAAAAGGAAATGTCTTCACATAAAAACTAGACAGAAGCATTCCAGGAAACTTCTGTATGATAAGTGCATTCAACTCACAGACTTGAACGTTCCTTTTGATAGAACTCTTTTGAAACACTCCTTTTGTAGAATTTGCAAGTGTTCATTTGGAGCGCTTTGAGGCCTAAGCTGGAAAAGGAAATATCTTCACGTAAGAACTAGACAGAAGCATTCTCAGAAACTTCTTTCTGATGAGTGCATTCAACACACAGACTTGAACCTTGCTTTTGAAAGAGCAGCTTTGAAACACTCTTTTCGTAGAATCTGCAAGTGGATATTTGGAGGGCTTTGAGGCCTATGCTGGGAAATGAAATCTCTTCACCTAAAAACTAGACAGAAGCATTCTGAGAAAATTCTGTGTGATGAGTGCATTCAACTCACAGACTTGAACGTTCCCTTTGATAGAACTGTTTTGAAACACTCCTTTTGTAGAATCTGCATGTGTTTATTTGGAGCGCTTTGAGGCCTATGTTGGAAAAGGAAATATCTTCATATAGAAACTAGACGGAAGCATTCTCAGAAGCTTCTTTCTGATGAGTGCATTCAACACACAGACTTGAACCTTGCTTTTGAAAGAGCAGCTTTGAAACACTCTTTTCATAGAATCTGCAAGTGGATATTTGGAGCGCTTTGAGGCCTATGCTGGGAAATGAAATCTCTTCACCTAAAAACTAGACAGAAGCATTCTGAGAAACTTCTTTGCAATGAGTGCATTCAACTCACAGACTTGAACGTTCCTTTTGATAGAAAAGTTTTGAAACATTACGTTTGTAGAATCTGCAAGTGTTTATTCGGAGCACCTTGAGGCCTATGTTGGAAAAGGAAATATCTTCACATAAAAACTAGAGAGAAGGATTCTCAGAAACTTCTTTGTGATGAGTTCATTCAACTCACAGAGTTGAACCTACCAATTGATAGAGAAGTTTGGAAACACTCTTTTTGTAGTATCTGCAAGTGGATATTTGGAGCCGTTTGAGGCCTATGCTGGGAAAGGAAATATCTTCACATAAAAACTGAACAGAAGCATTCTCAGAAACTTCTTTGTGTTGAGTGCATTCAACTCACAGACTTGAACTTCAATATAGAAAGAGCAGTTTTGAAACACTCTTTTGGTAAAATCTGCAAGTGGTTATTTGGAGCACTTCGAGGCCCGTGCTGGGATATGGAATATCTTCACCTAAAAACTACAGAGAAGCATTCTCAGAAAGTGCTTCACGATGCATTCATTCAGCTCTCAGAGTTGAACCTTCCTTTTGATAGAACAGTTTTGAAACACTCTTTTTGTAGAATCTGCAAGAGGATATTTGGAGCGTTCGGAGGCCTATGCTGGAAAAGGAAATATCTTCACATAAAACTAGGCAGAAGCATTCTCAGAAACTTCTGTGTGATGAGTGCATTCAACTCACAGACTTGAACGTTCCTCTCGAAAGAGCAGTTTTGAAACACTCCTTTTGTAGAATCTGCAAGTGTTTATTTGGAGCGCTTTGAGGCCTATGTTGGAAAAGGAAATATCTGCACATAAAAACTAGACAGAAGCATTCTCAGAAACTTCTTTGTGATGAGTGCATTCTACTCACAGTGTTGAAGCTTGCTTTATATAGAGCAGTTTTGAAACACTCTTTTGGTAGAATCTGCAAGTGGATATTTGGAGCGCTTTGAGGCCTATGCTGGAAAAGGAAATGTCTTCACATAAAAACTAGACAGAAGCATTCCAGGAAACTTCTGTATGATAAGTGCATTCAACTCACAGACTTGAACGTTCCTTTTGATAGAACTCTTTTGAAACACTCCTTTTGTAGAATTTGCAAGTGTTCATTTGGAGCGCTTTGAGGCCTAAGCTGGAAAAGGAAATATCTTCACGTAAGAACTAGACAGAAGCATTCTCAGAAACTTCTTTCTGATGAGTGCATTCAACACACAGACTTGAACCTTGCTTTTGAAAGAGCAGCTTTGAAACACTCTTTTCGTAGAATCTGCAAGTGGATATTTGGAGGGCTTTGAGGCCTATGCTGGGAAATGAAATCTCTTCACCTAAAAACTAGACAGAAGCATTCTGAGAAACTTCTGTGTGATGAGTGCATTCATCTCACAGACTTGAACGTTCCCTTTGATAGAACTGTTTTGAAACACTCCTTTTGTAGAATCTGCATGTGTTTATTTGGAGCGCTTTGAGGCCTATGTTGGAAAAGGAAATATCTTCATATAGAAACTAGACGGAAGCATTCTCAGAAGCTTCTTTCTGATGAGTGCATTCAACACACAGACTTGAACCTTGCTTTTGAAAGAGCAGCTTTGAAACACTCTTTTCATAGAATCTGCAAGTGGATATTTGGAGCGCTTTGAGGCCTATGCTGGGAAATGAAATCTCTTCACCTAAAAACTAGACAGAAGCATTCTGAGAAACTTCTTTGCAATGAGTGCATTCAACTCACAGACTTGAACGTTCCTTTTGATAGAACAGTTTTGAAACATTACGTTTGTAGAATCTGCAAGTGTTTATTCGGAGCACCTTGAGGCCTATGTTGGAAAAGGAAATATCTTCACATAAAAACTAGAGAGAAGGATTCTCAGAAACTTCTTTGTGATGAGTTCATTCAACTCACAGAGTTGAACCTACCAATTGATAGAGAAGTTTGGAAACACTCTTTTTGTAGTATCTGCAAGTGGATATTTGGAGCCGTTTGAGGCCTATGCTGGGAAAGGAAATATCTTCACATAAAAACTGAACAGAAGCATTCTCAGAAACTTCTTTGTGTTGAGTGCATTCAACTCACAGACTTGAACTTCAATATAGAAAGAGCAGTTTTGAAACACTCTTTTGGTAAAATCTGCAAGTGGTTATTTGGAGCACTTCGAGGCCCGTGCTGGGATATGGAATATCTTCACCTAAAAACTACAGAGAAGCATTCTCAGAAAGTGCTTCACGATGCATTCATTCAGCTCTCAGAGTTGAACCTTCCTTTTGATAGAACAGTTTTGAAACACTCTTTTTGTAGAATCTGCAAGAGGATATTTGGAGCGTTCGGAGGCCTATGCTGGAAAAGGAAATATCTTCACATAAAACTAGGCAGAAGCATTCTCAGAAACTTCTGTGTGATGAGTGCATTCAACTCACAGACTTGAACGTTCCTCTCGAAAGAGCAGTTTTGAAACACTCCTTTTGTAGAATCTGCAAGTGTTTATTGGGAGCGCTTTGAGGCCTATGTTGGAAAAGGAAATATCTGCACATAAAAACTAGACAGAAGCATTCTCAGAAACTTCTTTGTGATGAGTGCATTCTACTCACAGTGTTGAAGCTTGCTTTATATAGAGCAGTTTTGAAACACTCTTTTGGTAGAATCTGCAAGTGGATATTTGGAGCGCTTTGAGGCCTATGCTGGAAAAGGAAATGTCTTCACATAAAAACTAGACAGAAGCATTCCAGGAAACTTCTGTATGATAAGTGCATTCAACTCACAGACTTGAACGTTCCTTTTGATAGAACTCTTTTGAAACACTCCTTTTGTAGAATTTGCAAGTGTTCATTTGGAGCGCTTTGAGGCCTAAGATGGAAAAGGAAATATCTTCACGTAAGAACTAGACAGAAGCATTCTCAGAAACTTCTTTCTGATGAGCGCATTCAACACACAGACTTGAACATTGCTTTTGAAAGAGCAGCTTTGAAACACTCTTTTCGTAGAATCTGCAAGTGGATATTTGGAGCGCTTTGAGGCCTATGCTGGGAAATGAAATCTCTTCACCTAAAAACTAGACAGAAGCATTCTGAGAAACTTCTGTGTGATGAGTGCATTCAACTCACAGACTTGAACGTTCCCTTTGATAGAACAGTTTTGAAACACTCCTTTTGTAGAATCTGCATGTGTTTATTTGGAGCGCTTTGAGGCCTATGTTGGAAAAGGAAATATCTTCATATAGAAACTAGACGGAAGCATTCTCAGAAACTTCTTTGTGATGAATGCATTCAACTCACAGACTTGAGGCTGCCTTTTGAAAGAGCAGTTTGGAAACACTCTTCTTATAGAATCTTCAAGTGGATATTTGGAGCGCTTTGAGGCCTATGCTGGGAAATGAAATCTCTTCACCTAAAAACTAGACAGAAACATTCTGAGAAACTTCTTTGCAATGAGTGCATTCAACTCACAGACTTGAACGTTCCTTTTGATAGAACAGTTTTGAAACATTACGTTTGTAGAGTCTGCAAGTGTTTATTCGGAGCACCTTGAGGCCTGTGATGGAAAAGGAAATATCTTCACATAAAAACTAGAGAGAAGGATTCTCAGAAACTTCTTTGTGATGAGTTCATTCAACTCACAGAGTTGAACCTACCAATTGATAGAGAAGTTTGGAAACACTCTTTTTGTAGAATCTGCAAGTGGATATTTGGAGCCGTTTGAGGCCTATGCTGGGAAAGGAAATATCTTCACATAAAAACTGAACAGAAGCATGCTCAGAAACTTCTTTGTGTTGAGTGCATTCAACTCACAGACTTGAACTTCAATATAGAAAGAGCAGTTTTGAAACACTCTTTTGGTAAAATCTGCAAGTGGTTATTTGGAGCACTTCGAGGCCCGTGCTGGGATATGGAATATCTTCACCTAAAAACTACAGAGAAGCATTCTCAGAAAGTGCTTCACGATGCATTCATTCAGCTCTCAGAGTTGAACCTTCCTTTTGATAGAACAGTTTTGAAACACTCTTTTTGTAGAATCTGCAAGAGGATATTTGGAGCGTTCGGAGGCCTATGCTGGAAAAGGAAATATCTTCACATAAAACTAGGCAGAAGCATTCTCAGAAACTTCTGTGTGATGAGTGCATTCAACTCACAGACTTGAACGTTCCTCTCGAAAGAGCAGTTTTGAAACACTCCTTTTGTAGAATCTGCAAGTGTTTATTTGGAGCGCTTTGAGGCCTATGTTGGAAAAGGAAATATCTGCACATAAAAACTAGACAGAAGCATTCTCAGAAACTTCTTTGTGATGAGTGCATTCTACTCACAGTGTTGAAGCTTGCTTTATATAGAGCAGTTTTGAAACACTCTTTTGGTAGAATCTGCAAGTGGATATTTGGAGCGCTTTGAGGCCTATGCTGGAAAAGGAAATGTCTTCACATAAAAACTAGACAGAAGCATTCCAGGAAACTTCTGTATGATAAGTGCATTCAACTCACAGACTTGAACGTTCCTTTTGATAGAACTCTTTTGAAACACTCCTTTTGTAGAATTTGCAAGTGTTCATTTGGAGCGCTTTGAGGCCTAAGATGGAAAAGGAAATATCTTCACGTAAGAACTAGACAGAAGCATTCTCAGAAACTTCTTTCTGATGAGCGCATTCAACACACAGACTTGAACATTGCTTTTGAAAGAGCAGCTTTGAAACACTCTTTTCGTAGAATCTGCAAGTGGATATTTGGAGCGCTTTGAGGCCTATGCTGGGAAATGAAATCTCTTCACCTAAAAACTAGACAGAAGCATTCTGAGAAACTTCTGTGTGATGAGTGCATTCAACTCACAGACTTGAACGTTCCCTTTGATAGAACAGTTTTGAAACACTCCTTTTGTAGAATCTGCATGTGTTTATTTGGAGCGCTTTGAGGCCTATGTTGGAAAAGGAAATATCTTCATATAGAAACTAGACGGAAGCATTCTCAGAAACTTCTTTGTGATGAATGCATTCAACTCACAGACTTGAGGCTGCCTTTTGAAAGAGCAGTTTGGAAACACTCTTCTTATAGAATCTTCAAGTGGATATTTGGAGCGCTTTGAGGCCTATGCTGGGAAATGAAATCTCTTCACCTAAAAACTAGACAGAAACATTCTGAGAAACTTCTTTGCAATGAGTGCATTCAACTCACAGACTTGAACGTTCCTTTTGATAGAACAGTTTTGAAACATTACGTTTGTAGAGTCTGCAAGTGTTTATTCGGAGCACCTTGAGGCCTGTGATGGAAAAGGAAATATCTTCACATAAAAACTAGAGAGAAGGATTCTCAGAAACTTCTTTGTGATGAGTTCATTCAACTCACAGAGTTGAACCTACCAATTGATAGAGAAGCTGGAAACACTCTTTTTGTAGAATCTGCAAGTGGATATTTGGAGCCGTTTGAGGCCTATGCTGGGAAAGGAAATATCTTCACATAAAAACTGAACAGAAGCATTCTCAGAAACTTCTTTGTGTTGAGTGCATTCAACTCACAGACTTGAACTTCCCTATAGAAAGAGCAGTTTTGAAACACTCTTTTGATAAAATCTGCAAGTGGTTATTTGGAGCACTTCGAGGCCCGTGCTGGGATATGGAATATCTTCACCTAAAAACTACAGAGAAGCATTCTCAGAAAGTTCTTCACGATGCATTCATTCAACTCTCAGAGTTGAACCTTCCTTTTGATAGAACAGTTTTGAAACACTCTTTTTGTAGAATCTGCAAGAGGATATTTGGAGCGTTCGGAGGCCTATGCTGGAAAAGGAAATATCTTCACATAAAAACTAGGCAGAAGCATTCTCAGAAACTTCTGTGTGATGAGTGCATTCAACTCACAGACTTGAACGTTCCTCTCGAAAGAGCAGTTTTGAAACACTCCTTTTGTAGAATCTGCAAGTGTTTATTTGGAGCGCTTTGAGGCCTATGTAGGAAAAGGAAATATCTGCACATAAAAACTAGACAGAAGCATTCTCAGAAACTTCTTTGTGATGAGTGCATTCTACTCACAGTGTTGAAGCTTGCTTTTGATAGAGCAGTTTTGAAACACTCTTTTGGTAGAATCTGCAAGTGGATATTTGGAGCGCTTTGAGGCCTATGCTGGAAAAGGAAATGTCTTCACATAAAAACTAGACAGAAGCATTCCAGGAAACTTCTGTATGATAAGTGCATTCAACTCACAGACTTGAACGTTCCTTTTGATAGAACTCTTTTGAAACACTCCTTTTGTAGAATTTGCAAGTGTTCATTTGGAGCGCTTTGAGGCCTAAGCTGGAAAAGGAAATATCTTCACGTAAGAACTAGACAGAAGCATTCTCAGAAACGTCTTTCTGATGAGTGGATTCAACACACAGACTTGAACCTTGCTTTTGAAAGAGCAGCTTTGAAACACTCTTTTCGTAGAATCTGCAAGTGGATATTTGGAGGGCTTTGAGGCCTATGCTGGGAAATGAAATCTCTTCACCTAAAAACTAGACAGAAGCATTCTGAGAAACTTCTGTGTGATGAGTGCATTCAACTCACAGACTTGAACGTTCCCTTTGATAGAACTGTTTTGAAACACTCCTTTTGTAGAATCTGCATGTGTTTATTTGGAGCGCTTTGAGGCCTACGTTGGAAAAGGGAATATCTTCATATAGAAACTAGACGGAAGCATTCTCAGAAACTTCTTTGTGATGAATGCATTCAACTCACAGACTTGAAGCTTCCTTTTGAAAGAGCAGTTTGGAAACACTCTTCTTATAGAATCTTCAAGTGGATATTTGGAGCGCTTTGAGGCCTATGCTGGGAAATGAAATCTCTTCACCTAAAAACTAGACAGAAACATTCTGAGAAACTTCTTTGCAATGAGTGCATTCAACTCACAGACTTGAACGTTCCTTTTGATAGAACAGTTTTGAAACATTACGTTTGTAGAATCTGCAAGTGTTTATTCGGAGCACCTTGAGGCCTATGTTGGAAAAGGAAATATCTTCACATAAAAACTAGAGAGAAGGATTCTCAGAAACTTCTGTGTGATGAGTGCATTCAACTCACAGACTTGAACGTTCTCTCGAAAGAGCAGTTTTGAAACACTCCTTTTGTAGAATCTGCAAGTGTTTATTTGGAGCGCTTTGAGGCCTCTGATGGAAATGGAAATATCTGCACATAAAAACTAGACAGAAGCATTCTCAGAAACTTCTTTGTGATGAGTGCATTCTACTCACACTGTTGAAGCTTGCTTTTGATAGAGCAGTTTTGAAACACTCTTTTGGTAGAATCTGCAAGTGGATATTTGGAGGGCTTTGAGACCTATGCTGGGAAATGAAATCTCTTCACCTAAAAACTAGACAGAAGCATTCTGAGAAACTTCTGTGTGATGAGTGCATTCAACTCACAGACTTGAACGTTCCCTTTGATAGAACAGTTTTGAAACACTCCTTTTGTAGAATCTGCATGTGTTTATTTGGAGCGCTTTGAGGCCTATGTTGGAAAAGGAAATATCTTCATATAGAAAATAGACGGAAGCATTCTCAGAAACTTCTTTGTGATGAATGCATTCAACTCACAGACTTGAACCTTCCCTTTGATAGAACAGTTTTGAAACATTACGTTTGTAGAATCTGCAAGTGTTTATTCGGGGCACCTTGAGGCCTATGTTGGAAAAGGAAATATCTTCACATAAAAACTAGAGAGAAGGATTCTCAGAAACTTCTTTGTGATGAGTTCATTCAACTCACAGAGTTGAACCTACCAATTGATAGAGAAATTTGGAAACACTCTTTTTGTAGAATGTGCAAGTGGATATTTGGAGCCGTTTGAGGCCTATGCTGGAAAATGAAATATCTTCACATAAAAACTGAACAGAAGCATTCTCAGAAACTTCTTTGTGTTGAGTGCATTCAACTCACAGACTTCAACTTCCCTATAGAAAGAGCAGTTTTGAAACACTCTTTTGGTAAAATCTGCAAGTGGTTATTTGGAGCACTTCGAGGCCTGTGCTGGGATATGGAATATCTTCACCTAAAAACTACAGAGAAGCATTCTCAGAAAGTTCTTCACGATGCATTCATTCAATTCACAGAGTTGAACCTTCCTTTTGATAGAACAGTTTTGAAACACTCTTTTTGTAGAATCTGCAAGAGGATATTTGGAGCGAACGGAGGCCTATGCTGGAAAAGGAAATATCTTCACATAAAAACTGGACAGAAGCATTCTCAGAAACTTCTGTGTGATGAGTGCATTCAACTCACAGACTTGAACGTTCCTCTCGAAAGAGCAGTTTTGAAATACTCCTTTTGTAGAATCTGCAAGTGTTTATTTGGAGCGCTTTGAGGCCTATGTTGGAAAAGGAAATATCTTCACATAAAAACTAGACAGAAGCATCCTCGGAAACCTCTTTGTGATGAGTGCATTGTACTCACAGTGTTGAAGCTTGCTTTTGATAGAGCAGTTTCGAAACACTCTTTTGGTAGAATCTGCAAGTGGATATTTGGAGCACTTTGAGGCCTATGCTGGAAAAGGAAATGTCTTCACATAAAAACTAGACAGAAGCATTCCAGGAAACTTCTGTATGATAAGTGCATTCAACTCACAGACTTGAACGTTCCTTTTGATAGAACTCTTTTGAAACACTCCTTTTGTAGAATTTGCAAGTGTTCATTTGGAGCGCTTTGAGGCCTAAGCTGGAAAAGGAAATATGTTCACGTAAGAACTAGACAGAAGCCTTCTCAGAAACTTCTTTCTGATGAGTGCATTCAACACACAGACTTGAACCTTGCTTTTGAAAGAGCAGCTTTGAAACACTCTTTTCGTAGAATCTGCAAGTGGATATTTGGAGCGCTTTGAGGCCTATGCTGGGAAATGAAATCTCTTCACCTAAAAACTAGACAGAAGCATTCTGAGAAACTTCTGTGTGATGAGTGCATTCAACTCACAGACTTGAACGTTCCCTTTGATAGAACAGTTTTGAAACACTCCTTTTGTAGAATCTGCATGTGTTTATTTGGAGCGCTTTGAGGCCTATGTTGGAAAAGGAAATATCTTCATATAGAAACTAGACGGAAGCATTCTCAGAAACTTCTTTCTGATGAGTGCATTCAACACACAGACTTGAACCTTGCTTTTGAAAGAGCAGCTTTGAAACACTCTTTTCATAGAATCTGCAAGTGGATATTTGGAGCGCTTTGAGGCCTATGCTGGGAAATGAAATCTCTTCACCTAAAAACTAGACAGAAGCATTCTGAGAAACTTCTTTGCAATGAGTGCATTCAACTCACAGACTTGAACGTTCCTTTTGATAGAACAGTTTTGAAACATTACGTTTGTAGAATCTGCAAGTGTTTATTCGGAGCACCTTGAGGCCTATGTTGGAAAAGGAAATATCTTCACATAAAAACTAGAGAGAAGGATTCTCAGAAACTTCTTTGTGATGTGTTCATTCAACTCACAGAGTTGAACCTACCAATTGATAGAGAAGTTTGGAAACACTCTTTTTGTAGTATCTGCAAGTGGATATTTGGAGCCGTTTGAGGCCTATGCTGGGAAAGGAAATATCTTCACATAAAAACTGAACAGAAGCATTCTCAGAAACTTCTTTGTGTTGAGTGCATTCAACTCACAGACTTGAACTTCAATATAGAAAGAGCAGTTTTGAAACACTCTTTTGGTAAAATCTGCAAGTGGTTATTTGGAGCACTTCGAGGCCCGTGCTGGGATATGGAATATCTTCACCTAAAAACTACAGAGAAGCATTCTCAGAAAGTGCTTCACGATGCATTCATTCAGCTCTCAGAGTTGAACCTTCCTTTTGATAGAACAGTTTTGAAACACTCTTTTTGTAGAATCTGCAAGAGGATATTTGGAGCGTTCGGAGGCCTATGCTGGAAAAGGAAATATCTTCACATAAAACTAGGCAGAAGCATTCTCAGAAACTTCTGTGTGATGAGTGCATTCAACTCACAGACTTGAACGTTCCTCTCGAAAGAGCAGTTTTGAAACACTCCTTTTGTAGAATCTGCAAGTGTTTATTGGGAGCGCTTTGAGGCCTATGTTGGAAAAGGAAATATCTGCACATAAAAACTAGACAGAAGCATTCTCAGAAACTTCTTTGTGATGAGTGCATTCTACTCACAGTGTTGAAG
This sequence comes from Pongo pygmaeus, assembly GCF_028885625.2. Taxonomy (NCBI): domain Eukaryota; kingdom Metazoa; phylum Chordata; class Mammalia; order Primates; family Hominidae; genus Pongo; species Pongo pygmaeus. Next base: position 24,188,969 of record NC_072394.2, on the reverse strand, counting down.
CTTGCTTTATATAGAGCAGTTTTGAAACACTCTTTTGGTAGAATCTGCAAGTGGATATTTGGAGCGCTTTGAGGCCTATGCTGGAAAAGGAAATGTCTTCACATAAAAACTAGACAGAAGCATTCCAGGAAACTTCTGTATGATAAGTGCATTCAACTCACAGACTTGAACGTTCCTTTTGATAGAACTCTTTTGAAACACTCCTTTTGTAGAATTTGCAAGTGTTCATTTGGAGCGCTTTGAGGCCTAAGATGGAAAAGGAAATATCTTCACGTAAGAACTAGACAGAAGCATTCTCAGAAACTTCTTTCTGATGAGCGCATTCAACACACAGACTTGAACATTGCTTTTGAAAGAGCAGCTTTGAAACACTCTTTTCGTAGAATCTGCAAGTGGATATTTGGAGCGCTTTGAGGCCTATGCTGGGAAATGAAATCTCTTCACCTAAAAACTAGACAGAAGCATTCTGAGAAACTTCTGTGTGATGAGTGCATTCAACTCACAGACTTGAACGTTCCCTTTGATAGAACAGTTTTGAAACACTCCTTTTGTAGAATCTGCATGTGTTTATTTGGAGCGCTTTGAGGCCTATGTTGGAAAAGGAAATATCTTCATATAGAAACTAGACGGAAGCATTCTCAGAAACTTCTTTGTGATGAATGCATTCAACTCACAGACTTGAGGCTGCCTTTTGAAAGAGCAGTTTGGAAACACTCTTCTTATAGAATCTTCAAGTGGATATTTGGAGCGCTTTGAGGCCTATGCTGGGAAATGAAATCTCTTCACCTAAAAACTAGACAGAAACATTCTGAGAAACTTCTTTGCAATGAGTGCATTCAACTCACAGACTTGAACGTTCCTTTTGATAGAACAGTTTTGAAACATTACGTTTGTAGAGTCTGCAAGTGTTTATTCGGAGCACCTTGAGGCCTGTGATGGAAAAGGAAATATCTTCACATAAAAACTAGAGAGAAGGATTCTCAGAAACTTCTTTGTGATGAGTTCATTCAACTCACAGAGTTGAACCTACCAATTGATAGAGAAGTTTGGAAACACTCTTTTTGTAGAATCTGCAAGTGGATATTTGGAGCCGTTTGAGGCCTATGCTGGGAAAGGAAATATCTTCACATAAAAACTGAACAGAAGCATTCTCAGAAACTTCTTTGTGTTGAGTGCATTCAACTCACAGACTTGAACTTCCCTATAGAAAGAGCAGTTTTGAAACACTCTTTTGATAAAATCTGCAAGTGGTTATTTGGAGCACTTCGAGGCCCGTGCTGGGATATGGAATATCTTCACCTAAAAACTACAGAGAAGCATTCTCAGAAAGTTCTTCACGATGCATTCATTCAACTCTCAGAGTTGAACCTTCCTTTTGATAGAACAGTTTTGAAACACTCTTTTTGTAGAATCTGCAAGAGGATATTTGGAGCGTTCGGAGGCCTTTGCTGGAAAAGGAAATATCTTCACATAAAAACTAGGCAGAAGCATTCTCAGAAAATTCTGTGTGATGAGTGCATTCAACTCACAGACTTGAACGTTCCTCTCGAAAGAGCAGTTTTGAAACACTCCTTTTGTAGAATCTGCAAGTGTTTATTTGGAGCGCTTTGAGGCCAATGTTGGAAAAGGAAATATCTGCACATAAAAACTAGACAGAAGCATTCTCAGAAACTTCTTTGTGATGAGTGCATTCTACTCACAGTGTTGAAGCTTGCTTTTGATAGAGCAGTTTTGAAACACTCTTTTGGTAGAATCTGCAAGTGGATATTTGGAGCGCTTTGAGGCCTATGCTGGAAAAGGAAATGTCTTCACATAAAAACTAGACAGAAGCATTCCAGGAAACTTCTGTATGATAAGTGCATTCAACTCACAGACTTGAACGTTCCTTTTGATAGAACTCTTTTGAAACACTCCTTTTGTAGAATTTGCAAGTGTTCATTTGGAGCGCTTTGAGGCCTAAGCTGGAAAAGGAAATATCTTCACGTAAGAACTAGACAGAAGCATTCTCAGAAACTTCTTTCTGATGAGTGCATTCAACACACAGACTTGAACCTTGCTTTTGAAAGAGCAGCTTTGAAACACTCTTTTCGTAGAATCTGCAAGTGGATATTTGGAGGGCTTTGAGGCCTATGCTGGGAAATGAAATCTCTTCACCTAAAAACTAGACAGAAGCATTCTGAGAAACTTCTGTGTGATGAGTGCATTCAACTCACAGACTTGAACGTTCCCTTTGATAGAACTGTTTTGAAACACTCCTTTTGTAGAATCTGCATGTGTTTATTTGGAGCGCTTTGAGGCCTACGTTGGAAAAGGAAATATCTTCATATAGAAACTAGACGGAAGCATTCTCAGAAACTTCTTTGTGATGAATGCATTCAACTCACAGACTTGAAGCTTCCTTTTGAAAGAGCAGTTTGGAAACACTCTTCTTATAGAATCTTCAAGTGGATATTTGGAGCGCTTTGAGGCCTATGCTGGGAAATGAAATCTCTTCACCTAAAAACTAGACAGAAACATTCTGAGAAACTTCTTTGCAATGAGTGCATTCAACTCACAGACTTGAACGTTCCTTTTGATAGAACTGTTTTGAAACATTACGTTTGTAGAATCTGCAAGTGTTTATTCGGAGCACCTTGAGGCCTATGTTGGAAAAGGAAATATCTTCACATAAAAACTAGAGAGAAGGATTCTCAGAAACTTCTGTGTGATGAGTGCATTCAACTCACAGACTTGAACGTTCTCTCGAAAGAGCAGTTTTGAAACACTCCTTTTGTAGAATCTGCAAGTGTTTATTTGGAGCGCTTTGAGGCCTCTGATGGAAATGGAAATATCTGCACATAAAAACTAGACAGAAGCATTCTCAGAAACTTCTTTGTGATGAGTGCATTCTACTCACACTGTTGAAGCTTGCTTTTGATAGAGCAGTTTTGAAACACTCTTTTGGTAGAATCTGCAAGTGGATATTTGGAGCGCTTTGAGGCCTATGCTGGAAAAGGAAATGTCTTCACATAAAAACTAGACAGAAACATTCCAGGAAACTTCTGTATGATAAGTGCATTCAACTCACAGACTTGAACGTTCCTTTTGGTAGAACTCTTTTGAAACACTCCTTTTGTAGAATTTGCAAGTGTTCATTTGGAGCGCTTTGAGGCCTAAGCTGGAAAAGGAAATATCTTCACGTAAGAACTAGACAGAAGCATTCTCAGAAACTTCTTTCAGATGAGTGCATTCAACACACAGACTTGAACCTTGCTTTTGAAAGAGCAGCTTTGAAACACTCTTTTCATAGAATCTGCAAGTGGATATTTGGAGCGCTTTGAGGCCTATGCTGGGAAATGAAATCTCCTCACCTAAAAACTAGACAGAAGCATTCTGAGAAACTTCTGTGTGATGAGTGCATTCAACTCACAGACTTGAACGTTCCCTTTGATAGAACAGTTTTGAAACACTCCTTTTGTAGAATCTGCATGTGTTTATTTGGAGCGCTTTGAGGCCTATGTTGGAAAAGGAAATATCTTCATATAGAAAATAGACGGAAGCATTCTCAGAAACTTCTTTGTGATGAATGCATTCAACTCACAGACTTGAACCTTCCCTTTGATAGAACAGTTTTGAAACATTACGTTTGTAGAATCTGCAAGTGTTTATTCGGGGCACCTTGAGGCCTATGTTGGAAAAGGAAATATCTTCACATAAAAACTAGAGAGAAGGATTCTCAGAAACTTCTTTGTGATGAGTTCATTCAACTCACAGAGTTGAACCTACCAATTGATAGAGAAATTTGGAAACACTCTTTTTGTAGAATGTGCAAGTGGATATTTGGAGCCGTTTGAGGCCTATGCTGGAAAAGGAAATATCTTCACATAAAAACTGAACAGAAGCATTCTCAGAAACTTCTTTGTGTTGAGTGCATTCAACTCACAGACTTGAACTTCCCTATAGAAAGAGCAGTTTTGAAACACTCTTTTGGTAAAATCTGCAAGTGGTTATTTGGAGCACTTCGAGGCCTGTGCTGGGATATGGAATATCTTCACCTAAAAACTACAGAGAAGCATTCTCAGAAAGTTCTTCACGATGCATTCATTCAATTCACAGAGTTGAACTTTCCTTTTGATAGAACAGTTTTGAAACACTCTTTTTGTAGAATCTGCAAGAGGATATTTGGAGCGAACGGAGGCCTATGCTGGAAAAGGAAATATCTTCACATAAAAACTGGACAGAAGCATTCTCAGAAACTTCTGTGTGATGAGTGCATTCAACTCACAGACTTGAACGTTCCTCTCGAAAGAGCAGTTTTGAAATACTCCTTTTGTAGAATCTGCAAGTGTTTATTTGGAGCGCTTTGAGGCCTATGTTGGAAAAGGAAATATCTTCACATAAAAACTAGACAGAAGCATCCTCGGAAACCTCTTTGTGATGAGTGCATTCTACTCACAGTGTTGAAGCTTGCTTTTGATAGAGCAGTTTCGAAACACTCTTTTGGTAGAATCTGCAAGTGGATATTTGGAGCGCTTTGAGGCCTATGCTGGAAAAGGAAATGTCTTCACATAAAAACTAGACAGAAGCATTCCAGGAAACTTCTGTATGATAAGTGCATTCAACTCACAGACTTGAACGTTCCTTTTGATAGAACTCTTTTGAAACACTCCTTTTGTAGAATTTGCAAGTGTTCATTTGGAGCGCTTTGAGGCCTAAGCTGGAAAAGGAAATATCTTCACGTAAGAACTAGACAGAAGCCTTCTCAGAAACTTCTTTCTGATGAGTGCATTCAACACACAGACTTGAACCTTGCTTTTGAAAGAGCAGCTTTGAAACACTCTTTTCGTAGAATCTGCAAGTGGATATTTGGAGCGCTTTGAGGCCTATGCTGGGAAATGAAATCTCTTCACCTAAAAACTAGACAGAAGCATTCTGAGAAACTTCTGTGTGATGAGTGCATTCAACTCACAGACTTGAACGTTCCCTTTGATAGAACAGTTTTGAAACACTCCTTTTGTAGAATCTGCATGTGTTTATTTGGAGCGCTTTGAGGCCTATGTTGGAAAAGGAAATATCTTCATATAGAAACTAGACGGAAGCATTCTCAGAAACTTCTTTGTGATGAATGCATTCAACTCACAGACTTTAAGCTTCCTTTTGAAAGAGCAGTTTGGAAACCCTCTTCTTATAGAATCTTCAAGTGGATATTTGGAGCGCTTTGAGGCCTATGCTGGAAAAGGAAATGTCTTCACATAAAAACTAGACAGAAGCATTCCAGGAAACTTCTGTATGATAAGTGCATTCAACTCACAGACTTGAACGTTCCTTTTGATAGAACTCTTTTGAAACACTCCTTTTGTAGAATTTGCAAGTGTTCATTTGGAGCGCTTTGAGGCCTAAGATGGAAAAGGAAATACCTTCACGTAAGAACTAGACAGAAGCATTCTCAGAAACTTCTTTCTGATGAGTGCATTCAACACACAGACTTGAAGCTTCCTTTTGAAAGAGCAGTTTGGAAACACTCTTCTTATAGAATCTTCAAGTGGATATTTGGAGCGCTTTGAGGCCTATGCTGGGAAATGAAATCTCTTCACCTAAAAACTAGACAGAAACATTCTGAGAAACTTCTTTGCAATGAGTTCATTCATCTCACAGACTTGAACGTTCCTTTTGATAGAACAGTTTTGAAACATTACGTTTGTAGAATCTGCAAGTGTTTATTCGGAGCACCTTGAGGCCTATGTTGGAAAAGGAAATATCTTCACATAAAAACTAGAGAGAAGGATTCTCAGAAACTTCTTTGTGATGAGTTCATTCAACTCACAGAGTTGAACCAACCAATTGATAGAGAAGTTTGGAAACACTCTTTTTGTAGAATCTGCAAGTGGATATTTGGAGCCGTTTGAGGCCTATGCTGGAAAAGGAAATATCTTCACATAAAAACTGAACAGAAGCATTCTCAGAAGCTTCTTTGTGTTGAGTGCATTCAACTCACAGACTTGAACTTCCCTATAGAAAGAGCAGTTTTGAAACACTCTTTTGGTAAAATCTGCAAGTGGTTATTTGGAGCACTTCGAGGCCTGTGCTGGGATATGGAATATCTTCACCTAAAAACTACAGAGAAGCATTCTCAGAAAGTTCTTCACGATGCATTCATTCAACTCACAGAGTTGAACCTTCCTTTTGGTAGAACAGTTTTGAAACACTCTTTTTGTAGAATCTGCAAGAGGATATTTGGAGCGTTCGGAGGCCTATGCTGGAAAAGGAAATATCTTCACATAAAAACTAGACAGAAGCATTCTCAGAAACTTCTGTGTGATGAGTGCATTCAACTCACAGACTTGAACGTTCCCCTTGAAAGAGCAGTTTTGAAACACTCCTTTTGTAGAATCTGCAAGTGTTTATTTGGAGCGCTTTGAGGCCTCTGTTGGAAATGGAAATATCTGCACATAAAAACTAGACAGAAGCATTCTCAGAAACTTCTTTGTGATGAGTGCATTCTACTCACAGTGTTGAAGCTTGCTTTTGATAGAGCAGTTTTGAAACACTCTTTTGGTAGAATCTGCAAGTGGATATTTGGAGCGCTTTGAGGCCTATGCTGGAAAAGGAAATGTCTTCACATAAAAACTAGACAGAAGCATTCCAGGAAACTTCTGTATGATAAGTGCATTCAACTCACAGACTTGAACGTTCCTTTTGATAGAACTCTTTTGAAACACTCCTTTTGTAGAATTTGCAAGTGTTCATTTGGAGCGCTTTGAGGCCTAAGCTGGAAAAGGAAATATCTTCACGTAAGAACTAGACAGAAGCATTCTCAGAAACTTCTTTCTGATGAGTGCATTCAACACACAGACTTGAACCTTGCTTTTGAAAGAGCAGCTTTGAAACACTCTTTTCGTAGAATCTGCAAGTGGATATTTGGAGGGCTTTGAGGCCTATGCTGGGAAATGAAATCTCTTCACCTAAAAACTAGACAGAAGCATTCTGAGAATCTTCTGTGTGATGAGTGCATTCAACTCACAGACTTGAACGTTCCCTTTGATAGAACTGTTTTGAAACACTCCTTTTGTAGAATCTGCATGTGTTTATTTGGAGCGCTTTGAGGCCTATGTTGGAAAAGGAAATATCTTCATATAGAAACTAGACGGAAGCATTCTCAGAAACTTCTTTCTGATGAGTGCATTCAACACACAGACTTGAACCTTGCTTTTGAAAGAGCAGCTTTGAAACACTCTTTTCATAGAATCTGCAAGTGGATATTTGGAGCGCTTTGAGGCCTATGCTGGGAAATGAAATCTCTTCACCTAAAAACTAGACAGAAACATTCTGAGAAACTTCTTTGCAATGAGTGCATTCAACTCACAGACTTGAACGTTCCTTTTGATAGAACAGTTTTGAAACATTACGTTTGTAGAATCTGCAAGTGTTTATTCGGAGCACCTTGAGGCCTATGTTGGAAAAGGAAATATCTTCACATAAAAACTAGAGAGAAGGATTCTCAGAAACTTCTTTGTGATGAGTTCATTCAACTCACAGAGTTGAACCTACCAATTGATAGAGAAGTTTGGAAACACTCTTTTTGTAGTATCTGCAAGTGGATATTTGGAGCCGTTTGAGGCCTATGCTGGGAAAGGAAATATCTTCACATAAAAACTGAACAGAAGCATTCTCAGAAACTTCTTTGTGTTGAGTGCATTCAACTCACAGACTTGAACTTCAATATAGAAAGAGCAGTTTTGAAACACTCTTTTGGTAAAATCTGCAAGTGTTTATTTGGAGCACTTCGAGGCCCGTGCTGGGATATGGAATATCTTCACCTAAAAACTACAGAGAAGCATTCTCAGAAAGTGCTTCACGATGCATTCATTCAGCTCTCAGAGTTGAACCTTCCTTTTGATAGAACAGTTTTGAAACACTCTTTTTGTAGAATCTGCAAGAGGATATTTGGAGCGTTCGGAGGCCTATGCTGGAAAAGGAAATATCTTCACATAAAACTAGGCAGAAGCATTCTCAGAAACTTCTGTGTGATGAGTGCATTCAACTCACAGACTTGAACGTTCCTCTCGAAAGAGCAGTTTTGAAACACTCCTTTTGTAGAATCTGCAAGTGTTTATTTGGAGCGCTTTGAGGCCTATGTTGGAAAAGGAAATATCTGCACATAAAAACTAGACAGAAGCATTCTCAGAAACTTCTTTGTGATGAGTGCATTCTACTCACAGTGTTGAAGCTTGCTTTATATAGAGCAGTTTTGAAACACTCTTTTGGTAGAATCTGCAAGTGGATATTTGGAGCGCTTTGAGGCCTATGCTGGAAAAGGAAATGTCTTCACATAAAAACTAGACAGAAGCATTCCAGGAAACTTCTGTATGATAAGTGCATTCAACTCACAGACTTGAACGTTCCTTTTGATAGAACTCTTTTGAAACACTCCTTTTGTAGAATTTGCAAGTGTTCATTTGGAGCGCTTTGAGGCCTAAGATGGAAAAGGAAATATCTTCACGTAAGAACTAGACAGAAGCATTCTCAGAAACTTCTTTCTGATGAGCGCATTCAACACACAGACTTGAACATTGCTTTTGAAGGAGCAGCTTTGAAACACTCTTTTCGTAGAATCTGCAAGTGGATATTTGGAGCGCTTTGAGGCCTATGCTGGGAAATGAAATCTCTTCACCTAAAAACTAGACAGAAGCATTCTGAGAAACTTCTGTGTGATGAGTGCATTCAACTCACAGACTTGAACGTTCCCTTTGATAGAACAGTTTTGAAACACTCCTTTTGTAGAATCTGCATGTGTTTATTTGGAGCGCTTTGAGGCCTATGTTGGAAAAGGAAATATCTTCATATAGAAACTAGACGGAAGCATTCTCAGAAACTTCTTTGTGATGAATGCATTCAACTCACAGACTTGAGGCTGCCTTTTGAAAGAGCAGTTTGGAAACACTCTTCTTATAGAATCTTCAAGTGGATATTTGGAGCGCTTTGAGGCCTATGCTGGGAAATGAAATCTCTTCACCTAAAAACTAGACAGAAACATTCTGAGAAACTTCTTTGCAATGAGTGCATTCAACTCACAGACTTGAACGTTCCTTTTGATAGAACAGTTTTGAAACATTACGTTTGTAGAGTCTGCAAGTGTTTATTCGGAGCACCTTGAGGCCTGTGATGGAAAAGGAAATATCTTCACATAAAAACTAGAGAGAAGGATTCTCAGAAACTTCTTTGTGATGAGTTCATTCAACTCACAGAGTTGAACCTACCAATTGATAGAGAAGTTTGGTAACACTCTTTTTGTAGAATCTGCAAGTGGATATTTGGAGCCGTTTGAGGCCTATGCTGGGAAAGGAAATATCTTCACATAAAAACTGAACAGAAGCATTCTCAGAAACTTCTTTGTGTTGAGTGCATTCAACTCACAGACTTGAACTTCCCTATAGAAAGAGCAGTTTTGAAACACTCTTTTGATAAAATCTGCAAGTGGTTATTTGGAGCACTTCGAGGCCCGTGCTGGGATATGGAATATCTTCACCTAAAAACTACAGAGAAGCATTCTCAGAAAGTTCTTCACGATGCATTCATTCAACTCTCAGAGTTGAACCTTCCTTTTGATAGAACAGTTTTGAAACACTCTTTTTGTAGAATCTGCAAGAGGATATTTGGAGCGTTCGGAGGCCTATGCTGGAAAAGGAAATATCTTCACATAAAAACTAGGCAGAAGCATTCTCAGAAAATTCTGTGTGATGAGTGCATTCAACTCACAGACTTGAACGTTCCTCTCGAAAGAGCAGTTTTGAAACACTCCTTTTGTAGAATCTGCAAGTGTTTATTTGGAGCGCTTTGAGGCCTATGTTGGAAAAGGAAATATCTGCACATAAAAACTAGACAGAAGCATTCTCAGAAACTTCTTTGTGATGAGTGCATTCTACTCACAGTGTTGAAGCTTGCTTTTGATAGAGCAGTTTTGAAACACTCTTTTGGTAGAATCTGCAAGTGGATATTTGGAGCGCTTTGAGGCCTATGCTGGAAAAGGAAATGTCTTCACATAAAAACTATACAGAAGCATTCCAGGAAACTTCTGTATGATAAGTGCATTCAACTCACAGACTTGAACGTTCCTTTTGATAGAACTCTTTTGAAACACTCCTTTTGTAGAATTTGCAAGTGTTCATTTGGAGCGCTTTGAGGCCTAAGCTGGAAAAGGAAATATCTTCACGTAAGAACTAGACAGAAGCATTCTCAGAAACTTCTTTCTGATGAGTGCATTCAACACACAGACTTGAACCTTGCTTTTGAAAGAGCAGCTTTGAAACACTCTTTTCGTAGAATCTGCAAGTGGATATTTGGAGGGCTTTGAGGCCTATGCTGGGAAATGAAATCTCTTCACCTAAAAACTAGACAGAAGCATTCTGAGAAACTTCTGTGTGATGAGTGCATTCAACTCACAGACTTGAACGTTCCCTTTGATAGAACTGTTTTGAAACACTCCTTTTGTAGAATCTGCATGTGTTTATTTGGAGCGCTTTGAGGCCTACGTTGGAAAAGGAAATATCTTCATATAGAAACTAGACGGAAGCATTCTCAGAAACTTCTTTGTGATGAATGCATTCAACTCACAGACTTGAATCTTCCTTTTGAAAGAGCAGTTTGGAAACACTCTTCTTATAGAATCTTCAAGTGGATATTTGGAGCGCTTTGAGGCCTATGCTGGGAAATGAAATCTCTTCACCTAAAAACTAGACAGAAACATTCTGAGAAACTTCTTTGCAATGAGTGCATTCAACTCACAGACTTGAACGTTCCTTTTGATAGAACAGTTTTGAAACATTACGTTTGTAGAATCTGCAAGTGTTTATTCGGAGCACCTTGAGGCCTATGTTGGAAAAGGAAATATCTTCACATAAAAACTAGAGAGAAGGATTCTCAGAAACTTCTGTGTGATGAGTGCATTCAACTCACAGACTTGAACATTCTCTCGAAAGAGCAGTTTTGAAACACTCCTTTTGTAGAATCTGCAAGTGTTTATTTGGAGCGCTTTGAGGCCTCTGATGGAAATGGAAATATCTGCACATAAAAACTAGACAGAAGCATTCTCAGAAACTTCTTTGTGATGAGTGCATTCTACTCACACTGTTGAAGCTTGCTTTTGATAGAGCAGTTTTGAAACACTCTTTTGGTAGAATCTGCAAGTGGATATTTGGAGCGCTTTGAGGCCTATGCTGGAAAAGGAAATGTCTTCACATAAAAACTAGACAGAAACATTCCAGGAAACTTCTGTATGATAAGTGCATTCAACTCACAGACTTGAACGTTCCTTTTGATAGAACTCTTTTGAAACACTCCTTTTGTAGAATTTGCAAGTGTTCATTTGGAGCGCTTTGAGGCCTAAGCTGGAAAAGGAAATATCTTCACGTAAGAACTAGACAGAAGCATTCTCAGAAACTTCTTTCTGATGAGTGCATTCAACACACAGACTTGAACCTTGCTTTTGAAAGAGCAGCTTTGAAACACTCTTTTCATAGAATCTGCAAGTGGATATTTGGAGCGCTTTGAGGCCTATGCTGGGAAATGAAATCTCTTCACCTAAAAACTAGACAGAAGCATTCTGAGAAACTTCTGTGTGATGAGTGCATTCAACTCACAGACTTGAACGTTCCCTTTGATAGAACAGTTTTGAAACACTCCTTTTGTAGAATCTGCATGTGTTTATTTGGAGCGCTTTGAGGCCTATGTTGGAAAAGGAAATATCTTCATATAGAAACTAGACGGAAGCATTCTCAGAAACTTCTTTGTGATGAATGCATTCAACTCACAGACTTGAAGCATCCTTTTGAAAGAGCAGTTTGCAAACCCTCTTCTTATAGAGTCTTCAAGTGGATATTTGGAGCGCTTTGAGGCCTATGCTGGAAAAGGAAATGTCTTCACATAAAAACTAGACAGAAGCATTCCAGGAAACTTCTGTATGATAAGTGCATTCAACTCACAGACTTGAACGTTCCTTTTGATAGAACTCTTTTGAAACACTCCTTTTGTAGAATTTGCAAGTGTTCATTTGGAGCGCTTTGAGGCCTAAGATGGAAAAGGAAATACCTTCACGTAAGAACTAGACAGAAGCATTCTCAGAAACTTCTTTCTGATGAGTGCATTCAACACACAGACTTGAACCTTGCTTTTGAAAGAGCAGCTTTGAAACACTCTTTTCGTAGAATCTGCAAGTGGATATTTGGAGCGCTTTGAGGCCTATGCAGGGAAATGAAATCTCTTCACCTAAAAACTAGACAGAAACATTCTGAGAAACTTCTTTGCAATGAGTTCATTCAACTCACAGACTTGAACGTTCCTTTTGATAGAACAGATTTGAAACATTATGTTTGTAGAATCTGCAAGTGTTTATTCGGAGCACCTTGAGGCCTATGTTGGAAAAGGAAATATCTTCACATAAAAACTAGACAGAAGCATTCTGAGAAACTTCTGTGTGATGAGTGCATTCAACTCACTGACTTGAACGTTCCCTTTGATAGAACAGTTTTGAAACACTCCTTTTGTAGAATCTGCATGTGTTTATTTGGAGCGCTTTGAGGCCTATGTTGGAAAAGGAAATATCTTCATATAGAAACTAGACGGAAGCATTCTCAGAAACTTCTTTGTGATGAATGCATTCAACTCACAGACTTGAAGCCTCCTTTTGAAAGAGCAGTTTGGAAACACTCTTCTTATAGAATCTTCAAGTGGATATTTGGAGCGCTTTGAGGCCTATGTTGGGAAATGAAATCTCTTCACCTAAAAACTAGACAGAAAAATTCTGAGAAACTTCTTTGCAATGAGTGCATTCAACTCACAGACTTGAACGTTCCTTTTGATAGAACAGTTTTGAAACATTACGTTTGTAGAATCTGCAAGTGTTTATTCGGAGCACCTTGAGGCCTATGTTGGAAAAGGAAATATCTTCACATAAAAACTAGAGAGAAGGATTCTCAGAAACTTCTTTGTGATGAGTTCATTCAACTCACAGAGTTGAACCTACCAATTGATAGAGAAGTTTGGAAACACTCTTTTTGTAGAATCTGCAAGTGGATATTTGGAGCCGTTTGAGGCCTATGCTGGGAAAGGAAATATCTTCACATAAAAACTGAACAGAAGCATTCTCAGAAACTTCTTTGTGTTGAGTGCATTCAACTCACAGACTTGAACTTCCCTATAGAAAGAGCAGTTTTGAAACACTCTTTTGGTAAAATCTGCAAGTGGTTATTTGGAGCACTTCGAGGCCCGTGCTGGGATATGGAATATCTTCACCTAAAAACTACAGAGAAGCATTCTCAGAAAGTTCTTCACAATGCATTCATTCAACTCTCAGAGTTGAACCTTCCTTTTGATAGAACAGTTTTGAAACACTCTTTTTGTAGAATCTGCAAGAGGATATTTGGAGCGTTCGGAGGCCTATGCTGGAAAAGGAAATATCTTCACATAAAAACTAGGCAGAAGCATTCTCAGAAACTTCTGTGTGATGAGTGCATTCAACTCACAGACTTGAACGTTCCTCTCGAAAGAGCAGTTTTGAAACACTCCTTTTGTAGAATCTGCAAGTGTTTATTTGGAGCGCTTTGAGGCCTATGTTGGAAAAGGAAATATCTGCACATAAAAACTAGACAGAAGCATTCTCAGAAACTTCTTTGTGATGAGTGCATTCTACTCACAGTGTTGAAGCTTGCTTTATATAGAGCAGTTTTGAAACACTCTTTTGGTAGAATCTGCAAGTGGATATTTGGAGCGCTTTGAGGCCTATGCTGGAAAAGGAAATGTCTTCACATAAAAACTAGACAGAAGCATTCCAGGAAACTTCTGTATGATAAGTGCATTCAACTCACAGACTTGAACGTTCCTTTTGATAGAACTCTTTTGAAACACTCCTTTTGTAGAATTTGCAAGTGTTCATTTGGAGCGCTTTGAGGCCTAAGATGGAAAAGGAAATATCTTCACGTAAGAACTAGACAGAAGCATTCTCAGAAACTTCTTTCTGATGAGCGCATTCAACACACAGACTTGAACATTGCTTTTGAAAGAGCAGCTTTGAAACACTCTTTTCGTAGAATCTGCAAGTGGATATTTGGAGCGCTTTGAGGCCTATGCTGGGAAATGAAATCTCTTCACCTAAAAACTAGACAGAAGCATTCTGAGAAACTTCTGTGTGATGAGTGCATTCAACTCACAGACTTGAACGTTCCCTTTGATAGAACAGTTTTGAAACACTCCTTTTGTAGAATCTGCATGTGTTTATTTGGAGCGCTTTGAGGCCTATGTTGGAAAAGGAAATATCTTCATATAGAAACTAGACGGAAGCATTCTCAGAAACTTCTTTGTGATGAATGCATTCAACTCACAGACTTGAGGCTGCCTTTTGAAAGAGCAGTTTGGAAACACTCTTCTTATAGAATCTTCAAGTGGATATTTGGAGCGCTTTGAGGCCTATGCTGGGAAATGAAATCTCTTCACCTAAAAACTAGACAGAAACATTCTGAGAAACTTCTTTGCAATGAGTGCATTCAACTCACAGACTTGAACGTTCCTTTTGATAGAACAGTTTTGAAACATTACGTTTGTAGAGTCTGCAAGTGTTTATTCGGAGCACCTTGAGGCCTGTGATGGAAAAGGAAATATCTTCACATAAAAACTAGAGAGAAGGATTCTCAGAAACTTCTTTGTGATGAGTTCATTCAACTCACAGAGTTGAACCTACCAATTGATAGAGAAGTTTGGAAACACTCTTTTTGTAGAATCTGCAAGTGGATATTTGGAGCCGTTTGAGGCCTATGCTGGGAAAGGAAATATCTTCACATAAAAACTGAACAGAAGCATTCTCAGAAACTTCTTTGTGTTGAGTGCATTCAACTCACAGACTTGAACTTCCCTATAGAAAGAGCAGTTTTGAAACACTCTTTTGGTAAAATCTGCAAGTGGTTATTTGGAGCACTTCGAGGCCCGTGCTGGGATATGGAATATCTTCACCTAAAAACTACAGAGAAGCATTCTCAGAAAGTTCTTCACGATGCATTCATTCAACTCTCAGAGTTGAACCTTCCTTTTGATAGAACAGTTTTGAAACACTCTTTTTGTAGAATCTGCAAGAGGATATTTGGAGCGTTCGGAGGCCTATGCTGGAAAAGGAAATATCTTCACATAAAAACTAGGCAGAAGCATTCTCAGAAACTTCTGTGTGATGAGTGCTTTCAACTCACAGACTTGAACGTTCCTCTCGAAAGAGCAGTTTTGAAACACTCCTTTTGTAGAATATGCAAGTGTTTATTTGGAGCGCTTTGAGGCCTATGTTGGAAAAGGAAATATCTGCACATAAAAACTAGACAGAAGCATTCTCAAAAACTTCTTTGTGATGAGTGCATTCTACTCACAGTGTTGAAGCTTGCTTTTGATAGAGCAGTTTTGAAACACTCTTTTGGTAGAATCTGCAAGTGGATATTTGGAGCGCTTTGAGGCCTATGCTGGAAAAGGAAATGTCTTCACATAAAAACTAGACAGAAGCATTCCAGGAAACTTCTGTATGATAAGTGCATTCAACTCACAGACTTGAACGTTCCTTTTGATAGAACTCTTTTGAAACACTCCTTTTGTAGAATTTGCAAGTGTTCATTTGGAGCGCTTTGAGGCCTAAGCTGGAAAAGGAAATATCTTCACGTAAGAACTAGACAGAAGCATTCTCAGAAACTTCTTTCTGATGAGTGCATTCAACACACAGACTTGAACCTTGCTTTTGAAAGAGCAGCTTTGAAACACTCTTTTCGTAGAATCTGCAAGTGGATATTTGGAGGGCTTTGAGGCCTATGCTGGGAAATGAAATCTCTTCACCTAAAAACTAGACAGAAGCATTCTGAGAAACTTCTGTGTGATGAGTGCATTCAACTCACAGACTTGAACGTTCCCTTTGATAGAACTGTTTTGAAACACTCCTTTTGTAGAATCTGCATGTGTTTATTTGGAGCGCTTTGAGGCCTATGTTGGAAAAGGAAATATCTTCATATAGAAACTAGACGGAAGCATTCTCAGAAACTTCTTTGTGATGAATGCATTCAACTCACAGACTTGAAGCTTCCTTTTGAAAGAGCAGTTTGGAAACACTCTTCTTATAGAATCTTCAAGTGGATATTTGGAGCGCTTTGAGGCCTATGCTGGGAAATGAAATCTCTTCACCTAAAAAGTAGACAGAAACATTCTGAGAAACTTCTTTGCAATGAGTGCATTCAACTCACAGACTTGAACGTTCCTTTTGATAGAACAGTTTTGAAACATTACGTTTGTAGAATCTGCAAGTGTTTATTCGGAGCACCTTGAGGCCTATGTTGGAAAAGGAAATATCTTCACATAAAAACTAGAGAGAAGGATTCTCAGAAACTTCTGTGTGATGAGTGCATTCAACTCACAGACTTGAACGTTCTCTCAAAAGAGCAGTTTTGAAACACTCCTTTTGTAGAATCTGCAATTGTTTATTTGGAGCGCTTTGAGGCCTCTGATGGAAATGGAAATATCTGCACATAAAAACTAGACAGAAGCATTCTCAGAAACTTCTTTGTGATGAGTGCATTCTACTCACACTGTTGAAGCTTGCTTTTGAAAGAGCAGTTTTGAAACACTCTTTTGGTAGAATCTGCAAGTGGATATTTGGAGCGCTTTGAGGCCTATGCTGGAAAAGGAAATGTCTTCACATAAAAACTAGACAGAAACATTCCAGGAAACTTCTGTATGATAAGTGCATTCAACTCACAGACTTGAACGTTCCTTTTGATAGAACAGTTTTGAAACATTACGTTTGTAGAATCTGCAAGTGTTTATTCGGAGCACCTTGAGGCCTATGTTGGAAAAGGAAATATCTTCACATAAAAACTAGAGAGAAGGATTCTCAGAAACTTCTGTGTGATGAGTGCATTCAACTCACAGACTTGAACGTTCTCTCAAAAGAGCAGTTTTGAAACACTCCTTTTGTAGAATCTGCAATTGTTTATTTGGAGCGCTTTGAGGCCTCTGATGGAAATGGAAATATCTGCACATAAAAACTAGACAGAAGCATTCTCAGAAACTTCTTTGTGATGAGTGCATTCTACTCACACTGTTGAAGCTTGCTTTTGATAGAGCAGTTTTGAAACACTCTTTTGGTAGAATCTGCAAGTGGATATTTGGAGCGCTTTGAGGCCTATGCTGGAAAAGGAAATGTCTTCACATAAAAACTAGACAGAAACATTCCAGGAAACTTCTGTATGATAAGTGCATTCAACTCACAGACTTGAACGTTCCTTTTGATAGAACTCTTTTGAAACACTCCTTTTGTAGAATTTGCAAGTGTTCATTTGGAGCGCTTTGAGGCCTAAGCTGGAAAAGGAAATATCTTCACGTAAGAACTAGACAGAAGCATTCTCAGAAACTTCTTTCTGATGAGTGCATTCAACACACAGACTTGAACCTTGCTTTTGAAAGAGCAGCTTTGAAACACTCTTTTCATAGAATCTGCAAGTGGATATTTGGAGCGCTTTGAGGCCTATGCTGGGAAATGAAATCTCTTCACCTAAAAACTAGACAGAAGCATTCTGAGAAACTTCTGTGTGATGAGTGCATTCAACTCACAGACTTGAACGTTCCCTTTGATAGAACAGTTTTGAAACACTCCTTTTGTAGAATCTGCATGTGTTTATTTGGAGCGCTTTGAGGCCTATGTTGGAAAAGGAAATATCTTCATATAGAAACTAGACGGAAGCATTCTCAGAAACTTCTTTGTGATGAATGCATTCAACTCACAGACTTGAAGCTTCCTTTTGAAAGAGCAGTTTGGAAACCCTCTTCTTATAGAATCTTCAAGTGGATATTTGGAGCGCTTTGAGGCCTATGCTGGAAAAGGAAATGTCTTCACATAAAAACTAGACAGAAGCATTCCAGGAAACTTCTGTATGATAAGTGCATTCAACTCACAGACTTGAACGTTCCTTTTGATAGAACTCTTTTGAAACACTCCTTTTGTAGAATTTGCAAGTGTTCATTTGGAGCGCTTTGAGGCCTAAGATGGAAAAGGAAATACCTTCACGTAAGAACTAGACAGAAGCATTCTCAGAAACTTCTTTCTGATGAGTGCATTCAACACACAGACTTGAAGCTTCTTTTTGAAAGAGCAGTTTGGAAACACTCTTCTTATAGAATCTTCAAGTGGATATTTGGAGCGCTTTGAGGCCTATGCTGGGAAATGAAATCTCTTCACCTAAAAACTAGACAGAAGCATTCTGAGAAACTTCTTTGCAATGAGTTCATTCAACTCACAGACTTGAACGTTCCTTTTGATAGAACAGTTTTGAAACATTACGTTTGTAGAATCTGCAAGTGTTTATTCGGAGCACCTTGAGGCCTATGTTGGAAAAGGAAATATCTTCACATAAAAACTAGAGAGAAGGATTCTCAGAAACTTCTTTGTGATGAGTTCATTCAACTCACAGAGTTGAACCTACCAATTGATAGAGAAGTTTGGAAACACTCTTTTTGTAGAATCTGCAAGTGGATATTTGGAGCCGTTTGAGGCCTATGCTGGAAAAGGAAATATCTTCACATAAAAACTGAACAGAAGCATTCTCAGAAACTTCTTTGTGTTGAGTGCATTCAACTCACAGACTTGAACTTCCCTATAGAAAGAGCAGTTTTGAAACACTCTTTTGGTAAAATCTGCAAGTGGTTATTTGGAGCACTTCGAGGCCTGTGCTGGGATATGGAATATCTTCACCTAAAAACTACAGAGAAGCATTCTCAGAAAGTTCTTCACGATGCATTCATTCAACTCACAGAGTTGAACCTTCCTTTTGATAGAACAGTTTTGAAACAATCTTTTTGTAGAATCTGCAAGAGGATATTTGGAGCATTCGGAGGCCTATGCTGGAAAAGGAAATATCTTCACATAAAAAGTAGACAGAAGCATTCTCAGAAACTTCTGTGTGATGAGTGCATTCAACTCACAGACTTGAACGTTCCTCTCAAAAGAGCAGTTTTGAAACACTCCTTTTGTAGAATCTGCAAGTGTTTATTTGGAGCGCTTTGAGGCCTATGTTGGAAAAGGAAATATCTGCACATAAAAACTAGACAGAAGCATTCTCAGAAACTTCTTTGTGATGAGTGCATTCTACTCACAGTGTTGAAGCTTGCTTTAGATAGAGCAGTTTTGAAACACTCTTTTGGTAGAATCTGCAAGTGGATATTTGGAGCGCTTTGAGGCCTATGCTGGAAAAGGAAATGTCTTCATATAAAAACTAGACAGAAGCATTCCAGGAAACTTCTGTATGATAAGTGCATTCAACTCACAGACTTGAACGTTCCTTTTGATAGAACTCTTTTGAAACACTCCTTTTGTAGAATTTGCAAGTGTTCATTTGGAGCGCTTTGAGGCCTAAGCTGGAAAAGGAAATATCTTCACGTAAGAACTAGACAGAAGCATTCTCAGAAACTTCTTTCTGATGAGTGCATTCAACACACAGACTTGAACCTTGCTTTTGAAAGAGCACCTTTGAAACACTCTTTTCGTAGAATCTGCAAGTGGATATTTGGAGGGCTTTGAGGCCTATGCTGGGAAATGAAATCTCTTCACCTAAAAACTAGACAGAAGCATTCTGAGAAACTTCTGTGTGATGAGTGCATTCAACTCACAGACTTGAACGTTCCCTTTGATAGAACTGTTTTGAAACACTCCTTTTGTAGAATCTGCATGTGTTTATTTGGAGCGCTTTGAGGCCTACGTTGGAAAAGGAAATATCTTCATATAGAAACTAGACGGAAGCATTCTCAGAAACTTCTTTGTGATGAATGCATTCAACTCACAGACTTGAAGCTTCCTTTTGAAAGAGCAGTTTGGAAACACTCTTCTTATAGAATCTTCAAGTGGATATTTGGAGCGCTTTGAGGCCTATGCTGGGAAATGAAATCTCTTCACCTAAAAACTAGACAGAAACATTCTGAGAAACTTCTTTGCAATGAGTGCATTCAACTCACAGACTTGAACGTTCCTTTTGATAGAACAGTTTTGAAACATTACGTTTGTAGAATCTGCAAGTGTTTATTCGGAGCACCTTGAGGCCTATGTTGGAAAAGGAAATATCTTCACATAAAAACTAGAGAGAAGGATTCTCAGAAACTTCTGTGTGATGAGTGCATTCAACTCACAGACTTGAACGTTCTCTCGAAAGAGCAGTTTTGAAACACTCCTTTTGTAGAATCTGCAATTGTTTATTTGGAGCGCTTTGAGGCCTCTGATGGAAATGGAAATATCTGCACATAAAAACTAGACAGAAGCATTCT
This sequence comes from Pongo pygmaeus, assembly GCF_028885625.2. Taxonomy (NCBI): domain Eukaryota; kingdom Metazoa; phylum Chordata; class Mammalia; order Primates; family Hominidae; genus Pongo; species Pongo pygmaeus. The sequence goes on along the minus strand of NC_072394.2, from coordinate 24,168,671 downwards.
CAGAAACTTCTTTGTGATGAGTGCATTCTACTCACACTGTTGAAGCTTGCTTTTGATAGAGCAGTTTTGAAACACTCTTTTGGTAGAATCTGCAAGTGGATATTTGGAGCGCTTTGAGGCCTATGCTGGAAAAGGAAATGTCTTCACATAAAAACTAGACAGAAACATTCCAGGAAACTTCTGTATGATAAGTGCATTCAACTCACAGACTTGAACGTTCCTTTTGATAGAACTCTTTTGAAACACTCCTTTTGTAGAATTTGCAAGTGTTCATTTGGAGCGCTTTGAGGCCTAAGCTGGAAAAGGAAATATCTTCACGTAAGAACTAGACAGAAGCATTCTCAGAAACTTCTTTCTGATGAGTGCATTCAACACACAGACTTGAACCTTGCTTTTGAAAGAGCAGCTTTGAAACACTCTTTTCATAGAATCTGCAAGTGGATATTTGGAGCGCTTTGAGGCCTATGCTGGGAAATGAAATCTCTTCACCTAAAAACTAGACAGAAGCATTCTGAGAAACTTCTGTGTGATGAGTGCATTCAACTCACAGACTTGAACGTTCCCTTTGATAGAACAGTTTTGAAACACTCCTTTTGTAGAATCTGCATGTGTTTATTTGGAGCGCTTTGAGGCCTATGTTGGAAAAGGAAATATCTTCATATAGAAACTAGACGGAAGCATTCTCAGAAACTTCTTTGTGATGAATGCATTCAACTCACAGACTTTAAGCTTCCTTTTGAAAGAGCAGTTTGGAAACCCTCTTCTTATAGAATCTTCAAGTGGATATTAGGAGCGCTTTGAGGCCTATGCTGGAAAAGGAAATGTCTTCACATAAAAACTAGACAGAAGCATTCCAGGAAACTTCTGTATGATAAGTGCATTCAACTCACAGACTTGAACGTTCCTTTTGATAGAACTCTTTTGAAACACTCCTTTTGTAGAATTTGCAAGTGTTCATTTGGAGCGCTTTGAGGCCTAAGATGGAAAAGGAAATACCTTCACGTAAGAACTAGACAGAAGCATTCTCAGAAACTTCTTTCTGATGAGTGCATTCAACACACAGACTTGAAGCTTCTTTTTGAAAGAGCAGTTTGGAAACACTCTTCTTATAGAATCTTCAAGTGGATATTTGGAGCGCTTTGAGGCCTATGCTGGGAAATGAAATCTCTTCACCTAAAAACTAGACAGAAACATTCTGAGAAACTTCTTTGCAATGAGTTCATTCAACTCACAGACTTGAACGTTCCTTTTGATAGAACAGTTTTGAAACATTACGTTTGTAGAATCTGCAAGTGTTTATTCGGAGCACCTTGAGGCCTATGTTGGAAAAGGAAATATCTTCACATAAAAACTAGAGAGAAGGATTCTCAGAAACTTCTTTGTGATGAGTTCATTCAACTCACAGAGTTGAACCTACCAATTGATAGAGAAGTTTGGAAACACTCTTTTTGTAGAATCTGCAAGTGGATATTTGGAGCCGTTTGAGGCCTATGCTGGAAAAGGAAATATCTTCACATAAAAACTGAACAGAAGCATTCTCAGAAACTTCTTTGTGTTGAGTGCATTCAACTCACAGACTTGAACTTCCCTATAGAAAGAGCAGTTTTGAAACACTCTTTTGGTAAAATCTGCAAGTGGTTATTTGGAGCACTTCGAGGCCTGTGCTGGGATATGGAATATCTTCACCTAAAAACTACAGAGAAGCATTCTCAGAAAGTTCTTCACGATGCATTCATTCAACTCACAGAGTTGAACCTTCCTTTTGATAGAACAGTTTTGAAACAATCTTTTTGTAGAATCTGCAAGAGGATATTTGGAGCATTCGGAGGCCTATGCTGGAAAAGGAAATATCTTCACATAAAAAGTAGACAGAAGCATTCTCAGAAACTTCTGTGTGATGAGTGCATTCAACTCACAGACTTGAACGTTCCTCTCAAAAGAGCAGTTTTGAAACACTCCTTTTGTAGAATCTGCAAGTGTTTATTTGGAGCGCTTTGAGGCCTATGTTGGAAAAGGAAATATCTGCACATAAAAACTAGACAGAAGCATTCTCAGAAACTTCTTTGTGATGAGTGCATTCTACTCACAGTGTTGAAGCTTGCTTTAGATAGAGCAGTTTTGAAACACTCTTTTGGTAGAATCTGCAAGTGGATATTTGGAGCGCTTTGAGGCCTATGCTGGAAAAGGAAATGTCTTCATATAAAAACTAGACAGAAGCATTCCAGGAAACTTCTGTATGATAAGTGCATTCAACTCACAGACTTGAACGTTCCTTTTGATAGAACTCTTTTGAAACACTCCTTTTGTAGAATTTGCAAGTGTTCATTTGGAGCGCTTTGAGGCCTAAGCTGGAAAAGGAAATATCTTCACGTAAGAACTAGACAGAAGCATTCTCAGAAACTTCTTTCTGATGAGTGCATTCAACACACAGACTTGAACCTTGCTTTTGAAAGAGCACCTTTGAAACACTCTTTTCGTAGAATCTGCAAGTGGATATTTGGAGGGCTTTGAGGCCTATGCTGGGAAATGAAATCTCTTCACCTAAAAACTAGACAGAAGCATTCTGAGAAACTTCTGTGTGATGAGTGCATTCAACTCACTGACTTGAACGTTCCCTTTGATAGAACAGTTTTGAAACACTCCTTTTGTAGAATCTGCATGTGTTTATTTGGAGCGCTTTGAGGCCTATGTTGGAAAAGGAAATATCTTCATATAGAAACTAGACGGAAGCATTCTCAGAAACTTCTTTGTGATGAATGCATTCAACTCACAGACTTGAAGCCTCCTTTTGAAAGAGCAGTTTGGAAACACTCTTCTTATAGAATCTTCAAGTGGATATTTGGAGCGCTTTGAGGCCTATGTTGGGAAATGAAATCTCTTCACCTAAAAACTAGACAGAAACATTCTGAGAAACTTCTTTGCAATGAGTGCATTCAACTCACAGACTTGAACGTTCCTTTTGATAGAACAGTTTTGAAACATTACGTTTGTAGAATCTGCAAGTGTTTATTCGGAGCACCTTGAGGCCTATGTTGGAAAAGGAAATATCTTCACATAAAAACTAGAGAGAAGGATTCTCAGAAACTTCTTTGTGATGAGTTCATTCAACTCACAGAGTTGAACCTACCAATTGATAGAGAAGTTTGGAAACACTCTTTTTGTAGAATCTGCAAGTGGATATTTGGAGCCGTTTGAGGCCTATGCTGGGAAAGGAAATATCTTCACATAAAAACTGAACAGAAGCATTCTCAGAAACTTCTTTGTGTTGAGTGCATTCAACTCACAGACTTGAACTTCCCTATAGAAAGAGCAGTTTTGAAACACTCTTTTGGTAAAATCTGCAAGTGGTTATTTGGAGCACTTCGAGGCCCGTGCTGGGATATGGAATATCTTCACCTAAAAACTACAGAGAAGCATTCTCAGAAAGTTCTTCACGATGCATTCATTCAACTCTCAGAGTTGAACCTTCCTTTTGATAGAACAGTTTTGAAACACTCTTTTTGTAGAATCTTCAAGAGGATATTTGGAGCGTTCGGAGGCCTATGCTGGAAAAGGAAATATCTTCACATAAAAACTAGGCAGAAGCATTCTCAGAAACTTCTGTGTGATGAGTGCATTCAACTCACAGACTTGAACGTTCCTCTCGAAAGAGCAGTTTTGAAACACTCCTTTTGTAGAATCTGCAAGTGTTTATTTGGAGCGCTTTGAGGCCTATGTTGGAAAAGGAAATATCTGCACATAAAAACTAGACAGAAGCATTCTCAAAAACTTCTTTGTGATGAGTGCATTCTACTCACAGTGTTGAAGCTTGCTTTTGATAGAGCAGTTTTGAAACACTCTTTTGGTAGAATCTGCAAGTGGATATTTGGAGCGCTTTGAGGCCTATGCTGGAAAAGGAAATGTCTTCACATAAAAACTAGACAGAAGCATTCCAGGAAACTTCTGTATGATAAGTGCATTCAACTCACAGACTTGAACGTTCCTTTTGATAGAACTCTTTTGAAACACTCCTTTTGTAGAATTTGCAAGTGTTCATTTGGAGCGCTTTGAGGCCTAAGCTGGAAAAGGAAATATCTTCACGTAAGAACTAGACAGAAGCATTCTCAGAAACTTCTTTCTGATGAGTGCATTCAACACACAGACTTGAACCTTGCTTTTGAAAGAGCAGCTTTGAAACACTCTTTTCGTAGAATCTGCAAGTGGATATTTGGAGGGCTTTGAGGCCTATGCTGGGAAATGAAATCTCTTCACCTAAAAACTAGACAGAAGAATTCTGAGAAACTTCTGTGTGATGAGTGCATTCAACTCACAGACTTGAACGTTCCCTTTGATAGAACTGTTTTGAAACACTCCTTTTGTAGAATCTGCATGTGTTTATTTGGAGCGCTTTGAGGCCTATGTTGGAAAAGGAAATATCTTCATATAGAAACTGGACGGAAGCATTCTCAGAAACTTCTTTGTGATGAATGCATTCAACTCACAGACTTGAAGCTTCCTTTTGAAAGAGCAGTTTGGAAACACTCTTCTTATAGAATCTTCAAGTGGATATTTGGAGCGCTTTGAGGCCTATGCTGGGAAATGAAATCTCTTCCCCTAAAAACTAGACAGAAGCATTCTGAGAAACTTCTTTGCAATGAGTGCATTCAACTCACAGAGTTGAACGTTCCTTTTGATAGAACAGTTTTGAAACATTACGTTTGTAGAATCTGCAAGTGTTTATTCGGAGCACCTTGAGGCCTATGTTGGAAAAGGAAATATCTTCACATAAAAACTAGAGAGAAGGATTCTCAGAAACTTCTTTGTGATGAGTTCATTCAACTCACAGAGTTGAACCTACCAATTGATAGAGAAGTTTGGAAACACTCTTTTTGTAGAATGTGCAAGTGGATATTTGGAGCCGTATGAGGCCTATGCTGGAAAAGGAAATATCTTCACATAAAAACTGAACAGAAGCATTCTCAGAAGCTTCTTTGTGTTGAGTGCATTCAACTCACAGACTTGAACTTCCCTATAGAAAGAGCAGTTTTGAAACACTCTTTTGGTAAAATCTGCAAGTGGTTATTTGGAGCACTTCGAGGCCTGTGCTGGGATATGGAATATCTTCACCTAAAAACTACAGAGAAGCATTCTCAGAAAGTTCTTCACGATGCATTCATTCAACTCACAGAGTTGAACCTTCCTTTTGGTAGAACAGTTTTGAAACACTCTTTTTGTAGAATGTGCAAGAAGATATTTGGAGCGTTCGGAGGCCTATGCTGGAAAAGGAAATATCTTCACATAAAAACTAGACAGAAGCATTCTCAGAAACTTCTGTGTGATGAGTGCATTCAACTCACAGACTTGAACGTTCCCCTCGAAAGAGCAGTTTTGAAACACTCCTTTTGTAGAATCTGCAAGTGTTTATATGGAGCGCTTTGAGGCCTCTGTTGGAAATGGAAATATCTGCACATAAAAACTAGACAGAAGCATTCTCAGAAACTTCTTTGTGATGAGTGCATTCTACTCACAGTGTTGAAGCTTGCTTTTGATAGAGCAGTTTTGAAACACTCTTTTGGTAGAATCTGCAAGTGGATATTTGGAGCGCTTTGAGGCCTATGCTGGAAAAGGAAATGTCTTCACATAAAAACTAGACAGAAGCATTCCAGGAAACTTCTGTATGATAAGTGCATTCAACTCACAGACTTGAACGTTCCTTTTGATAGAACTCTTTTGAAACACTCCTTTTGTAGAATTTGCAAGTGTTCATTTGGAGCGCTTTGAGGCCTAAGCTGGAAAAGGAAATATCTTCACGTAAGAACTAGACAGAAGCCTTCTCAGAAACTTCTTTCTGATGAGTGCATTCAACACACAGACTTGAACCTTGCTTTTGAAAGAGCAGCTTTGAAACACTCTTTTCGTAGAATCTGCAAGTGGATATTTGGAGCGCTTTGAGGCCTATGCTGGGAAATGAAATCTATTCACCTAAAAACTAGACAGAAGCATTCTGAGAAACTTCTGTGTGATGAGTGCATTCAACTCACAGACTTGAACGTTCCCTTTGATAGAATAGTTTTGAAACACTCCTTTTGTAGAATCTGCATGTGTTTATTTGGAGCGCTTTGAGGCCTATGTTGGAAAAGGAAATATCTTCATATAGAAACTAGACGGAAGAATTCTCAGAAACTTCCTTGTGATGAATGCATTCAACTCACAGACTTTAAGCTTCCTTTTGAAAGAGCAGTTTGGAAACACTCTTCTTATAGAATCTTCAAGTGGATATTTGGAGTGCTTTGAGGCCTATGCTGGAAAAGGAAATGTCTTCACATAAAAACTAGACAGAAGCATTCCAGGAAACTTCTGTATGATAAGTGCATTCAACTCACAGACTTGAACGTTCCTTTTGATAGAACTCTTTTGAAACACTCCTTTTGTAGAATTTGCAAGTGTTCACTTGGAGCGCTTTGAGGCCTAAGACGGAAAAGGAAATACCTTCACGTAAGAACTAGACAGAAGCATTCTCAGAAACTTCTTTCTGATGAGTGCATTCAACACACAGACTTGAAGCTTCCTTTTGAAAGAGCAGTTTGGAAACACTCTTCTTATAGAATCTTCAAGTGGATATTTGGAGCGCTTTGAGGCCTATGCTGGGAAATGAAATCTCTTCCCCTAAAAACTAGACAGAAACATTCTGAGAAACTTCTTTGCAATGAGTTCATTCAACTCACAGACTTGAACGTTCCTTTTGATAGAACAGTTTTGAAACATTACGTTTGTAGAATCTGCAAGTGTTTATTCAGAGCACCGTGAGGCCTATGTTGGAAAAGGAAATATCTTCACATAAAAACTAGAGAGAAGGATTCTCAGAAACTTCTTTGTGATGAGTTCATTCAACTCACAGAGTTGAACCAACCAATTGATAGAGAAGTTTGGAAACACTCTTTTTGTAGAATCTGCAAGTGGATATTTGGAGCCGTTTGAGGCCTATGCTGGAAAAGGAAATATCTTCACATAAAAACTGAACAGAAGCATTCTCAGAAGCTTCTTTGTGTTGAGTGCATTCAACTCACAGACTTGAACTTCCCTATAGAAAGAGCAGTTTTGAAACACTCTTTTGGTAAAATCTGCAAGTGGATATTTGGAGCACTTCGAGGCCTGTGCTGGGATATGGAATATCTTCACCTAAAAACTACAGAGAAGCATTCTCAGAAAGTTCTTCACGATGCATTCATTCAACTCACAGAGTTGAACCTTCCTTTTGGTAGAACAGTTTTGAAACACTCTTTTTGTAGAATCTGCAAGAGGATATTTGGAGCGTTCGGAGGCCTATGCTGGAAAAGGAAATATCTTCACATAAAAACTAGACAGAAGCATTCTCAGAAACTTCTGTGTGATGAGTGCATTCAACTCACAGACATGAACGTTCCCCTCGAAAGAGCAGTTTTGAAACACTCCTTTTGTAGAATCTGCAAGTGTTTATATGGAGCGCTTTGAGGCCTCTGTTGGAAATGGAAATATCTGCACATAAAAACTAGACAGAAGCATTCTCAGAAACTTCTTTGTGATGAGTGCATTCTACTCACAGTGTTGAAGCTTGCTTTTGATAGAGCAGTTTTGAAACACTCTTTTGGTAGAATCTGCAAGTGGATATTTGGAGCGCTTTGAGGCCTATGCTGGAAAAGGAAATGTCTTCACATAAAAACTAGACAGAAACATTCCAGGAACCTTCTGTATGATAAGTGCATTCAACTCACAGACTTGAACGTTCCTTTTGATAGAACTCTTTTGAAACACTCCTTTTGTAGAATTTGCAAGTGTTCATTTGGAGCGCTTTGAGGCCTAAGCTGGAAAAGGAAATATCTTCACGTAAGAACTAGACAGAAGCATTCTCAGAAACTTCTTTCTGATGAGTGCATTCAACACACAGACTTGAACCTTGCTTTTGAAAGAGCAGCTTTGAAACACTCTTTTCATAGAATCTGCAAGTGGATATTTGGAGCGCTTTGAGGCCTATGCTGGGAAATGAAATCTCTTCACCTAAAAACTAGACAGAAACATTCTGAGAAACTTCTTTGCAATGAGTGCATTCAACTCACAGACTTGAACGTTCCTTTTGATAGAACAGTTTTGAAACATTACGTTTGTAGAATCTGCAAGTGTTTATTCGGAGCACCTTGAGGCCTATGTTGGAAAAGGAAATATCTTCACATAAAAACTAGAGAGAAGGATTCTCAGAAACTTCTTTGTGATGAGTTCATTCAACTCACAGAGTTGAACCTACCAATTGATAGAGAAGTTTGGAAACACTCTTTTTGTAGTATCTGCAAGTGGATATTTGGAGCCGTTTGAGGCCTATGCTGGGAAAGGAAATATCTTCACATAAAAACTGAACAGAAGCATTCTCAGAAACTTCTTTGTGTTGTGTGCATTCAACTCACAGACTTGAACTTCAATATAGAAAGAGCAGTTTTGAAACACTCTTTTGGTAAAATCTGCAAGTGGTTATTTGGAGCACTTCGAGGCCCGTGCTGGGATATGGAATATCTTCACCTAAAAACTACAGAGAAGCATTCTCAGAAAGTGCTTCACGATGCATTCATTCAGCTCTCAGAGTTGAACCTTCCTTTTGATAGAACAGTTTTGAAACACTCTTTTTGTAGAATCTGCAAGAGGATATTTGGAGCGTTCGGAGGCCTATGCTGGAAAAGGAAATATCTTCACATAAAACTAGGCAGAAGCATTCTCAGAAACTTCTGTGTGATGAGTGCATTCAACTCACAGACTTGAACGTTCCTCTCGAAAGAGCAGTTTTGAAACACTCCTTTTGTAGAATCTGCAAGTGTTTATTTGGAGCGCTTTGAGGCCTATGTTGGAAAAGGAAATATCTGCACATAAAAACTAGACAGAAGCATTCTCAGAAACTTCTTTGTGATGAGTGCATTCTACTCACAGTGTTGAAGCTTGCTTTATATAGAGCAGTTTTGAAACACTCTTTTGGTAGAATCTGCAAGTGGATATTTGGAGCGCTTTGAGGCCTATGCTGGAAAAGGAAATGTCTTCACATAAAATCTAGACAGAAGCATTCCAGGAAACTTCTGTATGATAAGTGCATTCAACTCACAGACTTGAACGTTCCTTTTGATAAAACTCTTTTGAAACACTCCTTTTGTAGAATTTGCAAGTGTTCATTTGGAGCGCTTTGAGGCCTAAGATGGAAAAGGAAATATCTTCACGTAAGAACTAGACAGAAGCATTCTCAGAAACTTCTTTCTGATGAGCGCATTCAACACACAGACTTGAACATTGCTTTTGAAAGAGCAGCTTTGAAACACTCTTTTCGTAGAATCTGCAAGTGTATATATGGAGGGCTTTGAGGCCTATGCTGGGAAATGAAATCTCTTCACCTAAAAACTAGACAGAAGCATTCTGAGAAACTTCAGTGTGATGAGTGCATTCAACTCACAGACTTGAACGTTCCCTTTGATAGAACAGTTTTGAAACACTCCTTTTGTAGAATCTGCATGTGTTTATTTGGAGCGCTTTGAGGCCTATGTTGGAAAAGGAAATATCTTCATATAGAAACTAGACGGAAGCATTCTCAGAAACTTCTTTGTGATGAATGCATTCAACTCACAGACTTGAGGCTGCCTTTTGAAAGAGCAGTTTGGAAACACTCTTCTTATAGAATCTTCAAGTGGATATTTGGAGCGCTTTGAGGCCTATGCTGGGAAATGAAATCTCTTCACCTAAAAACTAGACAGAAACATTCTGAGAAACTTCTTTGCAATGAGTGCATTCAACTCACAGACTTGAACGTTCCTTTTGATAGAACAGTTTTGAAACATTACGTTTGTAGAGTCTGCAAGTGTTTATTCGGAGCACCTTGAGGCCTGTGATGGAAAAGGAAATATCTTCACATAAAAACTAGAGAGAAGGATTCTCAGAAACTTCTTTGTGATGAGTTCATTCAACTCACAGAGTTGAACCTACCAATTGATAGAGAAGTTTGGAAACACTCTTTTTGTAGAATCTGCAAGTGGATATTTGGAGCCGTTTGAGGCCTATGCTGGGAAAGGAAATATCTTCACATAAAAACTGAACAGAAGCATTCTCAGAAACTTCTTTGTGTTGAGTGCATTCAACTCACAGACTTCAACTTCCCTATAGAAAGAGCAGTTTTGAAACACTCTTTTGGTAAAATCTGCAAGTGGTTATTTGGAGCACTTCGAGGCCCGTGCTGGGATATGGAATATCTTCACCTAAAAACTACAGAGAAGCATTCTCAGAAAGTTCTTCACGATGCATTCATTCAACTCTCAGAGTTGAACCTTCCTTTTGATAGAACAGTTTTGAAACACTCTTTTTGTAGAATCTGCAAGAGGATATTTGGAGCGTTCGGAGGCCTATGCTGGAAAAGGAAATATCTTCACATAAAAACTAGGCAGAAGCATTCTCAGAAAATTCTGTGTGATGAGTGCATTCAACTCACAGACTTGAACGTTCCTCTCGAAAGAGCAGTTTTGAAACACTCCTTTTGTAGAATCTGCAAGTGTTTATTTGGAGCGCTTTGAGGCCTATGTTGGAAAAGGAAATATCTGCACATAAAAACTAGACAGAAGCATTCTCAGAAACTTCTTTGTGATGAGTGCATTCTACTCACAGTGTTGAAGCTTGCTTTTGATAGAGCAGTTTTGAAACACTCTTTTGGTAGTATCTGCAAGTGGATATTTGGAGCGCTTTGAGGCCTATGCTGGAAAAGGAAATGTCTTCACATAAAAACTAGACAGAAGCATTCCAGGAAACTTCTGTATGATAAGTGCATTCAACTCACAGACTTGAACGTTCCTTTTGATAGAACTCTTTTGAAACACTCCTTTTGTAGAATTTGCAAGTGTTCATTTGGAGCGCTTTGAGGCCTAAGCTGGAAAAGGAAATATCTTCACGTAAGAACTAGACAGAAGCATTCTCAGAAACTTCTTTCTGATGAGTGCATTCAACACACAGACTTGAACCTTGCTTTTGAAAGAGCAGCTTTGAAACACTCTTTTCGTAGAATCTGCAAGTGGATATTTGGAGGGCTTTGAGACCTATGCTGGGAAATGAAATCTCTTCACCTAAAAACTAGACAGAAGCATTCTGAGAAACTTCTGTGTGATGAGTGCGTTCAACTCACAGACTTGAACGTTCCCTTTGATAGAACTGTTTTGAAACACTCCTTTTGTAGAATCTACATGTGTTTATTTGGAGCGCTTTGAGGCCTACGTTGGAAAAGGAAATATCTTCATATAGAAACTAGACGGAAGCATTCTCAGAAACTTCTTTGTGATGAATGCATTCAACTCACAGACTTGAAGCTTCCTTTTGAAAGAGCAGTTTGGAAACACTCTTCTTATAGAATCTTCAAGTTGATATTTGGAGCGGTTTGAGGCCTATGCTGGGAAATGAAATCTCTTCACCTAAAAACTAGACAGAAACATTCTGAGAAACTTCTTTGCAATGAGTGCATTCAACTCACAGACTTGAACGTTCCTTTTGATAGAACAGTTTTGAAACATTACGTTTTTAGAATCTGCAAGTGTTTATTCGGAGCACCTTGAGGCCTATGTTGGAAAAGGAAATATCTTCACATAAAAACTAGAGAGAAGGATTCTCAGAAACTTCTGTGTGATGAGTGCATTCAACTCACAGACTTGAACGTTCTCTCGAAAGAGCAGTTTTGAAACACTCCTTTTGTAGAATCTGCAAGTGTTTATTTGGAGCGCTTTGAGGCCTCTGATGGAAATGGAAATATCTGCACATAAAAACTAGACAGAAGCATTCTCAGAAACTTCTTTGTGATGAGTGCATTCTACTCACACTGTTGAAGCTTGCTTTTGATAGAGCAGTTTTGAAACACTCTTTTGGTAGAATCTGCAAGTGGATATTTGGAGCGCTTTGAGGCCTATGCTGGAAAAGGAAATGTCTTCACATAAAAACTAGACAGAAACATTCCAGGAAACTTCTGTATGATAAGTGCATTCAACTCACAGACTTGAACGTTCCTTTTGATAGAACTCTTTTGAAACACTCCTTTTGTAGAATTTGCAAGTGTTCATTTGGAGCGCTTTGAGGCCTAAGCTGGAAAAGGAAATATCTTCACGTAAGAACTAGACAGAAGCATTCTCAGAAACTTCTTTCTGATGAGTGCATTCAACACACAGACTTGAACCTTGCTTTTGAAAGAGCAGCTTTGAAACACTCTTTTCATGGAATCTGCAAGTGGATATTTGGAGCGCTTTGAGGCCTATGCTGGGAAATGAAATCTCTTCACCTAAAAACTAGACAGAAGCATTCTGAGAAACTTCTGTGTGATGAGTGCATTCAACTCACAGACTTGAACGTTCCCTTTGATAGAACAGTTTTGAAACACTCCTTTTGTAGAATCTGCATGTGTTTATTTGGAGCGCTTTGAGGCCTATGTTGGAAAAGGAAATATCTTCATATAGAAACTAGACGGAAGCATTCTCAGAAACTTCTTTGTGACGAATGCATTCAACTCACGGACTTGAACCTTCCCTTTGATAGAACAGTTTTGAAACATTACGTTTGTAGAATCTGCAAGTGTTTATTCGGGGCACCTTGAGGCCTATGTTGGAAAAGGAAATATCTTCACATAAAAACTAGAGAGAAGGATTCTCAGAAACTTCTTTGTGATGAGTTCATTCAACTCACAGAGTTGAACCTACCAATTGATAGAGAAATTTGGAAACACTCTTTTTGTAGAATGTGCAAGTGGATATTTGGAGCCGTTTGAGGCCTATGCTGGAAAAGGAAATATCTTCACATGAAAACTGAACAGAAGCATTCTCAGAAACTTCTTTGTGTTGAGTGCATTCAACTCACAGACTTGAACTTCCCTATAGAAAGAGCAGTTTTGAAACACTCTTTTGGTAAAATCTGCAAGTGGTTATTTGGAGCACTTCGAGGCCTGTGCTGGGATATGGAATATCTTCACCTAAAAACTACAGAGAAGCATTCTCAGAAAGTTCTTCACGATGCATTCATTCAATTCACAGAGTTGAACCTTCCTTTTGATAGAACAGTTTTGAAACACTCTTTTTGTAGAATCTGCAAGAGGATATTTGGAGCGAACGGAGGCCTATGCTGGAAAAGGAAATATCTTCACATAAAAACTGGACAGAAGCATTCTCAGAAACTTCTGTGTGATGAGTGCATTCAACTCACAGACTTGAACGTTCCTCTCGAAAGAGCAGTTTTGAAATACTCCTTTTGTAGAATCTGCAAGTGTTTATTTGGAGCGCTTTGAGGCCTATGTTGGAAAAGGAAATATCTTCACATAAAAACTAGACAGAAGCATCCTCGGAAACCTCTTTGTGATGAGTGCATTGTACTCACAGTGTTGAAGCTTGCTTTTGATAGAGCAGTTTCGAAACACTCTTTTGGTAGAATCTGCAAGTGGATATTTGGAGCGCTTTGAGGCCTATGCTGGAAAAGGAAATGTCTTCACATAAAAACTAGACAGAAGCATTCCAGGAAACTTCTGTATGATAAGTGCATTCAACTCACAGACTTGAACGTTCCTTTTGATAGAACTCTTTTGAAACACTCCTTTTGTAGAATTTGCAAGTGTTCATTTGGAGCACTTTGAGGCCTAAGCTGGAAAAGGAAATATCTTCACGTAAGAACTAGACAGAAGCCTTCTCAGAAACTTCTTTCTGATGAGTGCATTCAACACACAGACTTGAACCTTGCTTTTGAAAGAGCAGCTTTGAAACACTCTTTTCGTAGAATCTGCAAGTGGATATTTGGAGCGCTTTGAGGCCTATGCTGGGAAATGAAATCTCTTCACCTAAAAACTAGACAGAAGCATTCTGAGAAACTTCTGTGTGATGAGTGCATTCAACTCACAGACTTGAACGTTCCCTTTGATAGAACAGTTTTGAAACACTCCTTTTGTAGAATCTGCATGTGTTTATTTGGAGCGCTTTGAGGCCTATGTTGGAAAAGGAAATATCTTCATATAGAAACTAGACGGAAGCATTCTCAGAAACTTCTTTGTGATGAATGCATTCAACTCACAGACTTTAAGCTTCCTTTTGAAAGAGCAGTTTGGAAACCCTCTTCTTATAGAATCTTCAAGTGGATATTTGGAGCGCTTTGAGGCCTATGCTGGAAAAGGAAATGTCTTCACATAAAAACTAGACAGAAGCATTCCAGGAAACTTCTGTATGATAAGTGCATTTAACTCACAGACTTGAACGTTCCTTTTGGTAGAACTCTTTTGATACCCTCCTTTTGTAGAATTTGCAAGTGTGCATTTGGAGCGCTTTGAGGCCTAAGATGGAAAAAGAAATACCTTCACGTAAGAACTAGACAGAAGCATTCTCAGAAACTTCTTTCTGATGAGTGCATTCAACACACAGACTTGAAGCTTCCTTTTGAAAGAGCAGTTTGGAAACACTCTTCTTATAGAATCTTCAAGTGGATATTTGGAGCGCTTTGAGGCCTATGCTGGGAAATGAAATCTCTTCACCTAAAAACTAGACAGAAACTTTCTGAGAAACTTCTTTGCAATGAGTTCATTTAACTCACAGACTTGAACGTTCCTTTTGATAGAACAGTTTTGAAACATTACGTTTGTAGAATCTGCAAGTGTTTATTCGGAGCACCTTGAGGCCTATGTTGGAAAAGGAAATATCTTCACATAAAAACTAGAGAGAAGGATTCTCAGAAACTTCTTTGTGATGAGTTCATTCAACTCACAGAGTTGAATCAACCAATTGATAGAGAAGTTTGGAAACACTCTTTTTGTAGAATCTGCAAGTGGATATTTGGAGCCGTTTGAGGCCTATGCTGGAAAAGGAAATATCTTCACATAAAAACTGAACAGAAGCATTCTCAGAAGCTTCTTTGTGTTGAGTGCATTCAACTCACAGACTTGAACTTCCCTATAGAAAGAGCAGGTTTGAAACACTCTTTTGGTAAAATCTGCAAGTGGTTATTTGGAGCACTTCGAGGCCTGTGCTGGGATATGGAATATCTTCACCTAAAAACTACAGAGAAGCATTCTCAGAAAGTTCTTCACGATGCATTCATTCAACTCACAGAGTTGAACCTTCCTTTTGGTAGAACAGTTTTGAAACACTCTTTTTGTAGAATGTGCAAGAAGATATTTGGAGCGTTCGGAGGCCTATGCTGGAAAAGGAAATATCTTCACATAAAAACTAGACAGAAGCATTCTCAGAAACTTCTGTGTGATGAGTGCATTCAACTCACAGACTTGAATGTTCCTCTCGAAAGAGCAGTTTTGAAACACTCCTTTTGTAGAATCTGCAAGTGTTTATTTGGAGCGCTTTGAGGCCTATGTTGGAAAAGGAAATATCTGCACATAAAAACTAGACAGAAGCATTCTCAGAAACTTCTTTGTGATGAGTGCATTCTACTCACAGTGTTGAAGCTTGCTTTTGATAGAGCAGTTTTGAAACACTCTTTTGGTAGAATCTGCAAGTGGATATTTGGAGCGCTTTGAGGCCTATGCTGGAAAAGGAAATGTCTTCACATAAAAACTAGACAGAAGCATTCCAGGAAACTTCTGTATGATAAGTGCATTCAACTCACAGACTTGAACGTTCCTTTTGATAGAACTCTTTTGAAACACTCCTTTTGTAGAATTTGCAAGTGTTCATTTGGAGCGCTTTGAGGCCTAAGCTGGAAAAGGAAATATCTTCACGTAAGAACTAGACAGAAGCCTTCTCAGAAACTTCTTTCTGATGAGTGCATTCAACACACAGACTTGAACCTTGCTTTTGAAAGAGCAGCTTTGAAACACTCTTTTCGTAGAATCTGCAAGTGGATATTTGGAGCGCTTTGAGGCCTATGCTGGGAAATGAAATCTATTCACCTAAAAACTAGACAGAAGCATTCTGAGAAACTTCTGTGTGATGAGTGCATTCAACTCACAGACTTGAACGTTCCCTTTGATAGAACAGTTTTCAAACACTCCTTTTGTAGAATCTGCATGTGTTTATTTGGAGCGCTTTGAGGCCTATGTTGGAAAAGGAAATATCTTCATATAGAAACTAGACGGAAGAATTCTCAGAAACTTCCTTGTGATGAATGCATTCAACTCACAGACTTTAAGCTTCCTTTTGAAAGAGCAGTTTGGAAACACTCTTCTTATAGAATCTTCAAGTGGATATTTGGAGTGCTTTGAGGCCTATGCTGGAAAAGGAAATGTCTTCACATAAAAACTAGACAGAAGCATTCCAGGAAACTTCTGTATGATAAGTGCATTCAACTCACAGACTTGAACGTTCCTTTTGATAGAACTCTTTTGAAACACTCCTTTTGTAGAATTTGCAAGTGTTCATTTGGAGCGCTTTGAGGCCTAAGATGGAAAAGGAAATACCTTCACGTAAGAACTAGACAGAAGCATTCTCAGAAACTTCTTTCTGATGAGTGCATTCAACACACAGACTTGAAGCTTCTTTTTGAAAGAGCAGTTTGGAAACACTCTTCTTATAGAATCTTCAAGTGGATATTTGGAGCGCTTTGAGGCCTATGCTGGGAAATGAAATCTCTTCACCTAAAAACTAGACAGAAACATTCTGGGAAACTTCTTTGCAATGAGTTCATTCAACTCACAGACTTGAACGTTCCTTTTGATAGAACAGTTTTGAAACATTACGTTTGTAGAATCTGCAAGTGTTTATTCGGAGCACCTTGAGGCCTATGTTGGAAAAGGAAATATCTTCACATAAAAACTAGAGAGAAGGATTCTCAGAAACTTCTTTGTGATGAGTTCATTCAACTCACAGAGTTGAACCTACCAATTGATAGAGAAGTTTGGAAACACTCTTTTTGTAGAATCTGCAAGTGGATATTTGGAGCCGTTTGAGGCCTATGCTGGAAAAGGAAATATCTTCACATAAAAACTGAACAGAAGCATTCTCAGAAACTTCTTTGTGTTGAGTGCATTCAACTCACAGACTTCAACTTCCCTATAGAAAGAGCAGTTTTGAAACACTCTTTTGGTAAAATCTGCAAGT
This sequence comes from Pongo pygmaeus, assembly GCF_028885625.2. Lineage (NCBI taxonomy): Eukaryota > Metazoa > Chordata > Mammalia > Primates > Hominidae > Pongo > Pongo pygmaeus. The sequence continues at coordinate 24,151,647 of NC_072394.2, read as the reverse complement.
GGTTATTTGGAGCACTTCGAGGCCCGTGCTGGGATATGGAATATCTTCACCTAAAAACTACAGAGAAGCATTCTCAGAAAGTGCTTCACGATGCATTCATTCAGCTCTCAGAGTTGAACCTTCCTTTTGATAGAACAGTTTTGAAACACTCTTTTTGTAGAATCTGCAAGAGGATATTTGGAGCGTTCGGAGGCCTATGCTGGAAAAGGAAATATCTTCACATAAAACTAGGCAGAAGCATTCTCAGAAACTTCTGTGTGATGAGTGCATTCAACTCACAGACTTGAACGTTCCTCTCAAAAGAGCAGTTTTGAAACACTCCTTTTGTAGAATCTGCAAGTGTTTATTTGGAGCGCTTTGAGGCCTATGTTGGAAAAGGAAATATCTGCACATAAAAACTAGACAGAAGCATTCTCAGAAACTTCTTTGTGATGAGTGCATTCTACTCACAGTGTTGAAGCTTGCTTTATATAGAGCAGTTTTGAAACACTCTTTTGGTAGAATCTGCAAGTGGATATTTGGAGCGCTTTGAGGCCTATGCTGGAAAAGGAAATGTCTTCACATAAAATCTAGACAGAAGCATTCCAGGAAACTTCTGTATGATAAGTGCATTCAACTCACAGACTTGAACGTTCCTTTTGATAGAACTCTTTTGAAACACTCCTTTTGTAGAATTTGCAAGTGTTCATTTGGAGCGCTTTGAGGCCTAAGATGGAAAAGGAAATATCTTCACGTAAGAACTAGACAGAAGCATTCTCAGAAACTTCTTTCTGATGAGTGCATTCAACACACAGACTTGAACCTTGCTTTTGAAAGAGCAGCTTTGAAACACTCTTTTCGTAGAATCTGCAAGTGTATATTTGGAGGGCTTTGAGGCCTATGCTGGGAAATGAAATCTCTTCACCTAAAAACTAGACAGAAGCATTCTGAGAAACTTCAGTGTGATGAGTGCATTCAACTCACAGACTTGAACGTTCCCTTTGATAGAACAGTTTTGAAACACTCCTTTTGTAGAATCTGCATGTGTTTATTTGGAGCGCTTTGAGGCCTATGTTGGAAAAGGAAATATCTTCATATAGAAACTAGACGGAAGCATTCTCAGAAACTTCTTTGTGATGAATGCATTCAACTCACAGACTTGAGGCTGCCTTTTGAAAGAGCAGTTTGGAAACACTCTTCTTATAGAATCTTCAAGTGGATATTTGGAGCGCTTTGAGGCCTATGCTGGGAAATGAAATCTCTTCACCTAAAAACTAGACAGAAACATTCTGAGAAACTTCTTTGCAATGAGTGCATTCAACTCACAGACTTGAACGTTCCTTTTGATAGAACAGTTTTGAAACATTACGTTTGTAGAGTCTGCAAGTGTTTATTCGGAGCACCTTGAGGCCTGTGATGGAAAAGGAAATATCTTCACATAAAAACTAGAGAGAAGGATTCTCAGAAACTTCTTTGTGATGAGTTCATTCAACTCACAGAGTTGAACCTACCAATTGATAGAGAAGTTTGGAAACACTCTTTTTGTAGAATCTGCAAGTGGATATTTGGAGCCGTTTGAGGCCTATGCTGGGAAAGGAAATATCTTCACATAAAAACTGAACAGAAGCATTCTCAGAAACTTCTTTGTGTTGAGTGCATTCAACTCACAGACTTGAACTTCCCTATAGAAAGAGCAGTTTTGAAACACTCTTTTGGTAAAATCTGCAAGTGGTTATTTGGAGCACTTCGAGGCCCGTGCTGGGATATGGAATATCTTCACCTAAAAACTACAGAGAAGCATTCTCAGAAAGTTCTTCACGATGCATTCATTCAACTCTCAGAGTTGAACCTTCCTTTTGATAGAACAGTTTTGAAACACTCTTTTTGTAGAATCTGCAAGAGGATATTTGGAGCGTTCGGAGGCCTATGCTGGAAAAGGAAATATCTTCACATAAAAACTAGGCAGAAGCATTCTCAGAAAATTCTGTGTGATGAGTGCATTCAACTCACAGACTTGAACGTTCCTCTCGAAAGAGCAGTTTTGAAACACTCCTTTTGTAGAATCTGCAAGTGTTTATTTGGAGCGCTTTGAGGCCTATGTTGGAAAAGGAAATATCTGCACATAAAAACTAGACAGAAGCATTCTCAGAAACTTCTTTGTGATGAGTGCATTCTACTCACAGTGTTGAAGCTTGCTTTTGATAGAGCAGTTTTGAAACACTCTTTTGGTAGTATCTGCAAGTGGATATTTGGAGCGCTTTGAGGCCTATGCTGGAAAAGGAAATGTCTTCACATAAAAACTAGACAGAAGCATTCTCGGAAACTTCTTTGTGATGAGTGCATTCTACTCACAGTGTTGAAGCTTGCTTTTGATAGAGCAGTTTTGAAACACTCTTTTGGTAGAATCTGCAAGTGGATATTTGGAGCGCTTTGAGGCCTATGCTGGAAAAGGAAATGTCTTCACATAAAAACTAGACAGAAGCATTTCAGGAAACTTCTGTATGATAAGTGCATTCAACTCACAGACTTGAACGTTCCTTTTGATAGAACTCTTTTGAAACACTCCTTTTGTAGAATTTGCAAGTGTTCATTTGGAGCGCTTTGAGGCCTAAGCTGGAAAAGGAAATATCTTCACGTAAGAACTAGACAGAAGCATTCTCAGAAACTTCTTTCTGATGAGTGCATTCAACACACAGACTTGAACCTTGCTTTTGAAAGAGCAGCTTTGAAACACTCTTTTCGTAGAATCTGCAAGTGGATATTTGGAGGGCTTTGAGGCCTATGCTGGGAAATGAAATCTCTTCACCTAAAAACTAGACAGAAGCATTCTGAGAAACTTCTGTGTGATGAGTGCATTCAACTCACAGACTTGAACGTTCCCTTTGATAGAACTGTTTTGAAACACTCCTTTTGTAGAATCTGCATGTGTTTATTTGGAGCGCTTTGAGGCCTACGTTGGAAAAGGAAATATCTTCATATAGAAACTAGACGGAAGCATTCTCAGAAACTTCTTTGTGATGAATGCATTCAACTCACAGACTTGAAGCTTCCTTTTGAAAGAGCAGTTTGGAAACACTCTTCTTATAGAATCTTCAAGTGGATATTTGGAGCGCTTTGAGGCCTATGCTGGGAAATGAAATCTCTTCACCTAAAAACTAGACAGAAACATTCTGAGAAACTTCTTTGCAATGAGTTCATTCAACTCACAGACTTGAACGTTCCTTTTGATAGAACAGTTTTGAAACATTACGTTTGTAGAATCTGCAAGTGTTTATTCGGAGCACCGTGAGGCCTATGTTGGAAAAGGAAATATCTTCACATAAAAACTAGAGAGAAGGATTCTCAGAAACTTCTTTGTGATGAGTTCATTCAACTCACAGAGTTGAACCAACCAATTGATAGAGAAGTTTGGAAACACTCTTTTTGTAGAATCTGCAAGTGGATATTTGAAGCCGTTTGAGGCCTATGCTGGAAAAGGAAATATCTTCACATAAAAACTGAACAGAAGCATTCTCAGAAGCTTCTTTGTGTTGAGTGCATTCAACTCACAGACTTGAACTTCCCTATAGAAAGAGCAGTTTTGAAACACTCTTTTGGTAAAATCTGCAAGTGGTTATTTGGAGCACTTCGAGGCCTGTGCTGGGATATGGAATATCTTCACCTAAAAACTACAGAGAAGCATTCTCAGAAAGTTCTTCACGATGCATTCATTCAACTCACAGAGTTGAACCTTCCTTTTGGTAGAACAGTTTTGAAACACTCTTTTTGTAGAATCTGCAAGAGGATATTTGGAGCGTTCGGAGGCCTATGCTGGAAAAGGAAATATCTTCACATAAAAACTAGACAGAAGCATTCTCAGAAACTTCTTGTGATGAGTGCATTCAACTCACAGACTTGAACGTTCCCCTCGAAAGAGCAGTTTTGAAACACTCCTTTTGTAGAATCTGCAAGTGTTTATATGGAGCGCTTTGAGGCCTCTGTTGGAAATGGAAATATCTGCACATAAAAACTAGACAGAAGCATTCTCAGAAACTTCTTTGTGATGAGTGCATTCTACTCACAGTGTTGAAGCTTGCTTTTGATAGAGCAGTTTTGAAACACTCTTTTGGTAGAATCTGCAAGTGGATATTTGGAGCGCTTTGAGGCCTATGCTGGAAAAGGAAATGTCTTCACATAAAAACTAGACAGAAACATTCCAGGAAACTTCTGTATGATAAGTGCATTCAACTCACAGACTTGAACGTTCCTTTTGATAGAACTCTTTTGAAACACTCCTTTTGTAGAATTTGCAAGTGTTCATTTGGAGCGCTTTGAGGCCTAAGCTGGAAAAGGAAATATCTTCACGTAAGAACTAGACAGAAGCATTCTCAGAAACTTCTTTCTGATGAGTGCATTCAACACACAGACTTGAACCTTGCTTTTGAAAGAGCAGCTTTGAAACACTCTTTTCATAGAATCTGCAAGTGGATATTTGGAGCGCTTTGAGGCCTATGCTGGGAAATGAAATCTCTTCACCTAAAAACTAGACAGAAACATTCTGAGAAACTTCTTTGCAATGAGTGCATTCAACTCACAGACTTGAACGTTCCTTTTGATAGAACAGTTTTGAAACATTACGTTTGTAGAATCTGCAAGTGTTTATTCGGAGCACCTTGAGGCCTATGTTGGAAAAGGAAATATCTTCACATAAAAACTAGAGAGAAGGATTCTCAGAAACTTCTTTGTGATGAGTTCATTCAACTCACAGAGTTGAACCTACCAATTGATAGAGAAGTTTGGAAACACTCTTTTTGTAGTATCTGCAAGTGGATATTTGGAGCCGTTTGAGGCCTATGCTGGGAAAGGAAATATCTTCACATAAAAACTGAACAGAAGCATTCTCAGAAACTTCTTTGTGTTGAGTGCATTCAACTCACAGACTTGAACTTCAATATAGAAAGAGCAGTTTTGAAACACTCTTTTGGTAAAATCTGCAAGTGGTTATTTGGAGCACTTCGAGGCCCGTGCTGGGATATGGAATATCTTCACCTAAAAACTACAGAGAAGCATTCTCAGAAAGTGCTTCACGATGCATTCATTCAGCTCTCAGAGTTGAACTTTCCTTTTGATAGAACAGTTTTGAAACACTCTTTTTGTAGAATCTGCAAGAGGATATTTGGAGCGTTCGGAGGCCTATGCTGGAAAAGGAAATATCTTCACATAAAACTAGGCAGAAGCATTCTCAGAAACTTCTGTGTGATGAGTGCATTCAACTCACAGACTTGAACGTTCCTCTCGAAAGAGCAGTTTTGAAACACTCCTTTTGTAGAATCTGCAAGTGTTTATTTGGAGCGCTTTGAGGCCTATGTTGGAAAAGGAAATATCTGCACATAAAAACTAGACAGAAGCATTCTCAGAAACTTCTTTGTGATGAGTGCATTCTACTCACAGTGTTGAAGCTTGCTTTAGATAGAGCAGTTTTGAAACACTCTTTTGGTAGAATCTGCAAGTGGATATTTGGAGCGCTTTGAGGCCTATGCTGGAAAAGGAAATGTCTTCACATAAAATCTAGACAGAAGCATTCCAGGAAACTTCTGTATGATAAGTGCATTCAACTCACAGACTTGAACGTTCCTTTTGATAGAACTCTTTTGAAACACTCCTTTTGTAGGATTTGCAAGTGTTCATTTGGAGCGCTTTGAGGCCTAAGATGGAAAAGGAAATATCTTCACGTAAGAACTAGACAGAAGCATTCTCAGAAACTTCTTTCTGATGAGCGCATTCAACACACAGACTTGAACATTGCTTTTGAAAGAGCAGCTTTGAAACACTCTTTTCGTAGAATCTGCAAGTGCATATTTGGAGGGCTTTGAGGCCTATGCTGGGAAATGAAATCTCTTCACCTAAAAACTAGACAGAAGCATTCTGAAAAACTTCTGTGTGATGAGTGCATTCAACTCACAGACTTGAACGTTCCCTTTGATAGAACAGTTTTGAAACACTCCTTTTGTAGAATCTGCATGTGTTTATTTGGAGCGCTTTGAGGCCTATGTTGGAAAAGGAAATATCTTCATATAGAAACTAGACGGAAGCATTCTCAGAAACTTCTTTGTGATGAATGCATTCAACTCACAGACTTGAGGCTGCCTTTTGAAAGAGCAGTTTGGAAACACTCTTCTTATAGAATCTTCAAGTGGATATTTGGAGCGCTTTGAGGCCTATGCTGGGAAATGAAATCTCTTCACCTAAAAACTAGACAGAAACATTCTGAGAAACTTCTTTGCAATGAGTGCATTCAACTCACAGACTTGAACGTTCCTTTTGATAGAACAGTTTTGAAACATTACGTTTGTAGAGTCTGCAAGTGTTTATTCGGAGCACCTTGAGGCCTGTGATGGAAAAGGAAATATCTTCACATAAAAACTAGAGAGAAGGATTCTCAGAAACTTCTTTGTGATTAGTTCATTCAACTCACAGAGTTGAACCTACCAATTGATAGAGAAGTTTGGAAACACTCTTTTTGTAGAATCTGCAAGTGGATATTTGGAGCCGTTTGAGGCCTATGCTGCGAAAGGAAATATCTTCACATAAAAACTGAACAGAAGCATTCTCAGAAACTTCTTTGTGTTGAGTGCATTCAACTCACAGACTTGAACTTCCCTATAGAAAGAGCAGTTTTGAAACACTCTTTTGGTAAAATCTGCAAGTGGTTATTTGGAGCACTTCGAGGCCCGTGCTGGGATATGGAATATCTTCACCTAAAAACTACAGAGAAGCATTCTCAGAAAGTTCTTCACGATGCATTCATTCAACTCTCAGAGTTGAACCTTCCTTTTGATAGAACAGTTTTGAAACACTCTTTTTGTAGAATCTGCAAGAGGATATTTGGAGCGTTCGGAGGCCTATGCTGGAAAAGGAAATATCTTCACATAAAAACTAGGCAGAAGCATTCTCAGAAAATTCTGTGTGATGAGTGCATTCAACTCACAGACTTGAACGTTCCTCTCGAAAGAGCAGTTTTGAAACACTCCTTTTGTAGAATCTGCAAGTGTTTATTTGGAGCGCTTTGAGGCCTATGTTGGAAAAGGAAATATCTGCACATAAAAACTAGACAGAAGCATTCTCAGAAACTTCTTTGTGATGAGTGCATTCTACTCACAGTGTTGAAGCTTGCTTTTGATAGAGCAGTTTTGAAACACTCTTTTGGTAGTATCTGCAAGTGGATATTTGGAGCGCTTTGAGGCCTATGCTGGAAAAGGAAATGTCTTCACATAAAAACTAGACAGAAGCATTCCAGGAAACTTCTGTATGATAAGTGCATTCAACTCACAGACTTGAACGTTCCTTTTGATAGAACTCTTTTGAAACACTCCTTTTGTAGAATTTGCAAGTGTTCATTTGGAGCGCTTTGAGGCCTAAGCTGGAAAAGGAAATATCTTCACGTAAGAACTAGACAGAAGCATTCTCAGAAACTTCTTTCTGATGAGTGCATTCAACACACAGACTTGAACCTTGCTTTTGAAAGAGCAGCTTTGAAACACTCTTTTCGTAGAATCTGCAAGTGGATATTTGGAGGGCTTTGAGACCTATGCTGGGAAATGAAATCTCTTCACCTAAAAACTAGACAGAAGCATTCTGAGAAACTTCTGTGTGATGAGTGCGTTCAACTCACAGACTTGAACGTTCCCTTTGATAGAACTGTTTTGAAACACTCCTTTTGTAGAATCTGCATGTGTTTATTTGGAGCGCTTTGAGGCCTACGTTGGAAAAGGAAATATCTTCATATAGAAACTAGACGGAAGCATTCTCAGAAACTTCTTTGTGATGAATGCATTCAACTCACAGACTTGAAGCTTCCTTTTGAAAGAGCAGTTTGGAAACACTCTTCTTATAGAATCTTCAAGTTGATATTTGGAGCGGTTTGAGGCCTATGCTGGGAAATGAAATCTCTTCACCTAAAAACTAGACAGAAACATTCTGAGAAACTTCTTTGCAATGAGTGCATTCAACTCACAGACTTGAACGTTCCTTTTGATAGAACAGTTTTGAAACATTACGTTTTTAGAATCTGCAAGTGTTTATTCGGAGCACCTTGAGGCCTATGTTGGAAAAGGAAATATCTTCACATAAAAACTAGAGAGAAGGATTCTCAGAAACTTCTGTGTGATGAGTGCATTCAACTCACAGACTTGAACGTTCTCTCGAAAGAGCAGTTTTGAAACACTCCTTTTGTAGAATCTGCAAGTGTTTATTTGGAGCGCTTTGAGGCCTCTGATGGAAATGGAAATATCTGCACATAAAAACTAGACAGAAGCATTCTCAGAAACTTCCTTGTGATGAGTGCATTCTACTCACACTGTTGAAGCTTGCTTTTGATAGAGCAGTTTTGAAACACTCTTTTGGTAGAATCTGCAAGTGGATATTTGGAGCGCTTTGAGGCCTATGCTGGAAAAGGAAATGTCTTCACATAAAAACTAGACAGAAACATTCCAGGAAACTTCTGTATGATAAGTGCATTCAACTCACAGACTTGAACGTTCCTTTTGATAGAACTCTTTTGAAACACTCCTTTTGTAGAATTTGCAAGTGTTCATTTGGAGCGCTTTGAGGCCTAAGCTGGAAAAGGAAATATCTTCACGTAAGAACTAGACAGAAGCATTCTCAGAAACTTCTTTCTGATGAGTGCATTCAACACACAGACTTGAACCTTGCTTTTGAAAGAGCAGCTTTGAAACACTCTTTTCATGGAATCTGCAAGTGGATATTTGGAGCGCTTTGAGGCCTATGCTGGGAAATGAAATCTCTTCACATAAAAACTAGACAGAAGCATTCTGAGAAACTTCTGTGTGATGAGTGCATTCAACTCACAGACTTGAACGTTCCCTTTGATAGAACAGTTTTGAAACACTCCTTTTGTAGAATCTGCATGTGTTTATTTGGAGCGCTTTGAGGCCTATGTTGGAAAAGGAAATATCTTCATATAGAAACTAGACGGAAGCATTCTCAGAAACTTCTTTGTGATGAATGCATTCAACTCACGGACTTGAACCTTCCCTTTGATAGAACAGTTTTGAAACATTACGTTTGTAGAATCTGCAAGTGTTTATTCGGGGCACCTTGAGGCCTATGTTGGAAAAGGAAATATCTTCACATAAAAACTAGAGAGAAGGATTCTCAGAAACTTCTTTGTGATGAGTTCATTCAACTCACAGAGTTGAACCTACCAATTGATAGAGAAATTTGGAAACACTCTTTTTGTAGAATGTGCAAGTGGATATTTGGAGCCGTTTGAGGCCTATGCTGGAAAAGGAAATATCTTCACATAAAAACTGAACAGAAGCATTCTCAGAAACTTCTTTGTGTTGAGTGCATTCAACTCACAGACTTGAACTTCCCTATAGAAAGAGCAGTTTTGAAACACTCTTTTGGTAAAATCTGCAAGTGGTTATTTGGAGCACTTCGAGGCCTGTGCTGGGATATGGAATATCTTCACCTAAAAACTACAGAGAAGCATTCTCAGAAAGTTCTTCACGATGCATTCATTCAATTCACAGAGTTGAACCTTCCTTTTGATAGAACAGTTTTGAAACACTCTTTTTGTAGAATCTGCAAGAGGATATTTGGAGCGAACGGAGGCCTATGCTGGAAAAGGAAATATCTTCACATAAAAACTGGACAGAAGCATTCTCAGAAACTTCTGTGTGATGAGTGCATTCAACTCACAGACTTGAACGTTCCTCTCGAAAGAGCAGTTTTGAAATACTCCTTTTGTAGAATCTGCAAGTGTTTATTTGGAGCGCTTTGAGGCCTATGTTGGAAAAGGAAATATCTTCACATAAAAACTAGACAGAAGCATCCTCGGAAACCTCTTTGTGATGAGTGCATTGTACTCACAGTGTTGAAGCTTGCTTTTGATAGAGCAGTTTCGAAACACTCTTTTGGTAGAATCTGCAAGTGGATATTTGGAGCGCTTTGAGGCCTATGCTGGAAAAGGAAATGTCTTCACATAAAAACTAGACAGAAGCATTCCAGGAAACTTCTGTATGATAAGTGCATTCAACTCACAGACTTGAACGTTCCTTTTGATAGAACTCTTTTGAAACACTCCTTTTGTAGAATTTGCAAGTGTTCATTTGGAGCACTTTGAGGCCTAAGCTGGAAAAGGAAATATCTTCACGTAAGAACTAGACAGAAGCCTTCTCAGAAACTTCTTTCTGATGAGTGCATTCAACACACAGACTTGAACCTTGCTTTTGAAAGAGCAGCTTTGAAACACTCTTTTCGTAGAATCTGCAAGTGGATATTTGGAGCGCTTTGAGGCCTATGCTGCGAAATGAAATCTCTTCACCTAAAAACTAGACAGAAGCATTCTGAGAAACTTCTGTGTGATGAGTGCATTCAACTCACAGACTTGAACGTTCCCTTTGATAGAACAGTTTTGAAACACTCCTTTTGTAGAATCTGCATGTGTTTATTTGGAGCGCTTTGAGGCCTATGTTGGAAAAGGAAATATCTTCATATAGAAACTAGACGGAAGCATTCTCAGAAACTTCTTTGTGATGAATGCATTCAACTCACAGACTTTAAGCTTCCTTTTGAAAGAACAGTTTGGAAACCCTCTTCTTATAGAATCTTCAAGTGGATATTTGGAGCGCTTTGAGGCCTATGCTGGAAAAGGAAATGTCTTCACATAAAAACTAGACAGAAGCATTCCAGGAAACTTCTGTATGATAAGTGCATTCAACTCACAGACTTGAACGTTCCTTTTGGTAGAACTCTTTTGATACACTCCTTTTGTAGAATTTGCAAGTGTGCATTTGGAGCGCTTTGAGGCCTAAGATGGAAAAAGAAATACCTTCACGTAAGAACTAGACAGAAGCATTCTCAGAAACTTCTTTCTGATGAGTGCATTCAACACACAGACTTGAAGCTTCCTTTTGAAAGAGCAGTTTGGAAACACTCTTCTTATAGAATCTTCAAGTGGATATTTGGAGCGCTTTGAGGCCTATGCTGGGAAATGAAATCTCTTCACCTAAAAACTAGACAGAAACATTCTGAGAAACTTCTTTGCAATGAGTTCATTTAACTCACAGACTTGAACGTTCCTTTTGATAGAACAGTTTTGAAACATTACGTTTGTAGAATCTGCAAGTGTTTATTCGGAGCACCTTGAGGCCTATGTTGGAAAAGGAAATATCTTCACATAAAAACTAGAGAGAAGGATTCTCAGAAACTTCTTTGTGATGAGTTCATTCAACTCACAGAGTTGAATCAACCAATTGATAGAGAAGTTTGGAAACACTCTTTTTGTAGAATCTGCAAGTGGATATTTGGAGCCGTTTGAGGCCTATGCTGGAAAAGGAAATATCTTCACATAAAAACTGAACAGAAGCATTCTCAGAAGCTTCTTTGTGTTGAGTGCATTCAACTCACAGACTTGAACTTCCCTATAGAAAGAGCAGTTTTGAAACACTCTTTTGGTAAAATCTGCAAGTGGTTATTTGGAGCACTTCGAGGCCTGTGCTGGGATATGGAATATCTTCACCTAAAAACTACAGAGAAGCATTCTCAGAAAGTTCTTCACGATGCATTCATTCAACTCACAGAGTTGAACCTTCCTTTTGGTAGAACAGTTTTGAAACACTCTTTTTGTAGAATCTGCAAGAGGATATTTGGAGCGTTCGGAGGCCTATGCTGGAAAAGGAAATATCTTCACATAGAAACTAGACAGAAGCATTCTCAGAAACTTCTGTGTGATGAGTGCATTCAACTCACAGACTTGAACGTTCCCCTTGAAAGAGCAGTTTTGAAACACTCCTTTTGTAGAATCTGCAAGTGTTTATTTGGAGCGCTTTGAGGCCTCTGTTGGAAATGGAAATATCCGCACATAAAAACTAGACAGAAGCATTCTCAGAAACTTCTTTGTGATGAGTGCATTCTACTCACAGTGTTGAAGCTTGCTTTTGATAGAGCAGTTTTGAAACACTCTTTTGGTAGAATCTGCAAGTGGATATTTGGAGCGCTTTGAGGCCTATGCTGGAAAAGGAAATGTCTTCACATAAAAACTAGACAGAAACATTCCAGGAAACTTCTGTATGATAAGTGCATTCAACTCACAGACTTGAACGTTCCTTTTGATAGAACTCTTTTGAAACACTCCTTTTGTAGAATTTGCAAGTGTTCATTTGGAGCGCTTTGAGGCCTAAGCTGGAAAAGGAAATATCTTCACGTAAGAACTAGACAGAAGCCTTCTCAGAAACTTCTTTCTGATGAGTGCATTCAACACACAGACTTGAACCTTGCTTTTGAAAGAGCAGCTTTGAAACACTCTTTTCGTAGAATCTGCAAGTGGATATTTGGAGGGCTTTGAGGCCTATGCTGGGAAATGAAATCTCTTCACCTAAAAACTAGACAGAAGCCTTCTGAGAAACTTCTGTGTGATGAGTGCATTCAACTCACAGACTTGAACGTTCCCTTTGATAGAACTGTTTTGAAACACTCCTTTTGTAGAATCTGCATGTGTTTATTTGGAGCGCTTTGAGGCCTACGTTGGAAAAGGAAATATCTTCATATAGAAACTAGACGGAAGCATTCTCAGAAACTTCTTTGTGATGAATGCATTCAACTCACAGACTTGAAGCTTCCTTTTGAAAGAGCAGTTTGGAAACACTCTTCTTATAGAATCTTCAAGTGGATATTTGGAGCGCTTTGAGGCCTATGCTGGGAAATGAAATCTCTTCACCTAAAAACTAGACAGAAACATTCTGAGAAACTTCTTTGCAATGAGTGCATTCAACTCACAGACTTGAACGTTCCTTTTGATAGAACAGTTTTGAAACATTACGTTTGTAGAATCTGCAAGTGTTTATTCGGAGCACCTTGAGGCCTATGTTGGAAAAGGAAATATCTTCACATAAAAACTAGAGAGAAGGATTCTCAGAAACTTCTGTGTGATGAGTGCATTCAACTCACAGACTTGAACGTTCTCTCGAAAGAGCAGTTTTGAAACACTCCTTTTGTAGAATCTGCAAGTGTTTATTTGGAGCGCTTTGAGGCCTCTGATGGAAATGGAAATATCTGCACATAAAAACTAGACAGAAGCATTCTCAGAAACTTCTTTGTGATGAGTGCATTCTACTCACACTGTTGAAGCTTGCTTTTGATAGAGCAGTTTTGAAACACTCTTTTGGTAGAATCTGCAAGTGGATATTTGGAGCGCTTTGAGGCCTATGCTGGAAAAGGAAATGTCTTCACATAAAAACTAGACAGAAACATTCCAGGAAACTTCTGTATGATAAGTGCATTCAACTCAAAGACTTGAACGTTCCTTTTGATAGAACTCTTTTGAAACACTCCTTTTGTAGAATTTGCAAGTGTTCATTTGGAGCGCTTTGAGGCCTAAGCTGGAAAAGGAAATATCTTCACGTAAGAACTAGACAGAAGCATTCTCAGAAACTTCTTTCTGATGAGTGCATTCAACACACAGACTTGAACCTTGCTTTTGAAAGAGCAGCTTTGAAACACTCTTTTCATAGAATCTGCAAGTGGATATTTGGAGCGCTTTGAGGCCTATGCTGGGAAATGAAATCTCTTCACCTAAAAACTAGACAGAAGCATTCTGAGAAACTTCTTTGTGATGAGTGCATTCAACTCACAGACTTGAACGTTCCCTTTGATAGAACAGTTTTGAAACACTCCTTTTGTAGAATCTGCATGTGTTTATTTGGAGCGCTTTGAGGCCTATGTTGGAAAAGGAAATATCTTCATATAGAAACTAGACGGAAGCATTCTCAGAAACTTCTTTGTGATGAATGCATTCAACTCACAGACTTGAACCTTCCCTTTGATAGAACAGTTTTGAAACATTACGTTTGTAGAATCTGCAAGTGTTTATTCGGGGCACCGTGAGGCCTATGTTGGAAAAGGAAATATCTTCACATAAAAACTAGAGAGAAGGATTCTCAGAAACTTCTTTGTGATGAGTTCATTCAACTCACAGAGTTGAACCTACCAATTGATAGAGAAATTTGGAAACACTCTTTTTGTAGAATGTGCAAGTGGATATTTGGAGCCGTTTGAGGCCTATGCTGGAAAAGGAAATATCTTCACATAAAAACTGAACAGAAGCATTCTCAGAAACTTCTTTGTGTTGAGTGCATTCAACTCACAGACTTGAACTTCCCTATAGAAAGAGCAGTTTTGAAACACTCTTTTGGTAAAATCTGCAAGTGGTTATTTGGAGCACTTCGAGGCCTGTGCTGGGATATGGAATATCTTCACCTAAAAACTACAGAGAAGCATTCTCAGAAAGTTCTTCACGATGCATTCATTCAATTCACAGAGTTGAACCTTCCTTTTGATAGAACAGTTTTGAAACACTCTTTTTGTAGAAACTGCAAGAGGATATTTGGAGCGAACGGAGGCCTATGCTGGAAAAGGAAATATCTTCACATAAAAACTGGACAGAAGCATTCTCAGAAACTTCTGTGTGATGAGTGCATTCAACTCACAGACTTGAACGTTCCTCTCGAAAGAGCAGTTTTGAAATACTCCTTTTGTAGAATCTGCAAGTGTTTATTTGGAGCGCTTTGAGGCCTATGTTGGAAAAGGAAATATCTTCACATAAAAACTAGACAGAAGCATCCTCGGAAACCTCTTTGTGATGAGTGCATTCTACTCACAGTGTTGAAGCTTGCTTTTGATAGAGCAGTTTTGAAACACTCTTTTGGTAGAATCTGCAAGTGGATATTTGGAGCGCTTTGAGGCCTATGCTGGAAAAGGAAATGTCTTCACATAAAAACTAGACAGAAACATTCCAGGAAACTTCTGTATGATAAGTGCATTCAACTCACAGACTTGAACGTTCCTTTTGATAGAACTCTTTTGAAACACTCCTTTTGTAGAATTTGCAAGTGTTCATTTGGAGCGCTTTGAGGCCTAAGCTGGAAAAGGAAATATCTTCACGTAAGAACTAGACAGAAGCCTTCTCAGAAACTTCTTTCTGATGAGTGCATTCAACACACAGACTTGAACCTTGCTTTTGAAAGAGCAGCTTTGAAACACTCTTTTCGTAGAATCTGCAAGTGGATATTTGGAGGGCTTTGAGGCCTATGCTGGGAAATGAAATCTCTTCACCTAAAAACTAGACAGAAGCATTCTGAGAAACTTCTGTGTGATGAGTGCATTCAACTCACAGACTTGAACGTTCCCTTTGATAGAACAGTTTTGAAACACTCCTTTTGTAGAATCTGCATGTGTTTATTTGGAGCGCTTTGAGGCCTATGTTGGAAAAGGAAATATCTTCATATAGAAACTAGACGGAAGCATTCTCAGAAACTTCTTTGTGATGAATGCATTCAACTCACAGACTTGAGCCTGCCTTTTGAAAGAGCAGTTTGGAAACACTCTTCTTATAGAATCTTCAAGTGGATGTTTGGAGCGCTTTGAGGCCTATGCTGGGAAATGAAATCTCTTCACCTAAAAACTAGACAGAAACATTCTGAGAAACTTCTTTGCAATGAGTGCATTCAAGTCACAGACTTGAACGTTCCTTTTGATAGAACAGTTTTGAAACATTACGTTTGTAGAGTCTGCAAGTGTTTATTCGGAGCACCTTGAGGCCTGTGATGGAAAAGGAAATATCTTCACATAAAAACTAGAGAGAAGGATTCTCAGAAACTTCTTTGTGATGAGTTCATTCAACTCAGAGAGTTGAACCTACCAATTGATAGAGAAGTTTGGAAACACTCTTTTTGTAGAATCTGCAAGTGGATATTTGGAGCCGTTTGAGGCCTATGCTGGGAAAGGAAATATCTTCACATAAAAACTGAACAGAAGCATTCTCAGAAACTTCTTTGTGTTGAGTGCATTCAACTCACAGACTTGAACTTCCCTATAGAAAGAGCAGTTTTGAAACACTCTTTTGGTAAAATCTGCAAGTGGTTATTTGGAGCACTTCGAGGCCCGTGCTGGGATATGGAATATCTTCACCTATAAACTACAGAGAAGCATTCTCAGAAAGTTCTTCACGGTGCATTCATTCAACTCTCAGAGTTGAACCTTCCTTTTGATAGAACAGTTTTGAAACACTCTTTTTGTAGAATCTGCAAGAGGATATTTGGAGCGTTCGGAGGCCTATGCTGGAAAAGGAAATATCTTCACATAAAAACTAGGCAGAAGCATTCTCAGAAAATTCTGTGTGATGAGTGCATTCAACTCACAGACTTGAATGTTCCTCTCGAAAGAACAGTTTTGAAACACTCCTTTTGTAGAATCTGCAAGTGTTTATTTGGAGCGCTTTGAGGCCTCTGTTGGAAATGGAAATATCTGCACATAAAAACTAGACAGAAGCATTCTCAGAAACTTCTTTGTGATGAGTGCATTCTACTCACAGTGTTGAAGCTTGCTTTTGATAGAGCAGTTTTGAAACACTCTTTTGGTAGAATCTGCAAGTGGATATTTGGAGCGCTTTGAGGCCTATGCTGGAAAAGGAAATGTCTTCACATAAAAACTAGACAGAAACATTCCAGGAAACTTCTGTATGATAAGTGCATTCAACTCACAGACTTGAACGTTCCTTTTGATAGAACTCTTTTGAAACACTCCTTTTGTAGAATTTGCAAGTGTTCATTTGGAGCGCTTTGAGGCCTAAGCTGGAAAAGGAAATATCTTCACGTAAGAACTAGACAGAAGCATTCTCAGAAACTTCTTTCTGATGAGTGCATTCAACACACAGACTTGAACCTTGCTTTTGAAAGAGCAGCTTTGAAACACTCTTTTCATAGAATCTGCAAGTGGATATTTGGAGCGCTTTGAGGCCTATGCTGGGAAATGAAATCTCTTCACCTAAAAACTAGACAGAAGCATTCTGAGAAACTTCTGTGTTATGAGTGCATTCAACTCACAGACTTGAACGTTCCCTTTGATAGAACAGTTTTGAAACACTCCTTTTGTAGAATCTGCATGTGTTTATTTGGAGCGCTTTGTGGCCTATGTTGGAAAAGGAAATATCTTCATATAGAAACTAGACGGAAGCATTCTCAGAAACTTCTTTGTGATGAATGCATTCAACTCACAGACTTGAGGCTTCCTTTTGAAAGAGCAGTTTGGAAACACTCTTCTTATAGAATCTTCAAGTGGATATTTGGAGCGCTTTGAGGCCTATGCTGGGAAATGATATCTCTTCACCTAAAAACTAGACAGAAACATTCTGAGAAACTTCTTTGCAATGAGTGCATTCAACTCACAGACTTGAACGTTCCTTTTGATAGAACAGTTTTGAAACATTACGTTTGTAGAATCTGCAAGTGTTTATTCGGAGCACCTTGAGGCCTATGTTGGAAAAGGAAATATCTTCACATAAAAACTAGAGAGAAGGATTCTCAGAAACTTCTTTGTGATGAGTTCATTCAACTCACAGAGTTGAACCTACCAATTGATAGAGAAGTTTGGAAACACTCTTTTTGTAGAATCTGCAAGTGGATATTTGGAGCCGTTTGAGGGCTATGCTGGGAAAGGAAATATCTTCACATAAAAACTGAACAGAAGCATTCTCAGAAACTTCTTTGTGTTGAGTGCATTCAACTCACAGACTTGAACTTCCCTATAGAAAGAGCAGTTTTGAAACACTCTTTTGGTAAAATCTGCAAGTGGTTACTTGGAGCACTTCGAGGCCCGTGCTGGGATATGGAATATCTTCACCTAAAAACTACAGAGAAGCATTCTCAGAAAGTTCTTCACGATGCATTCATTCAACTCTCAGAGTTGAACCTTCCTTTTGATAGAACAGTTTTGAAACACTCTTTTTGTAGAATCTGCAAGAGGATATTTGGAGCATTCGGAGGCCTATGCTGGAAAAGGAAATATCTTCACATAAAAACTAGGCAGAAGCATTCTCAGAAAATTCTGTGTGATGAGTGCATTCAACTCACAGACTTGAACGTTCCTCTCAAAAGAGCAGTTTTGAAACACTCCTTTTGTAGAATCTGCAAGTGTTTATTTGGAGCGCTTTGAGGCCTCTGTTGGAAATGGAAATATCTGCACATAAAAACTAGACAGAAGCATTCTCAGAAACTTCTTTGTGATGAGTGCATTCTACTCACAGTGTTGAAGCTTGCTTTTGATAGAGCAGTTTTGAAACACTCTTTTGGTAGAATCTGCAAGTGGATATTTGGAGCGCTTTGAGGCCTATGCTGGAAAAGGAAATGTCTTCACATAAAAACTTGACAGGAGCATTCCAGGAAACTTCTGTATGATAAGTGCATTCAACTCACAGACTTGAACGTTCCTTTTGATAGAACTCTTTTGAAACACTCCTTTTGTAGAATTTGCAAGTGTTCATTTGGAGCGCTTTGAGGCCTAAGCTGGAAAAGGAAATATCTTCACGTAAGAACTAGACAGAAGCATTCTCAGAAACTTCTTTCTGATGAGTGCATTCAACACACAGACTTGAACCTTGCTTTTGAAAGAGCAGCTTTGAAACACTCTTTTCGTAGAATCTGCAAGTGGATATTTGGAGGGCTTTGAGGCCTATGCTGGGAAATGAAATCTCTTCACCTAAAAACAAGACAGAAGCATTCTGAGAAACTTCTGTGTGATGAGTGCATTCAACTCACAGACTTGAACGTTCCCTTTGATAGAACAGTTTTGAAACACTCCTTTTGTAGAATCTGCATGTGTTTATTTGGAGCGCTTTGAGGCCTATGTTGGAAAAGGAAATATCTTCATACAGAAACTAGACGGAAGCATTCTCAGAAACTTCTTTGTGATGAATGCATTCAACTCACAGACTTGAACGTTCCCTTTGATAGAACAGTTTTGAAACATTACGTTTGTAGAATCTGCAAGTGATTATTCGGAGCACCTTGAGGCCTATGTTGGAAAAGGAAATATCTTCACATAAAAACTAGAGAGAAGGATTCTCAGAAACTTCTTTGTGATGAGTTCATTCAACTCACAGAGTTGAACCTACCAATTGATAGAGAACTTTGGAAACACTCTTTTTGTAGAATGTGCAAGTGGATATTTGGAGCCGTTTGAGGCCTATGCTGCAAAAGGAAATATCTTCACATAAAAACTGAACAGAAGCATTCTCAGAAACTTCTTTGTGTTGAGTGCATTCAACTCACAGACTTGAACTTCCCTATAGAAAGAGCAGTTTTGAAACACTCTTTTGGTAAAATCTGCAAGTGGTTATTTGGAGCACTTCGAGGCCTGTGCTGGGATATGGAATATCTTCACCTAAAAACTACAGAGAAGCATTCTCAGAAAGTTCTTCACGATGCATTCATTCAATTCACAGAGTTGAACCTTCCTTTTGATAGAACAGTTTTGAAACACTCTTTTTGTAGAATCTGCAAGAGGATATTTGGAGCGAACGGAGGCCTATGCTGGAAAAGGAAATATCTTCACATAAAAACTGGACAGAAGCATTCTCAGAAACTTCTGTGTGATGAGTGCATTCAACTCACAGACTTGAACGTTCCTCTCGAAAGAGCAGTTTTGAAACACTCCTTTTGTAGAATCTGCAAGTGTTTATTTGGAGCGCTTTGAGGCCTATGTTGGAAAAGGAAATATCTTCACATAAAAACTAGACAGAAGCATCCTCAGAAACCTCTTTGTGATGAGTGCATTCTACTCACAGTGTTGAAGCTTGCTTTTGATAGAGCAGTTTCGAAACACTCTTTTGGTAGAATCTGCAAGTGGATATTTGGAGCGCTTTGAGGCCTATGCTGGAAAAGGAAATGTCTTCACATAAAAACTAGACAGAAGCATTCCAGGAAACTTCTGTATGATAAGTGCATTCAACTCACAGACTTGAACGTTCCTTTTGATAGAACTCTTTTGAAACACTCCTTTTGTAGAATTTGCAAGTGTTCATTTGGAGCGCTTTGAGGCCTAAGCTGGAAAAGGAAATATCTTCACGTAAGAACTAGACAGAAGCATTCTCAGAAACTTCTTTCTGATGAGTGCATTCAACACACAGACTTGAACCTTGGTTTTGAAAGAGCAGCTTTGAAACACTCTTTTCGTAGAATCTGCAAGTGGATATTTGGAGGGCTTTGAGGCCTATGCTGGGAAATGAAATCTCTTCACCTAAAAACTAGACAGAAGCATTCTGAGAAACTTCTGTGTGATGAGTGCATTCAACTCACAGACTTGAACGTTCCCTTTGATAGAACAGTTTTGAAACACTCCTTTTGTAGAATCTGCATGTGTTTATTTGGAGCGCTTTGAGGCCTATGTTGGAAAAGGAAATATCTTCATATAGAAACTAGACGGAAGCATTCTCAGAAACTTCTTTGTGATGAATGCATTCAACTCACAGACTTGAGGCTGCCTTTTGAAAGAGCAGTTTGGAAACACTCTTCTTATAGAATCTTCAAGTGGATATTTGGAGCGCTTTGAGGCCTATGCTGGGAAATGAAATCTCTTCACCTAAAAACTAGACAGAAACATTCTGAGAAACTTCTTTGCAATGAGTGCATTCAACTCACAGACTTGAACGTTCCTTTTGATAGAACAGTTTTGAAACATTACGTTTGTAGAGTCTGCAAGTGTTTATTCGGAGCACCTTGAGGCCTGTGATGGAAAAGGAAATATCTTCACATAAAAACTAGAGAGAAGGATTCTCAGAAACTTCTTTGTGATGAGTTCATTCAACTCACAGAGTTGAACCTACCAATTGATAGAGAAGTTTGGAAACACTCTTTTTGTAGAATCTGCAAGTGGATATTTGGAGCCGTTTGAGGCCTATGCTGGGAAAGGAAATATCTTCACATAAAAACTGAACAGAAGCATTCTCAGAAACTTCTTTGTGTTGAGTGCATTCAACTCACAGACTTGAACTTCCCTATAGAAAGAGCAGTTTTGAAACACTCTTTTGGTAAAATCTGCAAGTGGTTATTTGGAGCACTTCGAGGCCCGTGCTGGGATATGGAATATCTTCACCTAAAAACTACAGAGAAGCATTCTCAGAAAGTTCTTCACGGTGCATTCATTCAACTCTCAGAGTTGAACCTTCCTTTTGATAGAACAGTTTTGAAACACTCTTTTTGTAGAATCTGCAAGAGGATATTTGGAGTGTTCGGAGGCCTATGCTGGAAAAGGAAATATCTTCACATAAAAACTAGGCAGAAGCATTCTCAGAAAATTCTGTGTGATGAGTGCATTCAACTCACAGACTTGAACGTTCCTCTCGAAAGAGCAGTTTTGAAACACTCCTTTTGTAGAATCTGCAAGTGTTTATTTGGAGCGCTTTGAGGCCTCTGTTGGAAATGGAAATATCTGCACATAAAAACTAGACAGAAGCATTCTCAGAAACTTCTTTGTGATGAGTGCATTCTACTCACAGTGTTGAAGCTTGCTTTTGATAGAGCAGTTTTGAAACACTCTTTTGGTAGAATCTGCAAGTGGATATTTGGAGCGCTTTGAGGCATATGCTGGAAAAGGAAATGTCTTCCCATAAAAACTAGACAGAAGCATTTCAGGAAACTTCTGTATGATAAGTGCATTCAACTCACAGACTTGAACGTTCCTTTTGATAGAACTCTTTTGAAACACTCCTTTTGTAGAATTTGCAAGTGTTCATTTGGAGCGCTTTGAGGCCTAAGCTGGAAAAGGAAATATCTTCACGTAAGAACTAGACAGAAGCATTCTCAGAAACTTCTTTCTGATGAGTGCATTCAACACACAGACTTGAACCTTGCTTTTGAAAGAGCAGCTTTGAAACACTCTTTTCATAGAATCTGCAAGTGGATATTTGGAGCGCTTTGAGGCCTATGCTGGGAAATGAAATCTCTTCACCTAAAAACTAGACAGAAGCATTCTGAGAAACTTCTGTGTTATGAGTGCATTCAACTCACAGACTTGAACGTTCCCTTTGATAGAACAGTTTTGAAACACTCCTTTTGTAGAATCTGCATGTGTTTATTTGGAGCGCTTTGTGGCCTATGTTGGAAAAGGAAATATCTTCATATAGAAACTAGACGGAAGCATTCTCAGAAACTTCTTTGTGATGAATGCATTCAACTCACAGACTTGAGGCTTCCTTTTGAAAGAGCAGTTTGGAAACACTCTTCTTATAGAATCTTCAAGTGGATATTTGGAGCGCTTTGAGGCCTATGCTGGGAAATGATATCTCTTCACCTAAAAACTAGACAGAAACATTCTGAGAAACTTCTTTGCAATGAGTGCATTCAACTCACAGACTTGAACGTTCCTTTTGATAGAACAGTTTTGAAACATTACGTTTGTAGAATCTGCAAGTGTTTATTCGGAGCACCTTGAGGCCTATGTTGGAAAAGGAAATATCTTCACATAAAAACTAGAGAGAAGGATTCTCAGAAACTTCTTTGTGATGAGTTCATTCAACTCACAGAGTTGAACCTACCAATTGATAGAGAAGTTTGGAAACACTCTTTTTGTAGAATCTGCAAGTGGATATTTGGAGCCGTTTGAGGGCTATGCTGGGAAAGGAAATATCTTCACATAAAAACTGAACAGAAGCATTCTCAGAAACTTCTTTGTGTTGAGTGCATTCAACTCACAGACTTGAACTTCCCTATAGAAAGAGCAGTTTTGAAACACTCTTTTGGTAAAATCTGCAAGTGGTTACTTGGAGCACTTCGAGGCCCGTGCTGGGATATGGAATATCTTCACCTAAAAACTACAGAGAAGCATTCTCAGAAAGTTCTTCATGATGCATTCATTCAACTCTCAGAGTTGAACCTTCCTTTTGATAGAACAGTTTTGAAACACTCTTTTTGTAGAATCTGCAAGAGGATATTTGGAGCATTCGGAGGCCTATGCTGGAAAAGGAAATATCTTCACATAAAAACTAGGCAGAAGCATTCTCAGAAAATTCTGTGTGATGAGTGCATTCAACTCACAGACTTGAACGTTCCTCTCGAAAGAGCAGTTTTGAAACACTCCTTTTGTAGAATCTGCAAGTGTTTATTTGGAGCGCTTTGAGGCCTCTGTTGGAAATGGAAATATCTGCACATAAAAACTAGACAGAAGCATTCTCAGAAACTTCTTTGTGATGAGTGCATTCTACTCACAGTGTTGAAGCTTGCTTTTGATAGAGCAGTTTTGAAACACTCTTTTGGTAGAATCTGCAAGTGGATATTTGGAGCGCTTTGAGGCCTATGCTGGAAAAGGAAATGTCTTCACATAAAAACTAGACAGAAGCATTCCAGGAAACTTCTGTATGATAAGTGCATTCAACTCACAGACTTGAACGTTCCTTTTGATAGAACTCTTTTGAAACACTCCTTTTGTAGAATTTGCAAGTGTTCATTTGGAGCGCTTTGAGGCCTAAGCTGGAAAAGGAAATATCTTCACGTAAGAACTAGACAGAAGCATTCTCAGAAACTTCTTTCTGATGAGTGCATTCAACACACAGACTTGAACGTTGCTTTTGAAAGAGCAGCTTTGAAACACTCTTTTCGTAGAATCTGCAAGTGGATATTTGGAGCGCTTTGAGGCCTATGCTGGGAAATGAAATCTCTTCACCTAAAAACTAGACAGAAGCATTCTGAGAAACTTCTGTGTGATGAGTGCATTCAACTCACAGACTTGAACGTTCCCTTTGATAGAACAGTTTTGAAACACTCCTTTTGTAGAATCTGCATGTGTTTATTTGGAGCGCTTTGAGGCCTATGTTGGAAAAGGAAATATCTTCATATAGAAACTAGACGGAAGCATTCTCAGAAACTTCTTTGTGATGAATGCATTCAACTCACAGACTTTAAGCTTCCTTTTGAAAGAGCAGTTTGGAAACACTCTTCTTATAGAATCTTCAAGTGGATATTTGGAGCGCTTTGAGGCCTATGCTGGAAAAGGAAATGTCTTCACATAAAAACTAGACAGAAGCATTCCAGGAAACTTCTGTATGATAAGTGCATTCAACTCACAGACTTGAACGTTCCTTTTGATAGAACTCTTTTGAAACACTCCTTTTGTAGAATTTGCAAGTGTTCATTTGGAGCGCTTTGAGGCCTAAGATGAAAAAGGAAATACCTTCACGTAAGAACTAGACAGAAGCATTCTCAGAAACTTCTTTCTGATGAGTGCATTCAACACACAGACTTGAAGCTTCCTTTTGAAAGAGCAGTTTGGAAACACTCTTCTTATAGAATCTTCAAGTGGATATTTGGAGCGCTTTGAGGCCTATGCTGGGAAATGAAATCTCTTCACCTAAAAACTAGACAGAAACATTCTGAGAAACTTCTTTGCAATGAGTTCATTCAACTCACAGACTTGAACGTTCCTTTTGATAGAACAGTTTTGAAACATTACGTTTGTAGAATCTACAAGTGTTTATTCGGAGCACCTTGAGGCCTATGTTGGAAAAGGAAATATCTTCACATAAAAACTAGAGAGAAGGATTCTCAGAAACTTCTTTGTGATGAGTTCATTCAACTCACAGAGTTGAACCTACCAATTGATAGAGAAGTTTGGAAACACTCTTTTTGTAGAATCTGCAAGTGGATATTTGGAGCGCTTTGAGGCCTATGCTGGAAAAGGAAATATCTTCACATAAAAACTGAACAGAAGCATTCTCAGAAACTTCTTTGTGTTGAGTGCATTCAACTCACAGACTTGAACTTCCCTATAGAAAGAGCAGTTTTGAAACACTCTTTTGGTAAAATCTGCAAGTGGTTATTTGGAGCACTTCGAGGCCTGTGCTGGGATATGGAATATCTTCACCTGAAAACTACAGAGAAGCATTCTCAGAAAGTTCTTCACGATGCATTCATTCAACTCACAGAGTTGAACCTTCCTTTTGATAGAACAGTTTTGAAACAATCTTTTTGAAGAATCTGCAAGAGGATATTTGGAGCGTTCTGAGGCCTATGCTGGAAAAGGAAATATCTTCACATAAAAACTAGACAGAAGCATTCTCAGAAACTTCTGTGTGATGAGTGCATTCAACTCACAGACCTGAACGTTCCTCTCGAAAGAGCAGTTTTGAAACACTCCTTTTGTAGAATCTGCAAGTGTTTATTTGGAGCGCTTTGAGGCCTATGCTGGAAAAGGAAATGTCTTCACATAAAAACTAGACAGAAGCATTCCAGGAAACTTCTGTATGATAAGTGCATTCAACTCACAGACTTGAACGTTCCTTTTGATAGAACTCTTTTGAAACACTCCTTTTGTAGAATTTGCAAGTGTTCATTTGGAGCGCTTTGAGGCCTAAGATGGAAAAGGAAATACCTTCACGTAAGAACTAGACAGAAGCATTCTCAGAAACTTCTTTCTGATGAGTGCATTCAACACACAGACTTGAAGCTTCCTTTTGAAAGAGCAGTTTGGAAACACTCTTCTTATAGAATCTTCAAGTGGATATTTGGAGCGCTTTGAGGCCTATGCTGGGAAATGAAATCTCTTCACCTAAAAACTAGACAGAAACATTCTGAGAAACTTCTTTGCAATGAGTTCATTCAACTCACAGACTTGAACGTTCCTTTTGATAGAACAGTTTTGAAACATTACGTTTGTAGAATCTGCAAGTGTTTATTCGGAGCACCTTGAGGCCTATGTTGGAAAAGGAAATATCTTCACATAAAAACTAGAGAGAAGGATTCTCAGAAACTTCTTTGTGATGAGTTCATTCAACTCACAGAGTTGAACCTACCAATTGATAGAGAAGTTTGGAAACACTCTTTTTGTAGAATCTGCAAGTGGATATTTTGAGCGCTTTGAGGCCTATGCTGGAAAAGGAAATATCTTCACATAAAAACTGAACAGAAGCATTCTCAGAAACTTCTTTGTGTTGAGTGCATTCAACTCACAGACTTGAACTTCCCTATAGAAAGAGCAGTTTTGAAACACTCTTTTGGTAAAATCTGCAAGTGGTTATTTGGAGCACTTCGAGGCCTGTGCTGGGATATGGAATATCTTCACCTAAAAACTACAGAGAAGCATTCTCAGAAAGTTCTTCACGATGCATTCATTCAACTCACAGAGTTGAACCTTCCTTTTAATAGAACAGTTTTGAAACAATCTTTTTGTAGAATCTGCAAGAGGATATTTGGAGCGTTCTGAGGCCTATGCTGGAAAAGGAAATATCTTCACATAAAAACTAGACAGAAGCATTCTCAGAAACTTCTGTGTGATGAGTGCATTCAACTCACAGACCTGAACGTTCCTCTCGAAAGAGCAGTTTTGAAACACTCCTTTTGTAGAATCTGCAAGTGTTTATTTGGAGCGCTTTGAGGCCTATGCTGGAAAAGGAAATGTCTTCACATAAAAACTAGACAGAAGCATTCCAGGAAACTTCTGTATGATAAGTGCATTCAACTCACAGACTTGAACGTTCCTTTTGATAGAACTCTTTTGAAACACTCCTTTTGTAGAATTTGCAAGTGTTCTTTTGGAGCGCTTTGAGGCCTAAGCTGGAAAAGGAAATATCTTCACGTAAGAACTAGACAGAAGCATTCTCAGAAACTTCTTTCTGATGAGTGCATTCAACACACAGACTTGAACCTTGCTTTTGAAAGAGCAGCTTTGAAACACTCTTTTCGTAGAATCTGCAAGTGGATATTTGGAGCGCTTTGAGGCCTATGCTGGGAAATGAAATCTCTTCACCTAAAAACTAGACAGAAGCATTCTGAGAAACTTCTGTGTGATGAGTGCATTCAACTCACAGACTTGAACGTTCCCTTTGATAGAACAGTTTTGAGACACTCCTTTTGTAGAATCTGCATGTGTTTATTTGGAGCGCTTTGAGGCCTATGTTGGAAAAGGAAATATCTTCATATAGAAACTAGACGGAAGCATTCTCAGAAACTTCTTTGTGATGAATGCATTCAACTCACAGACTTGAAGCTTCCTTTTGAAAGAGCAGTTTGGAAACACTCTTCTTATAGAATCTTCAAGTGGATATTTGGAGCGCTTTGAGGCCTATGCTGGGAAATGAAATCTCTTCACCTAAAAACTAGACAGAAACATTCTGAGAAACTTCTTTGCAATGAGTGCATTCAACTCACAGACTTGAACGTTCCTTTTGATAGAACAGTTTTGAAACATTACGTTTGTAGAATCTGCAAGTGTTTATTCGGAGCACCTTGAGGCCTATGTTGGAAAAGGAAATATCTTCACATAAAAACTAGAGAGAAGGATTCTCAGAAACTTCTTTGTGATGAGTTCATTCAACTCACAGAGTTGAACCTACCAATTGATAGAGAAGTTTGGAAACACTCTTTTTGTAGAATCTGCAAGTGGATATTTGGAGCCATTTGAGGCCTATGCTGGAAAAGGAAATATCTTCACATAAAAACTGAACAGAAGCTTTCTCAGAAACTTCTTCGTGTTGAGTGCATTCAACTCACAGACTTGAACTTCCCTATAGAAAGAGCAGTTTTGAAACACTCTTTTGGTAAAATCTGCAAGTGGTTATTTGGAGCACTTCGAGGCCTGTGCTGGGATATGGAATATCCTCACCTAAAAACTACAGAGAAGCATTCTCAGAAAGTTCTTCACGATGCATTCATTCAACTCACAGAGTTGAACCTTCCTTTTGATAGAACAGTTTTGAAACACTCTTTTTGTAGGATCTGCAAGAGGATATTTGGAGCGTTCGGAGGCCTATGCTGGAAAAGGAAATATCTTCACATAAAAACTAGACAGAAGCATTCTCAGAAACTTCTGTGTGATGAGTGCATTCAACTCACAGACTTGAATGTTCCTCTCGAAAGAGCAGTTTTGAAACACTCCTTTTGTAGAATCTGCAAGTGTTTATTTGGAGCGCTTTGAGGCCTATGTTGGAAAAGGAAATATCTGCACATAAAAACTAGACAGAAGCATTCTCAGAAACTTCTTTGTGATGAGTGCATTCTACTCACAGTGTTGAAGCTTGCTTTTGATAGAGCAGTTTTGAAACACTCTTTTGGTAGAATCTGCAAGTGGATATTTGGAGCGCTTTGAGGCCTATGCTGGAAAAGGAAATGTCTTCACATAAAAACTAGACAGAAGCATTCCAGGAAGCTTCTGTATGATAAGTGCATTCAACTCACAGACTTGAACGTTCCTTTTGATAGAACTCTTTTGAAACACTCCTTTTGTAGAATTTGCAAGTGTTCATTTGGAGCGCTTTGAGGCCTAAGATGGAAAAGGAAATATCTTCACGTAAGAACTAGACAGAAGCATTCTCAGAAACTTCTTTCTGATGAGTGCATTCAACACACAGACTTGAAGCTTCCTTTTGAAAAAGCAGTTTGGAAACACTCTTCTTATAGAATCTTCAAGTGGATATTTGGAGCGCTTTGAGGCCTATGCTGGGAAATGAAATCTCTTCACCTAAAAACTAGACAGAAACATTCTGAGAAACTTCTTTGCAATGAGTGCATTCAACTCACAGACTTGAACGTTCCTTTTGATAGAACAGTTTTGAAACATTACGTTTGTAGAATCTGCAAGTGTTTATTCGGAGCACCTTGAGGCCTATGTTGGAAAAGGAAATATCTTCACATAAAAACTAGAGAGAAGGATTCTCAGAAACTTCTTTGTGATGAGTTCATTCAACTCACAGAGTTGAACCTACCAATTGATAGAGAAGTTTGGAAACACTCTTTTTGTAGAATCTGCAAGTGGATATTTGGAGCCATTTGAGGCCTATGCTGGAAAAGGAAATATCGTCACATAAAAACTGAACAGAAGCTTTCTCAGAAACTTCTTCGTGTTGACTGCATTCAACTCACAGACTTGAACTTCCCTATAGGAAGAGCAGTTTTGAAACACTCTTTTGGTAAAATCTGCAAGTGGTTATTTGGAGCACTTCGAGGCCTGTGCTGGGATATGGAATATCTTCACCTAAAAACTACAGAGAAGCATTCTCAGAAAGTTCTTCACGATGCATTCATTCAACTCACAGAGTTGAACCTTCCTTTTGATAGAACAGTTTTGAAACACTCTTTTTGTAGGATCTGCAAGAGGATATTTGGAGCGTTCGGAGGCCTATGCTGGAAAAGGAAATATCTTCACATAAAAACTAGACAGAAGCATTCTCAGAAACTTCTGTGTGATGAGTGCATTCAACTCACAGACTTGAACGTTCCTCTCGAAAGAGCAGTTTTGAAACACTCCTTTTGTAGAATCTGCAAGTGTTTATTTGGAGCGCTTTGAGGCCTATGTTGGAAAAGGAAATATCTGCACATAAAAACTAGACAGAAGCATTCTCAGAAACTTCTTTGTGATGAGTGCATTCTACTCACAGTGTTGAAGCTTGCTTTTGATAGAGCAGTTTTGAAACACTCTTTTGGTAGAATCTGCAAGTGGATATTTGGAGCGCTTTGAGGCCTATGCTGGAAAAGGAAATGTCTTCACATAAAAAGTAGACAGAAGCATTCCAGGAAGCTTCTGTATGATAAGTGCATTCAACTCACAGACTTGAACGTTCCTTTTGATAGAACTCTTTTGAAACACTCCTTTTGTAGAATTTGCAAGTGTTCATTTGGAGCGCTTTGAGGCCTAAGATGGAAAAGGAAATATCTTCACGTAAGAACTAGACAGAAGCATTCTCAGAAACTTCTTTCTGATGAGTGCATTCAACACACAGACTTGAAGCTTCCTTTTGAAAGAGCAGTTTGGAAACACTCTTCTTATAGAATCTTCAAGTGGATATTTGGAGCGCTTTGAGGCCTATGCTGGGAAATGAAATCTCTTCACCTAAAAACTAGACAGAAACATTCTGAGAAACTTCTTTGCAATGAGTGCATTCAACTCACAGACTTGAACGTTCCTTTTGATAGAACAGTTTTGAAACATTACGTTTGTAGAATCTGCAAGTGTTTATTCGGAGCACCTTGAGGCCTATGTTGGAAAAGGAAATATCTTCACATAAAAACTAGAGAGAAGGATTCTCAGAAACTTCTTTGTGATGAGTTCATTCAACTCACAGAGTTGAACCTACCAATTGATAGAGAAGTTTGGAAACACTCTTTTTGTAGAATCTGCAAGTGGATATTTGGAGCCATTTGAGGCCTATGCTGGAAAAGGAAATATCTTCACATAAAAACTGAACAGAAGCATTCTCAGAAACTTCTTTGTGTTGAGTGCATTCAACTCACAGACTTGAACTTCCCTATAGAAAGAGCAGTTTTGAAACACTCTTTTGGTAAAATCTGCAAGTGGTTATTTGGAGCACTTCGAGGCCTGTGCTGGGATATGGAATATCTTCACCTAAAAACTACAGAGAAGCATTCTCAGAAAGTTCTTCACGATGCATTCATTCAACTCACAGAGTTGAACCTTCCTTTTGATAGAACAGTTTTGAAACACTCTTTTTGTAGAATCTGCAAGAGGATATTTGGAGCGTTCGGAGGCCTATGCTGGAAAAGGAAATATCTTCACATAAAAACTAGACAGAAGCATTCTCAGAAACTTCTGTGTGATGAGTGCATTCAACTCACAGACTTGAACGTTCCTCTCGAAAGAGTAGTTTTGAAACACTCCTTTTGTAGAATGTGCAAGTGTTTATTTGGAGCGCTTTGAGGCCTATGTTGGAAAAGGAAATATCTGCACATAAAAACTAGACAGAAGCATTCTCAGAAACTTCTTTGTGATGAGTGCTTTCTACTCACAGTGTTGAAGCTTGCTTTTGATAGAGCAGTTTTGAAACACTCTTTTGGTAGAATCTGCAAGTGGATATTTGGAGCGCTTTGAGGCCTATGCTGGATAAGGAAATGTGTTCACATAAATCTAGACAGAAGCATTCCAGGAAACTTCTGTATGAAAAGTGCATTCAACTCACAGACTTGAAAGTTCCTTTTGATAGAACTCTTTTGAAACACTCCTTTTGTAGAATTTGCAAGTGTTCATTTGGAGCGCTTTGAGGCCTAAGCTGGAAAAGGAAATATCTTCACTTAAGAACTAGACAGAAGCATTCTCAGAAACTTCTTTCTGATGAGTGCATTCAACACACAGACTTGAACCTTGCTTTTGAAAGAGCAGCTTTGAAACACTCTTTTCGTTGAATCTGCAAGTGGATATTTGGAGCGCTTTGAGGCCTATGCAGGGAAATGAAATCTCTTCACCTAAAAACTAGACAGAAGCATTCTGAGAAACTTCTGTGATGAGTGCATTCAACTCACAGACTTGAACGTTCCCTTTGATAGAACAGTTTTGAAACACTCCTTTTGTAGAATCTGCATGTGTTTATTTGGAGCGCTTTGAGGCCTATGTTGGAAAAGGAAATATCTTCATATAGAAACTAGACGGAAGCATTCTCAGAAACTTCTTTGTGATGAATGCATTCAACTCACAGACTTGAAGCTTCCTTTTGAAAGAGCAGTTTGGAAACACTCTTCTTATAGAATCTTCAAGTGGATATTTGGAGCGCTTTGAGGCCTATGCTGGGAAATGAAATCTCTTCACCTAAAAACTAGACAGAAACATTCTGAGAAACGTCTTTGCAATGAGTGCATTCAACTCACAGACTTGAACGTTCCTTTTGATAGAACAGTTTTGAAACATTACCTTTGTAGAATCTGCAAGTGTTTATTCGGAGCACCTTGAGGCCTATGTTGGAAAAGGAAATATCTTCACATAAAAACTAGAGAGAAGGATTCTCAGAAACTTCTTTGTGATGAGTTCATTCAACTCACAGAGTTGAACCTACCAATTGATAGAGAAGTTTGGAAACACTCTTTTTGTAGAATCTGCAAGTGGATATTTGGAGCCGTTTGAGGCCTATGCTGGAAAAGGAAATATCTTCACATAAAAACTGAACAGAAGCATTCTCAGAAACTTCTTTGTGTTGAGTGCATTCAACTCACAGACTTGAACTTCCCTATAGAAAGAGCAGTTTTGAAACACTCTTTTGGTAAAATCTGCAAGTGGTTATTTGGAGCACTTCAAGGCCTGTGCTGGGATATGGAATATCTTCACCTAAAAACTACAGAGAAGCATTCTCAGAAAGTTCTTCACGATGCATTCATTCAACTCACAGAGTTGAACCTTCCTTTTGATAGAACAGTTTTGAAACACTCTTTTTGTAGAATCTGCAAGAGGATATTTGGAGCGTTCGGAGGCCTATGCTGGAAAAGGAAATATCTTCACATAAAAACTAGACAGAAGCATTCTCAGAAACTTCTGTGTGATGAGTGCATTCAACTCACAGACTTGAACGTTCCTCTCGAAAGAGCAGTTTTGAAACTCTCCTTTTGTAGAATCTGCAAGTGTTTATTTGGAGCGCTTTGAGGCCTCTGTTGGAAAAGGAAATATCTGCACATAAAAACTAGACAGAAGCATTCTCAGAAACTTCTTTGTGATGAGTGCATTCTACTCACAGTGTTGAAGCTTGCTTTTGATAGAGCAGTTTTGAAACACTCTTTTGGTAGAATCTGCAATTGGATATTTGGAGCGCTTTGAGGCCTATGCTGGAAAAGGAAATGTCTTCACATAAAAACTAGACAGAAGCATTCCAGGAAACTTCTGTATGATAAGTGCATTCAACTCACAGACTTGAACGTTCCTTTTGATAGAACTCTTTTGAAACACTCCTTTTGTAGAATTTGCAAGTGTTCATTTGGAGCGCTTTGAGGCCTAAGCTGGAAAAGGAAATATCTTCACGTAAGAACTAGACAGAAGCATTCTCAGAAACTTCTTTCTGATGAGTGCATTCAACACACAGACTTGAAGCTTCCTTTTGAAGGAGCAGTTTGGAAACACTCTTCTTATAGAATCTTCAAGTGGATATTTGGAGCGCTTTGAGGCCTATGCTGGGAAATGAAATCTCTTCACCTAAAAACTAGACAGAAGCATTCTGAGAAACTTCTGTGATGAGTGCATTCAACTCACAGACATGAACGTTCCCTTTGATAGAACTGTTTTGAAACACTCCTTTTGTAGAATCTGCATGTGTTTATTTGGAGCGCTTTGAGGCCTATGTTGGAAAAGGAAATATCTTCATATAGAAACTAGACGGAAGCATTCTCAGAAACTTCTTTGTGATGAATGCATTCAACTCACAGACTTGAAGCTTCCTTTTGAAAGAGCAGTTTGGAAACACTCTTCTTATAGAATCTTCAAGTGGATATTTGGAGCGCTTTGAGGCCTATGCTGGGAAATGAAATCTCTTCACCTAAAAACTAGACAGAAACATTCTGAGAAACTTCTTTGCAATGAGTGCATTCAACTCACAGACTTGAACGTTCCTTTTGATAGAACAGTTTTGAAACATTACGTTTGTAGAATCTGCAAGTGTTTATTCGGAGCACCTTGAGGCCTATGTTGGAAAAGGAAATATCTTCACATAAAAACTAGAGAGAAGGATTCTCAGAAACTTCTTTGGATGAGTTCATTCAACTCACAGAGTTGAACCTACCAATTGATAGAGAAGTTTGGAAACACTCTTTTTGTAGAATCTGCAAGTGGATATTTGGAGCCGTTTGAGGCCTATGCTGGAAAAGGAAATATCTTCACATAAAAACTGAACAGAAGCATTCTCAGAAACTTCTTTGTGTTGAGTGCATTCAACTCACAGACTTGAACTTCCCTATAGAAAGAGCAGTTTTGAAACACTCTTTTGGTAAAATCTGCAAGTGGTTATTTGGAGCACTTCGAAGCTTGTGCTGGGATATGGAATATCTTCACCTAAAAACTACAGAGAAGCATTCTCAGAAAGTTCTTCACAATGCATTCATTCAACTCACAGAGTTGAACCTTCCTTTTGATAGAACAGTTTTGAAACTCTCTTTTTGTAGAATCTGCAAGTGTTTACTTGGAGCGCTTTGAGGCCTCTGTTGGAAATGGAAATATCTGCACATAAAAACTAGACAGAAGCATTCTCAGAAACTTCTTTGTGATGAGTGCATACTACTCACCGTGTTGAAGCTTGCTTTTGATAGAGCAGTTTTGAAACACTCTTTTGGTAGAATCTGCAAGTGGTTATTTGGAGCACTTCGAGGCCCGTGCTGGGATATGGAATATCTTCACCTAAAAACTACAGAGAAGCATTCTCAGAAAGTTCTTCACGATGCATTCATTCAACTCTCAGAGTTGAACCTTCCTTTTGATAGAACAGTTTTGAAACACTCTTTTTGTAGAATCTGCAAGAGGATATTTGGAGCGTTCGCAGGCCTATGCTGGAAAAGGAAATATCTTCACATAAAAACTAGACAGAAGCATTCTCAGAAACTTCTGTGTGATGAGTGCATTCAACTCACAGACTTGAACGTTCCTCTCAAAAGAGCAGTTTTGAAACACTCCTTTTGTAGAATCTGCAAGTGTTTATTTGGAGCGCTTTGAGGCCTCTGTTGGAAATGGAGATATCTGCACATAAAAACTAGACAGAAGCATTCTCAGAAACTTCTTTGTGATGAGTGCATTCTACCCACAGTGTTGAAGCCTGCTTTTGATAGAGCAGTTTTGAAACACTCTTTTGGTAGAATCTGCAAGTGGATATTTGGAGCGCTTTGAGGCCTATGCTGGAGAAGGAAATGTATTCACATAAAAACTAGACAGAAAAATTCCAGGAAACTTCTGTATGATAAGTGCATTCAACTCACAGACTTGAACGTTCCTTTTGATAGAACTCTTTTGAAACACTCCTTTTGTAGAATTTGCAAGTGTTCATTTGGAGCGCTTTGAGGCCTAAGCTGGAAAAGGAAATATCTTCACGTAAGAACTAGACAGAAGCATTCTCAGAAACTTCTTTCTGATGAGTGCATTCAACACACAGGCTTGAAGCTTCCTTTTGAAAGAGCAGTTTGGAAACACTCTTCTTATAGAATCTTCAAGTGGATATTTGGAGCGCTTTGAGGCCTATGCTGGGAAATGAAATCTCTTCACCTAAAAACTAGACAGAAACATTCTGAGAAACTTCTTTGCAATGAGTGCATTCAACTCACAGACTTGAACGTTCCTTTTGATAGAACAGTTTTGAAACATTACGTTTGTAGAATCTGCAAGTGTTTATTCAGAGCACCTTGAGGCCTATGTTGGAAAAGGAAATATCTTCACATAAAAACTAGAGAGAAGGATTCTCAGAAACTTCTTTGTGATGAGTTCATTCAACTCACAGAGTTGAACCTACCAATTGATAGAGAAGTTTGGAAACACTCTTTTTGTAGAATCTGCAAGTGGATATTTGGAGCGCTTTGAGGCCTATGCTGGAAAAGGAAATATCTTCACATAAAAACTGAACAGAAGCATTCTCAGAAACTTCTTTGTGTTGAGTGCATTCAACTCACAGACTTGAACTTCCCTATAGAAAGAGCAGTTTTGAAACACTCTTTTGGTAAAATCTGCAAGTGGTTATTTGGAGCACTTCGAGGCCTGTGCTGGGATATGGAATATCTTCACCTAAAAACTACAGAGAAGCATTCTCAGAAAGTTCTTCACGATGCATTCATTCAACTCACAGAGTTGAACCTTCCTTTTGATAGAACAGTTTTGAAACAATCTTTTTGTAGAATCTGCAAGAGGATATTTGGAGCGTTCTGAGGCCTATGCTGGAAAAGGAAATATCTTCACATAAAAACTAGACAGAAGCATTCTCAGAAACTTCTGTGTGATGAGTGCATTCAACTCACAGACCTGAACGTTCCTCTCAAAAGAGCAGTTTTGAAACACTCCTTTTGTAGAATCTGCAAGTGTTTATTTGGAGCGCTTTGAGGCCTATGCTGGAAAAGGAAATGTCTTCACATAAAAACTAGACAGAAGCATTCCAGGAAACTTCTGTATGATAAGTGCATTCAACTCACAGACTTGAACGTTCCTTTTGATAGAACTCTTTTGAAACACTCCTTTTGTAGAATTTGCAAGTGTTCTTTTGGAGCGCTTTGAGGCCTAAGCTGGAAAAGGAAATATCTTCACGTAAGAACTAGACAGAAGCATTCTCAGAAACTTCTTTCTGATGAGTGCATTCAACACACAGACTTGAACCTTGCTTTTGAAAGAGTAGCTTTGAAACACTCTTTTCGTAGAATCTGCAAGTGGATATTTGGAGGGCTTTGAGGCCTATCCTGGGAAATGAAATCTCTTCACCTAAAAACTAGACAGAAGCACTCTGAGAAACTTCTGTGTGATGAGTGCATTCAACTCACAGACTTGAAAGTTCCCTTTGATAGAACAGTTTTGAGACACTCCTTTTGTAGAATCTGCATGTGTTTATTTGGAGCGCTTTGAGGCCTATGTTGGAAAAGGAAATATCTTCATATAGAAAATAGATGGAAGCATTCTCAGAAACTTCTTTGTGATGAGTGCATTCTACTCACAGTGTTGAAGCTTGCTTTTGATAGAGCAGTTTTGAAACACTCTTTTGGTAGAATCTGCAAGTGGATATTTGGAGCGCTTTGAGGCCTATGCTGGAAAAGGAAATGTCTTCACATAAAAACTAGACAGAAGCATTCCAGGAAACTACTGTATGATAAGTGCCTTCAACTCACAGACTTGAACGTTCCTTTTGATAGAACTCTTTTGAAACACTCCTTTTGTAGAATTTGCAAGTGTTCATTTGGAGCGCTTTGAGGCCTAAGCTGGAAAAGGAAATATCTTCACGTAAGAACTAGACAGAAGCATTCTCAGAAACTTCTTTCTGATGAGTGCATTCAACACACAGACTTGAAGCTTCCTTTTGAAAGAGCAGTTTGGAAACACTCTTCTTATAGAATCTTCAAGTGGATATTTGGAGCGCTTTGAGGCCTATGCTGGGAAATGAAATCTCTTCACCTAAAAACTAGACAGAAACATTCTGAGAAACTTCTTTGCAATGAGTGCATTCAACTCACAGACTTGAACGTTCCTTTTGATAGAACAGTTTTGAAACATTACGTTTGTAGAATCTGCAAGTGTTTATTCGGAGCACCTTGAGGCCTATGTTGGAAAAGGAAATATCTTCACATAAAAACTAGAGAGAAGGATTCTCAGAAACTTCTTTGTGATGAGTTCATTCAACTCACAGAGTTGAACCTACCAATTGATAGAGAAGTTTGGAAACACTCTTTTTGTAGAATCTGCAAGTGGATATTTGGAGCGCTTTGAGGCCTATGCTGGAAAAGGAAATATCTTCACATAAAAACTGATCAGAAGCATTCTCAGAAACTTCTTCGTGTTGAGTGCATTCAACTCACAGACTTGAACTTCCCTATAGAAAGAGCAGTTTTGAAACACTCTTTTGGTAAAATCTGCAAGTGGTTATTTGGAGCACTTCGAGGCCTGTGCTGGGATATGGAATATCTTCACCTAAAAACTACAGAGAAGCATTCTCAGAAAGTTCTTCATGATGCATTCATTCAACTCACAGAGTTGAACCCTCCTTTTGATAGAACAGTTTTGAAACACTCTTTTTGTAGAATCTGCAAGAGGATACTTGGAGCGTTCGGAGGCCTATGCTGGAAAAGGAAACATCTTCACATAAAAACTAGACAGAAGCATTCTCAGAAACTTCTGTGTGATGAGTGCATTCAACTCACAGACTTGAACGTTCCTCTTGAAAAAGCAGTTTTGAAACACTCCTTTTGTAGAATCTGCAAGTGTTTATTTGGAGCGCTTTGAGGCCTCTGTTGGAAAAGGAAATATCTGAACATAAAAACTAGACAGAAGCATTCTCAGAAACTTCTTTGTGATGAGTGCATTCTACTCACAGTGTTGAAGCTTGCTTTTGATAGAGCAGTTTTGAAACACTCTTTTGGTAGAATCTGCAAGTGGATATTTGGAGCGCTTTGAGGCCTATGCTGGAAAAGGAAATGTGTTCACATAAAAACTAGACAGAAGCATTCCAGGAAACTTCTGTATGATAAGTGCATTCAACTCACAGACTTGAACGTTCCTTTTGATAGAACTCTTTTGAAACACTCCTTTTGAAGAATTTGCAAGTGTTCATTTGGAGCGCTTTGAGGCCTAAGCTGGAACAGGAAATATCTTCACGTAAGAACTAGACAGAAGCATTCTCAGAAACTTCTTTCTGATGAGTGCATTCAACACACAGACTTGAACCTTGCTTTTGAGAGAGCAGCTTTGAAACACTCTTTTCGTAGAATCTGCAAGTGGATATTTGGAGCGCTTTGAGGCCTATGCTGGGAAATGAAATCTCTTCACCTAAAAACTAGACAGAAGCATTCTGAGAAACTTCTGTGTGATGAGTGCATTCAACTCACAGACTTGAACGTTCCCTTTGATAGAACAGTTTTGAAACACTCCTTTTGTAGAATCTGCATGTGTTTATTTGGAGCGCTTTGAGGCCTATGTTGGAAAAGGAAATATCTTCATATAGAAACTAGACGGAAGCATTCTCAGAAACTTCTTTGTGATGAATGCATTCAACTAACAGACTTGAAGCTTCCTTTTGAAAGAGCAGTTTGGAAACACTCTTCTTATAGGATCTTCAAGTGGATATTTGGAGCGCTTTGAGGCCTATGCTGGGAAATGAAATCTCTTCACATAAAAACTAGACAGAAACATTCTGAGAAACTTCTTTGCAATGAGTGCATTGAACAAACAAACTTGAACGTTCCTTTTGATAGAACAGTTTTGAAACATTGCGTTTGTAGAGTCTGCAAGTGTTTATTCGGAGCACCTTGAGGCCTATGTTGGAAAAGGAAATATCTTCACATAAAAACTAGAGAGAAGTATTCTCAGAAACTTCTTTGTGATGAGTTCATTCAACTCACAGAGTTGAACCTACCAATTGATAGAGAAGTTTGGAAACACTCTTTTTGTAGAATCTGCAAGTGGATATTTGGAGCCTTTTGAGGCCTATGCTGGAAAAGGAAATATCTTCACATAAAAACTGAACAGAAGCATTCTCAGAAACTTCTTTGTGTTGAGTGCATTCAACTCACAGACTTGAACTTCCCTATAGAAAGAGCAGTTTTGAAACACTCTTTTGGTAAAATCTGCAAGTGGTTATTTGGAGCACTTCGAGGCCTGTGCTGGGATATGGAATATCTTCACCTAAAAACTACAGAGAAGCATTCTCAGAAAGTTCTTCACGATGCATTCATTCAACTCACAGAGTTGAACCTTCCTTTTGATAGAACAGTTTTGAAACACTCTTTTTGTAGAATCTGCAAGAGGATATTTGGAGCGTTCGGAGGCCTATGCTGGAAAAGGAAATATCTTCACATAAAAACTAGACAGAAGCATTCTCAGAAACTTCTGTGTGATGAGTGCATTCAACTCACAGACTTGAACGTTCCTCTCGAAAGAGCAGATTTGAAACACTCCTTTTGTAGAATCTGCAAGTGTTTATTTGGAGCGCTTTGAGGCCTCTGTTGGAAATGGAAATATCTGCACATAAAAACTAGACAGAAGCATTCTCAGAAACTTCTTTGTGATGAGTGCATTCTACTCACAGTGTTGAAGCTTGCTTTTGATAGAGCAGTTTTGAAACACTCTTTTGGTAGAATCTGCAAGTGGATATTTGGAGCGCTTTGAGGCCTATGCTGGAAAAGGAAATGTCTTCACATAAAAAGTAGACAGAAGCATTCCAGGAAACTTCTGTATGATAAGTGCATTCAACTCACAGACTTGAACGTTCCTTTTGATAGAACTCTTTTGAAACACTCCTTTTGTAGAATTTGCAAGTGTTCATTTGGAGCGCTTTGAGGCCTAAGAAGGAAAAGGAAATATCTTCACGTAAGAACTAGACAGAAGCATTCTTAGAAACTTCTTTCTGATGAGTGCATTCAACACACAGACTTGAAGCTTCCTTTTGAAAGAGCAGTTTGGAAACACTCTTCTTATAGAATCTTCAAGTGGATATTTGGAGCGCTTTGAGGCCTATGCTGGGAAATGAAATCTCTTCACCTAAAAACTAGACAGAAACATTCTGAGAAACTTCTTTGCAATGAGTTCATTCAACTCACAGACATGAACGTTCCTTTTGATAGAACAGTTTTGAAACATTACGTTTGTAGAGTCTGCAAGTGTTTATTCGGAGCACCTTGAGGCCTATGCTGGAAAAGGAAATATCTTCACATAAAAACTAGAGAGAAGGATTCTCAGAAACTTCTTTGTGATGAGTTCATTCAACTCACAGAGTTGAACCTACCAATTGATAGAGAAGTTTGGAAACACTCTTTTTGTAGAATCTGCAAGTGGATATTTGGAGCCGTTTGAAGCCTATGCTGGAAAAGGAAATATCTTCACATAAAAACTGAACAGAAGCATTCTCAGAAACTTCTTTGTGTTGTGTGCATTCAACTCACAGACTTGAACTTCCCTATAGAAAGAGCAGTTTTGAAACACTCTTTTGGTAAAATCTGCAAGTGGTTATTTGGAGCACTTCGAGGACTGTGCTGGGATATGGAATATCTTCACCTAAAAACTACAGAGAAGCATTCTCAGAAAGTTCTTCACGATGCATTCATTCAACTCACAGAGTTGAACCTTCCTTTTGATAGAACAGTTTTGAAACAATCTTTTTGTAGAATCTGCAAGAGGATATTTGGAGCATTCTGAGGCCTATGCTGGAAAAGGAAATATCTTCACATAAAAACTAGACAGAAGCATTCTCAGAAACTTCTGTGTGATGAGTGCATTCAACTCACAGACTTGAACGTTCCTCTCGAAAGAGCAGTTTTGAAACACTCCTTTTGTAGAATCTGCAAGTGTTTATTTGGAGCGCTTTGAGGCCTTTGTTGGAAAAGGAAATATCTTCACTTAAAAACTAGACAGAAGCATTCTCAGAAACTTCTTTGTGATGAGTGCATTCTACTCACAGTGTTGAAGATTGCTTTTGATAGAGCAGTTTTGAAACACTCTTGGTAGAATCTGCAAGTGGATATTTGGAGCGCTTTGAGGCCTATGCTGGAAAAGGAAATGTCTTCACATAAAAACTAGACAGAAGAATTCCAGGAAACTACTGTATGATAAGTGCATTCAACTCACAGACTTGAACGTTCCTTTTGATAGAACTCTTTTGAAACACTCCTTTTGTAGAATTTGCAAGTGTTCATTTGGAGCGCTTTGAGGCCTAAGATGGAAAAGGAAATATCTTCACGTAAGAACTAGACAGAAGCATTCTCAGAAACTTCTTTCGGATGAGTGCATTCAACCCACAGACTTGAAGCTTCCTTTTGAAAGAGCAGTTTGGAAACAGTCTTCTTATAGAATCTTCAAGTCGATATTTGGAGCGCTTTGAGGCCTATGCTGGGAAATGAAATCTCTTCACCTAAAAACTAGACAGAAACATTCTGAGAAACTTCTTTGCAATGAGTGCATTCAACTCACAGACTTGAACGTTCCTTTTGATAGAACAGTTTTGAAACATTACGTTTGTAGAATCTGCAAGTGTTTATTCGGAGCACCTTGAGGCCTATGTTGGAAAAGGAAATATCTTCACATAAAAACTAGAGAGAAGGATTCTCAGAAACTTCTTTGTGATGATTTCATTCAACTCACAGAGTTGAACCTACCAATTGATAGAGAAGTTTGGAAACACTCTTTTTGTAGAATCTGCAAGTGGATATTTGGAGCCGTTTGAGGCCTATGCTGGAAAAGGAAATATCTTCACATAAAAACTGAACAGAAGCATTCTCAGAAACTTCTTTGTGTTGAGTGCATTCAACTCACAGACTTGAACTTCCCTATAGAAAGAGCAGTTTTGAAACACTCTTTTGGTAAAATCTGCAAGTGGTTAT
Organism: Pongo pygmaeus; assembly: GCF_028885625.2. NCBI lineage: Eukaryota > Metazoa > Chordata > Mammalia > Primates > Hominidae > Pongo > Pongo pygmaeus. The sequence goes on along the minus strand of NC_072394.2, from coordinate 24,110,101 downwards.
TGGAGCACTTCGAGGCCTGTGCTGGGATATGGAATATCTTCACCTAAAAACTACAGAGAAGCATTCTCAGAAAGTTCTTCACGATGCATTCATTCAACTCACAGAGTTGAACCTTCCTTTTGATAGAACAGTTTTGAAACACTCTTTTTGTAGAATCTGCAAGAGGATACTTGGAGCGTTCGGAGGCCTATGCTGGAAAAGGAAATATCTTCACATAAAAACTAGACGGAAGCATTCTCAGAAACTTCTGTGTGATGAGTGCATTCAACTCACAGACTTGAACGTTCCTCTTGAAAGAGCAGTTTTGAAACACTCCTTTTGTAGAATCTGCAAGTGTTTATTTGGAGCGCTTTGAGGCCTCTGTTGGAAAAGGAAATATCTGAACATAAAAACTAGACAGAAGCATTCTCAGAAACTTCTTTGTGATGAGTGCATTCTACTCACAGTGTTGAAGCTTGCTTTTGATAGAGCAGTTTTGAAACACTCTTTTGGTAGAATCTGCAAGTGGATATTTGGAGCGCTTTGAGGCCTATGCTGGAAAAGGAAATGTGTTCACATAAAAACTAGACAGAAGCATTCCAGGAAACTTCTGTATGATAAGTGCATTCAACTCACAGACTTGAACGTTCCTTTTGATAGAACTCTTTTGAAACACTCCTTTTGTAGAATTTGCAAGTGTTCATTTGGAGCGCTTTGAGGCCTAAGCTGGAACAGGAAATATCTTCACGTAAGAACTAGACAGAAGCATTCTCAGAAACTTCTTTCTGATGAGTGCATTCAACACACAGACTTGAACCTTGCTTTTGAGAGAGCAGCTTTGAAACACTCTTTTCGTAGAATCTGCAAGTGGATATTTGGAGCGCTTTGAGGCCTATGCTGGGAAATGAAATCTCTTCACCTAAAAACTAGACAGAAGCATTCTGAGAAACTTCTGTGTGATGAGTGCATTCAACTCACAGACTTGAACGTTCCCTTTGATAGAACAGTTTTGAAACACTCCTTTTGTAGAATCTGCATGTGTTTATTTGGAGCGCTTTGAGGCCTATGTTGGAAAAGGAAATATCTTCATATAGAAACTAGACGGAAGCATTCTCAGAAACTTCTTTGTGATGAATGCATTCAACTCACAGACTTGAAGCTTCCTTTTGAAAGAGCAGTTTGGAAACACTCTTCTTATAGAATCTTCAAGTGGATATTTGGAGCGCTTTGAGGCCTATGCTGGGAAATGAAATCTCTTCACATAAAAACTAGACAGAAACATTCTGAGAAACTTCTTTGCAATGAGTGCATTGAACAAACAAACTTGAACGTTCCTTTTGATAGAACAGTTTTGAAACATTGCGTTTGTAGAGTCTGCAAGTGTTTATTCGGAGCACCTTGAGGCCTATGTTGGAAAAGGAAATATCTTCACATAAAAACTAGAGAGAAGTATTCTCAGAAACTTCTTTGTGATGAGTTCATTCAACTCACAGAGTTGAACCTACCAATTGATAGAGAAGTTTGGAAACACTCTTTTTGTAGAATCTGCAAGTGGATATTTGGAGCCTTTTGAGGCCTATGCTGGAAAAGGAAATATCTTCACATAAAAACTGAACAGAAGCATTCTCAGAAACTTCTTTGTGTTGAGTGCATTCAACTCACAGACTTGAACTTCCCTATAGAAAGAGCAGTTTTGAAACACTCTTTTGGTAAAATCTGCAAGTGGTTATTTGGAGCACTTCGAGGCCTGTGCTGGGATATGGAATATCTTCACCTAAAAACTACAGAGAAGCATTCTCAGAAAGTTCTTCACGATGCATTCATTCAACTCACAGAGTTGAACCTTCCTTTTGATAGAACAGTTTTGAAACACTCTTTTTGTAGAATCTGCAAGAGGATATTTGGAGCGTTCGGAGGCCTATGCTGGAAAAGGAAATATCTTCACATAAAAACTAGACAGAAGCATTCTCAGAAACTTCTGTGTGATGAGTGCATTCAACTCACAGACTTGAACGTTCCTCTCGAAAGAGCAGATTTGAAACACTCCTTTTGTAGAATCTGCAAGTGTTTATTTGGAGCGCTTTGAGGCCTCTGTTGGAAATGGAAATATCTGCACATAAAAACTAGACAGAAGCATTCTCAGAAACTTCTTTGTGATGAGTGCATTCTACTCACAGTGTTGAAGCTTGCTTTTGATAGAGCAGTTTTGAAACACTCTTTTGGTAGAATCTGCAAGTGGATATTTGGAGCGCTTTGAGGCCTATGCTGGAAAAGGAAATGTCTTCACATAAAAAGTAGACAGAAGCATTCCAGGAAACTTCTGTATGATAAGTGCATTCAACTCACAGACTTGAACGTTCCTTTTGATAGAACTCTTTTGAAACACTCCTTTTGTAGAATTTGCAAGTGTTCATTTGGAGCGCTTTGAGGCCTAAGAAGGAAAAGGAAATATCTTCACGTAAGAACTAGACAGAAGCATTCTTAGAAACTTCTTTCTGATGAGTGCATTCAACACACAGACTTGAAGCTTCCTTTTGAAAGAGCAGTTTGGAAACACTCTTCTTATAGAATCTTCAAGTGGATATTTGGAGCGCTTTGAGGCCTATGCTGGGAAATGAAATCTCTTCACCTAAAAACTAGACAGAAACATTCTGAGAAACTTCTTTGCAATGAGTGCATTCAACTCACAGACATGAACGTTCCTTTTGATAGAACAGTTTTGAAACATTACGTTTGTAGAGTCTGCAAGTGTTTATTCGGAGCACCTTGAGGCCTATGCTGGAAAAGGAAATATCTTCACATAAAAACTAGAGAGAAGGATTCTCAGAAACTTCTTTGTGATGAGTTCATTCAACTCACAGAGTTGAACCTACCAATTGATAGAGAAGTTTGGAAACACTCTTTTTGTAGAATCTGCAAGTGGATATTTGGAGCCGTTTGAGGCCTATGCTGGAAAAGGAAATATCTTCACATAAAAACTGAACAGAAGCATTCTCAGAAACTTCTTTGTGTTGTGTGCATTCAACTCACAGACTTGAACTTCCCTATAGAAAGAGCAGTTTTGAAACACTCTTTTGGTAAAATCTGCAAGTGGTTATTTGGAGCACTTCGAGGACTGTGCTGGGATATGGAATATCTTCACCTAAAAACTACAGAGAAGCATTCTCAGAAAGTTCTTCACGATTCATTCATTCAACTCACAGAGTTGAACCTTCCTTTTGATAGAACAGTTTTGAAACAATCTTTTTGTAGAATCTGCAAGAGGATATTTGGAGCATTCTGAGGCCTATGCTGGAAAAGGAAATATCTTCACATAAAAACTAGACAGAAGCATTCTCAGAAACTTCTGTGTGATGAGTGCATTCAACTCACAGACTTGAACGTTCCTCTCGAAAGAGCAGTATTGAAACACTCCTTTTGTAGAATCTGCAAGTGTTTATTTGGAGCGCTTTGAGGCCTTTGTTGGAAAAGGAAATATCTTCACTTAAAAACTAGACAGAAGCATTCTCAGAAACTTCTTTGTGATGAGTGCATTCTACTCACAGTGTTGAAGATTGCTTTTGATAGAGCAGTTTTGAAACACTCTTGGTAGAATCTGCAAGTGGATATTTGGAGCGATTTGAGGCCTATGCTGGAAAAGGAAATGTCTTCACATAAAAACTAGACAGAAGAATTCCAGGAAACTACTGTATGATAAGTGCATTCAACTCACAGACTTGAACGTTCCTTTTGATAGAACTCTTTTGAAACACTCCTTTTGTAGAATTTGCAAGTGTTCATTTGGAGCGCTTTGAGGCCTAAGATGGAAAAGGAAATATCTTCACGTAAGAATTAGACAGAAGCATTCTCAGAAACTTCTTTCGGATGAGTGCATTCAACCCACAGACTTGAAGCTTCCTTTTGAAAGAGCAGTTTGGAAACACTCTTCTTATAGAATCTTCAAGTCGATATTTGGAGCGCTTTGAGGCCTATGCTGGGAAATGAAATCTCTTCACCTAAAAACTAGACAGAAACATTCTGAGAAACTTCTTTGCAATGAGTGCATTCAACTCACAGACTTCAACGTTCCTTTTGATAGAACAGTTTTGAAACATTACGTTTGTAGAATCTGCAAGTGTTTATTCGGAGCACCTTGAGGCCTATGTTGGAAAAGGAAATATCTTCACATAAAAACTAGAGAGAAGGATTCTCAGAAACTTCTTTGTGATGATTTCATTCAACTCACAGAGTTGAATCTACCAATTGATAGAGAAGTTTGGAAACACTCTTTTTGTAGAATCTGCAAGTGGATATTTGGAGCCGTTTGAGGCCTATGCTGGAAAAGGAAATATCTTCACATAAAAACTGAACAGAAGCATTCTCAGAAACTTCTTTGTGTTGAGTGCATTCAACTCACAGACTTGAACTTCCCTATAGAAAGAGCAGTTTTGAAACACTCTTTTGGTAAAATCTGCAAGTGGTTATTGGAGCACTTCGAGGCCTGTGCTGGGATATGGAATATCTTCACCTAAAAACTACAGAGAAGCATTCTCAGAAAGTTCTTCACGATGCATTCATTCAACTCACAGAGTTGAACCTCCTTTTGATAGAACAGTTTTGAAACACTCTTTTTGTAGAATCTGCAAGAGGATACTTGGAGCGTTCGGAGGCCTATGCTGGAAAAGGAAATATCTTCACATAAAAACTAGACGGAAGCATTCTCAGAAACTTCTGTGTGATGAGTGCATTCAACTCACAGACTTGAACGTTCCTCTTGAAAGAGCAGTTTTGAAACACTCCTTTTGTAGAATCTGCAAGTGTTTATTTGGAGCGCTTTGAGGCCTCTGTTGGAAAAGGAAATATCTGCACATAAAAACTAGACAGAAGCATTCTCAGAAACTTCTTTGTGATGAGTGCATTCTACTCACAGTGTTGAAGCTTGCTTTTGATAGAGCAGTTTTGAAACACTCTTTTGGTAGAATCTGCAAGTGGATATTTGGAGCGCTTTGAGGCCTATGCTGGAAAAGGAAATGTGTTCACATAAAAAGTAGACAGAAGCATTCCAGGAAACTTCTGTATGATAAGTGCATTCAACTCACAGACTTGAACGTTCCTTTTGATAGAACTCTTTTGAAACACTCCTTTTGTAGAATTTGCAAGTGTTCATTTGGAGCGCTTTGAGGCCTAAGCTGGAAAAGGAAATATCTTCACGTAAGAACTAGACAGAAGCATTCTCAGAAACTTCTTTCTGATGAGTGCATTCAACACACAGACTTGAACCTTGCTTTTGAGAGAGCAGCTTTGAAACACTCTTTTCGTAGAATCTGCAAGTGGATATTTGGAGCGCTTTGAGGCCTATGCTGGGAAATGAAATCTCTTCACCTAAAAACTAGACAGAAGCATTCTGAGAAACTTCTGTGTGATGAGTGCATTCAACTCACAGACTTGAACGTTCCCTTTGATAGAACAGTTTTGATACACTCCTTTTGTAGAATCTGCATGTGTTTATTTGGAGCGCTTTGAGGCCTATGTTGGAAAAGGAAATATCTTCATATAGAAACTAGACGGAAGCATTCTCAGAAACTTCTTTGTGATGAATGCATTCAACTCACAGACTTGAAGCTTCCTTTTGAAAGAGCAGTTTGGAAACACTCTTCTTATAGAATCTTCAAGTGGATATTTGGAGCGCTTTGAGGCCTATGCTGGGAAATGAAATCTCTTCACCTAAAAACTAGACAGAAACATTCTGAGAAACTTCTTTGCAATGAGTGCATTGAACAAACAAACTTGAACGTTCCTTTTGATAGAACAGTTTTGAAGCATTGCGTTTGTAGAGTCTGCAAGTGTTTATTCGGAGCACCTTGAGGCCTATGTTGGAAAAGGAAATATCTTCACATAAAAACTAGAGAGAAGTATTCTCAGAAACTTCTTTGTGATGAGTTCATTCAACTCACAGAGTTGAACCTACCAATTGATAGAGAAGTTTGGAAACACTCTTTTTCTAGAATCTGCAAGTGGATATTTGGAGCCTTTTGAGGCCTATGCTGGAAAAGGAAATATCTTCACATAAAAACTGAACAGAAGCATTCTCAGAAACTTCTTTGTGTTGAGTGCATTCAACTCACAGACTTGAACTTCCCTATAGAAAGAGCAGTTTTGAAACACTCTTTTGGTAAAATCTGCAAGTGGTTATTTGGAGCACTTCGAGGCCTGTGCTGGGATATGGAATATCTTCACCTAAAAACTACAGAGAAGCATTCTCAGAAAGTTCTTCACGATGCATTCATTCAACTCACAGAGTTGAACCTTCCTTTTGATAGAACAGTTTTGAAACACTCTTTTTGTAGAATCTGCAAGAGGATACTTGGAGCGTTCGGAGGCCTATGCTGGAAAAGGAAATATCTTCACATAAAAACTAGACAGAAGCATTCTCAGAAACTTCTGTGTGATGAGTGCATTCAACTCACAGACTTGAACGTTCCTCTTGAAAGAGCAGTTTTGAAACACTCCTTTTGTAGAATCTGCAAGTGTTTATTTGGAGCGCTTTGAGGCTTCTGTTGGAAAAGGAAATATCTGCACATAAAAACTAGACAGAAGCATTCTCAGAAACTTCTTTGTGATGAGTGCATTCTACTCACAGTGTTGAAGCTTGCTTTTGATAGAGCAGTTTTGAAACACTCTTTTGGTAGAATCTGCAAGTGGATATTTGGAGCGCTTTGAGGCCTATGCTGGAAAAGGAAATGTGTTCACATAAAAACTAGACAGAAGCATTCCAGGAAACTTCTGTATGATAAGTGCATTCAACTCACATACTTGAACGTTCCTTTTGATAGAACTCTTTTGAAACACTCCTTTTGTAGAATTTGCAAGTGTTCATTTGGAGCGCTTTGAGGCCTAAGCTGGAAAAGGAAATATCTTCACGTAAGAACTAGACAGAAGCATTCTCAGAAACTTCTTTCTGATGAGTGCATTCAACACACAGACTTGAACCTTGCTTTTGAGAGAGCAGCTTTGAAACACTCTTTTCGTAGAATCTGCAAGTGGATATTTGGAGCGCTTTGAGGCCAATGCTGGGAAATGAAATCTCTTCACCTAAAAACTAGACAGAAGCATTCTGAGAAACTTCTGTGTGATGAGTGCATTCAACTCACAGACTTGAACGTTCCCTTTGATAGAACAGTTTTGAAACACTCCTTTTGTAGAATCTGCATGTGTTTATTTGGAGCGCTTTGAGGCCTATGTTGGAAAAGGAAATATCTTCATATAGAAACTAGACGGAAGCATTCTCAGAAACTTCTTTGTGATGAATGCATGCAACTCACAGACTTGAAGCTTCCTTTTGAAAGAGCAGTTTGGAAACACTCTTCTTATAGAATCTTCAAGTGGATATTTGGAGCGCTTTGAGGCCTATGCTGGGAAATGAAATCTCTTCACATAAAAACTAGACAGAAACATTCTGAGAAACTTCTTTGCAATGAGTGCATTGAACAAACAAACTTGAACGTTCCTTTTGATAGAACAGTTTTGAAACATTGCGTTTGTAGAGTCTGCAAGTGTTTATTCGGAGCACCTTGAGGCCTATGTTGGAAAAGGAAATATCTTCACATAAAAACTAGAGAGAAGTATTCTCAGAAACTTCTTTGTGATGAGTTCATTCAACTCACAGAGTTGAACCTACCAATTGATAGAGAAGTTTGGAAACACTCTTTTTCTAGAATCTGCAAGTGGATATTTGGAGCCTTTTGAGGCCTATGCTGGAAAAGGAAATATCTTCACATAAAAACTGAACAGAAGCATTCTCAGAAACTTCTTTGTGTTGAGTGCATTCAACTCACAGACTTGAACTTCCCTATAGAAAGAGCAGTTTTGAAACACTCTTTTGGTAAAATCTGCAAGTGGTTTTTTTGGAGCACTTCGAGGCCTGTGCTGTGATATGGAATATCTTCACCTAAAAACTACAGAGAAGCATTCTCAGAAAGTACTTCACGATGCATTCATTCAACTCACAGAGTTGAACCTTCCTTTTGATAGAACAGTTTTGAAACACTCTTTTTGTAGAATCTGCAAGAGGATATTTAGAGCGTTCGGAGGCCTATGCTGGAAAAGGAAATACCTTCACATAAAAACTAGACAGAAGCCTTCTCAGAAACTTCTGTGTGATGAGTGCATTCAACTCACAGACTTGAACGTTCCTCTTGAAAGAGCAGTTTTGAAACACTCCTTTTGTAGAATCTGCAAGTGTTTATTTGGAGCGCTTTGAGGCCTCTGTTGGAAATGGAAATATCTGCACATAAAAACTAGACAGAAGCATTCTCAGAAACTTCTTTGTGATGAGTGCATTCTACTCACAGTGTTGAAGCTTGCTTTTGATAGAGCAGTTTTGAAACACTCTTTTGGTAGAATCTGCAAGTGGATATTTGGAGCGCTTTGAGGCCTATGCTGGAAAAGCAAATGTCTTCACATAAAAACTAGACAGAAGCATTCCAGGAAACTTCTGTATGATAAGTGCATTCAACTCACAGACTTGAACGTTCCTTTTGATAGAACTCTTTTGAAACACTCCTTTTGTAGAATTTGCAAGTGTTCATTTGGAGCGCCTTGAGGCCTAAGCCGGAAAAGGAAATATCTTCACGTAAGAACTAGACAGAAGCATTCTCAGAAACTTCTTTCTGATGAGTGCATTCAACACACAGACTTGAACCTTGCTTTTGAGAGAGCAGCTTTGAAACACTCTTTTCGTAGAATCTGCAAGTGGATATTTGGAGCGCTTTGAGGCCTATGCTGGGAAATGAAATCTCTTCACCTAAAAACTAGACAGAAACATTCTGAGAAACTTCTTTGCAATGAGTGCATTCAACTCACAGACTTGAACGTTCCTTTTGATAGAACAGTTTTGAAACATTACGTTTGTAGAGTCTGCAAGTGTTTATTCGGAGCACCTTGAGGCCTATGTTGGAAAAGGAAATATCTTCACATAAAAACTAGAGAGAAGTATTCTCAGAAACTTCTTTGTGATGAGTTCATTCAACTCACAGAGTTGAACCTACCAATTGATAGAGAAGTTTGGAAACACTCTTTTTGTAGAATCTGCAAGTGGATATTTGGAGCCTTTTGAGGCCTATGCTGGAAAAGGAAATATCTTCACATAAAAACTGAACAGAAGCATTCTCAGAAACTTCTTTGTGTTGAGTGCATTCAACTCACAGACTTGAACTTCCCTATAGAAAGAGCAGTTTTGAAACACTCTTTTGGTAAAATCTGCAAGTGGTTATTTGGAGCACTTCGAGGCCTGTGCTGGGATATGGAATATCTTCACCTAAAAACTACAGAGAAGCATTCTCAGAAAGTTCTTCACGATGCATTCATTCAACTCACAGAGTTGAACCTTCCTTTTGATAGAACAGTTTTGAAACACTCTTTTTGTAGAATCTGCAAGAGGATATTTGGAGCGTTCGGAGGCCTATGCTGGAAAAGGAAATATCTTCACATAAAAACTAGACAGAAGCATTCTCAGAAACTTCTGTGTGATGAGTGCATTCAACTCACAGACTTGAACGTTCCTCTCGAAAGAGCAGATTTGAAACACTCCTTTTGTAGAATCTGCAAGTGTTTATTTGGAGCGCTTTGAGGCCTCTGTTGGAAATGGAAATATCTGCACATAAAAACTAGACAGAAGCATTCTCAGAAACTTCTTTGTGATGAGTGCATTCTACTCACAGTGTTGAAGCTTGCTTTTGATAGAGCAGTTTTGAAACACTCTTTTGGTAGAATCTGCAAGTGGATATTTGGAGCGCTTTGAGGCCTATGCTGGAAAAGGAAATGTCTTCACATAAAAAGTAGACAGAAGCATTCCAGGAAACTTCTGTATGATAAGTGCATTCAACTCACAGACTTGAACGTTCCTTTTGATAGAACTCTTTTGAAACACTCCTTTTGTAGAATTTGCAAGTGTTCATTTGGAGCGCTTTGAGGCCTAAGAAGGAAAAGGAAATATCTTCACGTAAGAACTAGACAGAAGCATTCTTAGAAACTTCTTTCTGATGAGTGCATTCAACACACAGACTTGAAGCTTCCTTTTGAAAGAGCAGTTTGGAAACACTCTTCTTATAGAATCTTCAAGTGGATATTTGGAGCGCTTTGAGGCCTATGCTGGGAAATGAAATCTCTTCACCTAAAAACTAGACAGAAACATTCTGAGAAACTTCTTTGCAATGAGTGCATTCAACTCACAGACATGAACGTTCCTTTTGATAGAACAGTTTTGAAACATTACGTTTGTAGAGTCTGCAAGTGTTTATTCGGAGCACCTTGAGGCCTATGCTGGAAAAGGAAATATCTTCACATAAAAACTAGAGAGAAGGATTCTCAGAAACTTCTTTGTGATGAGTTCATTCAACTCACAGAGTTGAACCTACCAATTGATAGAGAAGTTTGGAAACACTCTTTTTGTAGAATCTGCAAGTGGATATTTGGAGCCGTTTGAGGCCTATGCTGGAAAAGGAAATATCTTCACATAAAAACTGAACAGAAGCATTCTCAGAAACTTCTTTGTGTTGTGTGCATTCAACTCACAGACTTGAACTTCCCTATAGAAAGAGCAGTTTTGAAACACTCTTTTGGTAAAATCTGCAAGTGGTTATTTGGAGCACTTCGAGGACTGTGCTGGGATATGGAATATCTTCACCTAAAAACTACAGAGAAGCATTCTCAGAAAGTTCTTCACGATTCATTCATTCAACTCACAGAGTTGAACCTTCCTTTTGATAGAACAGTTTTGAAACAATCTTTTTGTAGAATCTGCAAGAGGATATTTGGAGCATTCTGAGGCCTATGCTGGAAAAGGAAATATCTTCACATAAAAACTAGACAGAAGCATTCTCAGAAACTTCTGTGTGATGAGTGCATTCAACTCACAGACTTGAACGTTCCTCTCGAAAGAGCAGTATTGAAACACTCCTTTTGTAGAATCTGCAAGTGTTTATTTGGAGCGCTTTGAGGCCTTTGTTGGAAAAGGAAATATCTTCACTTAAAAACTAGACAGAAGCATTCTCAGAAACTTCTTTGTGATGAGTGCATTCTACTCACAGTGTTGAAGATTGCTTTTGATAGAGCAGTTTTGAAACACTCTTGGTAGAATCTGCAAGTGGATATTTGGAGCGCTTTGAGGCCTATGCTGGAAAAGGAAATGTCTTCACATAAAAACTAGACAGAAGAATTCCAGGAAACTACTGTATGATAAGTGCATTCAACTCACAGACTTGAACGTTCCTTTTGATAGAACTCTTTTGAAACACTCCTTTTGTAGAATTTGCAAGTGTTCATTTGGAGCGCTTTGAGGCCTAAGATGGAAAAGGAAATATCTTCACGTAAGAACTAGACAGAAGCATTCTCAGAAACTTCTTTCGGATGAGTGCATTCAACCCACAGACTTGAAGCTTCCTTTTGAAAGAGCAGTTTGGAAACACTCTTCTTATAGAATCTTCAAGTCGATATTTGGAGTGCTTTGAGGCCTATGCTGGGAAATGAAATCTCTTCACCTAAAAACTAGACAGAAACATTCTGAGAAACTTCTTTGCAATGAGTGCATTCAACTCACAGACTTCAACGTTCCTTTTGATAGAACAGTTTTGAAACATTACGTTTGTAGAATCTGCAAGTGTTTATTCGGAGCACCTTGAGGCCTATGTTGGAAAAGGAAATATCTTCACATAAAAACTAGAGAGAAGGATTCTCAGAAACTTCTTTGTGATGATTTCATTCAACTCACAGAGTTGAATCTACCAATTGATAGAGAAGTTTGGAAACACTCTTTTTGTAGAATCTGCAAGTGGATATTTGGAGCCGTTTGAGGCCTATGCTGGAAAAGGAAATATCTTCACATAAAAACTGAACAGAAGCATTCTCAGAAACTTCTTTGTGTTGAGTGCATTCAACTCACAGACTTGAACTTCCCTATAGAAAGAGCAGTTTTGAAACACTCTTTTGGTAAAATCTGCAAGTGGTTATTGGAGCACTTCGAGGCCTGTGCTGGGATATGGAATATCTTCACCTAAAAACTACAGAGAAGCATTCTCAGAAAGTTCTTCACGATGCATTCATTCAACTCACAGAGTTGAACCTCCTTTTGATAGAACAGTTTTGAAACACTCTTTTTGTAGAATCTGCAAGAGGATACTTGGAGCGTTCGGAGGCCTATGCTGGAAAAGGAAATATCTTCACATAAAAACTAGACGGAAGCATTCTCAGAAACTTCTGTGTGATGAGTGCATTCAACTCACAGACTTGAACGTTCCTCTTGAAAGAGCAGTTTTGAAACACTCCTTTTGTAGAATCTGCAAGTGTTTATTTGGAGCGCTTTGAGGCCTCTGTTGGAAAAGGAAATATCTGCACATAAAAACTAGACAGAAGCATTCTCAGAAACTTCTTTGTGATGAGTGCATTCTACTCACAGTGTTGAAGCTTGCTTTTGATAGAGCAGTTTTGAAACACTCTTTTGGTAGAATCTGCAAGTGGATATTTGGAGCGCTTTGAGGCCTATGCTGGAAAAGGAAATGTGTTCACATAAAAACTAGACAGAAGCATTCCAGGAAACTTCTGTATGATAAGTGCATTCAACTCACATACTTGAACGTTCCTTTTGATAGAACTCTTTTGAAACACTCCTTTTGTAGAATTTGCAAGTGTTCATTTGGAGCGCTTTGAGGCCTAAGCTGGAAAAGGAAATATCTTCACGTAAGAACTAGACAGAAGCATTCTCAGAAACTTCTTTCTGATGAGTGCATTCAACACACAGACTTGAACCTTGCTTTTGAGAGAGCAGCTTTGAAACACTCTTTTCGTAGAATCTGCAAGTGGATATTTGGAGCGCTTTGAGGCCAATGCTGGGAAATGAAATCTCTTCACCTAAAAACTAGACAGAAGCATTCTGAGAAACTTCTGTGTGATGAGTGCATTCAACTCACAGACTTGAACGTTCCCTTTGATAGAACAGTTTTGAAACACTCCTTTTGTAGAATCTGCATGTGTTTATTTGGAGCGCTTTGAGGCCTATGTTGGAAAAGGAAATATCTTCATATAGAAACTAGACGGAAGCATTCTCAGAAACTTCTTTGTGATGAATGCATGCAACTCACAGACTTGAAGCTTCCTTTTGAAAGAGCAGTTTGGAAACACTCTTCTTATAGAATCTTCAAGTGGATATTTGGAGCGCTTTGAGGCCTATGCTGGGAAATGAAATCTCTTCACATAAAAACTAGACAGAAACATTCTGAGAAACTTCTTTGCAATGAGTGCATTGAACAAACAAACTTGAACGTTCCTTTTGATAGAACAGTTTTGAAACATTGCGTTTGTAGAGTCTGCAAGTGTTTATTCGGAGCACCTTGAGGCCTATGTTGGAAAAGGAAATATCTTCACATAAAAACTAGAGAGAAGTATTCTCAGAAACTTCTTTGTGATGAGTTCATTCAACTCACAGAGTTGAACCTACCAATTGATAGAGAAGTTTGGAAACACTCTTTTTCTAGAATCTGCAAGTGGATATTTGGAGCCTTTTGAGGCCTATGCTGGAAAAGGAAATATCTTCACATAAAAACTGAACAGAAGCATTCTCAGAAACTTCTTTGTGTTGAGTGCATTCAACTCACAGACTTGAACTTCCCTATAGAAAGAGCAGTTTTGAAACACTCTTTTGGTAAAATCTGCAAGTGGTTTTTTTGGAGCACTTCGAGGCCTGTGCTGTGATATGGAATATCTTCACCTAAAAACTACAGAGAAGCATTCTCAGAAAGTACTTCACGATGCATTCATTCAACTCACAGAGTTGAACCTTCCTTTTGATAGAACAGTTTTGAAACACTCTTTTTGTAGAATCTGCAAGAGGATATTTAGAGCGTTCGGAGGCCTATGCTGGAAAAGGAAATACCTTCACATAAAAACTAGACAGAAGCCTTCTCAGAAACTTCTGTGTGATGAGTGCATTCAACTCACAGACTTGAACGTTCCTCTTGAAAGAGCAGTTTTGAAACACTCCTTTTGTAGAATCTGCAAGTGTTTATTTGGTGCGCTTTGAGGCCTCTGTTGGAAATGGAAATATCTGCACATAAAAACTAGACAGAAGCATTCTCAGAAACTTCTTTGTGATGAGTGCATTCTACTCACAGTGTTGAAGCTTGCTTTTGATAGAGCAGTTTTGAAACACTCTTTTGGTAGAATCTGCAAGTGGATATTTGGAGCGCTTTGAGGCCTATGCTGGAAAAGCAAATGTCTTCACATAAAAACTAGACAGAAGCATTCCAGGAAACTTCTGTATGATAAGTGCATTCAACTCACAGACTTGAACGTTCCTTTTGATAGAACTCTTTTGAAACACTCCTTTTGTAGAATTTGCAAGTGTTCATTTGGAGCGCCTTGAGGCCTAAGCCGGAAAAGGAAATATCTTCACGTAAGAACTAGACAGAAGCATTCTCAGAAACTTCTTTCTGATGAGTGCATTCAACACACAGACTTGAACCTTGCTTTTGAGAGAGCAGCTTTGAAACACTCTTTTCGTAGAATCTTCAAGTGGATATTTGGAGCGCTTTGAGGCCTATGCTGGGAAATGAAATCTCTTCACCTAAAAACTAGACAGAAGCATTCTGAGAAACTTCTGTGTGATGAGTGCATTCAACTCACAGACTTGAACGTTCCCTTTGATAGAACAGTTTTGAAACACTCCTTTTGTAGAATCTGCATGTGTTTATTTGGAGCGCTTTGAGGCCTATGTTGGAAAAGGAATTATCTTCATATAGAAACTAGACGGAAGCATTCTCAGAAACTTCTTTGTGATGAATGCATTCAACTCACAGACTTGAAGCTTCCTTTTGAAAGAGCAGTTTGGAAACACTCTTCTTATAGAATCTTCAAGTGGATATTTGGAGCGCTTTGAGGCCTCTGCTGGGAAATGAAATCTCTTCACCTAAAAAGTAGACAGAAACATTCTGAGAAACTTCTTTGCAATGAGTGCATTCAACTCACAGACTTGAGCGTTCCTTTTGATAGAACAGTTTTGAAACATTACGTTTGTAGAGTCTGCAAGTGTTTATTCGGAGCACCTTGAGGCCTATGTTGGAAAAGGAAATATCTTCACATAAAAACTAGAGAGAAGGATTCTCAGAAACTTCTTTGTGATGAGTTCATTCAACTCACAGAGTTGAACCTACCAATTGATAGAGAAGTTTGGAAACACTCTTTTTTTTCAATCTGCAAGTGGATATTTGGAGCCGTTTGAGGCCTATGCTGGAAAAGGAAATATCTTCACATAAAAACTGAACAGAAGCATTCTCAGAAACTTCTTTGTGTTGAGTGCATTCAACTCACAGACTTGAACTTCCCTATAGAAAGAGCAGTTTTGAAACACTCTTTTGGTAAAATCTGCAAGTGGTTATTTGGAGCACTTCGAGGCCTGTGCTGGGATATGGAATATCTTCACCTAAAAACTACAGAGAAGCATTCTCAGCAAGTTCTTCACGATGCATTCATTCAACTCACAGAGTTGAACCTTCCTTTTGATAGAACAGTTTTGAAACACTCTTTTTGTAGAATCTGCAAGAGGATATTTGGAGCGTTCGGAGGCCTATGCTGGAAAAGGAAATATCTTCACATAAAAACTAGACAGAAGCATTCTCAGAAACTTCTGTGTGATGAGTGCATTCAACTCACAGACTTGAACGTTCCTCTCGAAAGAGCAGTTTTGAAACACTCCTTTTGAAGGATCTGCAAGTGTTTGTTTGGAGCGCTTTGAGGCCTATGTTGGAAAAGGAAATATCTGCACATAAAAACTAGACAGAAGCATTCTCAGAAACTTCTTTGTGATGAGTGCATTCTACTCACAGTGTTGAAGCTTGCTTTTGATAGAGCAGTTTTGAAACACTCTTTTGGTAGAGTCTGCAAGTGGATATTTGCAGCGCTTTGAGGCCTATGCTGGAAAAGGAAATGTGTTCACATAAAAACTGGACAGAAGCATTCCAGGAAACTTCTATATGATAAGTGCATTCAACTCACAGACTTGAACGTTCCTTTTGATAGAACTCTTTTGAAACACTCCTTTTGTAGAATTTGCAAGTGTTCATTTGGAGCGCTTTGAGGCCTAAGCTGGAAAAGGAAATATCTTCACGTAAGAACTAGACAGAAGCATTCTCAGAAACTTCTTTCTGATGAGTGCATTCAACACACAGACTTGAACCTTGCTTTTGAAAGAGCAGCTTTGAAACACTCTCTTCGTAGAATCTGCAAGTGGATATTTGGAGCGCTTTGAGGCCTATGCTGGGAAATGAAATCTCTTCACCTAAAAACTAGACAGAAGCATTCTGAGAAACTTTTGTGTGATGAGTGCATTCAACTCACAGACTTGAACGTACCCTTTGATAGAACAGTTTTGAAACACTCCTTTTGTAGAATCTGCATGTGTTTATTTGGAGCGCTTTGAGGCCTATGTTGGAAAAGGAAATATCTTCATATAGAAACTAGACGGAAGCATTCTCAGAAACTTCTTTGTGATGAATGCATTCAACTCACAGACTTGAAGCTTCCTTTTGAAGGAGCAGTTTGGAAACACTCTTCTTATAGAATCTTCAAGTGGATATTTGGAGCGCTTTGAGGCCTCTGCTGGGAAATGAAATCTCTTCACCTAAAAACTAGACAGAAACATTCTGAGAAACTTCTTTGCAATGAGTGCATTCAACTCACAGACTTGAACGTTCCTTTTGATAGAACAGTTTTGAAACATTACGTTTGTAGAGTCTGCAAGTGTTTATTCGGAGCACCTTGAGGCCTATGTTGGAAAAGGAAATATCTTCACATAAAAACTAGAGAGAAGGATTCTCAGAAACTTCTTTGTGATGAGTTCATTCAACTCACAGAGTTGAACCTACCAATTGATAGAGAAGTTTGGAAACACTCTTTTTGTAGAATCTGCAAGTGGATATTTGGAGCCGTTTGAGACCTATGCTGGAAAAGGAAATATCTTCACATAAAAACTGAACAGAAGCATTCTCAGAAACTTCTTTGTGTTGAGTGCATTCAACTCACAGACTTGAACTTCCCTATAGAAAGAGCAGTTTTGAAACACTCTTTTGGTAAAATCTGCAAGTGGTTATTTGGAGCACTTCGAGGCCTGTGCTGGGATATGGAATATCTTCACCTAAAAACTACAGAGAAGCATTCTCAGAAAGTTCTTCACGATGCATTCATTCAACTCACAGAGTTGAACCTTCCTTTTGATAGAACAGTTTTGAAACACTCTTTTTGTAGAATCTGCAAGAGGATACTTGGAGCGTTCGGAGGCCTATGCTGGAAAAGGAAATATCTTCACATAAAAACTAGACAGAAGCATTCTCAGAAACTTCTGTGTGATGAGTGCATTCAACTCACAGACTTGAACGTTCCTCTCGAAAGAGCAGTTTTGAAACACTCCTTTTGTAGAATCTGCAAGTGTTTATTTGGAGCGCTTTGAGGCCTATGTTGGAAAAGGAAATATCTGCACATAAAAACTAGACAGAAGCATTCTCAGAAACTTCTTTGTGATGAGTGCATTCTACTCACAG
Source organism: Pongo pygmaeus (assembly GCF_028885625.2). Lineage (NCBI taxonomy): Eukaryota > Metazoa > Chordata > Mammalia > Primates > Hominidae > Pongo > Pongo pygmaeus. Next base: position 24,092,561 of record NC_072394.2, on the reverse strand, counting down.
TGTTGAAGCTTGCTTTTGATAGAGCAGTTTTGAAACACTCTTTTGGTAGAATCTGCAAGTGGATATTTGGAGCGCTTTGAGGCCTATGCTGGAAAAGGAAATGTGTTCACATAAAAACTAGACAGAAGCATTCCAGGAAACTTCTGTATGATAAGTGCATTCAACTCACAGACTTGAACGTTCCTTTTGATAGAACTCTTTTGAAACACTCCTTTTGTAGAATTTGCAAGTGTTCATTTGGAGCGCTTTGAGGCCTAAGCTGGAAAAGGAAATATCTTCACGTAAGAACTAGACAGAAGCATTCTCAGAAACTTCTTTCTGATGAGTGCATTCAACACACAGACTTGAACCTTGCTTTTGAAAGAGCAGCTTTGAAACACACTTTTCGTAGAATCTGCAAGTGGATATTTGGAGCGCTTTGAGGCCTATGCTGGGAAATGAAATCTCTTCACCTAAAAACTAGACAGAAGCATTCTGAGAAACTTCTGTGTGATGAGTGCATTCAACTCACTGACTTGAACGTTCCGTTTGATAGAACAGTTTTGAAACACTCCTTTTGTAGAATCTGCATGTGTTTATTTGGAGCGCTTTGAGGCCTATGTTGGAAAAGGAAATATCTTCATATAGAAACTAGACGGAAGCATTCTCAGAAACTTCTTTGCGATGAATGCATTCAACTCACAGACTTGAAGCTTCCTTTTGAAAGAGCAGTTTGGAAACACTCTTCTTATAGAATCTTCAAGTGGATATTTGGAGCGCTTTGAGGCCTATGCTGGGAAATGAAATCTCTTCACCTAAAAACTAGACAGAAACATTCTGAGAAACTTCTTTGCAATGAGTGCATTCAACTCACAGACTTGAACGTTCCTTTTGATAGAACAGTTTTGAAACATTACGTTTGTAGAGTCTGCAAGTGTTTATTCGGAGCACCTTGAGGCCTATGTTGGAAAAGGAAATATCTTCACATAAAAACTAGAGAGAAGGATTCTCAGAAACTTCTTTGTGATGAGTTCATTCAACTCACAGAGTTGAACCTACCAATTGATAGAGAAGTTTGGAAACACTCTTTTTGTAGAATCTGCAAGTGGATATTTGGAGCCGTTTGAGACCTATGCTGGAAAAGGAAATATCTTCACATAAAAACTGAACAGAAGCATTCTCAGAAACTTCTTTGTGTTGAGTGCATTCAACTCACAGACTTGAACTTCCCTATAGAAAGAGCAGTTTTGAAACACTCTTTTGGTAAAATCTGCAAGTGGTTATTTGGAGCACTTCGAGGCCTGTGCTGGGATATGGAATATCTTCACCTAAAAACTACAGAGAAGCATTCTCAGAAAGTTCTTCACGATGCATTCATTCAACTCACAGAGTTGAACCTTCCTTTTGATAGAACAGTTTTGAAACACTCTTTTTGTAGAATCTGCAAGAGGATATTTGGAGCGTTCGGAGGCCTATGCTGGAAAAGGAAATATCTTCACATAAAAACTAGACAGAAGCATTCTCAGAAACTTCTGTGTGATGAGTGCATTCAACTCACAGACTTGAACGTTCCTCTTGAAAGAGCAGTTTTGAAACACTCCTTTTGTAGAATCTGCAAGTGTTTATTTGGAGCGCTTTGAGGCCTATGTTGGAAAAGGAAATATCTGCACATAAAAACTAGACAGAAGCATTCTCAGAAACTTCTTTGTGATGAGTGCATTCTACTCACAGTGTTGAAGCTTGCTTTTGATAGAGCAGTTTTGAAACACTCTTTTGGTAGAATCTGCAAGTGGATATTTGGAGCGCTTTGAGGCCTATGCTGGAAAAGGAAATGTGTTCACATAAAAACTAGACAGAAGCATTCCAGGAAACTTCTGTATGATAAGTGCATTCAACTCACATACTTGAACGTTCCTTTTGATAGAACTCTTTTGAAACACTCCTTTTGTAGAATTTGCAAGTGTTCATTTGGAGCGCTTTGAGGCCTAAGCTGGAAAAGGAAATATCTTCACGTAAGAACTAGACAGAAGCATTCTCAGAAACTTCTTTCTGATGAGTGCATTCAACACACAGACTTGAACCTTGCTTTTGAGAGAGCAGCTTTGAAACACTCTTTTCGTAGAATCTGCAAGTGGATATTTGGAGCGCTTTGAGGCCTATGCTGGGAAATGAAATCTCTTCACCTAAAAACTAGACAGAAGCATTCTGAGAAACTTCTGTGTGATGAGTGCATTCAACTCACAGACTTGAACGTTCCCTTTGATAGAACAGTTTTGAAACACTCCTTTTGTAGAATCTGCATGTGTTTATTTGGAGCGCTTTGAGGCCTATGTTGGAAAAGGAAATATCTTCATATAGAAACTAGACGGAAGCATTCTCAGAAACTTCTTTGTGATGAATGCATGCAACTCACAGACTTGAAGCTTCCTTTTGAAAGAGCAGTTTGGAAACACTCTTCTTATAGAATCTTCAAGTGGATACTTGGAGCGCTTTGAGGCCTATGCTGGGAAATGAAATCTCTTCACATAAAAACTAGACAGAAACATTCTGAGAAACTTCTTTGCAATGAGTGCATTGAACAAACAAACTTGAACGTTCCTTTTGATAGAACAGTTTTGAAACATTGCGTTTGTAGAGTCTGCAAGTGTTTATTCGGAGCACCTTGAGGCCTATGTTGGAAAAGGAAATATCTTCACATAAAAACTAGAGAGAAGTATTCTCAGAAACTTCTTTGTGATGAGTTCATTCAACTCACAGAGTTGAACCTACCAATTGATAGAGAAGTTTGGAAACACTCTTTTTCTAGAATCTGCAAGTGGATATTTGGAGCCTTTTGAGGCCTATGCTGGAAAAGGAAATATCTTCACATAAAAACTGAACAGAAGCATTCTCAGAAACTTCTTTGTGTTGAGTGCATTCAACTCACAGACTTGAACTTCCCTATAGAAAGAGCAGTTTTGAAACACTCTTTTGGTAAAATCTGCAAGTGGTTTCTCTGGAGCACTTCGAGGCCTGTGCTGGGATATGGAATATCTTCACCTAAAAACTACAGAGAAGCATTCTCAGAAAGTTCTTCACGATGCATTCATTCAACTCACAGAGTTGAACCTTCCTTTTGATAGAACAGTTTTGAAACACTCTTTTTGTAGAATCTGCAAGAGGATATTTAGAGCGTTCGGAGGCCTATGCTGGAAAAGGAAATACCTTCACATAAAAACTAGACAGAAGCCTTCTCAGAAACTTCTGTGTGATGAGTGCATTCAACTCACAGACTTGAACGTTCCTCTTGAAAGAGCAGTTTTGAAACACTCCTTTTGTAGAATCTGCAAGTGTTTATTTGGAGCGCTTTGAGGCCTCTGTTGGAAATGGAAATATCTGCACATAAAAACTAGACAGAAGCATTCTCAGAAACTTCTTTGTGATGAGTGCATTCTACTCACAGTGTTGAAGCTTGCTTTTGATAGAGCAGTTTTGAAACACTCTTTTGGTAGAATCTGCAAGTGGATATTTGGAGCGCTTTGAGGCCTATGCTGGAAAAGGAAATGTCTTCACATAAAAACTAGACAGAAGCATTCCAGGAAACTTCTGTATGATAAGTGCATTCAACTCACAGACTTGAACGTTCCTTTTGATAGAACTCTTTTGAAACACTCCTTTTGTAGAATTTGCAAGTGTTCATTTGGAGCGCCTTGAGGCCTAAGCTGGAAAAGGAAATATCTTCACGTAAGAACTAGACAGAAGCATTCTCAGAAACTTCTTTCTGATGAGTGCATTCAACACACAGACTTGAACCTTGCTTTTGAGAGAGCAGCTTTGAAACACTCTTTTCGTAGAATCTGCAAGTGGATATTTGGAGCGCTTTGAGGCCTATGCTGGGAAATGAAATCTCTTCACCTAAAAACTAGACAGAAGCATTCTGAGAAACTTCTGTGTGATGAGTGCATTCAACTCACAGAATTGAACGTTCCCTTTGATAGAACAGTTTTGAAACACTCCTTTTGTAGAATCTGCATGTGTTTATTTGGAGCGCTTTGAGGCCTATGTTGGAAAAGGAATTATCTTCATATAGAAACTAGACGGAAGCATTCTCAGAAACTTCTTTGTGATGAATGCATTCAACTCACAGACTTGAAGCTTCCTTTTGAAAGAGCAGTTTGGAAACACTCTTCTTATAGAATCTTCAAGTGGATATTTGGAGCGCTTTGAGGCCTCTGCTGGGAAATGAAATCTCTTCACCTAAAAACTAGACAGAAACATTCTGAGAAACTTCTTTGCAATGAGTGCATTCAACTCACAGACTTGAGCGTTCCTTTTGATAGAACAGTTTTGAAACATTACGTTTGTAGAGTCTGCAAGTGTTTATTCGGAGCACCTTGAGGCCTATGTTGGAAAAGGAAATATCTTCACATAAAAACTAGAGAGAAGGATTCTCAGAAACTTCTTTGTGATGAGTTCATTCAACTCACAGAGTTGAACCTACCAATTGATAGAGAAGTTTGGAAACACTCTTTTTGTAGAATCTGCAAGTGGATATTTGGAGCCGTTTGAGACCTATGCTGGAAAAGGAAATATCTTCACATAAAAACTGAACAGAAGCATTCTCAGAAACTTCTTTGTGTTGAGTGCATTCAACTCACAGACTTGAACTTCCCTATAGAAAGAGCAGTTTTGAAACACTCTTTTGGTAAAATCTGCAAGTGGTTATTTGGAGCACTTCGAGGCCTGTGCTGGGATATGGAATATCTTCACCTAAAAACTACAGAGAAGCATTCTCAGAAAGTTCTTCACGATGCATTCATTCAACTCACAGAGTTGAACCTTCCTTTTGATAGAACAGTTTTGAAACACTCTTTTTGTAGAATCTGCAAGAGGATACTTGGAGCGTTCGGAGGCCTATGCTGGAAAAGGAAATATCTTCACATAAAAACTAGACAGAAGCATTCTCAGAAACTTCTGTGTGATGAGTGCATTCAACTCACAGACTTGAACGTTCCTCTCGAAAGAGCAGTTTTGAAACACTCCTTTTGTAGAATCTGCAAGTGTTTATTTGGAGCGCTTTGAGGCCTATGTTGGAAAAGGAAATATCTGCACATAAAAACTAGACAGAAGCATTCTCAGAAACTTCTTTGTGATGAGTGCATTCTACTCACAGTGTTGAAGCTTGCTTTTGATAGAGCAGTTTTGAAACACTCTTTTGGTAGAATCTGCAAGTGGATATTTGGAGCGCTTTGAGGCCTATGCTGGAAAAGGAAATGTGTTCACATAAAAACTAGACAGAAGCATTCCAGGAAACTTCTGTATGATAAGTGCATTCAACTCACAGACTTGAACGTTCCTTTTGATAGAACTCTTTTGAAACACTCCTTTTGTAGAATTTGCAAGTGTTCATTTGGAGCGCTTTGAGGCCTAAGCTGGAAAAGGAAATATCTTCACGTAAGAACTAGACAGAAGCATTCTCAGAAACTTCTTTCTGATGAGTGCATTCAACACACAGACTTGAACCTTGCTTTTGAAAGAGCAGCTTTGAAACACACTTTTCGTAGAATCTGCAAGTGGATATTTGGAGCGCTTTGAGGCCTATGCTGGGAAATGAAATCTCTTCACCTAAAAACTAGACAGAAGCATTCTGAGAAACTTCTGTGTGATGAGTGCATTCAACTCACTGACTTGAACGTTCCGTTTGATAGAACAGTTTTGAAACACTCCTTTTGTAGAATCTGCATGTGTTTATTTGGAGCGCTTTGAGGCCTATGTTGGAAAAGGAAATATCTTCATATAGAAACTAGACGGAAGCATTCTCAGAAACTTCTTTGCGATGAATGCATTCAACTCACAGACTTGAAGCTTCCTTTTGAAAGAGCAGTTTGGAAACACTCTTCTTATAGAATCTTCAAGTGGATATTTGGAGCGCTTTGAGGCCTATGCTGGGAAATGAAATCTCTTCACCTAAAAACTAGACAGAAACATTCTGAGAAACTTCTTTGCAATGAGTGCATTCAACTCACAGACTTGAACGTTCCTTTTGATAGAACAGTTTTGAAACATTACGTTTGTAGAGTCTGCAAGTGTTTATTCGGAGCACCTTGAGGCCTATGTTGGAAAAGGAAATATCTTCACATAAAAACTAGAGAGAAGGATTCTCAGAAACTTCTTTGTGATGAGTTCATTCAACTCACAGAGTTGAACCTACCAATTGATAGAGAAGTTTGGAAACACTCTTTTTGTAGAATCTGCAAGTGGATATTTGGAGCCGTTTGAGACCTATGCTGGAAAAGGAAATATCTTCACATAAAAACTGAACAGAAGCATTCTCAGAAACTTCTTTGTGTTGAGTGCATTCAACTCACAGACTTGAACTTCCCTATAGAAAGAGCAGTTTTGAAACACTCTTTTGGTAAAATCTGCAAGTGGTTATTTGGAGCACTTCGAGGCCTGTGCTGGGATATGGAATATCTTCACCTAAAAACTACAGAGAAGCATTCTCAGAAAGTTCTTCACGATGCATTCATTCAACTCACAGAGTTGAACCTTCCTTTTGATAGAACAGTTTTGAAACACTCTTTTTGTAGAATCTGCAAGAGGATATTTGGAGCGTTCGGAGGCCTATGCTGGAAAAGGAAATATCTTCACATAAAAACTAGACAGAAGCATTCTCAGAAACTTCTGTGTGATGAGTGCATTCAACTCACAGACTTGAACGTTCCTCTTGAAAGAGCAGTTTTGAAACACTCCTTTTGTAGAATCTGCAAGTGTTTATTTGGAGCGCTTTGAGGCCTCTGTTGGAAAAGGAAATATCTGCACATAAAAACTAGACAGAAGCATTCTCAGAAACTTCTTTGTGATGAGTGCATTCTACTCACAGTGTTGAAGCTTGCTTTTGATAGAGCAGTTTTGAAACACTCTTTTGGTAGAATCTGCAAGTGGATATTTGGAGCGCTTTGAGGCCTATGCTGGAAAAGGAAATGTGTTCACATAAAAACTAGACAGAAGCATTCCAGGAAACTTCTGTATGATAAGTGCATTCAACTCACATACTTGAACGTTCCTTTTGATAGAACTCTTTTGAAACACTCCTTTTGTAGAATTTGCAAGTGTTCATTTGGAGCGCTTTGAGGCCTAAGCTGGAAAAGGAAATATCTTCACGTAAGAACTAGACAGAAGCATTCTCAGAAACTTCTTTCTGATGAGTGCATTCAACACACAGACTTGAACCTTGCTTTTGAGAGAGCAGCTTTGAAACACTCTTTTCGTAGAATCTGCAAGTGGATATTTGGAGCGCTTTGAGGCCTATGCTGGGAAATGAAATCTCTTCACCTAAAAACTAGACAGAAGCATTCTGAGAAACTTCTGTGTGATGAGTGCATTCAACTCACAGACTTGAACGTTCCCTTTGATAGAACAGTTTTGAAACACTCCTTTTGTAGAATCTGCATGTGTTTATTTGGAGCGCTTTGAGGCCTATGTTGGAAAAGGAAATATCTTCATATAGAAACTAGACGGAAGCATTCTCAGAAACTTCTTTGTGATGAATGCATGCAACTCACAGACTTGAAGCTTCCTTTTGAAAGAGCAGTTTGGAAACACTCTTCTTATAGAATCTTCAAGTGGATACTTGGAGCGCTTTGAGGCCTATGCTGGGAAATGAAATCTCTTCACATAAAAACTAGACAGAAACATTCTGAGAAACTTCTTTGCAATGAGTGCATTGAACAAACAAACTTGAACGTTCCTTTTGATAGAACAGTTTTGAAACATTGCGTTTGTAGAGTCTGCAAGTGTTTATTCGGAGCACCTTGAGGCCTATGTTGGAAAAGGAAATATCTTCACATAAAAACTAGAGAGAAGTATTCTCAGAAACTTCTTTGTGATGAGTTCATTCAACTCACAGAGTTGAACCTACCAATTGATAGAGAAGTTTGGAAACACTCTTTTTCTAGAATCTGCAAGTGGATATTTGGAGCCTTTTGAGGCCTATGCTGGAAAAGGAAATATCTTCACATAAAAACTGAACAGAAGCATTCTCAGAAACTACTTTGTGTTGAGTGCATTCAACTCACAGACTTGAACTTCCCTATAGAAAGAGCAGTTTTGAAACACTCTTTTGGTAAAATCTGCAAGTGGTTTTTTTGGAGCACTTCGAGGCCTGTGCTGGGATATGGAATATCTTCACCTAAAAACTACAGAGAAGCATTCTCAGAAAGTTCTTCACGATGCATTCATTCAACTCACAGAGTTGAACCTTCCTTTTGATAGAACAGTTTTGAAACACTCTTTTTGTAGAATCTGCAAGAGGATATTTAGAGCGTTCGGAGGCCTATGCTGGAAAAGGAAATACCTTCACATAAAAACTAGACAGAAGCCTTCTCAGAAACTTCTGTGTGATGAGTGCATTCAACTCACAGACTTGAACGTTCCTCTTGAAAGAGCAGTTTTGAAACACTCCTTTTGTAGAATCTGCAAGTGTTTATTTGGAGCGCTTTGAGGCCTCTGTTGGAAATGGAAATATCTGCACATAAAAACTAGACAGAAGCATTCTCAGAAACTTCTTTGTGATGAGTGCATTCTACTCACAGTGTTGAAGCTTGCTTTTGATAGAGCAGTTTTGAAACACTCTTTTGGTAGAATCTGCAAGTGGATATTTGGAGCGCTTTGAGGCCTATGCTGGAAAAGGAAATGTCTTCACATAAAAACTAGACAGAAGCATTCCAGGAAACTTCTGTATGATAAGTGCATTCAACTCACAGACTTGAACGTTCCTTTTGATAGAACTCTTTTGAAACACTCCTTTTGTAGAATTTGCAAGTGTTCATTTGGAGCGCCTTGAGGCCTAAGCTGGAAAAGGAAATATCTTCACGTAAGAACTAGACAGAAGCATTCTCAGAAACTTCTTTCTGATGAGTGCATTCAACACACAGACTTGAACCTTGCTTTTGAGAGAGCAGCTTTGAAACACTCTTTTCGTAGAATCTGCAAGTGGATATTTGGAGCGCTTTGAGGCCTATGCTGGGAAATGAAATCTCTTCACCTAAAAACTAGACAGAAGCATTCTGAGAAACTTCTGTGTGATGAGTGCATTCAACTCACAGACTTGAACGTTCCCTTTGATAGAACAGTTTTGAAACACTCCTTTTGTAGAATCTGCATGTGTTTATTTGGAGCGATTTGAGGCCTATGTTGGAAAAGGAATTATCTTCATATAGAAACTAGACGGAAGCATTCTCAGAAACTTCTTTGTGATGAATGCATTCAACTCACAGACTTGAAGCTTCCTTTTGAAAGAGCAGTTTGGAAACACTCTTCTTATAGAATCTTCAAGTGGATATTTGGAGCGCTTTGAGGCCTCTGTTGGGAAATGAAATCTCTTCACCTAAAAAGTAGACAGAAACATTCTGAGAAACTTCTTTGCAATGAGTGCATTCAACTCACAGACTTGAGCGTTCCTTTTGATAGAACAGTTTTGAAACATTACGGTTGTAGAGTCTGCAAGTGTTTATTCGGAGCACCTTGAGGCCTATGTTGGAAAAGGAAATATCTTCACATAAAAACTAGAGAGAAGGATTCTCAGAAACTTCTTTGTGATGAGTTCATTCAACTCAGAGAGTTGAACCTACCAATTGATAGAGAAGTTTGGAAACACTCTTTTTTTTCAATCTGCAAGTGGATATTTGGAGCCGTTTGAGGCCTATGCTGGAAAAGGAAATATCTTCACATAAAAACTGAACAGAAGCATTCTCAGAAACTTCTTTGTGTTGAGTGCATTCAACTCACAGACTTGAACTTCCCTATAGAAAGAGCAGTTTTGAAACACTCTTTTGGTAAAATCTGCAAGTGGTTATTTGGAGCACTTCGAGGCCTGTGCTGGGATATGGAATATCTTCACCTAAAAACTACAGAGAAGCATTCTCAGAAAGTTCTTCACGATGCATTCATTCAACTCACAGAGTTGAACCTTCCTTTTGATAGAACAGTTTTGAAACACTCTTTTTGTAGAATCTGCAAGAGGATATTTGGAGCGTTCGGAGGCCTATGCTGGAAAAGGAAATATCTTCACATAAAAACTAGACAGAAGCATTCTCAGAAACTTCTGTGTGATGAGTGCATTCAACTCACAGACTTGAACGTTCCTCTCGAAAGAGCAGTTTTGAAACACTCCTTTTGTAGAATCTGCAAGTGTTTGTTTGGAGCGCTTTGAGGCCTATGTTGGAAAAGGAAATATCTGCACATAAAAACTAGACAGAAGCATTCTCAGAAACTTCTTTGTGATGAGTGCATTCTACTCACAGTGTTGAAGCTTGCTTTTGATAGAGCAGTTTTGAAACACTCTTTTGGTAGAGTCTGCAAGTGGATATTTGGAGCGCTTTGAGGCCTATGCTGGAAAAGGAAATGTGTTCACATAAAAACTGGACAGAAGCATTCCAGGAAACTTCTATATGATAAGTGCATTCAACTCACAGACTTGAACGTTCCTTTTGATAGAACTCTTTTGAAACACTCCTTTTGTAGAATTTGCAAGTGTTCATTTGGAGCGCTTTGAGGCCTAAGCTGGAAAAGGAAATATCTTCACGTAAGAACTAGACAGAAGCATTCTCAGAAACTTCTTTCTGATGAGTGCATTCAACACACAGACTTGAACCTTGCTTTTGAAAGAGCAGCTTTGAAACACTCTTTTCGTAGAATCTGCAAGTGGATATTTGGAGCGCTTTGAGGCCTATGCTGGGAAATGAAATCTCTTCACCTAAAAACTAGACAGAAGCATTCTGAGAAACTTTTGTGTGATGAGTGCATTCAACTCACAGACTTGAACGTACCCTTTGATAGAACAGTTTTGAAACACTCCTTTTGTAGAATCTGCATGTGTTTATTTGGAGCGCTTTGAGGCCTATGTTGGAAAAGGAAATATCTTCATATAGAAACTAGACGGAAGCATTCTCAGAAACTTCTTTGTGATGAATGCATTCAACTCACAGACTTGAAGCTTCCTTTTGAAGGAGCAGTTTGGAAACACTCTTCTTATAGAATCTTCAAGTGGATATTTGGAGCGCTTTGAGGCCTCTGCTGGGAAATGAAATCTCTTCACCTAAAAACTAGACAGAAACATTCTGAGAAACTTCTTTGCAATGAGTGCATTCAACTCACAGACTTGAACGTTCCTTTTGATAGAACAGTTTTGAAACATTACGTTTGTAGAGTCTGCAAGTGTTTATTCGGAGCACCTTGAGGCCTATGTTGGAAAAGGAAATATCTTCACATAAAAACTAGAGAGAAGGATTCTCAGAAACTTCTTTGTGATGAGTTCATTCAACTCACAGAGTTGAACCTACCAATTGATAGAGAAGTTTGGAAACACTCTTTTTGTAGAATCTGCAAGTGGATATTTGGAGCCGTTTGAGACCTATGCTGGAAAAGGAAATATCTTCACATAAAAACTGAACAGAAGCATTCTCAGAAACTTCTTTGTGTTGAGTGCATTCAACTCACAGACTTGAACTTCCCTATAGAAAGAGCAGTTTTGAAACACTCTTTTGGTAAAATCTGCAAGTGGTTATTTGGAGCACTTCGAGGCCTGTGCTGGGATATGGAATATCTTCACCTAAAAACTACAGAGAAGCATTCTCAGAAAGTTCTTCACGATGCATTCATTCAACTCACAGAGTTGAACCTTCCTTTTGATAGAACAGTTTTGAAACACTCTTTTTGTAGAATCTGCAAGAGGATACTTGGAGCGTTCGGAGGCCTATGCTGGAAAAGGAAATATCTTCACATAAAAACTAGACAGAAGCATTCTCAGAAACTTCTGTGTGATGAGTGCATTCAACTCACAGACTTGAACGTTCCTCTCGAAAGAGCAGTTTTGAAACACTCCTTTTGTAGAATCTGCAAGTGTTTATTTGGAGCGCTTTGAGGCCTATGTTGGAAAAGGAAATATCTGCACATAAAAACTAGACAGAAGCATTCTCAGAAACTTCTTTGTGATGAGTGCATTCTACTCACAGTGTTGAAGCTTGCTTTTGATAGAGCAGTTTTGAAACACTCTTTTGGTAGAATCTGCAAGTGGATATTTGGAGCGCTTTGAGGCCTATGCTGGAAAAGGAAATGTGTTCACATAAAAACTAGACAGAAGCATTCCAGGAAACTTCTGTATGATAAGTGCATTCAACTCACAGACTTGAACGTTCCTTTTGATAGAACTCTTTTGAAACACTCCTTTTGTAGAATTTGCAAGTGTTCATTTGGAGCGCTTTGAGGCCTAAGCTGGAAAAGGAACTATCTTCACGTAAGAACTAGACAGAAGCATTCTCAGAAACTTCTTTCTGATGAGTGCATTCAACACACAGACTTGAACCTTGCTTTTGAAAGAGCAGCTTTGAAACACACTTTTCGTAGAATCTGCAAGTGGATATTTGGAGCGCTTTGAGGCCTATGCTGGGAAATGAAATCTCTTCACCTAAAAACTAGACAGAAGCATTCTGAGAAACTTCTGTGTGATGAGTGCATTCAACTCACTGACTTGAACGTTCCCTTTGATAGAACAGTTTTGAAACACTCCTTTTGTAGAATCTGCATGTGTTTATTTGGAGCGCTTTGAGGCCTATGTTGGAAAAGGAAATATCTTCATATAGAAACTAGACGGAAGCATTCTCAGAAACTTCTTTGCGATGAATGCATTCAACTCACAGACTTGAAGCTTCCTTTTGAAAGAGCAGTTTGGAAACACTCTTCTTATAGAATCTTCAAGTGGATATTTGGAGCGCTTTGAGGCCTATGCTGGGAAATGAAATCTCTTCACCTAAAAACTAGACAGAAACATTCTGAGAAACTTCTTTGCAATGAGTGCATTCAACTCACAGACTTGAACGTTCCTTTTGATAGAACAGTTTTGAAACATTACGTTTGTAGAGTCTGCAAGTGTTTATTCGGAGCACCTTGAGGCCTATGTTGGAAAAGGAAATATCTTCACATAAAAACTAGAGAGAAGGATTCTCAGAAACTTCTTTGTGATGAGTTCATTCAACTCACAGAGTTGAACCTACCAATTGATAGAGAAGTTTGGAAACACTCTTTTTGTAGAATCTGCAAGTGGATATTTGGAGCCGTTTGAGACCTATGCTGGAAAAGGAAATATCTTCACATAAAAACTGAACAGAAGCATTCTCAGAAACTTCTTTGTGTTGAGTGCATTCAACTCACAGACTTGAACTTCCCTATAGAAAGAGCAGTTTTGAAACACTCTTTTGGTAAAATCTGCAAGTGGTTATTTGGAGCACTTCGAGGCCTGTGCTGGGATATGGAATATCTTCACCTAAAAACTACAGAGAAGCATTCTCAGAAAGTTCTTCACGATGCATTCATTCAACTCACAGAGTTGAACCTTCCTTTTGATAGAACAGTTTTGAAACACTCTTTTTGTAGAATCTGCAAGAGGATATTTGGAGCGTTCGGAGGCCTATGCTGGAAAAGGAAATATCTTCACATAAAAACTAGACAGAAGCATTCTCAGAAACTTCTGTGTGATGAGTGCATTCAACTCACAGACTTGAACGTTCCTCTTGAAAGAGCAGTTTTGAAACACTCCTTTTGTAGAATCTGCAAGTGTTTATTTGGAGCGCTTTGAGGCCTCTGTTGGAAAAGGAAATATCTGCACATAAAAACTAGACAGAAGCATTCTCAGAAACTTCTTTGTGATGAGTGCATTCTACTCACAGTGTTGAAGCTTGCTTTTGATAGAGCAGTTTTGAAACACTCTTTTGGTAGAATCTGCAAGTGGATATTTGGAGCGCTTTGAGGCCTATGCTGGAAAAGGAAATGTGTTCACATAAAAACTAGACAGAAGCATTCCAGGAAACTTCTGTATGATAAGTGCATTCAACTCACATACTTGAACGTTCCTTTTGATAGAACTCTTTTGAAACACTCCTTTTGTAGAATTTGCAAGTGTTCATTTGGAGCGCTTTGAGGCCTAAGCTGGAAAAGGAAATATCTTCACGTAAGAACTAGACAGAAGCATTCTCAGAAACTTCTTTCTGATGAGTGCATTCAACACACAGACTTGAACCTTGCTTTTGAGAGAGCAGCTTTGAAACACTCTTTTCGTAGAATCTGCAAGTGGATATTTGGAGCGCTTTGAGGCCTATGCTGGGAAATGAAATCTCTTCACCTAAAAACTAGACAGAAGCATTCTGAGAAACTTCTGTGTGATGAGTGCATTCAACTCACAGACTTGAACGTTCCCTTTGATAGAACAGTTTTGAAACACTCCTTTTGTAGAATCTGCATGTGTTTATTTGGAGTGCTTTGAGGCCTATGTTGGAAAAGGAAATATCTTCATATAGAAACTAGACGGAAGCATTCTCAGAAACTTCTTTGTGATGAATGCATGCAACTCACAGACTTGAAGCTTCCTTTTGAAAGAGCAGTTTGGAAACACTCTTCTTATAGAATCTTCAAGTGGATACTTGGAGCGCTTTGAGGCCTCTGTTGGGAAATGAAATCTCTTCACCTAAAAAGTAGACAGAAACATTCTGAGAAACTTCTTTGCAATGAGTGCATTCAACTCACAGACTTGAGCGTTCCTTTTGATAGAACAGTTTTGAAACATTACGGTTGTAGAGTCTGCAAGTGTTTATTCGGAGCACCTTGAGGCCTATGTTGGAAAAGGAAATATCTTCACATAAAAACTAGAGAGAAGGATTCTCAGAAACTTCTTTGTGATGAGTTCATTCAACTCAGAGAGTTGAACCTACCAATTGATAGAGAAGTTTGGAAACACTCTTTTTTTTCAATCTGCAAGTGGATATTTGGAGCCGTTTGAGGCCTATGCTGGAAAAGGAAATATCTTCACATAAAAACTGAACAGAAGCATTCTCAGAAACTTCTTTGTGTTGAGTGCATTCAACTCACAGACTTGAACTTCCCTATAGAAAGAGCAGTTTTGAAACACTCTTTTGGTAAAATCTGCAAGTGGTTATTTGGAGCACTTCGAGGCCTGTGCTGGGATATGGAATATCTTCACCTAAAAACTACAGAGAAGCATTCTCAGAAAGTTCTTCACGATGCATTCATTCAACTCACAGAGTTGAACCTTCCTTTTGATAGAACAGTTTTGAAACACTCTTTTTGTAGAATCTGCAAGAGGATATTTGGAGCGTTCGGAGGCCTATGCTGGAAAAGGAAATATCTTCACATAAAAACTAGACAGAAGCATTCTCAGAAACTTCTGTGTGATGAGTGCATTCAACTCACAGACTTGAACGTTCCTCTCGAAAGAGCAGTTTTGAAACACTCCTTTTGTAGAATCTGCAAGTGTTTGTTTGGAGCGCTTTGAGGCCTATGTTGGAAAAGGAAATATCTGCACATAAAAACTAGACAGAAGCATTCTCAGAAACTTCTTTGTGATGAGTGCATTCTACTCACAGTGTTGAAGCTTGCTTTTGATAGAGCAGTTTTGAAACACTCTTTTGGTAGAGTCTGCAAGTGGATATTTGGAGCGCTTTGAGGCCTATGCTGGAAAAGGAAATGTGTTCACATAAAAACTGGACAGAAGCATTCCAGGAAACTTCTATATGATAAGTGCATTCAACTCACAGACTTGAACGTTCCTTTTGATAGAACTCTTTTGAAACACTCCTTTTGTAGAATTTGCAAGTGTTCATTTGGAGCGCTTTGAGGCCTAAGCTGGAAAAGGAAATATCTTCACGTAAGAACTAGACAGAAGCATTCTCAGAAACTTCTTTCTGATGAGTGCATTCAACACACAGACTTGAACCTTGCTTTTGAAAGAGCAGCTTTGAAACACTCTTTTCGTAGAATCTGCAAGTGGATATTTGGAGCGCTTTGAGGCCTATGCTGGGAAATGAAATCTCTTCACCTAAAAACTAGACAGAAGCATTCTGAGAAACTTTTGTGTGATGAGTGCATTCAACTCACAGACTTGAACGTACCCTTTGATAGAACAGTTTTGAAACACTCCTTTTGTAGAATCTGCATGTGTTTATTTGGAGCGCTTTGAGGCCTATGTTGGAAAAGGAAATATCTTCATATAGAAACTAGACGGAAGCATTCTCAGAAACTTCTTTGTGATGAATGCATTCAACTCACAGACTTGAAGCTTCCTTTTGAAGGAGCAGTTTGGAAACACTCTTCTTATAGAATCTTCAAGTGGATATTTGGAGCGCTTTGAGGCCTCTGCTGGGAAATGAAATCTCTTCACCTAAAAACTAGACAGAAACATTCTGAGAAACTTCTTTGCAATGAGTGCATTCAACTCACAGACTTGAACGTTCCTTTTGATAGAACAGTTTTGAAACATTACGTTTGTAGAGTCTGCAAGTGTTTATTCGGAGCACCTTGAGGCCTATGTTGGAAAAGGAAATATCTTCACATAAAAACTAGAGAGAAGGATTCTCAGAAACTTCTTTGTGATGAGTTCATTCAACTCACAGAGTTGAACCTACCAATTGATAGAGAAGTTTGGAAACACTCTTTTTGTAGAATCTGCAAGTGGATATTTGGAGCCGTTTGAGACCTATGCTGGAAAAGGAAATATCTTCACATAAAAACTGAACAGAAGCATTCTCAGAAACTTCTTTGTGTTGAGTGCATTCAACTCACAGACTTGAACTTCCCTATAGAAAGAGCAGTTTTGAAACACTCTTTTGGTAAAATCTGCAAGTGGTTATTTGGAGCACTTCGAGGCCTGTGCTGGGATATGGAATATCTTCACCTAAAAACTACAGAGAAGCATTCTCAGAAAGTTCTTCACGATGCATTCATTCAACTCACAGAGTTGAACCTTCCTTTTGATAGAACAGTTTTGAAACACTCTTTTTGTAGAATCTGCAAGAGGATACTTGGAGCGTTCGGAGGCCTATGCTGGAAAAGGAAATATCTTCACATAAAAACTAGACAGAAGCATTCTCAGAAACTTCTGTGTGATGAGTGCATTCAACTCACAGACTTGAACGTTCCTCTCGAAAGAGCAGTTTTGAAACACTCCTTTTGTAGAATCTGCAAGTGTTTATTTGGAGCGCTTTGAGGCCTATGTTGGAAAAGGAAATATCTGCACATAAAAACTAGACAGAAGCATTCTCAGAAACTTCTTTGTGATGAGTGCATTCTACTCACAGTGTTGAAGCTTGCTTTTGATAGAGCAGTTTTGAAACACTCTTTTGGTAGAATCTGCAAGTGGATATTTGGAGCGCTTTGAGGCCTATGCTGGAAAAGGAAATGTGTTCACATAAAAACTAGACAGAAGCATTCCAGGAAACTTCTGTATGATAAGTGCATTCAACTCACAGACTTGAACGTTCCTTTTGATAGAACTCTTTTGAAACACTCCTTTTGTAGAATTTGCAAGTGTTCATTTGGAGCGCTTTGAGGCCTAAGCTGGAAAAGGAACTATCTTCACGTAAGAACTAGACAGAAGCATTCTCAGAAACTTCTTTCTGATGAGTGCATTCAACACACAGACTTGAACCTTGCTTTTGAAAGAGCAGCTTTGAAACACACTTTTCGTAGAATCTGCAAGTGGATATTTGGAGCGCTTTGAGGCCTATGCTGGGAAATGAAATCTCTTCACCTAAAAACTAGACAGAAGCATTCTGAGAAACTTCTGTGTGATGAGTGCATTCAACTCACTGACTTGAACGTTCCCTTTGATAGAACAGTTTTGAAACACTCCTTTTGTAGAATCTGCATGTGTTTATTTGGAGCGCTTTGAGGCCTATGTTGGAAAAGGAAATATCTTCATATAGAAACTAGACGGAAGCATTCTCAGAAACTTCTTTGCGATGAATGCATTCAACTCACAGACTTGAAGCTTCCTTTTGAAAGAGCAGTTTGGAAACACTCTTCTTATAGAATCTTCAAGTGGATATTTGGAGCGCTTTGAGGCCTATGCTGGGAAATGAAATCTCTTCACCTAAAAACTAGACAGAAACATTCTGAGAAACTTCTTTGCAATGAGTGCATTCAACTCACAGACTTGAACGTTCCTTTTGATAGAACAGTTTTGAAACATTACGTTTGTAGAGTCTGCAAGTGTTTATTCGGAGCACCTTGAGGCCTATGTTGGAAAAGGAAATATCTTCACATAAAAACTAGAGAGAAGGATTCTCAGAAACTTCTTTGTGATGAGTTCATTCAACTCACAGAGTTGAACCTACCAATTGATAGAGAAGTTTGGAAACACTCTTTTTGTAGAATCTGCAAGTGGATATTTGGAGCCGTTTGAGACCTATGCTGGAAAAGGAAATATCTTCACATAAAAACTGAACAGAAGCATTCTCAGAAACTTCTTTGTGTTGAGTGCATTCAACTCACAGACTTGAACTTCCCTATAGAAAGAGCAGTTTTGAAACACTCTTTTGGTAAAATCTGCAAGTGGTTATTTGGAGCACTTCGAGGCCTGTGCTGGGATATGGAATATCTTCACCTAAAAACTACAGAGAAGCATTCTCAGAAAGTTCTTCACGATGCATTCATTCAACTCACAGAGTTGAACCTTCCTTTTGATAGAACAGTTTTGAAACACTCTTTTTGTAGAATCTGCAAGAGGATATTTGGAGCGTTCGGAGGCCTATGCTGGAAAAGGAAATATCTTCACATAAAAACTAGACAGAAGCATTCTCAGAAACTTCTGTGTGATGAGTGCATTCAACTCACAGACTTGAACGTTCCTCTTGAAAGAGCAGTTTTGAAACACTCCTTTTGTAGAATCTGCAAGTGTTTATTTGGAGCGCTTTGAGGCCTCTGTTGGAAAAGGAAATATCTGCACATAAAAACTAGACAGAAGCATTCTCAGAAACTTCTTTGTGATGAGTGCATTCTACTCACAGTGTTGAAGCTTGCTTTTGATAGAGCAGTTTTGAAACACTCTTTTGGTAGAATCTGCAAGTGGATATTTGGAGCGCTTTGAGGCCTATGCTGGAAAAGGAAATGTGTTCACATAAAAACTAGACAGAAGCATTCCAGGAAACTTCTGTATGATAAGTGCATTCAACTCACATACTTGAACGTTCCTTTTGATAGAACTCTTTTGAAACACTCCTTTTGTAGAATTTGCAAGTGTTCATTTGGAGCGCTTTGAGGCCTAAGCTGGAAAAGGAAATATCTTCACGTAAGAACTAGACAGAAGCATTCTCAGAAACTTCTTTCTGATGAGTGCATTCAACACACAGACTTGAACCTTGCTTTTGAGAGAGCAGCTTTGAAACACTCTTTTCGTAGAATCTGCAAGTGGATATTTGGAGCGCTTTGAGGCCTATGCTGGGAAATGAAATCTCTTCACCTAAAAACTAGACAGAAGCATTCTGAGAAACTTCTGTGTGATGAGTGCATTCAACTCACAGACTTGAACGTTCCCTTTGATAGAACAGTTTTGAAACACTCCTTTTGTAGAATCTGCATGTGTTTATTTGGAGCGCTTTGAGGCCTATGTTGGAAAAGGAAATATCTTCATATAGAAACTAGACGGAAGCATTCTCAGAAACTTCTTTGTGATGAATGCATGCAACTCACAGACTTGAAGCTTCCTTTTGAAAGAGCAGTTTGGAAACACTCTTCTTATAGAATCTTCAAGTGGATACTTGGAGCGCTTTGAGGCCTATGCTGGGAAATGAAATCTCTTCACATAAAAACTAGACAGAAACATTCTGAGAAACTTCTTTGCAATGAGTGCATTGAACAAACAAACTTGAACGTTCCTTTTGATAGAACAGTTTTGATACATTGCGTTTGTAGAGTCTGCAAGTGTTTATTCGGAGCACCTTGAGGCCTATGTTGGAAAAGGAAATATCTTCACATAAAAACTAGAGAGAAGTATTCTCAGAAACTTCTTTGTGATGAGTTCATTCAACTCACAGAGTTGAACCTACCAATTGATAGAGAAGTTTGGAAACACTCTTTTTGTAGAATCTGCAAGTGGATATTTGGAGCCTTTTGAGGCCTATGCTGGAAAAGGAAATATCTTCACATAAAAACTGAACAGAAGCATTCTCAGAAACTTCTTTGTGTTGAGTGCATTCAACTCACAGACTTGAACTTCCCTATAGAAAGAGCAGTTTTGAAACACTCTTTTGGTAAAATCTGCAAGTGGTTTTTTTGGAGCACTTCGAGGCCTGTGCTGGGATATGGAATATCTTCACCTAAAAACTACAGAGAAGCATTCTCAGAAAGTTCTTCACGATGCATTCATTCAACTCACAGAGTTGAACCTTCCTTTTGATAGAACAGTTTTGAAACACTCTTTTTGTAGAATCTGCAAGAGGATATTTAGAGCGTTCGGAGGCCTATGCTGGAAAAGGAAATACCTTCACATAAAAACTAGACAGAAGCCTTCTCAGAAACTTCTGTGTGATGTGTGCATTCAACTCACAGACTTGAACGTTCCTCTTGAAAGAGCAGTTTTGAAACACTCCTTTTGTAGAATCTGCAAGTGTTTATTTGGAGCGCTTTGAGGCCTCTGTTGGAAATGGAAATATCTGCACATAAAAACTAGACAGAAGCATTCTCAGAAACTTCTTTGTGATGAGTGCATTCTACTCACAGTGTTGAAGCTTGCTTTTGATAGAGCAGTTTTGAAACACTCTTTTGGTAGAATCTGCAAGTGGATATTTGGAGCGCTTTGAGGCCTATGCTGGAAAAGGAAATGTCTTCACATAAAAACTAGACAGAAGCATTCCAGGAAACTTCTGTATGATAAGTGCATTCAACTCACAGACTTGAACGTTCCTTTTGATAGAACTCTTTTGAAACACTCCTTTTGTAGAATTTGCAAGTGTTCATTTGGAGCGCCTTGAGGCCTAAGCTGGAAAAGGAAATATCTTCACGTAAGAACTAGACAGAAGCATTCTCAGAAACTTCTTTCTGATGAGTGCATTCAACACACAGACTTGAACCTTGCTTTTGAGAGAGCAGCTTTGAAACACTCTTTTCATAGAATCTGCAAGTGGATATTTGGAGCGCTTTGAGGCCTATGCTGGGAAATGAAATCTCTTCACCTAAAAACTAGACAGAAGCATTCTGAGAAACTTCTGTGTGATGAGTGCATTCAACTCACAGACTTGAACGTTCCCTTTGATAGAACAGTTTTGAAACACTCCTTTTGTAGAATCTGCATGTGTTTATTTGGAGCGCTTTGATGCCTATGTTGGAAAAGGAATTATCTTCATATAGAAACTAGACGGAAGCATTCTCAGAAACTTCTTTGTGATGAATGCATTCAACTCACAGACTTGAAGCTTCCTTTTGAAAGAGCAGTTTGGAAACACTCTTCTTATAGAATCTTCAAGTGGATATTTGGAGCGCTTTGAGGCCTCTGTTGGGAAATGAAATCTCTTCACCTAAAAAGTAGACAGAAACATTCTGAGAAACTTCTTTGCAATGAGTGCATTCAACTCACAGACTTGAGCGTTCCTTTTGATAGAACAGTTTTGAAACATTACGTTTGTAGAGTCTGCAAGTGTTTATTCGGAGCACCTTGAGGCCTATGTTGGAAAAGGAAATATCTTCACATAAAAACTAGAGAGAAGGATTCTCAGAAACTTCTTTGTGATGAGTTCATTCAACTCAGAGAGTTGAACCTACCAATTGATAGAGAAGTTTGGAAACACTCTTTTTGTAGTATCTGCAAGTGGATATTTGGAGCCGTTTGAGGCCTATGCTGGAAAAGGAAATATCTTGACATAAAAACTGAACAGAAGCATTCTCAGAAACTTCTTTGTGTTGAGTGCATTCAACTCACAGACTTGAACTTCCCTATAGAAAGAGCAGTTTTGAAACACTCTTTTGGTAAAATCTGCAAGTGGTTATTTGGAGCACTTCGAGGCCTGTGCTGGGATATGGAATATCTTCACCTAAAAACTACAGAGAAGCATTCTCAGAAAGTTCTTCACGATGCATTCATTCAACTCACAGAGTTGAACCTTCCTTTTGATAGAACAGTTTTGAAACACTCTTTTTGTAGAATCTGCAAGAGGATATTTGGAGCGTTCGGAGGCCTATGCTGGAAAAGGAAATATCTTCACATAAAAACTAGACAGAAGCATTCTCAGAAACTTCTGTGTGATGAGTGCATTCAACTCACAGACTTGAACGTTCCTCTTGAAAGAGCAGTTTTGAAACACTCCTTTTGTAGAATCTGCAAGTGTTTATTTGGAGCGCTTTGAGGCCTCTGTTGGAAAAGGAAATATCTGCACATAAAAACTAGACAGAAGCATTCTCAGAAACTTCTTTGTGATGAGTGCATTCTACTCACAGTGTTGAAGCTTGCTTTTGATAGAGCAGTTTTGAAACACTCTTTTGGTAGAATCTGCAAGTGGATATTTGGAGCGCTTTGAGGCCTATGCTGGAAAAGGAAATGTGTTCACATAAAAACTAGACAGAAGCATTCCAGGAAACTTCTGTATGATAAGTGCATTCAACTCACATACTTGAACGTTCCTTTTGATAGAACTCTTTTGAAACACTCCTTTTGTAGAATTTGCAAGTGTTCATTTGGAGCGCTTTGAGGCCTAAGCTGGAAAAGGAAATATCTTCACGTAAGAACTAGACAGAAGCATTCTCAGAAACTTCTTTCTGATGAGTGCATTCAACACACAGACTTGAACCTTGCTTTTGAGAGAGCAGCTTTGAAACACTCTTTTCGTAGAATCTGCAAGTGGATATTTGGAGCGCTTTGAGGCCTATGCTGGGAAATGAAATCTCTTCACCTAAAAACTAGACAGAAGCATTCTGAGAAACTTCTGTGTGATGAGTGCATTCAACTCACAGACTTGAACGTTCCCTTTGATAGAACAGTTTTGAAACACTCCTTTTGTAGAATCTGCATGTGTTTATTTGGAGCGCTTTGAGGCCTATGTTGGAAAAGGAAATATCTTCATATAGAAACTAGACGGAAGCATTCTCAGAAACTTCTTTGTGATGAATGCATGCAACTCACAGACTTGAAGCTTCCTTTTGAAAGAGCAGTTTGGAAACACTCTTCTTATAGAATCTTCAAGTGGATACTTGGAGCGCTTTGAGGCCTATGCTGGGAAATGAAATCTCTTCACATAAAAACTAGACAGAAACATTCTGAGAAACTTCTTTGCAATGAGTGCATTGAACAAACAAACTTGAACGTTCCTTTTGATAGAACAGTTTTGAAACATTGCGTTTGTAGAGTCTGCAAGTGTTTATTCGGAGCACCTTGAGGCCTATGTTGGAAAAGGAAATATCTTCACATAAAAACTAGAGAGAAGTATTCTCAGAAACTTCTTTGTGATGAGTTCATTCAACTCACAGAGTTGAACCTACCAATTGATAGAGAAGTTTGGAAACACTCTTTTTCTAGAATCTGCAAGTGGATATTTGGAGCCTTTTGAGGCCTATGCTGGAAAAGGAAATATCTTCACATAAAAACTGAACAGAAGCATTCTCAGAAACTTCTTTGTGTTGAGTGCATTCAACTCACAGACTTGAACTTCCCTATAGAAAGAGCAGTTTTGAAACACTCTTTTGGTAAAATCTGCAAGTGGTTTTTTTGGAGCACTTCGAGGCCTGTGCTGGGATATGGAATATCTTCACCTAAAAACTACAGAGAAGCATTCTCAGAAAGTTCTTCACGATGCATTCATTCAACTCACAGAGTTGAACCTTCCTTTTGATAGAACAGTTTTGAAACACTCTTTTTGTAGAATCTGCAAGAGGATATTTAGAGCGTTCGGAGGCCTATGCTGGAAAAGGAAATACCTTCACATAAAAACTAGACAGAAGCCTTCTCAGAAACTTCTGTGTGATGTGTGCATTCAACTCACAGACTTGAACGTTCCTCTTGAAAGAGCAGTTTTGAAACACTCCTTTTGTAGAATCTGCAAGTGTTTATTTGGAGCGCTTTGAGGCCTCTGTTGGAAATGGAAATATCTGCACATAAAAACTAGACAGAAGCATTCTCAGAAACTTCTTTGTGATGAGTGCATTCTACTCACAGTGTTGAAGCTTGCTTTTGATAGAGCAGTTTTGAAACACTCTTTTGGTAGAATCTGCAAGTGGATATTTGGAGCGCTTTGAGGCCTATGCTGGAAAAGGAAATGTCTTCACATAAAAACTAGACAGAAGCATTCCAGGAAACTTCTGTATGATAAGTGCATTCAACTCACAGACTTGAACGTTCCTTTTGATAGAACTCTTTTGAAACACTCCTTTTGTAGAATTTGCAAGTGTTCATTTGGAGCGCCTTGAGGCCTAAGCTGGAAAAGGAAATATCTTCACGTAAGAACTAGACAGAAGCATTCTCAGAAACTTCTTTCTGATGAGTGCATTCAACACACAGACTTGAACCTTGCTTTTGAGAGAGCAGCTTTGAAACACTCTTTTCATAGAATCTGCAAGTGGATATTTGGAGCGCTTTGAGGCCTATGCTGGGAAATGAAATCTCTTCACCTAAAAACTAGACAGAAGCATTCTGAGAAACTTCTGTGTGATGAGTGCATTCAACTCACAGACTTGAACGTTCCCTTTGATAGAACAGTTTTGAAACACTCCTTTTGTAGAATCTGCATGTGTTTATTTGGAGCGCTTTGATGCCTATGTTGGAAAAGGAATTATCTTCATATAGAAACTAGACGGAAGCATTCTCAGAAACTTCTTTGTGATGAATGCATTCAACTCACAGACTTGAAGCTTCCTTTTGAAAGAGCAGTTTGGAAACACTCTTCTTATAGAATCTTCAAGTGGATATTTGGAGCGCTTTGAGGCCTCTGTTGGGAAATGAAATCTCTTCACCTAAAAAGTAGACAGAAACATTCTGAGAAACTTCTTTGCAATGAGTGCATTCAACTCACAGACTTGAGCGTTCCTTTTGATAGAACAGTTTTGAAACATTACGTTTGTAGAGTCTGCAAGTGTTTATTCGGAGCACCTTGAGGCCTATGTTGGAAAAGGAAATATCTTCACATAAAAACTAGAGAGAAGGATTCTCAGAAACTTCTTTGTGATGAGTTCATTCAACTCAGAGAGTTGAACCTACCAATTGATAGAGAAGTTTGGAAACACTCTTTTTGTAGTATCTGCAAGTGGATATTTGGAGCCGTTTGAGGCCTATGCTGGAAAAGGAAATATCTTGACATAAAAACTGAACAGAAGCATTCTCAGAAACTTCTTTGTGTTGAGTGCATTCAACTCACAGACTTGAACTTCCCTATAGAAAGAGCAGTTTTGAAACACTCTTTTGGTAAAATCTGCAAGTGGTTATTTGGAGCACTTCGAGGCCTGTGCTGGGATATGGAATATCTTCACCTAAAAACTACAGAGAAGCATTCTCAGAAAGTTCTTCATGATGCATTCATTCAACTCACAGAGTTGAACCTTCCTTTTGATAGAACAGTTTTGAAACACTCTTTTTGTAGAATCTGCAAGAGGATATTTGGAGCGTTCGGAGGCCTATGCTGGAAAAGGAAATATCTTCACATAAAAACTAGACAGAAGCATTCTCAGAAACTTCTGTGTGATGAGTGCATTCAACTCACAGACTTGAACGTTCCTCTCGAAAGAGCAGTTTTGAAACACTCCTTTTGTAGAATCTGCAAGTGTTTGTTTGGAGCGCTTTGAGGCCTATGTTGGAAAAGGAAATATCTGCACATAAAAACTAGACAGAAGCATTCTCAGAAACTTCTTTGTGATGAGTGCATTCTACTCACAGTGTTGAAGCTTGCTTTTGATAGAGCAGTTTTGAAACACTCTTTTGGTAGAGTCTGCAAGTGGATATTTGGAGCGCTTTGAGGCCTATGCTGGAAAAGGAAATGTGTTCACATAAAAACTGGACAGAAGCATTCCAGGAAACTTCTATATGATAAGTGCATTCAACTCACAGACTTGAACGTTCCTTTTGATAGAACTCTTTTGAAACACTCCTTTTGTAGAATTTGCAAGTGTTCATTTGGAGCGCTTTGAGGCCTAAGCTGGAAAAGGAAATATCTTCACGTAAGAACTAGACAGAAGCATTCTCAGAAACTTCTTTCTGATGAGTGCATTCAACACACAGACTTGAACCTTGCTTTTGAAAGAGCAGCTTTGAAACACTCTTTTCGTAGAATCTGCAAGTGGATATTTGGAGCGCTTTGAGGCCTATGCTGGGAAATGAAATCTCTTCACCTAAAAACTAGACAGAAGCATTCTGAGAAACTTTTGTGTGATGAGTGCATTCAACTCACAGACTTGAACGTACCCTTTGATAGAACAGTTTTGAAACACTCCTTTTTTAGAATCTGCATGTGTTTATTTGGAGCGCTTTGAGGCCTATGTTGGAAAAGGAAATATCTTCATATAGAAACTAGACGGAAGCATTCTCAGAAACTTCTTTGTGATGAATGCATTCAACTCACAGACTTGAAGCTTCCTTTTGAAGGAGCAGTTTGGAAACACTCTTCTTATAGAATCTTCAAGTGGATATTTGGAGCGCTTTGAGGCCTCTGCTGGGAAATGAAATCTCTTCACCTAAAAACTAGACAGAAACATTCTGAGAAACTTCTTTGCAATGAGTGCATTCAACTCACAGACTTGAACGTTCCTTTTGATAGAACAGTTTTGAAACATTACGTTTGTAGAGTCTGCAAGTGTTTATTTGGAGCACCTTGAGGCCTATGTTGGAAAAGGAAATATCTTCACATAAAAACTAGAGAGAAGGATTCTCAGAAACTTCTTTGTGATGAGTTCATTCAACTCACAGAGTTGAACCTACCAATTGATAGAGAAGTTTGGAAACACTCTTTTTGTAGAATCTGCAAGTGGATATTTGGAGCCGTTTGAGACCTATGCTGGAAAAGGAAATATCTTCACATAAAAACTGAACAGAAGCATTCTCAGAAACTTCTTTGTGTTGAGTGCATTCAACTCACAGACTTGAACTTCCCTATAGAAAGAGCAGTTTTGAAACACTCTTTTGGTAAAATCTGCAAGTGGTTATTTGGAGCACTTCGAGGCCTGTGCTGGGATATGGAATATCTTCACCTAAAAACTACAGAGAAGCATTCTCAGAAAGTTCTTCACGATGCATTCATTCAACTCACAGAGTTGAACCTTCCTTTTGATAGAACAGTTTTGAAACACTCTTTTTGTAGAATCTGCAAGAGGATACTTGGAGCGTTCGGAGGCCTATGCTGGAAAAGGAAATATCTTCACATAAAAACTAGACAGAAGCATTCTCAGAAACTTCTGTGTGATGAGTGCATTCAACTCACAGACTTGAACGTTCCTCTCGAAAGAGCAGTTTTGAAACACTCCTTTTGTAGAATCTGCAAGTGTTTATTTGGAGCGCTTTGAGGCCTATGTTGGAAAAGGAAATATCTGCACATAAAAACTAGACAGAAGCATTCTCAGAAACTTCTTTGTGATGAGTGCATTCTACTCACAGTGTTGAAGCTTGCTTTTGATAGAGCAGTTTTGAAACACTCTTTTGGTAGAATCTGCAAGTGGATATTTGGAGCGCTTTGAGGCCTATGCTGGAAAAGGAAATGTCTTCACATAAAAACTAGACAGAAGCATTCCAGGAAACTTCTGTATGATAAGTGCATTCAACTCACAGACTTGAACGTTCCTTTTGATAGAACTCTTTTGAAACACTCCTTTTGTAGAATTTGCAAGTGTTCATTTGGAGCGCTTTGAGGCCTAAGCTGGAAAAGGAACTATCTTCACGTAAGAACTAGACAGAAGCATTCTCAGAAACTTCTTTCTGATGAGTGCATTCAACACACAGACTTGAACCTTGCTTTTGAAAGAGCAGCTTTGAAACACTCTTTTCGTAGAATCTGCAAGTGGATATTTGGAGCGCTTTGAGGCCTATGCTGGGAAATGAAATCTCTTCACCTAAAAACTAGACAGAAGCATTCTGAGAAACTTCTGTGTGATGAGTGCATTCAACTCACTGACTTGAACGTTCCCTTTGATAGAACAGTTTTGAAACACTCCTTTTGTAGAATCTGCATGTGTTTATTTGGAGCGCTTTGAGGCCTATGTTGGAAAAGGAAATATCTTCATATAGAAACTAGACGGAAGCATTCTCAGAAACTTCTTTGCGATGAATGCATTCAACTCACAGACTTGAAGCTTCCTTTTGAAAGAGCAGTTTGGAAACACTCTTCTTATAGAATCTTCAAGTGGATATTTGGAGCGCTTTGAGGCCTATGCTGGGAAATGAAATCTCTTCACCTAAAAACTAGACAGAAACATTCTGAGAAACTTCTTTGCAATGAGTGCATTCAACTCACAGACTTGAACGTTCCTTTTGATAGAACAGTTTTGAAACATTACGTTTGTAGAGTCTGCAAGTGTTTATTCGGAGCACCTTGAGGCCTATGTTGGAAAAGGAAATATCTTCACATAAAAACTAGAGAGAAGGATTCTCAGAAACTTCTTTGTGATGAGTTCATTCAACTCACAGAGTTGAACCTACCAATTGATAGAGAAGTTTGGAAACACTCTTTTTGTAGAATCTGCAAGTGGATATTTGGAGCCGTTTGAGACCTATGCTGGAAAAGGAAATATCTTCACATAAAAACTGAACAGAAACATTCTCAGAAACTTCTTTGTGTTGAGTGCATTCAACACACAGACTTGAACTTCCCTATAGAAAGAGCAGTTTTGAAACACTCTTTTGGTAAAATCTGCAAGTGGTTATTTGGAGCACTTCGAGGCCTGTGCTGGGATATGGAATATCTTCACCTAAAAACTACAGAGAAGCATTCTCAGAAAGTTCTTCACGATGCATTCATTCAACTCACAGAGTTGAAACTTCCTTTTGATAGAACAGTTTTGAAACACTCTTTTTGTAGAATCTGCAAGAGGATATTTGGAGCGTTCGGAGGCCTATGCTGGAAAAGGAAGTATCTTCACATAAAAACTAGACAGAAGCATTCTCAGAAACTTCGGTGTGATGAGTGCATTCAACTCACAGACTTGAACGTTCCTCTCGAAAGAGCAGTTTTGAAACACTCCTTTTGTAGAATCTGCAAGTGTTTATTTGGAGCGCTTTGAGGCCTCTGTTGGAAATGGAAATATCTGCACATAAAAACTAGACAGAAGCATTCTCAGAAACTTCTTTGTGATGAGTGCATTCTACTCACAGTGTTGAAGCTTGCTTTTGATAGAGCAGTTTTGAAACACTCTTTTGGTAGAGTCTGCAAGTGGATATTTGGAGCGCTTTGAGGCCTATGCTGGAAAAGGAAATGTCTTCACATAAAAACTAGACAGAAGCATTCCAGGAAACTTCTGTATGATAAGTGCATTCAACTCACAGACTTGAACGTTCCTTTTGATAGAACTCTTTTGAAACACTCCTTTTGTAGAATTTGCAAGTGTTCATTTGGAGCGCTTTGAGGCCTAAGCTGGAAAAGGAACTATCTTCACGTAAGAACTAGACAGAAGCATTCTCAGAAACTTCTTTCTGATGAGTGCATTCAACACACAGACTTGAACCTTGCTTTTGAAAGAGCAGCTTTGAAACACTCTTTTCGTAGAATCTGCAAGTGGATATTTGGAGCGCTTTGAGGCCTATGCTGGGAAATGAAATCTCTTCACCTAAAAACTAGACAGAAGCATTCTGAGAAACTTCTGTGTGATGAGTGCATTCAACTCACTGACTTGAACGTTCCCTTTGATAGAACAGTTTTGAAACACTCCTTTTGTAGAATCTGCATGTGTTTATTTGGAGCGCTTTGAGGCCTATGTTGGAAAAGGAAATATCTTCATATAGAAACTAGACGGAAGCATTCTCAGAAACTTCTTTGCGATGAATGCATTCAACTCACAGACTTGAAGCTTCGTTTTGAAAGAGCAGTTTGGAAACACTCTTCTTATAGAATCTTCAAGTGGATATTTGGAGCGCTTTGAGGCCTAT
Organism: Pongo pygmaeus; assembly: GCF_028885625.2. NCBI lineage: Eukaryota > Metazoa > Chordata > Mammalia > Primates > Hominidae > Pongo > Pongo pygmaeus. Next base: position 24,062,716 of record NC_072394.2, on the reverse strand, counting down.
GCTGGGAAATGAAATCTCTTCACCTAAAAACTAGACAGAAATATTCTGAGAAACTTCTTTGCAATGAGTGCATTCAACTCACAGACTTGAACGTTCCTTTTGATAGAACAGTTTTGAAACATTACGTTTGTAGAGTCTGCAAGTGTTTATTCGGAGCACCTTGAGGCCTATGTTGGAAAAGGAAATATCTTCACATAAAAACTAGAGAGAAGGATTCTCAGAAACTTCTTTGTGATGAGTTCATTCAACTCACAGAGTTGAACCTACCAATTGATAGAGAAGTTTGGAAACACTCTTTTTGTAGAATCTGCAAGTGGATATTTGGAGCCGTTTGAGACCTATGCTGGAAAAGGAAATATCTTCACATAAAAACTGAACAGAAGCATTCTCAGAAACTTCTTTGTGTTGAGTGCATTCAACTCACAGACTTGAACTTCCCTATAGAAAGAGCAGTTTTGAAACACTCTTTTGGTAAAATCTGCAAGTGGTTATTTGGAGCACTTCGAGGCCTGTGCTGGGATATGGAATATCTTCACCTAAAAACTACAGAGAAGCATTCTAAGAAAGTTCTTCACGATGCATTCATTCAACTCACAGAGTTGAACCTTCCTTTTGATAGAACAGTTTTGAAACACTCTTTTTGTAGAATCTGCAAGAGGATATTTGGAGCGTTCGGAGGCCTATGCTGGAAAAGGAAGTATCTTCACATAAAAACTAGACAGAAGCATTCTCAGAAACTTCGGTGTGATGAGTGCATTCAACTCACAGACTTGAACGTTCCTCTCGAAAGAGCAGTTTTGAAACACTCCTTTTGTAGAATCTGCAAGTGTTTATTTGGAGCGCTTTGAGGCCTCTGTTGGAAATGGAAATATCTGCACATAAAAACTAGACAGAAGCATTCTCAGAAACTTCTTTGTGATGAGTGCATTCTACTCACAGTGTTGAAGCTTGCTTTTGATAGAGCAGTTTTGAAACACTCTTTTGGTAGAGTCTGCAAGTGGATATTTGGAGCGCTTTGAGGCCTATGCTGGAAAAGGAAATGTGTTCACATAAAAACTAGACAGAAGCATTCCAGGAAACTTCTATATGATAAGTACATTTAACTCACAGACTTGAACGTTCCTTTTGATAGAACTCTTTTGAAACACTCCTTTTGTAGAATTTGCAAGTGTTCATTTGGAGCGCTTTGAGGCCTAAGCTGGAAAAGGAAATATCTTCACGTAAGAACTAGACAGAAGCATTCTCAGAAACTTCTTTCTGATGAGTGCATTCAACACACAGACTTGAACCTTGCTTTTGAAAGAGCAGCTTTGAAACACTCTTTTCGTAGAATCTGCAAGTGGATATTTGGAGCGCTTTGAGGCCTATGCTGGGAAATGAAATCTCTTCACCTAAAAACTAGACAGAAGCATTCTGAGAAACTTTTGTGTGATGAGTGCATTCAACTCACAGACTTGAACGTTCCCTTTGATAGAACAGTTTTGAAACACTCCTTTTGTAGAATCTGCATGTGTTTATTTGGAGCGCTTTGAGGCCTATGTTGGAAAAGGAAATATCTTCATATAGAAACTAGACGGAAGCATTCTCAGAAACTTCTTTGTGATGAATGCATTCAACTCACAGACTTGAAGCTTCCTTTTGAAAGAGCAGTTTGGAAACACTCTTCTTATAGAATCTTCAAGTGGATATTTGGAGCGCTTTGAGGCCTCTGCTGGGAAATGAAATCTATTCACCTAAAAACTAGACAGAAACATTCTGAGAAACTTCTTTGCAATGAGTGCATTCAACTCACAGACTTGAACGTTCCTTTTGATAGAACAGTTTTGAAACATTACGTTTGTAGAGTCTGCAAGTGTTTATTCGGAGCACCTTGAGGCCTATGTTGGAAAAGGAAATATCTTCACATAAAAACTAGAGAGAAGGATTCTCAGAAACTTCTTTGTGATGAGTTCATTCAACTCACAGAGTTGAACCTACCAATTGATAGAGAAGTTTGGAAACACTCTTTTTGTAGAATCTGCAAGTGGATATTTGGAGCCGTTTGAGGCCTATGCTGGAAAAGGAAATATCTTCACATAAAAACTGAACAGAAGCATTCTCAGAAACTTCTTTGTGTTGAGTGCATTCAACTCACAGACTTGAACTTCCCTATAGAAAGAGCAGTTTTGAAACACGCTTTTGGTAAAATCTTCAAGTGGTTATTTGGAGCACTTCGCGGCCTGTGCTGGGATATGGAATATCTTCACCTAAAAACTACAGAGAAGCATTCTCAGAAAGTTCTTCACGATGCATTCATTCAACTCACAGAGTTGAACCTTCCTTTTGATAGAACAGTTTTGAAACACTCTTTTTGTAGAATCTGCAAGAGGATATTTGGAGCGTTCGGAGGCCTATGCTGGAAAAGGAAGTATCTTCACATAAAAACTAGACAGAAGCATTCTCAGAAACTTCTGTGTGATGAGTGCATTCAACTCACAGACTTGAACGTTCCTCTCGAAAGAGCAGTTTTGAAACACTCCTTTTGTAGAATCTGCAAGTGTTTATTTGGAGCACTTTGAGGCCTCTGTTGGAAATGGAAATATCTGCACATAAAAACTAGACAGAAGCATTCTCAGAAACTTCTTTGTGATGAGTGCATTCTACTCACACTGTTGAAGCTTGCTTTTGATAGAGCAGTTTTGAAACACTCTTTTGGTAGAATCTGCAAGTGGATATTTGGAGCGCTTTGAGGCCTATGCTGGAAAAGGAAATGTCTTCACATAAAAACTAGACAGAAGCATTCCAGGAAACTTCTGTATGATAAGTGCATTCAACTCACAGACTTGAACGTTCCTTTTGATAGAACTCTTTTGAAACACTCCTTTTGTAGAATTTGCAAGTGTTCATTTGGAGCGCTTTGAGGCCTAAGCTGGAAAAGGAAGTATCTTCACGTAAGAACTAGACAGAAGCATTCTCAGAAACTTCTTTCTGATGAGTGCATTCAACACACAGACTTGAACCTTGCTTTTGAAAGAGCAGCTTTGAAACACTCTTTTCAGCCCGCATCGCCAAGTCAATCCTAAGCCAAAAGAACAAATCTGGAGGCATCACACTAGCTGACTTCAAACTATACTACAGGCTACAGTAACCAAAACAGCATGGTACTGGTACCAAAACAGAGATATAGATGAATGGAACAGAACAGAGCCGTCAGAAATAATGCCACATATCTACAAGTATCTGATCTTTGACAAACCTGACAAAAACAAGAAATGGGGAAAGGATTCCCTATTTAATAAATGGTGCTGGGAAAACTGGCTAGCCATATGTAGAAAGCTGAAACTGGATCCCTTCCTTACACCTTATACAAAAATCAATTCAAGATGGATTAAAGACTTAAATGTTAGACCTAAAACCATAAAAACCCAAGAAGAAAACCTAGGCATTGCCATTCAGGACATAGGCATGGGCAAGGACTTCATGTCTAAAACACCAAAAGCAATGGCAACAAAAGCCAAAATTGACAAATGGGATCTAATTAAACTCAAGAGCTTCTGCACAGCAAAAGAAACTACCATCAGAGTGAACAGGCAACCTACAAAATGGGAGAAAATTTTCGCAACCTACTCATCTGACAAAGGGCTAATATCCAGAATCTACAATGAACTCCAACAAATTTACAAGAAAAAAACAAACAACCCCATCAAAAAGTGGGCAAAGGACATGAACAGACACTTCTCAAAAGAAGACATTGATGCAGCCAAAAAACACATGAAAAAATGCTCACCATCACTGCCTATCAGAGAAATGCAAATGAAAACCACAATGAGATACCATCTCACACCAGTTAGAATGGCAATCATTAAAAAGTCAGGAAACAACAGGTGCTGGAGAGGATGTGGAGAAATAGGAACACTTTTACACTGTTGGTGGGACTGTAAACTAGTTCAACCCTTGTGGAAGTCAGTGTGGCGATTCCTCAGGGATCTAGAACTAGAAATTCCATTTGACCCAGCCATCCCATTACTGGGTATATACCCAAAGGACTATAAATCATGCTACTATAAAGACACATGCACACGTATGTTTATTGCGGCATTATTCACAATAGCAAAGACTTGGAACCAACCCAAATGTCCAACAATGATAGACTGGATTAAGAAAATGTGGCACATATACACCATGGAATACTATGCAGCCATAAAAAATGATGAGTTCACGTCCTTTGTAGGGACATGGATGAAATTGGAAATCATCATTCTCAGTAAACTATCGCAAGAACAAAAAACCAAACACCGCATATTCTCACTCATAGGTGGGAATTGAACAATGAGAACACATGGACACAGGAAGGGGAACATCACACTCTGGGGACTGTTGTGGGGTGGGGGGAGGGGGGAGGGATAGCATTGGGAGATATACCTAATGCTAGATGACGAGTTGGTGGGTGCAGCGCACCAGCATGGCACATGTATACATATGTAACTTACCTGCACATTGTGCACATGTACCATAAAACCTAAAGTATAATAATAATAATAATAATAAAATAAAAAAAATAAAAAATAAAAAATAAAAATAAATAAAAAAAAAATGAAATGAGAAAAAAAAAAAAAAAAAAAAAAGAAACACTCTTTTCGTAGAATCTTCAAGTGGATATTTGGAGCGCTTTGAGGCCTATGCTGGGAAATGAAATCCCTTCACCTAAAAACTAGACAGAAGCATTCTGAGAAACTTCTGTGTGATGAGTGCATTCAACTCACAGACTTGAACGTTCCCTTTGATAGAACAGTTTTGAAACACTCCTTTTGTAGAATCTGCATGTGTTTATTTGGAGCGCTTTGAGGCCTATGTTGGAAAAGGAAATATCTTCATATAGAAACTAGACGGAAGCATTCTCAGAAACTTCTTTGTGATGAATGCATTCAACTCACAGACTTGAAGCTTCCTTTTGAAAGAGCAGTTTGGAAACACTCTTCTTATAGAATCTTCAAGTGGATATTTGGAGCGCTTTGAGGCCTCTGCTGGGAAATGAAATCTCTTCACCTAAAAACTAGACAGAAACATTCTGAGAAACTTCTTTGCAATGAGTGCATTCAACTCACAGACTTGAACGTTCCTTTTGATAGAACAGTTTTGAAACATTACGTTTGTAGAGTCTGCAAGTGTTTATTCGGAGCACCTTGAGGCCTATGTTGGAAAAGGAAATATCTTCACATAAAAACTAGAGAGAAGGATTCTCAGAAACTTCTTTGTGATGAGTTCATTCAACTCACAGAGTTGAACCTACCAATTGATAGAGAAGTTTGGAAACACTCTTTTTGTAGAATCTGCAAGTGGATATTTGGAGCCGTTTGAGGCCTATGCTGGAAAAGGAAATATCTTCACATAAAAACTGAACAGAAGCATTCTCAGAAACTTCTTTGTGTTGAGTGCATTCAACTCACAGACTTGAACTTCCCTATAGAAAGAGCAGTTTTGAAACACTCTTTTGGTAAAATCTGCAAGTGGTTATTTGGAGCACTTCGAGGCCTGTGCTGGGATATGGAATATCTTCACCTAAAAACTACAGAGAAGCATTCTCAGAAAGTTCTTCACGATGCATTCATTCAACTCACAGAGTTGAACCTTCCTTTTGATAGAACAGTTTTGAAACACTCTTTTTGTAGAATCTGCAAGAGGATATTTGGAGCGTTCGGAGGCCTATGCTGGAAAAGGAAATATCTTCACATAAAAACTAGACAGAAGCATTCTCAGAAACTTCTGTGTGATGAGTGCATTCAACTCACAGACTTGAACGTTCCTCTCGAAATAGCAGTTTTGAAACACTCCTTTTGTAGAATCTGCAAGTGTTTATTTGGAGCGCTTTGAGGCCTCTGTTGGAAAAGGAAATATCTGCACATAAAAACTAGACAGAAGCATTCTCAGAAACTTCTTTGTGATGAGTGCATTCTACTCACAGTGTTGAAGCTTGCTTTTGATAGAGCAGTTTTGAAACACTCTTTTGGTAGAATCTGCAAGTGGATATTTGGAGCGCTTTGAGGCCTACGCTGGAAAAGGAAATGTCTTCACATAAAAACTAGACAGAATCCCTTTGAAAACTGGCACAAGACAGGGATGCCCTCTCTCGCCACTTCTATTCAACATAGTGTTGGAAGTTCTGGCCAGGGCAATTAGGCAGGAGAAGGAAATCAAGGGTATTCAATTAGGAAAAGAGGAAGTCAAATTGTCCCTGTTTGCAGATGACATGATAGTATATCTAGAAAACCCCATTATCTCAGCCCAAAATCTCCTTAAGCTGATAAGCAACTTCAGCAAAGTCTCAGGATACAAAATCAATGTGCAAAAATCACAAGCATTCTTATACATCAATAACAGACAAACAGAGAGCCAAATCATGAGTGAACTCCCATTCACAATTGCTTCAAAGAGAATAAAATACCTAGGAATCCAACTTACAAGGGATGTGAAAGACCTCTTCAAGGAGAACTACAAACCACTGCTCAAGGAAATAAAAGAGGATACAAACAAATGGAAGAACATTCCATGCTCATGGGTAGGAAGAATCAATATCATGAAAATGGCCATCCTTCCCAAGGTAATTTACAGATTCAATGCCATCCCCATCAAGCTACCAATGACTTTCTTCACAGAATTGGAAAAAACTACTTTAAAGTTCATATGGAACCAAAAAAGAGCCCGCATCGCCAAGTCAATCCTAAGCCAAAAGAACAAAGCTGGAGGCATCACGCTACCTGACTTCAAACTATACTACAAGGCTACAGTAACCAAAACAGCATGGTACGGGTACCAAAACAGAGATATAGATCAATGGAACAGAACAGAGCCGTCAGAAATAATGCCACATATCTACAACCATCTGATCTTTGACAAACCTGAGAAAAACAAGAAATGGAGAAAGGATTCCCTATTTAATAAATGGTGCTGGGAAAACTGGCTAGCCATATGTAGAAAGCTGAAACTGGATCCCTTCCTTACACCTTATACAAAAATCAATTCAAGATGGATTAAAGACTTAAATGTTAGACCTAAAACCATAAAAACCCTAGAAGAAAACCTAGGCAATACCATTCAGGACATAGGCATGGGCAAGGACTTCATGTCTAAAACACCAAAAGCAATGGCAACAAAAGCCAAAATTGACAAATGGGATCTAATTAAACTAAAGAGCTTCTGCACAGCAAAGGAAACTACCATCAGAGTGAACAGGCAACCTACAAAATGGGAGAAAATTTTCGCAACCTACTCATCTGACAAAGGGCTAATATCCAGAATCTACAATGAACTCCAACAAATTTACAAGAAAAAAACAAACAACCCCATCAAAAAGTGGGCGAAGGACATGAACAGACACTTCTCAAAAGAAGACATTTATGCAGCCAAAAGACACATGAAAAAATGCTCACCATCACTGGCCATCAGAGAAATGCAAATCAAAACCACAATGAGATACCATGTCACACCAGTTAGAATGGCAATCATTAAAAAGTCAGGAAACAACAGGTGCTGGAGAGGATGTGGAGAAATAGGAACACTTTTACACGGTTGGTGGGACTGTAAACTAGTTCAACCCTTGTGGAAGTCAGTGTGGCGATTCCTCAGGGATCTAGAACTAGAAATTCCATTTGACCCAGCCATCCCATTACTGGGTATATACCCAAAGGACTATAAATCATGCTGCTATAAAGACACATGCACACGTATGTTTATTGCCGCATTATTCACAATAGCAAAGACTTGGAACCAACCCAAATGTCCAACAATGATAGACTGGATTAAGAAAATGTGGCACATCTACACCATGGAATACTATGCAGCCATAAGAAATGATGAGTTCATGTCTTTGTAGGGACATGGATGAAATTGGAAATCATCATTCTCAGTAAACTATCGCAAGAACAAAAAACCAAACACCGCATATTCTCACTCATAGGTGGGAATTGAACAATGAGAACACATGGACACAGGAAGGGGAACATCACACTTCAGGGACTGTTGTGGGTTGGGGGGAGGGGGGAGGGATAACATTGGGAGATATACCTAATGCTAGATGACGAGTTGGTGGGTGCAGTGCACCAGCATGGCACATGTATACATATGTAACTTACTGCACATTGGGCACATGTACCATAAAACCTAAAGTATAATAATAATAATAATAATAATAATAATAATTACAATAAAAAAAAAAAAAAAAAAAAAAAAAACTAGACAGAAGCATTCCAGGAAACTTCTGTATGATAAGTGCATTCAACTCACAGACTTGAACGTTCCTTTTGATAGAACTCTTTTGAAACACTCCTTTTGTAGAATTTGCAAGTGTTCATTTGGAGCGCTTTGAGGCCTAAGCTGGAAAAGGAAATATCTTCACGTAAGAACTAGACAGAAGCATTCTCAGAAACTTCTTTCTGATGAGTGCATTCAACACACAGACTTGAACCTTGCTTTTGAAAGAGCAGCTTTGAAACACTCTTTTCGTAGAATCTGCAAGTGGATATTTGGAGCGCTTTGAGGCCTATGCTGGGAAATGAAATCTCTTCACCTAAATACTAGACAGAAGCATTCTGAGAAACTTCTGTGTGATGAGTGCATTCAACTCACAGACTTGAACGTTCCCTTTGATAGAACAGTTTTGAAACACTCCTTTTGTAGAATCTGCATGTGTTTATTTGGAGCGCTTTGAGGCCTATGTTGGAAAAGGAAATATCTTCATATAGAAACTAGACGGAAGCATTCTCAGAAACTTCTTTGTGATGAATGCATTCAACTCACAGACTTGAAGCTTCCTTTTGAAAGAGCAGTTTGGAAACACTCTTCTTATAGAATCTTCAAGTGGATATTTGGAGCGCTTTGAGGCCTATGCTGGAAAAGGAAATGTCTTCACATAAAAACTAGACAGAAGCATTCCAGGAAACTTCTGTATGATAAGTGCATTCAACTCACAGACTTGAACGTTCCTTTTGATAGAACTCTTTTGAAACACTCCTTTTGTAGAATTTGCAAGTGGTCATTTGGAGCGCTTTGAGGCCTAAGATGGAAAAGGAAATACCTTCACCTAAGAACTAGACAGAAGCATTCTCAGAAACTTCTTTCTGATGAGTGCATTCAACACACCGACTTGAAGCTTCCTTTTGAAAGAGCAGTTTGTAAACACTCTTCTTATAGAATCTTCAAGTGGATATTTGGAGCGCTTTGAGGCCTATGCTGGGAAATGAAATCTCTTCACCTAAAAACTAGACAGAAACATTCTGAGAAACTTCTTTGCAATGAGTTCATTCAACTCACAGACTTGAACGTTCCTTTTGATAGAACAGTTTTGAAACATTACGTTTGTAGAGTCTGCAAGTGTTTATTCGGAGCACCTTGAGGCCTATGCTGGAAAAGGAAATATCTTCACATAAAAACTAGAGAGAAGGATTCTCAGAAACTTCTTTGTGATGAGTTCATTCAACTCACAGAGTTGAACCTACCAATTGATAGAGAAGTTTGGAAACACTCTTTTTGTAGAATCTGCAAGTGGATATTTGGAGCCGTTTGAGGCCTATGCTGGAAAAGGAAATATCTTCACATAAAAACTGAACAGAAGCATTCTCAGAAACTTCTTTGTGTTGTGTGCATTCAACTCACAGACTTGAACTTCCCTATAGAAAGAGCAGTTTTGAAACACTCTTTTGGTAAAATCTGCAAGTGGTTATTTGGAGCACTTCGAGGACTGTGCTGGGATATGGAATATCTTCACCTAAAAACTACAGAGAAGCATTCTCAGAAAGTTCTTCACGATGCATTCATTCAACTCACAGAGTTGAACCTTCCTTTTGATAGAACAGTTTTGAAACAATCTTTTTGTAGAATCTGCAAGAGGATATTTGGAGCATTCTGAGGCCTATGCTGGAAAAGGAAATATCTTCACATAAAAACTAGACAGAAGCATTCTCAGAAACTTCTGTGTGATGAGTGCATTCAACTCACAGACTTGAACGTTCCTCTCGAAAGAGCAGTTTTGAAACACTCCTTTTGTAGAATCTGCAAGTGTTTATTTGGAGCGCTTTGAGGCCTTTGTTGGAAAAGGAAATATCTTCACTTAAAAACTAGACAGAAGCATTCTCAGAAACTTCTTTGTGATGAGTGCATTCTACTCACAGTGTTGAAGATTGCTTTTGATAGAGCAGTTTTGAAACACTCTTGGTAGAATCTGCAAGTGGATATTTGGAGCGCTTTGAGGCCTATGCTGGAAAAGGAAATGTCTTCACATAAAAACTAGACAGAAGAATTCCAGGAAACTACTGTATGATAAGTGCATTCAACTCACAGACTTGAACGTTCCTTTTGATAGAACTCTTTTGAAACACTCCTTTTGTAGAATTTGCAAGTGTTCATTTGGAGCGCTTTGAGGCCTAAGATGGAAAAGGAAATATCTTCACGTAAGAACTAGACAGAAGCATTCTCAGAAACTTCTTTCGGATGAGTGCATTCAACCCACAGACTTGAAGCTTCCTTTTGAAAGAGCAGTTTGGAAACACTCTTCTTATAGAATCTTCAAGTCGATATTTGGAGCGCTTTGAGGCCTATGCTGGGAAATGAAATCTCTTCACCTAAAAACTAGACAGAAACATTCTGAGAAACTTCTTTGCAATGAGTGCATTCAACTCACAGACTTGAACGTTCCTTTTGATAGAACAGTTTTGAAACATTACGTTTGTAGAATCTGCAAGTGTTTATTCGGAGCACCTTGAGGCCTATGTTGGAAAAGGAAATATCTTCACATAAAAACTAGAGAGAAGGATTCTCAGAAACTTCTTTGTGATGATTTCATTCAACTCACAGAGTTGAACCTACCAATTGATAGAGAAGTTTGGAAACACTCTTTTTGTAGAATCTGCAAGTGGATATTTGGAGCCGTTTGAGGCCTATGCTGGAAAAGGAAATATCTTCACATAAAAACTGAACAGAAGCATTCTCAGAAACTTCTTTGTGTTGTGTGCATTCAACTCACAGACTTGAACTTCCCTATAGAAAGAGCAGTTTTGAAACACTCTTTTGGTAAAATCTGCAAGTGGTTATTTGGAGCACTTCGAGGACTGTGCTGGGATATGGAATATCTTCACCTAAAAACTACAGAGAAGCATTCTCAGAAAGTTCTTCACGATGCATTCATTCAACTCACAGAGTTGAACCTTCCTTTTGATAGAACAGTTTTGAAACAATCTTTTTGTAGAATCTGCAAGAGGATATTTGGAGCATTCTGAGGCCTATGCTGGAAAAGGAAATATCTTCACATAAAAACTAGACAGAAGCATTCTCAGAAACTTCTGTGTGATGAGTGCATTCAACTCACAGACTTGAACGTTCCTCTCGAAAGAGCAGTTTTGAAACACTCCTTTTGTAGAATCTGCAAGTGTTTATTTGGAGCGCTTTGAGGCCTTTGTTGGAAAAGGAAATATCTTCACTTAAAAACTAGACAGAAGCATTCTCAGAAACTTCTTTGTGATGAGTGCATTCTACTCACAGTGTTGAAGATTGCTTTTGATAGAGCAGTTTTGAAACACTCTTGGTAGAATCTGCAAGTGGATATTTGGAGCGCTTTGAGGCCTATGCTGGAAAAGGAAATGTCTTCACATAAAAACTAGACAGAAGAATTCCAGGAAACTACTGTATGATAAGTGCATTCAACTCACAGACTTGAACGTTCCTTTTGATAGAACTCTTTTGAAACACTCCTTTTGTAGAATTTGCAAGTGTTCATTTGGAGCGCTTTGAGGCCTAAGATGGAAAAGGAAATATCTTCACGTAAGAACTAGACAGAAGCATTCTCAGAAACTTCTTTCGGATGAGTGCATTCAACCCACAGACTTGAAGCTTCCTTTTGAAAGAGCAGTTTGGAAACACTCTTCTTATAGAATCTTCAAGTCGATATTTGGAGCGCTTTGAGGCCTATGCTGGGAAATGAAATCTCTTCACCTAAAAACTAGACAGAAACATTCTGAGAAACTTCTTTGCAATGAGTGCATTCAACTCACAGACTTGAACGTTCCTTTTGATAGAACAGTTTTGAAACATTACGTTTGTAGAATCTGCAAGTGTTTATTCGGAGCACCTTGAGGCCTATGTTGGAAAAGGAAATATCTTCACATAAAAACTAGAGAGAAGGATTCTCAGAAACTTCTTTGTGATGATTTCATTCAACTCACAGAGTTGAACCTACCAATTGATAGAGAAGTTTGGAAACACTCTTTTTGTAGAATCTGCAAGTGGATATTTGGAGCCGTTTGAGGCCTATGCTGGAAAAGGAAATATCTTCACATAAAAACTGAACAGAAGCATTCTCAGAAACTTCTTTGTGTTGAGTGCATTCAACTCACAGACTTGAACTTCCCTATAGAAAGAGCAGTTTTGAAACACTCTTTTGGTAAAATCTGCAAGTGGTTATTGGAGCACTTCGAGGCCTGTGCTGGGATATGGAATATCTTCACCTAAAAACTACAGAGAAGCATTCTCAGAAAGTTCTTCACGATGCATTCATTCAACTCACAGAGTTGAACCTTCCTTTTGATAGAACAGTTTTGAAACACTCTTTTTGTAGAATCTGCAAGAGGATACTTGGAGCGTTCGGAGGCCTATGCTGGAAAAGGAAATATCTTCACATAAATACTAGACGGAAGCATTCTCAGAAACTTCTGTGTGATGAGTGCATTCAACTCACAGACTTGAACGTTCCTCTTGAAAGAGCAGTTTTGAAACACTCCTTTTGTAGAATCTGCAAGTGTTTATTTGGAGCGCTTTGAGGCCTCTGTTGGAAAAGGAAATATCTGAACATAAAAACTAGACAGAAGCATTCTCAGAAACTTCTTTGTGATGAGTGCATTCTACTCACAGTGTTGAAGCTTGCTTTTGATAGAGCAGTTTTGAAACACTCTTTTGGTAGAATCTGCAAGTGGATATTTGGAGCGCTTTGAGGCCTATGCTGGAAAAGGAAATGTGTTCACATAAAAACTAGACAGAAGCATTCCAGGAAACTTCTGTATGATAAGTGCATTCAACTCACAGACTTGAACGTTCCTTTTGATAGAACTCTTTTGAAACACTCCTTTTGTAGAATTTGCAAGTGTTCATTTGGAGCGCTTTGAGGCCTAAGCTGGAACAGGAAATATCTTCACGTAAGAACTAGACAGAAGCATTCTCAGAAACTTCTTTCTGATGAGTGCATTCAACACACAGACTTGAACCTTGCTTTTGAGAGAGCAGCTTTGAAACACTCTTTTCGTAGAATCTGCAAGTGGATATTTGGAGCGCTTTGAGGCCTATGCTGGGAAATGAAATCTCTTCACCTAAAAACTAGACAGAAGCATTCTGAGAAACTTCTGTGTGATGAGTGCATTCAACTCACAGACTTGAACGTTCCCTTTGATAGAACAGTTTTGAAACACTCCTTTTGTAGAATCTGCATGTGTTTATTTGGAGCGCTTTGAGGCCTATGTTGGAAAAGGAAATATCTTCATATAGAAACTAGACGGAAGCATTCTCAGAAACTTCTTTGTGATGAATGCATTCAACTCACAGACTTGAAGCTTCCTTTTGAAAGAGCAGTTTGGAAACACTCTTCTTATAGAATCTTCAAGTGGATATTTGGAGCGCTTTGAGGCCTATGCTGGGAAATGAAATCTCTTCACATAAAAACTAGACAGAAGCATTCTGAGAAACTTCTTTGCAATGAGTGCATTGAACAAACAAACTTGAACGTTCCTTTTGATAGAACAGTTTTGAAACATTGCGTTTGTAGAGTCTGCAAGTGTTTATTCGGAGCACCTTGAGGCCTATGTTGGAAAAGGAAATATCTTCACATAAAAACTAGAGAGAAGTATTCTCAGAAACTTCTTTGTGATGAGTTCATTCAACTCACAGAGTTGAACCTACCAATTGATAGAGAAGTTTGGAAACACTCTTTTTGTAGAATCTGCAAGTGGATATTTGGAGCCTTTTGAGGCCTATGCTGGAAAAGGAAATATCTTCACATAAAAACTGAACAGAAGCATTCTCAGAAACTTCTTTGTGTTGAGTGCATTCAACTCACAGACTTGAACTTCCCTATAGAAAGAGCAGTTTTGAAACACTCTTTTGGCAAAATCTGCAAGTGGTTATTTGGAGCACTTCGAGGCCTGTGCTGGGATATGGAATATCTTCACCTAAAAACTACAGAGAAGCATTCTCAGAAAGTTCTTCACGATGCATTCATTCAACTCACAGAGTTGAACCTTCCTTTTGATAGAACAGTTTTGAAACACTCTTTTTGTAGAATCTGCAAGAGGATATTTGGAGCGTTCGGAGGCCTATGCTGGAAAAGGAAATATCTTCACATAAAAACTAGACAGAAGCATTCTCAGAAACTTCTGTGTGATGAGTGCATTCAACTCACAGACTTGAACGTTCCTCTCGATAGAGCAGATTTGAAACACTCCTTTTGTAGAATCTGCAAGTGTTTATTTGGAGCGCTTTGAGGCCTCTGTTGGAAATGGAAATATCTGCACATAAAAACTAGACAGAAGCATTCTCAGAAACTTCTTTGTGATGAGTGCATTCTACTCACAGTGTTGAAGCTTGCTTTTGATAGAGCAGTTTTGAAACACTCTTTTGGTAGAATCTGCAAGTGGATATTTGGAGCGCTTTGAGGCCTATGCTGGAAAAGGAAATGTCTTCACATAAAAAGTAGACAGAAGCATTCCAGGAAACTTCTGTATGATAAGTGCATTCAACTCACAGACTTGAACGTTCCTTTTGATAGAACTCTTTTGAAACACTCCTTTTGTAGAATTTGCAAGTGTTCATTTGGAGCGCTTTGAGGCCTAAGCTGGAAAAGGAAATATCTTCACGTAAGAACTAGACAGAAGCATTCTCAGAAACTTCTTTCTGATGAGTGCATTCAACACACAGACTTGAACCTTGCTTTTGAGAGAGCAGCTTTGAAACACTCTTTTCGTAGAATCTGCAAGTGGATATTTGGAGCGCTTTGAGGCCAATGCTGGGAAATGAAATCTCTTCACCTAAAAACTAGACAGAAGCATTCTGAGAAACTTCTGTGTGATGAGTGCATTCAACTCACAGACTTGAACGTTCCCTTTGATAGAACAGTTTTGAAACACTCCTTTTGTAGAATCTGCATGTGTTTATTTGGAGCGCTTTGAGGCCTATGTTGGAAAAGGAAATATCTTCATATAGAAACTAGACGGAAGCATTCTCAGAAACTTCTTTGTGATGAATGCATGCAACTCACAGACTTGAAGCTTCCTTTTGAAAGAGCAGTTTGGAAACACTCTTCTTATAGAATCTTCAAGTGGATATTTGGAGCGCTTTGAGGCCTATGCTGGGAAATGAAATCTCTTCACATAAAAACTAGACAGAAACATTCTGAGAAACTTCTTTGCAATGAGTGCATTGAACAAACAAACTTGAACGTTCCTTTTGATAGAACAGTTTTGAAACATTGCGTTTGTAGAGTCTGCAAGTGTTTATTCGGAGCACCTTGAGGCCTATGTTGGAAAAGGAAATATCTTCACATAAAAACTAGAGAGAAGTATTCTCAGAAACTTCTTTGTGATGAGTTCATTCAACTCACAGAGTTGAACCTACCAATTGATAGAGAAGTTTGGAAACACTCTTTTTCTAGAATCTGCAAGTGGATATTTGGAGCCTTTTGAGGCCTATGCTGGAAAAGGAAATATCTTCACATAAAAACTGAACAGAAGCATTCTCAGAAACTTCTTTGTGTTGAGTGCATTCAACTCACAGACTTGAACTTCCCTATAGAAAGAGCAGCTTTGAAACACTCTTTTGGTAAAATCTGCAAGTGGTTTTTTTGGAGCACTTCGAGGCCTGTGCTGTGATATGGAATATCTTCACCTAAAAACTACAGAGAAGCATTCTCAGAAAGTTCTTCACGATGCATTCATTCAACTCACAGAGTTGAACCTTCCTTTTGATAGAACAGTTTTGAAACACTCTTTTTGTAGAATCTGCAAGAGGATATTTAGAGCGTTCGGAGGCCTATGCTGGAAAAGGAAATACCTTCACATAAAAACTAGACAGAAGCCTTCTCAGAAACTTCTGTGTGATGAGTGCATTCAACTCACAGACTTGAACGTTCCTCTTGAAAGAGCAGTTTTGAAACACTCCTTTTGTAGAATCTGCAAGTGTTTATTTGGAGCGCTTTGAGGCCTCTGTTGGAAATGGAAATATCTGCACATAAAAACTAGACAGAAGCATTCTCAGAAACTTCTTTGTGATGAGTGCATTCTACTCACAGTGTTGAAGCTTGCTTTTGATAGAGCAGTTTTGAAACACTCTTTTGGTAGAATCTGCAAGTGGATATTTGGAGCGCTTTGAGGCCTATGCTGGAAAAGCAAATGTCTTCACATAAAAACTAGACAGAAGCATTCCAGGAAACTTCTGTATGATAAGTGCATTCAACTCACAGACTTGAACGTTCCTTTTGATAGAACTCTTTTGAAACACTCCTTTTGTAGAATTTGCAAGTGTTCATTTGGAGCGCCTTGAGGCCTAAGCCGGAAAAGGAAATATCTTCACGTAAGAACTAGACAGAAGCATTCTCAGAAACTTCTTTCTGATGAGTGCATTCAACACACAGACTTGAACCTTGCTTTTGAGAGAGCAGCTTTGAAACACTCTTTTCGTAGAATCTTCAAGTGGATATTTGGAGCGCTTTGAGGCCTATGCTGGGAAATGAAATCTCTTCACCTAAAAACTAGACAGAAGCATTCTGAGAAACTTCTGTGTGATGAGTGCATTCAACTCACAGACTTGAATGTTCCCTTTGATAGAACAGTTTTGAAACACTCCTTTTGTAGAATCTGCATGTGTTTATTTGGAGCGCTTTGAGGCCTATGTTGGAAAAGGAATTATCTTCATATAGAAACTAGACGGAAGCATTCTCAGAAACTTCTTTGTGATGAATGCATTCAACTCACAGACTTGAAGATTCCTTTTGAAAGAGCAGTTTGGAAACACTCTTCTTATAGAATCTTCAAGTGGATATTTGGAGCGCTTTGAGGCCTCTGCTGGGAAATGAAATCTCTTCACCTAAAAAGTAGACAGAAACATTCTGAGAAACTTCTTTGCAATGAGTGCATTCAACTCACAGACTTGAGCGTTCCTTTTGATAGAACAGTTTTGAAACATTACGTTTGTAGAGTCTGCAAGTGTTTATTCGGAGCACCTTGAGGCCTATGTTGGAAAAGGAAATATCTTCACATAAAAACTAGAGAGAAGGATTCTCAGAAACTTCTTTGTGATGAGTTCATTCAACTCACAGAGGTGAACCTACCAATTGATAGAGAAGTTTGGAAACACTCTTTTTTTTCAATCTGCAAGTGGATATTTGGAGCCGTTTGAGGCCTATGCTGGAAAAGGAAATATCTTCACATAAAAACTGAACAGAAGCATTCTCAGAAACTTCTTTGTGTTGAGTGCATTCAACTCACAGACTTGAACTTCCCTATAGAAAGAGCAGTTTTGAAACACTCTTTTGGTAAAATCTGCAAGTGGTTATTTGGAGCACTTCGAGGCCTGTGCTGGGATATGGAATATCTTCACCTAAAAACTACAGAGAAGCATTCTCAGAAAGTTCTTCACGATGCATTCATTCAACTCACAGAGTTGAACCTTCCTTTTGATAGAACAGTTTTGAAACACTCTTTTTGTAGAATCTGCAAGAGGATATTTGGAGCGTTCGGAGGCCTATGCTGGAAAAGGAAATATCTTCACATAAAAACTAGACAGAAGCATTCTCAGAAACTTCTGTGTGATGAGTGCATTCAACTCACAGACTTGAACGTTCCTCTCGAAAGAGCAGTTTTGAAACACTCCTTTTGAAGGATCTGCAAGTGTTTGTTTGGAGCGCTTTGAGGCCTATGTTGGAAAAGGAAATATCTGCACATAAAAACTAGACAGAAGCATTCTCAGAAACTTCTTTGTGATGAGTGCATTCTACTCACAGTGTTGAAGCTTGCTTTTGATAGAGCAGTTTTGAAACACTCTTTTGGTAGAGTCTGCAAGTGGATATTTGCAGCGCTTTGAGGCCTATGCTGGAAAAGGAAATGTGTTCACATAAAAACTGGACAGAAGCATTCCAGGAAACTTCTATATGGTAAGTGCATTCAACTCACAGACTTGAACGTTCCTTTTGATAGAACTCTTTTGAAACACTCCTTTTGTAGAATTTGCAAGTGTTCATTTGGAGCGCTTTGAGGCCTAAGCTGGAAAAGGAAATATCTTCACGTAAGAACTAGACAGAAGCATTCTCAGAAACTTCTTTCTGATGAGTGCATTCAACACACAGACTTGAACCTTGCTTTTGAAAGAGCAGCTTTGAAACACTCTTTTCGTAGAATCTGCAAGTGGATATTTGGAGCGCTTTGAGGCCTATGCTGGGAAATGAAATCTCTTCACCTAAAAACTAGACAGAAGCATTCTGAGAAACTTTTGTGTGATGAGTGCATTCAACTCACAGACTTGAACGTACCCTTTGATAGAACAGTTTTGAAACACTCCTTTTGTAGAATCTGCATGTGTTTATTTGGAGCGCTTTGAGGCCTATGTTGGAAAAGGAAATATCTTCATATAGAAACTAGACGGAAGCATTCTCAGAAACTTCTTTGTGATGAATGCATTCAACTCACAGACTTGAAGCTTCCTTTTGAAGGAGCAGTTTGGAAACACTCTTCTTATAGAATCTTCAAGTGGATATTTGGAGCGCTTTGAGGCCTATGCTGGGAAATGAAATCTCTTCACCTAAAAACTAGACAGAAACATTCTGAGAAACTTCTTTGCAATGAGTGCATTCAACTCACAGACTTGAACGTTCCTTTTGATAGAACAGTTTTGAAACATTACGTTTGTAGAGTCTGCAAGTGTTTATTCGGAGCACCTTGAGGCCTATGTTGGAAAAGGAAATATCTTCACATAAAAACTAGAGAGAAGGATTCTCAGAAACTTCTTTGTGATGAGTTCATTCAACTCACAGAGTTGAACCTACCAAGTGATAGAGAAGTTTTGAAACACTCTTTTTGTAGAATCTGCAAGTGGATATTTGGAGCCGTTTGAGACCTATGCTGGAAAAGGAAATATCTTCACATAAAAACTGAACAGAAGCATTCTCAGAAACTTCTTTGTGTTGAGTGCATTCAACTCACAGACTTGAACTTCCCTATAGAAAGAGCAGTTTTGAAACACTCTTTTGGTAAAATCTGCAAGTGGTTATTTGGAGCACTTCGAGGCCTGTGCTGGGATATGGAATATCTTCACCTAAAAACTACAGAGAAGCATTCTCAGAAAGTTCTTCACGATGCATTCATTCAACTCACAGAGTTGAACCTTCCTTTTGATAGAACAGTTTTGAAACACTCTTTTTGTAGAATCTGCAAGAGGATACTTGGAGCGTTCGGAGGCCTATGCTGGAAAAGGAAATATCTTCACATAAAAACTAGACAGAAGCATTCTCAGAAACTTCTGTGTGATGAGTGCATTCAACTCACAGACTTGAACGTTCCTCTCGAAAGAGCAGTTTTGAAACACTCCTTTTGTAGAATCTGCAAGTGTTTATTTGGAGCGCTTTGAGGCCTATGTTGGAAAAGGAAATATCTGCACATAAAAACTAGACAGAAGCATTCTCAGAAACTTCTTTGTGATGAGTGCATTCTACTCACAGTGTTGATGCTTGCTTTTGATAGAGCAGTTTTGAAACACTCTTTTGGTAGAATCTGCAAGTGGATATTTGGAGCGCTTTGAGGCCTATGCTGGAAAAGGAAATGTGTTCACATAAAAACTAGACAGAAGCATTCCAGGAAACTTCTGTATGATAAGTGCATTCAACTCACAGACTTGAACGTTCCTTTTGATAGAACTCTTTTGAAACACTCCTTTTGTAGAATTTGCAAGTGTTCATTTGGAGCGCTTTGAGGCCTAAGCTGGAAAAGGAAATATCTTCACGTAAGAACTAGACAGAAGCATTCTCAGAAACTTCTTTCTGATGAGTGCATTCAACACACAGACTTGAACCTTGCTTTTGAAAGAGCAGCTTTGAAACACACTTTTCGTAGAATCTGCAAGTGGATATTTGGAGCGCTTTGAGGCCTATGCTGGGAAATGAAATCTCTTCACCTAAAAACTAGACAGAAGCATTCTGAGAAACTTCTGTGTGATGAGTGCATTCAACTCACTGACTTGAACGTTCCGTTTGATAGAACAGTTTTGAAACACTCCTTTTGTAGAATCTGCATGTGTTTATTTGGAGCGCTTTGAGGCCTATGTTGGAAAAGGAAATATCTTCATATAGAAACTAGACGGAAGCATTCTCAGAAACTTCTTTGCGATGAATGCATTCAACTCACAGACTTGAAGCTTCCTTTTGAAAGAGCAGTTTGGAAACACTCTTCTTATAGAATCTTCAAGTGGATATTTGGAGCGCTTTGAGGCCTATGCTGGGAAATGAAATCTCTTCACCTAAAAACTAGACAGAAACATTCTGAGAAACTTCTTTGCAATGAGTGCATTCAACTCACAGACTTGAACGTTCCTTTTGATAGAACAGTTTTGAAACATTACGTTTGTAGAGTCTGCAAGTGTTTATTCGGAGCACCTTGAGGCCTATGTTGGAAAAGGAAATATCTTCACATAAAAACTAGAGAGAAGGATTCTCAGAAACTTCTTTGTGATGAGTTCATTCAACTCACAGAGTTGAACCTACCAATTGATAGAGAAGTTTGGAAACACTCTTTTTGTAGAATCTGCAAGTGGATATTTGGAGCCGTTTGAGACCTATGCTGGAAAAGGAAATATCTTCACATAAAAACTGAACAGAAGCATTCTCAGAAACTTCTTTGTGTTGAGTGCATTCAACTCACAGACTTGAACTTCCCTATAGAAAGAGCAGTTTTGAAACACTCTTTTGGTAAAATCTGCAAGTGGTTATTTGGAGCACTTCGAGGCCTGTGCTGGGATATGGAATATCTTCACCTAAAAACTACAGAGAAGCATTCTCAGAAAGTTCTTCACGATGCATTCATTCAACTCACAGAGTTGAACCTTCCTTTTGATAGAACAGTTTTGAAACACTCTTTTTGTAGAATCTGCAAGAGGATATTTGGAGCGTTCGGAGGCCTATGCTGGAAAAGGAAATATCTTCACATAAAAACTAGACAGAAGCATTCTCAGAAACTTCTGTGTGATGAGTGCATTCAACTCACAGACTTGAACGTTCCTCTTGAAAGAGCAGTTTTGAAACACTCCTTTTGTAGAATCTGCAAGTGTTTATTTGGAGCGCTTTGAGGCCTCTGTTGGAAAAGGAAATATCTGCACATAAAAACTAGACAGAAGCATTCTCAGAAACTTCTTTGTGATGAGTGCATTCTACTCACAGTGTTGAAGCTTGCTTTTGATAGAGCAGTTTTGAAACACTCTTTTGGTAGAATCTGCAAGTGGATATTTGGAGCGCTTTGAGGCCTATGCTGGAAAAGGAAATGTGTTCACATAAAAACTAGACAGAAGCATTCCAGGAAACTTCTGTATGATAAGTGCATTCAACTCACATACTTGAACGTTCCTTTTGATAGAACTCTTTTGAAACACTCCTTTTGTAGAATTTGCAAGTGTTCATTTCTAGCGCTTTGAGGCCTAAGCTGGAAAAGGAAATATCTTCACGTAAGAACTAGACAGAAGCATTCTCAGAAACTTCTTTCTGATGAGTGCATTCAACACACAGACTTGAACCTTGCTTTTGAGAGAGCAGCTTTGAAACACTCTTTTCGTAGAATCTGCAAGTGGATATTTGGAGCGCTTTGAGGCCTATGCTGGGAAATGAAATCTCTTCACCTAAAAACTAGACAGAAGCATTCTGAGAAACTTCTGTGTGATGAGTGCATTCAACTCACAGACTTGAACGTTCCCTTTGATAGAACAGTTTTGAAACACTCCTTTTGTAGAATCTGCATGTGTTTATTTGGAGCGCTTTGAGGCCTATGTTGGAAAAGGAAATATCTTCATATAGAAACTAGACGGAAGCATTCTCAGAAACTTCTTTGTGATGAATGCATGCAACTCACAGACTTGAAGCTTCCTTTTGAAAGAGCAGTTTGGAAACACTCTTCTTATAGAATCTTCAAGTGGATATTTGGAGCGCTTTGAGGCCTATGCTGGGAAATGAAATCTCTTCAACTAAAAACTAGACAGAAACATTCTGAGAAACTTCTTTGCAATGAGTGCATTGAACAAACAAACTTGAACGTTCCTTTTGATAGAACAGTTTTGAAACATTGCGTTTGTAGAGTCTGCAAGTGTTTATTCGGAGCACCTTGAGGCCTATGTTGGAAAAGGAAATATCTTCACATAAAAACTAGAGAGAAGGATTCTCAGAAACTTCTTTGTGATGAGTTCATTCAACTCACAGAGTTGAACCTACCAATTGATAGAGAAGTTTGGAAACACTCTTTTTGTAGAATCTGCAAGTGGATATTTGGAGCCGTTTGAGACCTATGCTGGAAAAGGAAATATCTTCACATAAAAACTGAACAGAAGCATTCTCAGAAACTTCTTTGTGTTGAGTGCATTCAACTCACAGACTTGAACTTCCCTATAGAAAGAGCAGTTTTGAAACACTCTTTTGGTAAAATCTGCAAGTGGTTATTTGGAGCACTTCGCGGCCTGTGCTGGGATATGGAATATCTTCACCTAAAAACTACAGAGAAGCATTCTCAGAAAGTTCTTCACGATGCATTCATTCAACTCACAGAGTTGAAACTTCCTTTTGATAGAACAGTTTTGAAACACTCTTTTTGTAGAATCTGCAAGAGGATATTTGGAGCGTTCGGAGGCCTATGCTGGAAAAGGAAGTATCTTCACATAAAAACTAGACAGAAGCATTCTCAGAAACTTCGGTGTGATGAGTGCATTCAACTCACAGACTTGAACGTTCCTCTCGAAAGAGCAGTTTTGAAACACTCCTTTTGTAGAATCTGCAAGTGTTTATTTGGAGCGCTTTGAGGCCTCTGTTGGAAATGGAAATATCTGCACATAAAAACTAGACAGAAGCATTCTCAGAAACTTCTTTGTGATGAGTGCATTCTACTCACAGTGTTGAAGCTTGCTTTTGATAGAGCAGTTTTGAAACACTCTTTTGGTAGAGTCTGCAAGTGGATATTTGGAGCGCTTTGAGGCCTATGCTGGAAAAGGAAATGTCTTCACATAAAAACTAGACAGAAGCATTCCAGGAAACTTCTGTATGATAAGTGCATTCAACTCACAGACTTGAACGTTCCTTTTGATAGAACTCTTTTGAAACACTCCTTTTGTAGAATTTGCAAGTGTTCATTTGGAGCGCTTTGAGGCCTAAGCTGGAAAAGGAACTATCTTCACGTAAGAACTAGACAGAAGCATTCTCAGAAACTTCTTTCTGATGAGTGCATTCAACACACAGACTTGAACCTTGCTTTTGAAAGAGCAGCTTTGAAACACTCTTTTCGTAGAATCTGCAAGTGGATATTTGGAGCGCTTTGAGGCCTATGCTGGGAAATGAAATCTCTTCACCTAAAAACTAGACAGAAGCATTCTGAGAAACTTCTGTGTGATGAGTGCATTCAACTCACTGACTTGAACGTTCCCTTTGATAGAACAGTTTTGAAACACACCTTTTGTAGAATCTGCATGTGTTTATTTGGAGCGCTTTGAGGCCTATGTTGGAAAAGGAAATATCTTCATATAGAAACTAGACGGAAGCATTCTCAGAAACTTCTTTGCGATGAATGCATTCAACTCACAGACTTGAAGCTTCGTTTTGAAAGAGCAGTTTGGAAACACTCTTCTTATAGAATCTTCAAGTGGATATTTGGAGCGCTTTGAGGCCTATGCTGGGAAATGAAATCTCTTCACCTAAAAACTAGACAGAAATATTCTGAGAAACTTCTTTGCAATGAGTGCATTCAACTCACAGACTTGAACGTTCCTTTTGATAGAACAGTTTTGAAACATTACGTTTGTAGAGTCTGCAAGTGTTTATTCGGAGCACCTTGAGGCCTATGTTGGAAAAGGAAATATCTTCACATAAAAACTAGAGAGAAGGATTCTCAGAAACTTCTTTGTGATGAGTTCATTCAACTCACAGAGTTGAACCTACCAATTGATAGAGAAGTTTGGAAACACTCTTTTTGTAGAATCTGCAAGTGGATATTTGGAGCCGTTTGAGACCTATGCTGGAAAAGGAAATATCTTCACATAAAAACTGAACAGAAGCATTCTCAGAAACTTCTTTGTGTTGAGTGCATTCAACTCACAGACTTGAACTTCCCTATAGAAAGAGCAGTTTTGAAACACTCTTTTTGTAAAATCTGCAAGTGGTTATTTGGAGCACTTCGAGGCCTGTGCTGGGATATGGAATATCTTCACCTAAAAACTACAGAGAAGCATTCTCAGAAAGTTCTTCACGATGCATTCATTCAACTCACAGAGTTGAACCTTCCTTTTGATAGAACAGTTTTGAAACACTCTTTTTGTAGAATCTGCAAGAGGATATTTGGAGCGTTCGGAGGCCTATGCTGGAAAAGGAAGTATCTTCACATAAAAACTAGACAGAAGCATTCTCAGAAACTTCGGTGTGATGAGTGCATTCAACTCACAGACTTGAACGTTCCTCTCGAAAGAGCAGTTTTGAAACACTCCTTTTGTAGAATCTGCAAGTGTTTATTTGGAGCGCTTTGAGGCCTCTGTTGGAAATGGAAATATCTGCACATAAAAACTAGACAGAAGCATTCTCAGAAACTTCTTTGTGATGAGTGCATTCTACTCACAGTGTTGAAGCTTGCTTTTGATAGAGCAGTTTTGAAACACTCTTTTGGTAGAGTCTGCAAGTGGATATTTGGAGCGCTTTGAGGCCTATGCTGGAAAAGGAAATGTGTTCACATAAAAACTAGACAGAAGCATTCCAGGAAACTTCTATATGATAAGTACATTTAACTCACAGACTTGAACGTTCCTTTTGATAGAACTCTTTTGAAACACTCCTTTTGTAGAATTTGTAAGTGTTCATTTGGAGCGCTTTGAGGCCTAAGCTGGAAAAGGAAATATCTTCACGTAAGAACTAGACAGAAGCATTCTCAGAAACTTCTTTCTGATGAGTGCATTCAACACACAGACTTGAACGTTGCTTTTGAAAGAGCAGCTTTGAAACACTCTTTTCGTAGAATCTGCAGGTGGATATTTGGAGCGCTTTGAGGCCTATGCTGGGAAATGAAATCTCTTCACCTAAAAACTAGACAGAAGCATTCTGAGAAACTTTTGTGTGATGAGTGCATTCAACTCACAGACTTGAACGTTCCCTTTGATAGAACAGTTTTGAAACACTCCTTTTGTAGAATCTGCATGTGTTTATTTGGAGCGCTTTGAGGCCTATGTTGGAAAAGGAAATATCTTCATATAGAAACTAGACGGAAGCATTCTCAGAAACTTCTTTGTGATGAATGCATTCAACTCACAGACTTGAAGCTTCCTTTTGAAAGAGCAGTTTGGAAACACTCTTCTTATAGAATCTTCAAGTGGATATTTGGAGCGCTTTGAGGCCTCTGCTGGGAAATGAAATCTATTCACCTAAAAACTAGACAGAAACATTCTGAGAAACTTCTTTGCAATGAGTGCATTCAACTCACAGACTTGAACGTTCCTTTTGATAGAACAGTTTTGAAACATTACGTTTGTAGAGTCTGCAAGTGTTTATTCGGAGCACCTTGAGGCCTATGTTGGAAAAGGAAATATCTTCACATAAAAACTAGAGAGAAGGATTCTCAGAAACTTCTTTGTGATGAGTTCATTCAACTCACAGAGTTGAACCTACCAATTGATAGAGAAGTTTGGAAACACTCTTTTTGTAGAATCTGCAAGTGGATATTTGGAGCCGTTTGAGGCCTATGCTGGAAAAGGAAATATCTTCACATAAAAACTGAACAGAAGCATTCTCAGAAACTTCTTTGTGTTGAGTGCATTCAACTCACAGACTTGAACTTCCCTATAGAAAGAGCAGTTTTGAAACACGCTTTTGGTAAAATCTTCAAGTGGTTATTTGGAGCACTTCGCGGCCTGTGCTGGGATATGGAATATCTTCACCTAAAAACTACAGAGAAGCATTCTCAGAAAGTTCTTCACGATGCATTCATTCAACTCACAGAGTTGAACCTTCCTTTTGATAGAACAGTTTTGAAACACTCTTTTTGTAGAATCTGCAAGAGGATATTTGGAGTGTTCGGAGGCCTATGCTGGAAAAGGAAGTATCTTCACATAAAAACTAGACAGAAGCATTCTCAGAAACTTCTGTGTGATGAGTGCATTCAACTCACAGACTTGAACGTTCCTCTCGAAAGAGCAGTTTTGAAACACTCCTTTTGTAGAATCTGCAAGTGTTTATTTGGAGCACTTTGAGGCCTCTGTTGGAAATGGAAATATCTGCACATAAAAACTAGACAGAAGCATTCTCAGAAACTACTTTGTGATGAGTGCATTCTACTCACACTGTTGAAGCTTGCTTTTGATAGAGCAGTTTTGAAACACTCTTTTGGTAGAATCTGCAAGTGGATATTTGGAGCGCTTTGAGGCCTATGCTGGAAAAGGAAATGTCTTCACATAAAAACTAGACAGAAGCATTCCAGGAAACTTCTGTATGATAAGTGCATTCAACTCACAGACTTGAACGTTCCTTTTGATAGAACTCTTTTGAAACACTCCTTTTGTAGAATTTGCAAGTGTTCATTTGGAGCGCTTTGAGGCCTAAGCTGGAAAAGGAAGTATCTTCACGTAAGAACTAGACAGAAGCATTCTCAGAAACTTCTTTCTGATGAGTGCATTCAACACACAGACTTGAACCTTGCTTTTGAAAGAGCAGCTTTGAAACACTCTTTTCAGCCCGCATCGCCAAGTCAATCCTAAGCCAAAAGAACAAATCTGGAGGCATCACACTAGCTGACTTCAAACTATACTACAAGGCTACAATAACCAAAACAGCATGGTACTGGTACCAAAACAGAGATATAGATGAATGGAACAGAACAGAGCCGTCAGAAATAATGCCACATATCTACAAGTATCTGATCTTTGACAAACCTGACAAAAACAAGAAATGGGGAAAGGATTCCCTATTTAATAAATGGTGCTGGGAAAACTGGCTAGCCATATGTAGAAAGCTGAAACTGGATCCCTTCCTTACACCTTATACAAAAATCAATTCAAGATGGATTAAAGACTTAAATGTTAGACCTAAAACCATAAAAACCCAAGAAGAAAACCTAGGCATTGCCATTCAGGACATAGGCATGGGCAATGACTTCATGTCTAAAACACCAAAAGCAATGGCAACAAAAGCCAAAATTGACAAATGGGATCTAATTAAACTCAAGAGCTTCTGCACAGCAAAAGAAACTACCATCAGAGTGAACAGGCAACCTACAAAATGGGAGAAAATTTTCGCAACCTACTCATCTGACAAAGGGCTAATATCCAGAATCTACAATGAACTCCAACAAATTTACAAGAAAAAAACAAACAACCCCATCAAAAAGTGGGCAAAGGACATGAACAGACACTTCTCAAAAGAAGACATTGATGCAGCCAAAAAACACATGAAAAAATGCTCACCATCACTGCCTATCAGAGAAATGCAAATCAAAACCACAATGAGATACCATCTCACACCAGTTAGAATGGCAATCATTAAAAAGTCAGGAAACAACAGGTGCTGGAGAGGATGTGGAGAAATAGGAACACTTTTACACTGTTGGTGGGACTGTAAACTAGTTCAACCCTTGTGGAAGTCAGTGTGGCGATTCCTCAGGGATCTAGAACTAGAAATTCCATTTGACCCAGCCATCCCATTACTGGGTATATACCCAAAGGACTATAAATCATGCTACTATAAAGACACATGCACACGTATGTTTATTGCGGCATTATTCACAATAGCAAAGACTTGGAACCAACCCAAATGTCCAACAATGATAGACTGGATTAAGAAAATGTGGCACATATACACCATGGAATACTATGCAGCCATAAAAAATGATGAGTTCACGTACTTTGTAGGGACATGGATGAAATTGGAAATCATCATTCTCAGTAAACTATCGCAAGAACAAAAAACCAAACACCGCATATTCTCACTCATAGGTGGGAATTGAACAATGAGAACACATGGACACAGGAAGGGGAACATCACACTCTGGGGACTGTTGTGGGGTGGGGGGAGGGGGGAGGGATAGCATTGGGAGATATACCTAATGCTAGATGACGAGTTGGTGGGTGCAGCGCACCAGCATGGCACATGTATACATATGTAACTTACCTGCACATTGTGCACATGTACCATAAAACCTAAAGTATAATAATAATAATAATAATAAAATAAAAAAAATAAAAAATAAAAAATAAAAATAAATAAAAAAAAAAATGAAATGAGAAAAAAAAAAAAAAAAAAAAAAAAGAAACACTCTTTTCGTAGAATCTTCAAGTGGATATTTGGAGCGCTTTGAGGCCTATGCTGGGAAATGAAATCCCTTCACCTAAAAACTAGACAGAAGCATTCTGAGAAACTTCTGTGTGATGAGTGCATTCAACTCACAGACTTGAACGTTCCCTTTGATAGAACAGTTTTGAAACACTCCTTTTGTAGAATCTGCATGTGTTTATTTGGAGCGCTTTGAGGCCTATGTTGGAAAAGGAAATATCTTCATATAGAAACTAGACGGAAGCATTCTCAGAAACTTCTTTGTGATGAATGCATTCAACTCACAGACTTGAAGCTTCCTTTTGAAAGAGCAGTTTGGAAACACTCTTCTTATAGAATCTTCAAGTGGATATTTGGAGCGCTTTGAGGCCTCTGCTGGGAAATGAAATCTCTTCACCTAAAAACTAGACAGAAACATTCTGAGAAACTTCTTTGCAATGAGTGCATTCAACTCACAGACTTGAACGTTCCTTTTGATAGAACAGTTTTGAAACATTACGTTTGTAGAGTCTGCAAGTGTTTATTCGGAGCACCTTGAGGCCTATGTTGGAAAAGGAAATATCTTCACATAAAAACTAGAGAGAAGGATTCTCAGAAACTTCTTTGTGATGAGTTCATTCAACTCACAGAGTTGAACCTACCAATTGATAGAGAAGTTTGGAAACACTCTTTTTGTAGAATCTGCAAGTGGATATTTGGAGCCGTTTGAGGCCTATGCTGGAAAAGGAAATATCTTCACATAAAAACTGAACAGAAGCATTCTCAGAAACTTCTTTGTGTTGAGTGCATTCAACTCACAGACTTGAACTTCCCTATAGAAAGAGCAGTTTTGAAACACTCTTTTGGTAAAATCTGCAAGTGGTTATTTGGAGCACTTCGAGGCCTGTGCTGGGATATGGAATATCTTCACCTAAAAACTACAGAGAAGCATTCTCAGAAAGTTCTTCACGATGCATTCATTCAACTCACAGAGTTGAACCTTCCTTTTGATAGAACAGTTTTGAAACACTCTTTTTGTAGAATCTGCAAGAGGATATTTGGAGCGTTCGGAGGCCTATGCTGGAAAAGGAAATATCTTCACATAAAAACTAGACAGAAGCATTCTCAGAAACTTCTGTGTGATGAGTGCATTCAACTCACAGACTTGAACGTTCCTCTCGAAAGAGCAGTTTTGAAACACTCCTTTTGTAGAATCTGCAAGTGTTTATTTGGAGCGCTTTGAGGCCTATGTTGGAAAAGGAAATATCTGCACATAAAAACTAGACAGAAGCATTCTCAGAAACTTCTTTGTGATGAGTGCATTCTACTCACAGTGTTGAAGCTTGCTTTTGATAGAGCAGTTTTGAAACACTCTTTTGGTAGAATCTGCAAGTGGATATTTGGAGCGCTTTGAGGCCTACGCTGGAAAAGGAAATGTCTTCACATAAAAACTAGACAGAATCCCTTTGAAAACTGGCACAAGACAGGGATGCCCTCTCTCGCCACTTCTATTCAACATAGTGTTGGAAGTTCTGGCCAGGGCAATTAGGCAGGAGAAGGAAATCAAGGGTATTCAATTAGGAAAAGAGGAAGTCAAATTGTCCCTGTTTGCAGATGACATGATAGTATATCTAGAAAACCCCATTATCTCAGCCCAAAATCTCCTTAAGCTGATAAGCAACTTCAGCAAAGTCTCAGGATACAAAATCAATGTGCAAAAATCACAAGCATTCTTATACATCAATAACAGACAAACAGAGAGCCAAATCATGAGTGAACTCCCATTCACAATTGCTTCAAAGAGAATAAAATACCTAGGAATCCAACTTACAAGGGATGTGAAAGACCTCTTCAAGGAGAACTACAAACCACTGCTCAAGGAAATAAAAGAGGATACAAACAAATGGAAGAACATTCCATGCTCATGGGTAGGAAGAATCAATATCATGAAAATGGCCATCCTTCCCAAGGTAATTTACAGATTCAATGCCATCCCCATCAAGCTACCAATGACTTTCTTCACAGAATTGGAAAAAACTACTTTAAAGTTCATATGGAACCAAAAAAGAGCCCGCATCGCCAAGTCAATCCTAAGCCAAAAGAACAAAGCTGGAGGCATCACGCTACCTGACTTCAAACTATACTACAAGGCTACAGTAACCAAAACAGCATGGTACGGGTACCAAAACAGAGATATAGATCAATGGAACAGAACAGAGCCGTCAGAAATAATGCCACATATCTACAACCATCTGATCTTTGACAAACCTGAGAAAAACAAGAAATGGAGAAAGGATTCCCTATTTAATAAATGGTGCTGGGAAAACTGGCTAGCCATATGTAGAAAGCTGAAACTGGATCCCTTCCTTACACCTTATACAAAAATCAATTCAAGATGGATTAAAGACTTAAATGTTAGACCTAAAACCATAAAAACCCTAGAAGAAAACCTAGGCAATACCATTCAGGACATAGGCATGGGCAAGGACTTCATGTCTAAAACACCAAAAGCAATGGCAACAAAAGCCAAAATTGACAAATGGGATCTAATTAAACTAAAGAGCTTCTGCACAGCAAAGGAAACTACCATCAGAGTGAACAGGCAACCTACAAAATGGGAGAAAATTTTCGCAACCTACTCATCTGACAAAGGGCTAATATCCAGAATCTACAATGAACTCCAACAAATTTACAAGAAAAAAACAAACAACCCCATCAAAAAGTGGGCGAAGGACATGAACAGACACTTCTCAAAAGAAGACATTTATGCAGCCAAAAGACACATGAAAAAATGCTCACCATCACTGGCCATCAGAGAAATGCAAATCAAAACCACAATGAGATACCATGTCACACCAGTTAGAATGGCAATCATTAAAAAGTCAGGAAACAACAGGTGCTGGAGAGGATGTGGAGAAATAGGAACACTTTTACACGGTTGGTGGGACTGTAAACTAGTTCAACCCTTGTGGAAGTCAGTGTGGCGATTCCTCAGGGATCTAGAACTAGAAATTCCATTTGACCCAGCCATCCCATTACTGGGTATATACCCAAAGGACTATAAATCATGCTGCTATAAAGACACATGCACACGTATGTTTATTGCCGCATTATTCACAATAGCAAAGACTTGGAACCAACCCAAATGTCCAACAATGATAGACTGGATTAAGAAAATGTGGCACATCTACACCATGGAATACTATGCAGCCATAAGAAATGATGAGTTCATGTCTTTGTAGGGACATGGATGAAATTGGAAATCATCATTCTCAGTAAACTATCGCAAGAACAAAAAACCAAACACCGCATATTCTCACTCATAGGTGGGAATTGAACAATGAGAACACATGGACACAGGAAGGGGAACATCACACTTCAGGGACTGTTGTGGGTTGGGGGGAGGGGGGAGGGATAACATTGGGAGATATACCTAATGCTAGATGACGAGTTGGTGGGTGCAGTGCACCAGCATGGCACATGTATACATATGTAACTTACTGCACATTGGGCACATGTACCATAAAACCTAAAGTATAATAATAATAATAATAATAATAATAATAATAATTACAATAAAAAAAAAAAAAAAAAAAAAAAAAACTAGACAGAAGCATTCCAGGAAACTTCTGTATGATAAGTGCATTCAACTCACAGACTTGAACGTTCCTTTTGATAGAACTCTTTTGAAACACTCCTTTTGTAGAATTTGCAAGTGTTCATTTGGAGCGCTTTGAGGCCTAAGCTGGAAAAGGAAATATCTTCACGTAAGAACTAGACAGAAGCATTCTCAGAAACTTCTTTCTGATGAGTGCATTCAACACACAGACTTGAACCTTGCTTTTGAAAGAGCAGCTTTGAAACACTCTTTTCGTAGAATCTGCAAGTGGATATTTGGAGCGCTTTGAGGCCTATGCTGGGAAATGAAATCTCTTCACCTAAAAACTAGACAGAAGCATTCTGAGAAACTTCTGTGTGATGAGTGCATTCAACTCACAGACTTGAACGTTCCCTTTGATAGAACAGTTTTGAAACACTCCTTTTGTAGAATCTGCATGTGTTTATTTGGAGCGCTTTGAGGCCTATGTTGGAAAAGGAAATATCTTCATATAGAAACTAGACGGAAGCATTCTCAGAAACTTCTTTGTGATGAATGCATTCAACTCACAGACTTGAAGCTTTCTTTTGAAAGAGCAGTTTGGAAACACTCTTCTTATAGAATCTTCAAGTGGATATTTGGAGCGCTTTGAGGCCTCTGCTGGGAAATGGAATCTCTTCACCTAAAAACTAGACAGAAACATTCTGAGAAACTTCTTTGCGATGAGTGCATTCTACTCACAGACTTGAACGTTCCTTTTGATAGAACAGTTTTGAAACATTACGTTTGTAGAATCTGCAAGTGTTTATTCGGAGCACCTTGAGGCCTATGTTGGAAAAGGAAATATCTTCACATAAAAACTAGAGAGAAGGATTCTCAGAAAGTTCTTTGTGATGAGTTCATTCAACTCACAGAGTTGAACCTACCAATTGATAGAGAAGTTTGGAAACACTCTTTTTGTAGAATCTGCAAGTGGATATTTGGAGCCGTTTGAGGCCTATGCTGGAAAAGGAAATATCTTCACATAAAAACTGAACAGAAGCATTCTCAGAAACTTCTTTGTGTTGAGTGCATTCAACTCACAGACTTGAACTTCCCTATAGAAAGAGCAGTTTTGAAACACTCTTTTGGTAAAATCTGCAAGTGGTTATTTGGAGCACTTCGAGGCCTGTGCTGGGATATGGAATATCTTCACCTAAAAACTACAGAGAAGCATTCTCAGAAAGTTCTTCACGATGCATTCATTCAACTCACAGAGTTGAACCTTCCTTTTGATAGAACAGTTTTGAAACACTCTTTTTGTAGAATCTGCAAGAGGATATTTGGAGCGTTCGGAGGCCTATGCTGGAAAAGGAAATATCTTCACATAAAAACTAGACAGAAGCATTCTCAGAAACTTCTGTGTGATGAGTGCATTCAACTCACAGACTTGAACGTTCCTCTCGAAAGAGCAGTTTTGAAACACTCCTTTTGTAGAATCTGCAAGTGTTTATTTGGAGTGCTTTGAGGCCTATGTTGGAAAAGGAAATATCTGCACATAAAACTAGACAGAAGCATTCTCAGAAACTTCTTTGTGATGAGTGCATTCTACTCACAGTGTTGAAGCTTGCTTTTGATAGAGCAGTTTTGAAACACTCTTTTGGTAGAGTCTGCAAGTGGATATTTGGAGCGCTTTGAGGCCTATGCTGGAAAAGGAAATGTCTTCACATAAAAACTAGACAGAAGCATTCCAGGAAACTTCTGTATGATAAGTGCATTCAACTCACAGACTTGAACGTTCCTTTTGATAGAACTCTTTTGAAACACTCCTTTTGTAGAATTTGCAAGTGTTCATTTGGAGCGCTTTGAGGCCTAAGCTGGAAAAGGAAATATCTTCACGTAAGAACTAGACAGAACCATTCTCAGAAACTTCTTTCTGATGAGTGCATTCAACACACAGACTTGAACCTTGCTTTTGAAAGAGCAGCTTTGAAACACTCTTTTCAGCCTGCATCGCCAAGTCAATCCTAAGCCAAAAGAACAAAGCTGGAGGCATCACACTACCTGACTTCAAACTATACTACAAGGCTACAGTAACCAAAACAGCATGGTATTGGTACCAAAACAGAGATATAGATGAATGGAACAGAACAGAGCCGTCAGAAATAATGCCACATATCTACAAGTATCTGATCTTTGACAAACCTGACAAAAACAAGAAATGGGGAAAGGATTCCCTATTTAATAAATGGTGCTGGGAAAACTGGCTAGCCATATGTAGAAAGCTGAAACTGGATCCCTTCCTTACACCTTATACAAAAATCAATTCAAGATGGATTAAAGACTTAAATGTTAGACCTAAAACCATAAAAACCCTAGAAGAAAACCTAGGCATTGCGATTCAGGACATAGGCATGGGCAAGGACTTCATGACTAAAACACCAAAAGCAATGGCAACAAAAGCCAAAATTGACAAATGGGATCTAATTAAACTCAAGAGCTTCTGCACAGCAAAAGAAACTACCATCAGAGTGAACAGGCAACCTACAAAATGGGAGAAAATTTTCGCAACCTACTCATCTGACAAAGGGCTAATATCCAGAATCTACAATGAACTCCAACAAATTTACAAGAAAAAAACAAACAACCCCATCAAAAAGTGGGCAAAGGACATGAACAGACACTTCTCAAAAGAAGACATTGATGCAGCCAAAAAACACATGAAAAAATGCTCACCATCACTGCCTATCAG
Source organism: Pongo pygmaeus (assembly GCF_028885625.2). Taxonomy (NCBI): domain Eukaryota; kingdom Metazoa; phylum Chordata; class Mammalia; order Primates; family Hominidae; genus Pongo; species Pongo pygmaeus. The sequence continues at coordinate 24,027,871 of NC_072394.2, read as the reverse complement.
AGAAATGCAAATCAAAACCACAATGAGATACCATCTCACACCAGTTAGAATGGCAATCATTAAAAAGTCAGGAAACAACAGGTGCTGGAGAGGATGTGGAGAAATAGGAACACTTTTACACTGTTGGTGGGACTGTAAACTAGTTCAACCCTTGTGGAAGTCAGTGTGGCGATTCCTCAGGGATCTAGAACTAGAAATTCCATTTGACCCAGCCATCCCATTACTGGGTATATACCCAAAGGACTATAAATCATGCTGCTATAAAGACACATGCACACGTATGTTTATTGCGGCATTATTCACAATAGCAAAGACTTGGAACCAACCCAAATGTCCAACAATGATAGACTGGATTAAGAAAATGTGGCACATATACACCATGGAATACTATGCAGCCATAAAAAATGATGAGTTCACGTCCTTTGTAGGGACATGGATGAAATTGGAAATCATCATTCTCAGTAAACTATCGCAAGAACAAAAAACCAAACACCGCATATTCTCACTCATAGGTGGGAATTGAACAATGAGAACACATGGACACAGGAAGGGGAACATCACACTCTGGGGACTGTTGTGGGGTGGGGGGAGGGGGGAGGGATAGCATTGGGAGATATACCTAATGCTAGATGACGAGTTGGTGGGTGCAGCGCACCAGCATGGCACATGTATACATATGTAACTTACCTGCACATTGTGCACATGTACCATAAAACCTAAAGTATAATAATAATAATAATAATAATAAAATAAAAAAAATAAAAAATAAAAAATAAAAATAAATAAAAAAAAAAAAAGAAATGAGGAAAAAAAAAAAAAAAAAAAAAAAAGAAACACTCTTTTCGTAGAATCTTCAAGTGGATATTTGGAGCGCTTTGAGGCCTATGCTGGGAAATGAAATCCCTTCACCTAAAAACTAGACAGAAGCATTCTGAGAAACTTCTGTGTGATGAGTGCATTCAACTCACAGACTTGAACGTTCCTCTGGAAAGAGCAGTTTTGAAACACTCCTTTTGTAGAATCTGCAAGTGTTTATTTGGAGCACTTTGAGGCCTCTGTTGGAAAAGGAAATATCTGCACATAAAAACTAGACAGAAGCATTCTCAGAAACTTCTTTGTGATGAGTGCATTCTACTCACAGTGTTGAAGCTTGCTTTTGATAGAGCAGTTTTGAAACACTCTTTTGGTAGAGTCTGCAAGTGGATATTTGGAGCGCTTTGAGGCCTATGCTGGAAAAGGAAATGTCTTCACATAAAAACTAGACAGAAGCATTCCAGGAAACTTCTGTATGATAAGTGCATTCAACTCACAGACTTGAACGTTCCTTTTGATAGAACTCTTTTGAAACACTCCTTTTGTAGAATTTGCAAGTGTTCATTTGGAGCGCTTTGAGGCCTAAGCTGGAAAAGGAAATATCTTCACATAAGAACTAGACAGAAGCATTCTCAGAAACTTATTTCTGATGAGTGCATTCAACACACAGACTTGAACCTTGCTTTTGAAAGAGCAGCTTTGAAACACTCTTTTCGTAGAATCTTCAAGTGGATATTTGGAGCGCTTTGAGGCCTATGCTGGGAAATGAAATCCCTTCACCTAAAAACTAGACAGAAGCATTCTGAGAAACTTCTGTGTGATGAGTGCATTCAACTCACAGACTTGAACGTTCCCTTTGATAGAACAGTTTTGAAACACTCCTTTTGTAGAATCTGCATGTGTTTATTTGGAGCGCATTGAGGCCTATGTTGGAAAAGGAAATATCTTCATATAGAAACTAGACGGAAGCATTCTCAGAAACTTCTTTGTGATGAATGCATTCAACTCACAGACTTGAAGCTTCCTTTTGAAAGAGCAGTTTGGAAACACTCTTCTTATAGAATCTTCAAGTGGATATTTGGAGCGCTTTGAGGCCTCTGCTGGGAAATGAAATCTCTTCACCTAAAAACTAGACAGAAACATTCTGAGAAACTTCTTTGCAATGAGTGCATTCAACTCACAGACTTGAACGTTCCTTTTGATAGAACAGTTTTGAAACATTACGTTTGTAGAATCTGCAAGTGTTTATTCGGAGCACCTTGAGGCCTCTGTTGGAAAAGGAAATATCTTCACATAAAAACTAGAGAGAAGGAGTCTCAGAAACTTCTTTGTGATGAGTTCATTCAACTGACAGAGTTGAACCTACCAATTGATAGAGAAGTTTGGAAACACTCTTTTTGTAGAATCTGCAAGTGGATATTTGGAGCCGTTTGAGGCCTATGCTGGAAAAGGAAATATCTTCACATAAAAACTGAACAGAAGCATTCTCAGAAACTTCTTTGTGTTGAGTGCATTCAACTCACAGACTTGAACTTCCCTATAGAAAGAGCAGTTTTGAAACACTCTTTTGGTAAAATCTGCAAGTGGTTATTTGGAGCACTTTGAGGCCTGTGCTGGGATATGGAATATCTTCACCTAAAAACTACAGAGAAGCATTCTCAGAAAGTTCTTCACGATGCATTCATTCAACTCACAGAGTTGAACCTTCCTTTTGATAGAACAGTTTTGAAACAATCTTTTTGTAGAATCTGCAAGAGGATATTTGGAGCATTCGGAGGCCTATGCTTGAAAAGGAAATATCTTCACATAAAAACTAGACAGAAGCATTCTCAGAAACTTCTGTGTGATGAGTGCATTCAACTCACAGACTTCAACGTTCCTCTCAAAAGAACAGTTTTGAAACACTCCTTTTGTAGAATCTGCAAGCGTTTATTTGGAGCGCTTTGAGACCTATGTTCGAAAAGGAAGTATCTTCACATAAAAACTAGACAGAAGCATTCTCAGAAACTTCTTTGTGATCAGTGCATTCTACTCACAGTGTTGAAGCTTGCTTTTGATAGAGCAGTTTTGAAACACTCTTTTGGTAGAATCTGCAAGTGGATATTTGGAGCGCTTTGAGGCCTATGCTGGAAAAGGAAATGTCTTCACATAAAAACTAGACAGAAGCATTCCAGGAAACTACTGTATGATAAGTGCATTCAACTCACAGACTTGAACGTTCCTTTTGATAGAACTCTTTTGAAACACTCCTTTTGTAGAATTTGCAAGTGTTCATTTGGAGCGCTTTGAGGCCTAAGCTGGAAAAGGAAATATCTTCACGTAAGACCTAGACAGAAGCATTCTCAGAAACTTCTTTCTGATGAGTGCATTCAACACACAGACTTGAACCTTGCTTTTGAAAGAGCAGCTTTGAAACACTCTTTTCGTAGAATCTGCAAGTGGATATTTGGAGGGCTTTGAGACCTATGCTGGGAAAAGAAATCTCTTCACCTAAAAACTAGACAGAAGCATTCTGAGAAACTTCTGTGATGAGTGCATTTAACTCACAGACTTGAACGTTCCCTTTGATAGAACAGTTTTGAAACACTCCTTTTGTAGAATCTGCATGTGTTTATTTGGAGCACTTTGAGGCCTATGTTGGAAAAGGAAATATCTTCATATAGAAACAAGATGGAAGCATTCTCAGAAACTACTTTGTGATGAATGCATTCAACTCACAGACTTGAAGCTTCCTTTTGAAAGAGCAGTTTGGAAACACTCTTCTCATAGAATCTTCAAGTGGATATTTGGAGCGCTTTGAGGCCTATGCTGGGAAATGAAATCTCTTCACCTAAAAACTAGACAGAAACATTCTGAGAAACTTCTTTGCAATGAGTGCATTCAACTCACAGACTTGAACGTTCCTTTTGATAGAACAGTTTTGAAACATTATGTTTGTAGAATCTGCAAGTGTTTATTCGGAGCACCTTGAGGCCTATGTTGGAAAAGGAAATATCTTCACATAAAAACTAGAGAGAAGGATTCTCAGAAACTTCTTTGTGATGAGTTCATTCAACTCACAGAGTTGAACCTACCAATTGATAGAGAAGTTTGGAAACACTCTTTTTGTAGAATCTGCAAGTGGATATTTGGAGCCGTTTGAGGCCTATGCTGGAAAAGGAAATATCTTCACATAAAAACTGAACAGAAGCATTCTCAGAAACTTCTTTGTGTTGAGTGCATTCAACTCACAGACTTGAACTTCCCTATAGAAAGAGCAGTTTTGAAACACTCTTTTGGTAAAATCTGCAAGTGGTTATTTGGAGCACTTCGAGGCCTGTGCTGGGATATGGAATATCTTCACCTAAAAACTACAGAGAAGCATTCTCAGAAAGTTCTTCACGATGCACTCATTCAACTCACAGAGTTGAACCTTCCTTTTGATAGAACAGTTTTGAAACACTCTTTTTGTAGAATCTGCAAGAGGATATTTGGAGCGTTCGGAGGCCTATGCTGGAAAAGGAAATATCTTCACATAAAAACTAGACAGAAGCATTCTCAGAAACTTCTGTGTGATGAGTGCATTCAACTCACAGACTTGAACGTTCCTCTCAAAAGAGCAGTTTTGAAACACTCCTTTTGTAGAATCTGCAAGCGTTTATTTGGAGCGCTTTGAGAACTATGTTCGAAAAGGAAATATCTTCACATAAAAACTAGACAGAAGCATTCTCAGAAACTTCTTTGTGATGAGTGCATTCTACTCACAGTGTTGAAGCTTGATTTTGATAGAGCAGTTTTGAAACACTCTTTTGGTAGAATCTGCAAGTGGATATTTGGAGCGCTTTGAGGCCTATGCTGGAAAAGGAAATGTCTTCACATAAAAACTAGACAGAAGCATTCCAGGAAACTACTGTATGATAAGTGCGTTCAACTCACAGACTTGAACGTTCCTTTTGATAGAACTCTTTTGAAACACTCCTTTTGTAGAATTTGCAAGTGTTCATTTGGAGCGCTTTGAGGCCTAAGATGGAAAAGGAAATATCTTCACGTAAGAACTAGACAGAAGCATTCTCAGAAACTTCTTTCTGACGAGTGCATTCAACACACAGACTTGAAGCTTCCTTTTGAAAGAGCAGTTTGGAAACACTCTTCTTATAGAATCTTCAAGTGGATATTTGGAGCGCTTTGAGGCCTATGCTGGGAAATGAAATCTCTTCACCTAAAAACTAGACAGAAACATTCTGAGAAACTTCTTTGCAATGAGTGCATTCAACTCACAGACATGAACGTTCCTTTTGATAGAACAGTTTTGAAACATTACGTTTGTAGAGTCTGCAAGTGTTTATTCGGAGCACCTTGAGGCCTATGTTGGAAAAGGAAATATCTTCACATAAAAACTAGAGAGAAGTATTCTCAGAAACTTCTTTGTGATGAGTTCATTCAACTCACAGAGTTGAACCTACCAATTGATAGAGAAGTTTGGAAACACTCTTTTTGTAGTATCTGCAAGTGGATATTTGGAGCCGTTTGAGGCCTATGCTGGAAAAGGAAATATCTTCACATAAAAACTGAACAGAAGCATTCTCAGAAACTTCTTTGTGTTGAGTGCATTCAACTCACAGACTTGAACTTCCCTATAGAAAGAGCAGTTTTGAAACACTGTTTTGGTAAAATCTGCAAGTGGTTATTTGGAGCACTTCGAGGCCTGTGCTGGGATATGGAATATCTTCACCTAAAAACTACAGAGAAGCATTCTCAGAAAGTTCTTCACGATGCATTCATTCAACTCACAGAGTTGAACCTTCCTTTTGATAGAACAGTTTTGAAACACTCTTTTTGTAGAATCTGCAAGAGGATACTTGGAGCGTTCGGAGGCCTATGCTGGAAAAGGAAATATCTTCACATAAAAACTAGACAGAAGCATTCTCAGAAACTTCTGTGTGATGAGTGCATTCAACTCACAGACTTGAACGTTCCTCTCGAAAGAGCAGTTTTGAAACACTCCTTTTGTAGAATCTGCAAGTGTTTATTTGGAGCGCTTTGAGGCCTCTGTTGGAAATGGAAATATCTGCACATAAAAACTAGACAGAAGCATTCTCAGAAACTTCTTTGTGATGAGTGCATTCTACTCACAGTGTTGAGGCTTGCTTTTGATAGAGCAGTTTTGACACACTCTTTTGGTAGAATCTGCAAGTGGATATTTGGAGCGCTTTGAGGCCTATGCTGGAAAAGGAAATGTGTTCACATAAAAACTAGACAGAAGCATTCCAGGAAACTTCTGTATGATAAGTGCATTCAACTCACAGACTTGAACGTTCCTTTTGATAGAACTCTTTTGAAACACTCCTTTTGTAGAATTTGCAAGTGTTCATTTGGAGCGCTTTGAGGCCTAAGCTGGAAAAGGAAATATCTTCACGTAAGAACTAGACAGAAGCATTCTCAGAAACTTCTTTCTGATGAGTGCATTCAACACACAGACTTGAACCTTGCTTTTGAGAGAGCAGCTTTGAAACAATCTTTTCGTAGAATCTGCAAGTGGATATTTGGAGCGCTTTGAGGCCTATGCTGGGAAATGAAATCTCTTCACCTAAAAACTAGACAGAAGCATTCTGAGAAACTTCTGTGTGATGAGTGCATTCAACTCACAGACTTGAACGTTCCCTTTGATAGAACAGTTTTGAAACACTCCTTTTGTAGAATCTGCATGTGTTTATTTGGAGCGCTTTGAGGCCTATGTTGGAAAAGGAAATATCTTCATATAGAAACTAGACGGAAGCATTCTCAGAAACTTCTTTGTGATGAATGCATTCAACTCACAGACTTGAAGCTTCCTTTTGAAAGAGCAGTTTGGAAACACTCCTCTTATAGAATCTTCAAGTGGATATTTGGAGCGCTTTGAGGCCTATGCTGGGAAATGAAATCTCTTCACATAAAAACTAGACAGAAACATTCTGAGAAACTTCTTTGCAATGAGTGCATTGAACAAACAATCTTGAACGTTCCTTTTGATAGAACAGTTTTGAAACATTGCGTTTGTTGAGTCTGCAAGTGTTTATTCGGAGCACCTTGAGGCCTATGTTGGAAAAGGAAATATCTTCACATAAAAACTAGAGAGAAGTATTCTCAGAAACTTCTTTGTGATGAGTTCATTCAACTCACAGAGTTGAACCTACCAATTGATAGAGAAGTTTGGAAACACTCTTTTTGTAGAATCTGCAAGTGGATATTTGGAGCCTTTTGAGGCCTATGCTGGAAAAGGAAATATCTTCACATAAAAACTGAACAGAAGCATTCTCAGAAACTTCTTTGTGTTGAGTGCATTCAACTCACAGACTTGAACTTCCCTATAGAAAGAGCAGTTTTGAAACACTCTTTTGGTAAAATCTGCAAGTGGTTATTTGGAGCACTTCGAGGCCTGTGCTGGGATATGGAATATCTACACCTAAAAACTACAGAGAAGCATTCTCAGAAAGTTCTTCACGATGCATTCATTCAACTCACAGAGTTGAACCTTCCTTTTGATAGAACAGTTTTGAAACACTCTTTTTGTAGAATCTGCAAGAGGATATTTGGAGCGTTCGGAGGCCTATGCTGGAAAAGGAAATATCTTCACATAAAAACTAGACAGAAGCATTCTCAGAAACTTCTGTGTGATGAGTGCATTCAACTCACAGACTTGAACGTTCCTCTCGAAAGAGCAGATTTGAAACACTCCTTTTGTAGAATCTGCAAGTGTTTATTTGGAGCGCTTTGAGGCCTCTGTTGGAAATGGAAATATCTGCACATAAAAACTAGACAGAAGCATTCTCAGAAACTTCTTTGTGATGAGTGCATTCTACTCACAGTGTTGAAGCTTGCTTTTGATAGAGCAGTTTTGAAACACTCTTTTGGTAGAATCTGCAAGTGGATATTTGGAGCGCTTTGAGGCCTATGCTGGAAAAGGAAATGTGTTCACATAAAAAGTAGACAGAAGCATTCCAGGAAACTTCTGTATGATAAGTGCATTCAACTCACAGACTTGAACGTTCCTTTTGATAGAACTCTTTTGAAACACTCCTTTTGTAGAATTTGCAAGTGTTCATTTGGAGCGCTTTGAGGCCTAAGAAGGAAAAGGAAATATCTTCACGTAAGAACTAGACAGAAGCATTCTCAGAAACTTCTTTCTGATGAGTGCATTCAACACACAGACTTGAAGCTTCCTTTTGAAAGAGCAGTTTGGAAGCACTCTTCTTATAGAATCTTCAAGTGGATATTTGGAGCGCTTTGAGGCCTATGCTGGGAAATGAAATCTCTTCACCTAAAAACTAGACAGAAACATTCTGAGAAACTTCTTTGCAATGAGTGCATTCAACTCACAGACATGAACGTTCCTTTTGATAGAACAGTTTTGAAACATTACGTTTGTAGAGTCTGCAAGTGTTTATTCGGAACACCTTGAGGCCTATGTTGGAAAAGGAAATATCTTCACATAAAAACTAGAGAGAAGGATTCTCAGAAACTTCTTTGTGATGAGTTCATTCAACTCACAGAGTTGAACCTACCAATTGATAGAGAAGTTTGGAAACACTCTTTTTGTAGAATCTGCAAGTGGATATTTGGAGCCGTTTGAGGCCTATGCTGGAAAAGGAAATATCTTCACATAAAAACTAGACAGAAGCATTCTCAGAAACTTCTGTGTGATGAGTGCATTCAACTCACAGACTTGAACGTTCCTCTCGAAAGAGCAGTTTTGAAACACTCCTTTTGTAGAATCTGCAAGTGTTTATTTGGAGCGCTTTGAGGCCTCTGTTGGAAATGGAAATATCTGCACATAAAAACTAGACAGAAGCATTCTCAGAAACTTCTTTGTGATGAGTGCATTCTACTCACAGTGTTGAAGCTTGCTTTTGATAGAGCAGTTTTGAAACACTCTTTTGGTAGAATCTGCAAGTGGATATTTGGAGCGCTTTGAGGCCTATGCTGGAAAAGGAAATGTCTTCACATAAAAACTAGACAGAAGCATTCCAGGAAACTTCTGTATGATAAGTGCATTCAACTCACAGACTTGAACGTTCCTTTTGATAGAACTCTTTTGAAACACTCCTTTTGTAGAATTTGCAAGTGTTCATTTGGAGCGCTTTGAGGCCTAAGCTGGAAAAGGAAATATCTTCACGTAAGAACTAGACAGAAGCATTCTCAGAAACTTCTTTCTGATGAGTGCATTCAACACACAGACTTGAACCTTGCTTTTGAGAGAGCAGCTTTGAAACACTCTTTTCGTAGAATCTGCAAGTGGATATTTGGAGCGCTTTGAGGCCTATGCTGGGAAATGAAATCTCTTCTCCTAAAAACTAGACAGAAGCATTCTGAGAAACTTCTGTGTGATGAGTGCATTCAACTCACAGACTTGAACGTTCCCTTTGATAGAACAGTTTTGAAACACTCCTTTTGTAGAATCTGCATGTGTTTATTTGGAGCGCTTTGAGGCCTATGTTGGAAAAGGAAATATCTTCATATAGAAACTAGACGGAAGCATTCTCAGAAACTACTTTGGGATGAATGCATTCAACTCACAGACTTGAAGCTTCCTTTTGAAAGAGCAGTTTGGAAACACTCTTCTTATAGAATCTTCAAGTGGATATTTGGAGCGCTTTGAGGCCTATGCTGGGAAATGAAATCTCTTCACCTAAAAACTAGACAGAAACATTCTGAGAAACTTCTTTGCAATGAGTGCATTGAACAAACAGACTTGAACGTTCCTTTTGATAGAACAGTTTTGAAACATTACGTTTGTAGAATCTGAAAGTGTTTATTCGGAGCACCTTGAGGCCTATGTTGGAAAAGGAAATATCTTCACATAAAAACTAGAGAGAAGGATTCTCAGAAACTTCTTTGTGATGAGTTCATTCAACTCACAGAGTTGAACCTACCAATTGATAGAGAAGTTTGGAAACACTCTTTTTGTAGAATCTGCAAGTGGATATTTGGAGCCGTTTGAGGCCTATGCTGGAAAAGGAAATATCTTCACATAAAAACTGAACAGAAGCATTCTCAGAAACTTCTTTGTGTTGATTGCATTCAACTCACAGACTTGAACTTCCCTATAGAAAGAGCAGTTTTGAAACACTCTTTTGGAAAAATCTGCAAGTGGTTATTTGGAGCACTTCGAGGCCTCTGCTGGGATATGGAATATCTTCACCTAAAAACTACAGAGAAGCATTCTCAGAAAGTTCTTCATGATGCATTCATTCAACTCACAGAGTTGAACCTTCCTTTTGATAGAACAGTTTTGAAACAATCTTTTTGTAGAATCTGCAAGAGGATATTTGGAGCATTCGGAGGCCTATGCTGGAAAAGGAAATATCCTCACATAAAAACTAGACAGAAGCATTCTCAGAAACTTCTGTGTGATGAGTGCATTCAACTCACAGACTTGAACGTTCCTCTCAAAAGAGCAGTTTTGAAACACTCCTTTTGTAGAATCTGCAAGTGTTTATTTGGAGCGCTTTGAGGCCTATGTTGGAAAAGGAAATATCTTCACTTAAAAACTAGACAGAAGCATTCTCAGAAACTTCTTTGTGATGAGTGCATTCTACTCACAGTGTTGAAGATTGCTTTTGATAGAGCAGTTTTGAAACACTGTTGGTAGAATCTGCAAGTGGATATTTGGAGCGCTTTGAGGCCTATGCTGGAAAAGGAAATGTCTTCACATAAAAACTAGACAGAAGAATTCCAGGAAACTACTGTATGATAAGTGCATTCAACTCACAGACTTGAACGTTCCTTTTGATAGAACTCTTTTGAAACACTCCTTTTGTAGAATTTGCAAGTGTTCATTTGGAGCGCTTTGAGGCCTAAGATGGAAAAGGAAATATCTTCACGTAAGAACTAGACAGAAGCATTCTCAGAAACTTCTTTCTGATGAGTGCATTCAACCCACAGACTTGAAGCTTCCTTTTGAAAGAGCAGTTTGGAAACACTCTTCTTATAGAATCTTCAAGTGGATATTTGGAGCGCTTTGAGGCCTATGCTGGGAAATGAAATCTCTTCACCTAAAAACTAGACAGAAACATTCTGAGAAACTTCTTTGCAATGAGTGCATTCAACTCACAGACTTGAACGTTCCTTTTGATAGAACAGTTTTGAAACATTACGTTTGTAGAATCTGCAAGTGTTTATTCGGAGCACCTTGAGGCCTATGTTGGAAAAGGAAATATCTTCACATAAAAACTAGAGAGAAGGATTCTCAGAAACTTCTTTGTGATGAGTTCATTCAACTCACAGAGTTGAACCTACCAATTTATAGAGAAGTTTGGAAACACTCTTTTTGTAGAATCTGCAAGTGGATATTTGGAGCCGTTTGAGGCCTATGCTGGAAAAGAAAATATCTTCACATAAAAACTGAACAGAAGCATTCTCAGAAACTTCTTTGTGTTGAGTGCATTCAACTCACAGACTTGAACTTCCGTATAGAAAGAGCAGTTTTGAAACACTCTTTTGGTAAAATCTGCAAGTGGTTATTGGAGCACTTCGAGGCCTGTGCTGGGATATGGAATATCTACACCTAAAAACTACAGAGAAGCATTCTCAGAAAGTTCTTCACGATGCATTCATTCAACTCACAGAGTTGAACCTTCCTTTTGATAGAACAGTTTTGAAACACTCTTTTTGTAGAATCTGCAAGAGGATACTTGGAGCGTTCGGAGGCCTATGCTGGAAAAGCAAATATCTTCACATAAAAACTAGACAGAAGCATTCTCAGAAACTTCTGTGTGATGAGTGCATTCAACTCACAGACTTGAACGTTCCTCTTGAAAGAGCAGTTTTGAAACACTCCTTTTGTAGAATCTGCAAGTGTTTATTTGGAGCGCTTTGAGGCCTCTGTTGGAAAAGGAAATATCTGCACATAAAAACTAGACAGAAGCATTCTCAGAAACTTCTTTGTGATGAGTGCATTCTACTCACAGTGTTGAAGCTTGCTTTTGATAGAGCAGTTTTGAAACACTCTTTTGGTAGAATCTGCAAGTGGATATTTGGAGCGCTTTGAGGCGTATGCTGGAAAAGGAAATGTGTTCACATAAAAACTAGACAGAAGCATTCCAGGAAACTTCTGTATGATAAGTGCATTCAACTCACAGACTTGAACGTTCCTTTTGATAGAACTCTTTTGAAACACTCCTTTTGTAGAATTTGCAAGTGCTCATTTGGAGCGCTTTGAGGCCTAAGCTGGAAAAGGAAATATCTTCACGTAAGAACTAGACAGAAGCATTCTCAGAAACTTCTTTCTGATGAGTGCATTCAACACACAGACTTGAACCTTGCTTTTGAGAGAGCAGCTTTGAAACACTCTTTTCGTAGAATCTGCAAGTGGATATTTGGAGCGCTTTGAGGCCTATGCTGGGAAATGAAATCTCTTCACCTAAAAACTAGACAGAAGCATTCTGAGAAACTTCTGTGTGATGAGTGCATTCAACTCACAGACTTGAACGTTCCCTTTGATAGAACAGTTTTGAAACACTCCTTTTGTAGAATCTGCATGTGTTTATTTGGAGCGCTTTGAGGCCTATGTTGGAAAAGGAAATATCTTCATATAGAAACTAGACGGAAGCATTCTCAGAAACTTCTTTGTGATGAATGCATTCAACTCACAGACTTGAAGCTTCCTTTTGAAAGAGCAGTTTGGAAACACTCTTCTTATAGAATCTTCAAGTGGATATTTGGAGCGCTTTGAGGCCTATGCTGGGAAATGAAATCTCTTCACCTAAAAACTAGACAGAAACATTCTGAGAAACTTCTTTGCAATGAGTGCATTGAACAAACAAACTTGAACGTTCCTTTTGATAGAACAGTTTTGAAACATTGCGTTTGTAGAGTCTGAAAGTGTTTATTCGGAGCACCTTGAGGCCTATGTTGGAAAAGGAAATATCTTCACATAAAAACTAGAGAGAAGGATTCTCAGAAACTTCTTTGTGTTGACTTCATTCAACTCACAGAGTTGAACCTACCAATTGATAGAGAAGTTTGGAAACACTCTTTTTGTAGAATCTGCAAGTGGATATTTGGAGCCTTTTGAGGCCTATGCTGGAAAAGGAAATATCTTCACATAAAAACTGAACAGAAGCATTCTCAGAAACTTCTTTGTGTTGAGTGCATTCAACTCACAGACTTGAACTTCCCTATAGAAAGAGCAGTTTTGAAACACTCTTTTGGTAAAATCTGCAAGTGGTTATTTGGAGCACTTCGAGGCCTGTCCTGGGATATGGAATATCTTCACCTAAAAACTACAGAGAAGCATTCTCAGAAAGTTCTTCACGATGCATTCATTCAACTCACAGAGTTGAACCTTCCTTTTGATAGAACAGTTTTGAAACACTCTTTTTGTAGAATCTGCAAGAGGATATTTGGAGCGTTCGGAGGCCTATGCTGGAAAAGGAAATATCTTCACATAAAAACTAGACAGAAGCATTCTCAGAAACTTCTGTGTGATGAGTGCATTCAACTCACAGACTTGAACGTTCCTCTCAAAAGAGCAGATTTGAAACACTCCTTTTGTAGAATCTGCAAGTGTTTATTTGGAGCGCTTTGAGGCCTCTGTTGGAAATGGAAATATCTGCACATAAAAACTAGACAGAAGCATTCTCAGAAACTTCTTTGTGATGAGTGCATTCTACTCACAGTGTTGAAGCTTGCTTTTGATAGAGCAGTTTTGAAACACTCTTTTGGTAGAATCTGCAAGTGGATATTTGGAGCGCTTTGAGGCCTATGCTGGAAAAGGAAATGTGTTCACATAAAAAGTAGATAGAAGCATTCCAGGAAACTTCTGTATGACAAGTGCATTCAACTCACAGACTTGAACGTTCCTTTTGATAGAACTCTTTTGAAACACTCCTTTTGTAGAATTTGCAAGTGTTCATTTGGAGCGCTTTGAGGCCTAAGATGGAAAAGGAAATATCTTCACGTAAGAACTAGACAGAAGCATTCTCAGAAACTTCTTTCTGACGAGTGCATTCAACACACAGACTTGAAGCTTCCTTTTGAAAGAGCAGTTTGGAAACACTCTTCTTATAGAATCTTCAAGTGGATATTTGGAGCGCTTTGAGGCCTATGCTGGGAAATGAAATCTCTTCACCTAAAAACTAGACAGAAACATTCTGAGAAACTTCTTTGCAATGAGTGCATTCAACTCACAGACATGAAGGTTCCTTTTGATAGAACAGTTTTGAAACATTACGTTTGTAGAGTCTGCAAGTGTTTATTCGGAGCACCTTGAGGCCTATGTTGGAAAAGGAAATATCTTCACATAAAAACTAGAGAGAAGTATTCTCAGAAACTTCTTTGTGATGAGTTCATTCAACTCACAGAGTTGAACCTACCAATTGATAGAGAAGTTTGGAAACACTCTTTTTGTAGTATCTGCAAGTGGATATTTGGAGCCGTTTGTGGCCTATGCTGGAAAAGGAAATATCTTCACATAAAAACTGAACAGAAGCATTCTCAGAAACTTCTTTGTGTTGAGTGCATTCAACTCACAGACTTGAACTTCCCTATAGAAAGAGCAGTTTTGAAACACTGTTTTGGTAAAATCTGCAAGTGGTTATTTGGAGCACTTCGAGGCCTGTGCTGGGATATGGAATATCTTCACCTAAAAACTACAGAGAAGCATTCTCAGAAAGTTCTTCACGATGCATTCATTCAACTCACAGAGTTGAACCTTCCTTTTGATAGAACAGTTTTGAAACACTCTTTTTGTAGAATCTGCAAGAGGATACTTGGAGCGTTCGGAGGCCTATGCTGGAAAAGGAAATATCTTCACATAAAAACTAGACAGAAGCATTCTCAGAAACTTCTGTGTGATGAGTGCATTCAACTCACAGACTTGAACGTTCCTCTCGAAAGAGCAGTTTTGAAACACTCCTTTTGTAGAATCTGCAAGTGTTTATTTGGAGCGCTTTGAGGCCTCTGTTGGAAATGGAAATATCTGCACATAAAAACTAGACAGAAGCATTCTCAGAAACTTCTTTGTGATGAGTGCATTCTACTCACAGTGTTGAAGCTTGCTTTTGATAGAGCAGTTTTGACACACTCTTTTGGTAGAATCTGCAAGTGGATATTTGGAGCGCTTTGAGGCCTATGCTGGAAAAGGAAATGGGTTCACATAAAAACTAGACAGAAGCATTCCAGGAAACTTCTGTATGATAAGTGCATTCAACTCACAGACTTGAACGTTCCTTTTGATAGAACTCTTTTGAAACACTCCTTTTGTAGAATTTGCAAGTGTTCATTTGGAGCGCTTTGAGGCCTAAGCTGGAAAAGGAAATATCTTCACGTAAGAACTAGACAGAAGCATTCTCAGAAACTTCTTTCTGATGAGTGCATTCAACACACAGACTTGAACCTTGCTTTTGAGAGAGCAGCTTTGAAACACTCTTTTCGTAGAATCTGCAAGTGGATATTTGGAGCGCTTTGAGGCCTATGCTGGGAAATGAAATCTCTTCACCTAAAAACTAGACAGAAGCATTCTGAGAAACTTCTGTGTGATGAGTGCATTCAACTCACAGACTTGAACGTTCCCTTTGATAGAACAGTTTTGAAACACTCCTTTTGTAGAATCTGCATGTGTTTATTTGGAGCGCTTTGAGGCCTATGTTGGAAAAGGAAATATCTTCATATAGAAACTAGACGGAAGCATTCTCAGAAACTTCTTTGTGATGAATGCATTCAACTCACAGACTTGAAGCTTCCTTTTGAAAGAGCAGTATGGAAACACTCTTCTTATAGAATCTTCAAGTGGATATTTGGAGCGCTTTCAGGCCTATGCTGGGAAATGAAATCTCTTCACATAAAAACTAGACAGAAACATTCTGAGAAACTTCTTTGCAATGAGTGCATTGAACAAACAATCTTGAACGTTCCTTTTGATAGAACAGTTTTGAAACATTGCGTTTGTTGAGTCTGCAAGTGTTTATTCGGAGCACCTTGAGGCCTATGTTGGAAAAGGAAATATCTTCACATAAAAACTAGAGAGAAGTATTCTCAGAAACTTCTTTGTGATGAGTTCATTCAACTCACAGAGTTGAACCTACCAATTGATAGAGAAGTTTGGAAACACTCTTTTTGTAGAATCTGCAAGTGGATATTTGGAGCCTTTTGAGGCCTATGCTGGAAAAGGAAATATCTTCACATAAAAACTGAACAGAAGCATTCTCAGAAACTTCTTTGTGTTGAGTGCATTCAACTCACAGACTTGAACTTCCCTATAGAAAGAGCAGTTTTGAAACACTCTTTTGGTAAAATCTGCAAGTGGTTATTTGGAGCACTTCGAGGCCTGTGCTGGGATATGGAATATCTTCACCTAAAAACTACAGAGAAGCATTCTCAGAAAGTTCTTCATGATGCATTCATTCAACTCACAGAGTTGAACCTTCCTTTTGATAGAACAGTTTTGAAACACTCTTTTTGTAGAATCTGCAAGAGGATATTTGGAGCGTTCGGAGGCCTATGCTGGAAAAGGAAATATCTTCACATAAAAACTAGACAGAAGCATTCTCAGAAACTTCTGTGTGATGAGTGCATTCAACTCACAGACTTGAACGTTCCTCTCGAAAGAGCAGATTTGAAACACTCCTTTTGTAGAATCTGCAAGTGTTTATTTGGAGCGCTTTGAGGCCTCTGTTGGAAATGGAAATATCTGCACATAAAAACTAGACAGAAGCATTCTCAGAAACTTCTTTGTGATGAGTGCATTCTACTCACAGTGTTGAAGCTTGCTTTTGATAGAGCAGTTTTGAAACACTCTTTTGGTAGAATCTGCAAGTGGATATTTGGAGCGCTTTGAGGCCTATGCTGGAAAAGGAAATGTGTTCACATAAAAAGTAGACAGAAGCATTCCAGGAAACTTCTGCATGATAAGTGCATTCAACTCACAGACTTGAACGTTCCTTTTGATAGAACTCTTTTGAAACACTCCTTTTGTAGAATTTGCAAGTGTTCATTTGGAGCGCTTTGAGGCCTAAGCTGGAAAAGGAAATATCTTCACGTAAGAACTAGACAGAAGCATTCTCAGAAACTTCTTTCTGATGAGTGCATTCAACACAGAGACTTGAACCTTGCTTTTGAGAGAGCAGCTTTGAAACACTCTTTTCGTAGTATCTGCAAGTGGATATTTGGAGCGCTTTGAGGCCTATGCTGGGAAATGAAATCTCTTCACCTAAAAACTAGACAGAAGCATTCTGAGAAACTTCTGTGTGATGAGTGCATTCAACTCACAGACTTGAACGTTCCCTTTGATAGAACAGTTTTGAAACACTCCTTTTGTAGAATCTGCATGTGTTTATTTGGAGCGCTTTGAGGCCTATGTTGGAAAAGGAAATATCTTCATATAGAAACTAGACGGAAGCATTCTCAGAAACTTCTTTGTGATGAATGCATTCAACTCACAGACTTGAAGCTTCCTTTTGAAAGAGCAGTTTGGAAACACTCTTCTTATAGAATCTTCAAGTGGATATTTGGAGCGCTTTGAGGCCTATGCTGGGAAATGAAATCTCTTCACCTAAAAACTAGACAGAAACATTCTGAGAAACTTCTTTGCAATGAGTGCATTGAACAAACAAACTTGAACGTTCCTTTTGATAGAACAGTTTTGAAACATTGCGTTTGTAGAGTCTGCAAGTGTTTATTCGGAGCACCTTGAGGCCTATGTTGGAAAAGGAAATATCTTCACATAAAAACTAGAGAGAAGTATTCTCAGAAACTTCTTTGTGATGAGTTCATTCAACTCACAGAGTTGAACCTACCAATTGATAGAGAAGTTTGGAAACACTCTTTTTGTAGAATCTGCAAGTGGATATTTGGAGCCTTTTGAGGCCTATGCTGGAAAAGGAAATATCTTCACATAAAAACTGAACAGAAGCATTCTCAGAAACTTCTTTGTGTTGAGTGCATTCAACTCACAGACTTGAACTTCCCTATAGAAAGAGCAGTTTTGAAACACTCTTTTGGTAAAATCTGCAAGTGGTTATTTGGAGCACTTCGAGGCCTGTGCTGGGATATGGAATATCTTCACCTAAAAACTACAGAGAAGCATTCTCAGAAAGTTCTTCACGATGCATTCATTCAACTCACAGAGTTGAACCTTCCTTTTGATAGAACAGTTTTGAAACACTCTTTTTGTAGAATCTGCAAGAGGATATTTGGAGCGTTCGGAGGCCTATGCTGGAAAAGGAAATATCTTCACATAAAAACTAGACAGAAGCATTCTCAGAAACTTCTGTGTGATGAGTGCATTCAACTCACAGACTTGAACGTTCCTCTCGAAAGAGCAGATTTGAAACACTCCTTTTGTAGAATCTGCAAGTGTTTATTTGGAGCGCTTTGAGGCCTCTGTTGGAAATGGAAATATCTGCACATAAAAACTAGACAGAAGCATTCTCAGAAACTTCTTTGTGATGAGTGCATTCTACTCACAGTGTTGAAGCTTGCTTTTGATAGAGCAGTTTTGAAACACTCTTTTGGTAGAATCTGCAAGTGGATATTTGGAGCGCTTTGAGGCCTATGCTGGAAAAGGAAATGTCTTCACATAAAAACTAGACAGAAGCATTCCAGGAAACTTCTGTATGATAAGTGCATTCAACTCACAGACTTGAACGTTCCTTTTGATAGAACTCTTTTGAAACACTCCTTTTGTAGAATTTGCAAGTGTTCATTTGGAGCGCTTTGAGGCCTAAGCTGGAAAAGGAAATATCTTCACGTAAGAACTAGACAGAAGCATTCTCAGAAACTTCTTTCTGATGAGTGCATTCAACACACAGACTTGAACCTTGCTTTTGAGAGAGCAGCTTTGAAACACTCTTTTCGTAGAATCTGCAAGTGGATATTTGGAGCGCTTTGAGGCCTATGCTGGGAAATGAAATCTCTTCTCCTAAAAACTAGACAGAAGCATTCTGAGAAACTTCTGTGTGATGAGTGCATTCAACTCACAGACTTGAACGTTCCCTTTGATAGAACAGTTTTGAAACACTCCTTTTGTAGAATCTGCATGTGTTTATTTGGAGCGCTTTGAGGCCTATGTTGGAAAAGGAAATATCTTCATATAGAAACTAGACGGAAGCATTCTCAGAAACTACTTTGGGATGAATGCATTCAACTCACAGACTTGAAGCTTCCTTTTGAAAGAGCAGTTTGGAAACACTCTTCTTATAGAATCTTCAAGTGGATATTTGGAGCGCTTTGAGGCCTATGCTGGGAAATGAAATCTCTTCACCTAAAAACTAGACAGAAACATTCTGAGAAACTTCTTTGCAATGAGTGCATTCAACTCACAGACTTGAACGTTCCTTTTGATAGAACAGTTTTGAAACATTACGTTTGTAGAATCTGCAAGTGTTTATTCGGAGCACCTTGAGGCCTATGTTGGAAAAGGAAATATCTTCACATAAAAACTAGAGAGAAGGATTCTCAGAAACTTCTTTGTGATGAGTTCATTCAACTCACAGAGTTGAACCTACCAATTTATAGAGAAGTTTGGAAACACTCTTTTTGTAGAATCTGCAAGTGGATATTTGGAGCCGTTTGAGGCCTATGCTGGAAAAGAAAATATCTTCACATAAAAACTGAACAGAAGCATTCTCAGAAACTTCTTTGTGTTGAGTGCATTCAACTCACAGACTTGAACTTCCGTATAGAAAGAGCAGTTTTGAAACACTCTTTTGGTAAAATCTGCAAGTGGTTATTGGAGCACTTCGAGGCCTGTGCTGGGATATGGAATATCTACACCTAAAAACTACAGAGAAGCATTCTCAGAAAGTTCTTCACGATGCATTCATTCAACTCACAGAGTTGAACCTTCCTTTTGATAGAACAGTTTTGAAACACTCTTTTTGTAGAATCTGCAAGAGGATACTTGGAGCGTTCGGAGGCCTATGCTGGAAAAGCAAATATCTTCACATAAAAACTAGACAGAAGCATTCTCAGAAACTTCTGTGTGATGAGTGCATTCAACTCACAGACTTGAACGTTCCTCTTGAAAGAGCAGTTTTGAAACACTCCTTTTGTAGAATCTGCAAGTGTTTATTTGGAGCGCTTTGAGGCCTCTGTTGGAAAAGGAAATATCTGCACATAAAAACTAGACAGAAGCATTCTCAGAAACTTCTTTGTGATGAGTGCATTCTACTCACAGTGTTGAAGCTTGCTTTTGATAGAGCAGTTTTGAAACACTCTTTTGGTAGAATCTGCAAGTGGATATTTGGAGCGCTTTGAGGCGTATGCTGGAAAAGGAAATGTGTTCACATAAAAACTAGACAGAAGCATTCCAGGAAACTTCTGTATGATAAGTGCATTCAACTCACAGACTTGAACGTTCCTTTTGATAGAACTCTTTTGAAACACTCCTTTTGTAGAATTTGCAAGTGCTCATTTGGAGCGCTTTGAGGCCTAAGCTGGAAAAGGAAATATCTTCACGTAAGAACTAGACAGAAGCATTCTCAGAAACTTCTTTCTGATGAGTGCATTCAACACACAGACTTGAACCTTGCTTTTGAGAGAGCAGCTTTGAAACACTCTTTTCGTAGAATCTGCAAGTGGATATTTGGAGCGCTTTGAGGCCTATGCTGGGAAATGAAATCTCTTCACCTAAAAACTAGACAGAAGCATTCTGAGAAACTTCTGTGTGATGAGTGCATTCAACTCACAGACTTGAACGTTCCCTTTGATAGAACAGTTTTGAAACACTCCTTTTGTAGAATCTGCATGTGTTTATTTGGAGCGCTTTGAGGCCTATGTTGGAAAAGGAAATATCTTCATATAGAAACTAGACGGAAGCATTCTCAGAAACTTCTTTGTGATGAATGCATTCAACTCACAGACTTGAAGCTTCCTTTTGAAAGAGCAGTTTGGAAACACTCTTCTTATAGAATCTTCAAGTGGATATTTGGAGCGCTTTGAGGCCTATGCTGGGAAATGAAATCTCTTCACCTAAAAACTAGACAGAAACATTCTGAGAAACTTCTTTGCAATGAGTGCATTGAACAAACAAACTTGAACGTTCCTTTTGATAGAACAGTTTTGAAACATTGCGTTTGTAGAGTCTGAAAGTGTTTATTCGGAGCACCTTGAGGCCTATGTTGGAAAAGGAAATATCTTCACATAAAAACTAGAGAGAAGGATTCTCAGAAACTTCTTTGTGTTGACTTCATTCAACTCACAGAGTTGAACCTACCAATTGATAGAGAAGTTTGGAAACACTCTTTTTGTAGAATCTGCAAGTGGATATTTGGAGCCTTTTGAGGCCTATGCTGGAAAAGGAAATATCTTCACATAAAAACTGAACAGAAGCATTCTCAGAAACTTCTTTGTGTTGAGTGCATTCAACTCACAGACTTGAACTTCCCTATAGAAAGAGCAGTTTTGAAACACTCTTTTGGTAAAATCTGCAAGTGGTTATTTGGAGCACTTCGAGGCCTGTCCTGGGATATGGAATATCTTCACCTAAAAACTACAGAGAAGCATTCTCAGAAAGTTCTTCACGATGCATTCATTCAACTCACAGAGTTGAACCTTCCTTTTGATAGAACAGTTTTGAAACACTCTTTTTGTAGAATCTGCAAGAGGATATTTGGAGCGTTCGGAGGCCTATGCTGGAAAAGGAAATATCTTCACATAAAAACTAGACAGAAGCATTCTCAGAAACTTCTGTGTGATGAGTGCATTCAACTCACAGACTTGAACGTTCCTCTCAAAAGAGCAGATTTGAAACACTCCTTTTGTAGAATCTGCAAGTGTTTATTTGGAGCGCTTTGAGGCCTCTGTTGGAAATGGAAATATCTGCACATAAAAACTAGACAGAAGCATTCTCAGAAACTTCTTTGTGATGAGTGCATTCTACTCACAGTGTTGAAGCTTGCTTTTGATAGAGCAGTTTTGAAACACTCTTTTGGTAGAATCTGCAAGTGGATATTTGGAGCGCTTTGAGGCCTATGCTGGAAAAGGAAATGTGTTCACATAAAAAGTAGATAGAAGCATTCCAGGAAACTTCTGTATGACAAGTGCATTCAACTCACAGACTTGAACGTTCCTTTTGATAGAACTCTTTTGAAACACTCCTTTTGTAGAATTTGCAAGTGTTCATTTGGAGCGCTTTGAGGCCTAAGATGGAAAAGGAAATATCTTCACGTAAGAACTAGACAGAAGCATTCTCAGAAACTTCTTTCTGACGAGTGCATTCAACACACAGACTTGAAGCTTCCTTTTGAAAGAGCAGTTTGGAAACACTCTTCTTATAGAATCTTCAAGTGGATATTTGGAGCGCTTTGAGGCCTATGCTGGGAAATGAAATCTCTTCACCTAAAAACTAGACAGAAACATTCTGAGAAACTTCTTTGCAATGAGTGCATTCAACTCACAGACATGAAGGTTCCTTTTGATAGAACAGTTTTGAAACATTACGTTTGTAGAGTCTGCAAGTGTTTATTCGGAGCACCTTGAGGCCTATGTTGGAAAAGGAAATATCTTCACATAAAAACTAGAGAGAAGTATTCTCAGAAACTTCTTTGTGATGAGTTCATTCAACTCACAGAGTTGAACCTACCAATTGATAGAGAAGTTTGGAAACACTCTTTTTGTAGTATCTGCAAGTGGATATTTGGAGCCGTTTGTGGCCTATGCTGGAAAAGGAAATATCTTCACATAAAAACTGAACAGAAGCATTCTCAGAAACTTCTTTGTGTTGAGTGCATTCAACTCACAGACTTGAACTTCCCTATAGAAAGAGCAGTTTTGAAACACTGTTTTGGTAAAATCTGCAAGTGGTTATTTGGAGCACTTCGAGGCCTGTGCTGGGATATGGAATATCTTCACCTAAAAACTACAGAGAAGCATTCTCAGAAAGTTCTTCACGATGCATTCATTCAACTCACAGAGTTGAACCTTCCTTTTGATAGAACAGTTTTGAAACACTCTTTTTGTAGAATCTGCAAGAGGATACTTGGAGCGTTCGGAGGCCTATGCTGGAAAAGGAAATATCTTCACATAAAAACTAGACAGAAGCATTCTCAGAAACTTCTGTGTGATGAGTGCATTCAACTCACAGACTTGAACGTTCCTCTCGAAAGAGCAGTTTTGAAACACTCCTTTTGTAGAATCTGCAAGTGTTTATTTGGAGAGCTTTGAGGCCTCTGTTGGAAATGGAAATATCTGCACATAAAAACTAGACAGAAGCATTCTCAGAAACTTCTTTGTGATGAGTGCATTCTACTCACAGTGTTGAAGCTTGCTTTTGATAGAGCAGTTTTGACACACTCTTTTGGTAGAATCTGCAAGTGGATATTTGGAGCGCTTTGAGGCCTATGCTGGAAAAGGAAATGGGTTCACATAAAAACTAGACAGAAGCATTCCAGGAAACTTCTGTATGATAAGTGCATTCAACTCACAGACTTGAACGTTCCTTTTGATAGAACTCTTTTGAAACACTCCTTTTGTAGAATTTGCAAGTGTTCATTTGGAGCGCTTTGAGGCCTAAGCTGGAAAAGGAAATATCTTCACGTAAGAACTAGACAGAAGCATTCTCAGAAACTTCTTTCTGATGAGTGCATTCAACACACAGACTTGAACCTTGCTTTTGAGAGAGCAGCTTTGAAACACTCTTTTCGTAGAATCTGCAAGTGGATATTTGGAGCGCTTTGAGGCCTATGCTGGGAAATGAAATCTCTTCACCTAAAAACTAGACAGAAGCATTCTGAGAAACTTCTGTGTGATGAGTGCATTCAACTCACAGACTTGAACGTTCCCTTTGATAGAACAGTTTTGAAACACTCCTTTTGTAGAATCTGCATGTGTTTATTTGGAGCGCTTTGAGGCCTATGTTGGAAAAGGAAATATCTTCATATAGAAACTAGACGGAAGCATTCTCAGAAACTTCTTTGTGATGAATGCATTCAACTCACAGACTTGAAGCTTCCTTTTGAAAGAGCAGTATGGAAACACTCTTCTTATAGAATCATCAAGTGGATATTTGGAGCGCTTTCAGGCCTATGCTGGGAAATGAAATCTCTTCACATAAAAACTAGACAGAAACATTCTGAGAAACTTCTTTGCAATGAGTGCATTGAACAAACAATCTTGAACGTTCCTTTTGATAGAACAGTTTTGAAACATTGCGTTTGTTGAGTCTGCAAGTGTTTATTCGGAGCACCTTGAGGCCTATGTTGGAAAAGGAAATATCTTCACATAAAAACTAGAGAGAAGTATTCTCAGAAACTTCTTTGTGATGAGTTCATTCAACTCACAGAGTTGAACCTACCAATTGATAGAGAAGTTTGGAAACACTCTTTTTGTAGAATCTGCAAGTGGATATTTGGAGCCTTTTGAGGCCTATGCTGGAAAAGGAAATATCTTCACATAAAAACTGAACAGAAGCATTCTCAGAAACTTCTTTGTGTTGAGTGCATTCAACTCACAGACTTGAACTTCCCTATAGAAAGAGCAGTTTTGAAACACTCTTTTGGTAAAATCTGCAAGTGGTTATTTGGAGCACTTCGAGGCCTGTGCTGGGATATGGAATATCTTCACCTAAAAACTACAGAGAAGCATTCTCAGAAAGTTCTTCATGATGCATTCATTCAACTCACAGAGTTGAACCTTCCTTTTGATAGAACAGTTTTGAAACACTCTTTTTGTAGAATCTGCAAGAGGATATTTGGAGCGTTCGGAGGCCTATGCTGGAAAAGGAAATATCTTCACATAAAAACTAGACAGAAGCATTCTCAGAAACTTCTGTGTGATGAGTGCATTCAACTCACAGACTTGAACGTTCCTCTCGAAAGAGCAGATTTGAAACACTCCTTTTGTAGAATCTGCAAGTGTTTATTTGGAGCGCTTTGAGGCCTCTGTTGGAAATGGAAATATCTGCACATAAAAACTAGACAGAAGCATTCTCAGAAACTTCTTTGTGATGAGTGCATTCTACTCACAGTGTTGAAGCTTGCTTTTGATAGAGCAGTTTTGAAACACTCTTTTGGTAGAATCTGCAAGTGGATATTTGGAGCGCTTTGAGGCCTATGCTGGAAAAGGAAATGTGTTCACATAAAAAGTAGACAGAAGCATTCCAGGAAACTTCTGCATGATAAGTGCATTCAACTCACAGACTTGAACGTTCCTTTTGATAGAACTCTTTTGAAACACTCCTTTTGTAGAATTTGCAAGTGTTCATTTGGAGCGCTTTGAGGCCTAAGCTGGAAAAGGAAATATCTTCACGTAAGAACTAGACAGAAGCATTCTCAGAAACTTCTTTCTGATGAGTGCATTCAACACAGAGACTTGAACCTTGCTTTTGAGAGAGCAGCTTTGAAACACTCTTTTCGTAGTATCTGCAAGTGGATATTTGGAGCGCTTTGAGGCCTATGCTGGGAAATGAAATCTCTTCACCTAAAAACTAGACAGAAGCATTCTGAGAAACTTCTGTGTGATGAGTGCATTCAACTCACAGACTTGAACGTTCCCTTTGATAGAACAGTTTTGAAACACTCCTTTTGTAGAATCTGCATGTGTTTATTTGGAGCGCTTTGAGGCCTATGTTGGAAAAGGAAATATCTTCATATAGAAACTAGACGGAAGCATTCTCAGAAACTTCTTTGTGATGAATGCATTCAACTCACAGACTTGAAGCTTCCTTTTGAAAGAGCAGTTTGGAAACACTCTTCTTATAGAATCTTCAAGTGGATATTTGGAGCGCTTTGAGGCCTATGCTGGGAAATGAAATCTCTTCACCTAAAAACTAGACAGAAACATTCTGAGAAACTTCTTTGCAATGAGTGCATTGAACAAACAAACTTGAACGTTCCTTTTGATAGAACAGTTTTGAAACATTGCGTTTGTAGAGTCTGCAAGTGTTTATTCGGAGCACCTTGAGGCCTATGTTGGAAAAGGAAATATCTTCACATAAAAACTAGAGAGAAGTATTCTCAGAAACTTCTTTGTGATGAGTTCATTCAACTCACAGAGTTGAACCTACCAATTGATAGAGAAGTTTGGAAACACTCTTTTTGTAGAATCTGCAAGTGGATATTTGGAGCCTTTTGAGGCCTATGCTGGAAAAGGAAATATCTTCACATAAAAACTGAACAGAAGCATTCTCAGAAACTTCTTTGTGTTGAGTGCATTCAACTCACAGACTTGAACTTCCCTATAGAAAGAGCAGTTTTGAAACACTCTTTTGGTAAAATCTGCAAGTGGTTATTTGGAGCACTTCGAGGCCTGTGCTGGGATATGGAATATCTTCACCTAAAAACTACAGAGAAGCATTCTCAGAAAGTTCTTCACGATGCATTCATTCAACTCACAGAGTTGAACCTTCCTTTTGATAGAACAGTTTTGAAACACTCTTTTTGTAGAATCTGCAAGAGGATATTTGGAGCGTTCGGAGGCCTATGCTGGAAAAGGAAATATCTTCACATAAAAACTAGACAGAAGCATTCTCAGAAACTTCTGTGTGATGAGTGCATTCAACTCACAGACTTGAACGTTCCTCTCGAAAGAGCAGATTTGAAACACTCCTTTTGTAGAATCTGCAAGTGTTTATTTGGAGCGCTTTGAGGCCTCTGTTGGAAATGGAAATATCTGCACATAAAAACTAGACAGAAGCATTCTCAGAAACTTCTTTGTGATGAGTGCATTCTACTCACAGTGTTGAAGCTTGCTTTTGATAGAGCAGTTTTGAAACACTCTTTTGGTAGAATCTGCAAGTGGATATTTGGAGCGCTTTGAGGCCTATGCTGGAAAAGGAAATGTCTTCACATAAAAACTAGACAGAAGCATTCCAGGAAACTTCTGTATGATAAGTGCATTCAACTCACAGACTTGAACGTTCCTTTTGATAGAACTCTTTTGAAACACTCCTTTTGTAGAATTTGCAAGTGTTCATTTGGAGCGCTTTGAGGCCTAAGCTGGAAAAGGAAATATCTTCACGTAAGAACTAGACAGAAGCATTCTCAGAAACTTCTTTCTGATGAGTGCATTCAACACACAGACTTGAACCTTGCTTTTGAGAGAGCAGCTTTGAAACACTCTTTTCGTAGAATCTGCAAGTGGATATTTGGAGCGCTTTGAGGCCTATGCTGGGAAATGAAATCTCTTCTCCTAAAAACTAGACAGAAGCATTCTGAGAAACTTCTGTGTGATGAGTGCATTCAACTCACAGACTTGAACGTTCCCTTTGATAGAACAGTTTTGAAACACTCCTTTTGTAGAATCTGCATGTGTTTATTTGGAGCGCTTTGAGGCCTATGTTGGAAAAGGAAATATCTTCATATAGAAACTAGACGGAAGCATTCTCAGAAACTACTTTGGGATGAATGCATTCAACTCACAGACTTGAAGCTTCCTTTTGAAAGAGCAGTTTGGAAACACTCTTCTTATAGAATCTTCAAGTGGATATTTGGAGCGCTTTGAGGCCTATGCTGGGAAATGAAATCTCTTCACCTAAAAACTAGACAGAAACATTCTGAGAAACTTCTTTGCAATGAGTGCATTGAACAAACAGACTTGAACGTTCCTTTTGATAGAACAGTTTTGAAACATTACGTTTGTAGAATCTGAAAGTGTTTATTCGGAGCACCTTGAGGCCTATGTTGGAAAAGGAAATATCTTCACATAAAAACTAGAGAGAAGGATTCTCAGAAACTTCTTTGTGATGAGTTCATTCAACTCACAGAGTTGAACCTACCAATTGATAGAGAAGTTTGGAAACACTCTTTTTGTAGAATCTGCAAGTGGATATTTGGAGCCGTTTGAGGCCTATGCTGGAAAAGGAAATATCTTCACATAAAAACTGAACAGAAGCATTCTCAGAAACTTCTTTGTGTTGATTGCATTCAACTCACAGACTTGAACTTCCCTATAGAAAGAGCAGTTTTGAAACACTCTTTTGGAAAAATCTGCAAGTGGTTATTTGGAGCACTTCGAGGCCTCTGCTGGGATATGGAATATCTTCACCTAAAAACTACAGAGAAGCATTCTCAGAAAGTTCTTCATGATGCATTCATTCAACTCACAGAGTTGAACCTTCCTTTTGATAGAACAGTTTTGAAACAATCTTTTTGTAGAATCTGCAAGAGGATATTTGGAGCATTCGGAGGCCTATGCTGGAAAAGGAAATATCTTCACATAAAAACTAGACAGAAGCATTCTCAGAAACTTCTGTGTGATGAGTGCATTCAACTCACAGACTTGAACGTTCCTCTCGAAAGAGCAGTTTTGAAACACTCCTTTTGTAGAATCTGCAAGTGTTTATTTGGAGTGCTTTGAGGCCTATGTTGGAAAAGGAAATATCTGCACATAAAAACTAGACAGAAGCATTCTCAGAAACTTCTTTGTGATGAGTGCATTCTACTCACAGTGTTGAAGATTGCTTTTGATAGAGCAGTTTTGAAACACTCTTGGTAGAATCTGCAAGTGGATATTTGGAGCGCTTTGAGGCCTATGCTGGAAAAGGAAATGTCTTCACATAAAAACTAGACAGAAGAATTCCAGGAAACTACTGTATGATAAGTGCATTCAACTCACAGACTTGAACGTTCCTTTTGATAGAACTCTTTTGAAACACTCCTTTTGTAGAATTTGCAAGTGTTCATTTGGAGCGCTTTGAGGCCTAAGCTGGAAAAGGAAATATCTTCACGTAAGAACTAGACAGAAGCATTCTCAGAAACTTCTTTCTGATGAGTGCATTCAACACACAGACTTGAACCTTGCTTTTGAGAGAGCAGCTTTGAAACACTCTTTTCGTAGAATCTGCAAGTGGATATTTGGAGCGCTTTGAGGCCTATGCTGGGAAATGAAATCTCTTCACCTAAAAACTAGACAGAAGCATTCTGAGAAACTTCTGTGTGATGAGTGCATTCAACTCACAGACTTGAACGTTCCCTTTGATAGAACAGTTTTGAAACACTCCTTTTGTAGAATCTGCATGTGTTTATTTGGAGCGCTTTGAGGCCTATGTTGGAAAAGGAAATATCTTCATATAG
This sequence comes from Pongo pygmaeus, assembly GCF_028885625.2. Lineage (NCBI taxonomy): Eukaryota > Metazoa > Chordata > Mammalia > Primates > Hominidae > Pongo > Pongo pygmaeus. The sequence continues at coordinate 23,999,093 of NC_072394.2, read as the reverse complement.
AAACTAGACGGAAGCATTCTCAGAAACTTCTTTGTGATGAATGCATTCAACTCACAGACTTGAAGCTTCCTTTTGAAAGAGCAGTTTGGAAACACTCTTCTTATAGAATCTTCAAGTGGATATTTGGAGCGCTTTGAGGCCTATGCTGGGAAATGAAATCTCTTCACCTAAAAACTAGACAGAAACATTCTGAGAAACTTCTTTGCAATGAGTGCATTGAACAAACAAACTTGAACGTTCCTTTTGATAGAACAGTTTTGAAACATTGCGTTTGTAGAGTCTGCAAGTGTTTATTCGGAGCACCTTGAGGCCTATGTTGGAAAAGGAAATATCTTCACATAAAAACTAGAGAGAAGTATTCTCAGAAACTTCTTTGTGATGAGTTCATTCAACTCACAGAGTTGAACCTACCAATTGATAGAGAAGTTTGGAAACACTCTTTTTGTAGAATCTGCAAGTGGATATTTGGAGCCTTTTGAGGCCTATGCTGGAAAAGGAAATATCTTCACATAAAAACTGAACAGAAGCATTCTCAGAAACTTCTTTGTGTTGAGTGCATTCAACTCACAGACTTGAACTTCCCTATAGAAAGAGCAGTTTTGAAACACTCTTTTGGTAAAATCTGCAAGTGGTTATTTGGAGCACTTCGAGGCCTGTGCTGGGATATGGAATATCTTCACCTAAAAACTACAGAGAAGCATTCTCAGAAAGTTCTTCACGATGCATTCATTCAACTCACAGAGTTGAACCTTCCTTTTGATAGAACAGTTTTGAAACACTCTTTTTGTAGAATCTGCAAGAGGATATTTGGAGCGTTCGGAGGCCTATGCTGGAAAAGGAAATATCTTCACATAAAAACTAGACAGAAGCATTCTCAGAAACTTCTGTGTGATGAGTGCATTCAACTCACAGACTTGAACGTTCCTCTCGAAAGAGCAGATTTGAAACACTCCTTTTGTAGAATCTGCAAGTGTTTATTTGGAGCGCTTTGAGGCCTCTGTTGGAAATGGAAATATCTGCACATAAAAACTAGACAGAAGCATTCTCAGAAACTTCTTTGTGATGAGTGCATTCTACTCACAGTGTTGAAGCTTGCTTTTGATAGAGCAGTTTTGAAACACTCTTTTGGTAGAATCTGCAAGTGGATATTTGGAGCGCTTTGAGGCCTATGCTGGAAAAGGAAATGTCTTCACATAAAAACTAGACAGAAGCATTCCAGGAAACTTCTGTATGATAAGTGCATTCAACTCACAGACTTGAACGTTCCTTTTGATAGAACTCTTTTGAAACACTCCTTTTGTAGAATTTGCAAGTGTTCATTTGGAGCGCTTTGAGGCCTAAGCTGGAAAAGGAAATATCTTCACGTAAGAACTAGACAGAAGCATTCTCAGAAACTTCTTTCTGATGAGTGCATTCAACACACAGACTTGAACCTTGCTTTTGAGAGAGCAGCTTTGAAACACTCTTTTCGTAGAATCTGCAAGTGGATATTTGGAGCGCTTTGAGGCCTATGCTGGGAAATGAAATCTCTTCTCCTAAAAACTAGACAGAAGCATTCTGAGAAACTTCTGTGTGATGAGTGCATTCAACTCACAGACTTGAACGTTCCCTTTGATAGAACAGTTTTGAAACACTCCTTTTGTAGAATCTGCATGTGTTTATTTGGAGCGCTTTGAGGCCTATGTTGGAAAAGGAAATATCTTCATATAGAAACTAGACGGAAGCATTCTCAGAAACTACTTTGGGATGAATGCATTCAACTCACAGACTTGAAGCTTCCTTTTGAAAGAGCAGTTTGGAAACACTCTTCTTATAGAATCTTCAAGTGGATATTTGGAGCGCTTTGAGGCCTATGCTGGGAAATGAAATCTCTTCACCTAAAAACTAGACAGAAACATTCTGAGAAACTTCTTTGCAATGAGTGCATTGAACAAACAGACTTGAACGTTCCTTTTGATAGAACAGTTTTGAAACATTACGTTTGTAGAATCTGAAAGTGTTTATTCGGAGCACCTTGAGGCCTATGTTGGAAAAGGAAATATCTTCACATAAAAACTAGAGAGAAGGATTCTCAGAAACTTCTTTGTGATGAGTTCATTCAACTCACAGAGTTGAACCTACCAATTGATAGAGAAGTTTGGAAACACTCTTTTTGTAGAATCTGCAAGTGGATATTTGGAGCCGTTTGAGGCCTATGCTGGAAAAGGAAATATCTTCACATAAAAACTGAACAGAAGCATTCTCAGAAACTTCTTTGTGTTGATTGCATTCAACTCACAGACTTGAACTTCCCTATAGAAAGAGCAGTTTTGAAACACTCTTTTGGAAAAATCTGCAAGTGGTTATTTGGAGCACTTCGAGGCCTCTGCTGGGATATGGAATATCTTCACCTAAAAACTACAGAGAAGCATTCTCAGAAAGTTCTTCATGATGCATTCATTCAACTCACAGAGTTGAACCTTCCTTTTGATAGAACAGTTTTGAAACAATCTTTTTGTAGAATCTGCAAGAGGATATTTGGAGCATTCGGAGGCCTATGCTGGAAAAGGAAATATCTTCACATAAAAACTAGACAGAAGCATTCTCAGAAACTTCTGTGTGATGAGTGCATTCAACTCACAGACTTGAACGTTCCTCTCGAAAGAGCAGTTTTGAAACACTCCTTTTGTAGAATCTGCAAGTGTTTATTTGGAGTGCTTTGAGGCCTATGTTGGAAAAGGAAATATCTGCACATAAAAACTAGACAGAAGCATTCTCAGAAACTTCTTTGTGATGAGTGCATTCTACTCACAGTGTTGAAGATTGCTTTTGATAGAGCAGTTTTGAAACACTCTTGGTAGAATCTGCAAGTGGATATTTGGAGCGCTTTGAGGCCTATGCTGGAAAAGGAAATGTCTTCACATAAAAACTAGACAGAAGAATTCCAGGAAACTACTGTATGATAAGTGCATTCAACTCACAGACTTGAACGTTCCTTTTGATAGAACTCTTTTGAAACACTCCTTTTGTAGAATTTGCAAGTGTTCATTTGGAGCGCTTTGAGGCCTAAGCTGGAAAAGGAAATATCTTCACGTAAGAACTAGACAGAAGCATTCTCAGAAACTTCTTTCTGATGAGTGCATTCAACACACAGACTTGAACCTTGCTTTTGAGAGAGCAGCTTTGAAACACTCTTTTCGTAGAATCTGCAAGTGGATATTTGGAGCGCTTTGAGGCCTATGCTGGGAAATGAAATCTCTTCACCTAAAAACTAGACAGAAGCATTCTGAGAAACTTCTGTGTGATGAGTGCATTCAACTCACAGACTTGAACGTTCCCTTTGATAGAACAGTTTTGAAACACTCCTTTTGTAGAATCTGCATGTGTTTATTTGGAGCGCTTTGAGGCCTATGTTGGAAAAGGAAATATCTTCATATAGAAACTAGACGGAAGCATTCTCAGAAACTTCTTTGTGATGAATGCATTCAACTCACAGACTTGAAGCTTCCTTTTGAAAGAGCAGTTTGGAAACACTCTTCTTATAGAATCTTCAAGTGGATATTTGGAGCGCTTTGAGGCCTATGCTGGGAAATGAAATCTCTTCACCTAAAAACTAGACAGAAACATTCTGAGAAACTTCTTTGCAATGAGTGCATTGAACAAACAAACTTGAACGTTCCTTTTGATAGAACAGTTTTGAAACATTGCGTTTGTAGAGTCTGCAAGTGTTTATTCGGAGCACCTTGAGGCCTATGTTGGAAAAGGAAATATCTTCACATAAAAACTAGAGAGAAGGATTCTCAGAAACTTCTTTGTGATGACTTCATTCAACTCACAGAGTTGAACCTACCAATTGATAGAGAAGTTTGGAAACACTCTTTTTGTAGAATCTGCAAGTGGATATTTGGAGCCTTTTGAGGCCTATGCTGGAAAAGGAAATATCTTCACATAAAAACTGAACAGAAGCATTCTCAGAAACTTCTTTGTGTTGAGTGCATTCAACTCACAGACTTGAACTTCCCTATAGAAAGAGCAGTTTTGAAACACTCTTTTGGTAAAATCTGCAAGTGGTTATTTGGAGCACTTCGAGGCCTGTCCTGGGATATGGAATATCTTCACCTAAAAACTACAGAGAAGCATTCTCAGAAAGTTCTTCACGATGCATTCATTCAACTCACAGAGTTGAACCTTCCTTTTGATAGAACAGTTTTGAAACACTCTTTTTGTAGAATCTGCAAGAGGATACTTGGAGCATTCGGAGGCCTATGCTGGAACAGGAAATATCTTCACATAAAAACTAGACAGAAGCATTCTCAGAAACTTCTGTTTGATGAGTGCATTCAACTCACAGACTTGAACGTTCCTCTTGAAAGAGCAGTTTTGAAACACTCCTTTTGTAGAATCTGCAAGTGTTTATTTGGAGCGCTTTGAGGCCTCTGTTGGAAAAGGAAATATCTGCACATAAAAACTAGACAGAAGCATTCTCAGAAACTTCTGTGTGATGAGTGCATTCAACTCACAGACTTGAACATTCCTCTCAAAAGAGCAGTTTTGAAACACTCCTTTTGTAGAATCTGCAAGTGTTTATTTGGAGCGCTTTGAGGCCTCTGTTGGAAATGGAAATATCTGCACATAAAAACTAGACAGAAGCATTCTCAGAAACTTCTTTGTGATGAGTGCATTCTACTCACAGTGTTGAAGCTTGCTTTTGATAGAGTAGTTTTGAAACACTCTTTTGGTAGAATCTGCAAGTGGATATTTGGAGCGCTTTGAGGCCTATGCTGGAAAAGGAAATGTCTTCACATAAAAACTAGACAGAAGCATTCCAGGAAACTTCTGTATGATAAGTGCATTCAACTCACAGACTTGAACGTTCCTTTTGATAGAACTCTTTTGAAACACTCCTTTTGTAGAATTTGCAAGTGTTCATTTGGAGCGCTTTGAGGCCTAAGCTGGAAAAGGAAATATCTTCACGTAAGAACTAGACAGAAGCATTCTCAGAAACTTCTTTCTGATGAGTGCATTTAACACACAGACTTGAACCTTGCTTTTGAGAGAGCAGCTTTGAAACACTCTTTTCGTAGAATCTGCAAGTGGATATTTGGAGCGCTTTGAGGCCTATGCTGGGAAATGAAATCTCTTCACCTAAAAACTAGACAGAAGCATTCTGAGAAACTTCTGTGTGATGAGTGCATTCAACTCACAGACTTGAACGTTCCCTTTGATAGAACAGTTTTGAAACACTCCTTTTGTAGAATCTGCATGTGTTTATTTGGAGTGCTTTGAGGCCTATGTTGGAAAAGGAATTATCTTCATATAGAAACTAGACGGAAGCATTCTCAGAAACTTCTTTGTGATGAATGCATTCAACTCACAGACTTGAAGCTTCCTTTTGAAAGAGCAGTTTGGAAACACTCTTCTTATAGAATCTTCAAGTGGATATTTGGAGCGCTTTGAGGCCTATGCTGGGAAATGAAATCTCTTCACCTAAAAACTAGACAGAAACATTCTGAGAAACTTCTTTGCAATGAGTGCATTGAACAAACAAACTTGAACGTTCCTTTTGATAGAACAGTTTTGAAACATTGCGTTTGTAGAGTCTGCAAGTGTTTATTCGGAGCACCTTGAGGCCTATGTTGGAAAAGGAAATATCTTCACATAAAAACTAGAGAGAAGGATTCTCAGAAACTTCTTTGTGATGACTTCATTCAACTCACAGAGTTGAACCTACCAATTGATAGAGAAGTTTGGAAACACTCTTTTTGTAGAATCTGCAAGTGGATATTTGGAGCCTTTTGAGGCCTATGCTGGAAAAGGAAATATCTTCACATAAAAACGGAACAGAAGCATTCTCAGAAACTTCTTTGTGTTGAGTGCATTCAACTCACAGACTTGAACTTCCCTATAGAAAGAGCAGTTTTGAAACACTCTTTTGGTAAAATCTGCAAGTGGTTATTTGGAGCACTTCGAGGCCTGTGCTGGGATATGGAATATCTTCACCTAAAAACTACAGAGAAGCATTCTCAGAAAGTTCTTCACGATGCATTCATTCAACTCACAGAGTTGAACCTTCCTTTTGATAGAACAGTTTTGAAACACTCTTTTTGTAGAATCTGCAAGAGGATATTTGGAGCGTTCGGAGGCCTATGCTGGAAAAGGAAATATCTTCACATAAAAACTAGACAGAAGCATTCTCAGAAACTTCTGTGTGATGAGTGCATTCAACTCACAGACTTGAACGTTCCTCTCAAAAGAGCAGATTTGAAACACTCCTTTTGTAGAATCTGCAAGTGTTTATTTGGAGCGCTTTGAGGCCTCTGTTGGAAATGGAAATATCTGCACATAAAAACTAGACAGAAGCATTCTCAGAAACTTCTTTGTGATGAGTGCATTCTACTCACAGTGTTGAAGCTTGCTTTTGATAGAGCAGTTTTGAAACACTCTTTTGGTAGAATCTGCAAGTGGATATTTGGAGCGCTTTGAGGCCTATGCTGGAAAAGGAAATGTGTTCACATAAAAAGTAGACAGAAGCATTCCAGGAAACTTCTGTATGATAAGTGCATTCAACTCACAGACTTGAACGTTCCTTTTGATAGAACTCTTTTGAAACACTCCTTTTGTAGAATTTGCAAGTGTTCATTTGGAGCGCTTTGAGGCCTAAGATGGAAAAGGAAATATCTTCACGTAAGAACTAGACAGAAGCATTCTCAGAAACTTCTTTCTGATGAGTGCATTCAACACACAGACTTGAAGCTTCCTTTTGAAAGAGCAGTTTGGAAACACTCTTCTTATAGAATCTTCAAGTGGATATTTGGAGCGCTTTGAGGCCTATGCTGGGAAATGAAATCTCTTCACCTAAAAACTAGACAGAAACATTCTGAGAAACTTCTTTGCAATGAGTGCATTCAACTCACAGACATGAACGTTCCTTTTGATAGAACAGTTTTGAAACATTACGTTTGTAGAGTCTGCAAGTGTTTATTCGGAGCACCTTGAGGCCTATGTTGGAAAAGGAAATATCTTCACATAAAAACTAGAGAGAAGTATTCTCAGAAACTTCTTTGTGATGAGTTCATTCAACTCACAGAGTTGAACCTACCAATTGATAGAGAAGTTTGGAAACACTCTTTTTGTAGTATCTGCAAGTGGATATTTGGAGCCGTTTGAGGCCTATGCTGGAAAAGGAAATATCTTCACATAAAAACTGAACAGAAGCATTCTCAGAAACTTCTTTGTGTTGAGTGCATTCAACTCACAGACTTGAACTTCCCTATAGAAAGAGCAGTTTTGAAACACTGTTTTGGTAAAATCTGCAAGTGGTTATTTGGAGCACTTCGAGGCCTGTGCTGGGATATGGAATATCTTCACCTAAAAACTACAGAGAAGCATTCTCAGAAAGTTCTTCACGATGCATTCATTCAACTCACAGAGTTGAACCTTCCTTTTGATAGAACAGTTTTGAAACACTCTTTTTGTAGAATCTGCAAGAGGATACTTGGAGCGTTCGGAGGCCTATGCTGGAAAAGGAAATATCTTCACATAAAAACTAGACAGAAGCATTCTCAGAAACTTCTGTGTGATGAGTGCATTCAACTCACAGACTTGAACGTTCCTCTCGAAAGAGCAGTTTTGAAACACTCCTTTTGTAGAATCTGCAAGTGTTTATTTGGAGCGCTTTGAGGCCTCTGTTGGAAATGGAAATATCTGCACATAAAAACTAGACAGAAGCATTCTCAGAAACTTCTTTGTGATGAGTGCATTCTACTCACAGTGTTGAAGCTTGCTTTTGATAGAGCAGTTTTGAAACACTCTTTTGGTAGAATCTGCAAGTGGATATTTGGAGCGCTTTGAGGCCTATGCTGGAAAAGGAAATGTGTTCACATAAAAACTAGACAGAAGCATTCCAGGAAACTTCTGTATGATAAGTGCATTCAACTCACAGACTTGAACGTTCCTTTTGATAGAACTCTTTTGAAACACTCCTTTTGTAGAATTTGCAAGTGTTCATTTGGAGCGCTTTGAGGCCTAAGCTGGAAAAGGAAATATCTTCACGTAAGAACTAGACAGAAGCATTCTCAGAAACTTCTTTCTGATGAGTGCATTCAACACACAGACTTGAACCTTGCTTTTGAGAGAGCAGCTTTGAAACACTCTTTTCGTAGAATCTGCAAGTGGATATTTGGAGCGCTTTGAGGCCTATGCTGGGAAATGAAATCTCTTCACCTAAAAACTAGACAGAAGCATTCTGAGAAACTTCTGTGTGATGAGTGCATTCAACTCACAGACTTGAACGTTCCCTTTGATAGAACAGTTTTGAAACACTCCTTTTGTAGAATCTGCATGTGTTTATTTGGAGCGCTTTGAGGCCTATGTTGGAAAAGGAAATATCTTCATATAGAAACTAGACGGAAGCATTCTCAGAAACTTCTTTGTGATGAATGCATTCAACTCACAGACTTGAAGCTTCCTTTTGAAAGAGCAGTTTGGAAACACTCTTCTTATAGAATCTTCAAGTGGATATTTGGAGCGCTTTGAGGCCTATGCTGGGAAATGAAATCTCTTCACCTAAAAACTAGACAGAAACATTCTGAGAAACTTCTTTGCAATGAGTGCATTGAACAAACAAACTTGAACGTTCCTTTTGATAGAACAGTTTTGAAACATTGCGTTTGTAGAGTCTGCAAGTGGTTATTCGGAGCACCTTGAGGCCTATGTTGGAAAAGGAAATATCTTCACATAAAAACTAGAGAGAAGGATTCTCAGAAACTTCTTTGTGATGAGTTCATTCAACTCACAGAGTTGAACCTACCAATTGATAGAGAAGTTTGGAAACACTCTTTTTGCAGAATCTGCAAGTGGATATTTGGAGCCTTTTGAGGCCTATGCTGGAAAAGGAAATATCTTCACATAAAAACTGAACAGAAGCATTCTCAGAAACTTCTTTGTGTTGAGTGCATTCAACTCACAGACTTGAACTTCCCTATAGAAAGAGCAGTTTTGAAACACTCTTTTGGTAAAATCTGCAAGTGGTTATTTGGAGCACTTCGAGGCCTGTGCTGGGATATGGAATATCTTCACCTTAAAACTACAGAGAAGCATTCTCAGAAAGTTCTTCACGATGCATTCATTCAACTCACAGAGTTGAACCTTCCTTTTGATAGAACAGTTTTGAAACACTCTTTTTGTAGAATCTGCAAGAGGATACTTGGAGCGTTCAGAGGCCTATGCTGGAAAAGGAAATATCTTCACATAAAAACTAGACAGAAGCATTCTCAGAAGCTTCTGTGTGATGAGTGCATTCAACTCACAGACTTGAACATTCCTCTCAAAAGAGCAGATTTGAAACACTCCTTTTGTAGAATCTGCAAGTGTTTATTTGGAGCGCTTTGAGGCCTCTGTTGGAAATGGAAATATCTGCACATAAAAACTAGACAGAAGCATTCTCAGAAACTTCTTTGTGATAAGTGCATTCTACTCACAGTGTTGAAGCTTGCTTTTGATAGAGCAGTTTTGAAACACTCTTTTGGTAGAATCTGCAAGTGGATATTTGGAGCGCTTTGAGGCCTATGCTGGAAAAGGAAATGTGTTCACATAAAAAGTAGACAGAAGCATTCCAGGAAACTTCTGTATGATAAGTGCATTCAACTCACAGACTTGAACGTTCCTTTTGATAGAACTCTTTTGAAACACTCCTTTTGTAGAATTTGCAAGTGTTCATTTGGAGCGCTTTGAGGCCTAAGATGGAAAAGGAAATATCTTCACGTAAGAACTAGACAGAAGCATTCTCAGAAACTTCTTTCTGACGAGTGCATTCAACACACAGACTTGAAGCTTCCTTTTGAAAGAGCAGTTTGGAAACACTCTTCTTATAGAATCTTCAAGTGGATATTTGGAGCGCTTTGAGGCCTATGCTGGGAAATGAAATCTCTTCACCTAAAAACTAGACAGAAACATTCTGAGAAACTTCTTTGCAATGAGTGCATTCAACTCACAGACATGAACGTTCCTTTTGATAGAACAGTTTTGAAACATTACGTTTGTAGAGTCTGCAAGTGTTTATTCGGAGCACCTTGAGGCCTATGTTGGAAAAGGAAATATCTTCACATAAAAACTAGAGAGAAGTATTCTCAGAAACTTCTTTGTGATGAGTTCATTCAACTCACAGAGTTGAACCTACCAATTGATAGAGAAGTTTGGAAACACTCTTTTTGTAGTATCTGCAAGTGGATATTTGGAGCCGTTTGAGGCCTATGCTGGAAAAGGAAATATCTTCACATAAAAACTGAACAGAAGCATTCTCAGAAACTTCTTTGTGTTGAGTGCATTCAACTCACAGACTTGAACTTCCCTATAGAAAGAGCAGTTTTGAAACACTGTTTTGGTAAAATCTGCAAGTGGTTATTTGGAGCACTTCGAGGCCTGTGCTGGGATATGGAATATCTTCACCTAAAAACTACAGAGAAGCATTCTCAGAAAGTTCTTCACGATGCATTCATTCAACTCACAGAGTTGAACCTTCCTTTTGATAGAACAGTTTTGAAACACTCTTTTTGTAGAATCTGCAAGAGGATACTTGGAGCGTTCGGAGGCCTATGCTGGAAAAGGAAATATCTTCACATAAAAACTAGACAGAAGCATTCTCAGAAACTTCTGTGTGATGAGTGCATTCAACTCACAGACTTGAACGTTCCTCTCGAAAGAGCAGTTTTGAAACACTCCTTTTGTAGAATCTGCAAGTGTTTATTTGGAGCGCTTTGAGGCCTCTGTTGGAAATGGAAATATCTGCACATAAAAACTAGACAGAAGCATTCTCAGAAACTTCTTTGTGATGAGTGCATTCTACTCACAGTGTTGAAGCTTGCTTTTGATAGAGCAGTTTTGAAACACTCTTTTGGTAGAATCTGCAAGTGGATATTTGGAGCGCTTTGAGGCCTATGCTGGAAAAGGAAATGTGTTCACATAAAAAGTAGACAGAAGCATTCCAGGAAACTTCTGTATGATAAGTGCATTCAACTCACAGACTTGAACGTTCCTTTTGATAGAACTCTTTTGAAACACTCCTTTTGTAGAATTTGCAAGTGTTCATTTGGAGCGCTTTGAGGCCTAAGATGGAAAAGGAAATATCTTCACGTAAGAACTAGACAGAAGCATTCTCAGAAACTTCTTTCTGACGAGTGCATTCAACACACAGACTTGAAGCTTCCTTTTGAAAGAGCAGTTTGGAAACACTCTTCTTATAGAATCTTCAAGTGGATATTTGGAGCGCTTTGAGGCCTATGCTGGGAAATGAAATCTCTTCACCTAAAAACTAGACAGAAACATTCTGAGAAACTTCTTTGCAATGAGTGCATTCAACTCACAGACATGAACGTTCCTTTTGATAGAACAGTTTTGAAACATTACGTTTGTAGAGTCTGCAAGTGTTTATTCGGAGCACCTAGAGGCCTATGTTGGAAAAGGAAATATCTTCACATAAAAACTAGAGAGAAGTATTCTCAGAAACTTCTTTGTGATGAGTTCATTCAACTCACAGAGTTGAACCTACCAATTGATAGAGAAGTTTGGAAACACTCTTTTTGTAGTATCTGCAAGTGGATATTTGGAGCCGTTTGAGGCCTATGCTGGAAAAGGAAATATCTTCACATAAAAACTGAACAGAAGCATTCTCAGAAACTTCTTTGTGTTGAGTGCATTCAACTCACAGACTTGAACTTCCCTATAGAAAGAGCAGTTTTGAAACACTGTTTTGGTAAAATCTGCAAGTGGTTATTTGGAGCACTTCGAGGCCTGTGCTGGGATATGGAATATCTTCACCTAAAAACTACAGAGAAGCATTCTCAGAAAGTTCTTCACGATGCATTCATTCAACTCACAGAGTTGAACCTTCCTTTTGATAGAACAGTTTTGAAACACTCTTTTTGTAGAATCTGCAAGAGGATACTTGGAGCGTTCGGAGGCCTATGCTGGAAAAGGAAATATCTTCACATAAAAACTAGACAGAAGCATTCTCAGAAACTTCTGTGTGATGAGTGCATTCAACTCACAGACTTGAACGTTCCTCTCGAAAGAGCAGTTTTGAAACACTCCTTTTGTAGAATCTGCAAGTGTTTATTTGGAGCGCTTTGAGGCCTCTGTTGGAAATGGAAATATCTGCACATAAAAACTAGACAGAAGCATTCTCAGAAACTTCTTTGTGATGAGTGCATTCTACTCACAGTGTTGAAGCTTGCTTTTGATAGAGCAGTTTTGAAACACTCTTTTGGTAGAATCTGCAAGTGGATATTTGGAGCGCTTTGAGGCCTATGCTGGAAAAGGAAATGTGTTCACATAAAAAGTAGACAGAAGCATTCCAGGAAACTTCTGTATGATAAGTGCATTCAACTCACAGACTTGAACGTTCCTTTTGATAGAACTCTTTTGAAACACTCCTTTTGTAGAATTTGCAAGTGTTCATTTGGAGCGCTTTGAGGCCTAAGATGGAAAAGGAAATATCTTCACGTAAGAACTAGACAGAAGCATTCTCAGAAACTTCTTTCTGACGAGTGCATTCAACACACAGACTTGAAGCTTCCTTTTGAAAGAGCAGTTTGGAAACACTCTTCTTATAGAATCTTCAAGTGGATATTTGGAGCGCTTTGAGGCCTATGCTGGGAAATGAAATCTCTTCACCTAAAAACTAGACAGAAACATTCTGAGAAACTTCTTTGCAATGAGTGCATTCAACTCACAGACATGAACGTTCCTTTTGATAGAACAGTTTTGAAACATTACGTTTGTAGAGTCTGCAAGTGTTTATTCGGAGCACCTAGAGGCCTATGTTGGAAAAGGAAATATCTTCACATAAAAACTAGAGAGAAGTATTCTCAGAAACTTCTTTGTGATGAGTTCATTCAACTCACAGAGTTGAACCTACCAATTGATAGAGAAGTTTGGAAACACTCTTTTTGTAGTATCTGCAAGTGGATATTTGGAGCCGTTTGAGGCCTATGCTGGAAAAGGAAATATCTTCACATAAAAACTGAACAGAAGCATTCTCAGAAACTTCTTTGTGTTGAGTGCATTCAACTCACAGACTTGAACTTCCCTATAGAAAGAGCAGTTTTGAAACACTGTTTTGGTAAAATCTGCAAGTGGTTATTTGGAGCACTTCGAGGCCTGTGCTGGGATATGGAATATCTTCACCTAAAAACTACAGAGAAGCATTCTCAGAAAGTTCTTCACGATGCATTCATTCAACTCACAGAGTTGAACCTTCCTTTTGATAGAACAGTTTTGAAACACTCTTTTTGTAGAATCTGCAAGAGGATATTTGGAGCGTTCGGAGGCCTATGCTGGAAAAGGAAATATCTTCACATAAAAACTAGACAGAAGCATTCTCAGAAACTTCTGTGTGATGAGTGCATTCAACTCACAGACTTGAACGTTCCTCTCAAAAGAGCAGTTTTGAAACACTCCTTTTGTAGAATCTGCAAGTGTTTATTTGGAGCGCTTTGAGGCCTCTGTTGGAAATGGAAATATCTGCACATAAAAACTAGACAGAAGCATTCTCAGAAACTTCTTTGTGATGAGTGCATTCTACTCACAGTGTTGAAGCTTGCTTTTGATAGAGCAGTTTTGAAACACTCTTTTGGTAGAGTCTGCAAGTGGATATTTGGAGCGCTTTGAGGCCTATGCTGGAAAAGGAAATGTCTTCACATAAAAACTAGACAGAAGCATTCCAGGAAACTTCTGTATGATAAGTGCATTCAACTCACAGACTTGAACGTTCCTTTTGATAGAACTCTTTTGAAACACTCCTTTTGTAGAATTTGCAAGTGTTCATTTGGAGCGCTTTGAGGCCTAAGCTGGAAAAGGAAATATCTTCACGTAAGAACTAGACAGAAGCATTCTCAGAAACTTCTTTCTGATGAGTGAATTCAACACACAGACTTGAACCTTGCTTTTGAGAGAGCAGCTTTGAAACACTCTTTTCGTAGAATCTGCAAGTGGATATTTGGAGCGCTTTGAGGCCTATGCTGGGAAATGAAATCTCTTCACCTAAAAACTAGACAGAAGCATTCTGAGAAACTTCTGTGTGATGAGTGCATTCAACTCACAGACTTGAACGTTCCCTTTGATAGAACAGTTTTGAAACACTCCTTTTGTAGAATCTGCATGTGTTTATTTGGAGCGCTTTGAGGCCTATGTTGGAAAAGGAAATATCTTCATATAGAAACTAGACGGAAGCATTCTCAGAAACTTCTTTGTGATGAATGCATTCAACTCACAGACTTGAAGCTTCCTTTTGAAAGAGCAGTTTGGAAACACTCTTCTTATAGAATCTTCAAGTGGATATTTGGAGCGCTTTGAGGCCTATGCTGGGAAATGAAATCTCTTCACCTAAAAACTAGACAGAAACATTCTGAGAAACTTCTTTGCAATGAGTGCATTGAACAAACAAACTTGAACGTTCCTTTTGATAGAACAGTTTTGAAACATTGCGTTTGTAGAGTCTGCAAGTGGTTATTCGGAGCACCTTGAGGCCTATGTTGGAAAAGGAAATATCTTCACATAAAAACTAGAGAGAAGGATTCTCAGAAACTTCTTTGTGATGAGTTCATTCAACTCACAGAGTTGAACCTACCAATTGATAGAGAAGTTTGGAAACACTCTTTTTGCAGAATCTGCAAGTGGATATTTGGAGCCTTTTGAGGCCTATGCTGGAAAAGGAAATATCTTCACATAAAAACTGAACAGAAGCATTCTCAGAAACTTCTTTGTGTTGAGTGCATTCAACTCACAGACTTGAACTTCCCTATAGAAAGAGCAGTTTTGAAACACTCTTTTGGTAAAATCTGCAAGTGGTTATTTGGAGCACTTCGAGGCCTGTGCTGGGATATGGAATATCTTCACCTTAAAACTACAGAGAAGCATTCTCAGAAAGTTCTTCACGATGCATTCATTCAACTCACAGAGTTGAACCTTCCTTTTGATAGAACAGTTTTGAAACACTCTTTTTGTAGAATCTGCAAGAGGATACTTGGAGCGTTCAGAGGCCTATGCTGGAAAAGGAAATATCTTCACATAAAAACTAGACAGAAGCATTCTCAGAAGCTTCTGTGTGATGAGTGCATTCAACTCACAGACTTGAACGTTCCTCTCAAAAGAGCAGATTTGAAACACTCCTTTTGTAGAATCTGCAAGTGTTTATTTGGAGCGCTTTGAGGCCTCTGTTGGAAATGGAAATATCTGCACATAAAAACTAGACAGAAGCATTCTCAGAAACTTCTTTGTGATAAGTGCATTCTACTCACAGTGTTGAAGCTTGCTTTTGATAGAGCAGTTTTGAAACACTCTTTTGGTAGAATCTGCAAGTGGATATTTGGAGCGCTTTGAGGCCTATGCTGGAAAAGGAAATGTGTTCACATAAAAAGTAGACAGAAGCATTCCAGGAAACTTCTGTATGATAAGTGCATTCAACTCACAGACTTGAACGTTCCTTTTGATAGAACTCTTTTGAAACACTCCTTTTGTAGAATTTGCAAGTGTTCATTTGGAGCGCTTTGAGGCCTAAGATGGAAAAGGAAATATCTTCACGTAAGAACTAGACAGAAGCATTCTCAGAAACTTCTTTCTGACGAGTGCATTCAACACACAGACTTGAAGCTTCCTTTTGAAAGAGCAGTTTGGAAACACTCTTCTTATAGAATCTTCAAGTGGATATTTGGAGCGCTTTGAGGCCTATGCTGGGAAATGAAATCTCTTCACCTAAAAACTAGACAGAAACATTCTGAGAAACTTCTTTGCAATGAGTGCATTCAACTCACAGACATGAACGTTCCTTTTGATAGAACAGTTTTGAAACATTACGTTTGTAGAGTCTGCAAGTGTTTATTTGGAGCACCTTGAGGCCTATGTTGGAAAAGGAAATATCTTCACATAAAAACTAGAGAGAAGTATTCTCAGAAACTTCTTTGTGATGAGTTCATTCAACTCACAGAGTTGAACCTACCAATTGATAGAGAAGTTTGGAAACACTCTTTTTGTAGTATCTGCAAGTGGATATTTGGAGCCGTTTGAGGCCTATGCTGGAAAAGGAAATATCTTCACATAAAAACTGAACAGAAGCATTCTCAGAAACTTCTTTGTGTTGAGTGCATTCAACTCACAGACTTGAACTTCCCTATAGAAAGAGCAGTTTTGAAACACTGTTTTGGTAAAATCTGCAAGTGGTTATTTGGAGCACTTCGAGGCCTGTGCTGGGATATGGAATATCTTCACCTAAAAACTACAGAGAAGCATTCTCAGAAAGTTCTTCACGATGCATTCATTCAACTCACAGAGTTGAACCTTCCTTTTGATAGAACAGTTTTGAAACACTCTTTTTGTAGAATCTGCAAGAGGATACTTGGAGCGTTCGGAGGCCTATGCTGGAAAAGGAAATATCTTCACATAAAAACTAGACAGAAGCATTCTCAGAAACTTCTGTGTGATGAGTGCATTCAACTCACAGACTTGAACGTTCCTCTCGAAAGAGCAGTTTTGAAACACTCCTTTTGTAGAATCTGCAAGTGTTTATTTGGAGCGCTTTGAGGCCTCTGTTGGAAATGGAAATATCTGCACATAAAAACTAGACAGAAGCATTCTCAGAAACTTCTTTGTGATGAGTGCATTCTACTCACAGTGTTGAAGCTTGCTTTTGATAGAGCAGTTTTGAAACACTCTTTTGGTAGAATCTGCAAGTGGATATTTGGAGCGCTTTGAGGCCTATGCTGGAAAAGGAAATGTGTTCACATAAAAACTAGACAGAAGCATTCCAGGAAACTTCTGTATGATAAGTGCATTCAACTCACAGACTTGAACGTTCCTTTTGATAGAACTCTTTTGAAACACTCCTTTTGTAGAATTTGCAAGTGTTCATTTGGAGCGCTTTGAGGCCTAAGCTGGAAAAGGAAATATCTTCACGTAAGAACTAGACAGAAGCATTCTCAGAAACTTCTTTCTGATGAGTGCATTCAACACACAGACTTGAACCTTGCTTTTGAGAGAGCAGCTTTGAAACACTCTTTTCGTAGAATCTGCAAGTGGATATTTGGAGCGCTTTGAGGCCTATGCTGGGAAATGAAATCTCTTCACCTAAAAACTAGACAGAAGCATTCTGAGAAACTTCTGTGTGATGAGTGCATTCAACTCACAGACTTGAACGTTCCCTTTGATAGAACAGTTTTGAAACACTCCTTTTGTAGAATCTGCATGTGTTTATTTGGAGCGCTTTGAGGCCTATGTTGGAAAAGGAAATATCTTCATATAGAAACTAGACGGAAGCATTCTCAGAAACTTCTTTGTGATGAATGCATTCAACTCACAGACTTGAAGCTTCCTTTTGAAAGAGCAGTTTGGAAACACTCTTCTTATAGAATCTTCAAGTGGATATTTGGAGCGCTTTGAGGCCTATGCTGGGAAATGAAATCTCTTCACCTAAAAACTAGACAGAAACATTCTGAGAAACTTCTTTGCAATGAGTGCATTGAACAAACAAACTTGAACGTTCCTTTTGATAGAACAGTTTTGAAACATTGCGTTTGTAGAGTCTGCAAGTGGTTATTCGGAGCACCTTGAGGCCTCTGTTGGAAAAGGAAATATCTTCACATAAAAACTAGAGAGAAGGATTCTCAGAAACTTCTTTGTGATGAGTTCATTCAACTCACAGAGTTGAACCTACCAATTGATAGAGAAGTTTGGAAACACTCTTTTTGCAGAATCTGCAAGTGGATATTTGGAGCCTTTTGAGGCCTATGCTG
Organism: Pongo pygmaeus; assembly: GCF_028885625.2. Classification (NCBI taxonomy): domain Eukaryota; kingdom Metazoa; phylum Chordata; class Mammalia; order Primates; family Hominidae; genus Pongo; species Pongo pygmaeus. The sequence continues at coordinate 23,981,334 of NC_072394.2, read as the reverse complement.
GAAAAGGAAATATCTTCACATAAAAACTGAACAGAAGCATTCTCAGAAACTTCTTTGTGTTGAGTGCATTCAACTCACAGACTTGAACTTCCCTATAGAAAGAGCAGTTTTGAAACACTCTTTTGGTAAAATCTGCAAGTGGTTATTTGGAGCACTTCGAGGCCTGTGCTGGGATATGGAATATCTTCACCTTAAAACTACAGAGAAGCATTCTCAGAAAGTTCTTCACGATGCATTCATTCAACTCACAGAGTTGAACCTTCCTTTTGATAGAACAGTTTTGAAACACTCTTTTTGTAGAATCTGCAAGAGGATACTTGGAGCGTTCGGAGGCCTATGCTGGAAAAGGAAATATCTTCACATAAAAACTAGACAGAAGCATTCTCAGAAGCTTCTGTGTGATGAGTGCATTCAACTCACAGACTTGAACGTTCCTCTCAAAAGAGCAGATTTGAAACACTCCTTTTGTAGAATCTGCAAGTGTTTATTTGGAGCGCTTTGAGGCCTCTGTTGGAAATGGAAATATCTGCACATAAAAACTAGACAGAAGCATTCTCAGAAACTTCTTTGTGATAAGTGCATTCTACTCACAGTGTTGAAGCTTGCTTTTGATAGAGCAGTTTTGAAACACTCTTTTGGTAGAATCTGCAAGTGGATATTTGGAGCGCTTTGAGGCCTATGCTGGAAAAGGAAATGTGTTCACATAAAAAGTAGACAGAAGCATTCCAGGAAACTTCTGTATGATAAGTGCATTCAACTCACAGACTTGAACGTTCCTTTTGATAGAACTCTTTTGAAACACTCCTTTTGTAGAATTTGCAAGTGTTCATTTGGAGCGCTTTGAGGCCTAAGATGGAAAAGGAAATATCTTCACGTAAGAACTAGACAGAAGCATTCTCAGAAACTTCTTTCTGACGAGTGCATTCAACACACAGACTTGAAGCTTCCTTTTGAAAGAGCAGTTTGGAAACACTCTTCTTATAGAATCTTCAAGTGGATATTTGGAGCGCTTTGAGGCCTATGCTGGGAAATGAAATCTCTTCACCTAAAAACTAGACAGAAACATTCTGAGAAACTTCTTTGCAATGAGTGCATTCAACTCACAGACATGAACGTTCCTTTTGATAGAACAGTTTGGAAACATTACGTTTGTAGAGTCTGCAAGTGTTTATTCGGAGCACCTTGAGGCCTATGTTGGAAAAGGAAATATCTTCACATAAAAACTAGAGAGAAGTATTCTCAGAAACTTCTTTGTGATGAGTTCATTCAACTCACAGAGTTGAACCTACCAATTGATAGAGAAGTTTGGAAACACTCTTTTTGTAGTATCTGCAAGTGGATATTTGGAGCCGTTTGAGGCCTATGCTGGAAAAGGAAATATCTTCACATAAAAACTGAACAGAAGCATTCTCAGAAACTTCTTTGTGTTGAGTGCATTCAACTCACAGACTTGAACTTCCCTATAGAAAGAGCAGTTTTGAAACACTGTTTTGGTAAAATCTGCAAGTGGTTATTTGGAGCACTTCGAGGCCTGTGCTGGGATATGGAATATCTTCACCTAAAAACTACAGAGAAGCATTCTCAGAAAGTTCTTCATGATGCATTCATTCAACTCACAGAGTTGAACCTTCCTTTTCATAGAACAGTTTTGAAACACTCTTTTTGTAGAATCTGCAAGAGGATACTTGGAGCGTTCGGAGGCCTATGCTGGAAAAGGAAATATCTTCACATAAAAACTAGACAGAAGCATTCTCAGAAACTTCTGTGTGATGAGTGCATTCAACTCACAGACTTGAACGTTCCTCTCGAAAGAGCAGTTTTGAAACACTCCTTTTGTAGAATCTGCAAGTGTTTATTTGGAGCGCTTTGAGGCCTCTGTTGGAAATGGAAATATCTGCACATAAAAACTAGACAGAAGCATTCTCAGAAACTTCTTTGTGATGAGTGCATTCTACTCACAGTGTTGAAGCTTGCTTTTGATAGAGCAGTTTTGAAACACTCTTTTGGTAGAATCTGCAAGTGGATATTTGGAGCGCTTTGAGGCCTATGCTGGAAAAGGAAATGTGTTCACATAAAAACTAGACAGAAGCATTCCAGGAAACTTCTGTATGATAAGTGCACTCAACTCACAGACTTGAACGTTCCTTTTGATAGAACTCTTTTGAAACACTCCTTTTGTAGAATTTGCAAGTGTTCATTTGGAGCGCTTTGAGGCCTAAGCTGGAAAAGGAAATATCTTCACGTAAGAACTAGACAGAAGCATTCTCAGAAACTTCTTTCTGATGAGTGCATTCAACACACAGACTTGAACCTTGCTTTTGAAAGAGCAGCTTTGAAACACTCTTTTCGTAGAATCTGCAAGTGGATATTTGGAGCGCTTTGAGGCCTATGCTGGGAAATGAAATCTCTTCACCTAAAAACTAGACAGAAGCATTCTGAGAAACTTCTGTGTGATGAGTGCATTCAACTCACAGACTTGAACGTTCCCTTTGATAGAACAGTTTTGAAACACTCCTTTTGTAGAATCTGCATGTGTTTATTTGGAGCGCTTTGAGGCCTATGTTGGAAAAGGAAATATCTTCATATAGAAACTAGACGGAAGCATTCTCAGAAACTTCTTTGTGATGAATGCATTCAACTCACAGACTTGAAGCTTTCTTTTGAAAGAGCAGTTTGGAAACACTCTTCTTATAGAATCTTCAAGTGGATATTTGGAGCGCTTTGAGGCCTCTGCTGGGAAATGGAATCTCTTCACCTAAAAACTAGACAGAAACATTCTGAGAAACTTCTTTGCAATGAGTGCATTCTACTCACAGACTTGAACGTTCCTTTTGATAGAACAGTTTTGAAACATTACGTTTGTAGAATCTGCAAGTGTTTATTCGGAGCACCTTGAGGCCTATGTTGGAAAAGGAAATATCTTCACATAAAAACTAGAGAGAAGGATTCTCAGAAAGTTCTTTGTGATGAGTTCATTCAACTCACAGAGTTGAACCTACCAATTGATAGAGAAGTTTGGAAACACTCTTTTTGTAGAATCTGCAAGTGGATATTTGGAGCCGTTTGAGGCCTATGCTGGAAAAGGAAATATCTTCACATAAAAACTGAACAGAAGCATTCTCAGAAACTTCTTTGTGTTGAGTGCATTCAACTCACAGACTTGAACTTCCCTATAGAAAGAGCAGTTTTGAAACACTCTTTTGGTAAAATCTGCAAGTGGTTATTTGGAGCACTTCGAGGCCTGTGCTGGGATATGGAATATCTTCACCTAAAAACTACAGAGAAGCATTCTCAGAAAGTTCTTCATGATGCATTCATTCAACTCACAGAGTTGAACCTTCCTTTTGATAGAACAGTTTTGAAACACTCTTTTTGTAGAATCTGCAAGAGGATATTTGGAGCGTTCGGAGGCCTATGCTGGAAAAGGAAATATCTTCACATAAAAACTAGACAGAAGCATTCTCAGAAACTTCTGTGTGATGAGTGCATTCAACTCACAGACTTGAACGTTCCTCTCGAAAGAACAGTTTTGAAACACTCCTTTTGTAGAATCTGCAAGTGTTTATTTGGAGCGCTTTGAGGCCTATGTTGGAAAAGGAAATATCTGCACATAAAACTAGACAGAAGCATTCTCAGAAACTTCTTTGTGATGAGTGCATTCTACTCACAGTGTTGAAGCTTGCTTTTGATAGAGCAGTTTTGAAACACTCTTTTGGTAGAGTCTTCAAGTGGATATTTGGAGCGCTTTGAGGCCTATGCTGGAAAAGGAAATGTCTTCACATAAAAACTAGACAGAAGCATTCCAGGAAACTTCTGTATGATAAGTGCATTCAACTCACAGACTTGAACGTTCCTTTTGATAGAACTCTTTTGAAACACTCCTTTTGTAGAATTTGCAAGTGTTCATTTGGAGCGCTTTGAGGCCTAAGCTGGAAAAGGAAATATCTTCACGTAAGAACTAGACAGAACCATTCTCAGAAACTTCTTTCTGATGAGTGCATTGAACACACAGACTTGAACCTTGCTTTTGAAAGAGCAGCTTTGAAACACTCTTTTCAGCCTGCATCGCCAAGTCAATCCTAAGCCAAAAGAACAAAGCTGGAGGCATCACACTACCTGACTTCAAACTATACTACAAGGCTACAGTAACCAAAACAGCATGGTACTGGTACCAAAACAGAGATATAGATGAATGGAACAGAACAGAGCCGTCAGAAATAATGCCACATATCTACAAGTATCTGATCTTTGACAAACCTGACAAAAACAAGAAATGGGGAAAGGATTCCCTATTTAATAAATGGTGCTGGGAAAACTGGCTAGCCATATGTAGAAAGCTGAAACTGGATCCCTTCCTTACACCTTATACAAAAATCAATTCAAGATGGATTAAAGACTTAAATGTTAGACCTAAAACCATAAAAACCCTAGAAGAAAACCTAGGCATTGCGATTCAGGACATAGGCATGGGCAAGGACTTCATGACTAAAACACCAAAAGCAATGGCAACAAAAGCCAAAATTGACAAATGGGATCTAATTAAACTCAAGAGCTTCTGCACAGCAAAAGAAACTACCATCAGAGTGAACAGGCAACCTACAAAATGGGAGAAAATTTTCGCAACCTACTCATCTGACAAAGGGCTAATATCCAGAATCTACAATGAACTCCAACAAATTTACAAGAAAAAAACAAACAACCCCATCAAAAAGTGGGCAAAGGACATGAACAGACACTTCTCAAAAGAAGACATTGATGCAGCCAAAAAACACATGAAAAAATGCTCACCATCACTGCCTATCAGAGAAATGCAAATCAAAACCACAATGAGATACCATCTCACACCAGTTAGAATGGCAATCATTAAAAAGTCAGGAAACAACAGGTGCTGGAGAGGATGTGGAGAAATAGGAACACTTTTACACTGTTGGTGGGACTGTAAACTAGTTCAACCCTTGTGGAAGTCAGTGTGGCGATTCCTCAGGGATCTAGAACTAGAAATTCCATTTGACCCAGCCATCCCATTACTGGGTATATACCCAAAGGACTATAAATCATGCTGCTATAAAGACACATGCACACGTATGTTTATTGCGGCATTATTCACAATAGCAAAGACTTGGAACCAACCCAAATGTCCAACAATGATAGACTGGATTAAGAAAATGTGGCACATATACACCATGGAATACTATGCAGCCATAAAAAATGATGAGTTCACGTCCTTTGTAGGGACATGGATGACATTGGAAATCATCATTCTCAGTAAACTATCGCAAGAACAAAAAACCAAACACCGCATATTCTCACTCATAGGTGGGAATTGAACAATGAGAACACATGGACACAGGAAGGGGAACATCACACTCTGGGGACTGTTGTGGGGTGGGGGGAGGGGGGAGGGATAGCATTGGGAGATATACCTAATGCTAGATGACGAGTTGGTGGGTGCAGCGCACCAGCATGGCACATGTATACATATGTAACTTACCTGCACATTGTGCACATGTACCATAAAACCTAAAGTATAATAATAATAATAATAATAATAAAATAAAAAAAATAAAAAATAAAAAATAAAAATAAATAAAAAAAAAAAAGAAATGAGGAAAAAAAAAAAAAAAAAAAAAAAAGAAACACTCTTTTCGTAGAATCTTCAAGTGGATATTTGGAGCGCTTTGAGGCCTATGCTGGGAAATGAAATCCCTTCACCTAAAAACTAGACAGAAGCATTCTGAGAAACTTCTGTGTGATGAGTGCATTCAACTCACAGACTTGAACGTTCCTCTGGAAAGAGCAGTTTTGAAACACTCCTTTTGTAGAATCTGCAAGTGTTTATTTGGAGCACTTTGAGGCCTATGTTGGAAAAGGAAATATCTGCACATAAAAACTAGACAGAAGCATTCTCAGAAACTTCTTTGTGATGAGTTCATTCAACTGACAGAGTTGAACCTACCAATTGATAGAGAAGTTTGGAAACACTCTTTTTGTAGAATCTGCAAGTGGATATTTGGAGCCGTTTGAGGCCTATGCTGGAAAAGGAAATATCTTCACATAAAAACTGAACAGAAGCATTCTCAGAAACTTCTTTGTGTTGAGTGCATTCAACTCACAGACTTGAACTTCCCTATAGAAAGAGCAGTTTTGAAACACTCTTTTGGTAAAATCTGCAAGTGGTTATTTGGAGCACTTTGAGGCCTGTGCTGGGATATGGAATATCTTCACCTAAAAACTACAGAGAAGCATTCTCAGAAAGTTCTTCACGATGCATTCATTCAACTCACAGAGTTGAAACTTCCTTTTGATAGAACAGTTTTGAAACAATCTTTTTGTAGAATCTGCAAGAGGATATTTGGAGCTTTCGGAGGCCTATGCTTGAAAAGGAAATATCTTCACATAAAAACTAGACAGAAGCATTCTCAGAAACTTCTGTGTGATGAGTGCATTCAACTCACAGACTTCAACGTTCCTCTCAAAAGAACAGTTTTGAAACACTCCTTTTGTAGAATCTGCAAGCGTTTATTTGGAGCGCTTTGAGACCTATGTTCGAAAAGGAAGTATCTTCACATAAAAACTAGACAGAAGCATTCTCAGAAACTTCTTTGTGATGAGTGCATTCTACTCACAGTGTTGAAGCTTGCTTTTGATAGAGCAGTTTTGAAACACTCTTTTGGTAGAATCTGCAAGTGGATATTTGGAGCGCTTTGAGGCCTATGCTGGAAAAGGAAATGTCTTCACATAAAAACTAGACAGAAGCATTCCAGGAAACTACTGTATGATAAGTGCATTCAACTCACAGACTTGAACGTTCCTTTTGATAGAACTCTTTTGAAACACTCCTTTTGTAGAATTTGCAAGTGTTCATTTGGAGCGCTTTGAGGCCTAAGCTGGAAAAGGAAATATCTTCACGTAAGAACTAGACAGAAGCATTCTCAGAAACTTCTTTCTGATGAGTGCATTCAACACACAGACTTGAACCTTGCTTTTGAAAGAGCAGCTTTGAAACACTCTTTTCGTAGGATCTGCAAGTGGATATTTGGAGGGCTTTGAGACCTATGCTGGGAAAAGAAATCTCTTCACCTAAAAACTAGACAGAAGCATTCTGAGAAACTTCTGTGATGAGTGCATTTAACTCACAGACTTGAACGTTCCCTTTGATAGAACAGTTTTGAAACACTCCTTTTGTAGAATCTGCATGTGTTTATTTGGAGCACTTTGAGGCCTATGTTGGAAAAGGAAATATCTTCATATAGAAACAAGATGGAAGCATTCTCAGAAACTACTTTGTGATGAATGCATTCAACTCACAGACTTGAAGCTTCCTTTTGAAAGAGCAGTTTGGAAACACTCTTCTTATAGAATCTTCAAGTGGATATTTGGAGCGCTTTGAGGCCTATGCTGGGAAATGAAATCTCTTCACCTAAAAACTAGACAGAAACATTCTGAGAAACTTCTTTGCAATGAGTGCATTGAACAAACAGACTTGAACGTTCCTTTTGATAGAACAGTTTTGAAACATTACGTTTGTAGAATCTGCAAGTGTTTATTCGGAGCACCTTGAGGCCTATGTTGGAAAAGGAAATATCTTCACATAAAAACTAGAGAGAAGGATTCTCAGAAACTTCTTTGTGATGAGTTCATTCAACTCACAGAGTTGAACCTACCAATTGATAGAGAAGTTTGGAAACACTCTTTTTGTAGAATCTGCAAGTGGATATTTGGAGCCGTTTGAGGCCTATGCTGGAAAAGGAAATATCTTCACATAAAAACTGAACAGAAGCATTCTCAGAAACTTCTTTGTGTTGATTGCATTCAACTCACAGACTTGAACTTCTCTATAGAGAGAGCAGTTTTGAAACACTCTTTTGGTAAAATCTGCAAGTGGTTATTTGGAGCACTTAGAGGCCTCTGCTGGGATATGGAATATCTTCACCTAAAAACTACAGAGAAGCATTCTCAGAAAGTTCTTCATGATGCATTCATTCAACTCACAGAGTTGAACCTTCCTTTTGATAGAACAGTTTTGAAACAATCTTTTTGTAGAATCTGCAAGAGGATATTTGGAGCATTCGGAGGCCTATGCTGGAAAAGGAAATATCTTCACATAAAAACTAGACAGAAGCATTCTCAGAAACTTCTGTGTGATGAGTGCATTCAACTCACAGACTTGAACGTTCCTCTTGAAAGAGCAGTTTTGAAACACTCCTTTTGTAGAATCTGCAAGTGTTTATTTGGAGCGCTTTGAGGCCTCTGTTGGAAAAGGAAATATCTCCACATAAAAACTAGACAGAAGCATTCTCAGAAACTTCTGTGTGATGAGTGCATTCAACTCACAGACTTGAACATTCCTCTCAAAAGAGCAGTTTTGAAACACTCCTTTTGTAGAATCTGCAAGTGTTTATTTGGAGCGCTTTGAGGCCTCTGTTGGAAATGGAAATATCTGCACATAAAAACTAGACAGAAGCATTCTCAGAAACTTCTTTGTGATGAGTGCATTCTACTCACAGTGTTGAAGCTTGCTTTTGATAGAGCAGTTTTGAAACACTCTTTTGGTAGAATCTGCAAGTGGATATTTGGAGCGCTTTGAGGCCTATGCTGGAAAAGGAAATGTGTTCACATAAAAAGTAGACAGAAGCATTCCAGGAAACTTCTGTATGATAAGTGCATTCAACTCACAGACTTGAACGCTCCTTTTGATAGAACTCTTTTGAAACACTCCTTTTGTAGAATTTGCAAGTGTTCATTTGGAGCGCTTTGAGGCCTAAGATGGAAAAGGAAATATCTTCACGTAAGAACTAGACAGAAGCATTCTCAGAAACTTCTTTCTGACGAGTGCATTCAACACACAGACTTGAAGCTTCCTTTTGAAAGAGCAGTTTGGAAACACTCTTCTTATAGAATCTTCAAGTGGATATTTGGAGCGCTTTGAGGCCTATGCTGGGAAATGAAATCTCTTCACCTAAAAACTAGACAGAAACATTCTGAGAAACTTCTTTGCAATGAGTGCATTCAACTCACAGACATGAACGTTCCTTTTGATAGAACAGTTTTGAAACATTACGTTTGTAGAGTCTGCAAGTGTTTATTCGGAGCACCTTGTGGCCTATGTTGGAAAAGGAAATATCTTCACATAAAAACTAGAGAGAAGTATTCTCAGAAACTTCTTTGTGATGAGTTCATTCAACTCACAGAGTTGAACCTACCAATTGATAGAGAAGTTTGGAAACACTCTTTTTGTAGTATCTGCAAGTGGATATTTGGAGCCGTTTGAGGCCTATGCTGGAAAAGGAAATATCTTCACATAAAAACTGAACAGAAGCATTCTCAGAAACTTCTTTGTGTTGAGTGCATTCAACTCACAGACTTGAACTTCCCTATAGAAAGAGCAGTTTGGAAACACTCTTTTGGTAAAATCTGCAAGTGGTTATTTGGAGCACTTCGAGGCCTGTGCTGGGATATGGAATATCTTCACCTAAAAACTACAGAGAAGCATTCTCAGAAAGTTCTTCACGATGCATTCATTCAACTCACAGAGTTGAACCTTCCTTTTGATAGAACAGTTTTGAAACACTCTTTTTGTAGAATCTGCAAGAGGATACTTGGAGCGTTCGGAGGCCTATGCTGGAAAAGGAAATATCTTCACATAAAAACTAGACAGAAGCATTCTCAGAAACTTCTGTGTGATGAGTGCATTCAACTCACAGACTTGAACGTTCCTCTCGAAAGAGCAGTTTTGAAACACTCCTTTTGTAGAATCTGCAAGTGTTTATTTGGAGCGCTTTGAGGCCTCTGTTGGAAATGGAAATATCTGCACATAAAAACTAGACAGAAGCATTCTCAGAAACTTCTTTGTGATGAGTGCATTCTACTCACAGTGTTGAAGCTTGCTTTTGATAGAGCAGTTTTGAAACACTCTTTTGGTAGAATCTGCAAGTGGATATTTGGAGCGCTTTGAGGCCTATGCTGGAAAAGGAAATGTCTTCACATAAAAACTAGACAGAAGCATTCCAGGAAACTTCTGTATGATAAGTGCATTCAACTCACAGACTTGAACGTTCCTTTTGATAGAACTCTTTTGAAACACTCCTTTTGTAGAATTTGCAAGTGTTCATTTGGAGCGCTTTGAGGCCTAAGCTGGAAAAGGAAATATCTTCACGTAAGAACTAGACAGAAGCATTCTCAGAAACTTCTTTCTGATGAGTGCATTCAACACACAGACTTGAACCTTGCTTTTGAGAGAGCAGCTTTGAAACACTCTTTTCGTAGAATCTGCAAGTGGATATTTGGAGCGCTTTGAGGCCTATGCTGGGAAATGAAATCTCTTCACCTAAAAACTAGACAGAAGCATTCTGAGAAACTTCTGTGTGATGAGTGCATTCAACTCACAGACTTGAACGTTCCCTTTGATAGAACAGTTTTGAAACACTCCTTTTGTAGAATCTGCATGTGTATATTTGGAGCGCTTTGAGGCCTATGTTGGAAAAGGAAATATCTTCATATAGAAACTAGACGGAAGCAGTCTCAGAAACTTCTTTGTGATGAATGCATTCAACTCACAGACTTGAAGCTTCCTTTTGAAAGAGCAGTTTGGAAACACTCTTCTTATAGAATCTTCAAGTGGATATTTGGAGCGCTTTGAGGCCTATGCTGGGAAATGAAATCTCTTTCACCTAAAAACTAGACAGAAACATTCTGAGAAACTCTTTGCAATGAGTGCATTGAACAAACAAACTTGAACGTTCCTTTTGATAGAACAGTTTTGAAACATTGCGTTTGTAGAGTCTGCAAGTGGTTATTCGGAGCACCTTGAGGCCTATGTTGGAAAAGGAAATATCTTCACATAAAAACTAGAGAGAAGGATTCTCAGAAACTTCTTTGTGATGAGTTCATTCAACTCACAGAGTTGAACCTACCAATTGATAGAGAAGTTTGGAAACACTCTTTTTGCAGAATCTGCAAGTGGATATTTGGAGCATTTTGAGGCCTATGCTGGAAAAGGAAATATCTTCACATAAAAACTGAACAGAAGCATTCTCAGAAACTTCTTTGTGTTGAGTGCATTCAACTCACAGACTTGAACTTCCCTATAGAAAGAGCAGTTTTGAAACACTCTTTTGGTAAAATCTGCAAGTGGTTATTTGGAGCACTTCGAGGCCTGTGCTGGGATATGGAATATCTTCACCTTAAAACTACAGAGAAGCATTCTCAGAAAGTTCTTCACGATGCATTCATTCAACTCACAGAGTTGAACCTTCCTTTTGATAGAACAGTTTTGAAACACTCTTTTTGTAGAATCTGCAAGAGGATACTTGGAGCGTTCGGAGGCCTATGCTGGAAAAGGAAATATCTTCACATAAAAACTAGACAGAAGCATTCTCAGAAACTTCTGTGTGATGAGTGCATTCAACTCACAGACTTGAACGTTCCTCTTGAAAGAGCAGTTTTGAAACACTCCTTTTGTAGAATCTGCAAGTGTTTATTTGGAGCGCTTTGAGGCCTCTGTTGGAAAAGGAAATATCTGCACATAAAAACTAGACAGAAGCATTCTCAGAAACTTCTTTGTGATGAGTGCATTCTACTCACAGTGTTGAAGCTTGCTTTTGATAGAGCAGTTTTGAAACACTCTTTTGGTAGAATCTGCAAGTGGATATTTGGAGCGCTTTGAGGCCTATGCTGGAAAAGGAAATGTGTTCACATAAAAACTAGACAGAAGCATTCCAGGAAACTTCTGTATGATAAGTGCATTCAACTCACAGACTTGAACGTTCCTTTTGATAGAACTCTTTTGAAACACTCCTTTTGTAGAATTTGCAAGTGTTCATTTGGAGCGCTTTGAGGCCTAAGCTGGAAAAGGAAATATCTTCACGTAAGAACTAGACAGAAGCATTCTCAGAAACTTCTTTCTGATGAGTGCATTCAACACTCAGACTTGAACCTTGCTTTTGAGAGAGCAGCTTTGAAACACTCTTTTCGTAGAATCTGCAAGTGGATATTTGGAGCGCTTTGAGGCCTATGCTGGGAAATGAAATCTCTTCACCTAAAAACTAGACAGAAGCATTCTGAGAAACTTCTGTGTGATGAGTGCATTCAACTCACAGACTTGAACGTTCCCTTTGATAGAACAGTTTTGAAACACTCCTTTTGTAGAATCTGCATGTGTTTATTTGGAGCGCTTTGAGGCCTATGTTGGAAAAGGAAATATCTTCATATAGAAACTAGACGGAAGCATTCTCAGAAACTTCTTTGTGATGAATGCATTCAACTCACAGACTTGAAGCTTCCTTTTGAAAGAGCAGTTTGGAAACACTCTTCTTATAGAATCTTCAAGTGGATATTTGGAGCGCTTTGAGGCCTATGCTGGGAAATGAAATCTCTTCACCTAAAAACTAGACAGAAACATTCTGAGAAACTTCTTTGCAATGAGTGCATTGAACAAACAAACTTGAACGTTCCTTTTGATAGAACAGTTTTGAAACATTGCGTTTGTAGAGTCTGCAAGTGTTTATTCGGATCACCTTGAGGCCTATGTTGGAAAAGGAAATATCTTCACATAAAAACTAGAGAGAAGGATTCTCAGAAACTTCTTTGTGATGACTTCATTCAACTCACAGAGTTGAACCTACCAATTGATAGAGAAGTTTGGAAACACTCTTTTTGTAGAATCTGCAAGTGGATATTTGGAGCCTTTTGAGGCCTATGCTGGAAAAGGAAATATCTTCACATAAAAACTGAACAGAAGCATTCTCAGAAACTTCTTTGTGTTGAGTGCATTCAACTCACAGACTTGAACTTCCCTATAGAAAGAGCAGTTTTGAAACACTCTTTTGGTAAAATCTGCAAGTGGTTATTTGGAGCACTTCGAGGCCTGTGCTGGGATATGGAATATCTTCACCTAAAAACTACAGAGAAGCATTCTCAGAAAGTTCTTCACGATGCATTCATTCAACTCACAGAGTTGAACCTTCCTTTTGATAGAACAGTTTTGAAACACTCTTTTTGTAGAATCTGCAAGAGGATACTTGGAGCGTTCGGAGGCCTATGCTGGAAAAGGAAATACCTTCACATAAAAACTAGACAGAAGCATTCTCAGAAACTTCTGTGTGATGAGTGCATTCAACTCACAGACTTGAACGTTCCTCTCGAAAGAGCAGTTTTGAAACACTCCTTTTGTAGAATCTGCAAGTGTTCATTTGGAGCGCTTTGAGGCCTCTGTTGGAAAAGGAAATATCTGCACATAAAAACTAGACAGAAGCATTCTCAGAAACTTCTTTGTGATGAGTGCATTCTACTCACAGTGTTGAAGCTTGCTTTTGATAGAGCAGTTTTGAAACACTCTTTTGGTAGAATCTGCAAGTGGATATTTGGAGCGCTTTGAGGCCTATGCTGGAAAAGGAAATGTGTTCACATAAAAACTAGACAGAAGCATTCCAGGAAACTTCTGTATGATAAGTGCATTCAACTCACAGACTTGAACGTTCCTTTTGATAGAACTCTTTTGAAACACTCCTTTTGTAGAATTTGCAAGTGTTCATTTGGAGCGCTTTGAGGCCTAAGCTGGAAAAGGAAATATCTTCACGTAAGAACTAGACAGAAGCATTCTCAGAAACTTCTTTCTGATGAGTGCATTCAACACACAGACTTGAACCTTGCTTTTGAGAGAGCAGCTTTGAAACACTCTTTTCGTAGAATCTGCAAGTGGATATTTGGAGCGCTTTGAGGCCTATGCTGGGAAATGAAATCTCTTCACCTAAAAACTAGACAGAAGCATTCTGAGAAACTTCTGTGTGATGAGTGCATTCAACTCACAGACTTGAACGTTCCCTTTGATAGAACAGTTTTGAAACACTCCTTTTGTAGAATCTGCATGTGTTTATTTGGAGCGCTTTGAGGCCTATGTTGGAAAAGGAAATATCTTCACATAAAAACTAGAGAGAAGGATTCTCAGAAAGTTCTTTGTGATGAGTTCGTTCAACTCACAGAGTTGAACCTACCAATTGATGGAGAAGTTTGGAAACACTCTTTTTGTAGAATCTGCAAGTGGATATTTGGAGCCGTTTGAGGCCTATGCTGGAAAAGGAAATATCTTCACATAAAAACTGAACAGAAGCATTCTCAGAAACTTCTTTGTGTTGAGTGCATTCAACTCACAGACTTGAACTTCCCTATAGAAAGAGCAGTTTTGAAACACTCTCTTGTTAAAATCTGCACGTGGTTATTTGGAGCACTTCGAGGCCTGTGCTGGGATATGGAATATCTTCCCGTAAAAACTACAGAGAAGCATTCTCAGAAAGTTCTTCATGATGCATTCATTCAACTCACAGAGTTGAACCTTCCTTTTGATAGAACAGTTTTGAAACACTCTTTTTGTAGAATCTGCAAGAGGATATTTGGAGCGTTCGGAGGCCTCTGCTGGAAAAGGAAATATCTTCACATAAAAACTAGACAGAAGCATTCTCAGAAACTTCTGTGTGATGAGTGCATTCAACTCACAGACTTGAACGTTCCTCTTGAAAGAGCAGATTTGAAACACTCCTTTTGTAGAATCTGCAAGTGTTTATTTGGAGCGCTTTGAGGCCTCTGTTGGAAATGGAAATATCTTCACATAAAAACTAGAGAGAAGGATTCTCAGAAAGTTCTTTGTGATGAGTTCGTTCAACTCACAGAGTTGAACCTACCAATTGATAGAGAAGTTTGGAAACACTCTTTTTGTAGAATCTGCAAGTGGATATTTGGAGCCGTTTGAGGCCTCTGCTGGAAAAGGAAATATCTTCACATAAAAACTGAACAGAAGCATTCTCAGAAACTTCTTTGTGTTGAGTGCATTCAACTCACAGACTTGAACTTCCCTATAGAAAGAGCAGTTTTGAAACACTCTCTTGTTAAAATCTGCACGTGGTTATTTGGAGCACTTCGAGGCCTGTGCTGGGATATGGAATATCTTCCCGTAAAAACTACAGAGAAGCATTCTCAGAAAGTTCTTCATGATGCATTCATTCAACTCACAGAGTTGAACCTTCCTTTTGATAGAACAGTTTTGAAACACTCTTTTTGTAGAATCTGCAAGAGGATATTTGGAGCGTTCGGAGGCCTCTGCTGGAAAAGGAAATATCTTCACATAAAAACTAGACAGAAGCATTCTCAGAAACTTCTGTGTGATGAGTGCATTCAACTCACAGACTTGAACGTTCCTCTTGAAAGAGCAGATTTGAAACACTCCTTTTGTAGAATCTGCAAGTGTTTATTTGGAGCGCTTTGAGGCCTCTGTTGGAAATGGAAATATCTGCACATAAAAACTAGACAGAAGCATTCTCAGAAACTTCTTTGTGATGAGTGCATTCTACTCACAGTGTTGAAGCTTGCTTTTGATAGAGCAGTTTTGAAACACTCTTTTGGTAGAATCTGCAAGTGGATATTTGGAGCGCTTTGAGGCCTATGCTGGAAAAGGAAATGTGTTCACATAAAAACTAGACAGAAGCATTCCAGGAAACTTCTGTATGATAAGGGCATTCAACTCACAGACTTGAACGTTCCTTTTGATAGAACTCTTTTGAAACACTCCTTTTGTAGGATTTGCAAGTGTTCATTTGGAGCGCTTTGAGGCCTAAGATGGAAAAGGAAATATCTTCACATAAAAACCAGAGAGAAGGATTCTCAGAAACTTCTTTGTGATGAGTTCATTCAACACACAGAGTTGAACCTACCAATTGATAGAGAAGTTTGGAAACACTCTTTTTGTAGAATCTGCAAGTGGATATTTGGAGCCGTTTGAGGCCTATGCTGGAAAAGGAAATATCTTCACATAAAAACTGAACAGAAGCATTCTCAGAAACTTCTTTGTGTTGAGTGCATTTAACTCACAGACTTGAACTTCCCTATAGAAAGAGCAGTTTTGAAACACTCTTTTGGTAAAATCTGCAAGTGGTTATTTGGAGCACTTCGAGGCCTGTGCTGGGATATGGAATATCTTCACATAAAAACTACAGAGAAGCATTCTCAGAAAGTTCTTCATGATGCATTCATTCAACTCACAGAGTTGAACCTTCCTTTTGATAGAACAGTTTTGAAACACTCTTTTTGTAGAATCTGCAAGAGGATATTTGGAGCGTTCGGAGGCCTATGCTGGAAAAGGAAATATCTTCACATAAAAACTAGACAGAAGCATTCTCAGAAACTTCTGTGTGATGAGTGCATTCAACTCACAGACTTGAACGTTCCTCTCGAAAGAGCAGTTTTGAAACACTCCTTTTGTAGAATCTGCAAGTGTTTATTTGGAGCGCTTTGAGGCCTCTGTTGGAAATGGAAATATCTGCACATAAAAACTAGACAGAAGCATTCTCAGAAACTTCTTTGTGATGAGTGCATTCTACTCACAGTGTTGAAGCTTGCTTTTGATAGAGCAGTTTTGAAACACTCTTTTGGTAGAATCTGCAAGTGGATATATGGAGCGCTTTGAGGCCTATGCTGGAAAAGGAAATGTCTTCACATAAAAACTAGACAGAAGCATTCCAGGAAACTTCTGTGTGATAAGTGCATTCAACTCACAGACTTGAACGTTCCTTTTGATAGAACTCTTTTGAAACACACCTTTTGTAGAATTTGCAAGTGTTCATTTGGAGCGCTTTGAGGCCTAAGATGGAAAAGGAAATATCTTCACGTAAGAACTAGACAGAAGCATTCTCAGAAACTTCTTTCTGATGAGTGCATTCAACACACAGACTTGAAGCTTCCTTTTGAAAGAGCAGTTTGGAAACACTCTTCTTATAGAATCTTCAAGTGGATATTTGGAGCGCTTTGAGGCCTATGCTGGGAAATGAAATCTCTTCACCTAAAAACTAGACAGAAACATTCTGAGAAACTTCTTTGCAATGAGTGCATTCAACTCACAGACATGAACGTTCCTTTTGATAGAACAGTTTTGAAACATTACGTTTGTAGAGTCTGCAAGTGTTTATTCGGAGCACCTTGAGGCCTATGTTGGAAAAGGAAATATCTTCACATAAAAACCAGAGAGAAGGATTCTCAGAAACTTCTTTGTGATGAGTTCATTCAACTCACAGAGTTGAACCTACCAATTGATAGAGAAGTTTGGAAACACTCTTTTGGTAAAATCTGCAAGTGGTTATTTGGAGCACTTCGAGGCCTGTGCTGGGATATGGAATATCTTCACCTAAAAACTACAGAGAAGCATTCTCAGAAAGTTCTTCACGATGCATTCATTCAACTCACAGAGTTGAACCTTCCTTTTGATAGAACAGTTTTGAAACACTCTTTTTGTAGAGTCTGCAAGAGGATATTTGGAGCGTTCAGAGGCCTATGCTGGAAAAGGAAATATCTTCACATAAAAACTAGACAGAAGCATTCTCAGAAACTTCTGTGTGATGAGTGCATTCAACTCACAGACTTGAACGTTCCTCTCAAAGAGCAGTTTTGAAACACTCCTTTTGTAGAATCTGCAAGTGTTTATTTGGAGCGCTTTGAGGCCTATGTTGGGAAAGGAAATATCTTCACATAAAAACAAGACAGAAGCATTCTCAGAAACTTCTGTGTGATGAGTGCATTCAACTCACAGACTTGAACATTCCTCTCGAAAGAGCAGTTTTGAAACACTCCTTTTGTAGAATCTGCAAGTGTTTATTTGGAGCGCTTTGAGGCCTCTGTTGGAAATGGAAATATCTGCACATAAAAACTAGACAGAAGCATTCTCAGAAACTTCTTTGTGATGAGTGCATTCTACTCACAGTGTTGAAGCTTGCTTTTGATAGAGCAGTTTTGAAACACTCTTTTGGTAGAATCTGCAAGTGGATATTTGGAGCGCTTTGAGGCCTATGCTGGAAAAGGAAATGTGTTCACATAAAAACTAGACAGAAGCATTCCAGGAAACTTCTGTATGATAAGTGCATTCAACTCACAGACTTGAACGTTCCTTTTGATAGAACTCTTTTGAAACACTCCTTTTGTAGAATTTGCAAGTGTTCATTTGGAGCGCTTTGAGGCCTAAGCTGGAAAAGGAAATATCTTCAAGTAAGAACTAGACAGAAGCATTCTCAGAAACTTCTTTCTGATGAGTGCATTCAACACACAGACTTGAAGCTTCCTTTTGAAAGAGCAGTTTGGAAACACTCTTCTTATAGAATCTTCAAGTGGATATTTGGAGCGCTTTGAGGCCTCTGCAGGGAAATGAAATCTCTTCACCTAAAAACTAGACAGAAACATTCTGAGAAACTTCTTTGCAATGAGTGCATTCAACTCACAGACTTGAACGTTCCTTTTGATAGAAGAGTTTTGACACGTTACGTTTGTAGAGTCTGCAAGTGTTTATTCGGAGCACCTTGAGGCCTATGTTGGAAAAGGAAATATCTTCACATAAAAACTAGAGAGAAGTATTCTCAGAAACTTCTTTGTGATGAGTTCATTCAACTCACAGAGTTGAACCTACCAATTGATAGAGAAGTTTGGAAACACTCTTTTTGTAGAATCTGCAAGTGGATATTTGGAGCCTTTTGAGGCCTATGCTGGAAAAGGAAATATCTTCACATAAAAACTGAACAGAAGCATTCTCAGAAACTTCTTTGTGTTGAGTGCATTCAACTCACAGACTTGAACTTCCCTATAGAAAGAGCAGTTTTGAAACACTCTTTTGGTAAAATCTGCAAGTGGTTATTTGGAGCACTTCGAGGCCTGTGCTGGGTTATGGAATATCTTCACCTAAAAACTACAGAGAAGCATTCTCAGAAAGTTCTTCACGATGCATTCATTCAACTCACAGAGTTGAACCTTCCTTTTGATAGAACAGTTTTGAAACACTCTTTTTGTAGAATCTGCAAGAGGATATTTGGAGCGTTCGGAGGCCTATGCTGGAAAAGGAAATATCTTCACATAAAAACTAGACAGAAGCATTCTCAGAAACTTCTGTGTGATGAGTGCATTCAACTCACAGACTTGAACGTTCCTCTCGAAAGAGCAGATTTGAAACACTCCTTTTGTAGAATCTGTAAGTGTTTATTTGGAGCGCTTTGAGGCCTCTGTTGGAAATGGAAATATCTGCACATAAAAACTAGACAGAAGCATTCTCAGAAACTTCTTTGTGATGAGTGCATTCTACTCACAGTGTTGAAGCTTGCTTTTGATAGAGCAGTTTTGAAACACTCTTTTGGTAGAATCTGCAAGTGGATATTTGGAGCGCTTTGAGGCCTATGCTGGAAAAGGAAATGTGTTCACATAAAAAGTAGACAGAAGCATTCCAGGAAACTTCTGTATGATAAGTGCATTCAACTCACAGACTTGAACGTTCCTTTTGATAGAACTCTTTTGAAACACTCCTTTTGTAGAATTTGCAAGTGTTCATTTGGAGCGCTTTTAGGCCTAAGAAGGAAAAGGAAATATCTTCACGTAAGAACTAGACAGAAGCATTATCAGAAACTTCTTTCTGATGAGTGCATTCAACACACAGACTTGAAGCTTCCTTTTGAAAGAGCAGTTTGGAAACACTCTTCTTATAGAATCTTCAAGTGGATATTTGGAGCGCTTTGAGGCCTATGCTGGGAAATGAAATCTCTTCACCTAAAAACTAGACAGAAACATTCTGAGAAACTTCTTTGCAATGAGTGCATTCAACTCACAGACATGAACGTTCCTTTTGATAGAACAGTTTTGAAACATTACGTTTGTAGAGTCTGCAAGTGTTTATTCGGAGCACCTTGAGGCCTATGTTGGAAAAGGAAATATCTTCACATAAAAACTAGAGAGAAGGATTCTCAGAAACTTCTTTGTGATGAGTTCATTCAACTCACAGAGTTGAACCTACCAATTGATAGAGAAGTTTGGAAACACTCTTTTTGTAGAATCTGCAAGTGGATATTTGGAGCCGTTTGAGGCCTATGCTGGAAAAGGAAATATCTTCACATAAAAACTGAACAGAAGCATTCTCAGAAACTTCTTTGTGTTGAGTGCATTCAACTCACAGACTTGAACTTCCCTATAGAAAGAGCAGTTTTGAAACACTCTTTTGGTAAAATCTGCAAGTGGTTATTTGGAGCACTTCGAGGCCTGTGCTGGGATATGGAATATCTTCACCTAAAAACTACAGAGAAGCATTCTCAGAAAGTTCTTCACGATGCATTCATTCAACTCACAGAGTTGAACCTTCCTTTTGATAGAACAGTTTTGAAACACTCTTTTTGTAGAATCTGCAAGAGGATATTTGGAGCCTTCGGAGGCCTATGCTGGAAAAGGAAATATCTTCACATAAAAACTAGACAGAAGCATTCTCAGAAACTTCTGTGTGATGAGTGCATTCAACTCACAGACTTGAACGTTCCTCTCGAAAGAGCAGTTTTGAAACACTCCTTTTGTAGAATCTGCAAGTGTTTATTTGGAGCGCTTTGAGGCCTCTGTTGGAAATGGAAATATCTGCACATAAAAACTAGACAGAAGCATTCTCAGAAACTTCTTTTTGATGAGTGCATTCTACTCACAGTGTTGAAGCTTGCTTTTGATAGAGCAGTTTTGAAACACTCTTTTGGTAGAATCTGCAAGTGGATATTTGGAGCGCTTTGAGGCCTATGCTGGAAAAGGAAATGTCTTCACATAAAAACTAGACAGAAGCATTCCAGGAAACTTCTGTATGATAAGTGCATTCAACTCACAGACTTGAACGTTCCTTTTGATAGAACTCTTTTGAAACACTCCTTTTGTAGAATTTGCAAGTGTTCATTTGGAGCGCTTTGAGGCCTAAGCTGGAAAAGGAAATATCTTCACGTAAGAACTAGACAGAAGTATTCTCAGAAACTTCTTTCTGATGAGTGCATTCAACACACAGACTTGAACCTTGCTTTTGAGAGAGCAGCTTTGAAACACTCTTTTCGTAGAATCTGCAAGTGGATATTTGGAGCGCTTTGAGGCCTATGCTGGGAAATGAAATCTCTTCAACTAAAAACTAGACAGAAGCATTCTGAGAAACTTCTGTGTGATGAGTGCATTCAACTCACAGACTTGAACGTTCCCTTTGATAGAACAGTTTTGAAACACTCCTTTTGTAGAATCTGCATGTGTTTATTTGGAGCGCTTTGAGGCCTATGTTGGAAAAGGAAATATCTTCACATAAAAACTAGAGAGAAGGATTCTCAGAAAGTTCTTTGTGATGAGTTCGTTCAACTCACAGAGTTGAACCTACCAATTGATAGAGAAGTTTGGAAACACTCTTTTTGTAGAATCTCCAAGTGGATATTTGGAGCCGTTTGAGGCCTATGCTGGAAAAGGAAATATCTTCACATAAAAACTGAACAGAAGCATTCTCAGAAACTTCTTTGTGTTGAGTGCATTCAACTCACAGACTTGAACTTCCCTATAGAAAGAGCAGTTTTGAAACACTCTTTTGGTAAAATCTGCAAGTGGTTATTTGGAGCACTTCGAGGCCTGTGCTGGGATATGGAATATCTTCACCTAAAAACTACAGAGAAGCATTCTCAGAAAGTTCTTCATGATGCATTCATTCAACTCACAGAGTTGAACCTTCCTTTTGATAGAACAGTTTTGAAACACTCTTTTTGTAGAATCTGCAAGAGGATATTTGGAGCGTTCGGAGGCCTATGCTGGAAAAGGAAATATCTTCACATAAAAACTAGACAGAAGCATTCTCAGAAACTTCTGTGTGATGAGTGCATTCAACTCACAGACTTGAACGTTCCTCTTGAAAGAGCAGATTTGAAACACTCCTTTTGTAGAATCTGCAAGTGTTTATTTGGAGCGCTTTGAGGCCTCTGTTGGAAATGGAAATATCTGCACATAAAAACTAGACAGAAGCATTCTCAGAAACTTCTTTGTGATGAGTGCATTCTACTCACAGTGTTGAAGCTTGCTTTTGATAGAGCAGTTTTGAAACACTCTTTTGGTAGAATCTGCAAGTGGATATTTGGAGCGCTTTGAGGCCTATGCTGGAAAAGGAAATGTCTTCACATAAAAACTAGACAGAAGCATTCCAGGAAACTTCTGTATGATAAGGGCTTTCAACTCACAGACTTGAACGTTCCTTTTGATAGAACTCTTTTGAAACACTCCTTTTGTAGAATTTGCAAGTGTTCATTTGGAGCGCTTTGAGGCCTAAGACGGAAAAGGAAATATCTTCACGTAAGAACTAGACAGAAGCATTCTCAGAAACTTCTTTCTGATGAGTGCATTCAACACACAGACTTGAAGCTTCCTTTTGAAAGAGCAGTTTGGAAACACTCTTCTTATAGAATCTTCAAGTGGATATTTGGAGCGCTTTGAGGCCTATGCTGGGAAATGAAATCTCTTCACATAAAAACTAGACAGAAACATTCTGAGAAACTTCTTTGCAATGAGTGCATTGAACAAACAAACTTGAACGTTCCTTTTGATAGAACAGTTTTGAAACATTGCGTTTGTAGAGTCTGCAAGTGTTTATTCGGAGCACCTTGAGGCCTATGTTGGAAAAGGAAATATCTTCACATAAAAACTAGAGAGAAGTATTCTCAGAAACTTCTTTGTGATGAGTTCATTCAACTCACAGAGTTGAACCTACCAATTGATAGAGAAGTTTGGAAACACTCTTTTTGTAGAATCTGCAAGTGGATATTTGGAGCCGTTTGAGGCCTATGCTGGAAAAGGAAATATCTTCACATAAAAACTGAACAGAAGCATTCTCAGAAACTTCTTTGTGTTGAGTGCATTCAACTCACAGACTTGAACTTCCCTATAGAAAGAGCAGTTTTGAAACACTCTTTTGGTAAAATCTGCAAGTGGTTATTTGGAGCACTTCGAGGCCTGTGCTGGGATATGGAATATCTTCACCTAAAAACTACAGAGAAGCATTCTCAGAAAGTTCTTCACGATGCATTCATTCAACTCACAGAGTTGAACCTTCCTTTTGATAGAACAGTTTTGAAACACTCTTTTTGTAGAATCTGCAAGAGGATATTTGGAGCGTTCGGAGGCCTATGCTGGAAAAGGAAATATCTTCACATAAAAACTAGACAGAAGCATTCTCAGAAACTTCTGTGTGATGAGTGCATTCAACTCACAGACTTGAACGTTCCTCTCGAAAGAGCAGATTTGAAACACTCCTTTTGTAGAATCTGCAAGTGTTTATTTGGAGCGCTTTGAGGCCTCTGTTGGAAATGGAAATATCTGCACATAAAAACTAGACAGAAGCATTCTCAGAAACTTCTTTGTGATGAGTGCATTCTACTCACAGTGTTGAAGCTTGCTTTTGATAGAGCAGTTTTGAAACACTCTTTTGGTAGAATCTGCAAGTGGATATTTGGAGCGCTTTGAGGCCTATGCTGGAAAAGGAAATGTGTTCACATAAAAACTAGACAGAAGCATTCCAGGAAACTTCTGTATGATAAGTGCATTCAACTCATAGACTTGAACGTTCCTTTTGATAGAACTCTTTTGAAACACTCCTTTTGTAGAATTTGCAAGTGTTCATTTGGAGCGCTTTGAGGCCTAAGAAGGAAAAGGAAATATCTTCACGTAAGAACTAGACAGAAGCATTCTCAGAAACTTCTTTCTGATGAGTGCATTCAACACACAGACTTGAAGCTTCCTTTTGAAAGAGCAGTTTGGAAACACTCTTCTTATAGAATCTTCAAGTGGATATTTGGAGCGCTTTGAGGCCTATGCTGGGAAATGAAATCTCTTCACCTAAAAACTAGACAGAAACTTTCTGAGAAACTTCTTTGCAATGAGTGCATTCAACTCACAGACATGAACGTTCCTTTTGATAGAACAGTTTTGAAACATTACGTTTGTAGAGTCTGCAAGTGTTTATTCGGAGCACCTTGAGGCCTATGTTGGAAAAGGAAATATCTTCACATAAAAACTAGAGAGAAGGATTCTCAGAAACTTCTTTGTGATGAGTTCATTCAACTCACAGAGTTGAACCTACCAATTGATAGTGAAGTTTGGAAACACTCTTTTTGTAGAATCTGCAAGTGGATATTTGGAGTCGTTTGAGGCCTATGCTGGAAAAGGAAATATCTTCACATAAAAACTGAACAGAAGCATTCTCAGAAACTTCTTTGTGTTGAGTGCATTCAACTCACAGACTTGAACTTCCGTATAGAAAGAGCAGTTTTGAAACACTGTTTTGGTTAAATCTGCAAGTGGTTATTTGGAGCACTTCGAGGCCTTTGCTGGGATATGGAATATCTTCACCTAAAAACTACAGAGAAGGATTCTCAGAAAGTTCTTCACGATGCATTCATTCAACTCACAGAGTTGAACCTTCCTTTTGATAGAACAGTTTTGAAACACTCTTTTTGTAGAATCTGCAAGAGGATATTTGGAGCGTTCGGAGGCCTATGCTGGAAAAGGAAATGTCTTCACATAAAAACTAGACAGAAGCATTCTCAGAAACTTCTGTGTGATGAGTGCATTCAACTCACAGACTTGAACGTTCCTCTCGAAAGAGCAGTTTTGAAACACTCCTTTTGTAGAATCTGCAAGTGTTTATTTGGAGCGCTTTGAGGCCTCTGTTGGAAATGGAAATATCTGCACATAAAAACTAGACAGAAGCATTCTCAGAAACTTCTTTGTGATGAGTGCATTCTACTCACAGTGTTGAAGCTTGCTTTTGATAGAGCAGTTTTGAAACAATCTTTTGGTAGAATCTGCAAGTGGATATTTGGAGCGCTTTGAGGCCTATGCTGGAAAAGGAAATGTCTTCACATAAAAACTAGACAGAAGCATTCCAGGAAACTTCTGTATGATAAGTGCATTCAACTCACAGACTTGAACGTTCCTTTTAATAGAACTCTTTTGAAACACTCCTTTTGTAGAATTTGCAAGTGTTCATTTGGAGCGCTTTGAGGCCTAAGCTGGAAAAGGAAATATCTTCACGTAAGAACTAGACAGAAGCATTCTCAGAAACTTCTTTCTGTTGAGTGCATTCAACACACAGACTTGAACCTTGCTTTTGAGAGAGCAGCTTTGAAACACTCTTTTCGTAGAATCTGCAAGTGGATATTTGGAGCGCTTTGAGGCCTATGCTGGGAAATGAAATCTCTTCAACTAAAAACTAGACAGAAGCATTCTGAGAAACTTCTGTGTGATGAGTGCATTCAACTCACAGACTTGAACGTTCCCTTTGATAGAACAGTTTTGAAACACTCCTTTTGTAGAATCTGCATGTGTTTATTTGGAGCGCTTTGAGGCCTATGTTGGAAAAGGAAATATCTTCACATAAAAACTAGAGAGAAGGATTCTCAGAAAGTTCTTTGTGATGAGTTCGTTCAACTCACAGAGTTGAACCTACCAATTGATAGAGAAGTTTGGAAACACTCTTTTTGTAGAATCTGCAAGTGGATATTTGAAGCCGTTTGAGGCCTATGCTGGAAAAGGAAATATCTTCACATAAAAACTGAACAGAAGCATTCTCAGAAACTTCTTTGTGTTGAGTGCATTCAACTCACAGACTTGAACTTCCCTATAGAAAGAGCAGTTTTGAAACACTCTTTTGGTAAAATCTGCAAGTGGTTATTTGGAGCACTTCGAGGCCTGTGCTGGGATATGGAATGTCTTCCCCTAAAAACTACAGAGAAGCATTCTCAGAAAGTTCTTCATGATGCATTCATTCAACTCACAGAGTTGAACCTTCCTTTTGATAGAACAGTTTTGAAACACTCTTTTTGTAGAATCTGCAAGAGGATATTTGGAGCGTTCGGAGGCCTATGCTGGAAAAGGAAATATCTTCACATAAAAACTAGACAGAAGCATTCTCAGAAACTTCTGTGTGATGAGTGCATTCAACTCACTGACTTGAACGTTCCTCTTGAAAGAGCAGATTTGAAACACTCCTTTTGTAGAATCTGCATGTGTTTATTTGGAGCGCTTTGAGGCCTATGTTGGAAAAGGAAATATCTTCATATAGAAACTAGACGGAAGCATTCTCAGAAACTTCTTTGTGATGAATGCATTCAACTCACAGACTTGAAGCTTCCTTTTGAAAGAGCAGTTTGGAAACACTCTTCTTATAGAATCTTCAAGTGGATATTTGGAGCGCTTTGAGGCCTCTGCTGGGAAATGAAATCTCTTCACCTAAAAACTAGACAGAAACATTCTGAGAAACTTCTTTGCAATGAGTGCATTCAACTCACAGACTTGAACGTTCCTTTTGATAGAACAGTTTTGACACGTTACGTTTGTAGAGTCTGCAAGTGTTTATTCGGAGCACCATGAGGCCTAAGTTGGAAAAGGAAATATCTTCACATAAAAACTAGAGAGAAGGATTCTCAGAAACTTCTTTGTGATGAGTTCATTCAACTCACAGAGTTGAACCTACCAATTGATAGAGAAGTTTGGAAACACTCTTTTTGTAGAATCTACAAGTGGATATTTGGAGCCTTTTGAGGCCGATGCTGGAAAAGGAAATATCTTCACATAAAAACTGAACAGAAGCATTCTCAGAAACTTCTTTGTGTTGAGTGCATTCAACTCACAGACTTGAACTTCCCTATAGAAAGAGCAGTTTTGAAACACTCTTTTGGTAAAATCTGCAGTGGTTATTTGGAGCACTTCGAGGCCTGTGCTGGGATATGGAATATCTTCACCTAAAAACTACAGAGAAGCATTCTCAGAAAGTTCTTCACGATGCATTCATTCAACTCACAGAGTTGAACCTTTCTTTTGATAGAACAGTTTTGAAACACTCTTTTTGTAGAATCTGCAAGAGGATACTTGGAGCGTTCGGAGGCCTATGCTGGAAAAGGAAATATCTTCACATAAAAACTAGACAGAAGCATTCTCAGAAACTTCTGTGTGATGAGTGCATTCAACTCACAGACTTGAACATTCCTCTCGAAAGAGCAGTTTTGAAACACTCCTTTTGTAGAATCCGCAAGTGTTTATTTGGAGCGCTTTGAGGCCTCTGTTGGAAAAGGAAATATCTGCACATAAAAACTAGACAGAAGCATTCTCAGAAACTTCTTTGTGATGAGTGCATTCTACTCACAGTGTTGAAGCTTGCTTTTGATAGAGCAGTTTTTAAACACTCTTTTGGTAGAATCTGCAAGTGGATATTTGGAGCGCTTTGAGGCCTATGCTGGAAAAGGAAATGTGTTCACATAAAAACTAGACAGAAGCATTCCAGGAAACTTCTGTATGATAAGTGCATTCAACTCACAGACTTGAACGTTCCTTTTGATAGAACTCTTTTGAAACACTCCTTTTGTAGAATTTGCAAGTGTTCATTTGGAGCGCTTTGAGGCCTAAGCTGGAAAAGGAAATATCTTCACGTAAGAACTAGACAGAAGCATTCTCAGAAACTTCTTTCTGATGAGTGCATTCAACACACAGACTTGAACCTTGCTTTTGAGAGAGCAGCTTTGAAACACTCTTTTCGTAGAATCTGCAAGTGGATATTTGGAGCGTTTTGAGGCCTATGCTGGGAAATGAAATCTCTTCACCTAAAAACTAGACAGAAGCATTCTGAGAAACTTCTGTGTGATGAGTGCATTCAACTCACAGGCTTGAACGTTCCCTTTGATAGAACAGTTTTGAAACACTCCTTTTGTAGAATCTGCATGTGTTTATTTGGAGCGCTTTGAGGCCTATGTTGGAAAAGGAATTATCTTCATATAGAAACTAGACGGAAGCATTCTCAGAAACTTCTTTGTGATGAATGCATTCAACTCACAGACTTGAAGCTTCCTTTTGAAAGAGCAGTTTGGAAACACTCTTCTTATAGAATCTTCAAGTGGATATTTGGAGCGCTTTGAGGCCTCTGCTGGGAAATGAAATCTCTTCACCTAAAAAGTAGACAGAAACATTCTGAGAAACTTCTTTGCAAAGAGTGCATTCAACTCACAGACTTGAACGTTCCTTTTGATAGAACAGTTTTGAAACATTACGTTTGTAGAGTCTGCAAGTGTTTATTCGGAGCACCTTGAGGCCTATGTTGGAAAAGGAAATATCTTCACATAAAAACTAGAGAGAAGGATTCTCAGAAACTTCTTTGTGATGAGTTCATTCAACTCACAGAGTTGAACCTACCAATTGATAGAGAAGTTTGGAAACACTCTTTTTGTAGAATCTGCAAGTGGATATTTGGAGCCGTTTGAGGCCTATGCTGGAAAAGGAAATATCTTCACATAAAAACTGAACAGAAGCATTCTCAGAAACTTCTTTGTGTTGAGTGCATTCAACTCACAGACTTGATCTTCCCTATAGAAAGAGCAGTTTTGAAACACTCTTTTGGTAAAATCTGCAAGTGGTTATTTGGAGCACTTCGAGGCCTGTGCTGGGATATGGAATATCTTCACCTAAAAACTACAGAGAAGCATTCTCAGAAAGTTCTTCACGATGCATTCATTCAACTCACAGAGTTGAACCTTCCTTTTGATAGAACAGTTTTGAAACACTCTTTTTGTAGAATCTGCAAGAGGATATTTGGAGCGTTCGGAGGCCTATGCTGGAAAAGGAAATATCTTCACATAAAAACTAGACAGAAGCATTCTCAGAAACTTCTGTGTGATGAGTGCATTCAACTCACAGACTTGAACGTTCCTCTTGAAAGAGCAGTTTTGAAACACTCCTTTTGTAGAATCTGCAAGTGTTTATTTGGAGCGCTTTGAGGCCTATGTTGGAAAAGGAAATATCCGCACATAAAAACTAGACAGAAGCATTCTCAGAAACTTCTTTGTGATGAGTGCATTCTACTCACAGTGTTGAAGCTTGCTTTTGATAGATCAGTTTTGAAACACTCTTTTGGTAGAGTCTGCAAGTGGATATTTGGAGCGCTTTGAGGCCTATGCTGGAAAAGGAAATGTCTTCACATAAAAACTAGACAGAAGCATTCCAGGAAACTTCTATATGATAAGTGCATTCAACTCACAGACTTGAACGTTCCTTTTGATAGAACTCTTTTGAAACACTCCTTTTGTAGAATTTGCAAGTGTTCATTTGGAGCGCTTTGAGGCCTAAGCTGGAAAAGGAAATATCTTCACGTAAGAACTAGACAGAAACATTCTCAGAAACTTCTTTCTGATGAGTGCATTCAACACACAGACTTGAACCTTGCTTTTGAAAGAGCAGCTTTGAAACACTCTTTTCGTAGAATCTGCAAGTGGATATTTGGAGCGCTTTGAGGCCTATGCTGGGAAATGAAATCTTTTTACCTAAAAACTAGACAGAAGCATTCTGAGAAACTTTTGTGTGATGAGTGCATTCAACTCACAGACTTGAACGTTCCCTGTGATAGAACAGTTTTGAAACACTCCTTTTGTAGAATCTGCATGTGTTTATTTGGAGCGCTTTGAGGCCTATGTTGGAAAAGGAAATATCTTCATATAGAAACTAGACGGAAGCATTCTCAGAAACTTCTTTGTGATGAATGCATTCAACTCACAGACTTGAAGCTTCCTTTTGAAAGAGCAGTTTGGAAACACTCTTCTTATAGAATCTTCAAGTGGATATTTGGAGCGCTTTGAGGCCTATGCTGGGAAATGAAATCTCTTCACCTAAAAACTAGACAGAAACATTCTGAGAAACTTCTTTGCAATGAGTGCATTCAACTCACAGACTTGAACGTTCCTTTTGATAGAACAGTTTTGAAACGTTACGTTTGTAGAATCTGCAAGTGTTTATTCGGAGCACCTTGAGGCCTATGTTGGAAAAGGAAATATCTTCACATAAAAACTAGAGAGAAGGATTCTCAGAAAGTTCTTTGTGATGAGTTCATTCAACTCACAGAGTTGAACCTACCAATTGATAGAGAAGTTTGGAAACACTCTTTTTGTAGAATCTGCAAGTGGATATTTGGAGCCGTTTGTGGCCTATGCTGGAAAAGGAAATATCTTCACATAAAAACTGAACAGAAGCATTCTCAGAAAGTTCTTTGTGTTGAGTGCATTCAACTCACAGACTTGAACTTCCCTATAGAAAGAGCAGTTTTGAAACACTCTTTTGGTAAAATCTGCAAGTGGTTATTTGGAGCACTTCGAGGCCTGTGCTGGGATATGGAATATCTTCACCTAAAAACTACAGAGAAGCATTCTCAGAAAGTTCTTCACGATGCATTCATTCAACTCACAGAGTTGAACCTTCCTTTTGATAGAACAGTTTTGAAACACTTTTTGTAGAATCTGCAAGAGGATATTTGGAGCGTTCGGAGGCCTATGCTGGAAAAGGAAATATCTTCACATAAAAACTAGACAGAAGCATTCTCAGAAACTTCTGTGTGATGAGTGCATTCAACTCACAGACTTGAACGTTCCTCTCGAAAGAGCAGTTTTGAAACACTCCTTTTGTAGAATCTGCAAGTGTTTATTTGGAGCGCTTTGAGGCCTATGTTGGAAAAGGAAATATCTGCACATAAAAACTAGACAGAAGCATTCTCAGAAACTTCTTTGTGATGAGTGCATTCTACTCACAGTGTTGAAGCTTGCTTTTGATAGAGCAGTTTTGAAACACTCTTTTGGTAGAGTCTGCAAGTGGATATTTGGAGCGCTTTGAGGCCTATGCTGGAAAAGGAAATGTCTTCACATAAAAACTAGACAGAAGCATTCCAGGAAACTTCTGTATGATAAGTGCATTCAACTCACAGACTTGAACATTCCTTTTGATAGAACTCTTTTGAAACACTCCTTTTGTAGAATTTGCAAGTGTTCATTTGGAGCGCTTTGAGGCCTAAGCTGGAAAACGAAATATCTTCACGTAAGAACTAGACAGAAGCATTCTCAGAAACTTCTTTCTGATGAGTGCATTCAACACACAGACTTGAACCTTGCTTTTGAAAGAGCAGCTTTGAAACACTCTTTTCAGCCCACATCGCCAAGTCAATCCTAAGCCAAAAGAACAAAGCTGGAGGCATCACACTAGCTGACTTCAAACTATACTACAAGGCTACAGTAACCAAAACAGCATGGTACTGGTACCAAAACACAGATATAGATCAATGGAACAGAACAGAGCCGTCAGAAATAATGCCACATATCTACAAGTATCTGATCTTTGACAAACCTGACAAAAACAAGAAAAATGGGAAAGGATACCCTATTTAATAAATGGTGCTGGGAAAACTGGCTAGCCATATGTTGAAAGCTGAAACTGGATCCCTTCCTTACACCTTATACAAAAATCAATTCAAGATGGATTAAAGACTTAAATGTTAGACCTAAAACCATAAAAACCCTAGAAGAAAACCTAGGCATTGCCATTCAGGACATAGGCATGGGCAAGGACTTCATGTCTAAAACACCAAAAGCAATGGCAACAAAAGCCAAAATTGACAAATGGGATCTAATTAAACTCAAGAGCTTCTGCACAGCAAAAGAAACTACCATCAGAGTGAACAGGCAACCTACAAAATGGGAGAAAATTTTCGCAACCTACTCATCTGACAAAGGGCTAATATCCAGAATCTACAATGAACTCCAACAAATTTACAAGAAAAAAACAAACAACCCCATCAAAAAGTGAGCAAAGGACATGAACAGACACTTCTCAAAAGAAGACATTGATGCAGCCAAAAAACACATGAAAAAATGCTCACCATCACTGCCTATCAGAGAAATGCAAATCAAAACCACAATGAGATACCATCTCACACCAGTTAGAATGGCAATCATTAAAAAGTCAGGAAACAACAGGTGCTGGAGAGGATGTGGAGAAATAGGAACACTTTTACACTGTTGGTGGGACTGTAAACTAGTTCAACCCTTGTGGAAGTCAGTGTGGCGATTCCTCAGGGATCTAGAACTAGAAATTCCATTTGACCCAGCCATCCCATTACTGGGTATATACCCAAAGGACTATAAATCATGCTGCTATAAAGACACATGCACACGTATGTTTATTGCGGCATTATTCACAATAGCAAAGACTTGGAACCAACCCAAATGTCCAACAATGATAGACTGGATTAAGAAAATGTGGCACATATACACCATGGAATACTATGCAGCCATAAAAAATGATGAGTTCACGTCCTTTGTAGGGACATGGATGAAATTGGAAATCATCATTCTCAGTAAACTATCGCAAGAACAAAAAACCAAACACCGCATATTCTCACTCATAGGTGGGAATTGAACAATGAGAACACATGGACACAGGAAGGGGAACATCACACTCTGGGGACTGTTGTGGGGTGGGGGGAGGGGGGAGGGATAGCATTGGGAGATATACCTAATGCTAGATGACGAGTTGGTGGGTGCAGCGCACCAGCATGGCACATGTATACATATGTAACTTACCTGCACATTGTGCACATGTACCATAAAACCTAAAGTATAATAATAATAATCATAATAATAATAATAAAATAAAAAAAAAATAAAAAAAAATAAATAAAAAAAAAAAGAAATGAGAAAAAAAAAAAAAAAAAAAAAAAAGAAACACTCTTTTCGTAGAATCTGCAAGTGGATATTTGGAGCGCTTTGAGGCCTATGCTGGGAAATGAAATCCCTTCACCTAAAAACTAGACAGAAGCATTCTGAGAAACTTCTGTGTGATGAGTGCATTCAACTCACAGACTTGAACGTTCCCTTTGATAGAACAGTTTTGAAACACTCCTTTTGTAGAATCTGCATGTGTTTATTTGGAGCGCTTTGAGGCCTATGTTGGAAAAGGAAATATCTTCATATAGAAACTAGACGGAAGCATTCTCAGAAACTTCTTTGTGATGAATGCATTCAACTCACAGACTTGAAGCTTCCTTTTGAAAGAGCAGTTTGGAAACACTCTTCTTATAGAATCTTCAAGTGGATATTTGGAGCGCTTTGAGGCCTATGCTGGGAAATGAAATCTCTTCACCTAAAAACTAGACAGAAACATACTGAGAAACTTCTTTGCAATGAGTGCATTCAACTCACAGACTTGAACGTTCCCTTTGATAGAACAGTTTTGAAACATTACGTTTGTGGAATCTGCAAGTGTTTATTCGGAGCACCTTGAGGCCTATGTTGGAAAAGGAAATATCTTCACATAAAAACTAGAGAGAAGGATTCTCAGAAACTTCTTTGTGATGAGTTCATTCAACTCACAGAGTTGAACCTACGAATTGATAGAGAAGTTTGGAAACACTCTTTTTGTAGAATCTGCAAGTGGATATTTGGAGCGCTTTGAGGCCTATGCTGGAAAAGGAAATATCTTCACATAAAAACTGAACAGAAGCATTCTCAGAAACTTCTTTGTGTTGAGTGCATTCAACTCACAGACTTGAACTTCCCTATAGAAAGAGCAGTTTTGAAACTCTCTTTTGGTAAAATCTGCAAGTGGTTATTTGGAGCACTTCGAGGCCTGTGCTGGGATATGGAATATCTTCACCTAAAAACTACAGAGAAGCATTCTCAGAAAGTTCTTCACGATGCATTCATTCAACTCACAGAGTTGAACCTTCCTTTTGATAGAACAGTTTTGAAACACTCTTTTTGTAGAATCTGCAAGAGGATATTTGGAGCGTTCGGAGGCCTATGCTGGAAAAGGAAATATCTTCACATAAAAACTAGACAGAAGCATTCTCAGAAACTTCTGTGTGATGAGTGCATTCAACTCACAGACTTGAACGTTCCTCTCGAAAGAGCAGTTTTGAAACACTCCTTTTGTAGAATCTGCAAGTGTTTGTTTGGAGCGCTTTGAGGCCTATGTTGGAAAAGGAAATATCTGCACATAAAAACTAGACAGAAGCATTCTCAGAAACTTCTTTGTGATGAGTGCATTCTACTCACAGTGTTGAAGCTTGCTTTTGATAGAGCAGTTTTGAAACACTCTGTTGGTAGAATCTGCAAGTGGATATTTGGAGCGCTTTGAGGCCTATGCTGGAAAAGGAAATGTCTTCACATAAAAACTAGACAGAAGCATTCCAGGAAACTTCTGTATGATAAGTGCATTCAACTCACAGACTTGAACGTTCCTTTTGATAGAACTCTTTTGAAACACTCCTTTTGTAGAATTTGCAAGTGTTCATTTGGAGCGCTTTGAGGCCTAAGCTGGAAAAGGAAATATCTTCACGTAAGAACTAGACAGAAGCATTCTCAGAAACTTCTTTCTGATGAGTGCATTCAACACACAGACTTGAACCTTGCTTTTGAAAGAGCAGCTTTGAAACACTCTTTTCGTAGAATCTGCAAGTGGATATTTGGAGCGCTTTGAGGCCTATGCTGGGAAATGAAATCTCTTCACCTAAAAACTAGACAGAAGCATTCTGAGAAACTTCTGTGTGATGAGTGCATTCAACTCACAGACTTGAACGTTCCCTTTGATAGAACAGTTTTGAAACACTCCTTTTGTAGAATCTGCATGTGTTTATTTGGAGCGCTTTGAGGCCTATGTTGGAAAAGGAAATATCTTCATATAGAAACTAGACGGAAGCATTCTCAGAAACTTCTTTGTGAAGAATGCATTCAACTCACAGACTTGAAGCTTCCTTTTGAAAGAGCAGTTTGGAAACACTCTTCTTATAGAATCTTAAAGTGGATATTTGGAGCACTTTGAGGCCTCTGCTGGGAAATGAAATCTCTTCACCTAAAAACTAGACAGAAACATTCTGAGAAACTTCTTTGCAATGAGTGCATTCTACTCACAGACTTGAACGTTCCTTTTGATAGAACAGTTTTGAAACATTACGTTTGTAGAATCTGCAAGTGTTTATTCGGAGCACCTTGAGGCCTCTGTTGGAAAAGGAAATATCTTCACATAAAAACTAGAGAGAAGGATTCTCAGAAAGTTCTTTGTGATGAGTTCATTCAACTCACAGAGTTGAACCTACCAATTGATAGAGAAGTTTGGAAACACTCTTTTTGTAGAATCTGCAAGTGGATATTTGGAGCCGTTTGAGGCCTATGCTGGAAAAGGAAATATCTTCACATAAAAACTGAACAGAAGCATTCTCAGAAACTTCTTTGTGTTGAGTGCATTCAACTCACAGACTTGAACTTCCCTATAGAAAGAGCAGTTTTGAAACACACTTTTGGTAAAATCTGCAAGTGGTTATTTGGAGCACTTCGAGGCCTGTGCTGGGATATGGAATATCTTCACCTAAAAACTACAGAGAAGCATTCTCAGAAAGTTCTTCACGATGCATTCATTCAACTCACAGAGTTGAACCTTCCTTTTGATAGAACAGTTTTGAAACACTCTTTTTGTAGAATCTGCAAGAGGATATTTGGAGCGTTCGGAGGCCTATGCTGGAAAAGGAAATATCTTCACATAAAAACTAGACAGAAGCATTCTCAGAAACTTCTGTGTGATGAGTGCATTCAACTCACAGACTTGAACGTTCCTCTTGAAAGAGCAGTTTTGAAACACTCCTTTTGTAGAATCTGCAAGTGTTTATTTGGAGCGCTTTGAGGCCTATGTTGGAAAAGGAAATATCTGCACATAAAAACTAGACAGAAGCATTCTCAGAAACTTCTTTGTGATGAGTGCATTCTACTCACAGTGTTGAAGCTTGCTTTTGAAAGAGCAGATTTGAAACACTCTTTTGGTAGAGTCTGCAAGTGGATATTTGGAGCGCTTTGAGGCCTATGCTGGAAAAGGAAATGTCTTCACATAAAAACTAGACAGAAGCATTCCAGGAAACTTCTGTATGATAAGTGCATTCAACTCACAGACTTGAACGTTCCTTTTGATAGAACTCTTTTGAAACACTCCTTTTGTAGAATTTGCAAGTGTTCATTTGGAGCGCTTTGAGGCCTAGCTGGAAAAGGAAATATCTTCACGTAAGAACTAGACAGAAGCATTCTCAGAAACTTCTTTCTGATGAGTGCATTCAACACACAGACTTGAACCTTGCTTTTGAAAGAGCAGCTTTGAAACACTCTTTTCAGCCCGCATCGCCAAGTCAATCCTAAGCCAAAAGAACAAAGCTGGAGGCATCACACTAGCTGACTTCAAACTATACTACAAGGCTACAGTAACCAAAACAGCATGGTACTGGTACCAAAACAGAGATATAGATCAATGGAACAGAACAGAGCCGTCAGAAATAATGCCACATATCTACAAGTATCTGATCTTTGACAAACCTGACAAAAACAAGAAATGGGGAAAGGATTCCCTATTTAATAAATGGTGCTGGGAAAACTGGCTAGCCATATGTAGAAAGCTGAAACTGGATCCCTTCCTTACACCTTATACAAAAATCAATTCAAGATGGATTAAAGACTTAAATGTTAGACCTAAAACCATAAAAACCCTAGAAGAAAACCTAGGCATTGCCATTCAGGACATAGGCATGGGCAAGGACTTCATGTCTAAAACACCAAAAGCAATGGCAACAAAAGCCAAAATTGACAAATGGGATCTAATTAAACTCAAGAGCTTCTGCACAGCAAAAGAAACTACCATCAGAGTGAACAGGCAACCTACAAAATGGGAGAAAATTTTCGCAACCTACTCATCTGACAAAGGGCTAATATCCAGAATCTACAATGAACTCCAACAAATTTACAAGAAAAAAACAAACAACCCCATCAAAAAGTGAGCAAAGGACATGAACAGACACTTCTCAAAAGAAGACATTGATGCAGCCAAAAAACACATGAAAAAATGCTCACCATCACTGCCTATCAGAGAAATGCAAATCAAAACCACAATGAGATACCATCTCACACCAGTTAGAATGGCAATCATTAAAAAGTCAGGAAACAACAGGTGCTGGAGAGGATGTGGAGAAATAGGAACACTTTTACACTGTTGGTGGGACTGTAAACTAGTTCAACCCTTGTGGAAGTCAGTGTGGCGATTCCTCAGGGATCTAGAACTAGAAATTCCATTTGACCCAGCCATCCCATTACTGGGTATATACCCAAAGGACTATAAATCATGCTGCTATAAAGACACATGCACACGTATGTTTATTGCGGCATTATTCACAATAGCAAAGACTTGGAACCAACCCAAATGTCCAACAATGATAGACTGGATTAAGAAAATGTGGCACATATACACCATGGAATACTATGCAGCCATAAAAAATGATGAGTTCACGTCCTTTGTAGGGACATGGATGAAATTGGAAATCATCATTCTCAGTAAACTATCGCAAGAACAAAAAACCAAACACCGCATATTCTCACTCATAGGTGGGAATTGAACAATGAGAACACATGGACACAGGAAGGGGAACATCACACTCTGGGGACTGTTGTGGGGTGGGGGGAGGGGGGAGGGATAGCATTGGGAGATATACCTAATGCTAGATGACGAGTTGGTGGGTGCAGCGCACCAGCATGGCACATGTATACATATGTAACTTACCTGCACATTGTGCACATGTACCATAAAACCTAAAGTATAATAATAATAATCATAATAATAATAATAAAATAAAAAAAAAATAAAAAAAAATAAATAAAAAAAAAAAGAAATGAGAAAAAAAAAAAAAAAAAAAAAAAGAAACACTCTTTTCGTAGAATCTGCAAGTGGATATTTGGAGCGCTTTGAGGCCTATGCTGGGAAATGAAATCCCTTCACCTAAAAACTAGACAGAAGCATTCTGAGAAACTTCTGTGTGATGAGTGCATTCAACTCACAGACTTGAACGTTCCCTTTGATAGAACAGTTTTGAAACACTCCTTTTGTAGAATCTGCATGTGTTTATTTGGAGCGCTTTGAGGCCTATGTTGGAAAAGGAAATATCTTCATATAGAAACTAGACGGAAGCATTCTCAGAAACTTCTTTGTGATGAATGCATTCAACTCACAGACTTGAAGCTTCCTTTTGAAAGAGCAGTTTGGAAACACTCTTCTTATAGAATCTTCAAGTGGATATTTGGAGCGCTTTGAGGCCTATGCTGGGAAATGAAATCTCTTCACCTAAAAACTAGACAGAAACATACTGAGAAACTTCTTTGCAATGAGTGCATTCAACTCACAGACTTGAACGTTCCCTTTGATAGAACAGTTTTGAAACATTACGTTTGTGGAATCTGCAAGTGTTTATTCGGAGCACCTTGAGGCCTATGTTGGAAAAGGAAATATCTTCACATAAAAACTAGAGAGAAGGATTCTCAGAAACTTCTTTGTGATGAGTTCATTCAACTCACAGAGTTGAACCTACGAATTGATAGAGAAGTTTGGAAACACTCTTTTTGTAGAATCTGCAAGTGGATATTTGGAGCGCTTTGAGGCCTATGCTGGAAAAGGAAATATCTTCACATAAAAACTGAACAGAAGCATTCTCAGAAACTTCTTTGTGTTGAGTGCATTCAACTCACAGACTTGAACTTCCCTATAGAAAGAGCAGTTTTGAAACTCTCTTTTGGTAAAATCTGCAAGTGGTTATTTGGAGCACTTCGAGGCCTGTGCTGGGATATGGAATATCTTCACCTAAAAACTACAGAGAAGCATTCTCAGAAAGTTCTTCACGATGCATTCATTCAACTCACAGAGTTGAACCTTCCTTTTGATAGAACAGTTTTGAAACACTCTTTTTGTAGAATCTGCAAGAGGATATTTGGAGCGTTCGGAGGCCTATGCTGGAAAAGGAAATATCTTCACATAAAAACTAGACAGAATCATTCTCAGAAACTTCTGTGTGATGAGTGCATTCAACTCACAGACTTGAACGTTCCTCTCGAAAGAGCAGTTTTGAAACACTCCTTTTGTAGAATCTGCAAGTGTTTGTTTGGAGCGCTTTGAGGCCTATGTTGGAAAAGGAAATATCTGCACATAAAAACTAGACAGAAGCATTCTCAGAAACTTCTTTGTGATGAGTGCATTCTACTCACAGTGTTGAAGCTTGCTTTTGATAGAGCAGTTTTGAAACACTCTGTTGGTAGAATCTGCAAGTGGATATTTGGAGCGCTTTGAGGCCTATGCTGGAAAAGGAAATGTCTTCACATAAAAACTAGACAGAAGCATTCCAGGAAACTTCTGTATGATAAGTGCATTCAACTCACAGACTTGAACGTTCCTTTTGATAGAACTCTTTTGAAACACTCCTTTTGTAGAATTTGCAAGTGTTCATTTGGAGCGCTTTGAGGCCTAAGCTGGAAAAGGAAATATCTTCACGTAAGAACTAGACAGAAGCATTCTCAGAAACTTCTTTCTGATGAGTGCATTCAACACACAGACTTGAACCTTGCTTTTGAAAGAGCAGCTTTGAAACACTCTTTTCGTAGAATCTGCAAGTGGATATTTGGAGCGCTTTGAGGCCTATGCTGGGAAATGAAATCTCTTCACCTAAAAACTAGACAGAAGCATTCTGAGAAACTTCTGTGTGATGAGTGCATTCAACTCACAGACTTGAACGTTCCCTTTGATAGAACAGTTTTGAAACACTCCTTTTGTAGAATCTGCATGTGTTTATTTGGAGCGCTTTGAGGCCTATGTTGGAAAAGGAAATATCTTCATATAGAAACTAGACGGAAGCATTCTCAGAAACTTCTTTGTGAAGAATGCATTCAACTCACAGACTTGAAGCTTCCTTTTGAAAGAGCAGTTTGGAAACACTCTTCTTATAGAATCTTAAAGTGGATATTTGGAGCACTTTGAGGCCTCTGCTGGGAAATGAAATCTCTTCACCTAAAAACTAGACAGAAACATTCTGAGAAACTTCTTTGCAATGAGTGCATTCTACTCACAGACTTGAACGTTCCTTTTGATAGAACAGTTTTGAAACATTACGTTTGTAGAATCTGCAAGTGTTTATTCGGAGCACCTTGAGGCCTCTGTTGGAAAAGGAAATATCTTCACATAAAAACTAGAGAGAAGGATTCTCAGAAAGTTCTTTGTGATGAGTTCATTCAACTCACAGAGTTGAACCTACCAATTGATAGAGAAGTTTGGAAACACTCTTTTTGTAGAATCTGCAAGTGGATATTTGGAGCCGTTTGAGGCCTATGCTGGAAAAGGAAATATCTTCACATAAAAACTGAACAGAAGCATTCTCAGAAACTTCTTTGTGTTGAGTGCATTCAACTCACAGACTTGAACTTCCCTATAGAAAGAGCAGTTTTGAAACACACTTTTGGTAAAATCTGCAAGTGGTTATTTGGAGCACTTCGAGGCCTGTGCTGGGATATGGAATATCTTCACCTAAAAACTACAGAGAAGCATTCTCAGAAAGTTCTTCACGATGCATTCATTCAACTCACAGAGTTGAACCTTCCTTTTGATAGAACAGTTTTGAAACACTCTTTTTGTAGAATCTGCAAGAGGATATTTGGAGCGTTCGGAGGCCTATGCTGGAAAAGGAAATATCTTCACATAAAAACTAGACAGAAGCATTCTCAGAAACTTCTGTGTGATGAGTGCATTCAACTCACAGACTTGAACGTTCCTCTTGAAAGAGCAGTTTTGAAACACTCCTTTTGTAGAATCTGCAAGTGTTTATTTGGAGCGCTTTGAGGCCTATGTTGGAAAAGGAAATATCTGCACATAAAAACTAGACAGAAGCATTCTCAGAAACTTCTTTGTGATGAGTGCATTCTACTCACAGTGTTGAAGCTTGCTTTTGAAAGAGCAGATTTGAAACACTCTTTTGGTAGAGTCTGCAAGTGGATATTTGGAGCGCTTTGAGGCCTATGCTGGAAAAGGAAATGTCTTCACATAAAAACTAGACAGAAGCATTCCAGGAAACTTCTGTATGATAAGTGCATTCAACTCACAGACTTGAACGTTCCTTTTGATAGAACTCTTTTGAAACACTCCTTTTGTAGAATTTGCAAGTGTTCATTTGGAGCGCTTTGAGGCCTAGCTGGAAAAGGAAATATCTTCACGTAAGAACTAGACAGAAGCATTCTCAGAAACTTCTTTCTGATGAGTGCATTCAACACACAGACTTGAACCTTGCTTTTGAAAGAGCAGCTTTGAAACACTCTTTTCAGCCCGCATCGCCAAGTCAATCCTAAGCCAAAAGAACAAAGCTGGAGGCATCACACTAGCTGACTTCAAACTATACTACAAGGCTACAGTAACCAAAACAGCATGGTACTGGTACCAAAACAGAGATATAGATCAATGGAACAGAACAGAGCCGTCAGAAATAATGCCACATATCTACAAGTATCTGATCTTTGACAAACCTGACAAAAACAAGAAATGGGGAAAGGATTCCCTATTTAATAAATGGTGCTGGGAAAACTGGCTAGCCATATGTAGAAAGCTGAAACTGGATCCCTTCCTTACACCTTATACAAAAATCAATTCAAGATGGATTAAAGACTTAAATGTTAGACCTAAAACCATAAAAACCCTAGAAGAAAACCTAGGCATTGCCATTCAGGACATAGGCATGGGCAAGGACTTCATGTCTAAAACACCAAAAGCAATGGCAACAAAAGCCAAAATTGACAAATGGGATCTAATTAAACTCAAGAGCTTC
The DNA here is from genome assembly GCF_028885625.2 of Pongo pygmaeus. Lineage (NCBI taxonomy): Eukaryota > Metazoa > Chordata > Mammalia > Primates > Hominidae > Pongo > Pongo pygmaeus. The sequence continues at coordinate 23,940,047 of NC_072394.2, read as the reverse complement.
TGCACAGCAAAAGAAACTACCATCAGAGTGAACAGGCAACCTACAAAATGGGAGAAAATTTTCGCAACCTACTCATCTGACAAAGGGCTAATATCCAGAATCTACAATGAACTCCAACAAATTTACAAGAAAAAAACAAACAACCCCATCAAAAAGTGAGCAAAGGACATGAACAGACACTTCTCAAAAGAAGACATTGATGCAGCCAAAAAACACATGAAAAAATGCTCACCATCACTGCCTATCAGAGAAATGCAAATCAAAACCACAATGAGATACCATCTCACACCAGTTAGAATGGCAATCATTAAAAAGTCAGGAAACAACAGGTGCTGGAGAGGATGTGGAGAAATAGGAACACTTTTACACTGTTGGTGGGACTGTAAACTAGTTCAACCCTTGTGGAAGTCAGTGTGGCGATTCCTCAGGGATCTAGAACTAGAAATTCCATTTGACCCAGCCATCCCATTACTGGGTATATACCCAAAGGACTATAAATCATGCTGCTATAAAGACACATGCACACGTATGTTTATTGCGGCATTATTCACAATAGCAAAGACTTGGAACCAACCCAAATGTCCAACAATGATAGACTGGATTAAGAAAATGTGGCACATATACACCATGGAATACTATGCAGCCATAAAAAATGATGAGTTCACGTCCTTTGTAGGGACATGGATGAAATTGGAAATCATCATTCTCAGTAAACTATCGCAAGAACAAAAAACCAAACACCGCATATTCTCACTCATAGGTGGGAATTGAACAATGAGAACACATGGACACAGGAAGGGGAACATCACACTCTGGGGACTGTTGTGGGGTGGGGGGAGGGGGGAGGGATAGCATTGGGAGATATACCTAATGCTAGATGACGAGTTGGTGGGTGCAGCGCACCAGCATGGCACATGTATACATATGTAACTTACCTGCACATTGTGCACATGTACCATAAAACATAAAGTATAATAATAATAATCATAATAATAAAATAAAAATAATAAAAAATAAAAAATAAAAATAAAAAAAAAAAAAGAAATGAGGAAAAAAAAAAAAAAAAAAAAAGAAACACTCTTTTCGTAGAATCTTCAAGTGGATATTTGGAGCGCTTTGAGGCCTATGCTGGGAAATGAAATCTCTTCACCTAAAAACTAGACAGAAGCATTCTGAGAAACTTCTGTGTGATGAGTGCATTCAACTCACAGACTTGAACGTTCCCTTTGATAGAACAGTTTTGAAACACTCCTTTTGTAGAATCTGCATGTGTTTATTTGGAGCGCTTTGAGGCCTATGTTGGAAAAGGAAATATCTTCATATAGAAACTAGACGGAAGCATTCTCAGAAACTTCTTTGTGATGAATGCATGCAACTCACAGACTTGAAGCTTCCTTTTGAAAGAGCAGTTTGGAAACACTCTTCTTATAGAATCTTCAAGTGGATATTTGGAGCGCTTTGAGGCCTCTGCTGGGAAATGAAATCTCTTCACCTAAAAACTAGACAGAAACATTCTGAGAAACTTCTTTGCAATGAGTGCATTCAACTCACAGACTTGAACGTTCCTTTTGATAGAACAGTTTTGACACGTTACGTTTGTAGAGTCTGCAAGTGTTTATTCGGAGCACCTTGAGGCCTATGTTGGAAAAGGAAATATCTTCACATAAAAACTAGAGAGAAGTATTCTCAGAAACTTCTTTGTGATGAGTTCATTCAACTCACAGAGTTGAACCTACCAATTGATAGAGAAGTTTGGAAACACTCTTTTTGTAGAATCTGCAAGTGGATATTTGGAGCCTTTTGAGGCCTATGCTGGAAAAGGAAATATCTTCACATAAAAACTGAACAGAAGCATTCTCAGAAACTTCTTTGTGTTGAGTGCATTCAACTCACAGACTTGAACTTCCCTATAGAAAGAGCAGTTTTGAAACACTCTTTTGGTAAAATCTGCAAGTGGTTATTTGGAGCACTTCGAGGCCTGTGCTGGGATATGGAATATCTTCACCTAAAAACTACAGAGAAGCATTCTCAGAAAGTTCTTCACGATGCATTCATTCAACTCACAGAGTTGAACCTTCCTTTTGATAGAACAGTTTTGAAACACTCTTTTTGTAGAATCTGCAAGAGGATATTTGGAGCGTTCGGAGGCCTATGCTGGAAAAGGAAATATCTTCACATAAAAACTAGACAGAAGCATTCTCAGAAACTTCTGTGTGATGAGTGCATTCAACTCACAGACTTGAACGTTCCTCTCGAAAGAGCAGATTTGAAACACTCCTTTTGTAGAATCTGTAAGTGTTTATTTGGAGCGCTTTGAGGCCTCTGTTGGAAATGGAAATATCTGCACATAAAAACTAGACAGAAGCATTCTCAGAAACTTCTTTGTGATGAGTGCATTCTACTCACAGTGTTGAAGCTTGCTTTTGATAGAGCAGTTTTGAAACACTCTTTTGGTAGAATCTGCAAGTGGATATTTGGAGCGCTTTGAGGCCTATGCTGGAAAAGGAAATGTGTTCACATAAAAAGTAGACAGAAGCATTCCAGGAAACTTCTGTATGATAAGTGCATTCAACTCACAGACTTGAACGTTCCTTTTGATAGAACTCTTTTGAAACACTCCTTTTGTAGAATTTGCAAGTGTTCATTTGGAGCGCTTTGAGGCCTAAGAAGGAAAAGGAAATATCTTCACGTAAGAACTAGACAGAAGCATTATCAGAAACTTCTTTCTGATGAGTGCATTCAACACACAGACTTGAAGCTTCCTTTTGAAAGAGCAGTTTGGAAACACTCTTCTTATAGAATCTTCAAGTGGATATTTGGAGCGCTTTGAGGCCTATGCTGGGAAATGAAATCTCTTCACCTAAAAACTAGACAGAAACATTCTGAGAAACTTCTTTGCAATGAGTGCATTCAACTCACAGACATGAACGTTCCTTTTGATAGAACAGTTTTGAAACATTACGTTTGTAGGGTCTGCAAGTGTTTATTCGGAGCACCTTGAGGCCTATGTTGGAAAAGGAAATATCTTCACATAAAAACTAGAGAGAAGGATTCTCAGAAACTTCTTTGTGATGAGTTCATTCAACTCACAGAGTTGAACCTACCAATTGATAGAGAAGTTTGGAAACACTCTTTTTGTAGAATCTGCAAGTGGATATTTGGAGCCGTTTGAAGCCTATGCTGGAAAAGGAAATATCTTCACATAAAAACTGAACAGAAGCATTCTCAGAAACTTCTTTGTGTTGAGTGCATTCAACTCACAGACTTGAACTTCCCTATAGAAAGAGCAGTTTTGAAACACTCTTTTGGTAAAATCTGCAAGTGGTTATTTGGAGCACTTCGAGGCCTGTGCTGGGATATGGAATATCTTCACCTAAAAACTACAGAGAAGCATTCTCAGAAAGTTCTTTACGATGCATTCATTCAACTCACAGAGTTGAACCTTCCTTTTGATAGAACAGTTTTGAAACACTCTTTTTGTAGAATCTGCAAGAGGATATTTGGAGCCTTCGGAGGCCTATGCTGGAAAAGGAAATATCTTCACATAAAAACTAGACAGAAGCATTCTCAGAAACTTCTGTGTGATGAGTGCATTCAACTCACAGACTTGAACGTTCCTCTCGAAAGAGCAGTTTTGAAACACTCCTTTTGTAGAATCTGCAAGTGTTTATTTGGAGCGCTTTGAGGCCTCTGTTGGAAATGGAAATATCTGCACATAAAAACTAGACAGAAGCATTCTCAGAAACTTCTTTGTGATGAGTGCATTCTACTCACAGTGTTGAAGCTTGCTTTGATAGAGCAGTTTTGAAACACTCTTTTGGTAGAATCTGCAAGTGGATATTTGGAGCGCTTTGAGGCCTATGCTGGAAAAGGAAATGTCTTCACATAAAAACTAGACAGAAGCATTCCAGGAAACTTCTGTATGATAAGTGCATTCAACTCACAGACTTGAACGTTCCTTTTGATAGAACTCTTTTGAAACACTCCTTTTGTAGAATTTGCAAGTGTTCATTTGGAGCGCTTTGAGGCCTAAGCTGGAAAAGGAAATATCTTCACGTAAGAACTAGACAGAAGCATTCTCAGAAACTTCTTTCTGATGAGTGCATTCAACACACAGACTTGAACCTTGCTTTTGAGAGAGCAGCTTTGAAACACTCTTTTCGTAGAATCTGCAAGTGGATATTTGGAGCGCTTTGAGGCCTATGCTGGGAAATGAAATCTCTTCAACTAAAAACTAGACAGAAGCATTCTGAGAAACTTCTGTGTGATGAGTGCATTCAACTCACAGACTTGAACGTTCCCTTTGATAGAACAGTTTTGAAACACTCCTTTTGTAGAATCTGCATGTGTTTATTTGGAGCGCTTTGAGGCCTATGTTGGAAAAGGAAATATCTTCACATAAAAACTAGAGAGAAGGATTCTCAGAAAGTTCTTTGTGATGAGTTCGTTCAACTCACAGAGTTGAACCTACCAATTGATAGAGAAGTTTTGAAACACTCTTTTTGTAGAATCTGCAAGTGGATATTTGGAGCCGTTTGAGGCCTATGCTGGAAAAGGAAATATCTTCACATAAAAACTGAACAGAAGCATTCTCAGAAACTTCTTTGTGTTGAGTGCATTCAACTCACAGACTTGAACTTCCCTATAGAAAGAGCAGTTTTGAAACACTCTTTTGGTAAAATCTGCAAGTGGTTATTTGGAGCACTTCGAGGCCTGTGCTGGGATATGGAATATCTTCCCCTAAAAACTACAGAGAAGCATTCTCAGAAAGTTCTTCATGATGCATTCATTCAACTCACAGAGTTGAACCTTCCTTTTGATAGAACAGTATTGAAACACTCTTTTTGTAGAATCTGCAAGAGGATATTTGGAGCGTTCGGAGGCCTATGCTGGAAAAGGAAATATCTTCACATAAAAACTAGACAGAAGCATTCTCAGAAACTTCTGTGTGATGAGTGCATTCAACTCACAGACTTGAACGTTCCTCTTGAAAGAGCAGATTTGAAACACTCCTTTTGTAGAATCTGCAAGTGTTTATTTGGAGCGCTTTGAGGCCTCTGTTGGAAATGGAAATATCTGCACATAAAAACTAGACAGAAGCATTCTCAGAAACTTCTTTGTGATGAGTGCATTCTACTCACAGTGTTGAAGCTTGCTTTTGATAGAGCAGTTTTGAAACACTCTTTTGGTAGAATCTGCAAGTGGATATTTGGAGCGCTTTGAGGCCTATGCTGGAAAAGGAAATGTCTTCACATAAAAACTAGACAGAAGCATTCCAGGAAACTTCTGTATGATAAGGGCATTCAACTCACAGACTTGAACGTTCCTTTTGATAGAACTCTTTTGAAACACTCCTTTTGTAGAATTTGCAAGTGTTCATTTGGAGCGCTTTGAGGCCTAGCTGGAAAAGGAAATATCTTCACGTAAGAACTAGACAGAAGCATTCTCAGAAACTTCTTTCTGATGAGTGCATTCAACACACAGACTTGAACCTTGCTTTTGAAAGAGCAGCTTTGAAACACTCTTTTCAGCCCGCATCGCCAAGTCAATCCTAAGCCAAAAGAACAAAGCTGGAGGCATCACACTAGCTGACTTCAAACTATACTACAAGGCTACAGTAACCAAAACAGCATGGTACTGGTACCAAAACAGAGATATAGATCAATGGAACAGAACAGAGCCGTCAGAAATAATGCCACATATCTACAAGTATCTGATCTTTGACAAACCTGACAAAAACAAGAAATGGGGAAAGGATTCCCTATTTAATAAATGGTGCTGGGAAAACTGGCTAGCCATATGTAGAAAGCTGAAACTGGATCCCTTCCTTACACCTTATACAAAAATCAATTCAAGATGGATTAAAGACTTAAATGTTAGACCTAAAACCATAAAAACCCTAGAAGAAAACCTAGGCATTGCCATTCAGGACATAGGCATGGGCAAGGACTTCATGTCTAAAACACCAAAAGCAATGGCAACAAAGCCAAAATTGACAAATGGGATCTAATTAAACTCAAGAGCTTCTGCACAGCAAAAGAAACTACCATCAGAGTGAACAGGCAACCTACAAAATGGGAGAAAATTTTCGCAACCTACTCATCTGACAAAGGGCTAATATCCAGAATCTACAATGAACTCCAACAAATTTACAAGAAAAAAACAAACAACCCCATCAAAAAGTGAGCAAAGGACATGAACAGACACTTCTCAAAAGAAGACATTGATGCAGCCAAAAAACACATGAAAAAATGCTCACCATCACTGCCTATCAGAGAAATGCAAATCAAAACCACAATGAGATACCATCTCACACCAGTTAGAATGGCAATCATTAAAAAGTCAGGAAACAACAGGTGCTGGAGAGGATGTGGAGAAATAGGAACACTTTTACACTGTTGGTGGGACTGTAAACTAGTTCAACCCTTGTGGAAGTCAGTGTGGCGATTCCTCAGGGATCTAGAACTAGAAATTCCATTTGACCCAGCCATCCCATTACTGGGTATATACCCAAAGGACTATAAATCATGCTGCTATAAAGACACATGCACACGTATGTTTATTGCGGCATTATTCACAATAGCAAAGACTTGGAACCAACCCAAATGTCCAACAATGATAGACTGGATTAAGAAAATGTGGCACATATACACCATGGAATACTATGCAGCCATAAAAAATGATGAGTTCACGTCCTTTGTAGGGACATGGATGAAATTGGAAATCATCATTCTCAGTAAACTATCGCAAGAACAAAAAACCAAACACCGCATATTCTCACTCATAGGTGGGAATTGAACAATGAGAACACATGGACACAGGAAGGGGAACATCACACTCTGGGGACTGTTGTGGGGTGGGGGGAGGGGGGAGGGATAGCATTGGGAGATATACCTAATGCTAGATGACGAGTTGGTGGGTGCAGCGCACCAGCATGGCACATGTATACATATGTAACTTACCTGCACATTGTGCACATGTACCATAAAACATAAAGTATAATAATAATAATCATAATAATAAAATAAAAATAATAAAAAATAAAAAATAAAAATAAAAAAAAAAAAAGAAATGAGGAAAAAAAAAAAAAAAAAAAAAGAAACACTCTTTTCGTAGAATCTTCAAGTGGATATTTGGAGCGCTTTGAGGCCTATGCTGGGAAATGAAATCTCTTCACCTAAAAACTAGACAGAAGCATTCTGAGAAACTTCTGTGTGATGAGTGCATTCAACTCACAGACTTGAACGATCCCTTTGATAGAACAGTTTTGAAACACTCCTTTTGTAGAATCTGCATGTGTTTATTTGGAGCGCTTTGAGGCCTATGTTGGAAAAGGAAATATCTTCATATAGAAACTAGACGGAAGCATTCTCAGAAACTTCTTTGTGATGAATGCATGCAACTCACAGACTTGAAGCTTCCTTTTGAAAGAGCAGTTTGGAAACACTCTTCTTATAGAATCTTCAAGTGGATATTTGGAGCGCTTTGAGGCCTCTGCTGGGAAATGAAATCTCTTCACCTAAAAACTAGACAGAAACATTCTGAGAAACTTCTTTGCAATGAGTGCATTCAACTCACAGACTTGAACGTTCCTTTTGATAGAACAGTTTTGACACGTTACGTTTGTAGAGTCTGCAAGTGTTTATTCGGAGCACCTTGAGGCCTATGTTGGAAAAGGAAATATCTTCACATAAAAACTAGAGAGAAGTATTCTCAGAAACTTCTTTGTGATGAGTTCATTCAACTCACAGAGTTGAACCTACCAATTGATAGAGAAGTTTGGAAACACTCTTTTTGTAGAATCTGCAAGTGGATATTTGGAGCCTTTTGAGGCCTATGCTGGAAAAGGAAATATCTTCACATAAAAACTGAACAGAAGCATTCTCAGAAACTTCTTTGTGTTGAGTGCATTCAACTCACAGACTTGAACTTCCCTATAGAAAGAGCAGTTTTGAAACACTCTTTTGGTAAAATCTGCAAGTGGTTATTTGGAGCACTTCGAGGCCTGTGCTGGGATATGGAATATCTTCACCTAAAAACTACAGAGAAGCATTCTCAGAAAGTTCTTCACGATGCATTCATTCAACTCACAGAGTTGAACCTTCCTTTTGATAGAACAGTTTTGAAACACTCTTTTTGTAGAATCTGCAAGAGGATATTTGGAGCGTTCGGAGGCCTATGCTGGAAAAGGAAATATCTTCACATAAAAACTAGACAGAAGCATTCTCAGAAACTTCTGTGTGATGAGTGCATTCAACTCACAGACTTGAACGTTCCTCTCGAAAGAGCAGATTTGAAACACTCCTTTTGTAGAATCTGTAAGTGTTTATTTGGAGCGCTTTGAGGCCTCTGTTGGAAATGGAAATATCTGCACATAAAAACTAGACAGAAGCATTCTCAGAAACTTCTTTGTGATGAGTGCATTCTACTCACAGTGTTGAAGCTTGCTTTTGATAGAGCAGTTTTGAAACACTCTTTTGGTAGAATCTGCAAGTGGATATTTGGAGCGCTTTGAGGCCTATGCTGGAAAAGGAAATGTGTTCACATAAAAAGTAGACAGAAGCATTCCAGGAAACTTCTGTATGATAAGTGCATTCAACTCACAGACTTGAACGTTCCTTTTGATAGAACTCTTTTGAAACACTCCTTTTGTAGAATTTGCAAGTGTTCATTTGGAGCGCTTTGAGGCCTAAGAAGGAAAAGGAAATATCTTCACGTAAGAACTAGACAGAAGCATTATCAGAAACTTCTTTCTGATGAGTGCATTCAACACACAGACTTGAAGCTTCCTTTTGAAAGAGCAGTTTGGAAACACTCTTCTTATAGAATCTTCAAGTGGATATTTGGAGCGCTTTGAGGCCTATGCTGGGAAATGAAATCTCTTCACCTAAAAACTAGACAGAAACATTCTGAGAAACTTCTTTGCAATGAGTGCATTCAACTCACAGACATGAACGTTCCTTTTGATAGAACAGTTTTGAAACATTACGTTTGTAGGGTCTGCAAGTGTTTATTCGGAGCACCTTGAGGCCTATGTTGGAAAAGGAAATATCTTCACATAAAAACTAGAGAGAAGGATTCTCAGAAACTTCTTTGTGATGAGTTCATTCAACTCACAGAGTTGAACCTACCAATTGATAGAGAAGTTTGGAAACACTCTTTTTGTAGAATCTGCAAGTGGATATTTGGAGCCGTTTGAAGCCTATGCTGGAAAAGGAAATATCTTCACATAAAAACTGAACAGAAGCATTCTCAGAAACTTCTTTGTGTTGAGTGCATTCAACTCACAGACTTGAACTTCCCTATAGAAAGAGCAGTTTTGAAACACTCTTTTGGTAAAATCTGCAAGTGGTTATTTGGAGCACTTCGAGGCCTGTGCTGGGATATGGAATATCTTCACCTAAAAACTACAGAGAAGCATTCTCAGAAAGTTCTTTACGATGCATTCATTCAACTCACAGAGTTGAACCTTCCTTTTGATAGAACAGTTTTGAAACACTCTTTTTGTAGAATCTGCAAGAGGATATTTGGAGCCTTCGGAGGCCTATGCTGGAAAAGGAAATATCTTCACATAAAAACTAGACAGAAGCATTCTCAGAAACTTCTGTGTGATGAGTGCATTCAACTCACAGACTTGAACGTTCCTCTCGAAAGAGCAGTTTTGAAACACTCCTTTTGTAGAATCTGCAAGTGTTTATTTGGAGCGCTTTGAGGCCTCTGTTGGAAATGGAAATATCTGCACATAAAAACTAGACAGAAGCATTCTCAGAAACTTCTTTGTGATGAGTGCATTCTACTCACAGTGTTGAAGCTTGCTTTGATAGAGCAGTTTTGAAACACTCTTTTGGTAGAATCTGCAAGTGGATATTTGGAGCGCTTTGAGGCCTATGCTGGAAAAGGAAATGTCTTCACATAAAAACTAGACAGAAGCATTCCAGGAAACTTCTGTATGATAAGTGCATTCAACTCACAGACTTGAACGTTCCTTTTGATAGAACTCTTTTGAAACACTCCTTTTGTAGAATTTGCAAGTGTTCATTTGGAGCGCTTTGAGGCCTAAGCTGGAAAAGGAAATATCTTCACGTAAGAACTAGACAGAAGCATTCTCAGAAACTTCTTTCTGATGAGTGCATTCAACACACAGACTTGAACCTTGCTTTTGAGAGAGCAGCTTTGAAACACTCTTTTCGTAGAATCTGCAAGTGGATATTTGGAGCGCTTTGAGGCCTATGCTGGGAAATGAAATCTCTTCAACTAAAAACTAGACAGAAGCATTCTGAGAAACTTCTGTGTGATGAGTGCATTCAACTCACAGACTTGAACGTTCCCTTTGATAGAACAGTTTTGAAACACTCCTTTTGTAGAATCTGCATGTGTTTATTTGGAGCGCTTTGAGGCCTATGTTGGAAAAGGAAATATCTTCACATAAAAACTAGAGAGAAGGATTCTCAGAAAGTTCTTTGTGATGAGTTCGTTCAACTCACAGAGTTGAACCTACCAATTGATAGAGAAGTTTTGAAACACTCTTTTTGTAGAATCTGCAAGTGGATATTTGGAGCCGTTTGAGGCCTATGCTGGAAAAGGAAATATCTTCACATAAAAACTGAACAGAAGCATTCTCAGAAACTTCTTTGTGTTGAGTGCATTCAACTCACAGACTTGAACTTCCCTATAGAAAGAGCAGTTTTGAAACACTCTTTTGGTAAAATCTGCAAGTGGTTATTTGGAGCACTTCGAGGCCTGTGCTGGGATATGGAATATCTTCCCCTAAAAACTACAGAGAAGCATTCTCAGAAAGTTCTTCATGATGCATTCATTCAACTCACAGAGTTGAACCTACCTTTTGATAGAACAGTATTGAAACACTCTTTTTGTAGAATCTGCAAGAGGATATTTGGAGCGTTCGGAGGCCTATGCTGGAAAAGGAAATATCTTCACATAAAAACTAGACAGAAGCATTCTCAGAAACTTCTGTGTGATGAGTGCATTCAACTCACAGACTTGAACGTTCCTCTTGAAAGAGCAGATTTGAAACACTCCTTTTGTAGAATCTGCAAGTGTTTATTTGGAGCGCTTTGAGGCCTCTGTTGGAAATGGAAATATCTGCACATAAAAACTAGACAGAAGCATTCTCAGAAACTTCTTTGTGATGAGTGCATTCTACTCACAGTGTTGAAGCTTGCTTTTGATAGAGCAGTTTTGAAACACTCTTTTGGTAGAATCTGCAAGTGGATATTTGGAGCGCTTTGAGGCCTATGCTGGAAAAGGAAATGTCTTCACATAAAAACTAGACAGAAGCATTCCAGGAAACTTCTGTATGATAAGGGCATTCAACTCACAGACTTGAACGTTCCTTTTGATAGAACTCTTTTGAAACACTCCTTTTGTAGAATTTGCAAGTGTTCATTTGGAGCGCTTTGAAGCCTAAGATGGAAAAGGAAATATCTTCACGTAAGAACTAGACAGAAGCATTCTCAGAAACTTCTTTCTGATGAGTGCATTCAACACACAGACTTGAAGCTTCCTTTTGAAAGAGCAGTTTGGAAACACTCTTCTTATAGAATCTTCAAGTGGATATTTGGAGCGCTTTGAGGCCTATGCTGGGAAATGAAATCTCTTCACATAAAAACTAGACAGAAACATTCTGAGAAACTTCTTTGCAATGAGTGCATTGAACAAACAAACTTGAACGTTCCTTTTGATAGAACAGTTTTGAAACATTGCGTTTGTAGAGTCTGCAAGTGTTTATTCGGAGCACCTTGAGGCCTATGTTGGAAAAGGAAATATCTTCACATAAAAACTAGAGAGAAGTATTCTCAGAAACTTCTTTGTGATGAGTTCATTCAACTCACAGAGTTGAACCTACCAATTGATAGAGAAGTTTGGAAACACTCTTTTTGTAGAATCTGCAAGTGGATATTTTGAGCCGTTTGAGGCCTATGCTGGAAAAGGAAATATCTTCACATAAAAACTGAACAGAAGCATTCTCAGAAACTTCTTTGTGTTGAGTGCATTCAACTCACAGACTTGAACTTCCCTATAGAAAGAGCAGTTTTGAAACACTCTTTTGGTAAAATCTGCAAGTGGTTATTTGGAGCACTTCGAGGCCTGTGCTGGGATATGGAATATCTTCACCTAAAAACTACAGAGAAGCATTCTCAGAAAGTTCTTCATGATGCATTCATTCAACTCACAGAGTTGAACCTTCCTTTTGATAGAACAGTTTTGAAACACTCTTTTTGTAGAATCTGCAAGAGGATATTTGGAGCGTTCGGAGGCCTATGCTGGAAAAGGAAATATCTTCACATAAAAACTAGACAGAAGCATTCTCAGAAACTTCTGTGTGATGAGTGCATTCAACTCACAGACTTGAACGTTCCTCTCGAAAGAGCAGATTTGAAACACTCCTTTTGTAGAATCTGCAAGTGTTTATTTGGAGCGCTTTGAGGCCTCTGTTGGAAATGGAAATATCTGCACATAAAAACTAGACAGAAGCATTCTCAGAAACTTCTTTGTGATGAGTGCATTCTACTCACAGTGTTGAAGCTTGCTTTTGATAGAGCAGTTTTGAAACACTCTTTTGGTAGAATCTGCAAGTGGATATTTGGAGCGCTTTGAGGCCTATGCTGGAAAAGGAAATGTGTTCACATAAAAACTAGACAGAAGCATTCCAGGAAACTTCTGTATGATAAGTGCATTCAACTCATAGACTTGAACGTTCCTTTTGATAGAACTCTTTTGAAACACTCCTTTTGTAGAATTTGCAAGTGTTCATTTGGAGCGCTTTGAGGCCTAAGAAGGAAAAGGAAATATCTTCACGTAAGAACTAGACAGAAGCATTCTCAGAAACTTCTTTCTGATGAGTGCATTCAACACACAGACTTGAAGCTTCCTTTTGAAAGAGCAGTTTGGAAACACTCTTCTTATAGAATCTTCAAGTGGATATTTGGAGCGCTTTGAGGCCTATGCTGGGAAATGAAATCTCTTCACCTAAAAACTAGACAGAAACTTTCTGAGAAACTTCTTTGCAATGAGTGCATTCAACTCACAGACATGAACGTTCCTTTTGATAGAACAGTTTTGAAACATTACGTTTGTAGAGTCTGCAAGTGTTTATTCGGAGCACCTTGAGGCCTATGTTGGAAAAGGAAATATCTTCACATAAAAACTAGAGAGAAGGATTCTCAGAAACTTCTTTGTGATGAGTTCATTCAACTCACAGAGTTGAACCTACCAATTGATAGAGAAGTTTGGAAACACTCTTTTTGTAGAATCTGCAAGTGGATATTTGGAGTCGTTTGAGGCCTATGCTGGAAAAGGAAATATCTTCACATAAAAACTGAACAGAAGCATTCTCAGAAACTTCTTTGTGTTGAGTGCATTCAACTCACAGACTTGAACTTCCGTATAGAAAGAGCAGTTTTGAAACACTGTTTTGGTTAAATCTGCAAGTGGTTATTTGGAGCACTTCGAGGCCTTTGCTGGGATATGGAATATCTTCACCTAAAAACTACAGAGAAGGATTCTCAGAAAGTTCTTCACGATGCATTCATTCAACTCACAGAGTTGAACCTTCCTTTTGATAGAACAATTTTGAAACACTCTTTTTGTAGAATCTGCAAGAGGATATTTGGAGCGTTCGGAGGCCTATGCTGGAAAAGGAAATGTCTTCACATAAAAACTAGACAGAAGCATTCTCAGAAACTTCTGTGTGATGAGTGCATTCAACTCACAGACTTGAACGTTCCTCTCGAAAGAGCAGTTTTGAAACACTCCTTTTGTAGAATCTGCAAGTGTTTATTTGGAGCGCTTTGAGGCCTCTGTTGGAAATGGAAATATCTGCACATAAAAACTAGACAGAAGCATTCTCAGAAACTTCTTTGTGATGAGTGCATTCTACTCACAGTGTTGAAGCTTGCTTTTGATAGAGCAGTTTTGAAACACTCTTTTGGTAGAATCTGCAAGTGGATATTTGGAGCGCTTTGAGGCCTATGCTGGAAAAGGAAATGTCTTCACATAAAAACTAGACAGAAGCATTCCAGGAAACTTCTGTATGATAAGTGCATTCAACTCACAGACTTGAACGTTCCTTTTAATAGAACTCTTTTGAAACACTCCTTTTGTAGAATTTGCAAGTGTTCATTTGGAGCGCTTTGAGGCCTAAGCTGGAAAAGGAAATATCTTCACGTAAGAACTAGACAGAAGCATTCTCAGAAACTTCTTTCTGTTGAGTGCATTCAACACACAGACTTGAACCTTGCTTTTGAGAGAGCAGCTTTGAAACACTCTTTTCGTAGAATCTGCAAGTGGATATTTGGAGCGCTTTGAGGCCTATGCTGGGAAATGAAATCTCTTCAACTAAAAACTAGACAGAAGCATTCTGAGAAACTTCTGTGTGATGAGTGCATTCAACTCACAGACTTGAACGTTCCCTTTGATAGAACAGTTTTGAAACACTCCTTTTGTAGAATCTGCATGTGTTTATTTGGAGCGCTTTGAGGCCTATGTTGGAAAAGGAAATATCTTCACATAAAAACTAGAGAGAAGGATTCTCAGAAAGTTCTTTGTGATGAGTTCGTTCAACTCACAGAGTTGAACCTACCAATTGATAGAGAAGTTTGGAAACACTCTTTTTGTAGAATCTGCAAGTGGATATTTGAAGCCGTTTGAGGCCTATGCTGGAAAAGGAAATATCTTCACATAAAAACTGAACAGAAGCATTCTCAGAAACTTCTTTGTGTTGAGTGCATTCAACTCACAGACTTGAACTTCCCTATAGAAAGAGCAGTTTTGAAACACTCTTTTGGTAAAATCTGCAAGTGGTTATTTGGAGCACTTCGAGGCCTGTGCTGGGATATGGAATGTCTTCCCCTAAAAACTACAGAGAAGCATTCTCAGAAAGTTCTTCATGATGCATTCATTCAACTCACAGAGTTGAACCTTCCTTTTGATAGAACAGTTTTGAAACACTCTTTTTGTAGAATCTGCAAGAGGATATTTGGAGCGTTCGGAGGCCTATGCTGGAAAAGGAAATATCTTCACATAAAAACTAGACAGAAGCATTCTCAGAAACTTCTGTGTGATGAGTGCATTCAACTCACAGACTTGAACGTTCCTCTTGAAAGAGCAGATTTGAAACACTCCTTTTGTAGAATCTGCATGTGTTTATTTGGAGCGCTTTGAGGCCTATGTTGGAAAAGGAAATATCTTCATATAGAAACTAGACGGAAGCATTCTCAGAAACTTCTTTGTGATGAATGCATTCAACTCACAGACTTGAAGCTTCCTTTTGAAAGAGCAGTTTGGAAACACTCTTCTTATAGAATCTTCAAGTGGATATTTGGAGCGCTTTGAGGCCTCTGCTGGGAAATGAAATCTCTTCACCTAAAAACAAGACAGAAACATTCTGAGAAACTTCTTTGCAATGAGTGCATTCAACTCACAGACTTGAACGTTCCTTTTGATAGAACAGTTTTGACACGTTACGTTTGTAGAGTCTGCAAGTGTTTACTCGGAGCACCATGAGGCCTATGTTGGAAAAGGAAATATCTTCACATAAAAACTAGAGAGAAGGATTCTCAGAAACTTCTTTGTGATGAGTTCATTCAACTCACAGAGTTGAACCTACCAATTGATAGAGAAGTTTGGAAACACTCTTTTTGTAGAATCTACAAGTGGATATTTGGAGCCTTTTGAGGCCTATGCTGGAAAAGGAAATATCTTCACATAAAAACTGAACAGAAGCATTCTCAGAAACTTCTTTGTGTTGAGTGCATTCAACTCACAGACTTGAACTTCCCTATAGAAAGAGCAGTTTTGAAACACTCTTTTGGTAAAATCTGCAGTGGTTATTTGGAGCACTTCGAGGCCTGTGCTGGGATATGGAATATCTTCACCTAAAAACTACAGAGAAGCATTCTCAGAAAGTTCTTCACGATGCATTCATTCAACTCACAGAGTTGAACCTTTCTTTTGATAGAACAGTTTTGAAACACTCTTTTTGTAGAATCTGCAAGAGGATACTTGGAGCGTTCGGAGGCCTATGCTGGAAAAGGAAATATCTTCACATAAAAACTAGACAGAAGCATTCTCAGAAACTTCTGTGTGATGAGTGCATTCAACTCACAGACTTGAACATTCCTCTCGAAAGAGCAGTTTTGAAACACTCCTTTTGTAGAATCCGCAAGTGTTTATTTGGAGCGCTTTGAGGCCTCTGTTGGAAAAGGAAATATCTGCACATAAAAACTAGACAGAAGCATTCTCAGAAACTTCTTTGTGATGAGTGCATTCTACTCACAGTGTTGAAGCTTGCTTTTGATAGAGCAGTTTTGAAACACTCTTTTGGTAGAATCTGCAAGTGGATATTTGGAGCGCTTTGAGGCCTATGCTGGAAAAGGAAATGTGTTCACATAAAAACTAGACAGAAGCATTCCAGGAAACTTCTGTATGATGAGTGCATTCAACTCACAGACTTGAACGTTCCTTTTGATAGAACTCTTTTAAAACACTCCTTTTGTAGAATTTGCAAGTGTTCATTTGGAGCGCTTTGAGGCCTAAGCTGGAAAAGGAAATATCTTCACGTAAGAACAAGACAGAAGCATTCTCAGAAACTTCTTTCTGATGAGTGCATTCAACACACAGACTTGAACCTTGCTTTTGAGAGAGCAGCTTTGAAACACTCTTTTCGTAGAATCTGCAGGTGGATATTTGGAGCGTTTTGAGGCCTATGCTGGGAAATGAAATCTCTTCACCTAAAAACTAGACAGAAGCATTCTGAGAAACTTCTGTGTGATGAGTGCATTCAACTCACAGGCTTGAACGTTCCCTTTGATAGAACAGTTTTGAAACACTCCTTTTGTAGAATCTGCATGTGTTTATTTGGAGCGCATTGAGGCCTATGTTGGAAAAGGAATTATCTTCATATAGAAACTAGACAGAAGCATTCTCAGAAACTTCTTTGTGATGAATGCATTCAACTCACAGACTTGAAGCTTCCTTTTGAAAGAGCAGTTTGGAAACACTCTTCTTATAGAATCTTCAAGTGGATATTTGGAGCGCTTTGAGGCCTATGCTGGGAAATGAAATCTCTTCACCTAAAAACTAGACAGAAACATTCTGAGAAACTTCTTTGCAATGAGTGCATTGAACAAACAAACTTGAACGTTCCTTTTGATAGAACAGTTTTGAAACATTGCGTTTGTAGAGTCTGCAAGTGTTTATTCGGAGCACCTTGAGGCCTATGTTGGAAAAGGAAATATCTTCACATAAAAACCAGAGAGAAGGATTCGCAGAAATTTCTTTGTGATGAGTTCATTCAACTCACAGAGTTGAACCTACCAATTGATAGAGAAGTTTGGAAACACTCTTTTGGTAAAATCTGCAAGTGGTTATTTGGAGCACTTCGAGGCCTGTGCTGGGATATGGAATATCTTCACCTAAAAACTACAGAGAAGCATTCTCAGAAAGTTCTTCACGATGCATTCATTCAACTCACAGAGTTGAACCTTCCTTTTGATAGAACAGTTTTGAAACACTCTTTTTGTAGAATCTGCAAGAGGATATTTGGAGCGTTCGGAGGCCTATGCTGGAAAAGGAAATATCTTCACATAAAAACTAGACAGAAGCATTCTCAGAAACTCCTGTGTGATGAGTGCATTCAACTCACAGACTTGAACGTTCCTCTCGAAAGAGCAGTTTTGAAACACTCCTTTTGTAGAATCTGCAAGTGTTTATTTGGAGCGCTTTGAGGCCTATGTTGGGAAAGGAAATATCTTCACATAAAAACAAGACAGAAGCATTCTCAGAAACTTCTGTGTGATGAGTGCATTCAACTCACAGACTTGAACATTCCTCTCGAAAGAGCAGTTTTGAAACACTCCTTTTGTAGAATTTGCAAGTGTTCATTTGGAGCGGTTTGAGGCCTATGTTGGAAAAGGAAATATCTGCACATAAAAACTAGACAGAAGCATTCTCAGAAACTACTTTGTGATGAGTGCATTCTACTCACAGTGTTGAAGCTTGCTTTTGATAGAGAAGTTTTGAAACACTCTTTTGGTAGAATCTGCAAGTGGATATTTGGAGCGATTTGAGGCCTATGCTGGAAATGGAAATGTCTTCAAATAAAAACTAGACAGAAGCATTCCAGGAAACTTCTGTATGATAAGTGCATTCAACTCACAGACGTGAACGTTCCTTTTGATAGAACTCTTTTGAAACACTCCTTTTGTAGAATCTGCATGTGTTTATTTGGAGCGCTTTGAGGCCTATGTTGGAAAAGGAAATATCTTCACGTAAGAACTAGACAGAAGCATTCTCAGAAACTTCTTTGTGATGAGTGCATTCAACTCACAGGCTTGAAGAATCCTTTTGAAAGAGGAGTTTGGAAACACTCTTCTTATAGAATCTTCAAGTGGATATTTGGAGCGCTTTGAGGCCTATGCTGGGAAATGAAATCTCTTCACCTAAAAACTAGACAGAAACATTCTGAGAAACTTCTTTGCAATGAGTGCATTCAACTCACAGACTTGAACTTCCCTATAGAAAGAGCAGTTTTGAAACACTCTTTTGGTAAAATCTGCAAGTGGTTATTTGGAGCACTTCGAGGCCTGTGCTGGGATATGGAATATCTTCACCTAAAAACTACAGAGAAGCATTCTCAGAAAGTTCTTCACGATGCATTCATTCAACTCACAGAGTTGAACCTTCCTTTTGATAGAACAGTTTTGAAACACTCTTTTTGTAGAATCTGCAAGAGGATATTTGGAGCGTTCGGAGGCCTATGCTGGAAAAGGAAATATCTTCACATAAAAACTAGACAGAAGCATTCTCAGAAACTTCTGTGTGATGAGTGCATTCAACTCACAGACTTGAACGTTTCTCTCGAAAGAGCAGTTTTGAAACACTCCTTTTGTAGAATCTGCAAGTGTTTATTTGGAGCGCTTTGAGGCCTATGTTGGAAAAGGAAATATCTGCACATAAAAACTAGACAGAAGCATTCTCAGAAACTTCTTTGTGATGAGTGCATTCTACTCACAGTGTTGAAGCTTGCTTTTGATAGATCAGTTTTGAAACACTCTTTTGGTAGAATCTGCAAGTGGATATTTGGAGCGCTTTGAGGCCTATGCTGGAAAAGGAAATGTCTTCACATAAAAACTAGACAGAAGCATTCCAGGAAACTTCTGTATGATAAGTGCATTCAACTCACAGACTTGAACGTTCCTTTTGATAGAACTCTTTTGAAACACTCCTTTTGTAGAATTTGCAAGTGTTCATTTGGAGCGCTTTGAGGCCTAAGCTGGAAAAGGAAATATCTTCACGTAAGAACTAGACAGAAGCATTCTCAGAAACTTCTTTCTGATGAGTGCATTCAACACACAGACTTGAACCTTGCTTTTGAAAGAGCAGCTTTGAAACACTCTTTTCGTAGAATCGGCAAGTGGATATTTGGAGGGCTTTGAGGCCAATGCTGGGAAATGAAATCTCTTCACCTAAAAACTAGACAAAAGCATTCTGAGAAACTTCTGTGTGATGAGTGCATTCAACTCACAGACTTGAACGTTCCCTTTGATAGAACAGTTTTGAAACACTCCTTTTGTAGAATCTGCATGTGTTTATTTGGAGCGCTTTGAGGCCTATGTTGGAAAAGGAAATATCTTCATATAGAAACTAGACGGAAGCATTCTCAGAAACTTCTTTGTGATGAATGCATTCAACTCACAGACTTGAACGTTCCCTTTGACAGAACAGTTTTGAAACATTACGTTTGTAGAATCTGCAAGTGTTTATTCGGAGCACTTTGAGGCCTATGTTGGAAAAGGAAATATCTTCACATAAAAACTAGAGAGAAGGATTCTCAGAAACTTCTTTGTGATGAGTTCATTCAACTCACAGAGTTGAACCTACCAATTGATAGAGAAGTTTGGAAACACTCTTTTTGTAGAATCTGCAAGTGGATATTTGGAGCCGTTTGAGGCCTATGCTGGAAAAGGAAATATCTTCACATAAAAACTGAACAGAAGCATTCTCAGAAACTTCTTTGTGTTGAGTGCATTCAACTCACAGACTTGAACTTCCCTATAGAAAGAGCAGTTTTGAAACACTCTTTTGGTAAAATCTGCAAGTGGTTATTTGGAGCACTTCGAGGCCTGTGCTGGGATATGGAATATCTTCACCTAAAAACTACAGAGAAGCATTCTCAGAAAGTTCTTCACGATGCATTCATTCAACTCACAGAGTTGAACCTTCCTTTTGATAGAACAGTTTTGAAACACTCTTTTTGTAGAATCTGCAAGAGGATATTTGGAGCGTTCTGAGGCCTATGCTGGAAAAGGAAATATCTTCACATAAAAACTAGACAGAAGCATTCTCAGAAACTTCTGTGTGATGAGTGCATTCAACTCACAGACTTGAACGTTCCTCTCGAAAGAGCAGTTTTGAAACACTCCTTTTGTAGAATCTGCAAGTGTTTATTTGTAGCGCTTTGAGGCCTATGTTGGAAAAGGAAATATCTTCACATAAAAACTAGACAGAAGCATTCTCAGAAACTTCTTTGTGATGAGTGCATTCTACTCACAGTGTTGAAGCTTGCTTTTGATAGAGCAGTTTTGAAACACAATTTTGGTAGAATCTGCAAGTGGATATTTGGAGCGCTTTGAGGCCCATGCTGGAAAAGGAAATGTCTTCACATAAAACCTAGACAGAAGCATTCCAGGAAACTACTGTATGATAAGTGCATTCAACTCACAGACTTGAACGTTCCTTTTGATAGAACTCTTTTGAAACACTCCTTTTGTAGAATTTGCAAGTGTTCATTTGGAGCGCTTTGAGGCCTAAGCTGGAAAAGGAAATATCTTCACGTAAGAACTAGACAGAAGCATTCTCAGAAACTTCTTTCTGATGAGTGCATTCAACTCACAGACTTGAAGCTTCCTTTTGAAAGAGCAGTTTGGAAACACTCTTCTTATAGAATCTTCAAGTGGATATTTGGAGCGCTTTGAGGCCTATGCTGGGAAATGAAATCTCTTCACCTAAAAACTAGACAGAAACATTCTGAGAAACTTCTTTGCAATGAGTGCATTCAACTCACAGACTTGAACGTTCCTTTTGATAGAACAGTTTTGAAACATTACGTTTGTAGAATCTGCAAGTGTTTATTCGGAGCACCTTGAGGTCTATGTTGGAAAAGGAAATATCTTCACATAAAAACTAGAGAGAAGGATTCTCAGAAACTTCTTTGTGATGAGTTCACTCAACTCACAGAGTTGAACCTACCAATTGATAGAGAAGTTTGGAAACACTCTTTTTGTAGAATCTGCAAGTGGATATTTGGAGCCGTTTGAGGCCTATGCTGGAAAAGGAAATATCTTCACATAAAAACTGAACAGAAGCATTCTCATAAACTTCTTTGTGTTGAGTGCATTCAACTCACAGACTTGAACTTCCCTATAGAAAGAGCAGTTTTGAAACACTCTTTTGGTAAAATCTGCAAGTGGTTATTTGGAGCACTTCGAGGCCTGTGCTGGGATATGGAATATCTTCACCTAAAAACTACAGAGAAGCATTCTCAGAAAGTTCTTCACGATGCATTCATTCAACTCACAGAGTTGAACCTTCCTTTTGATAGAACAGTTTTGAAACACTCTCTTTGTAGAATCTGCAAGAGGATATTTGGAGCGTTCGGAGGCCTATGCTGGAAAAGGAAATATCTTCACATAAAAACTAGACAGAAGCATTCTCAGAAACTTCTGTGTGATGAGTGCATTCAACTCACAGACTTGAACGTTCCTCTCGAAAGAGCAGTTTTGAAACACTCCTTTTGTAGAATCTGCAAGTGTTTATTTGGAGCGGTTTGAGGCCTATGTTGGAAAAGGAAATATCTGCACATAAAAACTAGACAGAAGCATTCTCAGAAACTTCTTTGTGATGAGTGCATTCTACTCACAGTGTTGAAGCTTGCTTTTGATAGAGAAGTTTTGAAACACTCTTTTGGTAGAATCTGCAAGTGGATATTTGGAGCGATTTGAGGCCTATGCTGGAAAAGGAAATGTCTTCAAATAAAAACTAGACAGAAGCATTCCAGGAAACTTCTGTATGATAAGTGCATTCAACTCACAGACGTGAACGTTCCTTTTGATAGAACTCTTTTGAAACACTCCTTTTGTAGAATCTGCATGTGTTTATTTGGAGCGCTTTGAGGCCTATGTTGGAAAAGGAAATATCTTCACGTAAGAACTAGACAGAAGCATTCTCAGAAACTTCTTTGTGATGAGTGCATTCAACTCACAGGCTTGAAGAATCCTTTTGAAAGAGGAGTTTGGAAACACTCTTCTTATAGAATCTTCAAGTGGATATTTGGAGCGCTTTGAGGCCTATGCTGGGAAATGAAATCTCTTCACCTAAAAACTAGACAGAAACATTCTGAGAAACTTCTTTGCAATGAGTGCATTCAACTCACAGACTTGAACTTCCCTATAGAAAGAGCAGTTTTGAAACACTCTTTTGGTAAAATCTGCAAGTGGTTATTTGGAGCACTTCGAGGCCTGTGCTGGGATATGGAATATCTTCACCTAAAAACTACAGAGAAGCATTCTCAGAAAGTTCTTCACGATGCATTCATTCAACTCACAGAGTTGAACCTTCCTTTTGATAGAACAGTTTTGAAACACTCTTTTTGTAGAATCTGCAAGAGGATATTTGGAGCGTTCGGAGGCCTATGCTGGAAAAGGAAATATCTTCACATAAAAACTAGACAGAAGCATTCTCAGAAACTTCTGTGTGATGAGTGCATTCAACTCACAGACTTGAACGGTCCTCTCGAAAGAGCAGATTTGAAACACTCCTTTTGTAGAATCTGCAAGTGTTTATTTGGAGCGCTTTGAGGCCTCTGTTGGAAATGGAAATATCTGCACATAAAAACTAGACAGAAGCATTCTCAGAAACTTCTTTGTGATGAGTGCATTCTACTCACAGTGTTGAAGCTTGCTTTTGATAGAGCAGTTTTGAAACACTCTTTTGGTAGAATCTGCAAGTGGATATTTGGAGCGCTTTGAGGCCTATGCTGGAAAAGGAAATGTGTTCACATAAAAAGTAGACAGAAGCATTCCAGGAAACTTCTGTATGATAAGTGCATTCAACTCACAGACTTGAACGTTCCTTTTGATAGAACTCTTTTGAAACACTCCTTTTGTAGAATTTGCAAGTGTTCATTTGGAGCGCTTTGAGGCCTAAGCTGGAAAAGGAAATATCTTCACGTAAGAACTAGACAGAAGCATTCTCAGAAACTTCTTTCTGATGAGTGCATTCAACACACAGACTTGAACCTTGCTTTTGAGAGAGCAGCTTTGAAACACTCTTTTCGTAGAATCTGCAAGTGGATATTTGGAGCGCTTTGAGGCCTATGCTGGGAAATGAAATCTCTTCACCTAAAAACTAGACAGAAGCATTCTGAGAAACTTCTGTGTGATGAGTGCATTCAACTCACAGACTTGAACGTTCCCTTTGATAGAACAGTTTTGAAACACTCCTTTTGTAGAATCTGCATGTGTTTATTTGGAGCGCTTTGAGGCCTATGTTGCAAAAGGAAATATCTTCATATAGAAACTAGACGGAATCATTCTCAGAAACTTCTTTGTGATGAATGCATGCAACTCAAGACTTGAAGCTTCCTTTTGAAAGAGCAGTTTGGAAACACTCTTCTTATAGAATCTTCAAGTGGATATTTGGAGCGCTTTGGGGCCTATGCTGGGAAATGAAATCTCTTCACATAAAAACTAGACAGAAACATTCTGAGAAACTTCTTTGCAATGAGTGCATTGAACAAACAAACTTGAACGTTCCTTTTGATAGAACAGTTTTGAAACATTGCGTTTGTAGAGTCTGCAAGTGTTTATTCGGAGCACCTTGAGGCCTATGTTGGAAAAGGAAATATCTTCACATAAAAACTAGAGAGAAGTATTCTCAGAAACTTCTTTGTGATGAGTTCATTCAACTCACAGAGTTGAACCTACCAATTGATAGAGAAGTTTGGAAACACTCTTTTTGTAGAATCTGCAAGTGGATATTTGGAGCCTTTTGAGGCCTATGCTGGAAAAGGAAATATCTTCACATAAAAACTGAACAGAAGCATTCTCAGAAACTTCTTTGTGTTGAGTGCATTCAACTCACAGACTTGAACTTCCCTATAGAAAGAGCAGTTTTGAAACACTCTTTTGGTAAAATCTGCAAGTGGTTATTTGGAGCACTTCGAGGCCTGTGCTGGGATATGGAATATCTTCACCTAAAAACTACAGAGAAGCATTCTCAGAAAGTTCTTCACGATGCATTCATTCAACTCACAGAGTTGAACCTTCCTTTTGATAGAACAGTTTTGAAACACTCTTTTTGTAGAATCTGCAAGAGGATATTTGGAGCGTTCGGAGGCCTATGCTGGAAAAGGAAATATCTTCACATAAAAACTAGACAGAAGCATTCTCAGAAACTTCTGTGTGATGAGTGCATTCAACTCACAGACTTGAACGTTCCTCTCGAAAGAGCAGATTTGAAACACTCCTTTTGTAGAATCTGCAAGTGTTTATTTGGAGCGCTTTGAGGCCTCTGTTGGAAATGGAAATATCTGCACATAAAAACTAGACAGAAGCATTCTCAGAAACTTCTTTGTGATGAGTGCATTCTACTCACAGTGTTGAAGCTTGCTTTTGATAGAGCAGTTTTGAAACACTCTTTTGGTAGAATCTGCAAGTGGATATTTGGAGCGCTTTGAGGCCTATGCTGGAAAAGGAAATGTGTTCACATAAAAAGTAGACAGAAGCATTCCAGGAAACTTCTGTATGATAAGTGCATTCAACTCACAGACTTGAACGTTCCTTTTGATAGAACTCTTTTGAAACACTCCTTTTGTAGAATTTGCAAGTGTTCATTTGGAGCGCTTTGAGGCCTAAGCTGGAAAAGGAAATATCTTCACGTAAGAACTAGACAGAAGCATTCTCAGAAACTTCTTTCTGATGAGTGCATTCAACACACAGTCTTGAACCTTGCTTTTGAAAGAGCAGCTTTGAAACACTCTTTTCGTAGAATCTCCAAGTGGATATTTGGAGCGCTTTGAGGCCTATGCTGGGAAATGAAATCTCTTCACCTAAAAACTAGACAGAAGCATTCTGAGAAACTTCTGTGTGATGAGTGCATTCAACTCACAGACTTGAACGTTCCCTTTGATAGAACAGTTTTGAAACACTCCTTTTGTAGAATCTGCATGTGTTTATTTGGAGCGCTTTGAGGCCTATGTTGGAAAAGGAAATATCTTCATATAGAAACTAGACGGAAGCATTCTCAGAAACTTCTTTGTGATGAATGCATTCAACTCACAGACTTGAAGCTTCCTTTTGAAAGAGCAGTTTGGAAACACTCTTCTTATAGAATCTTCAAGTGGATATTTGGAGCGCTTTGAGGCCTACGCTGGGAAATGAAATCTCTTCACCTAAAAACTAGACAGAAACATTCTGAGAAACTTCTTTGCAATGAGTGCATTGAACAAACAAACTTGAACGTTCCTTTTGATAGAACAGTTTTGAAACATTACGTTTGTAGAGTCTGCAAGTGTTTATTCGGAGCACCTTGAGACCTATGTTGGAAAAGGAAATATCTTCACATAAAAACTAGAGAGAAGGATTCTCAGAAACTTCTTTGTGATGAGTTCATTCAACTCACAGAGTTGAACCTACCAATTGATAGAGAAGTTTGGAAACACTCTTTTTGTAGTATCTGCAAGTGGATATTTGGAGCCGTTTGAGGCCTATGCTGGAAAAGGAAATATCTTCACATAAAAACTGAACAGAAGCATTCTCAGAAACTTCTTTGTGTTGAGTGCATTCAACTCACAGACTTGAACTTCCCTATAGAAAGAGCAGTTTTGAAACACTCTTTTGGTAAAATCTGTAAGTGGTTATTTGGAGCACTTCGAGGCCCGTGCTGGGATATGGAATATCTTCACCTAAAAACTACAGAGAAGCATTCTCAGAAAGTCCTTCACGATGCATTCATTCAACTCACAGAGTTGAACCTTCCTTTTGATAGAACAGTTTTGAAACACACTTTTTGTAGAATCTGCAAGAGGATATTTGGAGCGTTCGGAGGCCTATGCTGGAAAAGGAAATATCTTCACATAAAAACTAGACAGAAGCATTCTCAGAAACTTCTGTGTGATGAGTGCATTCAACTCACAGACTTGAACGTTCCTCTCGAAAGAGCAGATTTGAAACACTCCTTTTGTAGAATCTGCAAGTGTTTATTTGGAGCGCTTTGAGGCCTCTGTTGGAAAAGGAAATATCTGCACATAAAAACTAGACAGAAGCATTCTCAGAAACTTCTTTGTGATGAGTGCATTCTACTCACAGTGTTGAAGCTTGCTTTTGATAGAGCAGTTTTGAAACACTCTTTTGGTAGAATCTGCAAGTGGATATTTGGAGCGCTTTGAGGCCTATGCTGGAAAAGGAAATGTCTTCACATAAAAACTAGACAGAAGCATTCCAGGAAACTTCTGTATGATAAGTGCATTCAACTCACAGACTTGAACGTTCCTTTTGATAGAACTCTTTTGAAACACTCCTTTTGTAGAATTTGCAAGTGTTCATTTGGAGCGCTTTGAGGCCTAAGCTGGAAAAGGAAATATCTTCACGTAAGAACTAGACAGAAGCATTCTCAGAAACTTCTTTCTGATGAGTGCATTCAACACAGAGACTTGAACCTTGCTTTTGAAAGAGCAGCTTTGAAACACTCTTTTCGTAGAATCTGCAAGTGGATATTTGGAGGGCTTTGAGGCCAATGCTGGGAAATGAAATCTCTTCAC
Source organism: Pongo pygmaeus (assembly GCF_028885625.2). Classification (NCBI taxonomy): domain Eukaryota; kingdom Metazoa; phylum Chordata; class Mammalia; order Primates; family Hominidae; genus Pongo; species Pongo pygmaeus. The sequence continues at coordinate 23,913,208 of NC_072394.2, read as the reverse complement.
CTAAAAACTAGACAGAAGCATTCTGAGAAACTTCTGTGTGATGAGTGCATTCAACTCACAGACTTGAACGTTCCCTTTGATAGAACAGTTTTGAAACACTCCTTTTGTAGAATCTGCATGTGTTTATTTGGAGCGCTTTGAGGCCTATGTTGGAAAAGGAAATATCTTCATATAGAAACTAGATGGAAGCATTCTCAGAAACTTCTTTGTGATGAATGCATTCAACTCACAGACTTGAACGTTCCCTTTGACAGAACAGTTTTGAGACATTACGTTTGTAGAATCTGCAAGTGTTTATTCGGAGCACCTTGAGGCCTATGTTGGAAAAGGAAATATCTTCACATAAAAACTAGAGAGAAGGATTCTCAGAAACTTCTTTGTGATTAATGCATGGAACTCACAGACTTGAAGCTTCCTTTTGAAAGAGCAGTTTGGAAACACTCTTCTTATAGAATCTTCAAGTGGATATTTGGAGCGCTTTGAGGCCTATGCTGGGAAATGAAATCTCTTCACATAAAAACTAGACAGAAACATTCTGAGAAACTTCTTTGCAATGAGTGCATTGAACAAACAAACTTGAACGTTCCTTTTGATAGAACAGTTTTGAAACATTGCGTTTGTAGAGTCTGCAAGTGTTTATTCGGAGCACCTTGAGACCTATGTTGGAAAAGGAAATATCTTCACATAAAAACTAGAGAGAAGGATTCTCAGAAACTTCTTTGTGATGAGTTCATTCAACTCACAGAGTTGAACCTACCAATTGATAGAGAAGTTTGGAAACACTCTTTTTGTAGTATCTGCAAGTGGATATTTGGAGCCGTTTGAGGCCTATGCTGGAAAAGGAAATATCTTCACATAAAAACTGAACAGAAGCATTCTCAGAAACTTCTTTGTGTTGAGTGCATTCAACTCACAGACTTGAACTTCCCTATAGAAAGAGCAGTTTTGAAACACTCTTTTGGTAAAATCTGTAAGTGGTTATTTGGAGCACTTCGAGGCCCGTGCTGGGATATGGAATATCTTCACCTAAAAACTACAGAGAAGCATTCTCAGAAAGTCCTTCACGATGCATTCATTCAACTCACAGAGTTGAACCTTCCTTTTGATAGAACAGTTTTGAAACACACTTTTTGTAGAATCTGCAAGAGGATATTTGGAGCGTTCGGAGGCCTATGCTGGAAAAGGAAATATCTTCACATAAAAACTAGACAGAAGCATTCTCAGAAACTTCTGTGTGATGAGTGCATTCAACTCACAGACTTGAACGTTCCTCTCGAAAGAGCAGATTTGAAACACTCCTTTTGTAGAATCTGCAAGTGTTTATTTGGAGCGCTTTGAGGCCTCTGTTGGAAAAGGAAATATCTGCACATAAAAACTAGACAGAAGCATTCTCAGAAACTTCTTTGTGATGAGTGCATTCTACTCACAGTGTTGAAGCTTGCTTTTGATAGAGCAGTTTTGAAACACTCTTTTGGTAGAATCTGCAAGTGGATATTTGGAGCGCTTTGAGGCCTATGCTGGAAAAGGAAATGTCTTCACATAAAAACTAGACAGAAGCATTCCAGGAAACTTCTGTATGATAAGTGCATTCAACTCACAGACTTGAACGTTCCTTTTGATAGAACTCTTTTGAAACACTCCTTTTGTAGAATTTGCAAGTGTTCATTTGGAGCGCTTTGAGGCCTAAGCTGGAAAAGGAAATATCTTCACGTAAGAACTAGACAGAAGCATTCTCAGAAACTTCTTTCTGATGAGTGCATTCAACACAGAGACTTGAACCTTGCTTTTGAAAGAGCAGCTTTGAAACACTCTTTTCGTAGAATCTGCAAGTGGATATTTGGAGGGCTTTGAGGCCAATGCTGGGAAATGAAATCTCTTCACCTAAAAACTAGACAGAAGCATTCTGAGAAACTTCTGTGTGATGAGTGCATTCAACTCACAGACTTGAACGTTCCCTTTGATAGAACAGTTTTGAAACACTCCTTTTGTAGAATCTGCATGTGTTTATTTGGAGCGCTTTGAGGCCTATGTTGGAAAAGGAAATATCTTCATATAGAAACTAGATGGAAGCATTCTCAGAAACTTCTTTGTGATGAATGCATTCAACTCACAGACTTGAACGTTCCCTTTGACAGAACAGTTTTGAGACATTACGTTTGTAGAATCTGCAAGTGTTTATTCGGAGCACCTTGAGGCCTATGTTGGAAAAGGAAATATCTTCACATAAAAACTAGAGAGAAGGATTCTCAGAAACTTCTTTGTGATTAATGCATGCAACTCACAGACTTGAAGCTTCCTTTTGAAAGAGCAGTTTGGAAACACTCTTCTTATAGAATCTTCAAGTGGATATTTGGAGCGCTTTGAGGCCTATGCTGGGAAATGAAATCTCTTCACATAAAAACTAGACAGAAACATTCTGAGAAACTTCTTTGCAATGAGTGCATTGAACAAACAAACTTGAACGTTCCTTTTGATAGAACAGTTTTGAAACATTGCGTTTGTAGAGTCTGCAAGTGTTTATTCGGAGCACCTTGAGGCCTATGTTGGAAAAGGAAATATCTTCACATAAAAACTAGAGAGAAGTATTCTCAGAAACTTCTTTGTGATGAGTTCATTCAACTCACAGAGTTGAACCTACCAATTGATAGAGAAGTTTGGAAACACTCTTTTTGTAGAATCTGCAAGTGGATATTTGGAGCGCTTTGAGGCCTATGGTGGAAAAGGAAATATCTTCACATAAAAACTGAACAGAAGCATTCTCAGAAACTTCTTTGTGTTGAGTGCATTCAACTCACAGACTTGAACTTCCCTATAGAAAGAGCAGTTTTGAAACTCTCTTTTGGTAAAATCTGCAAGTGGTTATTTGGAGCACTTCGAGGCCTGTGCTGGGATATGGAATATCTTCACCTAAAAACTACAGAGAAGCATTCTCAGAAAGTTCTTCACGATGCATTCATTCAACTCACAGAGTTGAACCTTCCTTTTGATAGAACAGTTTTGAAACACTCTTTTTGTAGAATCTGCAAGAGGATATTTGGAGCATTCGGAGGCCTATGCTGGAAAAGGAAATATCTTCACATAAAAACTAGACAGAAGCATTCTCAGAAACTTCTGTGTGATGAGTGCATTCAACTCACAGACTTGAACGTTTCTTTCAAAAGAGCAGTTTTGAAACACTCCTTTTGTAGAATCTGCAAGTGTTTATTTGGAGCGCTTTGAGGCCTATGTTGGAAAAGGAAATATCTGCACATAAAAACTAGACAGAAGCATTCTCAGAAACTTCTTTGTGATGAGTGCATTCTACTCACAGTGTTGAAGCTTGCTTTTGATAGAGCAGTTTTGAAACACTCTTTTGGTAGAATCTGCAAGTGGATATTTGGAGCGATTTGAGGCCTATGCTGGAAACGAAATGTGTTCACATAAAAACTAGACAGAAGCATTCCAGGAAACTTCTGTATGATAAGTGCATTCAACTCACAGACTTGAACGTTCCTTTTGATAGAACTCTTGTGAAACACTCCTTTTGTAGAATTTGCAAGTGTTCATTTGGAGCGCTTTGAGGCCTAAGCTGGAAAAGGAAATATCTTCACGTAAGAACTAGACAGAAGCATTCTCAGAAACTTCTTTCTGATGAGTGCATTCAACACACAGACTTGAACCTTGCTTTAGAAAGAGCAGCTTTGAAACACTCTTTTCGTAGAATCTTCAAGTGGATATTTGGAGCGCTTTGAGGCCTATGCTGGGAAATGAAATCCCTTCACCTAAAAACTAGACAGAAGCATTCTGAGAAACTTCTGTGTGATGAGTGCATTCAACTCACAGACTTGAACGTTCCCTTTGATAGAACAGTTTTGAAACACTCCTTTTGTAGAATCTGCATGTGTTTATTTGGAGCGCTTTGAGGCCTATGTTGGAAAAGGAAATATCTTCATATAGAAACTAGACGGAAGCATTCTCAGAAACTTCTTTGTGATGAATGCATTCAACTCACAGACTTGAAGCTTCCTTTTCAAAGAGCAGTTTGGAAACACTCTTCTTATAGAATCTTCAAGTGGATATTTGGAGCGCTTTGAGGCCTATGCTGGGAAATGAAATCTCTTCACCTAAAAACTAGACAGAAACATTCTGAGAAACTTCTTTGCAATGAGTGCATTCAACTCACAGACTTGAACGTTCCTTTTGATAGAACAGTTTTGAAACATTACGTTTGTAGAATCTGCAAGTGTTTATTCGGAGCACCTTGAGGCCTATGTTGGAAAAGGAAATATCTTCACATAAAAACTAGAGAGAAGGATTCTCAGAAACTTCTTTGTGATGAGTTCATTCAACTCACAGAGTTGAACCTACCAATTGATAGAGAAGTTTGGAAACACTCTTTTTGTAGAATCTGCAAGTGGATATTTGGAGCGCTTTGAGGCCTATGGTGGAAAAGGAAATATCTTCACATAAAAACTGAACAGAAGCATTCTCAGAAACTTCTTTGTGTTGAGTGCATTCAACTCACAGACTTGAACTTCCCTATAGAAAGAGCAGTTTTGAAACTCTCTTTTGGTAAAATCTGCAAGTGGTTATTTGGAGCACTTTGAGGCCTGTGCTGGGATATGGAATATCTTCACCTAAAAACTACAGAGAAGCATTCTCAGAAAGTTCTTCACGATGCATTCATTCAACTCACAGAGTTGAACCTTCCTTTTGATAGAACAGTTTTGAAACACTCTTTTTGTAGTATCTGCAAGAGGATATTTGGAGCGTTCGGAGGCCTATGCTGGAAAAGGAAATATCTTCACATAAAAACTAGACAGAAGCATTCTCAGAAACTTCTGTGTGATGAGTGCATTCAACTCACAGACTTGAACGTTTCTTTCAAAACAGCAGTTTTGAAACACTCCTTTTGTAGAATCTGCAAGTGTTTATTTGGAGCGCTTTGAGGCCTATGTTGGAAAAGGAAATATCTGCGCATAAAAACTAGACAGAAGCATTCTCAGAAACTTCTTTGTGATGAGTGCATTCTACTCACAGTGTTGAAGCTTGCTTTTGATAGAGCAGTTTTGAAACACTCTTTTGGTAGAATCTGCAAGTCGATATTTGGAGCGCTTTGAGGCCTATGCTGGAAAAGGAAATGTCTTCACATAAAAACTAGACAGAAGCATTCCAGGAAACTTCTGTATGATAAGTGCATTCAACTCACAGACTTGAATGTTCCTTTTGATAGAACTCTTTTGAAACACTCCTTTTGTAGAATTTGCAAGTGTTCATTTGGAGCGCTTTGAGGCCTAAGATGGAAAAGGAAATATCTTCACGTAAGAACTAGACAGAAGCATTCTCAGAAACTTCTTTCTGATGAGTGCATTCAACACACAGACTTGAAGCTTCCTTTTGAAAGAACAGTTTGGAAACACTCTTCTTATAGAATCTTCAAGTGGATATTTGGAGCGCTTTGAGGCCTATGCTGGGAAATGAAATCTCTTCACCTAAAAACTAGACAGAAACATTCTGAGAAACTTCTTTGCAATGAGTGCATTCAACTCACAGACTTGAACGTTCCTTTTGATAGAACAGTTTTGGAACATTACGTTTGTAGGATCTGCAAGTGTTTATTCGGGGCACCTTGAGGCCTATGTTGGAAAAGGAAATATATTCACATAAAAACCAGAGAGAAGCTTTCTCAGAAACCTCTTTGAGATGAGTTCATTCAACTCACAGAGCTGAACCTACCAATTGATAGAGAAGTTTGGAAACACTCTTTTTGTAGAATCTGCAAGTGGATATTTGGAGCCGTTTGGGGCCTATGCTGGAAAAGGAAATATCTTCACATAAAAACTGAACAGAAGCATTCTCAGAAACTTCGTTGTGTTGAGTGCATTCAACTCACAGACTTGAACTTCCCTATAGAAAGAGCAGTTTTGAAACACTCTTTTGGAAAAATCTGCAAGTGCTTATTTGGAGCACTTCGAGGCCTGTGCTGGGATATGGAATATCTTCACCTAAAAACTACAGAGAAGCATTCTCAGAAAGTTCTTCACGATGCATTCATTCAACTCACAGAGTTGAACCTTCCTTTTGATAGAACAGTTTTGAAACACTCTTTTTGTAGAATCTGCATGAGGATATTTGGAGCGTTCGGAGGCCTATGCTGGAAAAGTAAGTATCTTCACATAAAAACTAGACAGAAGCATTCTCAGAAACTTCTGTGTGATGAGTGCATTCAACTCACAGACTTGAACGTTCCTCTCGAAAGAGCAGATTTGAAACACTCCTTTTGTAGAATCTGCAAGTGTTTATTTGGAGGGCTTTGAGGCCTATGTTGGAAATGGAAATATCTGCACATAAAAACTAGACAGAAGCATTCTCAGAAACTTCTTTGTGATGAGTGCATTCTACTCACAGTGTTGAAGCTTGCTTTTGATAGAGCAGTTTTGAAACACTCTTTTGGCAGAATCTGCAAGTGGGTATTTGGAGCGCTTTGAGGCCTATGCTGGAAAAGGAAATGTCTTCACATAAAAACTAGACAGAAGCATTCCAGGAAACTTCTGTATGATGAGTGCATTCAACTCACAGACTTGAACGTTCCCTTTGATAGAACAGTTTTGAAACACTCCTTTTGTAGAATCTGCATGTGTTTATTTGGAGCGCTTTGAGGCCTATGTTGGAAAAGGAAATATCTTCATATAGAAACTAGACGGAAGCATTCTCAGAAACTACTTTGTGATGAATGCATTCAACTCACAGACTTGAAGCTTCCTTTTGGAAGAGCAGTTTGGAAACACTGTTCTTATAGAATCTTCAAGTGGATATTTGGAGCGCTTTGAGGCCTATGCTGGGAAATGAAATCTCTTCACCTAAAAACTAGACAGAAACATTCTGAGAAACTTCTTTGCAAAGAGTGCATTCAAGTCACAGACTTGAACGTTCCTTTTGATAGAACAGTTTTGAAACATTACGTTTGTAGAATCTGCAAGTGTTTATTCGGAGCACCTTGAGGCCTATGTTGGAAAAGGTAATATCTTCACATAAAATCTAGAGAGAAGGATTCTCAGAAACTTCTTTGTGATGAGTTCATTCAACTCACAGAGTTGAACCTACCAATTGATAGAGAAGTTTGGAAACACTCTTTTTGTAGAATCTGCAAGGGGATATTTGGAGCCGTTTGAGGCCTATGCTGGAAAAGGAAATATCTTCACATAAAAACTGAACAGAAGCATTCTCAGAAACTTCTTTGTGTTGAGTGCATTCAACTCACAGACTTGACCTTCCCTATAGAAAGAGCAGTTTTGAAACACTCTTTTGGTAAACTCTGCAAGTGGTTATTTGGAGCACTTCGAGGCCCGTGCTGGGATATGGAATATCTTCACCTAAAAACTACAGAGAAGCATTCTCAGAAAGTTCTTCACGATGCATTCATTCAACTCACAGAGTTGAACCTTCCTTTTGATAGAACAGTTTTGAAACACTCTTTTTGTAGAATCTGCAAGAGGATATTTGGAGCGTTCGGAGGCCTATGCTGGAAAAGGAAATATCTTCACATAAAACCTAGACAGAAGCATTCTCAGAAACTTCTGTGTGATGAGTGCATTCAACTCACAGACTTGAACGTTCCTCTCGAAAGAGCAGTTTGAAACACTCCTTTTGTAGAATCTGCAAGTGTTTATTTGGAGCGCTTTGAGGCCTATGTTGGAAAAGGAAATATCTGCACATAAAAACTGGACAGAAGCATTCTCAGAAACTTCTTTGTGATGAGTGCATTCTACTCACAGTGTTGAAGCTTGCTTTTGATAGAGTAGTTTTGAAACACTCTTTTCGTAGAATCTGCAAGTGGATATTTGGAGCGTTTTGAGGCCTATGCTGGAAAAGGAAATGTCTTCACATAAAAATTAGACAGAAGCATTCCAGGAAACTTCTGTATGATAAGTGCACTCAACTCACAGACTTGAACGTTCCTTTGATAGAACTCTTTTGAAACACTCTTTTGTAGAATTTGCAAGTGTTCATTTGGAGCGCTTTGAGGCCTAAGCTGGAAAAGGAAGTATCTTCACGTAAGAACTAGACAGAAGCATTCTCAGAAACTTCTTTCTGATGAGTGCATTCAACACACAGACTTGAACCTTGCTTTTGAAAGAGCAGCCTTGAAACACTCTTTTCGTAGAATCTGCAAGTGGATATTTAGGGGGGTTTGAGGCCTATGCTGGGAAATGAAATCTCTACACCTAAAAACAAGACAGAAGCATTCTGAGAAACTTCTGTGTGATGAGTGCATTCAACTCACAGACTTGAACGTTCCCTTTGATAGAACAGTTTTGAAACACTCCTTTTGTAGAATCTGCATGTGTTTATTTGGAGCGCTTTGAGACCTATGTTGGAAAAGGAAATATCTTCATATAGAAACTAGACGGAAGCATTCTCAGAAACTTCTTTGTGATGAATGCATTCAACTCACAGACTTGAACGTTCCCTTTGATAGAACAGTTTTGAAACATTACGTTTGTAGAATCTGCAAGTGTTTATTCGGAGCACCTTGAGGCCTATGTTGGAAAAGGAAATATCTTCACATAAAAACTAGAGAGAAGGATTCTCAGAAACTTCTTTGTGATGAGTTCATTCAACTCACAGAGTTGAACCTACCAATTGATAGAGAAATTTGGAAACACTCTTTTTGTAGAATGTGCAAGTGGATATTTGGAGCCGTTTGAGGCCTATGCTGGAAAAGGAAATATCTTCACATAAAAACTGAACAGAAGCATTCTCAGAAACTTCTTTGTGTTGAGTGCATTCTACTCACAGACTTGAACTTCCCTATAGAAAGAGCAGTTTTGAAACACTCTTTTGGTAAAATCTGCAAGTGGTTATTTGGAGCACTTCGAGGCCTGTGCTGGGATATGGAATATCTTCACCTAAAAACTACAGAGAAGCATTCTCAGAAAGTTCTTCACGATGCATTCATTCAATTCACAGAGTTGAACCTTCCTTTTGATAGAACAGTTTTGAAACACTCTTTTTGTAGAATCTGCAAGAGGATATTTGGAGCGAACGGAGGCCTATGCTGGAAAAGGAAATATCTTCACATAAAAACTGGACAGAAGCATTCTCAGAAACTTCTGTGTGATGAGTGCATTCAACTCACAGACTTGAACGTTCCTCTCGAAAGAGCAGTTTTGAAACACTCCTTTTGTAGAATCTGCAAGTGTTTATTTGGAGCGCTTTGAGGCCTATGTTGGAAAAGGAAATATCTTCACATAAAAACTAGACAGAAGCATCCTCAGAAACCTCTTTGTGATGAGTGCATTCTACTCACAGTGTTGAAGCTTGCTTTTGGTAGAGCAGTTTCGAAACACTCTTTTGGTAGAATCTGCAAGTGGATATTTGGAGCGCTTTGAGGCCTATGCTGGAAAAGGAAATGTCTTCACATAAAAACTAGACAGAAGCATTCCAGGAAACTTCTGTATGATAAGTGCATTCAACTCACAGACTTGAACGTTCCTTTTGATAGAACTCTTTTGAAACACTCCTTTTGTAGAATTTGCAAGTGTTCATTTGGAGCGCTTTGAGGCCTAAGCTGGAAAAGGAAATATCTTCACGTAAGAACTAGACAGAAGCATTCTCAGAAACTTCTTTCTGATGAGTGCATTCAACACACAGACTTGAACCTTGCTTTTGAGAGAGCAGCTTTGAAACACTCTTTTTGTAGAATCTGCAAGTGGATATTTGGAGCGCTTTGAGGCCTATGCTGGGAAATGAAATCTCTTCACCTAAATACTAGACAGAAGCATTCTGAGAAACTTCTGTGTGATGAGTGCATTCAACTCACAGACTTGAACGTTCCCTTTGATAGAACAGTTTTGAAACACTCCTTTTGTAGAATCTGCATGTGTTTATTTGGAGCGCTTTGAGGCCTATGTTGGAAAAGGAAATATCTTCATATAGAAACTAGACGGAAGCATTCTCAGAAACTTCTTTGTGATGAATGCATTCAACTCACAGACTTGAAGCTTCCTTTTGAAAGAGCAGTTTGGAAACACTCTTCTTATAGAATCTTCAAGTGGATATTTGGAGCGCTTTGAGGCCTATGCTGGAAAAGGAAATGTCTTCACATAAAAACTAGACAGAAGCATTCCAGGAAACTTCTGTATGATAAGTGCATTCAACTCACAGACTTGAACGTTCCTTTTGATAGAACTCTTTTGAAACACTCCTTTTGTAGAATTTGCAAGTGGTCATTTGGAGCGCTTTGAGGCCTAAGATGGAAAAGGAAATACCTTCACCTAAGAACTAGACAGAAGCATTCTCAGAAACTTCTTTCTGATGAGTGCATTCAACACACCGACTTGAAGCTTCCTTTTGAAAGAGCAGTTTGTAAACACTCTTCTTATAGAATCTTCAAGTGGATATTTGGAGCGCTTTGAGGCCTATGCTGGGAAATGAAATCTCTTCACCTAAAAACTAGACAGAAACATTCTGAGAAACTTCTTTGCAATGAGTTCATTCAACTCACAGACTTGAACGTTCCTTTTGATAGAACAGTTTTGAAACATTACGTTTGTAGAATCTGCAAGTGTTTATTCGGAGCACCTTGAGGCCTATGTTGGAAAAGGAAATATCTTCACATAAAAACTAGAGAGAAGGATTCTCAGAAACTTCTTTGTGATGAGTTCATTCAACTCACAGAGTTGAACCTACCAATTGATTGAGAAGTTTGGAAACACTCTTTTTGTAGAATCTTCAAGTGGATATTTGGAGCGCTTTGAGGCCTATGCTGGAAAAGGAAATATCTTCACATAAAAACTGAACAGAAGCATTCTCAGAAACTTCTTTGTGTTGAGTGCATTCAACTCACAGACTTGAACTTCCCTATAGAAAGAGCAGTTTTGAAACACTCTTTTGGTAAAATCTGCAAGTGGTTATTTGGAGCACTTCGAGGCCTGTGCTGGGATATGGAATATCTTCACCTAAAAACTACAGAGAAGCATTCTCAGAAAGTTCTTCACGATGCATTCATTCAACTCACAGAGTTGAACCTTCCTTTTGATAGAACAGTTTTGAAACAATCTTTTTGTAGAATCTGCAAGAGGATATTTGTAGCGTTCTGAGGCCTATGCTGGAAAAGGAAATATCTTCACATAAAAACTAGACAGAAGAATTCTCAGAAACTTCTGTGTGATGAGTGCATTCAACTCACAGACCTGAACGTTCCTCTCGAAAGAGCAGTTTTGAAACACTCCTTTTGTAGAATCTGCAAGGCGATATTTGGAGCGCTTTGAGGCCTATGCTGGAAAAGGAAATGTCTTCACATAAAAACTAGACAGAAGCATTCCAGGAAACTTCTGTATGATAAGTGCATTCAACTCACAGACTTGAACGTTCCTTTTGATAGAACTCTTTTGAAACACTCCTTTTGTGGAATTTGCAAGTGTTCTTTTGGAGCGCTTTGAGGCCTAAGCTGGAAAAGGAAATATCTTCACGTAAGAACTAGACAGAAGCATTCTCAGAAACTTCTTTCTGATGAGTGCATTCAACACACAGACTTGAACCTTGCTTTTGAAAGAGCAGCTTTGAAACACTCTTTTCGTAGAATCTGCAAGTGGATATTTGGAGGGCTTTGAGGCCTATGCTGGGAAAAGAAATCTCTTCACCTAAAAACTAGACAGAAGCATTCTGAGAAACTTCTGTGTGATGAGTGCATTCAACTCACAGACTTGAACGTTTCCTTTGATAGAACAGTTTTGAGACACTCCTTTTGTAGAATCTGCATGTGTTTATTTGGAGCGCTTTGAGGCCTATGTTGGAAAAGGTAATATCTTCATATAGAAACTAGACGGAAGCATTCTCAGAAACTTCTTTGTGATGAGTGCATTCTACTCACAGTGTTGAAGCTTGCTTTTGATAGAGCAGTTTTGAAACACTCTTTTGTTAGAATCTGCAAGTGGATATTTGGAGCGCTTTGAGGCCTATGCTGGAAAAGGAAATGTCTTCACATAAAAACTAGACAGAAGCATTCCAGGAAACTACTGTATGATAAGTGCATTCAACTCACAGACTTGAACGTTGCTTTTGATAGAACTCTTTTGAAACACTCCTTTTGTAGAATTTGCAAGTGTTCATTTGGAGCGCTTTGAGGCCTAAGCTGGAATAGGAAATATCTTCACGTAAGAACTAGACAGAAGCATTCTCAGAAACTTCTTTCTGATGAGTGCATTCAACACACAGACTTGAAGCTTCCTTTTGAAAGAGCAGTTTGGAAACACTCTTCTTATAGAATGTTCAAGTGGATATTTGGAGCGCTTTGAGGCCTATGCTGGGAAATGAAATCTCTTCACCTAAAAACTAGACAGAAACATTCTGAGAAACTTCTTTGCAATGAGTGCATTCAACTCACAGACTTGAACGTTCCTTTTGATAGAACAGTTTTGAAACATTACGTTTGTAGAATCTGCAAGTGTTTATTCGGAGCACCTTGAGGCCTATGTTGGAAAAGGAAATATCTTCACATAAAAACTAGAGAGAAGGATTCTCAGAAACTTCTTTGTGATGAGTTCATTCAACTCACAGAGTTGAACCTACCAATTGATAGAGAAGTTTGGAAACACTCTTTTTGTAGAATCTGCAAGTGGATATTTGGAGCCATTTGAGGCCTATGCTGGAAAAGGAAATATCTTCACATAAAAACTGAACAGAAGCATTCTCAGAAACTTCTTTGTGTTGAGTGCATTCAACTCACAGACTTGAACTTCCCTATAGAAAGAGCAGTTTTGAAACACTCTTTTGGTAAAATCTGCAAGTGGTTATTTGGAGCACTTCGAGGCCTGTGCTGGGATATGGAATATCTTCACCTAAAAACTACAGAGAAGCATTCTCAGAAAGTTCTTCACGATGCATTCATTCAACTCACAGAGTTGAACCTTCCTTTTGATAGAACAGTTTTGAAACACACTTTTTTAGGATCTGCAAGAGGATATTTGGAGCGTTCGGAGGCCTATGCTGGAAAAGGAAATATCTTCACATAAAAACTAGACAGAAGCATTCTCAGAAACTTCTGTGTGATGAGTGCATTCAACTCACAGACTTGAACGTTCCTCTCGAAAGAGCAGTTTTGAAACACTCCTTTTGTAGAATCTGCAAGTGTTTATTTGGAGCGCTTTGAGGCCTATGTTGGAAAAGGAAATATCTGCACATAAAAACTAGACAGAAGCATTCTCAGAAACTTCTTTGTGATGAGTGCATTCTACTCACAGTGTTGAAGCTTGCTTTTGATAGAGCAGTTTTGAAACACTCTTTTGGTAGAATCTGCAAGTGGATATTTGGAGCGCTTTGAGGCCTATGCTGGAAAAGGAAATGTCTTCACATAAAAACTAGACAGAAGCATTCCAGGAAACTTCTGTATGATAAGTGCATTCAACTCACAGACTTGAACGTTCCTTTTGATAGAACTCTTTTTAAACACTCCTTTTGTAGAATTTGCAAGTGTTCATTTGGAGCGCTTTGAGGCCTAAGCTGGAAAAGGAAATATCTTCACGTAAGAACTAGACAGAAGCATTCTCAGAAACTTCTTTCTGATGAGTGCATTCAACACACAGACTTGAAGCTTCCTTTTGAAAGAGCAGTTTGGAAACACTCTTCTTATAGAATCTTCAAGTGGATATTTGGAGCGCTTTGAGGCCTATGCTGGGAAATGAAATCTCTTCACCTAAAAACTAGACAGAAACATTCTGAGAAACTTCTTTGCAATGAGTGCATTCAACTCACAGACTTGAACGTTCCTTTTGATAGAACAGTTTTGAAACATTACGTTTGTAGAATCTGCAAGTGTTTATTCGGAGCACCTTGAGGCCTATGTTGGAAAAGGAAATATCTTCACATAAAAACTAGAGAGAAGGATTCTCAGAAACTTCTTTGTGATGAGTTCATTCAACTCACAGAGCTGAACCTACCAATTGATAGAGAAGTTTGGAAACACTCTTTTTGTAGAATCTGCAAGTGGATATTTGGAGCGCTTTGAGGCCTATGCTGGAAAAGGAAATATCTTCACATAAAAACTGAACAGAAGCATTCTCAGAAACTTCTTTGTGTTGAGTGCATTCAACTCACAGACTTGAACTTCCCTATAGAAAGAGCAGTTTTGAAACACTCTTTTGGTAAAATCTGCAAGTGGTTATTTGGAGCACTTCGAGGCCTGTGCTGGGATATGGAATATCTTCACCTAAAAACTACAGAGAAGCATTCTCAGAAAGTTCTTCACGATGCATTCATTCAACTCACAGAGTTGAACCTTCCTTTTGATAGAACAGTTTTGAAACAATCTTTTTGTAGAATCTGCAAGAGGATATTTGACGCGTTCTGAGGCCTATGCTGGAAAAGGAAATATCTTCACATAAAAACTAGACAGAAGCATTCTCAGAAACTTCTGTGTGATGAGTGCATTCAACACACAGACCTGAACGTTCCTCTCAAAAGAGCAGTTTTGAAACACTCCTTTTGTAGAATCTGCAAGTGTTTATTTGGAGCGCTTTGAGGCCTATGCTGGAAAAGGAAATGTCTTCACATAAAAACTAGACAGAAGCATTCCAGGAAACTTCTGTATGATAAGTGCATTCAACTCACAGACTTGAACGTTCCTTTTGATAGAACTCTTTTGAAACACTCCTTTTGTAGAATTTGCAAGTGTTCTTTTGGAGCGCTTTGAGGCCTAAGCTGGAAAAGGAAATATCTTCACGTAAGAACTAGACAGAAGCATTCTCATAAACTTCTTTCTGATGAGTGCATTCAACACACAGACTTGAACCTTGCTTTTGAAAGAGCAGCTTTGAAACACTCTTTCCATAGAATCTGCAAGTGGATATTTGGAGGGCTTTGAGGCCTATGCTGGGAAATGAAATCTCTTCACCTAAAAACTAGACAGAAGCATTCTGAGAAACTTCTGTGTGATGAGTGCATTCAACTCACAGACTTGAACGTTCCCTTTGATAGAACAGTTTTGAGACACTCCTTTTGTAGAATCTGCAAGTGTTTATTTGGAGCGCTTTGAGGCCTATGTTGGAAAAGGAAATATCTTCATATAGAAACTAGACGGAAGCATTCTCAGAAACTTCTTTGTGATGAGTGCATTCTACTCACAGTGTTGAAGCTTGCTTTTGATAGAGCAGTTTTGAAACACTCTTTTGGTAGAATCTGCAAGTGGATATTTGGAGCGCTTTGAGGCCTATGCTGGAAAAGGAAATGTCTTCACATAAAACTTAGACAGAAGCATTCCAGGAAACTACTGTATGATAAGTGGATTCAACTCAGAGACTTGAACGTTCCTTTTGATAGAACTCTTTTGAAACACTCCTTTTGTAGAATTTGCAAGTGTTCATTTGGAGCACTTTGAGGCCTAAGCTGGAAAAGGAAATATCTTCACGTAAGAACTAGACAGAAGCATTCTCAGAAACTTCTTTCTGATGAGTCCATTCAACGCACAGACTTGAACTTCCTTTTGAAAGAGCAGTTTGGAAACACTCTTCTTATAGAATCTTCAAGTGGATATTTGGAGCGCTTTGAGGCCTATGCTGGGAAATGAAATCTCTTCACCTAAAAACTAGACAGAAACATTCTGAGAAACTTCTTTGCAATGAGTGCATTCAACTCACAGACTTGAACGTTCCTTTTGATAGAACAGTTTTGAAACATTACGTTTGTAGAATCTGCAAGTGTTTATTCGGAGCACCTTGATGCCTATGTTGGAAAAGGAAATAACTTCACATTAAAACTAGAGAGAAGGATTGTCAGAAACTTCTTTGTGATGAGTTCATTCAACTCACAGAGTTGAACCTACCAATTGATAGAAAAGTTTGGAAACACTCTTTTTGTAGAATCTGCAAGTGGATATTTGGAGCCGTTTGAGGCCTATGTTGGAAAAGGAAATATCTTCACATAAAAACTGAACAGAAGCATTCTCAGAAACTTCTTTGTGTTGAGTGCATTCAACTCACAGACTTGAACTTCCCTATAGAAAGAGCAGTTTTGAAACACTCTTTTGTTAAAATCTGCAAGTGGTTATTTGGAGCACTTCAAGGCCTGTGCTGGGATATGGAATATCTTCACCTAAAAACTACAGAGAAGCATTCTCAGAAAGTTCTTCACGATGCATTCATTCAACTCACAGAGTTGAACCTTCCTTTTGATAGAACAGTTTTGAAACACTCTTTTTGTAGAATCTGCAAGAGGATATTTGGAGCGTTCAGAGGCCTATGCTGGAAAAGGAAATATCTTCACATAAAAACTAGACAGAAGCATTCTCAGAAACTTCTGTGTGGTGAGTGCATTCAACTCACAGACTTGAACGTTCCTCTCGAAAGAGCAGTTTTGAAACACTCCTTTTGTAGAATCTGCAAGTGTTTATTTGGAGCGCTTTGAGGCCTATGTTGGAAAAGGAAATATCTGCACATAAAAACTAGACAGAAGCATTCTCAGAAACTTCTTTGTGATGAGTGCATTCTACTCACAGTGTTGAAGCTTGCTTTTGATAGAGCAGTTTTGAAACACTCTTTTGGTAGAATCTGCAAGTGGATATTTGGAGCGCTTTGAGGCCTATGCTGGATAAGGAAATGTGTTCACATAAAAACTAGACAGAAGCATTCCAGGAAACTTCTGTATGATAAGTGCATTCAACTCACAGACTTGAAAGTTCCTTTTGATAGAACTCTTTTGAAACACTCCTTTTGTAGAATTTGCAAGTGTTCATTTGGAGCGCTTTGAGGCCTAAGCTGGAAAAGGAAATATCTTCACGTAAGAACTAGACAGAAGCATTCTCAGAAACTTCTTTCTGATGAGTGCATTCAACACAAAGACTTGAACCTTGCTTTTGAAAGAGCAGCTTTGAAACACTCTTTTCGTTGAATCTGCAAGTGGATATTTGGAGCGCTTTGAGGCCTATGCTGGGAAATGAAATCTCTTCACCTAAAAACTAGACAGAAGCATTCTGAGAAACTTCTGTGATGAGTGCATTCAACTCACAGACTTGAACGTTCCCTTTGATAGAACAGTTTTGAAACACTCCTTTTGTAGAATCTGCATGTGTTTATTTGGAGCGCTTTGAGGCCTATGTTGGAAAAGGAAATATCTTCATATAGAAACTAGACGGAAGCATTCTCAGAAACTTCTTTGTGATGAATGCATTCAACTCACAGACTTGAAGCTTCCTTTTGAAAGAGCAGTTTGGAAACACTCTTCTTATAGAATCTTCAAGTGGATATTTGGAGCGCTTTGAGGCCTATGCTGGGAAATGAAATCTCTTCACCTAAAAACTAGACAGAAACATTCTGAGAAACTTCTTTGCAATGAGTGCATTCAGCTCACAGACTTGAACGTTCCTTTTGATAGAACAGTTTTGAAACATTACGTTTGTAGAATCTGCAAGTGTTTATTCGGAGCACCTTGAGGCCTATGTTGGAAAAGGAAATATCTTCACATAAAAACTAGAGAGAAGGATTCTCAGAAACTTCTTTGTGATGAGTTCATTCAACTCACAGAGTTGAACCTACCAATTGATAGAGAAGATTGGAAACACTCTTTTTGTAGAATCTGCAAGTGGATATTTGGAGCCGTTTGAGGCCTATGCTGGAAAAGGAAATATCTTCACATAAAAACTAGACAGAAGCATTCTCAGAAACTTCTGTGTGATGAGTGCATTCAACTCACAGACTTGAACGTTCCTCTCGAAAGAGCAGTTTTGAAACACTCCTTTTGTAGAATCTGCAAGTGTTTATTTGGAGCGCTTTGAGGCCTATGTTGGAAAAGAAAATATCTGCACATAAAAACTAGACAGAAGCATTCTCAGAAACTTCTTTGTGATGAGTGCATTCTACTCACAGTGTTGAAGCTTGCTTTTGATAGAGCAGTTTTGAAACACTCTTTTGGTAGAATCTGCAATTGGATATTTGGAGCGCTTTGAGGCCTATGCTGGAAAAGGAAATGTCTTCACATAAAAACTAGACAGAAGCATTCCAGGAAACTTCTGTATGATAAGTGCATTCAACTCACAGACTTGAACGTTCCTTTTGATAGAACTCTTTTGAAACACTCCTTTTGTAGAATTTGCAAGTGTTCATTTGGAGCGCTTTGAGGCCTATGCTGGAAAAGGAAATATCTTCACGTAAGAACTAGACAGAAGCATTCTCAGAAACTTCTTTCTGATGAGTGCATTCAACACACAGACTTGAACCTTGCTTTTGAAAGAGCAGCTTTGAAACACTCTTTTCGTAGAATCTGCAAGTGGATATTTGGAGCGCTTTGAGGCCTATGCTGGGAAATGAAATCTCTTCACCTAAAAACTAGACAGAAGCATTCTGAGAAACTTCTGTGTGATGAGTGCATTCAACTCACAGACTTGAACGTTCCCTTTGATAGAACAGTTTTGAAACACTCCTTTTGTAGAATCTGCATGTGTTTATTTGGAGCGCTTTGAGGCCTATGTTGGAAAAGGAAATATCTTCATATAGAAACTAGGCGGAAGCATTCTCAGAAACTACTTTGTGATGAATGCATTCAACTCACAGACTTGAAGCTTCCTTTTGAAAGAGCAGTTTGGAAACACTCTTCTTATAGAATGTTCAAGTGGATATTTGGAGCGCTTTGAGGCCTATGC
Organism: Pongo pygmaeus; assembly: GCF_028885625.2. Taxonomy (NCBI): domain Eukaryota; kingdom Metazoa; phylum Chordata; class Mammalia; order Primates; family Hominidae; genus Pongo; species Pongo pygmaeus. Next base: position 23,894,598 of record NC_072394.2, on the reverse strand, counting down.
TGGGAAATGAAATCTCTTCACCTAAAAACTAGACAGAAACATTCTGAGAAACTTCTTTGCAATGAGTGCATTCAACTCACAGACTTGAACGTTCCTTTTGATAGAACAGTTTTGAAACATTACGTTTGTAGAATCTGCAAGTGTTTATTCGGAGCACCTTGAGGCCTATGTTGGAAAAGGAAATATCTTCACATAAAAACTAGAGAGAAGGATTCTCAGAAACTTCTTTGTGATGAGTTCATTCAACTCACAGAGTTGAACCTACCAATTGATAGAGAAGTTTGGAAACACTCCTTTTGTAGAATCTGCAAGTGGATATTTGGAGCGCTTTTAGGCCTATGGTGGAAAAGGAAATATCTTCACATAAAAACTGAACAGAAGCATTCTCAGAAACTTCTTTGTGTTGAGTGCATTCAACTCACAGACTTGAACTTCCCTATAGAAAGAGCAGTTTTGAAACACTCTTTTGGTAAAATCTGCAAGTGGTTATTTGGAGCACTTCGAGGCCTGTGCTGGGATATGGAATATCTTCACCTAAAAACTACAGAGAAGCATTCTCAGAAAGTTCTTCACGATGCATTCATTCAACTCACAGAGTTGAACCTTCCTTTTGATAGAACAGTTTTGAAACACTCTTTTTGTAGAATCTGCAAGAGGATATTTGGAGCGTTCGGAGGCCTACACTGGAAAAGGAAATATCTTCACATAAAAACTAGACAGAAGCATTCTCAGAAACTTCTGTGTGATGAGTGCATTCAACTCACAGACTTGAACGTTCCTCTCGAAAGAGCAGTTTTGAAACACTCCTTTTGTAGAATCTGCAAGTGTTTATTTTGAGCGCTTTGAGGCCTATGTTGGAAAAGGAAATATCTGCACATAAAAACTAGACAGAAGCATTCTCAGAAACTTCTTTGTGATGAGTGCATTCTACTCACAGTGTTGAAGCTTGCTTTTGATAGAGCAGTTTTGAAACACTCTTTTGGTAGAATCTGCAAGTGGATATTTGGAGCGCTTTGAGGCCTATGCTGGAAAAGGAAATGTGTTCACATAAAAACTAGACAGAAGCATTCCAGGAAACTTCTGTATGATAAGTGCATTCAACTCACAGACTTGAACGTTCCTTTTGATAGAACTCTTTTGAAACCCTCCTTTTGTAGAATTTGCAAGTGTTCATTTGGAGCGCTTTGAGGCCTAAGCTGGAAAAGGAAATATCTTCACGTAAGAACTAGACAGAAGCATTCTCAGAAACTTCTTTCTGATGAGTGCATTCAACACACAGACTTGAACCTTGCTTTTGAAAGAGCAGCTTTGAAACACTCTTTTCGTTGAATCTGCAAGTGGATATTTGGAGCGCTTTGAGGCCTATGCTGGGAAATGAAATCTCTTCACCTAAAAACTAGACAGAAGCATTCTGAGAAACTTCTGTGATGAGTGCATTCAACTCACAGACTTGAACGTTCACGTTGATAGAACAGTTTTGAAACACTCCTTTTGTAGAATCTGCATGTGTTTATTTGGAGCGCTTTGAGGCCTATGTTGGAAAAGGAAATATCTTCATATAGAAACTAGACGGAAGCATTCTCAGAAACTTCTTTGTGATGAATGCATTCAACTCACAGACGTGAAGCTTCCTTTTGAAAGAGCAGTTTGGAAACACTCTTCTTATAGAATCTTCAAGTGGATATTTGGAGCGCTTTGAGGCCTATGCTGGGAAATGAAATCTCTTCACCTAAAAACTAGACGGAAACATTCTGAGAAACTTCTTTGCAATGAGTGCATTCAACTCACAGACTTGAAAGTTCCTTTTGATAGAACAGTTTTGAAACATTATGTTTGTAGAATCTGCAAGTGTTTTTTCGGAGCACCTTGAGGCCTATGTTGGAAAAGGAAGTATCTTCACATTAAAACTAGAGAGAAGGATTCTCAGAAACTTCTTTGTGATGAGTTTATTCAACTCACAGAGTTGAACCTACCAATTGATAGAGAAGTTTGGAAACACTCTTTTTGTAGAATCTGCAAGTGGATATTTGGAGCCGTTTGAGGCCTATGCTGGAAAAGGAAATATCTTCACATAAAAACTGAACAGAAGCATTCTCAGAAACTTCTTTGTGTTGAGTGCATTCAACTCACAGGCTTGAACTTCCCTATAGAAAGAGCAGTTTTGAAACACTCTTTTGGTAAAATCTGCAAGTGGTTATTTGGAGCACTTCGAGGCCTGTGCTGGGATATGGAATATCTTCACCTAAAAACTACAGAGAAGCATTCTCAGAAAGTTCTTCATGATGCATTCATTCAACTCACAGAGTTGAACCTTCCTTTTGATAGAACAGTTTTGAAACAATCTTTTTGTAGAATCTGCAAGAGGATATTTGGAGCATTCGGAGGCCTATGCTTGAAAAGGAAATATCTTCACATAAAAACTAGACAGAAGCATTCTCAGAAACTTCTGTGTGATGAGTGCATTCAACTCACGGACTTGAACGTTCCTCTCAAAAGAGCAGTTTTGAAACACTCCTTTTGTAGAATCTGCAAGCGTTCATTTGGAGCGCTTTGAGACCTATGTTCGAAAAGGAAATATCTTCACATAAAAACTAGACAGAAGCATTCTCAGAAACTTCTTTGTGATGAGTGAATTCTACTCACAGTGTTGAAGCTTGCTTTTGATAGAGCAGTTTTGAAACACTCTTTTGGTAGAATCTGCAAGTGGATATTTGGAGCGCTTTGAGGCCTATGCTGGAAAAGGAAATGTCTTCACATAAAAACTAGACAGAAGCATTCCAGGAAACTACTGTATGATAAGTGCGTTCAACTCACAGACTTGAACGTTCCTTTTGATAGAACTCTTTTGAAACACTCCTTTTGTAGAATTTGCAAGTGTTCATTTGGAGCGCTTTGAGGCCTAAGCTGGAAAAGGAAATATCTTCACGTAAGAACTAGACAGAAGCATTCTCAGAAACTTCTTTCTGATGAGTGCATTCAACACACAGACTTGAAGCTTCCTTTTGAAAGAGCAGTTTGGAATCACTCTTCTTATACAATCTTCAAGTGGATATTTGGAGCGCTTTGAGGCCTATGCTGGGAAATGAAATCTCTTCACCTAAAAACTAGACAGAAACATTCTGAGAAACTTCTTTGCAATGAGTGCATTCAACTCACAGACTTGAACGTTCCTTTTGATAGAACAGTTTTGAAACATTACGTTTGTAGAATCTGCAAGTGTTTATTCGGAGCACCTTGAGGCCTATGTTGGAAAAGGAAATATCTTCCCATAAAAACTAGAGAGAAGTATTCTCAGAAACTTCTTTGTGATGAGTTCATTCAACTCACAGAGTTGATCCTACCAATTGATAGAGAAGTTTGGAAACACTCTTTTTGTAGAATCTGCAAGTGGATATTTGGAGCCGTTTGAGGCCTATGCTGGAAAAGGAAATATCTTCACATAAAAACTGAACAGAAGCATTCTCAGAAACTTCTTTGTGTTGAGTGCATTCAACTCACAGACTTGAACTTCCCTATAGAAAGAGCAGTTTTGAAACACTCTTTTGGTAAAATCTGCAAGTGGTTATTTGGAGCACTTCGAGGCCTGTGCTGGGATATGGAATATCTTCACCTAAAAACTACAGAGAAGCATTCTCAGAAAGTTCTTCACGATGCATTCATTCAACTCACAGAGTTGAACCTTCCTTTTGATAGAACAGTTTTGAAACACTCTTTTTGTAGAATCTGCAAGAGGATATTTGGAGCATTCGGAGGCCTATGCTGGAAAAGGAAATATCTTCACATAAAAACTAGACAGAAGCATTCTCAGAAACTTCTGTGTGATGAGTGCATTCAACTCACAGACTTGAACGTTCCTCTCGAAAGAGTAGTTTTGAAACACTCCTTTTGTAGAATCTGCAAGTGTTTATTTGGAGCGCTTTGAGGCCTATGTTGGAAAAGGAAATATCTGCACATAAAAACTAGACAGAAGCATTCCCAGAAACTTCTTTGTGATGAGTGCATTCTACTCACAGTGTTGAAGCTTGCTTTAGATAGAGCAGTTTTGAAACACTCTTTTGGTAGAATCTGCAAGTGGATATTTGGAGCGCTTTGAGGCCTATGCTGGAAAAGGAAATGTCTTCACATAAAAACTAGACAGAAGCATTCCAGGAAACTTCTGTATGATAAGTGCATTCAACTCACAGACTTGAACGTTCCTTTTGATAGAACTCTTTTGAAACACTCCTTTTGTAGAATTTGCAAGTGTTCATTTGGAGCGCTTTGAGGCCTAAGCTGGAAAAGGAAATATCTTCACGTAAGAACTAGACAGAAGCATTCTCAGAAACTTCTTTCTGATGAGTGCATTCAAGCCACAGACTTGAAGCTTCCTTTTGAAAGAGCAGTTTGGAAACACTCTTCTTATAGAATCTTCAAGTCGATATTTAGAGCGATTTGAGGCCTATGCTGGGAAATGAAATCTCTTCACCTAAAAACTAGACAGAAACATTTTGAGAAACTTCTTTGCAATGAGTGCATTCAACTCACAGACTTGAACGTTCCTTTTGATAGAACAGTTTTGAAACATTACGTTTGTAGAATCTGCAAGTGTTTATTCGGAGCACCTTGAGGCCTATGTCAGAAAAGGAAATATCTTCACATAAAAACTGAACAGAAGCATTCTCAGAAACTTCTTTGTGTTGAGTGCATTCAACTCACAGACTTGAACTTCCCTATAGAAAGAGCAGTTTTGAAACACTCTTTTGGTAATATGTGCAAGTGGTTATTTGGAGCACTTCGAGGCCTGTGCTGGGATATGGAATATCTTCACCTAAAAACTACAGAGAAGCATTCTCAGAAAGTTCTTCACGATGCATTCATTCAACTCACAGAGTTGATCCTTCCTTTTGATAGAACAGTTTTGAAACACTCTTTTTGTAGAATCTGCAAGAGGATATTTGGAGCATTCGGAGGCCTATGCTGGAAAAGGAAATATCTTCACATAAAAACTAGACAGAAGCATTCTCAGAATCTTCTGTGTGATGAGTGCATTCAACTCACAGACTTGAACGTTCCCCTCGAAAGAGCAGATTTGAAACACTCCTTTTGTAGAATCTGCAAGTGTTTATTTGGAGCGCTTTGAGGCCTCTGTTGGAAATGGAAATATCTGCACATAAAAACTAGACAGAAGCATTCTCAGAAACTTCTTTGTGATGAGTGCATTCTACTCACAGTGTTGAAGCTTGCTTTTGATAGAGCAGTTTTGAAACACTCTTTTTTTTTTTTTTTTTTTCTTTTATTATTATTATTATTATCATCATTATTATACTTTAGGTTTTATGGTACATGTGCGCAATGTGCAGGTAATTTACATATGTATACATGTGCCATGCTGGTGCGCTGCACCCACCAACTTGTCATCTAGCATTAGGTATGTCTCCCAATGCTATCCCTCCCCCCTCCCCCCACCCCACAACAGTCCCCGAAGTGTGATGTTCCCCTTCCTCTGTCCATGTGTTCTCATTGTTCAATTCCCACCTATGAGTGAGAATATGCGGTGTTTGGTTTTTTGTTCTTGTGATAGTTTACTGAGAATGATGATTTCCAATTTCATCCATGTCCCTACAAAGGACGTGAACTCATCATTTTTTATGGCTGCATAGTATTCCATGGTGTATATGTGCCACATTTTCTTAATCCAGTCTATCATTGTTGGACATTTGGGTTGGTTCCAAGTCTTTGCTATTGTGAATAATTCCACAATAAACATACGTGTGCATGTGTCTTTATAGCAGCATGATTTATAGTCCTTTGGGTATATACCCAGTAATGGGATGGCTGGGTCGAATGGAATTTCTAGTTCTAGATCCCTGAGGAATCGCCACACTGACTTCCACAAGGGTTGAACTAGTTTACAGTCCCACCAACAGTGTAAAAGTGTTCCTATTTCTCCACATCCTCTCCAGCACCTGTTGTTTCCTGACTTTTTAATGATCGCCATTCTAACTGGTGTGAGATGGTATCTCATTGTGGTTTTGATTTGCATTTCTCTGATGGCCAGTGATGGTGAGCATTTTTTCATGTGTTTTTTGGCTGCATAAATGTCTTCTTTTGAGAAGTGTCTGTTCATGTCCTTCGCCCACTTTTTGATGGGGTTGTTTGTTTTTTTCTTGTAAATTTGTTGGAGTTCATTGTAGATTCTGGATATTAGCCCTTTGTCAGATGAGTAGGTTGCGAAAATGTTCTCCCATTTTGTAGGCTGCCTGTTCACTCTGATGGTAGTTTCCTTTGCTGTGCAGAAGCTCTTTAGTTTAATTAGATCCCATTTGTCAATTTTGGCTTTTGTTGCCATTGCTTTTGGTGTTTTAGACATGAAGTCCTTGCCCATGCCTATGTCCTGAATGGTAATGCCTAGGTTTTCTTCTAGGGTTTTTATGGTTTTAGGTCTATCATTTAAGTCTTTAATCCATCTTGAATTGATTTTTGTATAAGGTGTAAGGAAGGGATCAAGTTTCAGCTTTCTACATATGGCTAGCCAGTTTTCCCAGCGCCATTTATTAAATAGGGAATCCTTTCCCCATTTCTTGTTTTTGTCAGGTTTGTCAAAGATCAGATAGTTGTAGATATGTGGCATTATTTCTGACGGCTCTGTTCTGTTCCATTGATCTATATCTCTGTTTTGGTACCAGTACCATGCTGTTTTGGTTACTGTAGCCTTGTAGTATAGTTTGAAGTCAGGTAGTGTGATGCCTCCAGCTTTGTTCTTTTGGCTTAGGATTGACTTGGCGATGCGGGCTCTTTTTTGGTTCCATATGAACTTTAAAGTAGTTTTTTCCAATTCTGTGAAGAAAGTCATTGGTAGCTTGATGGGGATGGTATTGAATCTGTAAATTACCTTGGGAAGGATGGCCATTTTCATGATATTGATTCTTCCTACCCATGAGCATGGAATGTTCTTCCATTTGTTTGTATCCTCTTTTATTTCCTTGAGCAGTGGTTTGTAGTTCTCCTTGAAGAGGTCTTTCACATCCCTTGTAAGTTGGATTCCTAGGTATTTTATTCTCTTTGAAGCAATTGTGAATGGGAGTTCACTCATGATTTGGCTCTCTGTTTGTCTGTTATTGATGTATAAGAATGCTTGTGATTTTTGCACATTGATTTTGTATCCTGAGACTTTGCTGAAGTTGCTTATCAGCTTAAGGAGATTTTGGGCTGAGACAATGGGGTTTTCTAGATATACTATCATGTCATCTGCAAACAAGGACAATTTGACTTCCTCTTTTCCTAATTGAATACCCTTGATTTCCTTCTCCTGCCTAATTGCCCTGGCCAGAACTTCCAACACTATGTTGAATAGAAGTGGCGAGAGAGGGCATCCCTGTCTTGTGCCAGTTTTCAAAGGGAATGCTTCCAGTTTTTGCCCATTCAGTATGATATTGGCTGTGGGTTTGTCATAAATAGCTCTTATTATTTTGAGATACGTCCCATCAATTCCTAATTTATTGAGAGTTTTTAGCATGAAGGGTTGTTGAATTTTGTCAAAGGCCTTTTCTGCATCTATTGAGATAATCATGTGGTTTTTGTCTTTGGTTCTGTTTATATGCTGGATTACATTTATTGATTTGCGTATATTGAACCAGCCTTGCATCCCAGGGATGAAGCCCACTTGATCATGGTGGATAAGCTTTTTGATGTGCTGCTGGATTCTGTTTGCCAGTATCTTATTGAGGATTTTTGCATCAATGTTCATCAAGGATATTGGTCTAAAATTCTCTTTTTTTGTTGTGTCTCTGCCAGGCTTTGGTATCAGGATGATGCTGGCCTCATAAAATGAGTGAGGGAGGATTCCCTCTTTTTCTATTGATTGGAATAGTTTCAGAAGGAATGGTACCAGCTCCTCCTTGTACCTCTGGTAGAATTCGGCTGTGAACCCATCTGGTCCTGGACTTTTTTTGGTTGGTAAGCTATTGATTATTGCCACAATTTCAGCTCCTGTTATTGGTCTATTCAGAGATTCAACTTCTTCCTGGTTTAGTCTTGGGAGGGTGTATGTGTTGAGGAATTTATCCATTTCCTCTAGATTTTCTAGTTTATTTGCATAGAGGTGTTTGTAATATTCTCTGATGGTAGTTTGTATTTCTGTGGGATCGGTGGTGATATCCCCTTTATCATTTTTTATTGCATCTATTTGATTCTTCTCTCTTTTTTTCTTTATTAATCTTGCTAGCGGTCTATCAATTTTGTTGATCCTTTCAAAAAACCAGCTCCTGGATTCATTTATTTTTTGAAGGGTTTTTTGTGTCTCTATTTCCTTCAGTTCTGCTCTGATTTTAGTTATTTCTTGCCTTCTGCTAGCTTTTGAATGTGTTTGCTCTTCCTTTTCTAGTTCTTTTAATTGTGATGTTAGGGTGTCAATTTTGGATCTTTCCTGCTTTCTCTTTTGGGCATTTAGTGCTATAAATTTCCCTCTACACACTGCTTTGAATGCGTCCCAGAGATTCTGGTATGTTGTGTCTTGGTTCTCGTTGGTTTCAAAGAACATCTTTATTTCTGCCTTCATTTCGTTATGTACCCAGTAGTCATTCAGGAGCAGGTTGTTCAGTTTCCATGTAGTTGAGTGGTTTTGAGTGAAATTCTTAATCCTGAGTTCTAGCTTGATTGCACTGTGATCTGAGAGACAGTTTGTTACAATTTCTGTTCTTTTACATTTATTGAGGAGAGCTTTACTTCCAAGTATATGGTCAATTTTGGAATAGGTGTGGTGTGGTGCTGAAAAAAATGTATATTCTGTTGATTTGGGGTGGAGAGTTCTGTAGATGTCTATTAGGTCCGCTTGGTGCAGAGCTGAGTTCAATTCCTGGGTATCCTTGTTGACTTTCTGTCTCGTTGATCTGTCTAATGTTGACAGTGGTGTGTTAAAGTCTCCCATTATTAATGTGTGGGAGTCTAAGTCTCTTTGTAGGTCACTCAGGACTTGCTTTATGAATCTGGGTGCTCCTGTATTGGGTGCATATATATTTAGGATAGTTAGCTCTTCTTGTTGAATTAATCCCTTTACCATTATGTAATGGCCTTCTTTGTCTCTTTTGATCTTTGTTGGTTTAAAGTCTGTTTTATCAGAGACTAGGATTGCAACCCCTGCCTTTTTTTGTTTTCCATTTGCTTGGTAGATCTTCCTCCATCCTTTTATTTTGAGCCTATGTGTGTCTCTGCACGTGAGATGGGTTTCCTGAATACAGCACACTGATGGGTCTTGAGTCTTTATCCAATTTGCCAGTCTGTGTCTTTTAATTGGAGCATTTAGTCCATTTACATTTAAAGTTAATATTGTTATGTGTGAATCTGATCCTGCCATTATGATGTTAGCTGGATATTTTTCTCGTTAGTTGATGCAGTCTCTTCCTAGTCTCGATGGTCTTTACATTTCGGTATGATTTTGCAGTGGCTGGTACCGGTTGTGCCTTTCCATGTTTAGCGCTTCCTTCAGGAGCTCTTTTAGGGCAGGCCTGGTGGTGACAAAATCTCTCAGCATTTGCTTGTCTGTAAAAGCCAGAAGAGAGTGGGGGCCAATATTCAACATTCTTAAAGAAAAGAATTTTCAACCCAGAATTTCATATCCTGCCAAACTAAGCTTCATAAGTGAAGGAGAAATAAAATACTTTACAGAAACACTCTTTTGGTAGAATCTGCAAGTGTATATTTGGAGCGCTTTGAGGCCTATGCTGGAAAAGGAAATGTCTTCACATAAAAACTAGACAGAAGCATTCCAGGAAACTTCTGTATGATAAGTGCATTCAACTCACAGACTTGAACGTTCCTTTTGATAGAACTCTTTTGAAACACTCCTTTTGTAGAATTTGCAAGTGTTCATTTGGAGCGCTTTGAGGCCTAAGATGGTAAAGGAAATATCTTCACGTAAGAACTAGACAGAAGCATTCTCAGAAACTTCTTTCTGATGAGTGCATTCAACACACAGACTTGAACCTTGCTTTTGAAAGAGCAGCTTTGAAACACTCTTTTCGTAGAATCTGCAAGTGGATATTTGGAGGGCTTTGAGGCCTATGCTGGGAAATGAAATCTCTTCACCTAAAAACTAGACAGAAGCATTCTGAGAAACTTCTGTGTGATGAGTGCATTCAACTCACAGACTTGAACGTTCCCTTTGATAGAACAGTTTTGAAACACTCCTTTTGTAGAATCTGCATGTGTTTATTTGGAGCGCTTTGAGGCCTATGTTGGAAAAGGAAATATCTTCATATAGAAACTAGACGGAAGCATTCTCAGAAACTTCTTTGTGATGAATGCATTCAACTCACAGACTTGAAGCTTCCTTTTGAAAGAGCAGTTTGGAAACACTCTTCTTATAGAATCTTCAAGTGGATATTTGGAGCGCTTTGAGGCCTCTGCTGGGAAATGAAATCTCTTCACCTAAAAACTAGACAGAAACATTCTGAGAAACTTCTTTGCAATGAGTGCATTCAACTCACAGACTTGAACGTTCCTTTTGATAGAACAGTTTTGAAACATTGCGTTTGTAGAGTCTGCAAGTGTTTATTCGGAGCACCTTGAGGCCTATGTTGGAAAAGGAAATATCTTCACATAAAAACTAGAGAGAAGGATTCTCAGAAACTTCTTTGTGATGAGTTTATTCAACTCACAGAGTTGAACCTACCAATTGATAGAGAAGTTTGGAAACACTCTTTTTTAGAATCTGCAAGTGGATATTTGGAGCCGTTTGAGGCCTATGCTGGAAAAGGAAATATCTTCACATAAAAACTGAACAGAAGCATTCTCAGAAACTTCTTTGTGTTGAGTGCATTCAACTCACAGACTTGAACTTCCCTATAGAAAGAGCAGTTTTGAAACACTCTTTTGGTAAAATCTGCAAGTGGTTATTTGGAGCACTTCAAGGCCTGTGCTGGGATATGGAATATCTTCACCTAAAAACTACAGAGAAGAATTCTCAGAAAGTTCTTCACGATGCATTCATTCAACTCACAGAGTTGAACCTTCCTTTTGATAGAACAGTTTTGAAACACTCTTTTTGTAGAATCTGCAAGAGGATATTTGGAGCGTTCGGAGGCCTATGCTGGAAAAGGAAATATCTTCACATAAAAACTAGACAGAAGCATTCTCAGAAACTTCTGTGTGGTGAGTGCATTCAACTCACAGACTTGAACGTTCCTCTCGAAAGAGCAGTTTTGAAACACTCCTTTTGTAGAATCTGCAAGTGTTTATTTGGAGCGCTTTGAGGCCTATGTTGGAAAAGGAAATATCTGCACATAAAAACTAGACAGAAGCATTCTCAGAAACTTCTTTGTGATGAGTGCATTCTACTCACAGTGTTGAAGCTTGCTTTTGATAGAGCAGTTTTGAAACACTCTTTTGGTAGAATCTGCAAGTGGATATTTGGAGCGCTTTGAGGCCTATGCTGGATAAGGAAATGTGTTCACATAAAAACTAGACAGAAGCATTCCAGGAAACTTCTGTATGATAAGTGCATTCAACTCACAGACTTGAACGTTCCTTTTGATAGAACTCTTTTGAAACACTCCTTTTGTAGAATTTGCAAGTGTTCATTTGGAGCGCTTTGAGGCCTAAGCTGGAAAAGGAAATATCTTCACGTAAGAACTAGACAGAAGCATTCTCAGAAACTTCTTTCTGATGAGTGCATTCAACACACAGACTTGAACCTTGCTTTTGAGAGAGCAGCTTTGAAACACTCTTTTCGTAGAATGTGCAAGTGGATATTTGGAGCGCTTTGAGGCCTATGCTGGGAAATGAAATCTCTTCACCTAAAAACTAGACAGAAGCATTCTGAGAAACTTCTGTGTGATGAGTGCATTCAACTCACAGACTTGAACGTTCCCTTTGATAGAACAGTTTTGAAACACTCCTTTTGTAGAATCTGCATGTGTTTATTTGGAGCGCTTTGAGGCCTATGTTGGAAAAGGAAATATCTTCATATAGAAACTAGACGGAAGCATTCTCAGAAACTTCTTTGTGATGAATGCATTCAACTCACAGACTTGAAGCTTCCTTTTGAAAGAGCAGTTTGGAAACACTCTTCTTATAGAATCTTCAAGTGGATATTTGGAGCGCTTTGAGGCCTATGCTGGGAAATGAAATCTCTTCACCTAAAAACTAGACAGAAACATTCTGAGAAACTTCTTTGCAATGAGTGCATTGAACAAACAAACTTGAACGTTCCTTTTGATAGAACAGTTTTGAAACATTGCGTTTGTAGAGTCTGCAAGTGTTTATTCGGAGCACATTGAGGCCTATGTTGGAAAAGGAAATATCTTCACATAAAAACTAGAGAGAAGGATTCTCAGAAACTTCTTTGTGATGAGTTCATTCAACTCACAGAGTTGAACCTACCAATTGATAGAGAAGTTTGGAAACACTCTTTTTGTAGAATCTGCAAGTGGATATTTGGAGCCTTTTGAGGCCTATGCTGGAAAAGGAAATATCTTCACATAAAAACTGAACAGAAGCATTCTCAGAAACTTCTTTGTGTTGAGTGCATTCAACTCACAGACTTGAACTTCCCTATAGAAAGAGCAGTTTTGAAACACTCTTTTGGTAAAATCTGCAAGTGGTTATTTGGAGCACTTCGAGGCCTGTGCTGGGATATGGAATATCTTCACCTAAAAACTACAGAGAAGCATTCTCAGAAAGTTCTTCACGATGCATTCATTCAACTCACAGAGTTGAACCTTCCTTTTGATAGAACAGTTTTGAAACACTCTTTTTGTAGAATCTGCAAGAGGATATTTGGAGCGTTCGGAGGTCTATGCTGGAAAAGGAAATATCTTCACATAAAAACTAGACAGAAGCATTCTCAGAAACTTCTGTGTGATGAGTGCATTCAACTCACAGACTTGAACGTTCCTCTCGAAAGAGCAGATTTGAAACACTCCTTTTGTAGAATCTGCAAGTGTTTATTTGGAGCGCTTTGAGGCCTCTGTTGGAAATGGAAATATCTGCACATAAAAACTAGACAGAAGCATTCTCAGAAACTTCTTTGTGATGAGTGCATTCTACTCACAGTGTTGAAGCTTGCTTTTGATAGAGCAGTTTTGAAACACTCTTTTGGTAGAATCTGCAAGTGGATATTTGGAGCGCTTTGAGGCCTATGCTGGAAAAGGAAATGTGTTCACATAAAAACTAGACAGAAGCATTCCAGGAAACTTCTGTATGATAAGTGCATTCAACTCACAGACTTGAACGTTCCTTTTGATAGAACTCTTTTGAAACACTCCTTTTGTAGAATTTGCAAGTGTTCATTTGGAGCGCTTTGAGGCCTAAGCTGGAAAAGGAAATATCTTCACGTAAGAACTAGACAGAAGCATTCTCAGAAACTTCTTTCTGACGAGTGCATTCAACACACAGACTTGAAGCTTCCTTTTGAAAGAGCAGTTTGGAAACACTCTGCTTATAGAATCTTCAAGTGGATATTTGGAGCGCTTTGAGGCCTATGCTGGGAAATGAAATCTCTTCACCTAAAAACTAGACAGAAACATTCTGAGAAACTTCTTTGCAATGAGTGCATTCAACTCACAGACATGAACGTTCCTTTTGATAGAACAGTTTTGAAACATTACGTTTGTAGAGTCTGCAAGTGTTTATTCGGAGCACCTTGAGGCCTATGTTGGAAAAGGAAATATCTTCACATAAAAACTAGAGAGAAGGATTCTCAGAAACTTCTTTGTGATGAGTTCATTCAACTCACAGAGTTGAACCTACCAATTGATAGAGAAGTTTGGAAACACTCTTTTTGTAGAATCTGCAAGTGGATATTTGGAGCCGTCTGAGGCCTAAGCTGGAAAAGGAAATATCTTCACGTAAGAACTAGACAGAAGCATTCTCAGAAACTTCTTTCTGATGAGTGCATTCAACACACAGACTTGAACCTTGCTTTTGAGAGAGCAGCTTTGAAACACTCTTTTCGTAGAATCTGCAAGTGGATATTTGGAGCGCTTTGTGGCCTATGCTGGGAAATGAAATCTCTTCACCTAAAAACTAGACAGAAGCATTCTGAGAAACTTCTGTGTGATGAGTGCATTCAACTCACAGACTTGAACGTTCCCTTTGATAGAACAGTTTTGAAACACTCCTTTTGTAGAATCTGCATGTGTTTATTTGGAGCGCTTTGAGGCCTATGTTGGAAAAGGAAATATCTTCATATAGAAACTAGACGGAAGCATTCTCAGAAACTTCTTTGTGATGAATGCATTCAACTCACAGACTTGAAGCTTCCTTTTGAAAGAGCAGTTTGGAAACACTCTTCTTATAGAATCTTCAAGTGGATATTTGGAGCGCTTTGAGGCCTATGCTGGGAAATGAAATCTCTTCACCTAAAAACTAGACAGAAACATTCTGAGAAACTTCTTTGCAATGAGTGCATTGAACAAACAGACTTGAACGTTCCTTTTGATAGAACAGTTTTGAAACATTACGTTTGTAGAATCTGCAAGTGTTTATTTGGAGCGCTTTGAGGCCTATGTTGGAAAAGGAAATATCTTCACTTAAAAACTAGACAGAAGCATTCTCAGAAACTTCTTTGTGATGAGTGCATTCTACTCACAGTGTTGAAGATTGCTTTTGATAGAGCAGTTTTGAAACCCTCTTGGTAGAATCTGCAAGTGGATATTTGGAGCGCTTTGAGGCCTATGCTGGAAAAGGAAATGTCTTCACATAAAAACTAGACAGAAGAATTCCAGGAAACTACTGTATGATAAGTGCATTCAACTCACAGACTTGAACGTTCCTTTTGATAGAACTCTTTTGAAACACTCCTTTTGTAGAATTTGCAAGTGTTCATTTGGAGCGCTTTGAGGCCTAAGATGGAAAAGGAAATATCTTCACGTAAGAACTAGACAGAAGCATTCTCAGAAACTTCTTTCTGATGAGTGCATTCAACCCACAGACTTGAAGCTTCCTTTTGAAAGAGCAGTTTGGAAACACTCTGCTTATAGAATCTTCAAGTCGATATTTGGAGCGCTTTGAGGCCTATGCTGGGAAATGAAATCTCTTCACCTAAAAACTAGACAGAAACATTCTGAGAAACTTCTTTGCAATGAGTGCATTGAACAAACAAACTTGAACGTTCCTTTTGATAGAACAGTTTTGAAACATTGCGTTTGTAGAGTCTGCAAGTGTTTATTCGGAGCACCTTGAGGCCTATGTTGGAAAAGGAAATATCTTCACATAAAAACTAGAGAGAAGTATTCTCAGAAACTTCTTTGTGATGAGCTCATTCAACTCACAGAGTTGAACCTACCAATTGATAGAGAAGTTTGGAAACACTCTTTTTGTAGAATCTGCAAGTGGATATTTGGAGCCTTTTGAGGCCTATGCTGGAAAAGGAAATATCTTCACATAAAAACTGAACAGAAGCATTCTCAGAAACTTCTTTGTGTTGAGTGCATTCAACTCACAGACTTGAACTTCCCTATAGAAAGAGCAGTTTTGAAACACACTTTTGGTAAAATCTGCAAGTGGTTATTTGGAGCACTTCGAGGCCTGTCCTGGGATATGGAATATCTTCACCTAAAAACTACAGAGAAGCATTCTCAGAAAGTTCTTCACGATGCATTCATTCAACTCACAGAGTTGAACCTTCCTTTTGATAGAACAGTTTTGAAACACTCTTTTTGTAGAATCTGCAAGAGGATATTTGGAGCGTTCGGAGGTCTATGCTGGAAAAGGAAATATCTTCACATAAAAACTAGACAGAAGCATTCTCAGAAACTTCTGTGTGATGAGTGCATTCAACTCACAGACTTGAACGTTCCTCTCGAAAGAGCAGATTTGAAACACTCCTTTTGTAGAATCTGCAAGTGTTTATTTGGAGCGCTTTGAGGCCTCTGTTGGAAATGGAAATATCTGCACATAAAAACTAGACAGAAGCATTCTCAGAAACTTCTTTGTGATGAGTGCATTCTACTCACAGTGTTGAAGCTTGCTTTTGATAGAGCAGTTTTGAAACACTCTTTTGGTAGAATCTGCAAGTGGATATTTGGAGCGCTTTGAGGCCTATGCTGGAAAAGGAAATGTGTTCACATAAAAAGTAGACAGAAGCATTCCAGGAAACTTCTGTATGATAAGTGCATTCAACTCACAGACTTGAACGTTCCTTTTGATAGAACTCTTTTGAAACACTCCTTTTGTAGAATTTGCAAGTGTTCATTTGGAGCGCTTTGAGGCCTAAGATGGAAAAGGAAATATCTTCACGTAAGAACTAGACAGAAGCATTCTCAGAAACTTCTTTCTGACGAGTGCATTCAACCCACAGACTTGAAGCTTCCTTTTGAAAGAGCAGTTTGGAAACACTCTGCTTATAGAATCTTCAAGTGGATATTTGGAGCGCTTTGAGGCCTATGCTGGGAAATGAAATCTCTTCACCTAAAAACTAGACAGAAACATTCTGAGAAACTTCTTTGCAATGAGTGCATTCAACTCACAGACATGAACGTTCCTTTTGATAGAACAGTTTTGAAACATTACGTTTGTAGAGTCTGCAAGTGTTTATTCGGGGCACCTTGAGGCCTATGTTGGAAAAGGAAATATCTTCACATAAAAACTAGAGAGAAGGATTCTCAGAAACTTCTTTGTGATGAGTTCATTCAACTCACAGAGTTGAACCTACCAATTGATAGAGAAGTTTGGAAACACTCTTTTTGTAGAATCTGCAAGTGGATATTTGGAGCCGTTTGAGGCCTATGCTGGAAAAGGAAATATCTTCACATAAAAACTGAACAGAAGCATTCTCAGAAACTTCTTTGTGTTGAGTGCATTCAACTCACAGACTTGAACTTCCCTATAGAAAGAGCAGTTTTGAAACACTCTTTTGGTAAAATCTGCAAGTGGTTATTTGGAGCACTTCGAGGCCTGTGCTGGGATATGGAATATCTTCACCTAAAAACTACAGAGAAGCATTCTCAGAAAGTTCTTCACGATGCATTCATTCAACTCACAGAGTTGAACCTTCCTTTTGATAGAACAGTTTTGAAACACTCTTTTTGTAGAATCTGCAAGAGGATACTTGGAGCGTTCGGAGGCCTATGCTGGAAAAGGAAATATCTTCACATAAAAACTAGACAGAAGCATTCTCAGAAACTTCTGTGTGATGAGTGCATTCAACTCACAGACTTGAACGTTCCTCTCGAAAGAGCAGTTTTGAAACACTCCTTTTGTAGAATCTGCAAGTGTTTATTTGGAGCGCTTTGAGGCCTCTGTTGGAAATGGAAATATCTGCACATAAAAACTAGACAGAAGCATTCTCAGAAACTTCTTTGTGATGAGTGCATTCTACTCACAGTGTTGAAGCTTGCTTTTGATAGAGCAGTTTTGAAACACTCTTTTGGTAGAATCTGCAAGTGGATATTTGGAGCGCTTTGAGGCCTATGCTGGAAAAGGAAATGTGTTCACATAAAAACTAGACAGAAGCATTCCAGGAAACTTCTGTATGATAAGTGCATTCAACTCACAGACTTGAACGTTCCTTTTGATAGAACTCTTTTGAAACACTCCTTTTGTAGAATTTGCAAGTGTTCATTTGGAGCGCTTTGAGGCCTAAGCTGGAAAAGGAAATATCTTCACGTAAGAACTAGACAGAAGCATTCTCAGAAACTTCTTTCTGATGAGTGCATTCAACACACAGACTTGAACCTTGCTTTTGAGAGAGCAGCTTTGAAACACTCTTTTCGTAGAATCTGCAAGTGGATATTTGGAGCGCTTTGAGGCCTATGCTGGGAAATGAAATCTCTTCACCTAAAAACTAGACAGAAGCATTCTGAGAAACTTCTGTGTGATGAGTGCATTCCACTCACTGACTTGAACGTTCCCTTTGATAGAACAGTTTTGAAACACTCCTTTTGTAGAATCAGCATGTGTTTATTTGGAGCGCTTTGAGGCCTATGTTGGAAAAGGAAATATCTTCATATAGAAACTAGACGGAAGCATTCTCAGAAACTTCTTTGTGATGAATGCATTCAACTCACAGACTTGAAGCTTCCTTTTGAAAGAGCAGTTTGGAAACACTCTTCTTATAGAATCTTCAAGTGGATATTTGGAGCGCTTTGAGGCCTATGCTGGGAAATGAAATCTCTTCACCTAAAAACTAGACAGAAACATTCTGAGAAACTTCTTTGCAATGAGTGCATTGAACAAACAGACTTGAACGTTCCTTTTGATAGAACAGTTTTGAAACATTACGTTTGTAGAATCTGCAAGTGTTTATTCGAAGCACCTTGAGGCCTATGTTGGAAAAGGAAATATCTTCACATAAAAACTAGAGAGAAGGATACTCAGAAACTTCTTTGTGATGAGTTCATTCAACTCACAGAGTTGAACCTACCAATTGATAGAGAAGTTTGGAAACACTCTTTTTGTAGAATCTGCAAGTGGATATTTGGAGCCGTTTGAGGCCTATGCTGGAAAAGGAAATATCTTCACATAAAAACTGAACAGAAGCATTCTCAGAAACTTCTTTGTGTTGATTGCATTCAACTCACAGACTTGAACTTCCCTATAGAAAGAGCAGTTTTGAAACACTCTTTTGGTAAAATCTGCAAGTGGTTATTTGGAGCACTTCGAGGCCTCTGCTGGGATATGGAATATCTTCACCTAAAAACTACAGAGAAGCATTCTCAGAAAGTTCGTCATGATGCATTCATTCAACTCACAGAGTTGAACCTTCCTTTTGATAGAACAGTTTTGAAACAATCTTTTTGTAGAATCTGCAAGAGGATATTTCGAGCATTCGGAGGCCTATGCTGGAAAAGGAAATATCTTCACATAAAAACTAGACAGAAGCATTCTCAGAAACTTCTGTGTGATGAGTGCATCCAACTCACAGACTTGAACGTTCCTCTCAAAAGAGCAGTTTTGAAACACTCCTTTTGTAGAATCTGCAAGTGTTTATTTGGAGCGCTTTGAGGCCTATGTTGGAAAAGGAAATATCTTCACATAAAAACTAGACAGAAGCATTCTCAGAAACTTCTGTGTGATGAGTGCATTCAACTCACAGACTTGAACGTTCCTCTTGAAAGAGCAGTTTTGAAACACTCCTTTTGTAGAATCTGCAAGTGTTTATTTGGAGCGCTTTGAGGCCTCTGTTGGAAAAGGAAATATCTGCACATAAAAACTAGACAGAAGCATTCTCAGAAACTTCTTTGTGATGAGTGCATTCTACTCACAGTGTTGAAGCTTGCTTTTGATAGAGCAGTTTTGAAACACTCTTTTGGTAGAATCTGCAAGTGGATATTTGGAGCGCTTTGAGGCCTATGCTGGAAAAGGAAATGTGTTCACATAAAAACTAGACAGAAGCATTCCAGGAAACTTCTGTATGATAAGTGCATTCAACTCACAGACTTGAACGTTCCTTTTGATAGAACTCTTTTGAAACACTCCTTTTGTAGAATTTGCAAGTGTTCATTTGGAGCGCTTTGAGGCCTAAGCTGGAAAAGGAAATATCTTCACGTAAGAACTAGACAGAAGCATTCTCAGAAACTTCTTTCTGATGAGTGCATTCAACTCACAGACTTCAACCTTGCTTTTGAGAGAGCAGCTTTGAAACACTCTTTTCGTAGAATCTGCAAGTGGATATTTGGAGCGCTTTGAGGCCTATGCTGGGAAATGAAATCTCTTCACCTAAAAACTAGACAGAAGCATTCTGAGAAACTTCTGTGTGATGAGTGCATTCAACTCACAGACTTGAACGTTCCCTTTGATAGAACAGTTTTGAAACACTCCTTTTGTAGAATCTGCATGTGTTTATTTGGAGCGCTTTGAGGCCTATGTTGGAAAAGGAAATATCTTCCTATAGAAACTAGACGGAAGCATTCTCAGAAACTTCTTTGTGATGAATGCATGCAACTCACAGACTTGAAGCTTCCTTTTGAAAGAGCAGTTTGGAAACACTCTTCTTATAAAATCTTCAAGTGGATATTTGGAGCTCTTTGAGGCCTATGCTGGGAAATGAAATCTCTTCACCTAAAAACTAGACAGAAACATTCTGAGAAACTTCTTTGCAATGAGTGCATTGAACAAACAAACTTGAACGTTCCTTTTGATAGAACAGTTTTGAAACATTGCGTTTGTAGAGTCTGCAAGTGTTTATTCGGAGCACCTTGAGGCCTATGTTGGAAAAGGAAATATCTTCACATAAAAACTAGAGAGAAATATTCTCAGAAACTTCTTTGTGATGAGTTCATTCAACTCACAGAGTTGAACCTACCAATTGATAGAGAAGTTTGGAAACACTCTTTTTGTAGAATCTGCAAGTGGATATTTGGAGCCTTTTGAGGCCTATGCTGGAAAAGGAAATATCTTCACATAAAAACTGAACAGAAGCATTCTCAGAAACTTCTTTGTGTTGAGTGCATTCAACTCACAGACTTGAACTTCCCTATAGAAAGAGCAGTTTTGAAACACTCTTTTGGTAAAATCTGCAAGTGGTTATTTGGAGCACTTCGAGGCCTGTGCTGGGATATGGAATATCTTCACCTAAAAACTACAGAGAAGCATTCTCAGAAAGTTCTTCACGATGCATTCATTCAACTCACAGAGTTGAACCTTCCTTTTGATAGAACAGTTTTGAAACACTCTTTTTGTAGAATCTGCAAGAGGATATTTGGAGCGTTCGGAGGCCTATGCTGGAAAAGGAAATATCTTCACATAAAAACTAGACAGAAGCATTCTCAGAAACTTCTGTGTGATGAGTGCATTCAACTCACAGACTTGAACGTTCCTCTCGAAAGAGCAGATTTGAAACACTCCTTTTGTAGAATCTGCAAGTGTTTATTTGGAGCGCTTTGAGGCCTCTGTTGGAAATGGAAATATCTGCACATAAAAACTAGACAGAAGCATTCTCAGAAACTTCTTTGTGATGAGTGCATTCTACTCACAGTGTTGAAGCTTGCTTTTGATAGAGCAGTTTTGAAACACTCTTTTGGTAGAATCTGCAAGTGGATATTTGGAGCGCTTTGAGGCCTATGCTGGAAAAGGAAATGTGTTCACATAAAAAGTAGACAGAAGCATTCCAGGAAACTTCTGTATGATAAGTGCATTCAACTCACAGACTTGAACGTTCCTTTTGATAGAACTCTTTTGAAACACTCCTTTTGTAGAATTTGCAAGTGTTCATTTGGAGCGCTTTGAGGCCTAAGCTGGAAAAGGAAATATCTTCACATAAGAACTAGACAGAAGCATTCTCAGAAACTTCTTTCTGATGAGTGCATTCAACACACCGACTTGAAGCTTCCTTTTGAAAGAGCAGTTTGGAAACACTCTTCTTATAGAATCTTCAAGTGGATATTTGGAGCGCTTTGAGGCCTATGCTGGGAAATGAAATCTCTTCACCTAAAAACTAGACAGAAACATTCTGAGAAACTTCTTTGCAATGAGTGCATTCAACTCACAGACATGAACGTTCCTTTTGATAGAACAGTTTTGAAACATTACGTTTGTAGAGTCTGCAAGTGTTTATTCGGAGCACCTTGAGGCCTATGTTGGAAAAGGAAATATCTTCACATAAAAACTAGAGAGAAGGATTCTCAGAAACTTCTTTGTGATGAGTTCATTCAACTCACAGAGTTGAACCTACCAATTGATAGAGAAGTTTGGAAACACTCTTTTTGTAGAATCTGCAAGTGGATATTTGGAGCCGTTTGAGGCCTATGCTGGAAAAGGAAATATCTTCACATAAAAACTGAACAGAAGCATTCTCAGAAACTTCTTTGTGTTGAGTGCATTCAACTCACAGACTTGAACTTCCCTATAGAAAGAGCAGTTTTGAAACACTCTTTTGGTAAAATCTGCAAGTGGTTATTTGGAGCACTTCGAGGCCTGTGCTGGGATATGGAATATCTTCACCTAAAAACTACAGAGAAGCATTCTCAGAAAGTTCTTCACGATGCATTCATTCAACTCACAGAGTTGAACCTTCCTTTTGATAGAACAGTTTTGAAACACTCTTTTTGTAGAATCTGCAAGAGGATTCTTGGAGTGTTCGGAGGCCTATGCTGGAAAAGGAAATATCTTCACATAAAAACTAGACAGAAGCATTCTCAGAAACTTCTGTGTGATGAGTGCATTCAACTCACAGACTTGAACGTTCCTCTCGAAAGAGCAGATTTGAAACACTCCTTTTGTAGAATCTGCAAGTGTTTATTTGGAGCGCTTTGAGGCCTCTGTTGGAAATGGAAATATCTGCACATAAAAACTAGACAGAAGCATTCTCAGAAACTTCTTTGTGATGAGTGCATTCTACTCACAGTGTTGAAGCTTGCTTTTGATAGAGCAGTTTTGAAACACTCTTTTGGTAGAATCTGCAAGTGGATATTTGGAGCGCTTTGAGGCCTATGCTGGAAAAGGAAATGTGTTCACATAAAAAGTAGACAGAAGCATTCCAGGAAACTTCTGTATGATAAGTGCATTCAATTCACAGACTTGAACGTTCCTTTTGATAGAACTCTTTTGAAACACTCCTTTTGTAGAATTTGCAAGTGTTCATTTGGAGCGCTTTGAGGCCTAAGCTGGAAAAGGAAATATCTTCACGTAAGAACTAGACAGAAGCATTCTCAGAAACTTCTTTCTGATGAGTGCATTCAACACACAGACTTGAACCTTGCTTTTGAGAGAGCAGCTTTGAAACACTCTTTTCGTAGAATCTGCAAGTGGATATTTGGAGCGCTTTGAGGCCTATGATGGGAAATGAAATCTCTTCACCTAAAAACTAGACAGAAGCATTCTGAGAAACTTCTGTGTGATGAGTGCATTCAACTCACAGACTTGAACGTTCCCTTTGATAGAACAGTTTTGAAACACTCCTTTTGTAGAATCCGCATGTGTTTATTTGGAGCGCTTTGAGGCCTATGTTGGAAAAGGAAATATCTTCATATAGAAACTAGACGGAAGCATTCTCAGAAACTTCTTTGTGATGAATGCATGCAACTCACAGACTTGAAGCATCCTTTTGAAAGAGCAGTTTGGAAACACTCTTCTTATAGAATCTTCAAGTGGATATTTGGAGCGCTTTGAGGCCTATGCTGGGAAATGAAATCTCTTCACATAAAAACTAGACAGAAACATTCTGAGAAACTTCTTTGCAATGAGTGCATTGAACAAACAAACTTGAACGTTCCTCTTGATAGAACAGTTTTGAAACATTGCGTTTGTAGAGTCTGCAAGTGTTTATTCGGAGCACCTTGAGGCCTATGTTGGAAAAGGAAATATCTTCACATAAAAACTAGAGAGAAGTATTCTCAGAAACTTCTTTGTGATGAGTTCATTCAACTCACAGAGTTGAACCTACCAATTGATAGAGAAGTTTGGAAACACTCTTTTTGCAGAATCTGCAAGTGGATATTTGGAGCCTTTTGAGGCCTATGCTGGAAAAGGAAATATCTTCACATAAAAACTGAACAGAAGCATTCTCAGAAACTTCTTTGTGTTGAGTGCATTCAACTCACAGACTTGAACTTCCCTATAGAAAGAGCAGTTTTGAAACACTCTTTTGGTAAAATCTGCAAGTGGTTATTTGGAGCACTTCGAGGCCTGTGCTGGGATATGGAATATCTTCACCTAAAAACTACAGAGAAGCATTCTCAGAAAGTTCTTCACGATGCATTCATTCAACTCACAGAGTTGAACCTTCCTTTTGATAGAACAGTTTTGAAACACTCTTTTTGTAGAATCTGCAAGAGGATATTTGGAGCGTTCGGAGGCCTATGCTGGAAAAGGAAATATCTTCACATAAAAACTAGACAGAAGCATTCTCAGAAACTTCTGTGTGATGAGTGCATTCAACTCACAGACTTGAACGTTCCTCTCGAAAGAGCAGATTTGAAACACTCCTTTTGTAGAATCTGCAAGTGTTTATTTGGAGCGCTTTGAGGCCTCTGTTGGAAATGGAAATATCTGCACATAAAAACTAGACAGAAGCATTCTCAGAAACTTCTTTGTGATGAGTGCATTCTACTCACAGTGTTGAAGCTTGCTTTTGATAGAGCAGTTTTGAAACACTCTTTTGGTAGAATCTGCAAGTGGATATTTGGAGCGCTTTGAGGCCTATGCTGGAAAAGGAAATGTGTTCACATAAAAAGTAGACAGAAGCATTCCAGGAAACTTCTGTATGATAAGTGCATTCAACTCACAGACTTGAACGTTCCTTTTGATAGAACTCTTTTGAAACACTCCTTTTGTAGAATTTGCAAGTGTTCATTTGGAGCGCTTTGAGGCCTAAGCTGGAAAAGGAAATATCTTCACGTAAGAACTAGACAGAAGCATTCTCAGAAACTTCTTTCTGATGAGTGCATTCAACACACAGACTTGAAGCTTCCTTTTGAAAGAGCAGTTTGGAAACACTCTTCTTATAGAATCTTCAAGTGGATACTTGGAGCGCTTTGAGGCCTATGCTGGGAAATGAAATCTCTTCACCTAAAAACTAGACAGAAACATTCTGAGAAACTTCTTTGCAATGAGTGCATTCAACTCACAGACATGAACGTTCCTTTTGATAGAACAGTTTAGAAACATTACGTTTGTAGAGTCTGCAAGTGTTTATTCGAAGCACCTTGAGGCCTATGTTGGAAAAGGAAATATCTTCACATAAAAACTAGAGAGAAGGATTCTCAGAAACTTCTTTGTGATGAGTTCATTCAACTCACAGAGTTGAACCTACCAATTGATAGAGAAGTTTGGAAACACTCTTTTTGTAGAATCTGCAAGTGGATATTTGGAGCCGTTTGAGGCCTATGCTGGAAAAGGAAATATCTTCACATAAAAACTGAACAGAAGCATTCTCAGAAACTTCTTTGTGTTGAGTGCATTCAACTCACAGACTTGAAGTTCCCTATAGAAAGAGCAGTTTTGAAACACTCTTTTGGTAAAATCTGCAAGTGGTTACTTGGAGCACTTCGAGGCCTGTGCTGGGATATGGAATATCTTCACCTAAAAACTACAGAGAAGCATTCTCAGAAAGTTCTTCACGATGCATTCATTCAACTCACAGAGTTGAACCTTCCTTTTGATAGAACAGTTTTGAAACACTCTTTTTGTAGAATCTGCAAGAGGATTCTTGGAGTGTTCGGAGGCCTATGCTGGAAAAGGAAATATCTTCACATAAAAACTAGACAGAAGCATTCTCAGAAACTTCTGTGTGATGAGTGCATTCAACTCACAGACTTGAACGTTCCTCTCAAAAGAGCAGATTTGAAACACTCCTTTTGTAGAATCTGCAAGTGTTTATTTGGAGCGCTTTGAGGCCTCTGTTGGAAATGGAAATATCTGCACATAAAAACTAGACAGAAGCATTCTCAGAAACTTCTTTGTGATGAGTGCATTCTACTCACAGTGTTGAAGCTTGCTTTTGATAGAGCAGTTTTGAAACACTCTTTTGGTAGAATCTGCAAGTGGATATTTGGAGCGCTTTGAGGCCTATGCTGGAAAAGGAAATGTGTTCACATAAAAAGTAGACAGAAGCATTCCAGGAAACTTCTGTATGATAAGTGCATTCAACTCACAGACTTGAACGTTCCTTTTGATAGAACTCTTTTGAAACACTCCTTTTGTAGAATTTGCAAGTGTTCATTTGGAGCGCTTTGAGGCCTAAGCTGGAAAAGGAAATATCTTCACGTAAGAACTAGACAGAAGCATTCTCAGAAACTTCTTTCTGATGAGTGCATTCAACACACAGACTTGAACCTTGCTTTTGAGAGAGCAGCTTTGAAACACTCTTTTCGTAGAATCTGCAAGTGGATATTTGGAGCGCTTTGAGGCCTATGCTGGGAAATGAAATCTCTTCACCTAAAAACTAGACAGAAGCATTCTGAGAAACTTCTGTGTGATGAGTGCATTCAACTCACAGACTTGAACGTTCCCTTTGATAGAACAGTTTTGAAACACTCCTTTTGTAGAATCCGCATGTGTTTATTTGGAGCGCTTTGAGGCCTATGTTGGAAAAGGAAATATCTTCATATAGAAACTAGACGGAAGCATTCTCAGAAACTTCTTTGTGATGAATGCATGCAACTCACAGACTTGAAGCATCCTTTTGAAAGAGCAGTTTGGAAACACTCTTCTTATAGAATCTTCAAGTGGATATTTGGAGCGCTTTGAGGCCTATGCTGGGAAATGAAATCTCTTCACCTAAAAACTAGACAGAAACATTCTGAGAAACTTCTTTGCAATGAGTGCATTGAACAAACAAACTTGAACGTTCCTTTTGATAGAACAGTTTTGAAACATTGCGTTTGTAGAGTCTGCAAGTGTTTATTCGGAGCACCTTGAGGCCTATGTTGGAAAAGGAAATATCTTCACATAAAAACTAGAGAGAAGGATTCTCAGAAACTTCTTTGTGATGAGTTCATTCAACTCATAGAATTGAACCTACCAATTGATAGAGAAGTTTGGAAACACTCTTTTTGTAGAATCTGCAAGTGGATATTTGGAGCCTTTTGAGGCCTATGCTGGAAAAGGAAATATCTTCACATAAAAACTGAACAGAAGCATTCTCAGAAACTTCTTTGTGTTGAGTGCATTCAACTCACAGACTTGAACTTCCCTATAGAAAGAGCAGTTTTGAAACACTCTTTTGGTAAAATCTGCAAGTGGTTATTTGGAGCACTTCGAGGCCTGTGCTGGGATATGGAATATCTTCACCTAAAAACTACAGAGAAGCATTCTCAGAAAGTTCTTCACGATGCATTCATTCAACTCACAGAGTTGAACCTTCCTTTTGATAGAACAGTTTTGAAACACTCTTTTTGTAGAATCTGCAAGAGGATATTTGGAGCGTTCGGAGGCCTATGCTGGAAAAGGAAATATCTCCACATAAAAACTAGACAGAAGCATTCTCAGAAACTTCTGTGTGATGAATGCATTCAACTCACAGACTTGAACGTTCCTCTCGAAAGAGCAGATTTGAAACACTCCTTTTGTAGAATCTGCAAGTGTTTATTTGGAGCGCTTTGAGGCCTCTGTTGGAAATGGAAATATCTGCACATAAAAACTAGACAGAAGCATTCTCAGAAACTTCTTTGTGATGAGTGCATTCTACTCACAGTGTTGAAGCTTGCTTTTGATAGAGCAGTTTTGAAACACTCTTTTGGTAGAATCTGCAAGTGGATATTTGGAGCGCTTTGAGGCCTATGCTGGAAAAGGAAATGTGTTCACATAAAAACTAGACAGAAGCATTCCAGGAAACTTCTCTATGATAAGTGCATTCAACTCACAGACTTGAACGTTCCTTTTGATAGAACTCTTTTGAAACACTCCTTTTGTAGAATTTGCAAGTGTTCATTTGGAGCGCTTTGAGGCCTAAGCTGGAAAAGGAAATATCTTCACGTAAGAACTAGACAGAAGCATTCTCAGAAACTTCTTTCTGATGAGTGCATTCAACACACAGACTTGAAGCTTCCTTTTGAAAGAGCAATTTGGAAACACTCTTCTTATAGAATCTTCAAGTGGATATTTGGAGCGCTTTGAGGCCTATGCTGGGAAATGAAATCTCTTCACCTAAAAACTAGACAGAAACATTCTGAGAAACTTCTTTGCAATGAGTGCATTCAACTCACAGACATGAACGTTCCTTTTGATAGAACAGTTTTGAAACATTACGTTTGTAGAGTCTGCAAGTGTTTATTCGGAGCACCTTGAGGCCTCTGTTGGAAAAGGAAATATCTTCACATAAAAACTAGAGAGAAGGATTCTCAGAAACTTCTTTGTGATGAGTTCATTCAACCCACAGAGTTGAACCTACCAATTGATAGAGAAGTTTGGAAACACTCTTTTTGTAGAATCTGCAAGTGGATATTTGGAGCCGTTTGAGGCCTATGCTGGAAAAGGAAATATCTTCACATAAAAACTGAACAGAAGCATTCTCAGAAACTTCTTTGTGTTGAGTGCATTCAACTCACAGACTTGAACTTCCCTATAGAAAGAGCAGTTTTGAAACACTCTTTTGGTAAAATCTGCAAGTGGTTATTTGGAGCACTTCGAGGCCTGTGCTGGGATATGGAATATCTTCACCTAAAAACTACAGAGAAGCATTCTCAGAAAGTTCTTCACGATGCATTCATTCAACTCACAGAGTTGAACCTTCCTTTTGATAGAACAGTTTTGAAACACTCTTTTTGTAGAATCTGCAAGAGGATTCTTGGAGCGTTTGGAGGCCTATGCTGGAAAAGGAAATATCTTCACATAAAAACTAGACAGAAGCATTCTCAGAAACTTCTGTGTGATGAGTGCATTCAACTCACAGACTTGAACGTTCCTCTCGAAAGAGCAGTTTTGAAACACTCCTTTTGTAGAATCTGCAAGTGTTTATTTGGAGCGCTTTGAGGCCTCTGTTGGAAATGGAAATATCTGCACATAAAAACTAGACAGAAGCATTCTCAGAAACTTCTTTGTGATGAGTGCATTCTACTCACAGTGTTGAAGCTTGCTATTGATAGAGCAGTTTTGAAACACTCTTTTGGTAGAATCTGCAAGTGGATATTTGGAGCGCTTTGAGGCCTATGCTGGAAAAGGAAATGTGTTTACATAAAAAGTAGACAGAAGCATTCCAGGAAACTTCTGTATGATAAGTGCATTCAACTCACAGACTTGAACGTTCCTTTTGATAGAACTCTTTTGAAACACTCCTTTTGTAGAATTTGCAAGTGTTCATTTGGAGCGCTTTGAGGCCTAAGCTGGAAAAGGAAATATCTTCACGTAAGAACTAGACAGAAGCATTCTCAGAAACTTCTTTCTGATGAGTGCATTCAACACACAGACTTGAACCTTGCTTTTGAGAGAGCAGCTTTGAAACACTCTTTTCGTAGAATGCGCAAGTGGATATTTGGAGCGATTTGAGGCCTCTGCTGGGTAATGAAATCTCTTCACCTAAAAACTAGACAGAAACATTCTGAGAAACTTCTTTGCAATGAGTGCATTCTACTCACAGACTTGAACGTTCCTTTTGATAGAACAGTTTTGAAACATTACGTTTGTAGAATCTGCAAGTGTTTATTCGGATCACCTTGAGGCCTATGTTGGAAAAGGAAATATCTTCACATAAAAACTAGAGAGAAGGATTCTCAGAAACTTCTTTGTGATGAGTTCATTTAACTCACAGAATTGAACCTACCAATTGATAGAGAAGTTTGGAAACACTCTTTTTGTAGAATCTGCAAGTGGATATTTGGAGCCTTTTGAGGCCTATGCTGGAAAAGGAAATATCTTCACATAAAAACTGAACAGAAGCATTCTCAGAAACTTCTTTGTGTTGAGTGCATTCAACTCACAGACTTGAACTTCCCTATAGAAAGAGCAGTTTTGAAACACTCTTTTGGTAAAATCTGCAAGTGGTTATTTGGAGCACTTCGAGGCCTGTGCTGGGATATGGAATATCTTCACCTAAAAACTACAGAGAAGCATTCTCAGAAAGTTCTTCACGATGCATTCATTGAACTCACAGAGTTGAACCTTCCTTTTGATAGAACAGTTTTGAAACACTCTTTTTGTAGAATCTGCAAGAGGATATTTGGAGCGTTCGGAGGCCTATGCTGGAAAAGGAAATATCTCCACATAAAAACTAGACAGAAGCATTCTCAGAAACTTCTGTGTGATGAGTGCGTTCAACTCACAGACTTGAACGTTCCTCTCGAAAGAGCAGATTTGAAACACTCCTTTTGTAGAATCTGCAAGTGTTTATTTGGAGCGCTTTGAGGCCTCTGTTGGAAATGGAAATATCTGCACATAAAAACTAGACAGAAGCATTCTCAGAAACTTCTTTGTGATGAGTGCATTCTACTCACAGTGTTGAAGCTTGCTTTTGATAGAGCAGTTTTGAAACACTCTTTTGGTAGAATCTGCAAGTGGATATTTGGAGCGCTTTGAGGCCTATGCTGGAAAAGGAAATGTGTTCACATAAAAACTAGACAGAAGCATTCCAGGAAACTTCTCTATGATAAGTGCATTCAACTCACAGACTTGAACGTTCCTTTTGATAGAACTCTTTTGAAACACTCCTTTTGTAGAATTTGCAAGTGTTCATTTGGAGCGCTTTGAGGCCTAAGCTGGAAAAGGAAATATCTTCACGTAAGAACTAGACAGAAGCATTCTCAGAAACTTCTTTCTGATGAGTGCATTCAACACACAGACTTGAAGCTTCCTTTTGAAAGAGCAGTTTGGAAACACTCTTCTTATAGAATCTTCAAGTGGATATTTGGAGTGCTTTGAGGCCTATGCTGGGAAATGAAATCTCTTCACCTAAAAACTAGACAGAAACATTCTGAGAAACTTCTTTGCAATGAGTGCATTCAACTCACAGACATGAACGTTCCTTTTGATAGAACAGTTTTGAAACATTACGTTTGTAGAGTCTGCAAGTGTTTATTCGGAGCACCTTGAGGCCTCTGTTGGAAAAGGAAATATCTTCACATAAAAACTAGAGAGAAGGATTCTCAGAAACTTCTTTGTGATGAGTTCATTCAACTCACAGAGTTGAACCTACCAATTGATAGAGAAGTTTGGAAACACTCTTTTTGTAGAATCTGCAAGTGGATATTTGGAGCCGTTTGAGGCCTATGCTGGAAAAGGAAATATCTTCACATAAAAACTGAACAGAAGCATTCTCAGAAACTTCTTTGTGTTGAGTGCATTCAACTCACAGACTTGAACTTCCCTATAGAAAGAGCAGTTTTGAAACACTCTTTTGGTAAAATCTGCAAGTGGTTATTTGGAGCACTTCGAGGCCTGTGCTGGGATATGGAATATCTTCACCTAAAAACTACAGAGAAGCATTCTCAGAAAGTTCTTCACGATGCATTCATTCAACTCACAGAGTTGAACCTTCCTTTTGATAGAACAGTTTTGAAACACTCTTTTTGTAGAATCTGCAAGAGGATTCTTGGAGCGTTTGGAGGCCTATGCTGGAAAAGGAAATATCTTCACATAAAAACTAGACAGAAGCATTCTCAGAAACTTCTGTGTGATGAGTGCATTCAACTCACAGACTTGAACGTTCCTCTCGAAAGAGCAGTTTTGAAACACTCCTTTTGTAGAATCTGCAAGTGTTTATTTGGAGCGCTTTGAGGCCTCTGTTGGAAATGGAAATATCTGCACTTAAAAACTAGACAGAAGCATTCTCAGAAACTTCTTTGTGATGAGTGCATTCTACTCACAGTGTTGAAGCTTGCTTTTGATAGAGCAGTTTTGAAACACTCTTTTGGTAGAATCTGCAAGTGGATATTTGGAGCGCTTTGAGGCCTATGCTGGAAAAGGAAATGTGTTCACATAAAAACTAGACAGAAGCATTCCAGGAAACTTCTGTATGATAAGTGCATTCAACTCACAGACTTGAACGTTCCTTTTGATAGAACTCTTTTGAAACACTCCTTTTGTAGAATTTGCAAGTGTTCATTTGGAGCGCTTTGAGGCCTAAGCTGGAAAAGGAAATATCTTCACGTAAGAACTAGACAGAAGCATTCTCAGAAACTTCTTTCTGATGAGTGCATTCAACACACAGACTTGAACCTTGCTTTTGAGAGAGCAGCTTTGAAACACTCTTTTCGTAGAATGCGCAAGTGGATATTTGGAGCGCTTTGAGGCCTATGCTGGGAAATGAAATTTCTTCACCTAAAAACTAGACAGAAGCATTCTGAGAAACTTCTGTGTGATGAGTGCATTCAACTCACAGACTTGAACTTTCCCTTTGATAGAACAGTTTTGAAACACTCCTTTTGTAGAATCTGCATGTGTTTATTTGGAGCGCTTTGAGGCCTATGTTGGAAAAGGAAATATCTTCATATAGAAACTAGACGGAAGCATTCTCAGAAACTTCTTTGTGATGAATGCATTCAACTCACAGACTTGAAGCTTCCTTTTGAAAGAGCAGTTTGGAAACACTCTTCTTATAGAATCTTCAAGTGGATATTTGGAGCGCTTTGAGGCCTATGCTGGGAAATGAAATCTCTTCACCTAAAAACTAGACAGAAACATTCTGAGAAACTTCTTTGCAATGAGTGCATTGAACAAACAAACTTGAACGTTCCTTTTGATAGAACAGTTTTGAAACATTGCGTTTGTAGAGTCTGCAAGTGTTTATTCGGAGCACCTTGAGGCCTATGTTGGAAAAGGAAATATCTTCACATAAAAACTAGAGAGAAGGATTCTCAGAAACTTCTTTGTGATGAGTTCATTCAACTCACAGAATTGAACCTACCAATTGATAGAGAAGTTTGGAAACACTCTTTTTGTAGAATCTGCAAGTGGATATTTGGAGCCTTTTGAGGCCTATGCTGGAAAAGGAAATATCTTCACATAAAAACTGAACAGAAGCATTCTCAGAAACTTCTTTGTGTTGAGTGCATTCAACTCACAGACTTGAACTTCCCTATAGAAAGAGCAGTTTTGAAACACTCTTTTGGTAAAATCTGCAAGTGGTTATTTGGAGCACTTCGAGGCCTGTGCTGGGATATGGAATATCTTCACCTAAAAACTACAGAGAAGCATTCTCAGAAAGTTCTTCACGATGCATTCATTCAACTCACAGAGTTGAACCTTCCTTTTGATAGAACAGTTTTGAAACACTCTTTTTGTAGAATCTGCAAGAGGATATTTGGAGCGTTCGGAGGCCTATGCTGGAAAAGGAAATATCTCCACATAAAAACTAGACAGAAGCATTCTCAGAAACTTCTGTGTGATGAGTGCATTCAACTCACAGACTTGAACGTTCCTCTTGAAAGAGCAGATTTGAAACACTCCTTTTGTAGAATCTGCAAGTGTTTATTTGGAGCGCTTTGAGGCCTCTGTTGGAAATGGAAATATCTGCACATAAAAACTAGACAGAAGCATTCTCAGAAACTTCTTTGTGATGAGTGCATTCTACTCACAGTGTTGAAGCTTGCTTTTGATAGAGCAGTTTTGAAACACTCTTTTGGTAGAATCTGCAAGTGGATATTTGGAGCGCTTTGAGGCCTATGCTGGAAAAGGAAATGTGTTCACATAAAAACTAGACAGAAGCATTCCAGGAAACTTCTCTATGATAAGTGCATTCAACTCACAGACTTGAACGTTCCTTTTGATAGAACTCTTTTGAAACATTCCTTTTGTAGAATTTGCAAGTGTTCATTTGGAGCGCTTTGAGGCCTAAGCTGGAAAAGGAAATATCTTCACGTAAGAACTAGACAGAAGCATTCTCAGAAACTTCTTTCTGATGAGTGCATTCAACACACAGACTTGAAGCTTCCTTTTGAAAGAGCAGTTTGGAAACACTCTTCTTATAGAATCTTCAAGTGGATATTTGGAGCGCTTTGAGGCCTATGCTGGGAAATGAAATCTCTTCACCTAAAAACTAGACAGAAACATTCTGAGAAACTTCTTTGCAATGAGTGCATTCAACTCACAGACATGAACGTTCCTTTTGATAGAACAGTTTTGAAACATTACGTTTGTAGAGTCTGCAAGTGTTTATTCGGAGCACCTTGAGGCCTCTGTTGGAAAAGGAAATATCTTCACATAAAAACTAGAGAGAAGGATTCTCAGAAACTTCTTTGTGATGAGTTCATTCAACCCACAGAGTTGAACCTACCAATTGATAGAGAAGTTTGGAAACACTCTTTTTGTAGAATCTGCAAGTGGATATTTGGAGCCGTTTGAGGCCTATGCTGGAAAAGGAAATATCTTCACATAAAAACTGAACAGAAGCATTCTCAGAAACTTCTTTGTGTTGAGTGCATTCAACTCACAGACTTGAACTTCCCTATAGAAAGAGCAGTTTTGAAACACTCTTTTGGTAAAATCTGCAAGTGGTTATTTGGAGCACTTCGAGGCCTGTGCTGGGATATGGAATATCTTCACCTAAAAACTACAGAGAAGCATTCTCAGAAAGTTCTTCACGATGCATTCATTCAACTCACAGAGTTGAACCTTCCTTTTGATAGAACAGTTTTGAAACACTCTTTTTGTAGAATCTGCAAGAGGATTCTTGGAGCGTTTGGAGGCCTATGCTGGAAAAGGAAATATCTTCACATAAAAACTAGACAGAAGCATTCTCAGAAACTTCTGTGTGATGAGTGCATTCAACTCACAGACTTGAACGTTCCTCTCGAAAGAGCAGTTTTGAAACAATCCTTTTGTAGAATCTGCAAGTGTTTATTTGGAGCGCTTTGAGGCCTCTGTTGGAAATGGAAATATCTGCACATAAAAACTAGACAGAAGCATTCTCAGAAACTTCTTTGTGATGAGTGCATTCTACTCACAGTGTTGAAGCTTGCTATTGATAGAGCAGTTTTGAAACACTCTTTTGGTAGAATCTGCAAGTGGATATTTGGAGCGCTTTGAGGCCTATGCTGGAAAAGGAAATGTGTTTACATAAAAAGTAGACAGAAGCATTCCAGGAAACTTCTGTATGATAAGTGCATTCAACTCACAGACTTGAACGTTCCTTTTGATAGAACTCTTTTGAAACACTCCTTTTGTAGAATTTGCAAGTGTTCATTTGGAGCGCTTTGAGGCCTAAGCTGGAAAAGGAAATATCTTCACGTAAGAACTAGACAGAAGCATTCTCAGAAACTTCTTTCTGATGAGTGCATTCAACACACAGACTTGAACCTTGCTTTTGAGAGAGCAGCTTTGAAACACTCTTTTCGTAGAATGCGCAAGTGGATATTTGGAGCGATTTGAGGCCTCTGCTGGGTAATGAAATCTCTTCACCTAAAAACTAGACAGAAACATTCTGAGAAACTTCTTTGCAATGAGTGCATTCTACTCACAGACTTGAACGTTCCTTTTGATAGAACAGTTTTGAAACATTACGTTTGTAGAATCTGCAAGTGTTTATTCGGATCACCTTGAGGCCTATGTTGGAAAAGGAAATATCTTCACATAAAAACTAGAGAGAAGGATTCTCAGAAAGTTCTTTGTGATGAGTTCATTCAACTCACAGAGTTGAACCTACCAATTGATAGAGAAGTTTGGAAACACTCTTTTTGTAGAATCTGCAAGTGGATATTTGGAGCCGTTTGAGGCCTATGCTGGAAAAGGAAATATCTTCACATAAAAACTGAACAGAAGCATTCTCAGAAACTTCTTTGTGTTGAGTGCATTCAACTCACAGACTTGAACTTCCCTATAGAAAGAGCAGTTTTGAAACACTCTTGTGGTAAAATCTGCAAGTGGTTATTTGGAGCACTTCGAGGCCTGTGCTGGGATATGGAATATCTTCACCTAAAAACTACAGAGAAGCACTCTCAGAAAGTTCTTCACGATACATTCATTCAACTCACAGAGTTGAGCCTTCCTTTTGATAGAACGGTTTTGAAACACTCTTTTTGTAGAATCTGCAAGAGGATATTTGGAGCGTTCGGAGGCCTATGCTGGAAAAGGAAATATCTTCACATAAAAACTAGGCAGAAGCATTCTCAGAAACTTCTGTGTGATGAGTGCATTCAACTCACAGACTTGAAAGTTCCTCTCGAAAGAGCAGATTTGAAACACTCCTTTTGTAGAATCTGCAAGTGTTTATTTGGAGCGCTTTGAGGCCTCTGTTGGAAATGGAAATATCTGCACATAAAAACTAGACAGAAGCATTCTCAGAAACTTCTTTGTGATGATTGCATTCTACTCACAGTGTTGAAGCTTGCTTTTGATAGAGCAGTTTTGAAACACTCTTTTGGTAGAATCTGCAAGTGGATATTTGGAGCGCTTTGAGGCCTATGCTGGAAAAGGAAATGTGTTCACATAAAAAGTAGACAGAAGCATTCCAGGAAACTTCTGTATGATAAGTGCATTCAACTCACAGACTTGAAAGTTCCTTTTGATAGAAGTCTTTTGAAACACTCCTTTTGTAGAATTTGCAAGTGTTCATTTGGAGCGCTTTGAGGCCTAAGATGGAAAAGGAAATATCTTCACGTAAGAACTAGACAGAAGCAATCTCAGAAACTTCTTTCTGACGAGTGCATTCAACACACAGACTTGAAGCTTCCTTTTGAAAGAGCAGTTTGGAAACACTCTTCTTATAGAATCTTCAAGTGGATATTTGGAGCGCTTTGAGGCCTATGCTGGGAAATGAAATCTCTTCACCTAAAAACTAGACAGAAACATTCTGAGAAACTTCTTTGCAATGAGTGCATTCAACTCACAGACATGAACGTTCCTTTTGATAGAACAGTTTTGAAACATTACGTTTGTAGAATCTGCAAGTGTTTATTCGAAGAACCTTGAGGCCTATGTTGGAAAAGGAAATATCTTCACATAAAAACTAGAGAGAAGGATTCTCAGAAACTTCTTTGTGATGAGTTCATTCAACTCACAGAGTTGAACCTACCAATTGATAGAGAAGTTTGGAAACACTCTTTTTGTAGAATCTGCAAGTGGATATTTGGAGCTGTTTGAGGCCTATGCTGGAAAAGGAAATATCTTCACATAAAAACTGAACAGAAGCATTCTCAGAAACTTCTTTGTGTTGAGTACATTCAACTCACAGACTTGAACTTCGCTATAGAAAGAGCAGTTTTGAAACACTCTTTTGGTAAAATCTGCAAGTGGTTATTTGGAGCACTTCGAGGCCTGTGCTGGGATATGGAATATCTTCACCTAAAAACTACAGAGAAGCATTCTCAGAAATTTCTTCACGATGCATTCATTCAACTCACAGAGTTGAACCTTCCTTTTGATAGAACAGTTTTGAAACACTCTTTTTGTAGAATCTGCAAGAGGATACTTGGAGCGTTCGGAGGCCTATGCTGGAAAAGGAAATATCTTCACATAAAAACTAGACAGAAGCATTCTCAGAAACTTCTGTGTGATGAGTGCATTCAACTCACAGACTTGAACGTTCCTCTTGAAAGAGCAGTTTTGAAACACTCCTTTTGTAGAATCTGCAAGTGTTTATTTGGAGCGCTTTGAGGCCTCTGTTGGAAATGGAAATATCTGCACATAAAAACTAGACAGAAGCATTCTCAGAAACTTCTTTGTGATGAGTGCATTCTACTCACAGTGTTGAAGCTTGCTTTTGATAGAGCAGTTTTGAAACACTCTTTTGGTAGAATCTGCAAGTGGATATTTGGAGCGCTTTGAGGCCTATGCTGGAAAAGGAAATGTGTTCACATAAAAACTAGACAGAAGCATTCCAGGAAACTTCTGTATGATAAGTGCATTCAACTCACAGACTTGAACGTTCCTCTTGATAGAACTCTTTTGAAACACTCCTTTTGTAGAATTTGCAAGTGTTCATTTGGAGCGCTTTGAGGCCTAAGCTGGAAAAGGAAATATCATCACGTAAGAACTAGACAGAAGCATTCTCATAAACCTCTTTCTGATGAGTGCATTCAACACACAGACTTGAACCTTGCTTTTGAGAGAGCAGCTTTGAAACACTCTTTTCGTAGAATCTGCAAGTGGATATTTGGAGCGCTTTGAGGCCTATGCTGGGAAATGAAATCTCTTCACCTAAAAACTAGACAGAAGCATTCTGAGAAACTTCTGTGTGATGAGTGCATTCAACTCACAGACTTGAACGTTCCCTTTGATAGAACAGTTTTGAAACACTCCTTTTGTAGAATCTGCATGTGTTTATTTGGAGCGCTTTGAGGCCTATGTTGGAAAAGGAAATATCTTCATATAGAAACTAGACGGAAGCATTCTCAGAAACTTCTTTGTGATGAATGCATTCAACTCACAGACTTGAAGCTTCCTTATGAAAGAGCAGTTTGGAAACACTCTTCTTATAGAATCTTCAAGTGGATATTTGGAGCGCTTTGAGGCCTATGCTGGGAAATGAAATCTCTTCACCTAAAAACTAGACAGAAACATTCTGAGAAACTTCTTTGCAATGAGTGCATTGAACAAACAGACTTGAACGTTCCTTTTGATAGAACAGTTTTGAAACATTACGTTTGTAGAATCTGCAAGTGTTTATTCGGAGCACCTTGAGGCCTATGTTGGAAAAGGAAATATCTTCACATAAAAACTAGGGAGAAGGATTCTCAGAAACTTCTTTGTGATGAGTTCATTCAACTCACAGAGTTGAACCTACCAATTGATAGAGAAGTTTGGAAACACTCTTATTGTAGAATCTGCAAGTGGATATTTGGAGCCGTTTGAGGCCTATGCTGGAAAAGGAAATATCTTCACATAAAAACTGAACAGAAGCATTCTCAGAAACTTCTTTGTGTTGATTGCATTCAACTCACAGACTTGAACTTCCCTATAGAAAGAGCAGTTTTGAAACACTCTTTTGGTAAAATCTGCAAGTGGTTATTTGGAGCACTTCGAGGCCTCTGCTGGGATATGGAATATCTTCACCTAAAAACTACAGAGAAGCATTCTCAGAAAGTTCTTCATGATGCATTCATTCAACTCACAGAGTTGAACCTTCCTTTTGATAGAACAGTTTTGAAACAATCTTTTTGTAGCATCTGCAAGAGGATATTTGGAGCATTCGGAGGCCTATGCTGGAAAAGGAAATATCTTCACATAAAAACTAGACAGAAGCATTCTCAGAAACTTCTGTGTGATGAGTGCATTCAACTCACAGACTTGAACGTTCCTCTCGAAAGAGCAGTTTTGAAACACTCCTTTTGTAGAATCTGCAAGTGTTTATTTGGAGCGCTTTGAGGCCTATGTTGGAAAAGGAAATATCTTCACATAAAAACAAGACAGAAGCATTCTCAGAAACTTCTGTGTGACGAGTGCATTCAACTCACAGACTTGAACATTCCTCTCGAAGGAGCAGTTTTGAAACACTCCTTTTGTAGAATCTGCAAGTGTTTATTTGGAGCGCTTTGAGGCCTCTGTTGGAATTGGAAATATCTGCACATAAAAACTAGACAGAAGCATTCTCAGAAACTTCTTTGTGATGAGTGCATTCTACTCACAGTGTTGAAGCTTGCTTTTGATAGAGCAGTTTTGAAACACTCTTTTGGTAGAATCTGCAAGTGGATATTGGGAGCGCTTTGAGGCCTATGCTGGAAAAGGAAATGTGTTCACATAAAAAGTAGACAGAAGCATTCCAGGAAACTTCTGTATGATAAGTGCATTCAACTCACATACTTGAACGTTCCTTTTGATAGAACTCTTTTGAAACACTCCTTTTGTAGAATTTGCAAGTGTTCATTTGGAGCGCTTTGAGGCCTAAGCTGGAAAAGGAAATATCTTCACGTAAGAACTAGACAGAAGCATTCTCAGAAACTTCTTTCTGATGAGTGCATTCAACACACAGAATTGAACCTTGCTTTTGAAAGAGCAGCTTTGAAACACTCTTTTCGTAGAATCTGCAAGTGGATATTTGGAGCGCTTTGAGGCCTATGCTGGGAAATGAAATCTCTTCACCTAAAAACTAGACAGAAGCATTCTGAGAAACTTCTGTGTGATGAGTGCATTCAACTCACAGACTTGAACGTTCCATTTGATAGAACAGTTTTGAAACACTCCTTTTGTAGAATCTGCATGTGTTTATTTGGAGCGCTTTGAGGCCTATTTTGGAAAAGGAAATATCTTCATATAGAAACTAGACGGAAGCATTCTCAGAAACTTCTTTGTGATGAATGCATTCAACTCACAGACTTGAACGTTCCCTTTGATAGAACAGTTTTGAAACATTACGTTTGTAGAATCTGCAAGTGTTTATTCGGGGCACCTTGAGGCCTATGTTGGAAAAGGAAATATCTTCACATAAAAACTAGAGAGAAGGATTCTCAGAAACTTCTTTGTGATGAGTTCATTCAACTCACAGAGTTGAACCTACCAATTGATAGAGAAGTTTGGAAACACACTTTTTGTAGAATCTGCAAGTGGATATTTGGAGCCGTTTGAGGCCTATGCTGGAAAAGGAAATATCTTCACATAAAAACTGAACAGAAGCATTCTGAGAAACTTCTTTGTGTTGAGTGCATTCAACACACAGACTTGAACTTCCCTATAGAAAGAGCAGTTTTGAAACACTCTTTTGGTAAAATCTGCAAGTGGTTATTTGGAGCACTTCGAGGCCTGTGCTGGGATATGGAATACCTTCACCTAAAAACTACAGAGAAGCACTCTCAGAAAGTTCTTCACGATGCATTCATTCAACTCACAGAGTTGAACCTTCCTTTTGATAGAACAGTTTTGAAACACTCTTTTTGTAGAATCTGCAAGAGGATATTTGGAGCGTTCGGAGGCCTATGCTGGAAAAGGAAATATCTTCACATAAAAACTGGACAGAAGCATTCTCAGAAACTTCTGTGTGATGAGTGCATTCAACTCACAGACTTGAACGTTCCTCTTGAAAGAGCAGTTTTGAAACACTCCTTTATTAGAATCTGCAAGTGTTTATTTGGAGCGCTTTGAGGCCTATGTTGGAAAAGGATATATCTGCAAATAAAAACTAGACAGAAGCATTCTCAGAAACTTCTTTGTGATGAGTGCATTCTACTCACAGTGTTGAAGCTTGCTTTTGATAGAGCAGTTTTGAAACACTCTTTTGGTAGAATCTGCAAGTGGATATTTGGAGCGCTTTGAGGCCTATGCTGGAAAAGGAAATGTCTTCACATAAAGACTAGACAGAAGCATTCCAGGATACTTCTGTATGATAAGTGTATTCAACTCACAGACTTGAACGTTCCTTTTGATAGAACTCTTTTGAAACACTCCTTTTGTAGAATTTGCAAGTGTTCATTTGGAGCGCTTTGAGGCCTAAGCTGGAAAAGGAAATATCTTCACGTAAGAACTAGACAGAAGCATTCTCAGAAACTTCTTTCTGATGAGTGCATTCAACACACAGATTTGAACCTTGCTTTTGAAAGAGCAGCTTTGAAACACTCTTTTCGTAGAATCTGCAAGTGGATATTTGGAGCGCTTTGAGGCCTATGCTGGGAAATGAAATCTCTTCACCTAAAAACTAGACAGAAGCATTCTGAGAAACTTCTGTGTGATGAGTGCATTCAACTCCCAGACTTGAACGTTCCCTTTGATAGAACAGTTTTGAAACACTCCTTTTGTAGAATCTGCATGTGTTTATTTGGAGCGCTTTGAGGCCTATGTTGGAAAAGGAAATATCTTCATATAGAAACTAGACGGAAGCATTCTCAGAAACTTCTTTGTGATGAATGCATTCAACTCACAGACTTGAAGCTTCCTTTTGAAAGAGCAGTTTGGAAACACTCTTCTTATAGAATCTTCAAGTGGATATTTGGAGCGCTTTGAGGCCTATGCTGGGAAATGAAATCTCTTCACCTAAAAACTAGACAGAAACATTCTGAGAAACTTCTTTGCAATGAGTGCATTCAACTCACAGACTTGAACGTTCCTTTTGATAGAACAGTTTTGAAACATTACGTTTGTAGAATCTGCAACTGTTTATTCGGAGCACGTTGAGGCCTATGTTGGAAAAGGAAATATCTTCCCATAAAAACTAGAGAGAAGGATTCTCAGAGACTTCTTTGTGATGAGTTCATTCAACTCACAGAGTTGAACCTACCAATTGATAGAGAAGTTTGGAAACACTCTTTTTGTAGAATCTGCAAGTGGATATTTGGAGCCGTTTGAGTCCTATGCTGGAAAAGGAAATATCTTCACATAAAAACTGAACAGAAGCATTCTCAGAAACTTCTTTGTGTTGAGTGCATTCAACTCACAGACTTGAACTTCCCTATAGAAAGAGCAGTTTTGAAACACTCTTTTGGTAAAATCTGCAAGTGCTTATTTGGAGCACTTCGAGGCCTGTGCTGGGATATGGAATATCTTCACCTGAAAACTACAGAGAAGCATTCTCAGAAAGTTCTTCACGATGCATTCATTCAACTCACAGAGTTGAACCTTCCTTTTGATAGAACAGTTTTGAAACACTCTTTTTGTAGAATCTGCAAGAGGATATTTGGAGCGTTCTGAGGCCTATGCTTGAAAAGGAAATATCTTCACATAAAAACTAGACAGAAGCATTCTCAGAAACTTCTGTGTGATGAGTGCATTCAACTCACAGACTTGAACGTTCCTCTCGAAAGAGCAGTTTTGAAACACTCCTTTTGTAGAATCTGCAAGTGTTTATTTGGAGCGCTTTGAGGCCTATGTTGGAAAAGGAAATATCTTCACATAAAAACTAGACAGAAGCATTCTCAGAAACTTCTTTCTGATGAGTGCATTCTACTCACAGTGTTGAAGCTTGCTTTTGATAGAGCAGTTTTGAAACACAATTTTGGTAGAATCTGCAAGTGGATATTTGGAGCGCTTTGAGGCCTATGCTGGAAAAGGAAATGTCTTCACATAAAACCTAGACAGAAGCATTCCAGGAAACTACTGTATGATAAGTG
The DNA here is from genome assembly GCF_028885625.2 of Pongo pygmaeus. Lineage (NCBI taxonomy): Eukaryota > Metazoa > Chordata > Mammalia > Primates > Hominidae > Pongo > Pongo pygmaeus. Next base: position 23,852,344 of record NC_072394.2, on the reverse strand, counting down.
CATTCAACTCACAGACTTGAACGTTCCTTTTGATAGAACTCTTTTGAAACACTCCTTTTGTAGAATTTGCAAGTGTTCATTTGGAGCGCTTTGAGGCCTAAGCTGGAAAAGGAAATATCTTCACGTAAGAACTAGACAGAAGCATTCTCAGAAACTTCTTTCTGATGAGTGCATTCAACTCACAGACTTGAAGCTTCCTTTTGAAAGAGCAGTTTGGAAACACTCTTCTTATAGAATCTTCAAGTGGATATTTGGAGCGCTTTGAGGCCTATGCTGGGAAATGAAATCTCTTCACCTAAAAACTAGACAGAAACATTCTGAGAAACTTCTTTGCAATGAGTGCATTCAACTCACAGACTTGAACGTTCCTTTTGATAGAACAGTTTTGAAACATTACGTTTGTAGAATCTGCAAGTGTTTATTCGGAGCACCTTGAGGCCTATGTTGGAAAAGGAAATATCTTCCCAAAAAACTAGAGAGAAGGATTCTCAGAGACTTCTTTGTGATGAGTTCATTCAACTCACAGAGTTGAACCTACCAATTGATAGAGAAGTTTGGAAACACTCTTTTTGTAGAATCTGCAAGTGGATATTTTCAGCCGTTTGAGGCCTATGCTGGAAAAGGAAATAACTTCACATAAAAACTAAACAGAAGAATTCTCAGAAACTTCTTTGTGTTGAGTGCATTCAACTCACAGACTTGAACTTTCCTATAGAAAGAGCAGTTTTGAAACACTCTTTTGGTAAAATCTGCAAGTGGTTATTTGGAGCACTTCGAGGCCTGTGCTGGGATATGGAATATCTTCACCTAAAAACTACAGAGAAGCATTCTCAGAGAGTTCTTCACGATGCATTCATTCAACTCACAGAGTTGAACCTTCCTTTTGATAGAACAGTTTTGAAACACTCTTTTTGTAGAATTTGCAAGAGGATATTTGGAGCGTTAGGAGGCCTATGCTGGAAAAGGAAATATCTTCACATAAAAACTAGACAGAAGCATTCTCAGAAACTTCTGTGTGATGAGTGCATTCAACTCACAGACTTGAACGTTCCTCTCGAAAGAACAGTTTTGAAACACTCCTTTTGTAGAATCTGCAAGTGTTTATTTGGAGCGCTTTGAGGACTATGTTGGAAAAGGAAATATCTGCACATAAAAACTAGACAGAAGCATTCTCAGAAACTTCTTTGTGATGAGTGCATTCTACACACAGTGTTGAAGCTTGCTTTTGATAGAGCAGTTTTGAAACACTCTTTTGGTAGAATCTGCAAGTGGATATTTGGAGCGCTTTGAGGCCTATGCTGGAAAAGGAAATGTCTTCACATAAAAACTAGACAGAAGCATTCCAGGAAACTTCTGTATGATAAGTGCATTCAACTCACAGACTTGAACGTTCCTTTTGATAGAACTCTTTTGAAACACTCCTTTTGTAGAATTTGCAAGTGTTCATTTGGAGCGCTTTGAGGCCTAAGCTGGAAAAGGAAATATCTTCACGTAAGAACTAGACAGAAGCATTCTCAGAAACTTCTTTCTGATGAGTGCATTCAACACACAGACTTGAACCTTGCTTTTGAAAGAGCAGCTTTGAAACACTCTTTTCGTAGAATCTGCAAGTGGATATTTGGAGGGCTTTGAGGCCAATGCTGGGAAATGAAATCTCTTCACCTAAAAATTAGACAGAAGCATTCTGAGAAACTTCTGTGTGATGAGTGCATTCAACTCCCAGACTTGAACGTTCCCTTTGATAGAACAGTTTTGAAACACTCCTTTTGTAGAATCTGCATGTGTTTATTTGGAGCGCTTTGAGGCCTATGTTGGAAAAGGAAATATCTTCATATAGAAACTAGACGGAAGCATTCTCAGAAACTTCTTTGCGATGAATGCATTCAACTCACAGACTTGAAGTTTCCTTTTGAAAGAGCAGTTTGGAAACACTCTTTTTATAGTATCTTCAAGTGGATATTTGGAGCGCTTTGAGGCCTCTGCTGGGAAATGAAATCTCTTCACCTAAAAACTAGACAGAAACATTCTGAGAAACTTCTTTGCAATGAGTGCATTCAACTCACAGACTTGAACGTTCCTTTTGATAGAACAGTTTTGAAACATTACGTTTGTAGAGTCTGCAAGTGTTTATTCGGAGCACCTTGAGGCCTATGTTGGAAAAGGAAATATCTTCACATAAAAACTAGAGAGAAGGATTCTCAGAAACTTCTTTGTGATGAGTTCATTCAACTCACAGAGTTGAACCTACTAATTGATAGAGAAGTTTGGAAACACTCTTTTTTTAGAATATGCAAGAGGATATTTGGAGCCGTTTGAGGCCTATGCTGGAAAAGGAAATATCTTCACATAAAAACTGAACAGAAGCATTCTGAGAAACTTCTTTGTGTTGAGTGCATTCAACTCACAGACTTGAACTTCCCTATAGAAAGAGCAGTTTTGAAACACTCTTTTGGTAAAATCTGCAAGTGGTTATTTGGAGCACTTCGAGGCCTGTGCTGGGTTATGGGATATCTTCACCTAAAAACTACAGAGAAGCATTCTCAGAAAGTTCTTCACGATGCATTCATTCAACTCACAGAGTTGAACCTTCCTTTTGATAGAACAGTTTTGAAACACTCTTTTTGTAGAATCTGCAAGAGGATATTTGGAGCGTTCGGAGGCCTATGCTGGAAAAGGAAATATCTTCACATAAAAACTAGACAGAAGCATTCTCTGAAACTTCTGTGTGATCAGTGCATTCAACTCACAGACTTGAACGTTTCTCAAGAAAGAGCAGTTTTGAAACACTCCTTTTGTAGAATCTGCAAGTGTTTATTTGGAGGGCTTTGAGGCCTATGTTGGAAAAGGATATATCTGCAAATAAAAACTAGACAGAAGCATTCTCAGAAACTTCTTTGTGATGAGTGCATTCTACTCACAGTGTTGAAGCTTGCTTTTGATAGAGCAGTTTTGAAACACTGTTTTGGTAGAGTCTGCAAGTGGATATTTGGAGCGCTTTGAGGCCTATGCTGGAAAAGGAAATGTCTTCACATAAAAACTAGACAGAAGCATTCCAGGAAACTTCTGTATGATAAGTGCATTCAACTCACAGACTTGAACGTTCCTTTTGATAGAACTCTTTTGAAACACTCCTTTTGTAGAATTTGCAAGTGTTCATTTGGAGCGCTTTGAGGCCTAAGCTGGAAAAGGAAATATCTTCACGTAAGAACTAGACAGAAGCATTCTCAGAAACTTCTTTCTGATGAGTGCATTCAACACACAGACTTGAACCTTGCTTTTGAAAGAGCAGCTTTGAAACACTCTTTTCGTAGAATCTTCAAGTGGATATTTGGAGCGCTTTGAGGCCTATGCTGGGAAATGAAATCCCTTCACCTAAAAACTAGACAGAAGCATTCTGAGAAACTTCTGTGTGATGAGTGCATTCAACTCACAGACTTGAACGTTCCCTTTGATAGAACAGTTTTGAAACACTCCTTTTGTAGAATCTGCATGTGTTTATTTGGAGCGCTTTGAGGCCTATGTTGGAAAAGGAAATATCTTCATATAGAAACTAGACGGAAGCATTCTCAGAAACTTCTTTGTGATGAATGCATTCAACTCACAGACTTGAAGCTTCCTTTTGAAAGAGCTGTTTGGAAACACTCTTCTTATAGAATCTTCAAGTGGATATTTGGAGCGCTTTGAGGCCTATGCTGGGAAATGAAATCTCTTCACCTAAAAACTAGACAGAAACATTCTGAGAAACTTCTTTGCAATGAGTGCATTCAACTCACAGACTTGAACGTTCCTTTTGATAGAACAGTTTTGAAACATTACGTTTGTAGAATCTGCAAGTGTTTATTCGGAGCACCTTGAGGCCTATGTTGGAAAAGGAAATATCTTCACATAAAAACTAGAGAGAAGGATTCTCAGAAACTTCTTTGTGATGAGTTCATTCAACTCACAGAGTTGAACCTACCAATTGATAGAGAAGTTTGGAAACACTCTTTTTGTAGAATCTGCAAGTGGATATTTGGAGCGCTTTGAGGCCTATGGTGGAAAAGGAAATATCTTCACATAAAAACTGAACAGAAGCATTCTCAGAAACTTCTTTGTGTTGAGTTCATTCAACTCACAGACTTGAACTTCCCTATAGAAAGAGCAGTTTTGAAACTCTCTTTTGGTAAAATCTGCAAGTGGTTATTTGGAGCACTTCGAGGCCTGTGCTGGGATATGGAATATCTTCACCTAAAAACTACAGAGAAGCATTCTCAGAAAGTTCTTCACGATGCATTCATTGAACTCACAGAGTTGAACCTTCCTTTTGATAGAACAGTTTTGAAACACTCTTTTTGTAGAATCTGCAAGAGGATATTTGGAGCGTTCGGAGGCCTATGCTGGAAAAGGAAATATCTTCACATAAAAACTAGACAGAAGCATTCTCAGAAACTTCTGTGTGATGAGTGCATTCAACTCACAGACTTGAACGTTTCTTTCAAAAGAGCAGTTTTGAAACACTCCTTTTGTAGAATCTGCAAGTGTTTATTTGGAGCGCGTTGAGGCCTATGTTGGAAAAGGAAATATCTGCACATAAAAACTAGACAGAAGCATTCTCAGAAACTTCTTTGTGATGAGTGCATTCTACTCACAGTGTTGAAGCTTGCTTTTGATAGAGCAGTTTTGAAACACTCTTTTGGTAGAATCTGCAAGTGGCTTTGAGGCCTATGCTGGAAAAGGAAATGTGTTCACATAAAAACTAGACAGAAGCATTCCAGGAAACTTCTGTATGATAAGTGCATTCAACTCACAGACTTGAACGTTCCTTTTGATAGAACTCTTTTGAAACACTCCTTTTGTAGAATTTGCAAGTGTTCATTTGGAGCGCTTTGAGGCCTAAGCTGGAAAAGGAAATATCTTCACGTAAGAACTAGACAGAAGCATTCTCAGAAACTTCTTTCTGATGAGTGCATTCAACACACAGACTTGAACCTTGCTTTTGAAAGAGCAGCTTTGAAACACTCTTTTCGTAGAATCTGCAAGTGGATATTTGGAGCGCTTTGAGGCCTATGCTGGGAAATGAAATCTCTTCACCTAAAACCTAGACAGAAGCATTCTGAGAAACTTCTGTGTGATGAGTGCATTCAACTCACAGACTTGAACGTTCCCTTTGATAGAACAGTTTTGAAACACTCCTTTTGTAGAATCTGCATGTGTTTATTTGGAGCGCTTTGAGGCCTATGTTGGAAAAGGAAATATCTTCATATAGAAACTAGACGGAAGCATTCTCAGAAACTTCTTTGTGATGAATGCATTCAACTCACAGACTTGAAGCTTCCTTTTGAAAGAGCAGTTTGGAAACACTCTTCTTATAGAATCTTCAAGTGGATATTTGGAGCGCTTTGAGGCCTATGCTGGGAAATGAAATCTCTTCACCTAAAAACTAGACAGAAACATTCTGAGAAACTTCTTTGCAATGAGTGCATTCAACTCACAGACTTGAACGTTCCTTTTGATAGAACAGTTTTGAAATATTACGTTTGTAGAATCTGCAAGTGTTTACTCGGAGCACCTTGAGGCCTATGCTGGAAAAGGAAATATCTTCACATAAAAACTAGAGAGAAGGATTCTCAGAAACTTCTTTGTGATGAGTTCATTCAACTCACAGAGTTGAACCTACCAATTGATAGAGAAGTTTGGAAACACTCTTTTTGTACAATCTGCAAGTGGATATTTGGAGCCGTTTGAGGCCTATGCTGGAAAAGGAAATATCTTCACATAAAAACTGAACAGAAGCATTCTCAGAAACTTCTTTGTGTTGAGTGCATTCAACTCACAGACTTGAACTTCCCTATAGAAAGAGCAGTTTTGAAATACTCTTTTGGTAAAATCTGCAAGTGGTTATTTGGAGCACTTCGAGGCCTGTGCTGGGATATGGAATATCTTCACCTAAAAACTACAGAGAAGCACTCTCAGAAAGTCCTTCACGATGCATTCATTCAACTCACAGAGTTGAACCTTCCTTTTGATAGAACAGTTTTGAAACACTCTTTTTGTAGAATCTGCAAGAGGATATTTGGAGCGTTCGGAGGCCTATGCTGGAAAAGGAAATATCTTCACATAAAAACTAGACAGAAGCATTCTCAGAAACTTCTGTGTGATGAGTGCATTCAACTCACAGACTTGAACGTTCCTCTCGAAAGAGCAGTTTTGAAACACTCCTTTTGTAGAATCTGCAAGTGTTTATTTGGAGCGCTTTGAGGCCTATGTTGGAAAAGGAAATATCTGCACATAAAAACTAGACAGAAGCATTCTCAGAAACTTCTTTGTGATGAGTGCATTCTACTCACAGTGTTGAAGCTTGCTTTTGATAGAGCAGTTTTGAAACACTCTTTTGGTAGAATCTGCAAGTGGATATTTGGAGCGCTTTGAGGCCTATGCTGGAAAAGGAAATGTGTTCACATAAAAACTAGACACAAGCATTCCAGGAAACTTCTGTATGATAAGTGCATTCAACTCACAGACTTGAACGTTCCTTTTGATAGAACTCTTTTGAAACACTCCTTTTGTAGAATTTGCAAGTGTTCATTTGGAGCGCTTTGAGGCCTAAGCTGGAAAAGGAAATATCTTCACGTAAGAACTAGACAGAAGCATTCTCAGAAACTTCTTTCTGATGAGTGCATTCAACACACAGACTTGAACCTTGCTTTTGAAAGAGCAGCTTTGAAACACTCTTTTCGTAGAATCTGCAAGTGGATATTTGGAGCGCTTTGAGGCCTATGCTGGGAAATGAAATCTCTTCACCTAAAAACTAGACAGAAGCATTCTGAGAAACTTCTGCGTGATGAGTGCATTCAACTCACAGACTTGAACGTTCCCTTTGATAGAACAGTTTTGAAACACTCCTTTTGTAGAATCTGCATGTGTTTATTTGGAGCGCTTTGAGGCCTATGTTGGAAAAGGAAATATCTTCATATAGAAACTAGACGGAAGCATTCTCAGAAACTTCTTTGTGATGAATGCATTCAACTCACAGACTTGAAGCTTTCTTTTGAAAGAGCAGTTTGGAAACACTCTTTTTATAGAATCTTCAAGTGGATATTTGGAGCGCTTTGAGGCCTATGCTGGGAAATGAAATCTCTTCACCTAATAACTAGACAGAAACATTCTGAGAAACTTCTTTGCAATGAGTGCATTCAACTCACGGACTTGAACGTTCCTTTTGATAGAACAGTTTTGAAACATTACGTTTGTAGAATCTGCAAGTGTTTATTCGGAGCACCTTGAGGCCTATGTTGGAAAAGGAAATATCTTCACATAAAAACTAGAGAGAAGGATTCTCAGAAAGTTCTTTGGGATGAGTTCATTCAACTCACAGAGTTGAACCTACCAATTGATAGAGAAGTTTGGAAACACTCTTTTTGTAGAATCTGCAAGTGGATATTTGGAGCGTTCTGAGGCCTATGCTGGAAAAGGAAATATCTTCACATAAAAACTAGACAGAAGCATTCTCAGAAACTTCTGTGTGATGAGTGCATTCAACTCACAGACTTGAACGTTCCTCTCGAAAGAGCAGTTTTGAAACACTCCTTTTGTAGAATCTGCAAGTGTTTATTTGGAGCGCTTTGAGGCCTATGTTGGAAAAGGAAATATCTTCACATAAAAACAAGACAGAAGCATTCTCAGAAACATCTTTGTGATGAGTGCATTCTACTCACGGTGTTGAAGCTTGCTTTTGATAGAGCAGTTTTGAAACACAATTTTGGTAGAATCTGCAAGTGGATATTTGGAGCGCTTTGAGGCCTATGCTGGAAAAGGAAATGTCTTCACATAAAACCTAGACAGAAGCATTCCAGGAAACTACAGTATGATAAGTGCATTGAACTCACAGACTTGAACGTTCCTTTTGATAGAACTCTTTTGAAACACTCCTTTTGCAGAATTTGCAAGTGTCCATTTGGAGCGCTTTGAGGCCTAAGCTGGAAAAGGAAACATCTTCACGTAAGAACTAGACAGAAGCATTCTCAGAAACTTCCTTCTGATGAGTGCATTCAACTCACAGACTTGAAGCTTCCTTTTGAAAGAGCAGTTTGGAAACACTCTTCTTATAGAATCTTCAAGTGGATATTTGGAGCGCTTTGAGGCCTATGCTGGGAAATGAAATCTCTTCACCTAAAAACTAGACAGAAACATTCTGAGAAACTTCTTTGCAATGAGTGCATTCAACTCACAGACTTGAACGTTCCTTTTGATAGAACAGTTTTGAAACATTACGTTTGTAGAATCTGCAAGTGTTTATTCGGAGCACCTTGAGGCCTATGTTGGAAAAGGAAATATCTTCACATAAAAACTAGAGAGAAGGATTCTCAGAAACTTCTTTGTGATGAGTTCATTCAACTCACAGAGTTGAACCTACCAATTGATAGAGAAGTTTGGAAACACTCTTTTTGTAGAATCTGCAAGTGGATATTTGGAGCCGTTTGAGGCCTATGCTGGAAAAGGAAATATCTTCACATAAAAACTGAACAGAAGAATTCTCAGAAACTTCTTTGTGTTGAGTGCATTCAACTCACAGACTTGAACTTCCCGATAGAAAGAGCAGTTTTGAAAAACTCTTTTGGTAAAATCTGCAAGTGGTTATTTGGAGCACTTCGAGGCCTGTGCTGGGATATGGAATATCTTCACCTAAAAACTACAGAGAAGCATTCTCAGAAAGTTCTTCACGATGCATTCATTCAACTCACAGAGTTGAACCTTCCTTTTGATAGAACAGTTTTGAAACACTCTTTTTGTAGAATCTGCAAGAGGATATTTGGAGCGTTCGGAGGCCTATGCTGGAGAAGGAAATATCTTCACATAAAAACTAGACAGAAGCATTCTCAGAAACTTCTGTGTGATGAGTGCATTCAACTCACAGACTTGAACGTTCCTCTCGAAAGAACAGTTTTGAAACACTCCTTTTGTAGAATCTGCAAGTGTTTATTTGGAGCGCTTTGAGGCCTATGTTGGAAAAGGAAATATCTGCACATAAAAACTAGACAGAAGCATTCTCAGAAACTTCTTTGTGATGAGTGCATTCTACTCACAGTGTTGAAGCTTGCTTTTGATAGAGCAGTTTTGAAACACTCTTTTGGTAGAATCTGCAAGTGGATATTTGGAGCGCTTTGAGGCCTATGCTGGAAAAGGAAATGTCTTCACATAAAAACTAGACAGAAGCATTCCAGGAAACTTCTGTATGATAAGTGCATTCAACTCACAGACTTGAACGTTCCTTTTGATAGAACTCTTTTGAAACACTCCTTTTGTAGGATTTGCAAGTGTTCATTTGGAGCGCTTTGAGGCCTAAGCTGGAAATGTAATATCTTCACGTAAGAAATAGACAGAAGCATTCTCAGAAACTTCTTTCTGATGAGTGCATTCAACACACAGACTTGAAACCTGCTTTTGAAAGAGCAGCTTTGAAAGACTCTTTTCGTAGAATCTGCAAGTGGATATTTGGAGGGCTTTGAGGCCAATGCTGGGAAATGAAATCCCTTCACCTAAAAACTAGACAGAAGCATTCTGAGAAACTTCTGTGTGATGAGTGCATTCAACTCACAGACTTGAACGTTCCCTTTGATAGAACAGTTTTGAAACACTCCTTTTGTAGAGTCTGCATGTGTTTATTTGGAGCGCTTTGAGGCCTATGTTGGAAAAGGAAATATCTTCATATAGAAACTAGACGGAAGCATTCTCAGAAACTTCTTTGTGATGAATGCATTCAACTCACAGACTTGAACGTTCCCTTTGACAGAACAGTTTTGAAACATTACGTTTGTAGAATCTGCAAGTGTTTATTCGGAGCACTTTGAGGCCTATGTTGGAAAAGGAAATATCTTCACATAAAAACTAGAGAGAAGGATTCTCAGAAACTTCTTTGTGATGAGTTCATTCAACTCACAGAGTTGAACCTACCAATTGATAGAGAAGTTTGGAAACACTCTTTTTGTAGAATCTGCAAGTGGATATTTGGAGCCGTTTGAGGCCTATGCTGGAAAAGGAAATATCTTCACATAAAAACTGAACAGAAGCATTCTCAGAAACTTCTTTGTGTTGAGTGCATTCAACTCACAGACTTGAACTTCCCTTTAGAAAGAGCAGTTTTGAAACACTCTTTTGGTAAAATCTGCAAGTGGTTATTTGGAGCACTTCGAGGCCTGTGCTGGGATATGGAATATCTTCACCTAAAAACTACAGAGAAGCATTCTCAGAAAGTTCTTCACGATGCATTCATTCAACGCACAGAGTTGAACCTTCCTTTTGATAGAACAGTTTTGAAACACTCTTTTTGTAGAATCTGCAAGAGGATATTTGGAGCGTTCTGAGGCCTATGCTGGAAAAGGAAATATCTTCACATAAAAACTAGACAGAAGCATTCTCAGAAACTTCTGTGTGATGAGTGCATTCAACTCACAGACTTGAACGTTCCTCTCAAAAGAGCAGTTTTGAAACACTCCTTTTGTAGAATCTGCAAGTGTTTATTTGGAGCGCTTTGAGGCCTATGTTGGAAAAGGAAATATCTTCACATAAAAACTAGACAGAAGCATTCTCAGAAACTTCTTTGTGATGAGTGCATTCTACTCACAGTGTTGAAGCTTGCTTTTGATAGAGCAGTTTTGAAACACAATTTTGGTAGAATCTGCAAGTGGATATTTGGAGCGCTTTGAGGCCTATGCTGGAAAAGGAAATGTCTTCACATAAAACCTAGACAGAAGCATTCCAGGAAACTACTGTATGATAGGTGCATTCAACTCACAGACTTGAACGTTCCTTTTAATAGAACTCTTTTGAAACACTCCTTTTGTAGAATTTGCAAGTGTTCATTTGGAGCGCTTTGAGGCCTAAGATGGAAAAGGAAATATCTTCACGTAAGAACTAGACAGAAGCATTCTCAGAAACTTCTTTCTGATGAGTGCATTCAACTCACAGACTTGAAGCTTCCTTTTGAAAGAGCAGTTTGGAAACACTCTTCTTATAGAATCTTCAAGTGGATATTTGGAGCGCTTTGAGGCCTATGCTGGGAAATGAAATCTCTTCACCTAAAAACTAGACAGAAACATTCTGAGAAACTTCTTTGCAATGAGTGCATTCAACTCACAGACTTGAACGTTCCTTTTGATAGAACAGTTTTGAAACATTACGTTTGTAGAATCTGCAAGTGTTTATTCGGAGCACCTTGAGGCCTATGTTGGAAAAGGAAATATCTTCACATAAAAACTAGAGAGAAGGATTCTCAGAAACTTCTTTGTGATGAGTTCATTCAACTCACAGAGTTGAAACTACCAATTGATAGAGAAGTTTGGAAACACTCTTTTTGTAGAATCTGCAAGTGGATATTTGGAGCCGTTTGAGGCCTATGCTGGAAAAGGAAATATCTTCACATAAAAACTGAACAGAAGCATTCTCAGAAACTTCTTTGTGTTGAGTGCATTCAACTCACAGACTTGAACTTCCCTATAGAAAGAGCAGTTTTGAAACACTCTTTTGGTAAAATCTGCAAGTGGTTATTTGGAGCACTTCGAGGCCTGTGCTGGGATATGGAATATCTTCACCTAAAAACTACAGAGAAGCATTCTCAGAAAGTTCTTCACGATGCATTCATTCAACTCACAGAGTTGAACCTTCCTTTTGATAGAACAGTTTTGAAACACTCTTTTTGTCGAATCTGCAAGAGGATATTTGGGGCGTTCGGAGGCCTATGCTGGAAAAGGAAATATCTTCACATAAAAACTGGACAGAAGCATTCTCAGAAACTTCTGTGGATGAGTGCATTCAACTCACAGACTTGAACGTTCCTCTCGAAAGAGCAGTTTTGAAACACTCCTTTTGTAGAATCTGCAAGTGTTTATTTGGAGGGCTTTGAGGCCTATGTTGGAAAAGGATATATCTGCAAATAAAAACTAGACAGAAGCATTCTCAGAAACTTCTTTGTGATGAGTGCATTCTACTCACAGTGTTGAAGCTTGCTTTTGATAGAGCAGTTTTGAAACACTGTTTTGGTAGAGTCTGCAAGTGGATATTTGGAGCGCTTTGAGGCCTATGCTGGAAAAGGAAATGTCTTCACATAAAAACTAGACAGAAGCATTCCAGGAAACTTCTGTATGATAAGTGCATTCAACTCACAGACTTGAACGTTCCTTTTGATAGAACTCTTTTGAAACACTCCTTTTGTAGAATTTGCAAGTGTTCATTTGGAGCGCTTTGAGGCCTAAGCTGGAAAAGGAAATATCTTCACGTAAGAACTAGACAGAAGCATTCTCAGAAACTTCTTTCTGATGAGTGCATTCAACACACAGACTTGAACCTTGCTTTTGAAAGAGCAGCTTTGAAACACTGTTTTTGTAGAATCTTCAAGTGGATATTTGGAGCGCTTTGAGGCCTATGCTGGGAAATGAAATCCCTTCACCTAAAAACTAGACAGAAGCATTCTGAGAAACTTCTGTGTGATGAGTGCATTCAACTCACAGACTTGAACGTTCCCTTTGATAAAACAGTTTTGAAACACTCCTTTTGTAGAATCTGCATGTGTTTATTTGGAGCGCTTTGAGGCCTATGTTGGAAAAGGAAATATCTTCATATAGAAACTAGACGGAAGCATTCTCAGAAACTTCTTTGTGATGAATGCATTCAACTCACAGACTTGAAGCTTCCTTTTGAAAGAGCAGTTTGGAAACACTCTTCTTATAGAATCTTCAAGTGGATATTTGGAGCGCTTTGAGGCCTATGCTGGGAAATGAAATCTCTTCACCTAAAAACTAGACAGAAACATTCTGAGAAACTTCTTTGCAATGAGTGCATTCAACTCACAGACTTGAACGTTCCTTTTGATAGAACAGTTTTGAAACTTTACGTTTGTAGAATCTGCAAGTGTTTATTCGGAGCACCTTGAGGCCTATGTTGGAAAAGGAAATATCTTCACATAAAAACTAGAGAGAAGGATTCTCAGAAACTTCTTTGTGATGAGTTCATTCAACTCACAGAGTTGAACCTACCAATTGATAGAGAAGTTTGGAAACACTCTTTTTGTAGAATCTGCAAGTGGATATTTGGAGCGCTTTGAGGCCTATGGTGGAAAAGGAAATATCTTCACATAAAAACTGAACAGAAGCATTCTCAGAAACTTCTTTGTGTTGACTTCATTCAACTCACAGACTTGAACTTCCCTATAGAAAGAGCAGTTTTGAAACTCTCTTTTGGTAAAATCTGCAAGTGGTTATTTGGAGCACTTCGAGGCCTGTGCTGGGATATGGAATATCTTCACCTAAAAACTACAGAGAAGCATTCTCAGAAAGTTCTTCACGATGCATTCATTCAACTCACAGAGTTGAACCTTCCTTTTGATAGAACAGTTTTGAAACACTCTTTTTGTAGAATCTGCAAGAGGATATTTGGAGCGTTCGGAGGCCTATGCTGGAAAAGGAAATATCTTCACATAAAAACTAGACAGAAGCATTCTCAGAAACTTCTGTGTGATGAGTGCATTCAACTCACAGACTTGAACGTTTCTTTCAAAAGAGCAGTTTTGAAACACTCCTTTTGTAGAATCTGCAAGTGTTTATTTGGAGCGCGTTGAGGCCTATGTTGGAAAAGGAAATATCTGCACATAAAAACTAGACAGAAGCATTCTCAGAAACTTCTTTGTGATGAGTGCATTCTACTCACAGTGTTGAAGCTTGCTTTTGATAGAGCAGTTTTGAAACACTCTTTTGGTAGAATCTGCAAGTGGCTTTGAGGCCTATGCTGGAAAAGGAAATGTGTTCACATAAAAACTAGACAGAAGCATTCCAGGAAACTTCTGTATGATAAGTGCATTCAACTCACAGACTTGAACGTTCCTTTTGATAGAACTCTTTTGAAACACTCCTTTTGTAGAATTTGCAAGTGTTCATTTGGAGCGCTTTGAGGCCTAAGCTGGAAAAGGAAATATCTTCACGTAAGAACTAGACAGAAGCATTCTCAGAAACTTCTTTCTGATGAGTGCATTCAACACACAGACTTGAACCTTGCTTTTGAAAGAGCAGCTTTGAAACACTCTTTTCGTAGAATCTGCAAGTGGATATTTGGAGCGCTTTGAGGCCTATGCTGGGAAATGAAATCTCTTCACCTAAAAACTAGACAGAAACATTCTGAGAAACTTCTTTGCAATGAGTGCATTCAACTCACAGACTTGAACGTTCCTTTTGATAGAACAGTTTTGAAACATTACGTTTGTAGAATCTGCAAGTGTTTACTCGGAGCACCTTGAGGCCTATGCTGGAAAAGGAAATATCTTCACATAAAAACTAGAGAGAAGGATTCTCAGAAACTTCTTTGTGATGAGTTCATTCAACTCACAGAGTTGAACCTACCAATTGATAGAGAAGTTTGGAAACACTCTTTTTGTACAATCTGCAAGTGGATATTTGGAGCCGTTTGAGGCCTATGCTGGAAAAGGAAATATCTTCACATAAAAACTGAACAGAAGCATTCTCAGAAACTTCTTTGTGTTGAGTGCATTCAACTCACAGACTTGAACTTCCCTATAGAAAGAGCAGTTTTGAAACACTCTTTTGGTAAAATCTGCAAGTGGTTATTTGGAGCACTTCGAGGCCTGTGCTGGGATATGGAATATCTTCACCTAAAAACTACAGAGAAGCACTCTCAGAAAGTCCTTCACGATGCATTCATTCAACTCACAGAGTTGAACCTTCCTTTTGATAGAACAGTTTTGAAACACTCTTTTTGTAGAATCTGCCAGAGGATATTTGGAGCGTTCGGAGGCCTATGCTGGAAAAGGAAATATCTTCACATAAAAACTAGACAGAAGCATTCTCAGAAACTTCTGTGTGATGAGTGCATTCAACTCACAGACTTGAACGTTCCTCTCGAAAGAGCAGTTTTGAAACACTCCTTTTGTAGGATCTGCAAGTGTTTATTTGGAGCGCTTTGAGGCCTATGTTGGAAAAGGAAATATCTGCACATAAAAACTAGACAGAAGCATTCTCAGAAACTTCTTTGTGATGAGTGCATTCTACTCACAGTGTTGAAGCTTGCTTTTGATAGAGCAGTTTTGAAACACTCTTTTGGTAGAATCTGCAAGTGGATATTTGGAGCGCTTTGAGGCCTATGCTGGAAAAGGAAATGTCTTCACATAAAAACTAGACAGAAGCATTCCAGGAAACTTCTGTATGATAAGTGCATTCAACTCACAGACTTGAACGTTCCTTTTGATAGAACTCTTTTGAAACACTCCTTTTGTAGAATTTGCAAGTGTTCATTTGGAGCGCTTTGAGGCCTAACCTGGAAAAGGAAATATCTTCACGTAAGAACTAGACAGAAGCATTCTCAGAAACTTCTTTCTGATGAGTGCATTCAACACACAGACTTGAACCTTGCTTTTGAAAGAGCAGCTTTGAAACACTCTTTTCAGCCTGCATCGCCAAGTCAATCCTAAGCCAAAAGAACAAAGCTGGAGGCATCACACTACCTGACTTCAAACTATACTACAAGGCTACAGTAACCAAAACAGCATGGTACTGGTACCAAAACAGAGATATAGATCAATGGAACAGAACAGAGCCCTCAGAAATAATGCCACATATCTACAAGTATCTGATCTTTGACAAACCTGACAAAAACAAGAAATGGGGAAAGGATTCCCTATTTAATAAATGGTGCTGGGAAAACTGGCTAGCCATATGTAGAAAGCTGAAACTGGATCCCTTCCTTACACCTTATACAAAAATCAATTCAAGATGGATTAAAGACTTAAATGTTAGACCTAAAACCATAAAAACCCTAGAAGAAAACCTAGGCATTGCCATTCAGGACATAGGCATGGGCAAGGACTTCATGTCTAAAACACCAAAAGCAATGGCAACAAAAGCCAAAATTGACAAATGGGATCTAATTAAACTCAAGAGCTTCTGCACAGCAAAAGAAACTACCATCAGAGTGAACAGGCAACCTACAAAATGGGAGAAAATTTTCGCAACCTACTCATCTGACAAAGGGCTAATATCCAGAATCTACAATGAACTCCAACAAATTTACAAGAAAAAAACAAACAACCCCATCAAAAAGTGGGCAAAGGACATGAACAGACACTTCTCAAAAGAAGACATTGATGCAGCCAAAAAACACATGAAAAAATGCTCACCATCACTGCCTATCAGAGAAATGCAAATCAAAACCACAATGAGATACCATCTCACACCAGTTAGAATGGCAATCATTAAAAAGTCAGGAAACAACAGGTGCTGGAGAGGATGTGGAGAAATAGGAACACTTTTACACTGTTGGTGGGACTGTAAACTAGTTCAACCCTTGTGGAAGTCAGTGTGGCGATTCCTCAGGGATCTAGAACTAGAAATTCCATTTGACCCAGCCATCCCATTACTGGGTATATACCCAAAGGACTATAAATCATGCTGCTATAAAGACACATGCACACGTATGTTTATTGCGGCATTATTCACAATAGCAAAGACTTGGAACCAACCCAAATGTCCAACAATGATAGACTGGATTAAGAAAATGTGGCACATATACACCATGGAATACTATGCAGCCATAAAAAATGACGAGTTCACGTCCTTTGTAGGGACATGGATGAAATTGGAAATCATCATTCTCAGTAAACTATCGCAAGAACAAAAAACCAAACACCGCATATTCTCACTCATAGGTGGGAATTGAACAATGAGAACACATGGACAAAGGAAGGGGAACATCACACTCTGGGGACTGTTGTGGGGTGGGGGGAGGGGGGAGGGATAGCATTGGGAGATATACCTAATGCTAGATGACGAGTTGGTGGGTGCAGCGCACCAGCATGGCACATGTATACATATGTAACTTACCTGCACATTGTGCACATGTACCATAAAACCTAAAGTATAATAATAATAATAATAATAATAAAATAAAAATAATAAAAAATAAAAAATAAAAATAAATAAAAAAAAAAAGAAATGAGGAAAGAAAAAAAAAAAAAAAAAAAAAAAGAAACACTCTTTTCGTAGAATCTTCAAGTGGATATTTGGAGCGCTTTGAGGCCTATGCTGGGAAATGAAATCCCTTCACCTAAAAACTAGACAGAAGCATTCTGAGAAACTTCTGTGTGATGAGTGCATTCAACTCACAGACTTGAACGTTCCCTTTGATAGAACAGTTTTGAAACACTCCTTTTGTAGAATCTGCATGTGTTTATTTGGAGCGCTTTGAGGCCTATGTTGGAAAAGGAAATATCTTCATATAGAAACTAGACGGAAGCATTCTCAGAAACTTCTTTGTGATGAATGCATTCAACTCACAGACTTGAAGCTTCCTTTTGAAAGAGCAGTTTGGAAACACTCTTCTTATAGAATCTTCAAGTGGATATTTGGAGCGCTTTGAGGCCTATGCTGGGAAATGAAATCTCTTCACCTAAAAACTAGGCAGAAACATTCTGAGAAACTTCTTTGCAATGAGTGCATTCAACTCACAGACTTGAACGTTCCTTTTGATAGAACAGTTTTGAAACATTACGTTTGTAGAGTCTGCAAGTGTTTATTCGGAGCACCTTGAGGCCTATGTTGGAAAAGGAAATATCTTCACATAAAAACTAGAGAGAAGGATTCTCAGAAACTTCTTTGTGATGAGTTCATTCAACTCACAGAGTTGAACCTACCAATTGATAGAGAAGTTTGGAAACACTCTTTTTGTAGAATCTGCAAGTGGATATTTGGAGCGCTTTGAGGCCTATGCTGGAAAAGGAAATATCTTCACATAAAAACTGAACAGAAGCATTCTCAGAAACTTCTTTGTGTTGAGTGCATTCAACTCACAGACTTGAACTTCCCTATAGAAAGAGCAGTTTTGAAACACTCTTTTGGTAAAATCTGCAAGTGGTTATTTGGAGCACTTCGAGGCCTGTGCTGGGATATGCAATATCTTCACCTAAAAACTACAGAGAAGCATTCTCAGAAAGTTCTTCATGATGCATTCATTCAACTCACAGAGTTTAACCTTCCTTTTGATAGAACAGTTTTGAAACACTCTTTTTGTAGAATCTGCCAGAGGATATTTGGAGCGTTCGGAGGCCTATGCTGGAAAAGGAAATATCTTCACATAAAAACTAGACAGAAGCATTCTCAGAAACTTCTGTGTGATGAGTGCATTCAACTCACAGACTTGAACGTTCCTCTTGAAAGAGCAGTTTTGAAACACTCCTTTTGTAGGATCTGCAAGTGTTTATTTGGAGCGCTTTGAGGCCTATGTTGGAAAAGGAAATATCTGCACATAAAAACTAGACAGAAGCATTCTCAGAAACTTCTTTGTGATGAGTGCATTCTACTCACAGTGTTGAAGCTTGCTTTTGATAGAGCAGTTTTGAAACACTCTTTTGGTAGAGTCTGCAAGTGGATATTTGGAGCGCTTTGAGGCCTATGCTGGAAAAGGAAATGTCTTCACATAAAAACTAGACAGAAGCATTCCAGGAAACTTCTGTATGATAAGTGCATTCAACTCACAGACTTGAACGTTCCTTTTGATAGAACTCTTTTGAAACACTCCTTTTGTAGAATTTGCAAGTGTTCATTTGGAGCGCTTTGAGGCCTAACCTGGAAAAGGAAATATCTTCACGTAAGAACTAGACAGAAGCATTCTCAGAAACTTCTTTCTGATGAGTGCATTCAACACACAGACTTGAACCTTGCTTTTGAAAGAGCAGCTTTGAAACACTCTTTTCAGCCTGCATCGCCAAGTCAATCCTAAGCCAAAAGAACAAAGCTGGAGGCATCACACTACCTGACTTCAAACTATACTACAAGGCTACAGTAACCAAAACAGCATGGTACTGGTACCAAAACAGAGATATAGATCAATGGAACAGAACAGAGCCCTCAGAAATAATGCCACATATCTACAAGTATCTGATCTTTGACAAACCTGACAAAAACAAGAAATGGGGAAAGGATTCCCTATTTAATAAATGGTGCTGGGAAAACTGGCTAGCCATATGTAGAAAGCTGAAACTGGATCCCTTCCTTACACCTTATACAAAAATAAATTCAAGATGGATTAAAGACTTAAATGTTAGACCTAAAACCATAAAAACCCTAGAAGAAAACCTAGGCATTGCCATTCAGGACATAGGCATGGGCAAGGACTTCATGTCTAAAACACCAAAAGCAATGGCAACAAAAGCCAAAATTGACAAATGGGATCTAATTAAACTCAAGAGCTTCTGCACAGCAAAAGAAACTACCATCAGAGTGAACAGGCAACCTACAAAATGGGAGAAAATTTTCGCAACCTACTCATCTGACAAAGGGCTAATATCCAGAATCTACAATGAACTCCAACAAATTTACAAGAAAAAAACAAACAACCCCATCAAAAAGTGGGCAAAGGACATGAACAGACACTTCTCAAAAGAAGACATTGATGCAGCCAAAAAACACATGAAAAAATGCTCACCATCACTGCCTATCAGAGAAATGCAAATCAAAACCACAATGAGATACCATCTCACACCAGTTAGAATGGCAATCATTAAAAAGTCAGGAAACAACAGGTGCTGGAGAGGATGTGGAGAAATAGGAACACTTTTACACTGTTGGTGGGACTGTAAACTAGTTCAACCCTTGTGGAAGTCAGTGTGGCGATTCCTCAGGGATCTAGAACTAGAAATTCCATTTGACCCAGCCATCCCATTACTGGGTATATACCCAAAGGACTATAAATCATGCTGCTATAAAGACACATGCACACGTATGTTTATTGCGGCATTATTCACAATAGCAAAGACTTGGAACCAACCCAAATGTCCAACAATGATAGACTGGATTAAGAAAATGTGGCACATATACACCATGGAATACTATGCAGCCATAAAAAATGACGAGTTCACGTCCTTTGTAGGGACATGGATGAAATTGGAAATCATCATTCTCAGTAAACTATCGCAAGAACAAAAAACCAAACACCGCATATTCTCACTCATAGGTGGGAATTGAACAATGAGAACACATGGACAAAGGAAGGGGAACATCACACTCTGGGGACTGTTGTGGGGTGGGGGGAGGGGGGAGGGATAGCATTGGGAGATATACCTAATGCTAGATGACGAGTTGGTGGGTGCAGCGCACCAGCATGGCACATGTATACATATGTAACTTACCTGCACATTGTGCACATGTACCATAAAACCTAAAGTATAATAATAATAATAATAATAATAAAATAAAAATAATAAAAAATAAAAAATAAAAATAAATAAAAAAAAAAAGAAATGAGGAAAGAAAAAAAAAAAAGAAACACTCTTTTCGTAGAATCTTCAAGTGGATATTTGGAGCGCTTTGAGGCCTATGCTGGGAAATGAAATCCCTTCACCTAAAAACTAGACAGAAGCATTCTGAGAAACTTCTGTGTGATGAGTGCATTCAACTCACAGACTTGAACGTTCCCTTTGATAGAACAGTTTTGAAACACTCCTTTTGTAGAATCTGCATGTGTTTATTTGGAGCGCTTTGAGGCCTATGTTGGAAAAGGAAATATCTTCATATAGAAACTAGACGGAAGCATTCTCAGAAACTTCTTTGTGATGAATGCATTCAACTCACAGACTTGAAGCTTCCTTTTGAAAGAGCAGTTTGGAAACACTCTTCTTATAGAATCTTCAAGTGGATATTTGGAGCGCTTTGAGGCCTATGCTGGGAAATGAAATCTCTTCACCTAAAAACTAGGCAGAAACATTCTGAGAAACTTCTTTGCAATGAGTGCATTCAACTCACAGACTTGAACGTTCCTTTTGATAGAACAGTTTTGAAACATTACGTTTGTAGAGTCTGCAAGTGTTTATTCGGAGCACCTTGAGGCCTATGTTGGAAAAGGAAATATCTTCACATAAAAACTAGAGAGAAGGATTCTCAGAAACTTCTTTGTGATGAGTTCATTCAACTCACAGAGTTGAACCTACCAATTGATAGAGAAGTTTGGAAACACTCTTTTTGTAGAATCTGCAAGTGGATATTTGGAGCGCTTTGAGGCCTATGCTGGAAAAGGAAATATCTTCACATAAAAACTGAACAGAAGCATTCTCAGAAACTTCTTTGTGTTGAGTGCATTCAACTCACAGACTTGAACTTCCCTATAGAAAGAGCAGTTTTGAAACACTCTTTTGGTAAAATCTGCAAGTGGTTATTTGGAGCACTTCGAGGCCTGTGCTGGGATATGCAATATCTTCACCTAAAAACTACAGAGAAGCATTCTCAGAAAGTTCTTCACGATGCATTCATTCAACTCACAGAGTTTAACCTTCCTTTTGATAGAACAGTTTTGAAACACTCTTTTTGTAGAATCTGCCAGAGGATATTTGGAGCGTTCGGAGGCCTATGCTGGAAAAGGAAATATCTTCACATAAAAACTAGACAGAAGCATTCTCAGAAACTTCTGTGTGATGAGTGCATTCAACTCACAGACTTGAACGTTCCTCTTGAAAGAGCAGTTTTGAAACACTCCTTTTGTAGGATCTGCAAGTGTTTATTTGGAGCGCTTTGAGGCCTATGTTGGAAAAGGAAATATCTGCACATAAAAACTAGACAGAAGCATTCTCAGAAACTTCTTTGTGATGAGTGCATTCTACTCACAGTGTTGAAGCTTGCTTTTGATAGAGCAGTTTTGAAACACTCTTTTGGTAGAGTCTGCAAGTGGATATTTGGAGCGCTTTGAGGCCTATGCTGGAAAAGGAAATGTCTTCACATAAAAACTAGACAGAAGCATTCCAGGAAACTTCTGTATGATAAGTGCATTGAACTCACAGACTTGAACGTTCCTTTTGATAGAACTCTTTTGAAACACTCCTTTTGTAGAATTTGCAAGTGTTCATTTGGAGCGCTTTGAGGCCTAACCTGGAAAAGGAAATATCTTCACGTAAGAACTAGACAGAAGCATTCTCAGAAACTTCTTTCTGATGAGTGCATTCAACACACAGACTTGAACCTTGCTTTTGAAAGAGCAGCTTTGAAACACTCTTTTCAGCCTGCATCGCCAAGTCAATCCTAAGCCAAAAGAACAAAGCTGGAGGCATCACACTACCTGACTTCAAACTATACTACAAGGCTACAGTAACCAAAACAGCATTGTACTGGTACCAAAACAGAGATATAGATCAATGGAACAGAACAGAGCCCTCAGAAATAATGCCACATATCTACAAGTATCTGATCTTTGACAAACCTGACAAAAACAAGAAATGGGGAAAGGATTCCCTATTTAATAAATGGTGCTGGGAAAACTGGCTAGCCATATGTAGAAAGCTGAAACTGGATCCCTTCCTTACACCTTATACAAAAATAAATTCAAGATGGATTAAAGACTTAAATGTTAGACCTAAAACCATAAAAACCCTAGAAGAAAACCTAGGCATTGCCATTCAGGACATAGGCATGGGCAAGGACTTCATGTCTAAAACACCAAAAGCAATGGCAACAAAAGCCAAAATTGACAAATGGGATCTAATTAAACTCAAGAGCTTCTGCACAGCAAAAGAAACTACCATCAGAGTGAACAGGCAACCTACAAAATGGGAGAAAATTTTCGCAACCTACTCATCTGACAAAGGGCTAATATCCAGAATCTACAATGAACTCCAACAAATTTACAAGAAAAAAACAAACAACCCCATCAAAAAGTGGGCAAAGGACATGAACAGACACTTCTCAAAAGAAGACATTGATGCAGCCAAAAAACACATGAAAAAATGCTCACCATCACTGCCTATCAGAGAAATGCAAATCAAAACCACAATGAGATACCATCTCACACCAGTTAGAATGGCAATCATTAAAAAGTCAGGAAACAACAGGTGCTGGAGAGGATGTGGAGAAATAGGAACACTTTTACACTGTTGGTGGGACTGTAAACTAGTTCAACCCTTGTGGAAGTCAGTGTGGCGATTCCTCAGGGATCTAGAACTAGAAATTCCATTTGACCCAGCCATCCCATTACTGGGTATATACCCAAAGGACTATAAATCATGCTGCTATAAAGACACATGCACACGTATGTTTATTGCGGCATTATTCACAATAGCAAAGACTTGGAACCAACCCAAATGTCCAACAATGATAGACTGGATTAAGAAAATGTGGCACATATACACCATGGAATACTATGCAGCCATAAAAAATGATGAGTTCACGTCCTTTGTAGGGACATGGATGAAATTGGAAATCATCATTCTCAGTAAACTATCGCAAGAACAAAAAACCAAACACCGCATATTCTCACTCATAGGTGGGAATTGAACAATGAGAACACATGGACAAAGGAAGGGGAACATCACACTCTGGGGACTGTTGTGGGGTGGGGGGAGGGGGGAGGGATAGCATTGGGAGATATACCTAATGCTAGATGACGAGTTGGTGGGTGCAGCGCGCCAGCATGGCACATGTATACATATGTAACTTACCTGCACATTGTGCACATGTACCATAAAACCTAAAGTATAATAATAATAATAATAATAATAAAATAAAAATAATAAAAAATAAAAAATAAAAATAAATAAAAAAAAAAAGAAATGAGGAAAGAAAAAAAAAAAAAAAAAAAAAAGAAACACTCTTTTCGTAGAATCTTCAAGTGGATATTTGGAGCGCTTTGAGGCCTATGCTGGGAAATGAAATCCCTTCACCTAAAAACTAGACAGAAGCATTCTGAGAAACTTCTGTGTGATGAGTGCATTCAACTCACAGACTTGAACGTTCCCTTTGATAGAACAGTTTTGAAACACTCCTTTTGTAGAATCTGCATGTGTTTATTTGGAGCGCTTTGAGGCCTATGTTGGAAAAGGAAATATCTTCATATAGAAACTAGACGGAAGCATTCTCAGAAACTTCTTTGTGATGAATGCATTCAACTCACAGACTTGAAGCTTCCTTTTGAAAGAGCAGTTTGGAAACACTCTTCTTATAGAATCTTCAAGTGGATATTTGGAGCGCTTTGAGGCCTATGCTGGGAAATGAAATCTCTTCACCTAAAAACTAGGCAGAAACATTCTGAGAAACTTCTTTGCAATGAGTGCATTCAACTCACAGACTTGAACGTTCCTTTTGATAGAACAGTTTTGAAACATTACGTTTGTAGAGTCTGCAAGTGTTTATTCGGAGCACCTTGAGGCCTATGTTGGAAAAGGAAATATCTTCACATAAAAACTAGAGAGAAGGATTCTCAGAAACTTCTTTGTGATGAGTTCATTCAACTCACAGAGTTGAACCTACCAATTGATAGAGAAGTTTGGAAACACTCTTTTTGTAGAATCTGCAAGTGGATATTTGGAGCGCTTTGAGGCCTATGCTGGAAAAGGAAATATCTTCACATAAAAACTGAACAGAAGCATTCTCAGAAACTTCTTTGTGTTGAGTGCATTCAACTCACAGACTTGAACTTCCCTATAGAAAGAGCAGTTTTGAAACACTCTTTTGGTAAAATCTGCAAGTGGTTATTTGGAGCACTTCGAGGCCTGTGCTGGGATATGCAATATCTTCACCTAAAAACTACAGAGAAGCATTCTCAGAAAGTTCTTCATGATGCATTCATTCAACTCACAGAGTTTAACCTTCCTTTTGATAGAACAGTTTTGAAACACTCTTTTTGTAGAATCTGCAAGAGGATATTTGGAGCGTTCGGAGGCCTATGCTGGAAAAGGAAATATCTTCACATAAAAACTAGACAGAAGCATTCTCAGAAACTTCTGTGTGATGAGTGCATTCAACTCACAGACTTGAACGTTCCTCTCGAAAGAGCAGTTTTGAAACACTCCTTTTGTAGGATCTGCAAGTGTTTATTTGGAGCGCTTTGAGGCCTATGTTGGAAAAGGAAATATCTGCACATAAAAACTAGACAGAAGCATTCTCAGAAACTTCTTTGTGATGAGTGCATTCTACTCACAGTGTTGAAGCTTGCTTTTGATAGAGCAGTTTTGAAACACTCTTTTGGTAGAGTCTGCAAGTGGATATTTGGAGCGCTTTGAGGCCTATGCTGGAAAAGGAAATGTCTTCACATAAAAACTAGACAGAAGCATTCCAGGAAACTTCTGTATGATAAGTGCATTCAACTCAGAGACTTGAACGTTCCTTTTGATAGAACTCTTTTGAAACACTCCTTTTGTAGAATTTGCAAGTGTTCATTTGGAGCGCTTTGAGGCCTAACCTGGAAAAGGAAATATCTTCACGTAAGAACTAGACAGAAGCATTCTCAGAAACTTCTTTCTGATGAGTGCATTCAACACACAGACTTGAACCTTGCTTTTGAAAGAGCAGCTTTGAAACACTCTTTTCAGCCTGCATCGCCAAGTCAATCCTAAGCCAAAAGAACAAAGCTGGAGGCATCACACTACCTGACTTCAAACTATACTACAAGGCTACAGTAACCAAAACAGCATGGTACTGGTACCAAAACAGAGATATAGATCAATGGAACAGAACAGAGCCCTCAGAAATAATGCCACATATCTACAAGTATCTGATCTTTGACAAACCTGACAAAAACAAGAAATGGGGAAAGGATTCCCTATTTAATAAATGGTGCTGGGAAAACTGGCTAGCCATATGTAGAAAGCTGAAACTGGATCCCTTCCTTACACCTTATACAAAAATCAATTCAAGATGGATTAAAGACTTAAATGTTAGACCTAAAACCATAAAAACCCTAGAAGAAAACCTAGGCATTGCCATTCAGGACATAGGCATGGGCAAGGACTTCATGTCTAAAACACCAAAAGCAATGGCAACAAAAGCCAAAATTGACAAATGGGATCTAATTAAACTCAAGAGCTTCTGCACAGCAAAAGAAACTACCATCAGAGTGAACAGGCAACCTACAAAATGGGAGAAAATTTTCGCAACCTACTCATCTGACAAAGGGCTAATATCCAGAATCTACAATGAACTCCAACAAATTTACAAGAAAAAAACAAACAACCCCATCAAAAAGTGGGCAAAGGACATGAACAGACACTTCTCAAAAGAAGACATTGATGCAGCCAAAAAACACATGAAAAAATGCTCACCATCACTGCCTATCAGAGAAATGCAAATCAAAACCACAATGAGATACCATCTCACACCAGTTAGAATGGCAATCATTAAAAAGTCAGGAAACAACAGGTGCTGGAGAGGATGTGGAGAAATAGGAACACTTTTACATTGTTGGTGGGACTGTAAACTAGTTCAACCCTTGTGGAAGTCAGTGTGGCGATTCCTCAGGGATCTAGAACTAGAAATTCCATTTGACCCAGCCATCCCATTACTGGGTATATACCCAAAGGACTATAAATCATGCTGCTATAAAGACACATGCACACGTATGTTTATTGCGGCATTATTCACAATAGCAAAGACTTGGAACCAACCCAAATGTCCAACAATGATAGACTGGATTAAGAAAATGTGGCACATATACACCATGGAATACTATGCAGCCATAAAAAATGACGAGTTCACGTCCTTTGTAGGGACATGGATGAAATTGGAAATCATCATTCTCAGTAAACTATCGCAAGAACAAAAAACCAAACACCGCATATTCTCACTCATAGGTGGGAATTGAACAATGAGAACACATGGACACAGGAAGGGGAACATCACACTCTGGGGACTGTTGTGGGGTGGGGGGAGGGGGGAGGGATAGCATTGGGAGATATACCTAATGCTAGATGACGAGTTGGTGGGTGCAGCGCACCAGCATGGCACATGTATACATATGTAACTTACCTGCACATTGTGCACATGTACCATAAAACCTAAAGTATAATAATAATAATAATAATAAAATAAAAATAATAAAATAAAAAATAAAAATAAATAAAAAAAAAAAGAAATGAGGAAAGAAAAAAAAAAAAAAAAAAAAAGAAACACTCTTTTCGTAGAATCTTCAAGTGGATATTTGGAGCGCTTTGAGGCCTATGCTGGGAAATGAAATCCCTTCACCTAAAAACTAGACAGAAGCATTCTGAGAAACTTCTGTGTGATGAGTGCATTCAACTCACAGACTTGAACGTTCCCTTTGATAGAACAGTTTTGAAACACTCCTTTTGTAGAATCTGCATGTGTTTATTTGGAGCGCTTTGAGGCCTATGTTGGAAAAGGAAATATCTTCATATAGAAACTAGACGGAAGCATTCTCAGAAACTTCTTTGTGATGAATGCATTCAACTCACAGACTTGAAGCTTCCTTTTGAAAGAGCAGTTTGGAAACACTCTTCTTATAGAATCTTCAAGTGGATATTTGGAGCGCTTTGAGGCCTATGCTGGGAAATGAAATCTCTTCACCTAAAAACTAGACAGAAACATTCTGAGAAACTTCTTTGCAATGAGTGCATTCAACTCACAGACTTGAACGTTCCTTTTGATAGAACAGTTTTGAAACATTACGTTTGTAGAATCTGCAAGTGTTTATTCGGAGCACCTTGAGGCCTATGTTGGAAAAGGAAATATCTTCACATAAAAACTAGAGAGAAGGATTCTCAGAAACTTCTTTGTGATGAGTTCATTCAACTCACAGAGTTGAACCTACCAATTGATAGGGAAGTTTGGAAACACTCTTTTTGTAGAATCTGCAAGTGGATATTTGGAGCCGTTTGAGGCCTATGCTGGAAAAGGAAATATCTTCACATAAAAACTGAACAGAAGCATTCTCAGAAACTTCTTTGTGTTGAGTGCATTCAACTCACAGACTTGAACTTCCCTATAGAAAGAGCAGTTTTGAAACACTCTTTTGGTAAAATCTGCAAGTGGTTATTTGGAGCACTTCGAGGCCTGTGCTGGGATATGGAATATCTTCACCTAAAAACTACAGAGAAGCATTCTCAGAAAGTTCTTCACGATGCAATCATTCAACTCACAGAGTTGAACCTTCCTTTTGATAGAACAGTTTTGAAACACTCTTTTTGTAGAATCTGCAAGAGGATATTTGGAGCGTTCGGAGGCCTATGCTGGAAAAGGAAATATCTTCACATAAAAACTAGACAGAAGCATTCTCAGAAACTTCTGTGTGATGTGTGCATTCAACTCACAGACTTGAACGTTCCTTTCGAAAGAGCAGTTTTGAAACACTCCTTTTGTAGAATCTGCAAGTGTTTATTTGGAGCGCTTTGAGGCCTATGTTGGAAAAGGAAATATCTGCACATAAAAACTAGACAGAAGCATTCTCAGAAACTTCTTTGTGATGACTGCATTCTACTCACAGTGTTGAAGCTTGCTTTTGATAGAGCAGTTTTGAAACACTCTTTTGGTAGAATCTGCAAGTGGATATTTGGAGCGCTTTGAGGCCTATGCTGGAAAAGGAAATGTGTTCACATAAAAACTAGACAGAAGCATTCCAGGAAACTTCTGTATGATAAGTGCATTCAACTCACAGACTTGAACGTTCCCTTTGATAGAACTCTTTTGAAACACTCCTTTTGTAGAATTTGCAAGTGTTCATTTGGAGCGCTTTGAGGCCTAAGCTGGAAAAGGAAATATCTTCACGTAAGAACTAGACAGAAGCATTCTCAGAAACTTCTTTCTGATGAGTGCATTCAACACACAGACTTGAACCTTGCTTTTGAAAGAGCAGCTTTGAAACACTCTTTTCATAGAATCTACAAGTGGATATTTGGAGCGCTTTGATTCCTATGCTGGGAAATGAAACCTCTTCACCTAAAAACTAGACAGAAGCATTCTGAGAAACTTCTGTGTGATGAGTGCATTCAACTCACAGACATGAACGTTCCCTTTGATAGAACAGTTTTGAAACACTCCTTTTGTAGAATCTGCATGTGTTTATTTGGAGCGCTTTGAGGCCTATGTTGGAAAAGGAAATATCTTCATATAGAAACTAGACGGAAGCATTCTCAGAAACTTCTTTGTGATGAATGCATTCAACTCACAGACTTGAAGCTTCCTTTTGAAAGAGCAGTTTGGAAACACTCTTCTTATAGAATCTTCAAGTGGATATTTGGAGCGCTTTGAGGCCTATGCTGGGAAATGAAATCTCTTCACCTAAAAACTAGACAGAAACATTCTGAGAAACTTCTTTGCAATGAGTGCATTCTACTCACAGACTTGAACGTTCCTTTTGATAGAACAGTTTTGAAACATTACGTTTGTAGAATCTGCAAGTGTTTATTCGGAGCACCTTGAGGCCTATGTTGGAAAAGGAAATATCTTCACATAAAAACTAGAGAGAATGATTCTC
Organism: Pongo pygmaeus; assembly: GCF_028885625.2. NCBI lineage: Eukaryota > Metazoa > Chordata > Mammalia > Primates > Hominidae > Pongo > Pongo pygmaeus. The sequence goes on along the minus strand of NC_072394.2, from coordinate 23,823,130 downwards.
AGAAAGTTCTTTGTGATGAGTTCATTCAACTCACAGAGTTGAACCTACCAATTGATAGAGAAGTTTGGAAACACTCTTTTTGTAGAATCTGCAAGTGGATATTTGGAGCCGTTTGAGGCCTATGCTGGAAAAGGAAATATCTTCACATAAAAACTGAACAGAAGCATTCTCAGAAACTTCTTTGTGTTGAGTGCATTCAACTCACAGACTTGAACTTCCCTATAGAAAGAGTAGTTTTGAAACACTCTTTTGGTAAAATCTGCAAGTGGTTATTTGGAGCACATCGAGGCCTGTGCTGGGATATGGAATATCTTCACCTAAAAACTACAGAGAAGCATTCTCAGAAAGTTCTTCACGATGCATTCATTCAACTCACAGAGTTGAACCTTCCTTTTGATAGAACAGTTTTGAAACACTCTTTTTGTAGAATCTGCAAGAGGATATTTGGAGCGTTCGGAGGCCTATGCTGGAAAAGGAAATATCTTCACATAAAAACTAGACAGAAGCATTCTCAGAAACTTCTGTGTGATGAGTGCATTCAACTCACAGACTTGAACGTTCCTCTCGAAAGAGCAGTTTTGAAACACTCCTTTTGTAGAATCTGCAAGTGTTTATTTGGACACCTTGAGGCCTATGTTGGAAAAGGAAATATCTGCACATAAAAACTAGACAGAAGCATTCTCAGAAACTTCTTTGTGATGAGTGCATTCTACTCACAGCGTTGAAGCTTGCTTTTGATAGAGAAGTTTTGAAACACTCTTTTGGTAGAGTCTGCAAGTGGATATTTGGAGCGCTTTGAGGCCTATGCTGGAAAAGGAAATGTCTTCACATAAAAACTAGACAGAAGCATTCCAGGAAACTTCTGTATGATAAGTGCATTCAACTCACAGACTTGAACGTTCCTTTTGATAGAACTCTTTTGAAACACTCCTTTTGTAGAATTTGCAATTGTTCATTTGGAGCGCTTTGAGGCCTAAGCTGGAAAAGGAAATATCTTCACGTAAGAACTAGACAGAAGCATTCTCAGAAACTTCTTTCTGATGAGTGCATTCAACACACAGACTTGAACCTTGCTTTTGAAAGAGCAGCTTTGAAACACTCTTTTCAGCCCGCATCGCCAAGTCAATCCTAAGCCAAAAGAACAAAGCTGGAGGCATCACACTACCTGACTTCAAACTATACTACAAGGCTACAGTAACCAAAACAGCATGGTACTGGTACCAAAACAGAGATATAGATCAATGGAACAGAACAGAGCCGTCAGAAATAATGCCACATATCTACAAGTATCTGATCTTTGACAAACCTGACAAAAACAAGAAATGGGGAAAGGATTCCCTATTTAATAAATGGTGCTGGGAAAACTGGCTAGCCATATGTAGAAAGCTGAAACTGGATCCCTTCCTTACACCTTATACAAAAATCAATTCAAGATGGATTAAAGACTTAAATGTTAGACCTAAAACCATAAAAACCCTAGAAGAAAACCTAGGCATTGCCATTCAGGACATAGGCATGGGCAAGGACTTCATGTCTAAAACACCAAAAGCAATGGCAACAAAAGCCAAAATTGACAAATGGGATCTAATTAAACTCAAGAGCTTCTGCACAGCAAAAGAAACTACCATCACAGTGAACAGGCAACCTACAAAATGGGAGAAAATTTTCGCAACCTACTCATCTGACAAAGGGCTAATATCCAGAATCTACAATGAACTCCAACAAATTTACAAGAAAAAAACAAACAACCCCATCAAAAAGTGGGCAAAGGACATGAACAGACACTTCTCAAAAGAAGACATTGATGCAGCCAAAAAACACATGAAAAAATGCTCACCATCACTGCCTATCAGAGAAATGCAAATCAAAACCACAATGAGATACCATCTCACACCAGTTAGAATGGCAATCATTAAAAAGTCAGGAAACAACAGGTGCTGGAGAGGATGTGGAGAAATAGGAACACTTTTACACTGTTGGTGGGACTGTAAACTAGTTCAACCCTTGTGGAAGTCAGTGTGGCGATTCCTCAGGGATCTAGAACTAGAAATTCCATTTGACCCAGCCATCCCATTACTGGGTATATACCCAAAGGACTATAAATCATGCTGCTATAAAGACACATGCACACGTATGTTTATTGCGGCATTATTCACAATAGCAAAGACTTGGAACCAACCCAAATGTCCAACAATGATAGACTGGATTAAGAAAATGTGGCACATATACACCATGGAATACTATGCAGCCATAAAAAATGATGAGTTCACGTCCTTTGTAGGGACATGGATGGAATTGGAAATCATCATTCTCAGTAAACTATCGCAAGAACAAAAAACCAAACACCGCATATTCTCACTCATAGGTGGGAATTGAACAATGAGAACACATGGACACAGGAAGGGGAACATCACACTCTGGGGACGGTTGTGGGGTGGGGGGAGGGGGGAGGGATAGCATTGGGAGATATACCTAATGCTAGATGACGAGTTAGTGGGTGCAGCGCAACAGCATGGCACATGTATACATATGTAACTTGCCTGCACATTGTGCACATGTACCATAAAACCTAAAGTATAATAATAATAATAATAATAATAAAATAAAAAAATAAAAAATAAAAAATAAAAATAAATTAAAAAAAAAATAGAAATGAGGGAAAAAAAAAAAAAAGAAACACTCTTTTCGTAGAATCTTCAAGTGGATATTTGGAGCGCTTTGAGGCCTATGCTGGGAAATGAAATCCCTTCACCTAAAAACTAGACAGAAGCATTCTGAGAAACTTCTGTGTGATGAGTGCATTCAACTCACAGACTTGAACGTTCCCTTTGATAGAACAGTTTTGAAACATTCCTTTTGTAGAATCTGCATGTGTTTATTTGGAGAGCTTTGAGGCCTATGTTGGAAAAGGAAATATCTTCATATAGAAACTAGACGGAAGCATTCTCAGAAACTTCTTTGTGATGAATGCATTCAACTCACAGACTTGAAGCTTCCTTTTGAAAGAGCAGTTTGGAAACACTCTTCTTACAGAATCTTCAAGTGGATATTTGGAGCGCTTTGAGGCCTATGCTGGGAAATGAAATCTCTTCACCTAAAAACTAGACAGAAACATTCTGAGAAACTTCTTTGCAATGAGTGCATTCAACTCACAGACTTGAACGTTCCTTTTGATAGAACAGTTTTGAAACATTACGTTTGTAGAATCTGCAAGTGTTTATTCGGAGCACCTTGAGGCCTATGTTGGAAAAGGAAATATCTTCACATAAAAACTAGAGAGAAGGATTCTCAGAAACTTCTTTGTGATGAGTTCATTCAACTCACAGAGTTGAACCTACCAATTGATAGAGAAGTTTGGAAACACTCTTTTTGTAGAATCTGCAAGTGGATATTTGGAGCCGTTTGAGGCCTATGCTGGAAAAGGAAATATCTTCACATAAAAACTGAACAGAAGCATTCTCAGAAACTTCTTTGTGTTGAGTGCATTCAACTCACAGACTTGAACTTCCCTATAGAAAGAGCAGTTTTGAAACACTCTTTTGGTAAAATCTGCAAGTGGTTATTTGGAGCACTTCGAGGCCTGTGCTGGGATATGGAATATCTTCACCTAAAAACTACAGAGAAGCATTCTCAGAAGGTTCTTCACGATGCATTCATTCAACTCACAGAGTTGAACCTTCCTTTTGATAGAACAGTTTTGAAACACTCTTTTTGTAGAATCTGCAAGAGGATATTTGGAGCGTTCGGAGGCCTATGCTGGAAAAGGAAATATCTTCACATAAAAACTAGACAGAAGCATTCTCAGAAACTTCTGTGTGATGAGTGCATTCAACTCACAGACTTGAACGTTCCTCTCGAAAGAGCAGTTTTGAAACACTCCTTTTGTAGAATCTGCAAGTGTTTATTTGGACACTATGAGGCATATGTTGGAAAAGGAAATATCTGCACATAAAAACTAGACAGAAGCATTCTCAGAAACTTCTTTGTGATGAGTGCATTCTACTCACAGTGTTGAAGCTTGCTTTTGATTGAGCAGTTTTGAAACACTCTTTTGGAAGAGTCTGCAAGTGGATATTTGGAGCGCTTTGAGGCCTATGCTGGAAAAGGAAATGTCTTCACATAAAAACTAGACAGAAGCATTCCAGGAAACTTCTGTATGATAAGTGCATTCAACTCACAGACTTGAACGTTCCTTTTGATAGAACTCTTTTGAAACACTCCTTTTGTAGAATTTGCAAGTGGTCATTTGGAGCGCTTTGAGGCCTAAGCTGGAAAAGGAAATATCTTCACGTAAGAACTAGACAGAAGCATTCTCAGAAACTTCTTTCTGATGAGTGCATTCAACACACAGACTTGAACCTTGCTTTTGAAAGAGCAGCTTTGAAACACTCTTTTCGTAGAATCTTCAAGTGGATATTTGGAGCGCTTTGAGGCCTATGCTGGGAAATGAAATCCCTTCACCTAAAAACTAGACAGAAGCATTCTGAGAAACTTCTGTGTGATGAGTGCATTCAACTCACAGACTTGAACGTTCCCTTTGATAGAACAGTTTTGAAACACTCCTTTTGTAGAATCTGCATGTGTTTATTTGGAGCGCTTTGAGGCCTATGTTGGAAAAGGAAATATCTTCATATAGAAACTAGACGGAAGCATTCTCAGAAACTTCTTTGTGATGAATGCATTCAACTCACAGACTTGAAGCTTCCTTTTGAAAGAGCAGTTTGGAAACACTCTTCTTATAGAATCTTCAAGTGGATATTTGGAGCGCTTTGAGGCCTATGCTGGGAAATGAAATCTCTTCACCTAAAAACTAGACAGAAACATTCTGAGAAACTTCTTTGCAATGAGTGCATTCAACTCACAGACTTGAACGTTCCTTTTGATAGGACAGTTTTGAAACATTACGTTTGTAGAATCTGCAAGTGTTTATTCGGAGCACCTTGAGGCCTATGTTGGAAAAGGAAATATCTTCACATAAAAACTAGAGAGAAGGATTCTCAGAAACTTCTTTGTGATGAGTTCATTCAACTCACAGAGTTGAACCTACCAATTGATAGAGAAGTTTGGAAACACTCTTTTTGTAGAATCTGCAAGTGGATATTTGGAGCGCTTTGAGGCCTATGGTGGAAAAGGAAATATCTTCACATAAAAACTGAACAGAAGCATTATCAGAAACTTCTTTGTGTTGAGTGCATTCAACTCACAGACTTGAACTTCCCTATAGAAAGAGCAGTTTTGAAACTCTCTTTTGGTAAAATCTGCAAGTGGTTATTTGGAGCACTTCGAGGCCTGTGCTGGGATATGGAATATCTTCACCTAAAAACTACAGAGAAGCATTCTCAGAAAGTTCTTCACGATGCATTCATTCAACTCACAGAGTTGAACCTTCCTTTTGATAGAACAGTTTTGAAACACTCTTTTTGTAGAATCTGCAAGAGGATATTTGGAGCGTTCGGAGGCCTATGCTGGAAAAGGAAATATCTTCACATAAAAACTAGACAGAAGCATTCTCAGAAACTTCTGTGTGATGAGTGCATTCAACTCACAGACTTGAACGTTCCTCTCGAAAGAGCAGTTTTGAAACACTCCTTTTGTAGAATCTGCAAGTGTTTATTTGGAAACTTTGAGGCATATGTTGGAAAAGGAAATATCTGCACATAAAAACTAGACAGAAGCATTCTCAGAAACTTCTTTGTGATGAGTGCATTCTACTCACAGTGTTGAAGCTTGCTTTTGATTGAGCAGTTTTGAAACACTCTTTTGGTAGAGTATGCAAGTGGATATTTGGAGCGCTTTGAGGCCTATGCTGGGAAAGGAAATGTCTTCACATAAAAACTAGACAGAAGCATTCCAGGAAACTTCTGTATGATAAGTGCATTGAACTCACAGACTTGAACGTTCCTTTTGATAGAACTCTTTTGAAACACTCCTTTTGTAGAATTTGCAAGTGGTCATTTGGAGCGCTTTGAGGCCTAAGCTGGAAAAGGAAATATCTTCACGTAAGAACTAGACAGAAGCATTCTCAGAAACTTCTTTCTGATGAGTGCATTCAACACACAGGCTTGAACCTTGCTTTTGAAAGAGCAGCTTTGAAACACTCTTTTCGTAGAATCTTCAAGTGGATATTTGGAGCGCTTTGAGGCCTATGCTGGGAAATGAAATCCCTTCACCTAAAAACTAGACAGAAGCATTCTGAGAAACTTCTGTGTGATGAGTGCATTCAACTCACAGACTTGAACGTTCCCTTTGATAGAACAGTTTGAAACACTCCTTTTGTAGAATCTGCATGTGTTTATTTGGAGCGCTTTGAGGCCTATGTTGGAAAAGGAAATATCTTCATATAGAAACTAGACGGAAGCATTCTCAGAAACTTCTTTGTGATGAATGCATTCAACTCACAGACTTGAAGCTTCCTTTTCAAAGAGCAGTTTGGAAACACTCTTCTTATAGAATCTTCAAGTGGATATTTGGAGCGCTTTGAGGCCTATGCTGGGAAATGAAATCTCTTCACCTAAAAACTAGACAGAAACATTCTGAGAAACTTCTTTGCAATGAGTGCATTCAACTCACAGACTTGAACGTTCCTTTTGATAGGACAGTTTTGAAACATTACGTTTGTAGAATCTGCAAGTGTTTATTCGGAGCACCTTGTGGCCTATGTTGGAAAAGGAAATATCTTCAGATAAAAACTAGAGAGAAGGATTCTCAGAAACTTCTTTGTGATGAGTTCATTCAACTCACAGAGTTGAACCTACCAATTGATAGAGAAGTTTGGAAACACTCTTTTTGTAGAATCTGCAAGTGGATATTTGGAGCGCTTTGAGGCCTATGGTGGAAAAGGAAATATCTTCATATAGAAACTAGACGGAAGCATTCTCAGAAACTTCTTTGTGATGAATGCATTCAACTCACAGACTTGAAGCTTCCTTTTGAAACAGCAGTTTGGAAACACTATTCTTATAGAATCTTCAAGTGGATATTTGGAGCGCTTTGAGGCCTATGCTGGGAAATGAAATCTCTTCACCTAAAAACTAGACAGAAACATTCTGAGAAACTTCTTTGCAATGAGTGCATTCAACTCAAAGACTTGAACGTTCCTTTTGATAGAACAGTTTTGAAACATTACGTTTGTAGAATCTGCAAGTGTTTATTCGGAGCACCTTGAGGCCTATGTTGGAAAAGGAAATATCTTCACAGAAAAACTAGAGAGAAGGATTCTCAGAAACTTCTTTGTGATGAGTTCATTCAACTCACAGAGTTGAACCTACCAATTGATAGAGAAGTTTGGAAACACTCTTTTTGTAGAATCTGCAAGTGGATATTTGGAGCGCTTTGAGGCCTATGCTGGAAAAGGAAATATCTTCACATAAAAACTGAACAGAAGCATTCTCAGAAACTTCTTTGTGTTGAGTGCATTCAACTCACAGACTTGAACTTCCCTATAGAAAGAGCGGTTTTGAAACTCTCTTTTGGTAAAATCTGCAAGTGGTTATTTGCAGCACTTCGAGGCCTGTGCTGGGATATGGAATATCTTCACCTAAAAACTACAGAGAAGCATTCTCAGAAAGTTCTTCACGATGCATTCATTCAACTCACAGAGTTGAACCTTCCTTTTGATAGAACAGTTTTGAAACACTCTTTTTGTAGAATCTGCAAGAGGATATTTGGAGCGTTCGGAGGCCTATGCTGGAAAAGGAAATATCTTCACATAAAAACTAGACAGAAGCATTCTCAGAAACTTCTGTGTGATGAGTGCATTCAACTCACAGACTTGAACGTTCCTCTCGAAAGAGCAGTTTTGAAACACTCCTTTTGTAGAATCTGCAAGTGTTTATTTGGAGCGCTTTGAGGCCTATGTTGGAAAAGGAAATATCTGCACATAAAAACTAGACAGAAGCATTCTCAGAAACTTCTTTGTGATGAGTGCATTCTACTCACAGTGTTGAAGCTTGCTTTTGATAGAGCAGTTTTGAAACACTCTTTTGGTAGAATCTGCAAGTGGATATTTGGAGCGCTTTGAGGCCTATGCTGGAAAAGGAAATGTGTTCACATAAAAACTAGACACAAGCATTCCAGGAAACTTCTGTATGATAAGTGCATTCAACTCACAGACTTGAACGTTCCTTTTGATAGAACTCTTTTGAAACACTCCTTTTGTAGAATTTGCAAGTGTTCATTTGGAGCGCTTTGAGGCCTAAGCTGGAAAAGGAAATATCTTCACGTAAGAACTAGACAGAAGCATTCTCAGAAACTTCTTTCTGATGAGTGCATTCAACACACAGACTTGAACCTTGCTTTTGAAAGAGCAGCTTTGAAACACTCTTTTCGTAGAATCTGCAAGTGGATATTTGGAGCGCTTTGAGGCCTATGCTAGGAAATGAAATCTCTTCACCTAAAAACTAGACAGAAGCATTCTGAGAAACTTCTGCGTGATGAGTGCATTCAACTCACAGACTTGAACGTTCCCTTTGATAGAACAGTTTTGAAACACTCCTTTTGTGGAATCTGCATGTGTTTATTTGGAGCGCTTTGAGGCCTATGTTGGAAAAGGAAATATCTTCATATAGAAACTAGACGGAAGCATTCTCAGAAACTTCTTTGTGATGAATGCATTCAACTCACAGACTTGAAGCTTCCTTTTGAAACAGCAGTTTGGAAACACTATTCTTATAGAATCTTCAAGTGGATATTTGGAGCGCTTTGAGGCCTGTGCTGGGAAATGAAATCTCTTCACCTAAAAACTAGACAGAAACATTCTGAGAAACTTCTTTGCAATGAGTGCATTCAACTCACAGACTTGAACGTTCCTTTTGATAGAACAGTTTTGAAACATTACGTTTGTAGAATCTGCAAGTGTTTATTCGGAGCACCTTGAGGCCTATGTTGGAAAAGGAAATATCTTCACATAAAAACTAGAGAGAAGGATTCTCAGAAACTTCTTTGTGATGAGTTCATTCAACTCACAGAGTTGAACCTACCAATTGATAGAGAAGTTTGGAAACACTCTTTTTGTAGAATCTGCAAGTGGATATTTGGAGCGCTTTGAGGCCTATGCTGGAAAAGGAAATGTGTTCACATAAAAACTAGACAGAAGCATTCTCAGAAACTTCTTTGTGTTGAGTGCATTCAACTCACAGACTTGAACGTTCCTTTTGATAGAACTCTTTTGAAACACTCCTTTTGTAGAATTTGCAAGTGTTCATTTGGAGCGCTTTGAGGCCTAAGCTGGAAAAGGAAATATCTTCACGTAAGAACTAGACAGAAGCATTCTCAGAAACTTCTCTCTGATGAGTGCATTCAACACACAGACTTGAACCTTGCTTTTGAAAGAGCAGCTTTGAAACACTCTTTTCGTAGAATCTGCAAGTGGATATTTGGAGCGCTTTGAGGCCTATGCTGGGAAATGAAATCTCTTCACCTAAAAACTAGACAGAAGCATTCTGAGAAACTTCTGTGTGATGAGTGCATTCAACTCACAGACTTGAACGTTCCCTTTGATAGAACAGTTTTGAAACACTCCTTTTGTAGAATCTGCATGTGTTTATTTGGAGCGCTTTGAGGCCTATGTTGGAAAAGGAAATATCTTCATATAGAAACTAGACGGAAGCATTCTCAGAAACTTCTTTGTGATGAATGCATTCAACTCACAGACTTGAAGCTTCCTTTTGAAAGAGCAGTTTGGAAACACTCTTCTTATAGAATCTTCAAGTGGATATTTGGAGCGCTTTGAGGCCTATGCTGGGAAATGAAATCTCTTCACCTAAAAACTAGACAGAAACATTCTGAGAAACTTCTTTGCAATGAGTGCATTCTACTCACAGACTTGAACGTTCCTTTTGATAGAACAGTTTTGAAACATTACGTTTGTAGAATCTGCAAGTGTTTATTCGGAGCACCTTGAGGCCTATGTTGGAAAAGGAAATATCTTCACATAAAAACTAGAGAGAAGGATTCTCAGAAACTTCTTTGTGATGAGTTCATTCAACTCACAGAGTTGAACCTACCAATTGATAGAGAAGTTTGGAAACACTCTTTTTGTAGAATCTGCAAGTGGATATTTGGAGCCGTTTGAGGCCTATGGTGGAAAAGGAAATATCTTCACATAAAAACTGAACAGAAGCATTCTCAGAAACTTCTTTGTGTTGAGTGCATTCAACTCACAGACTTGAACTTCCCTATAGAAAGAGCAGTTTTGAAACACTCTTTTGGTAAAATCTGCAAGTGGTTATTTGGAGCACTTCGAGGCCTGTGCTGGGATATGGAATATCTTCACCTAAAAACTACAGAGAAGCATTCTCAGAAAGTTCTTCACGATGCATTCATTCAACTCACAGAGTTGAACCTTCCTTTTGATAGAACAGTTTTGAAACACTCTTTTTGTAGAATCTGCAAGAGGATATTTGGAGCGTTCGGAGGCCTATGCTGGAAAAGGAAATATCTTCACATAAAAACTAGACAGAAGCATTCTCAGAAACTTCTGTGTGATGAGTGCATTCAACTCACAGACTTGAACGTTCCTCTCGAAAGAGCAGTTTTGAAACACTCCTTTTGTAGAATCTGCAAGTGTTTATTTGGAGCGCTTTGAGGCCTATGTTGGAAAAGGAAATATCTGCACATAAAAACTAGACAGAAGCATTCTCAGAAACTTCTTTGTGATGAGTGCATTCTACTCACAGTGTTGAAGCTTGCTTTTGATAGAGCAGTTTTGAAACACTCTATTGGTAGAGTCTGCAAGTGGATATTTGGAGCGCTTTGATGCCTATGCTGGAAAAGGAAATGTCTTCACATAAAAACTAGACAGAAGCATTCCAGGAAACTTCTGTATGATAAGTGCATTCAACTCACAGACTTGAACGTTCCTTTTGATAGAACTCTTTTGAAACACTCCTTTTGTAGAATTTGCAAGTGTTCATTTGGAGCGCTTTGAGGCCTAAGCTGGAAAAGGAAATATCTTCACGTAAGAACTAGACAGAAGCATTCTCAGAAACTTCTTTCTGATGAGTGCATTCAACACACAGACTTGAACCTTGCTTTTGAAAGAGCAGCTTTGAAACACTCTTTTCAGCCCGCATCGCCAAGTCAATCCTAAGCCAAAAGAACAAAGCTGGAGGCATCACACTACCTGACTTCAAACTATACTACAAGGCTACAGTAACCAAAACAGCATGGTACTGGTACCCAAACAGAGATATAGATCAATGGAACAGAACAGAGCCGTCAGAAATAATGCCACATATCTACAAGTATCTGATCTTTGACAAACCTGACAAAAACAAGAAATGGGGAAAGGATTCCCTATTTAATAAATGGTGCTGGGAAAACTGGCTAGCCATATGTAGAAAGCTGAAACTGGATCCCTTCCTTACACCTTATACAAAAATCAATTCAAGATGGATTAAAGACTTAAATGTTAGACCTAAAACCATAAAAACCCTAGAAGAAAACCTAGGCATTGCCATTCAGGACATAGGCATGGGCAAGGACTTCATGTCTAAAACACCAAAAGCAATGGCAACAAAAGCCAAAATTGACAAATGGGATCTAATTAAACTCAAGAGCTTCTGCACAGCAAAAGAAACTACCATCAGAGTGAACAGGCAACCTACAAAATGGGAGATAATTTTCGCAACCTACTCATCTGACAAAGGGCTAATATCCAGAATCTACAATGAACTCCAACAAATTTATAAGAAAAAAACAAACAACCCCATCAAAATTGGGCGAAGGACATGAACAGACACTTCTCAAAAGAAGACATTTATGCAGCCAAAAAACACATGAAAAAATGCTCACCATCACTGGCCATCAGAGAAATGCAAATCAAAACCACAATGAGATACCATCTCACACCAGTTAGAAGGGCAATCATTAAAAAGTCAGGAAACAACAGGTGCTGGAGAGGATGTGGAGAAATAGGAACAATTTTACACTGTTGGTGGGACTGTAAACTAGTTCAACCCTTGTGGAAGTCAGTGTGGCGATTCCTCAGGGATCTAGAACTAGAAATTCCATTTGACCCAGCCATCCCATTACTGGGTATATACCCAAAGGACTATAAATCATGCTGCTATAAAGACACATGCACACGTATGTTTACTGCGGCATTATTCACAATAGCAAAGACTTGGAACCAACCCAAATGTCCAACAATGATAGACTGGATTAAGAAAATGTGGCACATATACACCATGGAATACTATGCAGCCATAAAAAATGATGAGTTCACGTCCTTTGTAGGGACATGGATGAAATTGGAAATCATCATTCTCAGTAAACTATCGCAAGAACAAAAAACCAAACACCGCATATTCTCACTCATAGGTGGGAATTGAACAATGAGAACACATCGACACAGGAAGGGGAACATCACACTCTGGGGACTGTTGTCGGGTGGGGGGAGGGGGGAGGGATAGCATTGGGAGATATACCTAATGCTAGATGACGAGTTGGTGGGTGCAGCGCACCAGCATGGCACATGTATACATATGTAACTTACCTGCACATTGTGCACATGTACCATAAAACCTAAAGTATAATAATAATAATAATAATAATAAAATAAAAAAAATAAAAAATAAAAAAAAAATAAATACAAAAAAAAAAGAAATGAGGAAAAAAAAAAAAAAAAAAAAAAGAAACACTCTTTTCGTAGAATCTGCAAGTGGATATTTGGAGCGCTTTGAGGCCTATGCTAGGAAATGAAATCCCTTCACCTAAAAACTAGACAGAAGCATTCTGAGAAACTTCTGTGTGATGAGTGCATTCAACTCACAGACTTGAACGTTCCCTTTGATAGAACAGTTTTGAAACACTCCTTTTGTAGAATCTGCATGTGTTTATTTGGAGCGCTTTGAGGCCTATGTTGGAAAAGGAAATATCTTCATATAGAAACTAGACGGAAGCATTCTCAGAAACTTCTTTGTGATGAATGCATTCAACTCACAGACTTGAAGCTTCCTTTTGAAACAGCAGTTTGGAAACACTATTCTTATAGAATCTTCAAGTGGATATTTGGAGCGCTTTGAGGCCTATGCTGGGAAATGAAATCTCTTCACCTAAAAACTAGACAGAAACATTCTGAGAAACTTCTTTGCAATGAGTGCATTCAACTCACAGACTTGAACGTTCCTTTTGATAGAACAGTTTTGAAACATTACGTTTGTAGAATCTGCAAGTGTTTATTCGGAGCACCTTGAGGCCTATGTTGGAAAAGGAAATATCTTCACATAAAAACTAGAGAGAAGGATTCTCAGAAACTTCTTTGTGATGAGTTCATTCAACTCACAGAGTTGAACCTACCAATTGATAGTGAAGTTTGGAAACACTCTTTTTGTAGAATCTGCAAGTGGATATTTGGAGCGCTTTGAGGCCTATGCTGGAAAAGGAAATATCTTCACATAAAAACTGAACAGAAGCATTCTCAGAAACTTCTTTGTGTTGAGTGCATTCAACTCACAGACTTGAACTTCCCTAAAGAAAGAGCGGTTTTGAAACTCTCTTTTGGTAAAATCTGCAAGTGGTTATTTGCAGCACTTCGAGGCCTGTGCTGGGATATGGAATATCTTCACCTAAAAACTACAGAGAAGCATTCTCAGAAAGTTCTTCACGATGCATTCATTCAACTCACAGAGTTGAACCTTCCTTTTGATAGAACAGTTTTGAAACACTCTTTTTGTAGAATCTGCAAGAGGATATTTGGAGCGTTCGGAGGCCTATGCTGGAAAAGGAAATATCTTCACATAAAAACTAGACAGAAGCATTCTCAGAAACTTCTGTGTGATGAGTGCATTCAACTCACAGACTTGAACGTTCCTCTCGAAAGAGCAGTTTTGAAACACTCCTTTTGTAGAATCTGCAAGTGTTTATTTGGAGCGCTTTGAGGCCTATGTTGGAAAAGGAAATATCTGCACATAAAAACTAGACAGAAGCATTCTCAGAAACTTCTTTGTGATGAGTGCATTCTACTCACAGTGTTGAAGCTTGCTTTTGATAGAGCAGTTTTGAAACACTCTTTTGGTAGAATCTGCAAGTGGATATTTGGAGCGCTTTGAGGCCTATGCTGGAAAAGGAAATGTGTTCACATAAAAACTAGACACAAGCATTCCAGGAAACTTCTGTATGATAAGTGCATTCAACTCACAGACTTGAACGTTCCTTTTGATAGAACTCTTTTGAAACACTCCTTTTGTAGATTTTGCAAGTGTTCATTTGGAGCGCTTTGAGGCCTAAGCTGGAAAAGGAAATATCTTCACGTAAGAACTAGACAGAAGCATTCTCAGAAACTTCTTTCTGATGAGTGCATTCAACACACAGACTTGAACCTTGCTTTTGAAAGAGCAGCTTTGAAACACTCTTTTCGTAGAATCTGCAAGTGGATATTTGGAGCGCTTTGAGGCCTATGCTGGGAAATGAAATCTCTTCACCTAAAAACTAGACAGAAGCATTCTGAGAAACTTCTGCGTGATGAGTGCATTCAACTCACAGACTTGAACGTTCCCTTTGATAGAACAGTTTTGAAACACTCCTTTTGTGGAATCTGCATGTGTTTATTTGGAGCGCTTTGAGGCCTATGTTGGAAAAGGAAATATCTTCATATAGAAACTAGACGGAAGCATTCTCAGAAACTTCTTTGTGATGAATGCATTCAACTCACAGACTTGAAGCTTCCTTTTGAAACAGCAGTTTGGAAACACTATTCTTATAGAATCTTCAAGTGGATATTTGGAGCGCTTTGAGGCCTATGCTGGGAAATGAAATCTCTTCACCTAAAAACTAGACAGAAACATTCTGAGAAACTTCTTTGCAATGAGTGCATTCAACTCACAGACTTGAACGTTCCTTTTGATAGAACAGTTTTGAAACATTACGTTTGTAGAATCTGCAAGTGTTTATTCGGAGCACCTTGAGGCCTATGTTGGAAAAGGAAATATCTTCACATAAAAACTAGAGAGAAGGATTCTCAGAAAGTTCTTTGTGATGAGTTCATTCAACTCACAGAGTTGAACCTACCAATTGATAGAGAAGTTTGGAAACACTCTTTTTGTAGATTCTGCAAGTGGATATTTGGAGCGCTTTGAGGCCTATGCTGGAAAAGGAAATGTGTTCACATAAAAACTAGACAGAAGCATTCTCAGAAACTTCTTTGTGTTGAGTGCATTCAACTCACAGACTTGAACGTTCCTTTTGATAGAACTCTTTTGAAACACTCCTTTTGTAGAATTTGCAAGTGTTCATTTGGAGCGCTTTGAGGCCTAAGCTGGAAAAGGAAATATCTTCACGTAAGAACTAGACAGAAGCATTCTCAGAAACTTCTCTCTGATGAGTGCATTCAACACACAGACTTGAACCTTGCTTTTGAAAGAGCAGCTTTGAAACACTCTTTTCGTAGAATCTGCAAGTGGATATTTGGAGCGCTTTGAGGCCTATGCTGGGAAATGAAATCTCTTCACCTAAAAACTAGACAGAAGCATTCTGAGAAACTTCTGTGTGATGAGTGCATTCAACTCACAGACTTGAACGTTCCCTTTGATAGAACAGTTTTGAAACACTCCTTTTGTAGAATCTGCATATGTTTATTTGGAGCGCTTTGAGGCCTATGTTGGAAAAGGAAATATCTTCATATAGAAACTAGACGGAAGCATTCTCAGAAACTTCTTTGTGATGAATGCATTCAACTCACAGACTTGAAGCTTCCTTTTGAAAGAGCAGTTTGGAAACACTCTTCTTATAGAATCTTCAAGTGGATATTTGGAGCGCTTTGAGGCCTATGCTGGGAAATGAAATCTCTTCACCTAAAAACTAGACAGAAACATTCTGAGAAACTTCTTTGCAATGAGTGCATTCTACTCACAGACTTGAACGTTCCTTTTGATAGAACAGTTTTGAAACATTACGTTTGTAGAATCTGCAAGTGTTTATTCGGAGCACCTTGAGGCCTATGTTGGAAAAGGAAATATCTTCACATAAAAACTAGAGAGAAGGATTCTCAGAAACTTCTTTGTGATGAGTTCATTCAACTCACAGAGTTGAACCTACCAATTGATAGAGAAGTTTGGAAACACTCTTTTTGTAGAATCTGCAAGTGGATATTTGGAGCCGTTTGAGGCCTATGGTGGAAAAGGAAATATCTTCACATAAAAACTGAACAGAAGCATTCTCAGAAACTTCTTTGTGTTGAGTGCATTCAACTCACAGACTTGAACTTCCCTATAGAAAGAGCAGTTTTGAAACACTCTTTTGGTAAAATCTGCAAGTGGTTATTTGGAGCACTTCGAGGCCTGTGCTGGGATATGGAATATCTTCACCTAAAAACTACAGAGAAGCATTCTCAGAAAGTTCTTCACGATGCATTCATTCAACTCACAGAGTTGAACCTTCCTTTTGATAGAACAGTTTTGAAACACTCTTTTTGTAGAATCTGCAAGAGGATATTTGGAGCGTTCGGAGGCCTATGCTGGAAAAGGAAATATCTTCACATAAAAACTAGACAGAAGCATTCTCAGAAACTTCTGTGTGATGAGTGCATTCAACTCACAGACTTGAACGTTCCTCTCAAAAGAGCAGTTTTGAAACACTCCTTTTGTAGAATCTGCAAGTGTTTATTTGGAGCGCTTTGAGGCCTATGTTGGAAAAGGAAATATCTGCACATAAAAACTAGACAGAAGCATTCTCAGAAACTTCTTTGTGATGAGTGCATTCTACTCACAGTGTTGAAGCTTGCTTTTGATAGAGCAGTTTTGAAACACTCTATTGGTAGAGTCTGCAAGTGGATATTTGGAGCGCTTTGATGCCTATGCTGGAAAAGGAAATGTCTTCACATAAAAACTAGACAGAAGCATTCCAGGAAACTTCTGTATGATAAGTGCATTCAACTCACAGACTTGAACGTTCCTTTTGATAGAACTCTTTTGAAACACTCCTTTTGTAGAATTTGCAAGTGTTCATTTGGAGCGCTTTGAGGCCTAAGCTGGAAAAGGAAATATCTTCACGTAAGAACTAGACAGAAGCATTCTCAGAAACTTCTTTCTGATGAGTGCATTCAACACACAGACTTGAACCTTGCTTTTGAAAGAGCAGCTTTGAAACACTCTTTTCAGCCCGCATCGCCAAGTCAATCCTAAGCCAAAAGAACAAAGCTGGAGGCATCACACTACCTGACTTCAAACTATACTACAAGGCTACAGTAACCAAAACAGCATGGTACTGGTACCCAAACAGAGATATAGATCAATGGAACAGAACAGAGCCGTCAGAAATAATGCCACATATCTACAAGTATCTGATCTTTGACAAACCTGACAAAAACAAGAAATGGGGAAAGGATTCCCTATTTAATAAATGGTGCTGGGAAAACTGGCTAGCCATATGTAGAAAGCTGAAACTGGATCCCTTCCTTACACCTTATACAAAAATCAATTCAAGATGGATTAAAGACTTAAATGTTAGACCTAAAACCATAAAAACCCTAGAAGAAAACCTAGGCATTGCCATTCAGGACATAGGCATGGGCAAGGACTTCATGTCTAAAACACCAAAAGCAATGGCAACAAAAGCCAAAATTGACAAATGGGATCTAATTAAACTCAAGAGCTTCTGCACAGCAAAAGAAACTACCATCAGAGTGAACAGGCAACCTACAAAATGGGAGATAATTTTCGCAAACTACTCATCTGACAAAGGGCTAATATCCAGAATCTACAATGAACTCCAACAAATTTATAAGAAAAAAACAAACAACCCCATCAAAATTGGGCGAAGGACATGAACAGACACTTCTCAAAAGAAGACATTTATGCAGCCAAAAAACACATGAAAAAATGCTCACCATCACTGGCCATCAGAGAAATGCAAATCAAAACCACAATGAGATACCATCTCACACCAGTTAGAAGGGCAATCATTAAAAAGTCAGGAAACAACAGGTGCTGGAGAGGATGTGGAGAAATAGGAACACTTTTACACTGTTGGTGGGACTGTAAACTAGTTCAACCCTTGTGGAAGTCAGTGTGGCGATTCCTCAGGGATCTAGAACTAGAAATTCCATTTGACCCAGCCATCCCATTACTGGGTATATACCCAAAGGACTATAAATCATGCTGCTATAAAGACACATGCACACGTATGTTTACTGCGGCATTATTCACAATAGCAAAGACTTGGAACCAACCCAAATGTCCAACAATGATAGACTGGATTAAGAAAATGTGGCACATATACACCATGGAATACTATGCAGCCATAAAAAATGATGAGTTCACGTCCTTTGTAGGGACATGGATGAAATTGGAAATCATCATTCTCAGTAAACTATCGCAAGAACAAAAAACCAAACACCGCATATTCTCACTCATAGGTGGGAATTGAACAATGAGAACACATCGACACAGGAAGGGGAACATCACACTCTGGGGACTGTTGTCGGGTGGGGGGAGGGGGGAGGGATAGCATTGGGAGATATACCTAATGCTAGATGACGAGTTGGTGGGTGCAGCGCAGCAGCATGGCACATGTATACATATGTAACTTACCTGCACATTGTGCACATGTACCATAAAACCTAAAGTATAATAATAATAATAATAATAATAATAAAATAAAAAAAATAAAAAATAAAAAAAAAATAAATACAAAAAAAAAAGAAATGAGGAAAAAAAAAAAAAAAAAAAAAAAGAAACACTCTTTTCGTAGAATCTGCAAGTGGATATTTGGAGCGCTTTGAGGCCTATGCTGGGAAATGAAATCCCTTCACCTAAAAACTAGACAGAAGCATTCTGAGAAACTTCTGTGTGATGAGTGCATTCAACTCACAGACTTGAACGTTCCCTTTGATAGAACAGTTTTGAAACACTCCTTTTGTAGAATCTGCATGTGTTTATTTGGAGCGCTTTGAGGCCTATGTTGGAAAAGGAAATATCTTCATATAGAAACTAGACGGAAGCATTCTCAGAAACTTCTTTGTGATGAATGCATTCAACTCACAGACTTGAAGCTTCCTTTTGAAACAGCAGTTTGGAAACACTATTCTTATAGAATCTTCAAGTGGATATTTGGAGCGCTTTGAGGCCTATGCTGGGAAATGAAATCTCTTCACCTAAAAACTAGACAGAAACATTCTGAGAAACTTCTTTGCAATGAGTGCATTCAACTCACAGACTTGAACGTTCCTTTTGATAGAACAGTTTTGAAACATTACGTTTGTAGAATCTGCAAGTGTTTATTCGGAGCACCTTGAGGCCTATGTTGGAAAAGGAAATATCTTCACATAAAAACTAGAGAGAAGGATTCTCAGAAAGTTCTTTGTGATGAGTTCATTCAACTCACAGGGTTGAACCTACCAATTGATAGAGAAGTTTGGAAACACTCTTTTTGTAGAATCTGCAAGTGGATATTTGGAGCGCTTTGAGGCCTATGCTGGAAAAGGAAATATCTTCACATAAAAACTGAACAGAAGCATTCTCAGAAAGTTCTTTGTGTTGAGTGCATTCAACTCACAGACTTGAACTTCCCTATAGAAAGAGCGGTTTTGAAACTCTCTTTTGGTAAAATCTGCAAGTGGTTATTTGCAGCACTTCGAGGCCTGTGCTGGGATATGGAATATCTTCACCTAAAAACTACAGAGAAGCATTCTCAGAAAGTTCTTCACGATGCATTCATTCAACTCACAGAGTTGAACCTTCCTTTTGATAGAACAGTTTTGAAACACTCTTTTTGTAGAATCTGCAAGAGGATATTTGGAGCGTTCGGAGGCCTATGCTGGAAAAGGAAATATCTTCACATAAAAACTAGACAGGAGCATTCTCAGAAACTTCTGTGTGATGAGTGCATTCAACTCACAGACTTGAACGTTCCTCTCGAAAGAGCAGTTTTGAAACACTCCTTTTGTAGAATCTGCAAGTGTTTATTTGGAGCGCTTTGAGGCCTATGTTGGAAAAGGAAATATCTGCACATAAAAACTAGACAGAAGCATTCTCAGAAACTTCTTTGTGATGAGTGCATTCTACTCACAGTGTTGAAGCTTGCTTTTGATAGAGCAGTTTTGAAACACTCTTTTGGTAGAATCTGCAAGTGGATATTTGGAGCGCTTTGAGGCCTATGCTGGAAAAGGAAATGTGTTCACATAAAAACTAGACACAAGCATTCCAGGAAACTTCTGTATGATAAGTGCATTCAACTCACAGACTTGAACGTTCCTTTTGATAGAACTCTTTTGAAACACTCCTTTTGTAGAATTTGCAAGTGTTCATTTGGAGCGCTTTGAGGCCTAAGCTGGAAAAGGAAATATCTTCACGTAAGAACTAGACAGAAGCATTCTCAGAAACTTCTTTCTGATGAGTGCATTCAACACACAGACTTGAACCTTGCTTTTGAAAGAGCAGCTTTGAAACACTCTTTTCGTAGAATCTGCAAGTGGATATTTGGAGCGCTTTGAGGCCTATGCTGGGAAGTGAAATCTCTTCACCTAAAAACTAGACAGAAGCATTCTGAGAAACTTCTGCGTGATGAGTGCATTCAACTCACAGACTTGAACGTTCCCTTTGATAGAACAGTTTTGAAACACTCCTTTTGTGGAATCTGCATGTGTTTATTTGGAGCGCTTTGAGGCCTATGTTGGAAAAGGAAATATCTTCATATAGAAACTAGACGGAAGCATTCTCAGAAACTTCTTTGTGATGAATGCATTCAACTCACAGACTTGAAGCTTCCTTTTGAAACAGCAGTTTGGAAACACTATTCTTATAGAATCTTCAAGTGGATATTTGGAGCGCTTTGAGGCCTATGCTGGGAAATGAAATCTCTTCACCTAAAAACTAGACAGAAACATTCTGAGAAACTTCTTTGCAATGAGTGCATTCAACTCACAGACTTGAACGTTCCTTTTGATAGAACAGTTTTGAAACATTACGTTTGTAGAATCTGCAAGTGTTTATTCGGAGCACCTTGAGGCCTATGTTGGAAAAGGAAATATCTTCACATAAAAACTAGAGAGAAGGATTCTCAGAAACTTCTTTGTGATGAGTTCATTCAACTCACAGAGTTGAACCTACCAATTGATAGAGAAGTTTGGAAACACTCTTTTTGTAGAATCTGCAAGTGGATATTTGGAGCGCTTTGAGGCCTATGCTGGAAAAGGAAATATCTTCACATAAAAACTGAACAGAAGCATTCTCAGAAACTTCTTTGTGTTGAGTGCATTCAACTCACAGACTTGAACTTCCCTATAGAAAGAGCGGTTTTGAAACTCTCTTTTGGTAAAATCTGCAAGTGGTTATTTGCAGCACTTCGAGGCCTGTGCTGGGATATGGAATATCTTCACCTAAAAACTACAGAGAAGCATTCTCAGAAAGTTCTTCACGATGCATTCATTCAACTCACAGAGTTGAACCTTCCTTTTGATAGAACAGTTTTGAAACACTCTTTTTGTAGAATCTGCAAGAGGATATTTGGAGCGTTCGGAGGCCTATGCTGGAAAAGGAAATATCTTCACATAAAATCTAGACAGAAGCATTCTCAGAAACTTCTGTGTGATGAGTGCATTCAACTCACAGACTTGAACGTTCCTCTCGAAAGAGCAGTTTTGAAACACTCCTTTTGTAGAATCTGCAAGTGTTTATTTGGAGCGCTTTGAGGCCTATGTTGGAAAAGGAAATATCTGCACATAAAAACTAGACAGAAGCATTCTCAGAAACTTCTTTGTGATGAGTGCATTCTACTCACAGTGTTGAAGCTTGCTTTTGATAGAGCAGTTTTGAAACACTCTTTTGGTAGAATCTGCAAGTGGATATTTGGAGCGCTTTGAGGCCTATGCTGGAAAAGGAAATGTGTTCACATAAAAACTAGACACAAGCATTCCAGGAAACTTCTGTATGATAAGTGCATTCAACTCACAGACTTGAACGTTCCTTTTGATAGAACTCTTTTGAAACACTCCTTTTGTAGAATTTGCAAGTGTTCATTTGGAGCGCTTTGAGGCCTAAGCTGGAAAAGGAAATATCTTCACGTAAGAACTAGACAGAAGCATTCTCAGAAACTTCTTTCTGATGAGTGCATTCAACACACAGACTTGAACCTTGCTTTTGAAAGAGCAGCTTTGAAACACTCTTTTCGTAGAATCTGCAAGTGGATATTTGGAGCGCTTTGAGGCCTATGCTGGGAAATGAAATCTCTTCACCTAAAAACTAGACAGAAGCATTCTGAGAAACTTCTGCGTGATGAGTGCATTCAACTCACAGACTTGAACGTTCCCTTTGATAGAACAGTTTTGAAACACTCCTTTTGTAGAATCTGCATGTGTTTATTTGGAGCGCTTTGAGGCCTATGTTGGAAAAGGAAATATCTTCATATAGAAACTAGACGGAAGCATTCTCAGAAACTTCTTTGTGATGAATGCATTCAACTCACAGACTTGAAGCTTTCTTTTGAAAGAGCAGTTTGGAAACACTCTTCTTATAGAATCTTCAAGTGGATATTTGGAGCGCTTTGAGGCCTATGCTGGGAAATGAAATCTCTTCACCTAATAACTAGACAGAAACATTCTGAGAAACTTCTTTGCAATGAGTGCATTCAACTCACGGACTTGAACGTTCCTTTTGATAGAACAGTTTTGAAACATTACGTTTGTAGAATCTGCAAGTGTTTATTCGGAGCACCTTGAGGCCTATGTTGGAAAAGGAAATATCTTCACATAAAAACTAGAGAGAAGGATTCTCAGAAACTTCTTTGTGATGAGTTCATTCAACTCACAGAATTGAACCTACCAATTGATAGAGAAGTTTGGAAACACTCTTTTTGTAGAATCTGCAAGTGGATATTTGGAGCGCTTTGAGGCCTATGCTGGAAAAGGAAATATCTTCACATAAAAACTGAACAGAAGCATTCTCAGAAACTTCTTTGTGTTGAGTGCATTCAACTCACAGACTTGAACTTCCCTATAGAAAGAGCGGTTTTGAAACTCTCTTTTGGTAAAATCTGCAAGTGGTTATTTGCAGCAATTCGAGGCCTGTGCTGGGATATGGAATATCTTCACCTAAAAACTACAGAGAAGCATTCTCAGAAAGTTCTTCACGATGCATTCATTCAACTCACAGAGTTGAACCTTCCTTTTGATAGAACAGTTTTGAAACACTCTTTTTGTAGAATCTGCAAGAGGATATTTGGAGCGTTCGGAGGCCTATGCTGGAAAAGGAAATATCTTCACATAAAAACTAGACAGAAGCATTCTCAGAAACTTCTGTGTGATGAGTGCATTCAACTCACAGACTTGAACGTTCCTCTCGAAAGAGCAGTTTTGAAACACTCCTTTTGTAGAATCTGCAAGTGTTTATTTGGAGCGCTTTGAGGCCTATGTTGGAAAAGGAAATATCTGCACATAAAAACTAGACAGAAGCATTCTCAGAAACTTCTTTGTGATGAGTGCATTCTACTCACAGTGTTGAAGCTTGCTTTTGATAGAGCAGTTTTGAAACACTCTTTTGGTAGAATCTGCAAGTGGATATTTGGAGCGCTTTGAGGCCTATGCTGGAAAAGGAAATGTGTTCACATAAAAACTAGACACAAGCATTCCAGGAAACTTCTGTATGATAAGTGCATTCAACTCACAGACTTGAACGTTCCTTTTGATAGAACTCTTTTGAAACACTCCTTTTGTAGAATTTGCAAGTGTTCATTTGGAGCGCTTTGAGGCCTAAGCTGGAAAAGGAAATATCTTCACGTAAGAACTAGACAGAAGCATTCTCAGAAACTTCTTTCTGATGAGTGCATTCAACACACAGACTTGAACCTTGCTTTTGAAAGAGCAGCTTTGAAACACTCTTTTCGTAGAATCTGCAAGTGGATATTTGGAGCGCTTTGAGGCCTATGCTGGGAAATGAAATCTCTTCACCTAAAAACTAGACAGAAGCATTCTGAGAAACTTCTGCATGATGAGTGCATTCAACTCACAGACTTGAACGTTCCCTTTGATAGAACAGTTTTGAAACACTCCTTTTGTAGAATCTGCATGTGTTTATTTGGAGCGCTTTGAGGCCTATGTTGGAAAAGGAAATATCTTCATATAGAAACTAGACGGAAGCATTCTCAGAAACTTCTTTGTGATGAATGCATTCAACTCACAGACTTGAAGCTTTCTTTTGAAAGAGCAGTTTGGAAACACTCTTCTTATAGAATCTTCAAGTGGATATTTGGAGCGCTTTGAGGCCTATGCTGGGAAATGAAATCTCTTCACCTAATAACTAGACAGAAACATTCTGAGAAACTTCTTTGCAATGAGTGCATTCAACTCACGGACTTGAACGTTCCTTTTGATAGAACAGTTTTGAAACATTACGTTTGTAGAATCTGCAAGTGTTTATTCGGAGCACCTTGAGGCCTATGTTGGAAAAGGAAATATCTTCACATAAAAACTAGAGAGAAGGATTCTCAGAAAGTTCTTTGGGATGAGTTCATTCAACTCACAGAGTTGAACCTACCAATTGATAGAGAAGTTTGGAAACACTCTTTTTGTAGAATCTGCAAGTGGGTATTTGGAGCCGTTTGAGGCCTATGCTGGAAAAGGAAATATCTTCACATAAAAACTGAACAGAAGCATTCTCAGAAACTTCTTTGTGTTGAGTGCATTCAACTCACAGACTTGAACTTCCCTATAGAAAGAGCAGTTTTGAAACACTCTTTTGGTAAAATCTGCAAGTGGTTATTTGGAGTACTTCGAGGCCTGTGCTGGGATATGGAATATCTTCACCTAAAAACTACAGAGAAGCATTCTCAGAAAGTTCTCCACGATGCATTTATTCAACTCACAGAGTTGAACCTTCCTTTTGATAGAACATTTTGAAACACTCTTTTTGTAGAATCTGCAAGAGGATATTTGGAGCGTTCTGAGGCCTATGCTGGAAAAGGAAATATCTTCACATAAAAACTAGACAGAAGCATTCTCAGAAACTTCTGTGTGATGAGTGCATTCAACTCACAGACTTGAACGTTCCTCTCGAAAGAGCAGTTTTGAAACACTCCTTTTGTAGAATCTGCAAGTGTTTATTTGGAGCGCTTTGAGGCCTATGTTGGAAAAGGAAATATCTTCACATAAAAACTAGACAGAAGCATTCTCAGAAACATCTTTGTGATGAGTGCATTCTACTCACAGTGTTGAAGCTTGCTTTTGATAGAGCACTTTTGAAACACAATTTTGGTAGAATCTGCCAGTGGATATTTGGAGCGCTTTGAGGCCTATGCTGGAAAAGGAAATGTCTTCACATAAAACCTAGACAGAAGCATTCCAGGAAACTACAGTATGATAAGTGCATTGAACTCACAGACTTGAACGTTCCTTTTGATAGAACTCTTTTGAAACACTCCTTTTGCAGAATTTGCAAGTGTGCATTTGGAGCGCTTTGAGGCCTAAGCTGGAAAAGGAAACATCTTCACGTAAGAACTAGACAGAAGCATTCTCAGAAACTTCTTTCTGATGAGTGCATTCAACTCACAGACTTGAAGCTTCCTTTTGAAAGAGCAGTTTGGAAACACTCTTCTTATAGAATCTTCAAGTGGATATTTGGAGCGCTTTGAGGCCTATGCTGGGAAATGAAATCTCTTCACCTAAAAACTAGACAGAAACATTCTGAGAAACTTCTTTGCAATGAGTGCATTCAACTCACAGACTTGAACGTTCCTTTTGATAGAACAGTTTTCAAACATTACGTTTGTAGAATCTGCAAGTGTTTATTCGGAGCACCTTGAGGCCTATGTTGGAAAAGGAAATATCTTCACATAAAAACTAGAGAGAAGGATTCTCAGAAACTTCTTTGTGATGAGTTCATTCAACTCACAGAGTTGAACCTACCAATTGATAGAGAAGTTTGGAAACACTCTTTTTGTAGAATCTGCAAGTGGACATTTGGAGCCGTTTGAGGCCTATGCTGGAAAAGGAAATATCTTCACATAAAAACTGAACAGAAGCATTCTCAGAAACTTCTTTGTGTTGAGTGCATTCAACTCACAGACTTGAACTTCCCTATAGAAAGAGCAGTTTTGAAACACTCTTTTGGTAAAATCTGCAAGTGGTTATTTGGAGCACTTCGAGGCCTGTGCTGGGATATGGAATATCTTCACCTAAAAACTACAGAGAAGCATTCTCAGAAAGTTCTTCACGATGCATTCATTCAACTCACAGAGTTGAACCTTCCTTTTGATAGAACAGTTTTGAAACACTCTTTTTGTAGAATCTGCAAGAGGATATTTGGAGCATTCGGAGGCCTATGCTGGAGAAGGAAATATCTTCACATAAAAACTAGACAGAAGCATTCTCAGAAACTTCTGTGTGATGAGTGCATTCAACTCACAGACTTGAACGTTCCTCTCGAAAGAACAGTTTTGAAACACTCCTTTTGTAGAATCTGCAAGTGTTTATTTGGAGCGCTTTGAGGCCTATGTTGGAAAAGGAAATATCTGCACATAAAAACTAGACAGAAGCATTCTCAGAAACTTCTTTGTGATGAGTGCATTCTACTCACAGTGTTGAAGCTTGCTTTTGATAGAGCAGTTTTGAAACACTCTTTTGGTAGAATCTGCAAGTGGATATTTGGAGCGCTTTGAGGCCTATGCTGGAAAACGAAATGTCTTCACATAAAAACTAGACAGAAGCATTCCAGGAAACTTCTGTATGATAAGTGCATTCAACTCACAGACTTGAACGTTCCTTTTGATAGAACTCTTTTGAAACACTCCTTTTGTAGAATTTGCAAGTGTTCATTTGGAGCGCTTTGAGGCCTAAGCTGGAAATGTAATATCTTCACGTAAGAACTAGACAGAAGCATTCTCAGAAACTTCTTTCTGATGAGTGCATTCAACACACAGACTTGAAACCTGCTTTTGAAGGAGCAGCTTTGAAAGACTCTTTTCGTAGAATCTGCAAGTGGATATTTGGAGGGCTTTGAAGCCAATGCTGGGAAATGAAATCTCTTCACCTAAAAACTAGACAGAAGCATTCTGAGAAACTTCTGTGTGATGAGTGCATTCAACTCACAGACTTGAACGTTCCCTTTGATAGAACAGTTTTGAAACACTCCTTTTGTAGAATCTGCATGTGTTTATTTGGAGCGCTTTGAGGCCTATGTTGGAAAAGGAAATATCTTCATATAGAAACTAGACGGAAGCATTCTCAGAAACTTCTTTGTGATGAATGCATTCAACTCACAGACTTGAACGTTCCCTTTGACAGAACAGTTTTGAAACATTACGTTTGTAGAATCTGCAAGTGTTTATTCGGAGCACCTTGAGGCCTATGTTGGAAAAGGAAATATCTTAACATAAAAACTAGAGAGAAGGATTCTCAGAAACTTTTTTGTGATGAGTTCATTCAACTCACAGAGTTGAACCTACCAATTGATAGAGAAGTTTGGAAACACTCTTTTTGTAGAATCTGCAAGTGGATATTTGGAGCCGTTTGAGGCCTATGCTGGAAAAGGAAATATCTTCACATAAAAACTGAACAGAAGCATTCTCAGAAACTTCTTTGTGTTGAGTGCATTCAACTCACCGACTTGAACTTCCCTTTAGAAAGAGCAGTTTTGAAACACTCTTTTGGTAAAATCTGCAAGTGGTTATTTGGAGCACTTCGAGGCCTGTGCTGGGATATGGAATATCTTCACCTCAAAACTACAGAGAAGCATTCTCAGAAAGTTCTTCATGATGCATTCATTCAACTCACAGAGTTGAACCTTCCTTTTGATAGAACCGTTTTGAAACACTCTTTTTGTAGAATCTGCAAGAGGATATTTGGAGCGTTCTGAGGCCTATGCTGGAAAAGGAAATATCTTCACATAAAGCTAGACAGAAGCATTCTCAGAAACTTCTGTGTGATGAGTGCATTCAACTCACAGACTTGAACGTTCCCCTCGAAAGAGCAGTTTTGAAACACTCCTTTTGTAGAATCTGCAAGTGTTTATTTGGAGCGCTTTGAGGCCTATGTTGGAAAAGGAAATATCTTCACATAAAAACTAGACAGAAGCATTCTCAGAAACTTCTTTGTGATGAGTGCATTCTACTCACAGTGTTGAAGCTTGCTTTTGATAGAGCAGTTTTGAAACACAATTTTGGTACAATCTGCAAGTGGATATTTCGAGCGCTTTGAGGCCTATGCTGGAAAAGGAAATGTCTTCACATAAAACCTAGACAGAAGCATTCCAGGAAACTACTGTATGATAAGTGCATTCAACTCACAGACTTGAACGTTCCTTTTGATAGAACTCTTTTGAAACACTCCTTTTGTATAATTTGCAAGTGTTCATTTGGAGCGCTTTGAGGCCTAAGATGGAAAAGGAAATATCTTCACGTAAGAACTAGACAGAAGCATTCTCAGAAACTTCTTTGTGATGAGTGCATTCAACTCACAGACTTGAAGCGTCCTTTTGAAAGAGCAGTTTGGAAACACTCTTCTTATAGAATCTTCAAGTGGATATTTGGAGCGCTTTGAGGCCTATGCTGGGAAATGAAATCTCTTCACCTAAAAACTAGACAGAAACATTCTGAGAAACTTCTTTGCAATGAGTGCATTCAACTCACAGACTTGAACGTTCCTTTTGATAGAACAGTTTTGAAACATTACGTTTGTAGAATCTGCAAGTGTTTATTCGGAGCACCTTGAGGCCTATGTTGGAAAAGGAAATATCTTCACATAAAAACTAGAGAGAAGGATTCTCAGAAACTTCTTTGTGATGAGTTCATTCAACTCACAGAGTTGAACCTACCAATTGATAGAGAAGTTTGGAAACACTCTTTTTGTAGAATCTGCAAGTGGATATTTGGAGCCGTTTGAGGCCTATGCTGGAAAAGGAAATATCTTCACATAAAAACTGAACAGAAGCATTCTCAGAAACTTCTTTGTGTTGAGTGCATTCAACTCACAGACTTGAACTTCCCTATAGAAAGAGCAGTTTTGAAACACTCTTTTGGTAAAATCTGCAAGTGGTTATTTGGAGCACTTCGAGGCCTGTGCTGGGATATGGAATATCTTCACCTAAAAACTACAGAGAAGCATTCTCAGAAAGTTCTTCACGATGCATTCATTCAACTCACAGAGTTGAACCTTCCTTTTGATAGAACAGTTTTGAAACACTCTTTTTGTAGAATCTGCAAGAGGATATTTGGGGCGTTCGGAGGCCTATGCTGGAAAAGGAAATATCTTCACATAAAAACTAGACAGAAGCATTCTCAGAAACTTCTGTGTGATGAGTGCATTCAACTCACAGACTTGAACGTTCCTCTCGAAAGAACAGTTTTGAAACACTCCTTTTGTAGAATCTGCAAGTGTTTATTTGGAGCGCTTTGAGGCCTATGTTGGAAAAGGAAATATCTGCACATAAAAACTAGACAGAAGCATTCTCAGAAACTTCTTTGTGATGAGTGCATTCTACTCACAGTGTTGAAGCTTGCTTTTGATAGAGCAGTTTTGAAACACTCTTTTGGTAGAATCTGCAAGTGGATATTTGGAGCGCTTTGAGGCCTATGCTGGAAAAGGAAATGTCTTCACATAAAAACTAGACAGAAGCATTCCAGGAAACTTCGGTATGATAAGTGCATTCAACTCACAGACTTGAACGTTCCTTTTGATAGAACTCTTTTGAAACACTCCTTTTGTAGAATTTGCAAGTGTTCATTTGGAGCGCTTTGAGGCCTAAGCTGGAAAAGGAAATATCTTCACGTAAGAACTAGACAGAAGCATTCTCAGAAACTTCTTTCTGATGAGTGCATTCAACACACAGATTTGAACCTTGCTTTTGAAAGAGCAGCTTTGAAACACTCTTTTCGTAGAATCTGCAAGTGGATATTTGGAGCGCTTTGAGGCCTATGCTGGGAAATGAAATCTCTTCACCTAAAAACTAGACAGAAGCATTCTGAGAATCTTCTGTGTGATGAGTGCATTCAACTCACAGACTTGAACGTTCCCTTTGATAGAACAGTTTTGAAACACTCCTTTTGTAGAATCTGCATGTGTTTATTTGGAGCGCTTTGAGGCCTATGTTGGAAAAGGAAATATCTTCATACAGAAACTAGACGGAAGCATTCTCAGAAACTTCTTTGTGATGAATGCATTCAACTCACAGACTTGAAGAATCCTTTTGAAAGAGGAGTTTGGAAACACTCTTCTTATAGAATCTTCAAGTGGATATTTGGAGCGCTTTGAGGCCTATGCTGGGAAATGAAATCTCTTCACCTAAAAACTAGACAGAAACATTCTGAGAAACTTCTTTGCAATGAGTGCATTCAACTCACAGACTTGAACTTCCCTATAGAAAGAGCAGTTTTGAAACACTCTTTTGGTAAAATCTGCAAGTGGTTATTTGGAGCACTTCGAGGCCTGTGCTGGGATATGGAATATCTTCACCTAAAAACTACAGAGAAGCATTCTCAGAAAGTTCTTCACGATGCATTCATTCAACTCACAGAGTTGAACCTTCCTTTTGATAGAACAGTTTTGAAACACTCTTTTTGTAGAATCTGCAAGAGGATATTTGGAGCGTTCGGAGGCCTATGCTGGAAAAGGAAATATCTTCACATAAAAACTAGACAGAAGCATTCTCAGAAACTTCTGTGTGATGAGTGCATTCAACTCACAGACTTGAACGTTCCTCTCGAAAGAGCAGTTTTGAAACACTCCTTTTGTAGAATCTGCAAGTGTTTATTTGGAGCGCTTTGAGGCCTATGTTGGAAAAGGAAATATCTGCACATAAAAACTAGACAGAAGCATTCTCAGAAACTTCTTTGTGATGAGTGCATTCTACTCACAGTGTTGAAGCTTGCTTTTGATAGAGCAGTTTTGAAACACTCTATTGGTAGAGTCTGCAAGTGGATATTTGGAGCGCTTTGAGGCCTATGCTGGAAAAGGAAATGTCTTCACATAAAAACTAGACAGAAGCATTCCAGGAAACTTCTGTATGATAAGTGCATTCAACTCACAGACTTGAACGTTCCTTTTGATAGAACTCTTTTGAAACACTCCTTTTGTAGAATTTGCAAGTGTTCATTTGGAGCGCTTTGAGGCCTAAGCTGGAAAAGGAAATATCTTCACGTAAGAACTAGAGAGAAGCATTCTCAGAAACTTCTTTCTGATGAGTGCATTCAACACACAGACTTGAACCTTGCTTTTGAAAGAGCAGCTTTGAAACAGTCTTTTCAGCCCGCATCGCCAAGTCAATCCTAAGCCAAAAGAACAAACTGGAGGCATCACACTACCTGACTTCAAACTATACTACAAGGCTACAGTAACCAAAACAGCATGGTACTGGTACCAAAACAGAGATATAGATCAATGGAAGGGAACAGAGCCGTCAGAAATAATGCCACATATCTACAGGTATCTGATCTTTGACAAACCTGACAAAAGCAAGAAATGGGGAAAGGATTCCCTATTTAATAAATGGTGCTGGGAAAACTGGCTAGCCATATGTAGAAAGCTGAAACTGGATCCCTTCCTTACACCTTATACAAAAATCAATTCAAGATGGATTAAAGACTTAAATGTTAGACCTAAAACCATAAAAACCCTAGAAGAAAACCTAGGCATTGCCATTCAGGACATAGGCATGGGCAAGGACTTCATGTCTAAAACACCAAAAGCAATGGCAACAAAAGCCAAAATTGACAAATGGGATCTAATTAAACTGAAGAGCTTCTGCACAGCAAAAGAAACTACCATCAGAGTGAACAGGCAACCTACAAAATGGGAGATAATTTTCGCAACCTACTCATCTGACAAAGGGCTAATATCCAGAATCTACAATGAACTCCAACAAATTTATAAGAAAAAAACAAACAACCCCATCAAAATTGGGCGAAGGACATGAACAGACACTTCTCAAAAGAAGACATTGATGCAGCCAAAAAACACATGAAAAAATGCTCACCATCACTGGCCATCAGAGAAATGCAAATCAAAACCACAATGAGATACCATCTCACACCAGTTAGAAGGGCAATCATTAAAAAGTCAGGAAACAACAGGTGCTGGAGAGGATGTGGAGAAATAGGAACACTTTTACACTGTTGGTGGGACTGTAAACTAGTTCAACCCTTGTGGAAGTCAGTGTGGCGATTCCTCAGGGATCTAGAACTAGAAATTCCATTTGACCCAGCCATCCCATTACTGGGTATATACCCAAAGGACTATAAATCATGCTGCTATAAAGACACATGCACACGTATGTTTACTGCGGCATTATTCACAATAGCAAAGACTTGGAACCAACCCAAATGTCCAACAATGATAGACTGGATTAAGAAAATGTGGCACATATACACCATGGAATACTATGCAGCCATAAAAAATGATGAGTTCACGTCCTTTGTAGGGACATGGATGAAATTGGAAATCATCATTCTCAGTAAACTATCGCAAGAACAAAAAACCAAACACCGCATATTCTCACTCATAGGTGGGAATTGAACAATGAGAACACATCGACACAGGAAGGGGAACATCACACTCTGGGGACTGTTGTCGGGTGGGGGGAGGGGGGAGGGATAGCATTGGGAGATATACCTAATGCTAGATGACGTGTTGGTGGGTGCAGCGCAGCAGCATGGCACATGTATACATATGTAACTTACCTGCACATTGTGCACATGTACCATAAAACCTAAAGTATAATAATAATAATAATAATAATAATAAAATAAAAAAAATAAAAAATAAAGAATAAAAATAAATAAAAAAAAAAAAAGAAATGAGGAAAAAAAAAAAAAAAAAAAAAAAAAACACTCTTTTCGTAGAATCTTCAAGTCGATATTTGGAGCGCTTTGAGGCCTATGCTGGGAAATGAAATCCCTTCACCTAAAAACTAGACAGAAGCATTCTGAGAAACTTCTGTGTGATGAGTGCATTCAACTCACAGACTTGAACGTTCCCTTTGATAGAACAGTTTTGAAACACTCCTTTTGTAGAATCTGCATGTGTTTATTTGGAGCGCTTTGAGGCCTATGTTGGAAAAGGAAATATCTTCATATAGAAACTAGACGGAAGCATTCTCAGAAACTTCTTTGTGATGAATGCATTCAACTCACAGACTTGAAGCTTCCTTTTGAAAGAGCAGTTTGGAAACACTCTTCTTATAGAATCTTCAAGTGGATATTTGGAGCGCTTTGAGGCCTATGCTGGGAAATGAAATCTCTTCACCTAAAAACTAGACAGAAACATTCTGAGAAACTTCTTTGCAATGAGTGCATTCAACTCACAGACTTGAACGTTCCTTTTGATAGAACAGTTTTCAAACATTACGTTTGTAGAATCTGCAAGTGTTTATTCGGAGCACCTTGAGGCCTATGTTGGAAAAGGAAATATCTTCACATAAAAACTAGAGAGAAGGATTCTCAGAAACTTCTTTGTGATGAGTTCATTCAACTCACAGAGTTGAACCTACCAATTGATAGAGAAGTTTGGAAACACTCTTTTTGTAGAATCTGCAAGTGGATATTTGGAGCCGTTTGAGGCCTATGCTGGAAAAGGAAATATCTTCACATAAAAACTGAACAGAAGCATTCTCAGAAACTTCTTTGTGTTGAGTGCATTCAACTCACAGACTTGAACTTCCCTATAGAAAGAGCAGTTTTGAAACACTCTTTTGGTAAAATCTGCAAGTGGTTATTTGGAGTACTTCGAGGCCTGTGCTGGGATATGGAATATCTTCACCTAAAAACTACAGAGAAGCATTCTCAGAAAGTTCTCCACGATGCATTTATTCAACTCACAGAGTTGAACCTTCCTTTTGATAGAACATTTTGAAACACTCTTTTTGTAGAATCTGCAAGAGGATATTTGGAGCGTTCTGAGGCCTATGCTGGAAAAGGAAATATCTTCACATAAAAACTAGACAGAAGCATTCTCAGAAACTTCTGTGTGATGAGTGCATTCAACTCACAGACTTGAACGTTCCTCTCGAAAGAGCAGTTTTGAAACACTCCTTTTGTAGAATCTGCAAGTGTTTATTTGGAGCGCTTTGAGGCCTATGTTGGAAAAGGAAATATCTTCACATAAAAACTAGACAGAAGCATTCTCAGAAACATCTTTGTGATGAGTGCATTCTACTCACAGTGTTGAAGCTTGCTTTTGATAGAGCACTTTTGAAACACAATTTTGGTAGAATCTGCCAGTGGATATTTGGAGCGCTTTGAGGCCTATGCTGGAAAAGGAAATGTCTTCACATAAAACCTAGACAGAAGCATTCCAGGAAACTACAGTATGATAAGTGCATTGAACTCACAGACTTGAACGTTCCTTTTGATAGAACTCTTTTGAAACACTCCTTTTGCAGAATTTGCAAGTGTTCATTTGGAGCGCTTTGAGGCCTAAGCTGGAAAAGGAAACATCTTCACGTAAGAACTAGACAGAAGCATTCTCAGAAACTTCTTTCTGATGAGTGCATTCAACTCACAGACTTGAAGCTTCCTTTTGAAAGAGCAGTTTGGAAACACTCTTCTTATAGAATCTTCAAGTGGATATTTGGAGCGCTTTGAGGCCTATGCTGGGAAATGAAATCTCTTCACCTAAAAACTAGACAGAAACATTCTGAGAAACTTCTTTGCAATGAGTGCATTCAACTCACAGACTTGAACGTTCCTTTTGATAGAACAGTTTTCAAACATTACGTTTGTAGAATCTGCAAGTGTTTATTCGGAGCACCTTGAGGCCTATGTTGGAAAAGGAAATATCTTCACATAAAAACTAGAGAGAAGGATTCTCAGAAACTTCTTTGTGATGAGTTCATTCAACTCACAGAGTTGAACCTACCAATTGATAGAGAAGTTTGGAAACACTCTTTTTGTAGAATCTGCAAGTGGATATTTGGAGCCGTTTGAGGCCTATGCTGGAAAAGGAAATATCTTCACATAAAAACTGAACAGAAGCATTCTCAGAAACTTCTTTGTGTTGAGTGCATTCAACTCACAGACTTGAACTTCCCTATATAAAGAGCAGTTTTGAAACACTCTTTTGGTAAAATCTGCAAGTGGTTATTTGGAGCACTTCGAGGCCTGTGCTGGGATATGGAATATCTTCACCTAAAAACTACAGAGAAGCATTCTCAGAAAGTTCTTCACGATGCATTCATTCAACTCACAGAGTTGAACCTTCCTTTTGATAGAACAGTTTTGAAACACTCTTTTTGTAGAATCTGCAAGAGGATATTTGGAGCGTTCGGAGGCCTATGCTGGAAAAGGAAATATCTTCACATAAAAACTAGACAGAAGCATTCTCAGAAACTTCTGTGTGATGAGTGCATTCAACTCACAGACTTGAACGTTCCTCTCGAAAGAACAGTTTTGAAACACTCCTTTTGTAGAATCTGCAAGTGTTTATTTGGAGCGCTTTGAGGCCTATGTTGGAAAAGGAAATATCTGCACATAAAAACTAGACAGAAGCATTCTCAGAAACTTCTTTGTGATGAGTGCATTCTACTCACAGTGTTGAAGCTTGCTTTTGATAGAGCAGTTTTGAAACACTCTTTTGGTAGAATCTGCAAGTGGATATTTGGAGCGCTTTGAGGCCTATGCTGGAAAACGAAATGTCTTCACATAAAAACTAGACAGAAGCATTCCAGGAAACTTCTGTATGATAAGTGCATTCAACTCACAGACTTGAACGTTCCTTTTGATAGAACTCTTTTGAAACACTCCTTTTGTAGAATTTGCAAGTGTTCATTTGGAGCGCTTTGAGGCCTAAGCTGGAAATGTAATATCTTCACGTAAGAACTAGACAGAAGCATTCTCAGAAACTTCTTTCTGATGAGTGCATTCAACACACAGACTTGAAACCTGCTTTTGAAAGAGCAGCTTTGAAAGACTCTTTTCGTAGAATCTGCAAGTGGATATTTGGAGGGCTTTGAGGCCAATGCTGGGAAATGAAATCTCTTCACCTAAAAACTAGACAGAAGCATTCTGAGAAACTTCTGTGTGATGAGTGCATTCAACTCACAGACTTGAACGTTCCCTTTGATAGAACAGTTTTGAAACACTCCTTTTGTAGAATCTGCATGTGTTTATTTGGAGCGCTTTGAGGCCTATGTTGGAAAAGGAAATATCTTCATATAGAAACTAGACGGAAGCATTCTCAGAAACTTCTTTGTGATGAATGCATTCAACTCACAGACTTGAAGCTTCCTTTTGAAAGAGCAGTTTGGAAACACTCTTCTTATAGAATCTTCAAGTGGATATTTGGAGCGCTTTGAGGCCTATGCTGGGAAATGAAATCTCTTCACCTAAAAACTAGACAGAAACATTCTGAGAAACTTCTTTGCAATGAGTGCATTCAACTCACAGACTTGAACGTTCCTTTTGATAGAACAGTTTTCAAACATTACGTTTGTAGAATCTGCAAGTGTTTATTCGGAGCACCTTGAGGCCTATGTTGGAAAAGGAAATATCTTCACATAAAAACTAGAGAGAAGGATTCTCAGAAACTTCTTTGTGATGAGTTCATTCAACTCACAGAGTTGAACCTACCAATTGATAGAGAAGTTTGGAAACACTCTTTTTGTAGAATCTGCAAGTGGATATTTGGAGCCGTTTGAGGCCTATGCTGGAAAAGGAAATATCTTCACATAAAAACTGAACAGAAGCATTCTCAGAAACTTCTTTGTGTTGAGTGCATTCAACTCACAGACTTGAACTTCCCTTTAGAAAGAGCAGTTTTGAAACACTCTTTTGGTAAAATCTGCAAGTGGTTATTTGGAGCACTTCGAGGCCTGTGCTGGGATATGGAATATCTTCACCTCAAAACTACAGAGAAGCATTCTCAGAAAGTTCTTCATGATGCATTCATTCAACTCACAGAGTTGAACCTTCCTTTTGATAGAACAGTTTTGAAACACTCTTTTTGTAGAATCTGCAAGAGGATATTTGGAGCGTTCTGAGGCCTATGCTGGAAAAGGAAATATCTTCACATAAAGCTAGACAGAAGCATTCTCAGAAACTTCTGTGTGATGAGTGCATTCAACTCACAGACTTGAACGTTCCTCTCGAAAGTGCAGTTTTGAAACACTCCTTTTGTAGAATCTGCAAGTGTTTATTTGGAGCGCTTTGAGGCCTATGTTGGAAAAGGAAATATCTTCACATAAAAACTAGACAGAAGCATTCTCAGAAACTTCTTTGTGATGAGTGCATTCTACTCACAGTGTTGAAGCTTGCTTTTGATAGAGCAGTTTTGAAACACAATTTTGGTAGAATCTGCAAGTGGATATTTCGAGCGCTTTGAGGCCTATGCTGGAAAAGGAAATGTCTTCACATAAAACGTAGACAGAAGCATTCCAGGAAACTACTGTATGATAAGTGCATTCAACTCACAGACTTGAACGTTCCTTTTGATAGAACTCTTTTGAAACACTCCTTTTGTAGAATTTGCAAGTGTTCATTTGGAGCGCTTTGAGGCCTAAGATGGAAAAGGAAATATCTTCACGTAAGAACTAGACAGAAGCATTCTCAGAAACTTCTTTCTGATGAGTGCATTCAACTCACAGACTTGAAGCGTCCTTTTGAAAGAGCAGTTTGGAAACACTCTTCTTATAGAATCTTCAAGTGGATATTTGGAGCGCTTTGAGGCCTATGCTGGGAAATGAAATCTCTTCACCTAAAAACTAGACAGAAACATTCTGAGAAACTTCTTTGCAATGAGTGCATTCAACTCACAGACTTGAACGTTCCTTTTGATAGAACAGTTTTGAAACATTACGTTTGTAGAATCTGCAAGTGTTTATTCGGAGCACCTTGAGGCCTATGTTGGAAAAGGAAATATCTTCACATAAAAACTAGAGAGAAGGATTCTCAGAAACTTCTTTGTGATGAGTTCATTCAACTCACAGAGTTGAACCTACCAATTGATAGAGAAGTTTGGAAACACTCTTTTTGTAGAATCTGCAAGTGGATATTTGGAGCCGTTTGAGGCCTATGCTGGAAAAGGAAATATCTTCACATAAAAACTGAACAGAAGCATTCTCAGAAACTTCTTTGTGTTGAGTGCATTCAACTCACAGACTTGAACTTCCCTATAGAAAGAGCAGTTTTGAAACACTCTTTTGGTAAAATCTGCAAGTGGTTATTTGGAGCACTTCGAGGCCTGTGCTGGGATATGGAATATCTTCACCTAAAAACTACAGAGAAGCATTCTCAGAAAGTTCTTCACGATGCATTCATTCAACTCACAGAGTTGAACCTTCCTTTTGATAGAACAGTTTTGAAACACTCTTTTTGTAGAATCTGCAAGAGGATATTTGGGGCGTTCGGAGGCCTATGCTGGAAAAGGAAATATCTTCACATAAAAACTAGACAGAAGCATTCTCAGAAACTTCTGTGTGATGAGTGCATTCAACTCACAGACTTGAACGTTCCTCTCGAAAGAACAGTTTTGAAACACTCCTTTTGTAGAATCTGCAAGTGTTTATTTGGAGCGCTTTGAGGCCTATGTTGGAAAAGGAAATATCTGCACATAAAAACTAGACAGAAGCATTCTCAGAAACTTCTTTGTGATGAGTGCATTCTACTCACAGTGTTGAAGCTTGCTTTTGATAGAGCAGTTTTGAAACACTCTTTTGGTAGAATCTGCAAGTGGATATTTGGAGCGCTTTGAGGCCTATGCTGGAAAAGGAAATGTCTTCACATAAAAACTAGACAGAAGCATTCCAGGAAACTTCGGTATGATAAGTGCATTCAACTCACAGACTTGAACGTTCCTTTTGATAGAACTCTTTTGAAACACTCCTTTTGTAGAATTTGCAAGTGTTCATTTGGAGCGCTTTGAGGCCTAAGCTGGAAAAGGAAATATCTTCACGTAAGAACTAGACAGAAGCATTCTCAGAAACTTCTTTCTGATGAGTGCATTCAACACACAGATTTGAACCTTGCTTTTGAAAGAGCAGCTTTGAAACACTCTTTTCGTAGAATCTGCAAGTGGATATTTGGAGCGCTTTGAGGCCTACGCTGGGAAATGAAATCTCTTCACCTAAAAACTAGACAGAAGCATTCTGAGAATCTTCTGTGTGATGAGTGCATTCAACTCACAGACTTGAACGTTCCCTTTGATAGAACAGTTTTGAAACACTCCTTTTGTAGAATCTGCATGTGTTTATTTGGAGCGCTTTGAGGCCTATGTTGGAAAAGGAAATATCTTCATACAGAAACTAGACGGAAGCATTCTCAGAAACTTCTTTGTGATGAATGCATTCAACTCACAGACTTGAAGAATCCTTTTGAAAGAGGAGTTTGGAAACACTCTTCTTATAGAATCTTCAAGTGGATATTTGGAGCGCTTTGAGGCCTATGCTGGGAAATGAAATCTCTTCACCTAAAAACTAGACAGAAACATTCTGAGAAACTTCTTTGCAATGAGTGCATTCAACTCACAGACTTGAACTTCCCTATAGAAAGAGCAGTTTTGAAACACTCTTTTGGTAAAATCTGCAAGTGGTTATTTGGAGCACTTCGAGGCCTGTGCTGGGATATGGAATATCTTCACCTAAAAACTACAGAGAAGCATTCTCAGAAAGTTCTTCACGATGCATTCATTCAACTCACAGAGTTGAACCTTCCTTTTGATAGAACAGTTTTGAAACACTCTTTTTGTAGAATCTGCAAGAGGATATTTGGAGCGTTCGGAGGCCTATGCTGGAAAAGGAAATATCTTCACATAAAAACTAGACAGAAGCATTCTCAGAAACTTCTGTGTGATGAGTGCATTCAACTCACAGACTTGAACGTTCCTCTCGAAAGAGCAGTTTTGAAACACTCCTTTTGTAGAATCTGCAAGTGTTTATTTGGAGCGCTTTGAGGCCTATGTTGGAAAAGGAAATATCTGCACATAAAAACTAGACAGAAGCATTCTCAGAAACTTCTTTGTGATGAGTGCATTCTACTCACAGTGTTGAAGCTTGCTTTTGATAGAGCAGTTTTGAAACACTCTTTTGGTAGAGTCTGCAAGTGGATATTTGGAGCGCTTTGAGGCCTATGCTGGAAAAGGAAATGTCTTCACATAAAAACTAGACAGAAGCATTCCAGGAAACTTCTGTATGATAAGTGCATTCAACTCACAGACTTGAACGTTCCTTTTGATAGAACTCTTTTGAAACACTCCTTTTGTAGAATTTGCAAGTGTTCATTTGGAGCGCTTTGAGGCCTAAGCTGGAAAAGGAAATATCTTCACGTAAGAACTAGACAGAAGCATTCTCAGAAACTTCTTTCTGATGAGTGCATTCAACACACAGACTTGAACCTTGCTTTTGAAAGAGCAGCTTTGAAACAGTCTTTTCAGCCCGCATCGCCAAGTCAATCCTAAGCCAAAAGAACAAACTGGAGGCATCACACTACCTGACTTCAAACTATACTACAAGGCTACAGTAACCAAAACAGCATGGTACTGGTACCAAAACAGAGATATAGATCAATGGAAGAGAACAGAGCCGTCAGAAATAATGCCACATATCTACAAGTATCTGATCTTTGACAAACCTGACAAAAACAAGAAATGGGGAAAGGATTCCCTATTTAATAAATGGTGCTGGGAAAACTGGCTAGCCATATGTAGAAAGCTGAAACTGGATCCCTTCCTTACACCTTATACAAAAATCAATTCAAGATGGATTAAAGACTTAAATGTTAGACCTAAAACCATAAAAACCCTAGAAGAAAACCTAGGCATTGCCATTCAGGACATAGGCATGGGCAAGGACTTCATGTCTAAAACACCAAAAGCAATGGCAACAAAAGCCAAAATTGACAAATGGGATCTAATTAAACTCAAGAGCTTCTGCACAGCAAAAGAAACTACCATCAGAGTGAACAGGCAACCTACAAAATGGGAGAAAATTTTCGCAACCTACTCATCTGACAAAGGGCTAATATCCAGAATCTACAATGAACTCCAACAAATTTACAAGAAAAAAACAAACAACCCCATCAAAAAGTGGGCAAAGGACATGAACAGACACTTCTCAAAAGAAGACATTGATGCAGCCAAAAAACACATGAAAAAATGCTCACCATCACTGCCTATCAGAGAAATGCAAATCAAAACCACAATGAGATACCATCTCACACCAGTTAGAATGGCAATCATTAAAAAGTCAGGAAACAACAGGTGCTGGAGAGGATGTGGAGAAATAGGAACACTTTTACACTGTTGGTGGGACTGTAAACTAGTTCAACCCTTGTGGAAGTCAGTGTGGCGATTCCTCAGGGATCTAGAACTAGAAATTCCATTTGACCCAGCCATCCCATTACTGGGTATATACCCAAAGGACTATAAATCATGCTGCTATAAAGACACATGCACACGTATGTTTACTGCGGCATTATTCACAATAGCAAAGACTTGGAACCAACCCAAATGTCCAACAATGATAGACTGGATTAAGAAAATGTGGCACATATACACCATGGAATACTATGCAGCCATAAAAAATGATGAGTTCACGTCCTTTGTAGGGACATGGATGAAATTGGAAATCATCATTCTCAGTAAACTATCGCAAGAACAAAAAACCAAACACCGCATATTCTCACTCATAGGTGGGAATTGAACAATGAGAACACATGGACACAGGAAGGGGAACATCACACTCTGGGGACTGTTGTGGGGTGGGGGGAGGGGAGAGGGATAGCATTGGGAGATATACCTAATGCTAGATGACGAGTTGGTGGGTGCAGCGCACCAGCATGGCACATGTATACATATGTAACTTACCTGCACATTGTGCACATGTACCATAAAACCTAAAGTATAATAATAATAATAATAATAATAATAAAATAAAAAAAATAAAAAAAAAAAAAATAAATACAAAAAAAAAAGTAATGAGGAAAAAAAAAAAAAAAAAAAAAAAAGAAACACTCTTTTCGTAGAATCTGCAAGTGGATATTTGGAGCGCTTTGAGGCCTATGCTGGGAAATGAAATCCCTTCACCTAAAAACTAGACAGAAGCATTCTGAGAAACTTCTGTGTGATGAGTGCATTCAGCTCACAGACTTGAACGTTCCCTTTGATAGAACAGTTTTGAAACACTCCTTTTGTAGAATCTGCATGTGTTTATTTGGAGCGCTTTGAGGCCTATGTTGGAAAAGGAAATATCTTCATATAGAAACTAGACGGAAGCATTCTCAGAAACTTCTTTGTGATGAATGCATTCAACTCACAGACTTGAAGCTTCCTTTTGAAAGAGCAGTTTGGAAACACTCTTCTTATAGAATCTTCAAGTGGATATTTGGAGCGCTTTGAGGCCTATGCTGGGAAATGACATCTCTTCACCTAAAAACTAGACAGAAACATTCTGAGAAACTTCTTTGCAATGAGTGCATTCAACTCACAGACTTGAACGTTCCTTTTGATAGAACAGTTTTGAAACATTACGTTTGTAGAATCTGCAAGTGTTTATTCGGAGCACCTTGAGGCCTATGTTGGAAAAGGAAATATCTTCACATAAAAACTAGAGAGAAGGATTCTCAGAAACTTCTTTGTGATGAGTTCATTCAACTCACAGAGTTGAACCTACCAATTGATAGAGAAGTTTGGAAACACTCTTTTTGTAGAATCTGCAAGTGGATATTTGGAGCGCTTTGAGGCCTATGCTGGAAAAGGAAATATCTTCACATAAAAACTGAACAGAAGCATTCTCAGAAA
Organism: Pongo pygmaeus; assembly: GCF_028885625.2. Classification (NCBI taxonomy): domain Eukaryota; kingdom Metazoa; phylum Chordata; class Mammalia; order Primates; family Hominidae; genus Pongo; species Pongo pygmaeus. The sequence continues at coordinate 23,780,490 of NC_072394.2, read as the reverse complement.
CTTCTTTGTGTTGAGTGCATTCAACTCACAGACTTGAACTTCCCTATAGAAAGAGCAGTTTTGAAACTCTCTTTTGGTAAAATCTGCAAGTGGTTATTTGCAGCACTTCGAGGCCTGTGCTGGGATATGGAATATCTTCACCTAAAAACTACAGAGAAGCATTCTCAGAAAGTTCTTCACGATGCATTCATTCAACTCACAGAGTTGAACCTTCCTTTTGATAGAACAGTTTTGAAACACTCTTTTTTTTTTTTTTTTTTTTTTTTTTCTTTTATTATTATTTATTATTATTAAACTTTAGGTTTTATGGTACATGTGCGCAGTGTGCAGGTAAGTTACATATGTATACATGTGCCATGCTGGTGCGCTGCACCCACCAACTCGTCATCTAGCATTAGGTATATCTCCCAGTGCTATCCCTCCCCCCTCCCCCCACCCCACAACAGTCCCCAGAGTGTGATGTTCCCCTTCCTGTGTCCATGTGTCCTCATTGTTCAATTCCCACCTATGAGTGAGAATATGCGGTGTTTGGTTTTTTGTTCTTGCGATAGTTTACTGAGAATTATGATTTCCAATTTCATCCATGTCCCTACAAAGGACGTGAACTCATCATTTTTTATGGCTGCATAGTATTCCATGGTGTATATGTGCCACATTTTCTTAATCCAGTCTATCATTGTTGGACATTTGGGTTGGTTCCAAGTCTTTGCTATTGTGAATAATGCCGCAATAAACATACGTGTGCATGTGTCTTTATAGCAGCATGATTCATAGTCCTTTGGGTATATACCCAGTAATGGGATGGCTGGGTCGAATGGAATTTCTAGTTCTAGATCCCTGAGGAATCGCCACACTGACTTCCACAAGGGTTGAATTAGTTTACAGTCCCACCAACAGTGTAAAAGTGTTCCTATTTCTCCACATCCTCTCCAGCACCTGTTGTTTCCTGACTTTTTAATGATTGCCATTCTAACTGGTGTGAGATGGTATCTCATTGTGGTTTTGATTTGCATTTCTCTGATGGCCAGTGATGGTGAGCATTTTTTCATGTGTTTTTTGGCTGCATAAATGTCTTCTTTTGAGAAGTGTCTGTTCATGTCCTTTGCCCACTTTTTGATGGGGTTGTTTGTTTTTTTCTTGTAAATTTGTTGGAGTTCATTGTAGATTCTGGATATTAGCCCTTTGTCAGATGAGTAGGTTGCGAAAATTTTCTCCCATTTTGTAGGTTGCCTGTTCACTCTGATGGTAGTTTCTTTTGCTGTGCAGAAGCTCTTTAGTTTAATTAGATCCCATTTGTCAATTTTGGCTTTTGTTGCCATTGCTTTTGGTGTTTTAGACATGAAGTCCTTGCCCATGCCTATGTCCTGAATGGTAATGCCTAGGTTTTCTTCTAGGGTTTTTATGGTTTTAGGTCTAACATTTAAGTCTTTAATCCATCTTGAATTGATTTTTGTATAAGGTGTAAGGAAGGGATCCAGTTTCAGCTTTCTACATATGGCTAGCCAGTTTTCCCAGCACCATTTATTAAATAGGGAATCCTTTCCCCATTTCTTGTTTTTGTCAGGTTTGTCAAAGATCAAATACTTGTAGATATGTGGCATTATTTCTGACGGCTCTGTTCTGTTCCATTGATCTATATCTCTGTTTTGGTACCAGTACCATGCTGTTTTGGTTACTGTAGCCTTGTAGTATAGTTTGAAGTCAGGTAGTGTGATGCCTCCAGCTTTGTTCTTTTGGCTTAGGATTGACTTGGTGATGCGGGCTCTTTTTTGGTTCCATATGAACTTTAAAGTAGTTTTTTCCAATTCTGTGAAGAAAGTCATTGGTAGCTTGATGGGGATGGCATTGAATCTGTAAATTACCTTGGGAAGGATGGCCATTTTCATGATATTGATTCTTCCTACCCATGAGCATGGAATGTTCTTCCATTTGTTTGTATCCTCTTTTATTTCCTTGAGCAGTGGTTTGTAGTTCTCCTTGAAGAGGTCTTTCACATCCCTTGTAAGTTGGATTCCTAGGTATTTTATTCTCTTTGAAGCAATTGTGAATGGGAGTTCACTGATGATTTGGCTCTCTGTTTGTCTGTTATTGGTGTATAAGAATGCTTGTGATTTTTGCACATTGATTTTGTATCCTGAGACTTTGCTGAAGTTGCTTATCAGCTTAAGGAGATTTTGGGCGGAGACAATGGGGTTTTCTAGATATACTATCATGTCATCTGCAAACAGGGACAATTTGACTTCCTCTTTTCCTAATTGAATACCCTTGATTTCCTTCTCCTGCCTAATTGCCCTGGCCAGAACTTCCTACACTATGTTGAATAGAAGTGGTGAGAGAGGGCATCCCTGTCTTGTGCCAGTTTTCAAAGGGAATGCTTCCAGTTTTTGCCCATTCAGTATGATATTGGCTGTGGGTTTGTCATAAATAGCTCTTATTATTTTGAGATACGTCCCATCAATTCCTAATTTATTGAGAGTTTTTAGCATGAAGGGTTGTTGAATTTTGTCAAAGGCCTTTTCTGCATCTATTGAGATAATCATGTGGTTTTTGTCTTTGGTTCTGTTTATATGCTGGATTACATTTATTGATTTGCGTATATTGAACCAGCCTTGCATCCCAGGGATGAAGCCCACTTGATCATGGTGGATAAGCTTTTTGATGTGCTGCTGGATTCTGTTTGCCAGTATTTTATTGAGGATTTTTGCATCAATGTTCATCAAGGATATTGGTCTAAAATTCTCTTTTTTGGTTGTGTCTCTGCCAGGCTTTGGTATCAGGATGATGCTGGCCTCATAAAATGAGTTAGGGAGGATTCCCTCTTTTTCTATTGATTGGAATAGTTTCAGAAGGAATGGTACCAGCTCCTCCTTGTACCTCTGGTAGAATTCGGCTGTGAATCCATCTGGACCTGGACTTTTTTTGGTTGGTAAGCTATTGATTATTGCCACAATTTCAGCTCCTGTTATTGGTCTATTCAGAGATTCAACTTCTTCCTGGTTTAGTCTTGGGAGGGTGTATGTGTTGAGGAATTTATCCATTTCTTCTAGATTTTCTAGTTTATTTGCATAGAGGTGTTTGTAATATTCTCTGATGGTAGTTTGTATTTCTGTGGGATCGGTGGTGATATCCCCTTTATCATTTTTTATTGCATCTATTTGATTCTTCTCTCTTTTTTTCTTTATTAATCTTGCTAGCGGTCTATCAATTTTGTTGATCCTTTCAAAAAACCGGCTCCTGGATTCATTTATTTTTTGAAGGGTTTTTTGTGTCTCTATTTCCTTCAGTTCTGCTCTGATTTTAGTTATTTCTTGCCTTCTGCTAGCTTTTGAATGTGTTTGCTCTTGCTTTTCTAGTTCTTTTAATTGTGATGTTAGGGTGTCAATTTTGGATCTTTCCTGCTTTCTCTTGTGGGCATTTAGTGCTATAAATTTCCCTCTACACACTGCTTTGAATGCATCCCAGAGATTCTGGTATGTTGTGTCTTGGTTCTCGTTGGTTTCAAAGAACATCTTTATTTCTGCCTTCATTTCGTTATGTATCCAGTAGTCATTCAGGAGCAGGTTGTTCAGTTTCCACGTAGTTGAGCGGTTTTGAGTGAGATTCTTAATCCTGAGTTCTAGCTTGATTGCACTGTGATCTGAGAGACAGTTTGTTACAATTTCTGTTCTTTTACATTTATTGAGGAGAGCTTTACTTCCAAGGATATGGTCAATTTTGGAATAGGTGTGGTGTGGTGCTGAAAAAAATGTATATTCTGTTGATTTGGGGTGGAGAGTTCTGTAGATGTCTATTAGGTCCGCTTGGTGCAGAGCTGAGTTCAATTCCTGGGTATCCTTGTTGACTTTCTGTCTCGTTGATCTGTCTAATGTTGATAGTGGGGTGTTAAAGTCTCCCATTATTAATGTGTGGGAGTCTAAGTCTCTTTGTAGGTCACTCAGGACTTGCTTTATGAATCTGGGTGCTCCTGTATTGGGTGCATATATATTTAGGATAGTTAGCTCTTCTTGTTGAATTAATCCCTTTACGATTATGTAATGGCCTTCTTTGTCTCTTTTGATCTTTGTTGGTTTAAAGTCTGTTTTATCAGAGACTAGGATTGCAACCCCTGCCTTTTTTTGTTTTCCATTTGCTTGGTAGATCTTCCTCCATCCTTTTATTTTGAGCCTATGTGTGTCTCTGCACGTGAGATGGGTTTCCTGAATACAGCACACTGATGGGTCTTGAGTCTTTATCCAGTTTGCCAGTCTGTGTCTTTTAATTGGACCATTTAGTCCATTTACATTTAAAGTTAATATTGTTATGTGTGAATTTGATCCTGTCATTATGATGTTAGCTGGATATTTTGCTCGTTAGTTGATGCAGTCTCTTCCTAGTCTCGATGTTCTTTACATTTCGGTGTGATTTTGCAGTGGCTGGTACCGGTTGTGCCTTTCCATGTTTAGCACTTCCTTCAGGAGCTCTTTTAGGGCAGGCCTGGTGGTGACAAAATCTCTCAGCATTTGCTTGTCTGTAAAGTATTTTATTTCTCCTTCACTTATGAAGCTTAGTTTGGCAGGATATGAAATTCTGGGTTGAAAATTCTTTTCTTTAAGAATGTTGAATATTGGCCCCCACTCTCTTCTGGCTTGTAGGGTTTCTGCCGAGAGATCCGCTGTTAGTCTGATGGGCTTCCCTTTGATGGTAACCCGACCTTTCTCTCTGGCTGCCCTTAACATTTTTTCCTTCATTTCAACTTTGGTGAATCTGACAATTATGTGTCTTGGAGTTGCTCTTCTCGAGGAGTATCTTTGTGGCGTTCTCTGTATTTCCTGAATCTGAATATTGGCCTGCCTTGCTAGATTGGGGAGGTTCTCCTGGATAATATCCTGCAGAGTGTTTTCCAACTTGTTTCCATTCTCCCCGTCACTTGGAAAATCGGGCCACTCCCACCCGAATACTGTGCTTTTCCGACGGGCTTAGGAAACGGTGCCCCAGGAGAGTATAGCCCGCACCTGGCTCAGAGGGTCCTACGCCCACGGAGTCTCGCTGATTGCTAGCACAGCAATCTGAGATCAAACAGCAATTCAGCAGCGAGGCTGGGGGAGGGGTGCCCGCCATTGCCCAGGCTCGCTTAGGTAAACAAAGCAGCCTGGAAGCTTGAACTGGGTGGAGCCCACCACAGCTCAAGGAGGCCTGCCTGCCTCTGTAGGCTCCACCTCTGGGGGCAGGGCACAGACAAAAAGACAGCAGTAACCTCTGCAGACTTAAATGTCCCTGTCTGACAGCTGTGAGGAGAGCAGTGGTTCTCCCAGCACGCAACTGGAGATCTGAGAACGGGCTGACTGCCTCCTCAAGTGGGTCCCTGACCCCTGACCCCCGAGCAGCCTAACTGGGAGGCACCCCCCAGCAGGGGCAGACTGACACCTCACACGGCCGGCCAGGTACTCCAACAGACCTGCAGCTGAGGGTCCTGTCTGTTAGAAGGAAAACTAACAGAAAGGACATCCACACCAAAAACCCATCTGTACATCACCATCATCAAAGACCAAAAGTAGTTAAAACCACAAAGATGGGGAAAAAACAGAGCAGAAAAACTGGAAACTCTAAAAACCAGAGTACCTCTCCTCCTCCAAAGGAACGCAGTTCCTCACCAGCAACGGAACAAAGCTGGACAGAGAATGACTTTGACGAGCTGAGAGAAGAAGGCTTCAGACGATCAAATTACTCCGAGCTACGGGAGGATATTCAAACCAAAGGCAAAGAAGTTGAAAACTTTGAAAAAAATTTAGAAGAATGTATAACTAGAATAACCAATACAGAGAAGTGCTTAAAGGAGCTGATGGAGCTGAAAACCAAGGCTCGAGAACTACGTGAAGAATGCAGAAGCCTCAGGAGCCGATGCGATCAAATGGAAGAAAGGGTATCAGCCCTGGAAGATGAAATGAATGAAATGAAGCGAGAAGGGAAGTTTAGAGAAAAAAGAATAAAAAGAAACGAGCAAAGCCTCCAAGAAATGTGGGACTATGTGAAAAGACCAAATCTACGTCTGATTGGTGTACCTGAAAGTGACGGGGAGAATGGAAACACTCTTTTTGTAGAATCTGCAAGAGGATATTTGGAGCGTTCGGAGGCCTATGCTGGAAAAGGAAATATCTTCACATAAAAACTAGACAGAAGCATTCTCAGAAACTTCTGTGTGATGAGTGCATTCAACTCACAGACTTGAACGTTCCTCTCGAAAGAGCAGTTTTGAAACACTCCTTTTGTAGAATCTGCAAGTGTTTATTTGGAGCGCTTTGAGGCCTATGTTGGAAAAGGAAATATCTGCACATAAAAACTAGACAGAAGCATTCTCAGAAACTTCTTTGTGATGAGTGCATTCTACTCACAGTGTTGAAGCTTGCTTTTGATAGAGCAGTTTTGAAACACTCTTTTGGTAGAATCTGCAAGTGGATATTTGGAGCGCTTTGAGGCCTATGCTGGAAAAGGAAATGTCTTCACATAAAAACTAGACAGAAGCATTCCAGGAAACTTCTGTATGATAAGTGCATTCAACTCACAGACTTGAACGTTCCTTTTGATAGAACTCTTTTGAAACACTCCTTTTGTAGAATTTGCAAGTGTTCATTTGGAGCGCTTTGAGGCCTAAGCTGGAAAAGGAAATATCTTCACGTAAGAACTAGACAGAAGCATTCTCAGAAACTTCTTTCTGATGAGTACATTCAACACACAGACTTGAACCTTGCTTTTGAAAGAGCAGCTTTGAAACACTCTTTTCGTAGAATCTGCAAGTGGATATTTGGAGGGCTTTGAGGCCAATGCTGGGAAATGAAATCTCTTCACCTAAAAACTAGACAGAAGCATTCTGAGAAACTTCTGTGTGATGAGTGCATTCAACTCACAGACTTGAACGTTCCCTTTGATAGAACAGTTTTGAAACACTCCTTTTGTAGAATCTGCGTGTGTTTATTTGGAGCGCTTTGAGGCCTATGTTGGAAAAGGAAATATCTTCATATAGAAACTAGACGGAAGCATTCTCAGAAACTTCTTTGTGATGAATGCATTCAACTCACAGACTTGAACGTTCCCTTTGACAGAACAGTTTTGAAACATTACGTTTGTAGAATCTGCAAGTGTTTATTCGGAGCACCTTGAGGCCTATGTTGGAAAAGGAAATATCTTCACATAAAAACTAGAGAGAAGGATTCTCAGAAACTTCTTTGTGATGAGTTCATTCAACTCACAGAGTTGAACCTACCAATTGATAGAGAAGTTTGGAAACACTCTTTTTGTAGAATCTGCAAGTGGATATTTGGAGCCGTTTGAGGCCTATGCTGGAAAAGGAAATATCTTCACATAAAAACTGAACAGAAGCATTCTCAGAAACTTCTTTGTGTTGAGTGCATTCAACTCACAGACTTGAACTTCCCTATAGAAAGAGCAGTTTTGAAACACTCTTTTGGTAAAATCTGCAAGTGGTTATTTGGAGCACTTCGAGGCCTGTGCTGGGATATGGAATATCTTCACCTAAAAACTACAGAGAAGCACTCTCAGAAAGTTCTTCACGATGCATTCATTCAACTCACAGAGTTGAACCTTCCTTTTGATAGAACAGTTTTGAAACACTCTTTTTGTAGAATCTGCAAGAGGATATTTGGAGCGTTCGGAGGCCTATGCTGGAGAAGGAAATATCTTCACATAAAAACTAGACAGAAGCATTCTCAGAAACTTCTGTGTGATGAGTGCATTCAACTCACAGACTTGAACGTTCCTCTCGAAAGAGCAGTTTTGAAACACTCCTTTTGTAGAATCTGCAAGTGTTTATTTGGAGCGCTTTGAGGCCTATGTTGGAAAAGGAAATATCTGCACATAAAAACTAGACAGAAGCATTCTCAGAAACTTCTTTGTGATGAGTGCATTCTACTCACAGTGTTGAAGCTTGCTTTTGATAGAGCAGTTTTGAAACACTCTTTTGGTAGAATCTGCAAGTGGATATTTGGAGCGCTTTGAGGCCTATGCTGGAAAAGGAAATGTGTTCACATAAAAACTAGACAGAAGCATTCCAGGAAACTTCTGTATGATAAGTGCATTCAACTCACAGACTTGAACGTTCCTTTTGATAGAACTCTTTTGAAACACTCCTTTTGTAGAATTTGCAAGTGTTCATTTGGAGCGCTTTGAGGCCTAAGCTGGAAAAGGAAATATCTTCACGTAAGAACTAGACAGAAGCATTCTCAGAAACTTCTTTCTGATGAGTGCATTCAACACACAGACTTGAACCTTGCTTTTGAAAGAGCAGCTTTGAAACACTCTTTTCGTAGAATCTGCAAGTGGATATTTGGAGCGCTTTGAGGCCTATGCTGGGAAATGAAATCTCTTCACCTAAAAACTAGACAGAAGCATTCTGAGAAACTTCTGCGTGATGAGTGCATTCAACTCACAGACTTGAACGTTCCCTTTGATAGAACAGTTTTGAAACACTCCTTTTGTAGAATCTGCATGTGTTTATTTGGAGCGCTTTGAGGCCTATGTTGGAAAAGGAAATATCTTCATATAGAAACTAGACGGAAGCATTCTCAGAAACTTCTTTGTGATGAATGCATTCAACTCACAGACTTGAAGCTTTCTTTTGAAAGAGCAGTTTGGAAACACTCTTCTTATAGAATCTTCAAGTGGATATTTGGAGCGCTTTGAGGCCTATGCTGGGAAATGAAACCTCTTCACCTAATAACTAGACAGAAACATTCTGAGAAACTTCTTTGCAATGAGTGCATTCAACTCACGGACTTGAACGTTCCTTTTGATAGAACAGTTTTGAAACATTACGTTTGTAGAATCTGCAAGTGTTTATTCGGAGCACCTTGAGGCCTATGTTGGAAAAGGAAATATCTTCACATAAAAACTAGAGAGAAGGATTCTCAGAAAGTTCTTTGTGATGAGTTCATTCAACTCACAGAGTTGAACCTACCAATTGATAGAGAAGTTTGGAAACACTCTTTTTGTAGAATCTGCAAGTGGATATTTGGAGCCGTTTGAGGCCTATGCTGGAAAAGGAAATATCTTCACATAAAAACTGAACAGAAGCATTCTCAGAAACTTCTTTGTGTTGAGTGCATTCAACTCACAGACTTGAACTTCCCTATAGAAAGAGCAGTTTTGAAACACTCTTTTGGTAAAATCTGCAAGTGGTTATTTGGAGCACTTCGAGGCCTGTGCTGGGATATGGAATATCTTCACCTAAAAACTACAGAGAAGCATTCTCAGAAAGTTCTTCATGATGCATTCATTCAACTCACAGAGTTGAACCTTCCTTTTGATAGAACAGTTTTGAAACACTCTTTTTGTAGAATCTGCAAGAGGATATTTGGAGCGTTCGGAGGCCTATGCTGGAAAAGGAAATATCTTCACATAAAAACTAGACAGAAGCATTCTCAGAAACTTCTGTGTGATGAGTGCATTCAACTCACAGACTTGAACGTTCCTCTCGAAAGAGCAGTTTTGAAACACTCCTTTTGTAGAATCTGCAAGTGTTTATTTGGAGCGCTTTGAGGCCTATGTTGGAAAAGGAAATATCTGCACATAAAAACTAGACAGAAGGATTCTCAGAAACTTCTTTGTGATGAGTGAATTCTACTCACAGTGTTGAAGCTTGCTTTTGATAGAGCAGTTTTGAAACACTCTTTTGGTAGAATCTGCAAGTGGATATTTGGAGCGCTTTGAGGCCTATGCTGGAAAAGGAAATGTCTTCACATAAAAACTAGACAGAAGCATTCCAGGAAACTTCTGTATGATAAGTGCATTCAACTCACAGACTTGAACGTTCCTTTTGATAGAACTCTTTTGAAACACTCCTTTTGTAGAATTTGCAAGTGTTCATTTGGAGCGCTTTGAGGCCTAAGCTGGAAAAGGAAATATCTTCACGTAAGAACTAGACAGAAGCATTCTCAGAAACTTCTTTCTGATGAGTACATTCAACACACAGACTTGAACCTTGCTTTTGAAAGAGCAGCTTTGAAACACTCTTTTCGTAGAATCTGCAAGTGGATATTTGGTGGGCTTTGAGGCCAATGCTGGGAAATGAAATCTCTTCACCTAAAAACTAGACAGAAGCATTCTGAGAAACTTCTGTGTGATGAGTGCATTCAACTCACAGACTTGAACGTTCCCTTTGATAGAACAGTTTTGAAACACTCCTTTTGTAGAATCTGCGTGTGTTTATTTGGAGCGCTTTGAGGCCTATGTTGGAAAAGGAAATATCTTCATATAGAAACTAGACGGAAGCATTCTCAGAAACTTCTTTGTGATGAATGCATTCAACTCACAGACTTGAACGTTCCCTTTGACAGAACAGTTTTGAAACATTACGTTTGTAGAATCTGCAAGTGTTTATTCGGAGCACCTTGAGGCCTATGTTGGAAAAGGAAATATCTTCACATAAAAACTAGAGAGAAGGATTCTCAGAAACTTCTTTGTGATGAGTTCATTCAACTCACAGAGTTGAACCTACCAATTGATAGAGAAGTTTGGAAACACTCTTTTTGTAGAATCTGCAAGTGGATATTTGGAGCCGTTTGAGGCCTATGCTGGAAAAGGAAATATCTTCACATAAAAACTGAACAGAAGCATTCTCAGAAACTTCTTTGTGTTGAGTGCATTCAACTCACAGACTTGAACTTCCCTATATAAAGAGCAGTTTTGAAACACTCTTTTGGTAAAATCTGCAAGTGGTTATTTGGAGCACTTCGAGGCCTGTGCTGGGATATGGAATATCTTCACCTAAAAACTACAGAGAAGCATTCTCAGAAAGTTCTTCACGATGCATTCATTCAACTCACAGAGTTGAACCTTCCTTTTGATAGAACAGTTTTGAAACACTCTTTTTGTAGAATCTGCAAGAGGATATTTGGAGCGTTCGGAGGCCTATGCTGGAAAAGGAAATATCTTCACATAAAAACTAGACAGAAGCATTCTCAGAAACTTCTGTGTGATGAGTGCATTCAACTCACAGACTTGAACGTTCCTCTCGAAAGAACAGTTTTGAAACACTCCTTTTGTAGAATCTGCAAGTGTTTATTTGGAGCGCTTTGAGGCCTATGTTGGAAAAGGAAATATCTGCACATAAAAACTAGACAGAAGCATTCTCAGAAACTTCTTTGTGATGAGTGCATTCTACTCACAGTGTTGAAGCTTGCTTTTGATAGAGCAGTTTTGAAACACTCTTTTGGTAGAATCTGCAAGTGGATATTTGGAGCGCTTTGAGGCCTATGCTGGAAAACGAAATGTCTTCACATAAAAACTAGACAGAAGCATTCCAGGAAACTTCTGTATGATAAGTGCATTCAACTCACAGACTTGAACGTTCCTTTTGATAGAACTCTTTTGAAACACTCCTTTTGTAGAATTTGCAAGTGTTCATTTGGAGCGCTTTGAGGCCTAAGCTGGAAATGTAATATCTTCACGTAAGAACTAGACAGAAGCATTCTCAGAAACTTCTTTCTGATGAGTGCATTCAACACACAGACTTGAAACCTGCTTTTGAAAGAGCAGCTTTGAAAGACTCTTTTCGTAGAATCTGCAAGTGGATATTTGGAGGGCTTTGAGGCCAATGCTGGGAAATGAAATCTCTTCACCTAAAAACTAGACAGAAGCATTCTGAGAAACTTCTGTGTGATGAGTGCATTCAACTCACAGACTTGAACGTTCCCTTTGATAGAACAGTTTTGAAACACTCCTTTTGTAGAATCTGCATGTGTTTATTTGGAGCGCTTTGAGGCCTATGTTGGAAAAGGAAATATCTTCATATAGAAACTAGACGGAAGCATTCTCAGAAACTTCTTTGTGATGAATGCATTCAACTCACAGACTTGAAGCTTCCTTTTGAAAGAGCAGTTTGGAAACACTCTTCTTATAGAATCTTCAAGTGGATATTTGGAGCGCTTTGAGGCCTATGCTGGGAAATGAAATCTCTTCACCTAAAAACTAGACAGAAACATTCTGAGAAACTTCTTTGCAATGAGTGCATTCAACTCACAGACTTGAACGTTCCTTTTGATAGAACAGTTTTCAAACATTACGTTTGTAGAATCTGCAAGTGTTTATTCGGAGCACCTTGAGGCCTATGTTGGAAAAGGAAATATCTTCACATAAAAACTAGAGAGAAGGATTCTCAGAAACTTCTTTGTGATGAGTTCATTCAACTCACAGAGTTGAACCTACCAATTGATAGAGAAGTTTGGAAACACTCTTTTTGTAGAATCTGCAAGTGGATATTTGGAGCCGTTTGAGGCCTATGCTGGAAAAGGAAATATCTTCACATAAAAACTGAACAGAAGCATTCTCAGAAACTTCTTTGTGTTGAGTGCATTCAACTCACAGACTTGAACTTCCCTTTAGAAAGAGCAGTTTTGAAACACTCTTTTGGTAAAATCTGCAAGTGGTTATTTGGAGCACTTCGAGGCCTGTGCTGGGATATGGAATATCTTCACCTCAAAACTACAGAGAAGCATTCTCAGAAAGTTCTTCATGATGCATTCATTCAACTCACAGAGTTGAACCTTCCTTTTGATAGAACAGTTTTGAAACACTCTTTTTGTAGAATCTGCAAGAGGATATTTGGAGCGTTCTGAGGCCTATGCTGGAAAAGGAAATATCTTCACATAAAGCTAGACAGAAGCATTCTCAGAAACTTCTGTGTGATGAGTGCATTCAACTCACAGACTTGAACGTTCCTCTCGAAAGTGCAGTTTTGAAACACTCCTTTTGTAGAATCTGCAAGTGTTTATTTGGAGCGCTTTGAGGCCTATGTTGGAAAAGGAAATATCTTCACATAAAAACTAGACAGAAGCATTCTCAGAAACTTCTTTGTGATGAGTGCATTCTACTCACAGTGTTGAAGCTTGCTTTTGATAGAGCAGTTTTGAAACACAATTTTGGTAGAATCTGCAAGTGGATATTTCGAGCGCTTTGAGGCCTATGCTGGAAAAGGAAATGTCTTCACATAAAACGTAGACAGAAGCATTCCAGGAAACTACTGTATGATAAGTGCATTCAACTCACAGACTTGAACGTTCCTTTTGATAGAACTCTTTTGAAACACTCCTTTTGTAGAATTTGCAAGTGTTCATTTGGAGCGCTTTGAGGCCTAAGATGGAAAAGGAAATATCTTCACGTAAGAACTAGACAGAAGCATTCTCAGAAACTTCTTTCTGATGAGTGCATTCAACTCACAGACTTGAAGCGTCCTTTTGAAAGAGCAGTTTGGAAACACTCTTCTTATAGAATCTTCAAGTGGATATTTGGAGCGCTTTGAGGCCTATGCTGGGAAATGAAATCTCTTCACCTAAAAACTAGACAGAAACATTCTGAGAAACTTCTTTGCAATGAGTGCATTCAACTCACAGACTTGAACGTTCCTTTTGATAGAACAGTTTTGAAACATTACGTTTGTAGAATCTGCAAGTGTTTATTCGGAGCACCTTGAGGCCTATGTTGGAAAAGGAAATATCTTCACATAAAAACTAGAGAGAAGGATTCTCAGAAACTTCTTTGTGATGAGTTCATTCAACTCACAGAGTTGAACCTACCAATTGATAGAGAAGTTTGGAAACACTCTTTTTGTAGAATCTGCAAGTGGATATTTGGAGCCGTTTGAGGCCTATGCTGGAAAAGGAAATATCTTCACATAAAAACTGAACAGAAGCATTCTCAGAAACTTCTTTGTGTTGAGTGCATTCAACTCACAGACTTGAACTTCCCTATAGAAAGAGCAGTTTTGAAACACTCTTTTGGTAAAATCTGCAAGTGGTTATTTGGAGCACTTCGAGGCCTGTGCTGGGATATGGAATATCTTCACCTAAAAACTACAGAGAAGCATTCTCAGAAAGTTCTTCACGATGCATTCATTCAACTCACAGAGTTGAACCTTCCTTTTGATAGAACAGTTTTGAAACACTCTTTTTGTAGAATCTGCAAGAGGATATTTGGGGCGTTCGGAGGCCTATGCTGGAAAAGGAAATATCTTCACATAAAAACTAGACAGAAGCATTCTCAGAAACTTCTGTGTGATGAGTGCATTCAACTCACAGACTTGAACGTTCCTCTCGAAAGAACAGTTTTGAAACACTCCTTTTGTAGAATCTGCAAGTGTTTATTTGGAGCGCTTTGAGGCCTATGTTGGAAAAGGAAATATCTGCACATAAAAACTAGACAGAAGCATTCTCAGAAACTTCTTTGTGATGAGTGCATTCTACTCACAGTGTTGAAGCTTGCTTTTGATAGAGCAGTTTTGAAACACTCTTTTGGTAGAATCTGCAAGTGGATATTTGGAGCGCTTTGAGGCCTATGCTGGAAAAGGAAATGTCTTCACATAAAAACTAGACAGAAGCATTCCAGGAAACTTCGGTATGATAAGTGCATTCAACTCACAGACTTGAACGTTCCTTTTGATAGAACTCTTTTGAAACACTCCTTTTGTAGAATTTGCAAGTGTTCATTTGGAGCGCTTTGAGGCCTAAGCTGGAAAAGGAAATATCTTCACGTAAGAACTAGACAGAAGCATTCTCAGAAACTTCTTTCTGATGAGTGCATTCAACACACAGATTTGAACCTTGCTTTTGAAAGAGCAGCTTTGAAACACTCTTTTCGTAGAATCTGCAAGTGGATATTTGGAGCGCTTTGAGGCCTACGCTGGGAAATGAAATCTCTTCACCTAAAAACTAGACAGAAGCATTCTGAGAATCTTCTGTGTGATGAGTGCATTCAACTCACAGACTTGAACGTTCCCTTTGATAGAACAGTTTTGAAACACTCCTTTTGTAGAATCTGCATGTGTTTATTTGGAGCGCTTTGAGGCCTATGTTGGAAAAGGAAATATCTTCATACAGAAACTAGACGGAAGCATTCTCAGAAACTTCTTTGTGATGAATGCATTCAACTCACAGACTTGAAGAATCCTTTTGAAAGAGGAGTTTGGAAACACTCTTCTTATAGAATCTTCAAGTGGATATTTGGAGCGCTTTGAGGCCTATGCTGGGAAATGAAATCTCTTCACCTAAAAACTAGACAGAAACATTCTGAGAAACTTCTTTGCAATGAGTGCATTCAACTCACAGACTTGAACTTCCCTATAGAAAGAGCAGTTTTGAAACACTCTTTTGGTAAAATCTGCAAGTGGTTATTTGGAGCACTTCGAGGCCTGTGCTGGGATATGGAATATCTTCACCTAAAAACTACAGAGAAGCATTCTCAGAAAGTTCTTCACGATGCATTCATTCAACTCACAGAGTTGAACCTTCCTTTTGATAGAACAGTTTTGAAACACTCTTTTTGTAGAATCTGCAAGAGGATATTTGGAGCGTTCGGAGGCCTATGCTGGAAAAGGAAATATCTTCACATAAAAACTAGACAGAAGCATTCTCAGAAACTTCTGTGTGATGAGTGCATTCAACTCACAGACTTGAACGTTCCTCTCGAAAGAGCAGTTTTGAAACACTCCTTTTGTAGAATCTGCAAGTGTTTATTTGGAGCGCTTTGAGGCCTATGTTGGAAAAGGAAATATCTGCACATAAAAACTAGACAGAAGCATTCTCAGAAACTTCTTTGTGATGAGTGCATTCTACTCACAGTGTTGAAGCTTGCTTTTGATAGAGCAGTTTTGAAACACTCTTTTGGTAGAGTCTGCAAGTGGATATTTGGAGCGCTTTGAGGCCTATGCTGGAAAAGGAAATGTCTTCACATAAAAACTAGACAGAAGCATTCCAGGAAACTTCTGTATGATAAGTGCATTCAACTCACAGACTTGAACGTTCCTTTTGATAGAACTCTTTTGAAACACTCCTTTTGTAGAATTTGCAAGTGTTCATTTGGAGCGCTTTGAGGCCTAAGCTGGAAAAGGAAATATCTTCACGTAAGAACTAGACAGAAGCATTCTCAGAAACTTCTTTCTGATGAGTGCATTCAACACACAGACTTGAACCTTGCTTTTGAAAGAGCAGCTTTGAAACAGTCTTTTCAGCCCGCATCGCCAAGTCAATCCTAAGCCAAAAGAACAAACTGGAGGCATCACACTACCTGACTTCAAACTATACTACAAGGCTACAGTAACCAAAACAGCATGGTACTGGTACCAAAACAGAGATATAGATCAATGGAAGAGAACAGAGCCGTCAGAAATAATGCCACATATCTACAAGTATCTGATCTTTGACAAACCTGACAAAAACAAGAAATGGGGAAAGGATTCCCTATTTAATAAATGGTGCTGGGAAAACTGGCTAGCCATATGTAGAAAGCTGAAACTGGATCCCTTCCTTACACCTTATACAAAAATCAATTCAAGATGGATTAAAGACTTAAATGTTAGACCTAAAACCATAAAAACCCTAGAAGAAAACCTAGGCATTGCCATTCAGGACATAGGCATGGGCAAGGACTTCATGTCTAAAACACCAAAAGCAATGGCAACAAAAGCCAAAATTGACAAATGGGATCTAATTAAACTCAAGAGCTTCTGCACAGCAAAAGAAACTACCATCAGAGTGAACAGGCAACCTACAAAATGGGAGAAAATTTTCGCAACCTACTCATCTGACAAAGGGCTAATATCCAGAATCTACAATGAACGCCAACAAATTTACAAGAAAAAAACAAACAACCCCATCAAAAAGTGGGCAAAGGACATGAACAGACACTTCTCAAAAGAAGACATTGATGCAGCCAAAAAACACATGAAAAAATGCTCACCATCACTGCCTATCAGAGAAATGCAAATCAAAACCACAATGAGATACCATCTCACACCAGTTAGAATGGCAATCATTAAAAAGTCAGGAAACAACAGGTGCTGGAGAGGATGTGGAGAAATAGGAACACTTTTACACTGTTGGTGGGACTGTAAACTAGTTCAACCCTTGTGGAAGTCAGTGTGGCGATTCCTCAGGGATCTAGAACTAGAAATTCCATTTGACCCAGCCATCCCATTACTGGGTATATACCCAAAGGACTATAAATCATGCTGCTATAAAGACACATGCACACGTATGTTTACTGCGGCATTATTCACAATAGCAAAGACTTGGAACCAACCCAAATGTCCAACAATGATAGACTGGATTAAGAAAATGTGGCACATATACACCATGGAATACTATGCAGCCATAAAAAATGATGAGTTCACGTCCTTTGTAGGGACATGGATGAAATTGGAAATCATCATTCTCAGTAAACTATCGCAAGAACAAAAAACCAAACACCGCATATTCTCACTCATAGGTGGGAATTGAACAATGAGAACACATCGACACAGGAAGGGGAACATCACACTCTGGGGACTGTTGTCGGGCGGGGGGAGGGGGGAGGGATAGCATTGGGAGATATACCTAATGCTAGATGACGAGTTGGTGGGTGCAGCGCACCAGCATGGCACATGTATACATATGTAATTTACCTGCACATTGTGCACACGTACCATAAAACCTAAAGTATAATAATAATAATAATAATAATAATAATAAAATAAAAAAAATAAAAAATAAAAAATAAAAATAAATAAAAAAAAAAAAAGAAATGAGAAAAAAAAAAAAAAAAAAAAAGAAACACTCTTTTCGTAGAATCTTCAAGTGGATATTTGGAGCGCTTTGAGGCCTATGCTGGGAAATGAAATCCCTTCACCTAAAAACTAGACAGAAGCATTCTGAGAAACTTCTGTGTGATGAGTGCATTCAACTCACAGACTTGAACGTTCCCTTTGACAGAACAGTTTTGAAACACTCCTTTTGTAGAATCTGCATGTGTTTATTTGGAGCGCTTTGAGGCCTATGTTGGAAAAGGAAATATCTTCATATAGAAACTAGACGGAAGCATTCTCAGAAACTTCTTTGTGATGAATGCATTCAACTCACAGACTTGAAGCTTCCTTTTGAAACAGCAGTTTGGAAACACTCTTCTTATAGAATCTTCAAGTGGATATTTGGAGCGCTTTGAGGCCTATGCTGGGAAATGAAATCTCTTCACCTAAAAACTAGACAGAAACATTCTGAGAAACTTCTTTGCAATGAGTGCATTCAACTCACAGACTTGAACGTTCCCTTTGATAGAACAGTTTTGAAACACTCCTTTTGTAGAATCTGCATGTGTTTATTTGGAGCGCTTTGAGGCCTATGTTGGAAAAGGAAATATCTTCATATAGAAACTAGACGGAAGCATTCTCAGAAACTTCTTTGTGATGAATGCATTCAACTCACAGACTTGAACGTTCCCTTTGATAGAACAGTTTTGAAACATTACGTTTGTAGAATCTGCAAGTGTTTATTCGGAGCACCTTGAGGCCTATGTTGGAAAAGGAAATATCTTCACATAAAAACTAGAGAGAAGGATTCTCAGAAACTTCTTTGTGATGAGTTCATTCAACTCACAGAGTTGAACCTACCAATTGATAGAGAAGTTTGGAAACACTCTTTTTGTAGAATCTGCAAGTGGATATTTGGAGCCTTTTGAGGCCTATGCTGCAAAAGGAAATATCTTCACATAAAAACTGAACAGAAGCATTCTCAGAAACTTCTTTGTGTTGAGTGCATTCAACTCACAGACTTGAACTTCCCTATAGAAAGAGCAGTTTTGAAACACTCTTTTGGTAAAATCTGCAGGTGGTTATTTGGAGCACTTCGAGGCCTGTGCTGGGATATGGAATACCTTCACCTAAAAACTACAGAGAAGCACTCTCAGAAAGTTCTTCACGATGCATTCATTCAACTCACAGAGTTGAACCTTCCTTTTGATAGAACAGTTTTGAAACACTCTTTTTGTAGAATCTGCAAGAGGATATTTGGAGCGTTCGGAGGCCTATGCTGGAAAAGGAAATATCTTCACATAAAAACTAGACAGAAGCATTCTCAGAAACTTCTGTGTGATGAGTGCATTCAACTCACAGACTTGAACGTTCCTCTCGAAAGAGCAGTTTTGAAACACTCCTTTTGTAGAATCTGCAAGTGTTTATTTGGAGCGCTTTGAGGCCTATGTTGGAAAAGGATATATCTGCACATAAAAACTAGACAGAAGCATTCTCAGAAACTTCTTTGTGATGAGTGCATTCTACTCACAGTGTTGAAGCTTGCTTTTGATAGAGCAGTTTTGAAACACTCTTTTGGTAGAATCTGCAAGTGGATATTTGGAGCGCTTTGAGGCCTATGCTGGAAAAGGAAATGTCTTCACATAAAAACTAGACAGAAGTATTCCAGGAAACTTCTGTATGATAAGTTTATTCAACTCACAGACTTGAACGTTCCTTTTGATAGAACTCTTTTGAAACACTCCTTTTGTAGAATTTGCAAGTGTTCATTTGGAGCGCTTTGAGGCCTAAGCTGGAAAAGGAAATATCTTCACGTAAGAACTAGACAGAAGCATTCTCAGAAACTTCTTTCTGATGAGTGCATTCAACACACAGATTTGAACCTTGCTTTTGAAAGAGCAGCTTTGAAACACTCTTTTCATAGAATCTGCAAGTGGATATTTGGAGCGCTTTGAGGCCTATGCTGGGAAATGAAATCTCTTCACCTAAAAACTAGACAGAAGCATTCTGAGAATCTTCTGTGTGATGAGTGCATTCAACTCACAGACTTGAACGTTCCCTTTGATAGAACAGTTTTGAAACACTCCTTTTGTAGAATCTGCATGTGTTTATTTGGAGCGCTTTGAGGCCTATGTTGGAAAAGGAAATATCTTCATACAGAAACTAGACGGAAGCATTCTCAGAAACTTCTTTGTGATGAATGCATTCAACTCACAGACTTGAAGAATCCTTTTGAAAGAGGAGTTTGGAAACACTCTTCTTATAGAATCTTCAAGTGGATATTTGGAGCGCTTTGAGGCCTATGCTGGGAAATGAAATCTCTTCACCTAAAAACTAGACAGAAACATTCTGAGAAACTTCTTTGCAATGAGTGCATTCAACTCACAGACTTGAACTTCCCTATAGAAAGAGCAGTTTTGAAACACTCTTTTGGTAAAATCTGTAAGTGGTTATTTGGAGCACTTCGAGGCCTGTGCTGGGATATGGAATATCTTCACCTAAAAACTACAGAGAAGCATTCTCAGAAAGTTCTTCACGATGCATTCATTCAACTCACAGAGTTGAACCTTCCTTTTGATAGAACAGTTTTGAAACACTCTTTTTGTAGAATCTGCAAGAGGATATTTGGAGCGTTCGGAGGCCTATGCTGGAAAAGGAAATATCTTCACATAAAAACTAGACAGAAGCATTCTCAGAAACTTCTGTGTGATGAGTGCATTCAACTCACAGACTTGAACGTTCCTCTCGAAAGAGCAGTTTTGAAACACTCCTTTTGTAGAATCTGCAAGTGTTTATTTGGAGCGCTTTGAGGCCTATGTTGGAAAAGGAAATATCTGCACATAAAAACTAGACAGAAGCATTCTCAGAAACTTCTTTGTGATGAGTGCATTCTACTCACAGTGTTGAAGCTTGCTTTTGATAGAGCAGTTTTGAAACACTCTTTTGGTAGAGTCTGCAAGTGGATATTTGGAGCGCTTTGAGGCCTATGCTGGAAAAGGAAATGTCTTCACATAAAAACTAGACAGAAGCATTCCAGGAAACTTCTGTATGATAAGTGCATTCAACTCACAGACTTGAACGTTCCTTTTGATAGAACTCTTTTGAAACACTCCTTTTGTAGAATTTGCAAGTGTTCATTTGGAGCGCTTTGAGGCCTAAGCTGGAAAAGGAAATAACTTCACGTAAGAACTAGACAGAAGCATTCTCAGAAACTTCTTTCTGATGAGTGCATTCAACACACAGACTTGAACCTTGCTTTTGAAAGAGCAGCTTTGAAACAGTCTTTTCAGCCCGCATCGCCAAGTCAATCCTAAGCCAAAAGAACAAAGCTGGAGGCATCACACTACCTGACTTCAAACTATACTACAAGGCTACAGTAACCAAAACAGCATGGTACTGGTACCAAAACAGAGATATAGATCAATGGAACAGAACAGAGCCGTCAGAAATAATGCCACATATCTACAAGTATCTGATCTTTGACAAACCTGACAAAAACAAGAAATGGGGAAAGGATTCCCTATTTAATAAATGGTGCTGGGAAAACTGGCTAGCCATATGTAGAAAGCTGAAACTGGATCCCTTCCTTACACCTTATACAAAAATCAATTCAAGATGGATTAAAGACTTAAATGTTAGACCTAAAACCATAAAAACCCTAGAAGAAAACCTAGGCATTGCCATTCAGGACATAGGCATGGGCAAGGACTTCATGTCTAAAACACCAAAAGCAATGGCAACAAAAGCCAAAATTGACAAATGGGATCTAATTAAACTCAAGAGCTTCTGCACAGCAAAAGAAACTACCATCAGAGTGAACAGGCAACCTACAAAATGGGAGATAATTTTCGCAACCTACTCATCTGACAAAGGGCTAATATCCAGAATCTACAATGAACTCCAACAAATTTATAAGAAAAAAACAAACAACCCCATAAAAATTGGGCGAAGGACATGAACAGACACTTCTCAAAAGAAGACATTGATGCAGCCAAAAAACACATGAAAAAATGCTCACCATCACTGGCCATCAGAGAAATGCAAATCAAAACCACAATGAGATACCATCTCACACCAGTTAGAAGGGCAATCATTAAAAAGTCAGGAAACAACAGGTGCTGGAGAGGATGTGGAGAAATAGGAACATTTTTACACTGTTGGTGGGACTGTAAACTAGTTCAACCCTTGTGGAAGTCAGTGTGGCGATTCCTCAGGGATCTAGAACTAGAAATTCCATTTGACCCAGCCATCCCATTACTGGGTATATACCCAAAGGACTATAAATCATGCTGCTATAAAGACACATGCACACGTATGTTTACTGCGGCATTATTCACAATAGCAAAGACTTGGAACCAACCCAAATGTCCAACAATGATAGACTGGATTAAGAAAATGTGGCACATATACACCATGGAATACTATGCAGCCATAAAAAATGATGAGTTCACGTCCTTTGTAGGGACATGGATGAAATTGGAAATCATCATTCTCAGTAAACTATCGCAAGAACAAAAAACCAAACACCGCATATTCTCACTCATAGGTGGGAATTGAACAATGAGAACACATCGACACAGGAAGGGGAACATCACACTCTGGGGACTGTTGTCGGGTGGGGGGAGGTGGGAGGGATAGCATTGGGAGATATACCTAATGCTAGATGACGAGTTGGTGGGTGCAGCGCACCAGCATGGCACATGTATACATATGTAACTTACCTGCACATTGTGCACATGTACCATAAAACCTAAAGTATAATAATAATAATAATAATAATAATAATAAAATAAAAAAAATAAAAAATAAAAAATAAAAATAAATAAAAAAAAAAAAAGAAATGAGGAAAAAAAAAAAAAAAAAAAAAGAAACACTCTTTTCGTAGAATCTTCAAGTGGATATTTGGAGCGCTTTGAGGCCTATGCTGGGAAATGAAATCCCTTCACCTAAAAACTAGACAGAAGCATTCTGAGAAACTTCTGTGTGATGAGTGCATTCAACTCACAGACTTGAACGTTCCCTTTGATAGAACAGTTTTGAAACACTCCTTTTGTAGAATCTGCATGTGTTTATTTGGAGCGCTTTGAGGCCTATGTTGGAAAAGGAAATATCTTCATATAGAAACTAGACGGAAGCATTCTCAGAAACTTCTTTGTGATGAATGCATTCAACTCACAGACTTGAAGCTTCCTTTTGAAACAGCAGTTTGGAAACACTCTTCTTATAGAATCTTCAAGTGGATATTTGGAGCGCTTTGAGGCCTATGCTGGGAAATGAAATCTCTTCACCTAAAAACTAGACAGAAACATTCTGAGAAACTTCTTTGCAATGAGTGCATTCAACTCACAGACTTGAACGTTCCTTTTGATAGAACAGTTTTGAAACATTACGTTTGTAGAATCTGCAAGTGTTTATTCGGAGCACCTTGAGGCCTATGTTGGAAAAGGAAATATCTTCACATAAAAACTAGAGAGAAGGATTCTCAGAAAGTTCTTTGTGATGAGTTCATTCAACTCACAGAGTTGAACCTACCAATTGATAGAGAAGTTTGGAAACACTCTTTTTGTAGAATCTGCAAGTGGATATTTGGAGCCGTTTGAGGCCTATGCTGGAAAAGGAAATATCTTCACATAAAAACTGAACAGAAGCATTCTCAGAAACTTCTTTGTGTTGAGTGCATTCAACTCACAGACTTGAACTTCCCTATAGAAAGAGCAGTTTTGAAACACTCTTTTGGTAAAATCTGCAAGTGGTTATTTGGAGCACTTCGAGGCCTGTGCTGGGATATGGAATATCTTCACCTAAAAACTACAGAGAAGCATTCTCAGAAAGTTCTTCACGATGCATTCATTCAACTCACAGAGTTGAACCTTCCTTTTGATAGAACAGTTTTGAAACACTCTTTTTGTAGAATCTGCAAGAGGATATTTGGGGCGTTCGGAGGCCTATGCTGGAAAAGGAAATATCTTCACATAAAAACTAGACAGAAGCATTCCAGGAAACTTCTGTATGATAAGTGCATTCAACTCACAGACTTGAACGTTCCTTTTGATAGAACTCTTTTGAAACACTCCTTTTGTAGAATTTGCAAGTGTTCATTTGGAGCGCTTTGAGGCCTAAGCTGGAAAAGGAAATATCTTCACGTAAGAACTAGACAGAAGCATTCTCAGAAACTTCTTCCTGATGAGTGCATTCAACACACAGATTTGAACCTTGCTTTTGAAAGAGCAGCTTTGAAACACTCTTTTCGTAGAATCTGCAAGTGGATATTTGGAGCGCTTTGAGGCCTATGCTGGGAAATGAAATCTCTTCACCTAAAAACTAGACAGAAGCATTCTGAGAATCTTCTGTGTGATGTGTGCATTCAATTCACAGACTTGAACGTTCCCTTTGATAGAACAGTTTTGAAACACTCCTTTTCTAGAATCTGCATGTGTTTATTTGGAGCGCTTTGAGGCCTATGTTGGAAAAGGAAATATCTTCATACAGAAACTAGACGGAAGCATTCTCAGAAACTTCTTTGTGATGAATGCATTCAACTCACAGACTTGAAGAATCCTTTTGAAAGAGGAGTTTGGAAACACTCTTCTTATAGAATCTTCAAGTGGATATTTGGAGCGCTTTGAGGCCTATGCTGGGAAATGAAATCTCTTCACCTAAAAACTAGACAGAAACATTCTGAGAAACTTCTTTGCAATGAGTGCATTCAACTCACAGACTTGAACTTCCCTATAGAAAGAGCAGTTTTGAAACACTCTTTTGGTAAAATCTGCAAGTGGTTATTTGGAGCACTTCGAGGCCTGTGCTGGGATATGGAATATCTTCACCTAAAAACTACAGAGAAGCATTCTCAGAAAGTTCTTCACGATGCATTCATTCAACTCACAGAGTTGAACCTTCCTTTTGATAGAACAGTTTTGAAACACTCTTTTTGTGGAATCTGCAAGAGGATATTTGGAGCGTTCGGAGGCCTATGCTGGAAAAGGAAATATCTTCACATAAAAACTAGACAGAAGCATTCTCAGAAACTTCTGTGTGATGAGTGCATTCAACTCACAGACTTGAACGTTCCTCTCGAAAGAGCAGTTTTGAAACACTCCTTTTGTAGAATCTGCAAGTGTTTATTTGGAGCGCTTTGAGGCCTATGTTGGAAAAGGAAATATCTGCACATAAAAACTAGACAGAAGCATTCTCAGAAACTTCTTTGTGATGAGTGCATTCTACTCACAGTGTTGAAGCTTGCTTTTGATAGAGCAGTTTTGAAACACTCTTTTGGTAGAGTCTGCAAGTGGATATTTGGAGCGCTTTGAGGCCTATGCTGGAAAAGGAAATGTCTTCACATAAAAACTAGACAGAAGCATTCCAAGAAACTTCTGTATGATAAGTGCATTCAACTCACAGACTTGAACGTTCCTTTTGATAGAACTCTTTTGAAACACTCCTTTTGTAGAATTTGCAAGTGTTCATTTGGAGCGCTTTGAGGCCTAAGCTGGAAAAGGAAATATCATCACGTAAGAACTAGACAGAAGCATTCTCAGAAACTTCTTTCTGATGAGTGCATTCAACACACAGACTTGAACCTTGCTTTTGAAAGAGCAGCTTTGAAACACTCTTTTCGTAGAATCTGCAAGTGGATATTTGGAGGGCTTTGAGGCCAATGCTGGGAAATGAAATCTCTTCACCTAAAAACTAGACAGAAGCATTCTGAGAAACTTCTGTGTGATGAGTGCATTCAACTCACAGACTTGAACGTTCCCTTTGATAGAACAGTTTTGAAACACTCCTTTTGTAGAATCTGCATGTGTTTATTTGGAGCGCTTTGAGGCCTATGTTGGAAAAGGAAATATCTTCTTATAGAAACTAGACGGAAGCATTCTCAGAAACTTCTTTGTGATGAATGCATTCAACTCACAGACTTGAACGTTCCCTTTGACAGAACAGTTTTGAAACATTACGTTTGTAGAATCTGCAAGTGTTTATTCGGAGCACCTTGAGGCCTATGTTGGAAAAGGAAATATCTTCACATAAAAACTAGAGAGAAGGATTCTCAGAAACTTCTTTGTGATGAGTTCATTCAACTCACAGAGTTGAACCTACCAATTGATAGAGAAGGTCGGAAACACTCTTTTTGTAGAATCTGCAAGTGGATATTTGGAGCCGTTTGAGGCCTATGCTGGAAAAAGAAATATCTTCACATAAAAACTGAACAGAAGCATTCTCAGAAACTTCTTTGTGTTGAGTGCATTCAACTCACAGACTTGAACTTCCCTATAGAAAGAGCAGTTTTGAAACACTCTTTTGGTAATATCTGCAAGTGGTTATTTGGAACACTTCGAGGCCTGTGCTGGGATATGGAATATCTTCACCTAAAAACTACAGAGAAGCACTCTCAGAAAGTTCTTCACGATGCATTCATTCAACTCACAGAGTTGAACCTTCCTTTTGATAGAACAGTTTTGAAACACTCTTTTTGTAGAATCTGCAAGAGGATATTTGGAGCGTTCGGAGGCCTATGCTGGAAAAGGAAATATCTTCACATAAAAACTAGACAGAAGCATTCTCAGAAACTTCTGTGTGATGAGTGCATTCAACTCACAGACTTGAACGTTCCTCTCGAAAGAGCAGTTTTGAAACACTCCTTTTGTAGAATCTGCAAGTGTTTATTTGGAGCGCTTTGAGACCTATGTTGGAAAAGGATATATCTGCAAATAAAAACTAGACAGAAGCATTCTCAGAAACTTCTTTGTGATGAGTGCATTCTGCTCACAGTGTTGAAGCTTGCTTTTGATAGAGCAGTTTTGAAACACTCTTTTGGTAGAATCTGCAAGTGGATATTTGGAGCGCTTTGAGGCCTATGCTGGAAAAGGAAATGTCTTCACATAAAAACTAGACAGAAGTATTCCAGGAAACTTCTGTATGATAAGTTTATTCAACTCACAGACTTGAACTTTCCTTTTGATAGAACTCTTTTGAAACACTCCTTTTGTAGAATTTGCAAGTGTTCATTTGGAGCGCTTTGAGGCCTAAGCTGGAAAAGGAAATATCTTCACGTAAGAACTAGACAGAAGCATTCTCAGAAACTTCTTTCTGATGAGTGCATTCAACACACAGATTTGAACCTTGCTTTTGAAAGAGCAGCTTTGAAACACTCTTTTCGTAGAATCTGCAAGTGGATATTTGGAGCGCTTTGAGGCCTATGCTGGGAAATGAAATCTCTTCACCTAAAAACTAGACAGAAGCATTCTGAGAAACTTCTGTGTGATGAGTGCATTCAACTCACAGACTTGAACGTTCCCTTTGATAGAACCGTTTTGAAACACTCCTTTTGTAGAATCTGCATGTGTTTATTTGGAGCGCTTTGAGGCCTATGTTGGAAAAGGAAATATCTTCATATAGAAACTAGACGGAAGCATTCTCAGAAACTTCTTTGTGATGAATGCATTCAACTCACAGACTTGAAGCTTCCTTTTGAAAGAGCAGTTTGGAAACACTCTTCTTATAGAATCTTCAAGTGGATATTTGGAGCGCTTTGAGGCCTATGCTGGGAAATGAAATCTCTTCACCTAAAAACTAGACGGAAACATTCTGAGAAACTTCTTTGCAATGAGTGCATTCAACTCACGGACTTGAACGTTCCTTTTGATAGAACAGTTTTGAAACATTACGTTTGTAGAATCTGCAAGTGTTTATTCGGAGCACCTTGAGGCCTATGTTGGAAAAGGAAATATCTTCACATAAAAACTAGAGAGAAGGATTCTCAGAAACTTCTTTGTGATGAGTTCATTCAACTCACAGAGTTGAACCTACCAATTGATAGAGAAGTTTGGAAACACTCTTTTTGTAGAATCTGCAAGTGGATATTTGGAGCCGTTTGAGGCCTATGCTGGAAAAGGAAATATCTTCACATAAAAACTGAACAGAAGCATTCTCAGAAACTTCTTTGTGTTGCGTGCATTCAACTCACAGACTTGAACTTCCCTATAGAAAGAGCAGTTTTGAAACACTCTTTTGGTAAAATCTGCAAGTGGTTATTTGGAGCACTTCGAGGCCTGTGCTGGGATATGGAATATCTTCACCTAAAAACTACAGAGAAGCATTCTCAGAAAGTTCTTCACGATGCATTCATTCAACTCACAGAGTTGAACCTTCCTTTTGATAGAACAGTTTTGAAACACTCTTTTTGTAGAATCTGCAAGAGGATATTTGGAGCGTTCTGAGGCCTATGCTGGAAAAGGAAATATCTTCACATAAAAACTAGACAGAAGCATTCTCAGAAACTTCTGTGTGATGAGTGCATTCAACTCACAGACTTGAACGTTCCTCTCGAAAGAGCGGTTTTGAAACACTCCTTTTGTAGAATCTGCAAGTGTTTATTTGGAGCGCTTTGAGGCCTATGTTGGAAAAGGAAATATCTTCACATAAAAACTAGACAGAAGCATTCTCAGAAACTTCTTTGTGATGAGTGCATTCTACTCACAGTGTTGAAGCTTGCTTTTGATAGAGCAGTTTTGAAACACAATTTTGGTAGAATCTGCAAGTGGATATTTGGAGCGCTTTGAGGCCTATGCTGGAAAAGGAAATGTCTTCACATAAAACCTAGACAGAAGCATTCCAGGAAACTACTGTATGATAAGTGCATTCAACTCACAGACTTGAACGTTCCTTTTGATAGAACTCTTTTGAAACACTCCTTTTGTACAATTTGCAAGTGTTCATTTGGAGCGCTTTGAGTCCTAAGCTGGAAAAGGAAATATCTTAACGTAAGAACTAGACAGAAGCATTCTCAGAAACTTCTTTCTGATGAGTGCAGTCAACTCACAGACTTGAAGCTTCCTTTTGAAAGAGCAGTTTGGAAACACTCTTCTTATAGAATCTTCAAGTGGATATTTGGAGCGCTTTGAGGCCTATGCTGGGAAATGAAATCTCTTCACCTAAAAACTAGACAGAAACATTCTGAGAAACTTCTTTGCAATGAGTGCATTCAACTCACAGACTTGAACGTTCCTTTTGATAGAACAGTTTTGAAACATTACGTTTGTAGAGTCTGCAAGTGTTTATTCGGAGCACCTTGAGGCCTATGTTGGAAAAGGAAATATCTTCACATAAAAACTAGAGAGAAGGATTCTCAGAAACTTCTTTGTGATGAGTTCATTCAACTCACAGAGTTGAACCTACCAATTGATAGAGAAGTTTGGAAACACTCTTTTTGTAGAATCTGCAAGTGGATATTTGGAGCCGTTTGAGGCCTATGCTGGAACAGGAAATATCTTCACATAAAAACTGAACAGAAGAATTCTCAGAAACTTCTTTGTGTTGAGTGCATTCAACTCACAGACTTGAACTTCCCTATAGAAAGAGCAGTTTTGAAACACTCTTTTGGTAAAATCTGCAAGTGGTTATTTGGAGCACTTCGAGGACTGTGCTGGGATATGGAATATCTTCACCTAAAAACTACAGAGAAGCATTCTCAGAAAGTTCTTCACGATGCATTCATTCAACTCACAGAGTTGAACCTTCCTTTTGATAGAATAGTTTTGAAACACTCTTTTTGTAGAATCTGCAAGAGGATATTTGGAGCGTTCGGAGGCCTATGCTGGAAAAGGAAATATCTTCACATAAAAACTAGACAGAAGCATTCTCAGAAACTTCTGTGTGATGAGTGCATTCAACTCACAGACTTGAACGTTCCTCTCGAAAGAGCAGTTTTGAAACACTCCTTTTGTAGAATCTGCAAGTGTTTATTTGGATCGCTTTGAGGCCTATGTTGGAAAAGGAAATATCTGCACATAAAAACTAGACAGAAGCATTCTCAGAAACTTCTTTGTGATGAGTGCATTCTACTCACAGTGTTGAAGCTTGCTTTTGATAGAGCAGTTTTGAAACACTCTTTTGGTAGAATCTGCAAGTGGATATTTGGAGCGCTTTGAGGCTTATGCTGGAAAAGGAAATGTCTTCACATAAAAACTAGACAGAAGCATTCCAGGAAACTTCTGTATGATAAGTGCATTCAACTCACAGACTTGAACGTTCCTTTTGATAGAACTCTTTTGAAACACTCCTTTTGTAGAATTTGCAAGTGTTCATTTGGAGCGCTTTGAGGCCTAAGCTGGAAAAGGAAATATCTTCACGTAAGAACTAGACAGAAGCATTCTCAGAAACTTCTTTCTGATGAGTGCATTCAACACACAGACTTGAACCTTGCTTTTGAAAGAGCAGCTTTGAAACACTCTTTTCGTAGAATCTGCAAGTGGATATTTGGAGGGCTTTGAGGCCAATGCTGGGAAATGAAATCTCTTCACCTAAAAACTAGACAGAAGCATTCTGAGAAACTTCTGTGTGATGAGTGCATTCAACTCACAGACTTGAACGTTCCCTTTGATAGAACAGTTTTGAAACACTCCTTTTGTAGAATCTGCATGTGTTTATTTGGAGCGCTTTGAGGCCTATGTTGGAAAAGGAAATATCTTCATATAGAAACTAGACGGAAGCATTCTCAGAAACTTCTTTGTGATGAATGCATTCAACTCACAGACTTGAAGCTTCCTTTTGAAATAGCCGTTTGGAAACACTCTTCTTATAGAATCTTCAAGTGGATATTTGGAGCGCTTTGAGGCCTATGCTGGGAAATGAAATCTCTTCACCTAAAAACTAGACAGAAAAATTCTGAGAAACTTCTTTGCAATGAGTGCATTCAACTCACAGACTTGAACGTTCCTTTTGATAGAACAGTTTTGAAACATTACGTTTGTAGGATCTGCAAGTGTTTATTCGGAGCACCTTGTGGCCTATGTTGGAAAAGGAAATATCTTCACATAAAAACTAGAGAGAAGGATTCTCAGAAACTTCTTTGTGATGAGTTCATTCAACTCACAGAGTTGAACCTACCAATTGATAGAGAAGTTTGGAAACACTCTTTTTGTAGAATCTGCAAGGGGATATTTGGAGCCG